>NC_072405.2:7500-2507500 GCF_028858775.2 Pan troglodytes | reverse complement strand
ATGTTTATACAGATGACTTTGTAGGTATTTCCATGTTTATACAGATGGCGCTGTAGCTATTTCCATGTTCATAGAGATAGCTGTGTAGATATTTCCATGTTTATACAGATAGCGGTGTACATATTTCCATATTTATAGAGACAGCGGTGTAGGTATTTCCATGTTTATACAGATAGCGGTGCAGATATTTCCATGATTATACAGATGCCTATGCAGATATTTCCATATTTATAGAGAGGGCTCTGTAGATATTTCCATGTTTATACAAATGGCAGTGTAGATTTTTCCGAGTTCCTACACATGACTGTGTAGTTATTTCCATGTTTATACAGATGGCTTTGTAGATATTTCCATGTTTATAGAGATAGCGGTGTAGATATTTCCATGTTTATACAGATACCGGTGTAGAAATTTCCATGTTTATACAGACCGCAGTGTAGATATCTCCATGTTTATACAGATAGCGGTGTAGATATTTCCATGTTTGTACAGATGGCGGTGTTGGTGTTTCCATCTATACACAGATTGCCGTGTAGGTATTTCCATGTGTATACAGATGGCATTGTAGATATTTCCATGTTTATACAGTTGTTGGTGTAGATATTTCCATGTTTATACAGATGACTGTATAGGTATTTCCATGTTTTTACAGATGGCATTGTAGATATTTCCATGTTTATAGAGATAGCAGTGTAGATATTTCCATGTTTATACAGATGGCGGTGTAGATATTTCCATGTTTATAGAGATAGCGGTGTAGACATTTCCATATTTATACAGATAACGGTGTAGATATTTCCATGTTTATACAGATAGCAGTGTAAATATTTCCATGTTTATACAGATCACCGTGTAGATATTTCCAGGTTTATAGAGATAGCAGTGTAGATATTTCCATGTTTATACAGATAGCGGTTTAGATATTTCCATGAATATACAGACCGCGGTGTAGATATTTCCATGTTTATACAGATAGCGGTGCAGATATTTCCATGTTTGTACAGATGGCGGTGTTGATATTTCCATCTATACACAGATGACCGTGAAGATATTTCCATGTTTATACAGAAGGCGGCGCAGATATTTCCATGGATATGTAGAAGGCGGTGTAGATATTTCCATGTTTATACAGATAGCGGTGTAGATATTTCCATGTTTACACAGATGGCGGTGTAGAAATTTCCATGTTTATAGAGATAGCGGTGTAGATATTTCCATATTTATACAGATAACGGTGTAGATAATTCGATGTTTATACAGATAGCAGTGTAAATATTTCCATGTTTTTACAGATAGCGGTTTAGCTATTTCCATGTTTATACAGACCACGGTGTAGATATTTCCATGTTTATACAGATAGCGGTGCAGATATTTCCATGTTTGTACAGATGGCGGTGTTGATATTTCCATCTATACACAGATGACCGTGTAGATATTTTCATGTTTATACAGAAGGCGGCACAGATATTTCCATGGATATGTAGAAGGCGGTGTAGATATTTCCAAGTTTATACAGATAGCGGTGTAGATATTTCCATGTTTATACAGATCACATTGTAGATATTTCCATGTTTATACAGACAGCAGTGGAGATATTTCCATGTTTATACACATAGCGGTGTACATATTTCCATGTTTATAGAGACAGCGGTGTAGGTATTTCCATGTTTCTACAGATTCCGGTGCAGATATTTCCATGTTTATACAGATGCCTATGCAGATATTTCCATATTTATACAGAGGGCTCTGTAGATATTTCCATGTTTATACAGATGGCAGTGTAGGTTTTTCCATGTTCCTACACATGACTGTGTAGGTATTTCCATGTTTATACAGATGGATTTGTAGATACTTCCATGTTTATAGAGATAGCGGTGTAGATATTTCCATGTTTATACAGATAGCGGTGTAAATATTTCCATGTTTATACAGATCATGGTGTAGATATTTCCATGTTTATACAGATACCGGTGTAGAAATTTCCAAGTTTATACAGACCGCAGTGTAGATATTTCCATGTTTATACAGATAGCGGTGTAGATATTTCCATGTTTGTACAGATGGCGGTTTTGATGTTTCCATCTATACACAGATTGCCGTGTAGGTATTTCCATGTGTATGCAGATGACATTGTAGATTTTTCCATGTTTATACAGATGGTGGTGTAGATATTTCCATGTTTATACAGATGACTGTATGGGTATTTCCATGTTTTTACAGATGGCATTGCAGATATTTCCATGTTTATAGAGATAGCAGTGTAGATATATCCATGTTTATACAGATAGCGGTTTGGCTATTTCCATGTTTATACAGATAGCAGTGTAAATATTTCCATGTTTATACAGATCACGGTGTAGATATTTCCAGGTTTATAGAGATAGCAGTGTAGATATTTCCATGTTTATACAGATAGCGGTTTAGTTATTTCCATGTTTATACTGACCGCGGGGTAGATATTTCCATGTTTATACAGATAGCGGTGCAGATATTTCCATGTTTGTACAGATGGCGGTGTTGATATTTCCATCTTTACACAGATGACCGTGAAGATATTTCCATGTTTATACAGAAGGCGGTGCAGATATTTCCATGGATATGTAGAAGGCGGTGTAGATATTTCCATGTTTATACAGATAGCGGTGTAGTTATTTCCATGTATATACAGATGGCTGTGTAGATATTTCCATGTTTATACAGATGGCGATGTAGATATTTCCATGTTTATAGAGATAGCGGTGTAGATATTTCCATATTTATACAGATAACGGTGTAGATATTTCCATGTTTATACAGATAGCAGTGTAAATATTTCCATGTTTATACAGATCACGGTGTAGATATTTCCAGGTTTATAGAGATAGCAGTGTAGATATTTCCATGTTTATACAGATAGCGGTTTAGCTATTTCCATGTTTATACAGACCGCGGTGTAGATATTTCCATGTTTATACAGATAGCGGTTTAGCTATTTCCATGTTTATACAGACCGCGGTGTAGATATTTCCATGTTTATACAGATAGCGGTGGAGATATTTCCATGTTTATACAGAAGGTGGCACAGATATTTCCATGGATATGTAGAAGGCGGTGTAGATATTTCCATGTTTATACAGATAGCGGTGTAGTTATTTACATGTATATACAGATGGCGGTGTAGATATTTCCATGTTTATTCAGATGGTTGTGTAGATATTTCCATGTTTATACAGATGACTTTGTAGGTATTTCCATGTTTATACAGATGGCGGTGTAGGTATTTCCATGTTTATAGAGATAGCTGTGTAGATATTTCCATGTTTATACAGATAGCGGTGTAGATATTTCCATGTTTATAGAGATCGCGGTGGAGATATTTCAATGTTTATACAGACAGCAGTGGAGATATTTCCATGTTTATACACATAGCGGTGTACATATTTCCATGTTTATAGAGACAGCGGTGTAGGTATTTCCATGTTTCTACAGATAGCGGTGCAGGTATTTCCATGTTTATACAGATGCCTATGCAGATATTTCCATATTTATACAGAGGGCTCTGTAGATATTTCCATGTTTATACAGATTGCAGTGTAGGTTTTTCCATGTTCCTACACATGACTGTGTAGGTATTTCCATGTTTATACAGATGGATTTGTAGATAATTCCGTGTTTATAGAGATAGCGGTGTAGATATTTCCATGTTTATACAGATAGCGGTGTAAATATTTCCATGTTTATACAGATCGTGGTGTAGATATTTCCATGTTTATACAGATACCGGTGTAGAAATTTCCATGTTTATACAGACCGCAGTGTAGATATTTCCATGTTTATACAGATAGCGGTGTAGATATTTCCATGTTTGTACAGATGGCGGTTTTGATGTTTCCATCTATACACAGATTGCCGTGTAGGTATTTCCATGTGTATGCAGATGTCATTGTAGATATTTCCATGTTTATACAGATGGTGGTGTAGATATTTCCATGTTTATACAGATGACTGTATAGGTATTTCCATGTTTTTACAGATGGCATTGTAGATATTTCCATGTTTATAGAGATAGCAGTGTAGATATTTCCATGTTTATACAGATAGCGGTTTAGCTATTTCCATGTTTATACAGACCGCGGTGTAGATATTTCCATGTTTATACAGATAGCGGTGCACATATTTCCATGTTTGTACAGATGGCGGTGTTGATATTTCCATCTATACACAGATGACCGTGAAGATATTTCCATACTTATACAGAAGGCGGCGCAGATATATCCATGGATATGTAGAAGGCGGTGTAGATATTTCCATGTTTATACAGATAGCGGTGTAGTTATTTCCATGTATATACAGATGGCTGTGTAGATATTTCCATGTTTATACAGATGGCTGTGTAGATATTCCAATGTTTATACAGATGACTTTGTAGGTATTTCCATGTTTATACAGATGGCGGTGTAGGTATTTCCACGTTTATAGAGATAGCTGTGTAGATATTTCCATGTTTATACAGATAGCGGTGTAGATATTTCCATGTTTATAGAGATCGCGGTGGAGATATTTCCATGTTTATACAGACAGCAGTGGAGATATTTCCATGTTTATACACATAGCGGTGTACATATTTCCATGTTTATAGAGACAGCGGTGTAGGTATTTCCATGTTTCTACAGATAGCGGTGCAGATATTTCCATGTTTATACAGATGCCTATGCAGATATTTCCATATTTATACAGAGGACTCTGTAGATATTTCCATGTTTATACAGATAGCAGTGCAGGTTTTTCCATGTTCCTACACATGACTGTGTAGGTATTTCCATGTTTATACAGATGGATTTGTAGATACTTCCATGTTTATTGAGATAGCGGTGTAGATATTTCCATGTTTATACAGATAGCGGTGTAAATATTTCCATGTTTATACAGATCGTGGTGTAGATATTTCCATGTTTATACAGATACCGGTGTAGAAATTTCCATGTTTATACAGACCGCAGTGTAGATATTTCCATGTTTATACAGATAGCGGTGTAGATATTTCCATGTTTGTACAGATGGCGGTTTTGATGTTTCCATCTATACACAGACTGCCGTGTAGGTATTTCCATTTGTATGCAGATGACATTGTAGATATTTCCATGTTTATACAGATGGTGGTGTAGATATTTCCATGTTTATACAGATGACTGTATAGGTATTTCCATGTTTTTACAGATGGCATTGTAGATATTTCCATGTTTATAGAGATAGCAGTGTAGATATTTCCATGTTTATACAGATAGCGGTTTAACTATTTCCATGTTTATACAGACCGCGGTGTAGATATTTCCATGTTTATACAGATAGCGGTGCAGATATTTCCATGTTTGTACAGATGGCGGTGTTGATATTTCCATCTTTACACAGATGACCGTGTAGATATTTCCATGTTTATAGAGAAGGCGGCGCAGATATTTCCATGGATATGTAGAAGGTGGTGTAGATATTTCCATGTATATACAGATAGCGGTGTAGATATTTCCATGTACATACAGATGGCTGTGTAGATATTTCCATGTTTATACAGATGGCTGTGTAGATATTTCCATGTTTATACAGACGACTTGGTAGGTATTTCCATGTTTATACAGATGGCGGTGTAGGTATTTCCATGTTTATAGACATAGCTGTGTAGATATTTCCATGTTTATACAGATAGCGGTGTAGATATTTCCATGTTTATACAGATCACGGTGTAGATATTTCCATGTTTATACAGACAGCAGTGGAGATATTTCCATGTTTATACTCATAGCGTTGTATATATTTCCATGTTTATAGAGACAGCGGTGTAGCTATTTCCATGTTTATACAGATAGCGGTGCAGATATTTGCATGTTTATACAGATGCCTATGCAGATATTTCCATATTTATACAGAGGGTTCTGTAGATATTTCCATGTTTACACAGATGGCAGTGTAGACATTTCCATGTTCCTACACATGACTGTGTAGGTATTTCCATGTTTATACAGAAGCCTTTGTAGATATTTCCATGTTTATAGAGAGAGCGGTGTAGATATTTCCATGTTTATACAAATAGCGGTGTAAATATTTCCATGTTTATACAGATCGTGGTGTAGATATTTCCATGTTTATACAGTTAGTGTTGTAGAAATTTCCATGTTTATACAGACCGCAGTGTAGATATTTCCATGTTTATACAGATAGCGGTGTACATATTTCCATGTTTGTACAGATGGCGGTGTTGATGTTTCCATCTATACACAGATTGCCGTGTATGTACTTCCATGTGTATACAGATGACATTGTTCATATTTCCATGTTTATACAGATGGTGGTGTAGATATTTCCAAGTTTATACAGATGACTGTATAGGTATTTCCATGTTTTTACAGATGGCATTGTAGATATTTCCATGTTTATAGAGATAGCAGTGTAGATATTTCCATGTTTATACAGATAGCGGTTTAGCTATTTCCATTTTTATAAAGACCGCGGTGTAGATATTTCCATGTTTATGCAGATAGCGGTGCAGATATTTCCATGTTTGTACAGATGGCGGTGTTGATATTTCCATCTCTACACAGATGACCGTGTAGATATTTCCATGTTTATACAGAAGGCGGCGCAGATATTTCCATGGATATGTAGAAGGCGGTGTAGATATTTCCATGTTTATACAGATAGCGGTGTAGATATTTCCATGTTTATACAGATACCGGTGTAGAAATTTCCATGTTTATAAAGACCGCAGTTTAGATATCTCCATGTATATACAGATAGCGGTGTAGATATTTCCATGTTTATACAGATGGCGGTGTTGATGTTTCCATCTATTCACAGATTGCGTTGTAGGTATTTCCATGTGTATACAGATGGCATTGTAGATATTTCCATGTTTATACAGATGGTGGTGTAGATATTTCCGTGTTTATACAGATGACTGTATAGGTATTTCCATGATTTTACAGATGGCTTTGCAGATATTTCCATGTTTATAGAGATAGCAGTGTAGATATTTCCATGTTTATACAGATGGCGGTGTAGATATTTCCATGTTTATAGAGATAGCGGTGTAGATATTTCCATATTTATAGAGATAACGGTGTAGATATTTCCATGTTTATACAGATAGCAGTGTAAATATTTCCATGTTTATAGAGATCACGGTGTAGATATTTTCAGGTTTATAGAGATAGCAGTGTAGATATTTCCATGTTTATACAGATAGCGGTTTAGCTATTTCCATGTTTATACAGACCGCGGTGTAGATATTTCCATGTTTATACAGATAGCGGTGCAGATATTTCCATGTTTGTACAGATGGCGGTGTTGATATTTCCATCTTTACACAGATGACCGTGAAGATATTTCCATGTTTATTCAGAAGGCGGCGCAGATATTTCCATGGATATGTAGAAGGCGGTGTAGTTATTTCCATGTTTATACAGATAGCGGTGTAGTTATTTCCATGTATATACAGACGGCTGTGTAGATATTTCCATGTTTATACAGATGGCTGTGTAGATATTTCCATGTTTATACAGATGACTTTCTAGGTATTTCCATGTTTATACAGATGGCGGTGTAGGTATTTCCATGTTTATAGAGATAGCTGTGTAGATATTTCCATGTTTATACTGATAGCGGTGTAGATATTTCCATGTTTATAGAGATTGCGGTGTAGATATTTCCATGTTTATACAGACAACAGTGGAGATATTTCCATGTTTGTACACATAGCGGTGTACATATTTCCATGTTTATAGAGACAGCGGTGTAGGTATTTCCATGTTTCTACAGATAGCGGTGCAGATATTTCCATGTTTATACAGATGCCTATGCAGATATTTCCATATTTATACAGAGGGCTCTGTAGATATTTCCATGTTTATACAGATGGCAGTGTAGGTTTTTCCGTGTTCCTACACATGACTGTGTAGGTATTTCCATGTTTATACAGATGGATTTGTAGATACTTCCATGTTTATAGAGATAGCGGTGTAGATATTTCCATGTTTATACAGATAGCGGTGTAAATATTTCCATGATTATACAGATCGTGGTGTAGATATTTCCATGTTTATACAGATACCGGTGTAGAAATTTCCATGTTTATACAGACCGCAGTGTAGATATTTCCATGTTTATACAGATAGCGGTGTAGATATTTCCATGTTTGTACAGATGGCGGTTTTGATGTTTCCATCTATACACAGATTGACGTGTAGGTATTTCCATGTGTATGCAGATGACATTGTAGATATTTCCATGTTTATACAGATGGTGGTGTAGGTATTTCCATGTTTATACAGATGACTGTATAGGTATTTCCATGTTTTTACAGATGGCATTGTAGATATTTCCATGTTTATAGAGATAGCAGTGTAGATATTTCCATGTTTATACAAATAGCGGTTTAGCTATTTCCATGTTTATACAGACCGCGGTGTAGATATTTCCATGTTTATACAGATAGCGGTGCAGATATTTCCATGTTTATACAGATGGCGGTGTAGGTATTTCCATGTTTATAGACATAGCTGTGTAGATATTTCCATGTTTATACAGATAGCGGTGTAGATATTTCCATGTTTATACAGATCACGGTGTAGATATTTCCATGTTTATACAGACAGCAGTGGAGATATTTCCATGTTTATACTCATAGCGTTGTATATATTTCCATGTTTATAGAGACAGCGGTGTAGCTATTTCCATGTTTATACAGATAGCGGTGCAGATATTTCCATGTTTATACAGATGCCTATGCAGATATTTCCATATTTATACAGAGGGCTCTGTAGATATTTCCATGTTTACACAGATGGCAGTGTAGACATTTCCATGTTCCTACACATGACTGTGTTGGTATTTCCATGTTTATACAGATGGCTTTGTAGATATTTCCATGTTTATAGAGAGAGCGGTGTAGATATTTCCATGTTTACACAAATAGCGGTGTAAATATTTCCATGTTTATACAGATCGTGGTGTAGATATTTCCATGTTTATACAGTTAGTGTTGTAGAAATTTCCATGTTTATACAGACCGCAGTGTAGATATTTCCATGTTTATACAGATAGCGGTGTACATATTTCCATGTTTGTACAGATGGCGGTGTTGATGTTTCCATCTATACACAGATTGCCGTGTATGTACTTCCATGTGTATACAGATGACATTGTTCATATTTCCATGTTGATACAGATGGTGGTGAAGATATTTCCAAGTTTATACAGATGACTGTATAGGTATTTCCATGTTTTTACAGATGGCATTGTAGATATTTCCATGTTTATAGAGATAGCAGTGTAGATATTTCCATGTTTATACAGATAGCGGTTTAGCTATTTCCATGTTTATACAGACCGCGGTGTAGATATTTCCATGTTTATGCAGATAGCGGTGCAGATATTTCCATGTTTTTACAGATGGCGGTGTTGATATTTCCATCTCTACACAGATGACCGTGTAGATATTTCCATGTTTATACAGAAGGCGGCGCAGATATTTCCATGGATGTGTAGAAGGCGGTGTAGATATTTCCATGTTTATACAGATAGCGGTGTAGATATTTCCATGTTTATACAGATACCGGTGTAGAAATTTCCATGTTTATAAAGACCGCAGTTTAGATATCTCCATGTATATACAGATAGCGGTGTAGATATTTCCATGTTTATACAGATGGCGGTGTTGATGTTTCCATCTATTCACAGATTGCATTGTAGGTATTTCCATGTGTATACAGATGGCATTGTAGATATTTCCATGTTTATACAGATGGTGGTGTAGATATTTCCATGTTTATACAGATGACTGTATAGGTATTTCCATGATTTTACAGATGGCTTTGTAGATATTTCCATGTTTATAGAGATAGCAGTGTAGATATGTCCATGTTTATACAGATGGTGGTGTAGATATTTCCATGTTTATAGAGATAGCGGTGTAGATATTTCCATATTTACAGAGATAAAGGTGTAGATATTTCCATGTTTATACAGATAGCAGTGTAAATATTTCCATGTTTATACAGATCACGGTGTAGATATTTCCAGGTTTATAGAGATAGCAGTGTAGATATTTCCATGTTTATACAGATAGCGGTTTAGCTATTTCCATGTTTATACAGACCGCGGTGTAGTTATTTCCATGTTTATACAGATAGCGGTTTAGCTATTTCTATGTTTATACAGACCGTGCTGTAGATATTTCCATGTTTATACAGATAGCGGTGCAGATATTTCCATGTTTGTACAGATGGCGGTGTTGATATTTCCATCTTTACACAGATGACCGTGAAGATATTTCCATGTTTATACAGAAGGCGTCACAGATATTTCCATGGATATGTAGAAAGCGGTGTAGATATTTCCATGTTTATACAGATAGCGGTGTAGTTATTTCCATGTATATACAGATGGCTGTGTAGATATTTCCATGTTTATACAGATGGCTGTGTAGATATTTCCATGTTTATACAGATGACTTTGTAGGTATTTCCATGTTTATACAGATGGCGGTGTAGGTATTTCCATGTTTGTACAGATGGCGGTGTTGATGTTTCCATCTATACACAGATTGCCATGTAGGTATTTCCATGTGTATACAGATGGCATTGTAGATATTTCCATGTTTATACAGATGGTGGTGTAGATATTTCCATGTTTATACAGATGACTGTATAGGTAATGCCATGTTTTTACAGATGGCATTGTAGATATTTCCATGTTTATAGAGATAGCAGTGTAGATATTTCCATGTTTACACAGATGGCGGTGTAGATATTTCCATGTTTATAGAGATAGCGGTGTAGATATTTCCATATTTATACAGATAATGGTGTAGATATTTCCATGTTTATACAGAAAGCATTGTAAATATTTCCATGTTTACACAGATCACGGTGTAGATATTTCCAGGTTTATAGAGATAGCAGTGTAGATATTTCCATGTTTATACAGATAGCGGTTTAGCTATTTCCATGTTTATACAGACCGCGGTGTAGATATTTCCATGTTTATACAGATAGCGGTGCAGATATTTCCATGTTTGTACAGATGGCGGTGTTGATATTTCCATCTTTACACAGATGACCGTGAAGATATTTCCATGTTTATACAGAAGGCGGCACAGATATTTCCATGGATATGTAGAAGGCGGTGTAGATATTTCCATGTTTATACAGATAGCGGTGTCGTTATTTCCATGTATATACAGATGGCTGTGTAGATATATCCATGTTTATACAGATGGCTGTGTAGATATTTCCATGTTTATACAGATGACTTTTTAGGTATTTCCATGTTTATACAGATGGCGGTGTAGGTATTTCCATGTTTATAGAGATAGATGTGTAGATATTTGCATGTTTATACAGAAGGTGGCGCAGATATTTCCATGGATATGTAGAAGGCGGTGTAGATATTTCCATGTTTATACAGATAGCGGTGTAAATATTTCCATGTTTACACAGATCACGGTGTAGATATTTCCAGGTTTATAGAGATAGCAGTGTAGATATTTCCATGTTTATATAGATAGCGGTTTAGCTATTTCCATGTTTATACAGACCGCGGTGTAGATATATCCATGTTTATACAGATAGCGGTGCAGATATTTCCATGTTTGTACAGATGGCGGTGTTGATATTTCCATCTTTACACAGATGAAAGTGTAGATATTTCCATGTTTATACAGGAGGCGGCGCAGATATTTCCATGGATATGTAGAAGGCGGTGTAGATATTTCCATGTTTATACAGATAGCGGTGTAGATATTTCATTGTATATACAGATGGCTGTGTAGATATTTCCATGTTTATACAGATGGCTGTGTAGATATTTCCATGTTTATACAGACGGCTGTGTAGATATTTCCATGTTTATACAGACGACTTTGTAGGTATTTCCATGTTTATACAGATGACGGTGTAGGTATTTCCATGTTTATATAGATAGCTGTGTAGATATTTCCATGTTTATACAGATAGCGGTGTAGATATTTCCATGTTTATAGAGATAGCGGTGTAGATATTTCCATGTTTATACAGACAGCAGTGGAGATATTTCCATGTTTATACACATAGCGGTGTACATATTTCCATGTTTATAGAGACAGCGGTGTAGGTATTTCCATGTTTATACAGATAGCGGTGCAGATATTTCCATGTTTATACAGATGCCTATGCAGATATTTCCATATTTATACAGAGGGCTCTGTAGATATTTCCATGTTTATACAGATGGCAGTGTAGATTTTTCCATGTTCCTACATATGACTGTGTAGGTATTTCCATGTTTATACAGATGGCTTTGTAGATATTTCCATGTTTATAGAGATAGCGGTGTAGATATTTCCATGTTTATAAACATAGCGGTGTAAATATTTCCATGTTTATACAGATCGTGGTGTAGATATTTCCATGTTTGTACAGATACCGGTGTAGAAATTTCCATGTTTATAAAGACCGCAGTTTAGATATCTCCATGTATATACAGATGGCTGTGTAGATATTTCCATGTTTGTACATATGGCGGTTTTGATGTTTCCATCTATACACAGATTGCCGTGTAGGTATTTCCATGTGTATACAAATGGCATTGTAGATATTTCCATGTTTATACAGATGGTGGTGTAGATATTTCCATGTTTATGCAGATGACTGTATAGGTATTTCCATGTTTTTACAGATGGCATTGTAGATATTTCCATGTTTATAGAGATAGCAGTGTAGATATTTCCATGTTTATACAGATGGCTGTGTAGATATTTCCATGTTTATAGAGATAGCGGTGTAGATATTTCCATATTTATACAGATAACGGTGTAGATATTTCCATGTTCATACAGATAGCATTGTAAATATTTCCATGTTTATACAGATCACGGTGTAGATATTTCAAGGTTTATAGAGATAGCAGTGTAGATATTTCCACGTTTATACAGATAGCGGTGTAGCTATTTCCATGTTTATACAGACCGCGGTGTAGATATTTCCATGTTTATACAGATAGCGGTGCAGATATTTCCATGTTTGTACAGATGGCGGTGTTGATATTTCCATCTTTACACAGATGACCGTGAAGATATTTCCATGTTTATACAGAAGGCGGCGCAGATATTTCCATGGATATGTAGAAGGCGGTGTAGATATTTCCATGTTTATACAGATAGCGGTGTAGTTATTTCCATGTATATACAGATGGCTGTGTAGATATTTCCATGTTTATACAAATGGCTGTGTAGATATTTCCATGTTTATACAGATGACTTTGTAGGTATTTCCATGTTTATACAGATGGAGGTGTAGGTATTTCCATGTTTATAGAGATAGCTGTGTAGATATTTCCATGTTTATACAGATAGCGGTGTAGATATTTCCATGTTTATAGAGATCGTGGTGTAGATATTTCCATCTTTATACAGACAGCAGTGGAGATATTTCCATGTTTATACACATAGCGGTGTACATATTTCCATGTTTATAGAGACAGCGGTGTAGGTATTTCCATGTTTCTACAGATAGCGGTGCAGATATTTCCATGTTTCTACAGATGCCTATGCAGATATTTCCATATTTATACAGAGGGCTCTGTAGATATTTCCATGTTTATACAGATGGCAGTGTAGGTTTTTCCATGTTCCTACACATGACTGTGTAGGTATTTCCATGTTTATACAGATGGATTTGAAGATACTTCCATGTTTATAGAGATAGCGGTGTAGATATTTCCATGTTTATACAGATAGCGGTGTAAATATTTCCATGTTTATACAGATCGTGGTGTAGATATTTCCATGTTTATACAGATACCGGTGTAGAAATTTCCATGTTTATACAGACCGCAGTGTAGATATTTCCATGTTTATACAGATAGCGGTGTAGATATTTCCATGTTTATAGAGATAGCGGTGTAGATATTTCCATGTTTGTACAGATGGCGGTTTTGATGTTTCCATCTATACACAGATTGCCGTGTAGGTATTTCCATGTGTTTGCAGATGACATTGTAGATATTTCCATGTTTATACAGATGGTGGTGTAGATATTTCCATGTTTATACAGATGACTGTATAGGTATGTCCATGTTTTTACAGATGGCATTGTAGATATTTCCATGTTTATAGAGATAGCAGTGTAGATATTTCCATGTTTATACAGATAGCAGTGTAAATATTTCCATGTTTATACAGATCACGGTGTAGATATATCCAGGTTTATAGAGATAGCAGTGTAGATATTTCCATGTTTATACAGATAGCGGTTTAGCTATTTCCATGTTTATACAGACCGCGGTGTACATATTTCCATGTTTATACAGATAGCGGTGCAGATATTTCCATGTTTGTACAGATGGCGGTGTTGATATTTCCATCTTTACACAGATGACCGTGAAGATATTTCCATGTTCATACAGAAGGCAGTGCAGATATTTCCATGGATATGTAGAAGGCGGTGTAGATATTTCCATGTTTATACAGATAGCGGTGTAGTTATTTCCATGTATATACAGATGGCTGTGTAGATATTTCCATGTTTATACAGATGGCTGTGTAGATATTTCCATGTTTATAGAGATAGCGGTGTAGATATTTCCATATTTATACAGATAACGGTGTAGATATTTCCATGTTTATACAGATAGCAGTGTAAATATTTCCATGTTTATACAGATCACGTTGTAGATATTTCCAGGTTTATAGAGATAGCAGTGTAGATATTTCCATGTTTATACAGATAGCGGTTTAGCTATTTCCATGTTTATACAGACCGCGGTGTAGTTATTTCCATGTTTATACAGATAGCGGTTTAGCTATTTCTATGTTTATACAGACCGTGGTGTAGATATTTCCATGTTTATACAGATAGCGGTGCAGATATTTCCATGTTTGTACAGATGGCGGTGTTGATATTTCCATCTTTACACAGATGACCGTGAAGATATTTCCATGTTTATACAGAAGGCGTCACAGATATTTCCATGGATATGTAGAAGGCGGTGTAGATATTTCCATGTTTATACAGATAGCGGTGTAGTTATTTCCATGTATATACAGATGGCTGTGTAGATATTTCCATGTTTACAGAGATGGCTGTGTAGATATTTCCATGTTTATACAGATGACTTTGTAGGTATTTCCATGTTTATACAGATGGCGGTGTAGGTATTTCCATGTTTATAGAGATAGCTGTGTAGATATTTCCATGTTTATACAGATAGCGGTGTAGATATTTCCATGTTTATAGAGATCGCGGTGTAGATATTTCCATGTTTATAAACACAGCAGTGGAGATATTTCCATGTTTATACACATAGCGGTGTACATATTTCCATGTTTATAGAGACAGCGGTGTAGGTATTTCCATGTTTATACAGATAGCGGTGCAGATATTTCCATGTTTATACAGATGCCTATGCAGATATTTCCATATTTATACAGAGGGCTCTGTAGATATTTCCATGTTTATACAGATGGCAGTGTAGGTTTTTCCATGTTCCTACACATGACTGTGTAGGTATTTCCATGTTTATACAGATGGATTTGTAGATACTTCCATGTTTATAGAGATAGCGGTGTAGATATTTCCATGTTTATACAGATAGCGGTGTAAATATTTCCATGTTTATACAGATCGTGGTGTAGATATTTCCATGTTTATACAGATACCGGTGTAGAAATTTCCATGTTTATACAGACCGCAGTGTAGATATTTCCATGTTTATACAGATAGCGGTGTAGATATTTCCATGTTTGTACAGATGGCGGTTTTGATGTTTCCATCTATACACAGATTGACGTGTAGGTATTTCCATGTGTATGCAGATGACATTGTAGATATTTCCATGTTTATACAGATGGTGGTGTAGATATTTCCATGTTTATACAGATGACTGTATAGGTAATGCCATGTTTTTACAGATGGCATTGTAGATACTTCCATGTTTATAGAGATAGCAGTGTAGATATTTCCATGTTTACACAGATGGCGGTGTAGATATTTCCATGTTTATAGAGATGGCGGTGTAGATATTTCCATATTTATACAGATAACGGTGTAGATATTTCCATGTTTATACAGATAGCAGTGTAAATATTTCCATGTTTACACAGATCACGGTGTAGATATTTCCAGGTTTATAGAGATAGCAGTGTAGATATTTCGATGTTTATACAGATAGCGGTTTAGCTATTTCCATGTTTATACAGACCGCGGTGTAGATATATCCATGTTTATACAGATAGCGGTGCAGATATTTCCATGTTTGTACAGATGGCGGTGTTGATATTTCCATCTTTACACAGATGAAATTGTAGATATTTCCATGTTTATACAGGAGGCGGCGCAGATATTTCCATGGATATGTAGAAGGCGGTGTAGATATTTCCATGTTTATACAGATGGCGGTGTAGATATTTCCATGTTTATTGAGATAACTCTGTAGATATTTCCTTGTATATACAGATAGCGGTGTTGATATTTCCATGTTTATACAGATCGCGTTGTAGATATTTCCATGTTTACAAAGATTGCGGTGTAGATATTTCCATCTTTCTAAAGATGGCATTGTACATATTTCCATATTTACACAGATGGCGGTGTAAATATTTCCATGTTTATATAGTTGGTGGTGTAGATATTACCATGTTTATACAGATAGCGGTGTAGATATTTCCATGTTTATACAGATCGCGGTCAAGATATTTCCATGTTTATACAGATCGCGGTGTAGATATTTCCATGTTTATACAGATCGTGGTGTAGATATTTCCATGTTTATACAGATAGCGGTGTAGATACTTCCATGTTTATACAGATAGCAGTGTAGATATCTCCATGTTCATACAGATAGCGTTGTAGTTATTTCCATCTTTGTAGACATAGCGGTGTAGATATTTCCATGTTTATATAGATGGCGTTGTAGACAGTTCCATGTTTAACCGATAGCGGTGTTGGTATTTCCACGTTTATACAGATAGCGATGTAGATATTTTCATGTTTATACAGCTCGCGGAGCAGATATTTATATCTTTATACAGATGGCATTGTAGATATTTCCTTATTAACGCAGATGGCGGTGTAGATGTTTCCATGTTTATAGAGATAGCAGTGTAGATATTTACATGTTTATACAGATAGCTGTGTAGATATTTCCATGTGTATACAGATGACTGTATAGGTATTTCCATGTTTTTCAGATGGCAGTGCAGATATTTCCATGTTTATAGAGATAGAGGTGTAGATATTTCCATGTTTCTACAGATGGCGGTGTTGATATTTCCATCTATACACAGATGGCCGTGTAAATATTTCCATGTTTATACAGATGGCGGCGTAGACATTTCCATGGACATGCAGACGGTGGTGTAGATATTTCCATGTTTATTCAGATCACAGTTTAGATTGTTCCATGTTTATAGAGAAAGCAGTGTAGATATTTCCATGTTTATAGAGAAAGCAGTGTAGATATTTCCAAGTTTGTACAGATGGCGGTGTTGATGTTTCCATCTATACACAGATTGCCGTGTAGCTGTTTCCATGTGTATACAAATGGCATTGTAGATATTTCCATGTTTATAAAGATGTTAGTGTAGATATTTCCATGTTTACACAGATGACGGTATAGGAATTTCCATGTTTATACAGATGGCGGTGTAGATATTTCCATGTTTATAGAGATAGCGGTGAAGATATTTCCATATTTACACAGATAACGGTGTAGAAATTTCCATGTTTATACAGATAGCGGTGAAAATATTTCCATGTTTATACAGATCACAGTTTAGATTTTTCCATGTTTATAGAGATAGCGGTGTAAATATTTCCATGTATATTCAGACAGCGTTGTAGATATTTCCATGTTTATACAGATAGCGGTGCAGGTATTTCCATGTTTGTACAGATGGCCGTGTTGTTATTTCCCTCTATACACAGATGACCGTGTAGATATTTCCATGTTTACACAGATGGTGGCGCAGATATTTCCATGGATATGTAGATGGCGGTGTAGATATTTCCATGTTTATACAGATAGCGGTGTAGTTATTTCCATGTTTCTATAGATAGCGGTGAAGATATTTCCATGTATATCCACATGGCTGTGTAGATATTTCCATGTTTATACAGATGGCGCTGTAAATATTTCCATGTTTATACAGATAACTTTGTAACTATTCCCATGTTTATACAGATGGCGGTGTAGATATTTCGATGTTTATAGAGATAGCAGTGTAGATATTTCCATGTTTATACAGATAGCGGTGTAGATATTTCCATGTTTACACTGATCACGGTGTAGATGTTTCCATGTTTATAGACATGGAGGTGTAGATATTTCCATGTTCATAGAGATAGCGGTGTTGATTTTTCCATGTTTATAGAGATAGCGGTGTGGATATTTCCATGTTTATACAGATAGGGGTGAAGATATTTCCATGTTTTTACAGATATCGGTGTAGATATTTCCATGTTTACGCAGATTGAAGTGTAGATATTTCCATCTTTCTACAGATGGCATTGTAGATATTTCCATGTTTATACAGATGGCGGTGTAGATATTTCCATGTGTATACAGATGACTGTATAGGTATTTCCATGTTTTTCAGATGGCAGTGCAGATATTTCCATGTTTATAGAGATAGAGGTGTAGATATTTCCATGTTTCTACAGATGGCGGTGTTGATATTTCCATCTATACACAGATGGCCGTGAAAATATTTCCATGTTTATACAGATGGCGGCGTAGACATTTCCATGGACATGCAGATGGTGGTGTAGATATTTCCATGTTTATTCAGATCACAGTTTAGATTTTTCCATGTTTATAGAGAAAGCAGTGTAGATATTTCGATGTTTATAGAGAAAGCAGTGTAGATATTTCCAAGTTTGTACAGATGGCGGTGTTGATGTTTCCATCTATACACAGATTGCCGTGTAGGTGTTTCCATGTGTATACAAATGGCATTGTAGATATTTCCATGTTTATAAAGATGTTAGTGTAGATATTTCCATGTTTACACAGATGACGGTATAGGAATTTCCATGTTTATACAGATGGCGGTGTAGATATTTCCATGTTTATAGAGATAGCGGTGAAGATATTTCCATATTTACACAGATAACGGTGTAGAAATTTCCATGTTTATACAGATAGCGGTGTAAATATTTCCATGTTTATACAGATCACAGTTTAGATTTTTCCATGTTTATAGAGATAGCGGTGTAAATATTTCCATGTATATTCAGACAGCGTTGTAGATATTTCCATGTTTATACAGATAGCGGTGCAGGTATTTCCATGTTTGTACAGATGGCCGTGTTGTTATTTCCATCTATACACAGATGACCGTGTAGATATTTCCATGTTTACACAGATGGTGGCGCAGATATTTCCATGGATATGTAGATGGCGGTGTAGATATTTCCATTTTTATACAGATAGCGGTGTAGTTATTTCCATGTTTCTATAGATAGCGGTGAAGATATTTCCATGTATATACACATGGCTGTGTAGATATTTCCATGTTTATACAGATGGCGCTGTAAATATTTCCATGTTTATACAGATAACTTTGTAACTATTCCCATGTTTATACAGATGGCGGTGTAGATATTTCGATGTTTATAGAGATAGCAGTGTAGATATTTCCATGTTTATACAGATAGCGGTGTAGATATTTCCATGTTTACACTGATCACGGTGTAGATGTTTCCATGTTTATAGAGATGGAGGTGTAGATATTTCCATGTTCATAGAGATAGCGGTGTTGATTTTTCCATGTTTATAGAGATAGCGGTGTGGATATTTCCATGTTTATACAGATAGGGGTGAAGATATTTCCATGTTTTTACAGATATCGGTGTAGATATTTCCATGTTTACGCAGATTGAAGTGTAGATATTTCCATCTTTCTACAGATGGCATTGTAGATATTTCCATGTTTATACAGATGGCGGTGTAGATATTTCCATGTTTATATAGATGGTGTTGTAGATATTACCATGTTTATACAGGTAGCGGTGTAGATATTTCCATGTTTATACAGATCTTGGTGAAGATATTTCCAGGTTTATAGAGATCGCGGTGTAGATATTTCCATGTTTATGCAGATAGCTGTGTAGATATTTCCATGTTTATACAGATAGAGGTGTAGTTATTTCCATGTTTATAGAGATATCGGTGTAGGTATTTCCATGTTTATAGACATAGCGGTGTAGATATTAACATGTTTATATAGATGGCGTTGCATATATTTCCATGTTTATACCGACAGCAGTGTTGGTATTTTTACGTTTAGACAGATAGCGATGTAGATATTTCCATGTTTATACAGCTCGCGGTGCACATACTTATATCTTTATACAGATGGCATTGTAGATGTTTCCTTATTCACACAGATGGCGGTGTAGATGATTCCATGTTTATACAGATGGAGGAGTAGTTAGTTCCATGTTTATGGAGATGGCAGTGTAGATATTTTCATGTTTATTGAGATGGCGGTGTAGATATTTCCGTGTTTATACAGATGGCATTGCAGATATTTCCATATTTATACAGATGTCTGTGTAGATATTTCCATGTGTATACAGATGGTATTGTAGGTATTTCCATGTTTATACAGGTGGTGGTGTAGATATTTCCATGTTTATTCAGATGACTGTGTAGATATTTCCATGTTTTTACAGATGGCAGTGTAGATATTTCAATGTTTATAGAGATGGCACTGTAGATATTTCCATGCTTATACAGATAACGATGGAGATATTTGCATGTTTATACAGACAGCAGTGGAGATATTTCCATGTTTATACACATAGCGGTGAACATATTTCCATGTTTATACAGACAGCGGTGTAGGTATTTCCATGTTTATACAGATAGCGGTGCAGATATTTCCATGTTTATACAGATGCCTATGCAGATAACTCCATATTTATACAGAGGGCTGTGTAGATATTTCTACGTTTATAAAGATGGCAGTGTAGATATTTCCATGTTCCTACACATGACTGTGTAGGTATTTCCATGTTTATACAGATGGCTTTGTAGATATTTCCATGTCTATAGAGATAGTGGTGCAGATATTTCCATGTTTATACAGATAGCGGTGTATATATTTCCATGTTTACAAAGATCGTGGTGTAGTTATTGCCATGTTTATGCAGATACCGGTGTAGATATCTCCATGTTTATACAGACCGCAGTGTAGATATTTCCATGTTTATAGAGACAGCAGTGTATATATTTCCAAGTTTGTACAGATGGCGGTGTTGATGTGTCCATCTATACACAGATGGCCGTGTAGGTATTTCCATGTGTATACAGATGGCATTGTAGATATTTCCATGTTTATACAGATGATGGTGTAGATATTTCCATGTTTACACAGATGACTGTATAGGTATTTCCATGTTTATACAGATGGCAGTGTAGATATTTCCATGTTTTCAGAGATAGCGGTGTAGACATTTCCATATTTATACAGATAACTGTGTAGAAATTTCCATGTTTATACAGATAGCGGTGTAAATATTTCCATGTTTATACAGATCACGGTGTAGATATTTCCATGTTTATAGAGATAGCGGTTTAGATATTTCCATGTTTACACAGACCGCGGTGTAGATATTTCCATGTTTATACAGATAGCGGTGCAGATATTTCCATGTTTGTACAGATGGCGGTGGTGATATTTCCATCTATACACAGATGACCGTGTAGATCTTTCCATGTTTATACAGATGGCGGCGCAGATATTTCCATTGATATGTAGATGGCGGTGTAGATATTTCCATGTTTATACAGATAGCGGTGTAGTTATTTCCAAGTTTATATAGATAGCAGTGTAGATATTTCCATATATATACACATGGCTGTGTAGATATTTCCATGTTTATACAGATGGCGTTGTAGATATTTCCATGTTTATACAGATAACTTTGTAAGTATTTCCATGTTTATACAGATGGCGGTGTAGATATTTCGATGTTTATAGAGATAGCAGTGGAGATATTTCCATGTTTATACAGGTAGCGGTGTAGATATTTCCATGTTTATAATGATCGTGGTGTAGATATTTCCATGTTTATAGAGATGGCAGTGTGGATATTTCCATGTTCATAGAGATAGCAGTGTTGTTTTTCCATGTTTGTAGAGATAGCGGTGTGGATATTTCCATGTTTATACTGATAGGGGTGTAGATATTTCCACGTTTATAGAGATGGCGGTGTAGATATTTCCATGTTTATATAGATCAGGGTTTAGATATTTGCTTGTTTATACAAATAGCGGTGTAGTTATTTCCATGTTTGTACAGATCATGGTGTAGATATTTCCATGTATATACAGATGGCTGTGTAGATATTTCCATGTTTATACAGATGGCTGTGTAGATATTTCCATGTTTATACAGATGACTTTGTAGGTATTTCCATGTTTATACAGATCGCGGTGTAGATATTTCCATGTTTATACACATCGCGGTGTAGATATTTCCATGTTTATACAGATAGCGGTGTAGATATTTCCATGTTTATACAGATAGCGGTGTAGATATTTCCATGTTTATAGAGATAGCGGTGTAGGTATTTCCATGTTTATACAGATAGCGGTGTAGATATTTCCATGTTTATACAGATAGCGGTGTAGATATTTCCATGTTTATACAGCTCGCGGTGCAGATATTTATATCTTTATACAGATGGCATTGTAGATATTTCCTTATTCACACAGATGGCGGTGTAGATGTTTCCATGTTTATACAGATGGCGGAGTAGTTAGTTCCATGTTTATGGAGATGTAAGTGTAGACATATTCATGTTTCTAGAGATGGCGGTGTAGATATTTCCATGTTTAGAGAGATAGCAGTGAAGATATTTACATGTTTATACGGATGGCTGTGTAGATATTTCCATGTGTATACAGATGGCATTGTAGATATTTCCACGTTTATACAGATGACTGTATAGGTATTTACATATTTTTACAGATGGCAGTGCAGATATTTCCATGTGTATAGAGATAGCGGTGAAGATATTTCCATGTTTGTACAGATGACGGTGTTGATATTTCCATCTATACACAGATGGCCGTGTAGATATTTCCATGTTTATACAAATCGCGGTGTCGATATTTCCTTGTTTATACAGATAGCGGCGTAGATATTTCCATGTTTATACAGATCGCAGTGTAGATATTTCCATGTTTATACAGATAGCGGTGTATATATTTCCATGTTTATACAGATAGCGGTGTAGATATTTCCATGATTATACAGATGGCGGTGTAGATATTTCCATGTTTATAGAGATGGCGGTGTAGATATTTCCATGTTCATTGATATAGCGGTGTAGATATATCCATGTTCATAGAGATAGCAGTGAGGATATTTCCATGTTTATACAGATAGCAGTGTAGATATTTCCATTTTTATAGAGATAGCGGTTTTGCTATTTCATATTTAAACAGATAGTTGTGTAGATATTTCCATGTTTATACAAATTGCGGTGTAGATATTTCCATGTTTATACTGATAGCGGTGTAGATATTTCCACGTTTATACAGATGGCGGTGTAGATAATTCCAGCTTTCTACAAATGGCAATGTAGATATTTCCATGTTTATAGAGATGGCGGTGTAGATATTTCCATGTTTATGTAGATGGCAATGTAGATATTTTCTTGTTTATGTAGATGGTGTTGTAGATATCTCCATGTTTAAAGAGATGGCGTTGTATATACTTCCATGTTGATGGAGATAGCGGTGCAGATATTTCCACGTTTATAGAGATAGCGGTGTAGTTATTTCCATGTTTATAGAGATAGCGGTGTAGATATTTCCATATTTCTACAGATGACTGTGTAGATATTTCCATGTTTGTACAGATGACAGTGTAGATGTTTCCATGTTTATAGAGATAGCGGTGTAGATATTTTC
Organism: Pan troglodytes; assembly: GCF_028858775.2. Lineage (NCBI taxonomy): Eukaryota > Metazoa > Chordata > Mammalia > Primates > Hominidae > Pan > Pan troglodytes. The sequence continues at coordinate 2,483,569 of NC_072405.2, read as the reverse complement.
ATGTTTATTCAGATTGCGGTGGAGATATGTCCATGTTTATACAGTTAGGAATGGAGATATTTCCACGTTAATACACATAGCGGTGTAGATATTTCCATGTTTATACAGATAGCGGTGTAGATATTTCCATGTTTATACAGATGGCTGTGTCGATATTTCCATGTTTATACAGAGTTCTCTGTAGATATTTCCATGTTTATATAGATGACATTGGAGATATTTCCAGGTTGATACAGATGACTGTGTAGATATTTCCATATTTATAGAGATAGCGGTGTAGTTATTTCCATCTTTCTACAGATGGCAGTGTAGATATTTCCATGTTTATACAGATGGCGGTGTAGATATTTCCATATTTATACAGATGTCTGTGTAGATATTTCCATGTGTATACAGATGGTAATGTAGGTATTTCCATGTTTATACAGATGGTGGTGTAGTTATTTCCATGTTTATTCAGATGACTGTGTGGATATTTCCTTGTTTTTACAGATGGCAGTGTAGATATTTCAATGTTTATAGAGATGGCGCTGTAGATATTTCCATGTTTATTCAGATCGTGGTGTAGATATTTCCATGTTTATACAGATAGCAGTGTAGATATTTCCATGTTATAACAGATATCGGTGTAGATATTTCCATGTTTACACAGATTGCGGTGTAGATATTTCCATCTTTCTACTGATGGCATTGTAGATATTTCCATGTTTATACAGATGGCGGTGTAGTTATTTCCATGTTTATATAGATGGTTGTGTAGATATTACCATGTTTATACAGATAGCGTTGTAGATATTTCCATGTTTATACAGATCGTGGTGAAGACATTTCCATGTTTATACATATCGCGGTGTAGATATTTCCATGTTTATACAGATCGCGGTGTAGATATTTCCATGTTTATACAGATAGCGGTTTAGATATTTCCATGTTTATACAGATAGCGGTGTAGATATTTCCATGTTTATAGTGATAGCGGTGTAGGTATTTCCATGTTTATAGGCATAGCGGTGTAGATATTTCCATGTTTATATAAATGGCGTTGTAGTTATTTCCATGTTTATACTGATAGCGGTTTTGGTATTTCCACGTTTATACAGATAGCGATGTAGATATTTCCATGTTTATAGAGATAGCGGTGTAGATATTTCCATGTTTGTACAGATGGCGGAGTAGTTAGTTCCATTTTTATGGAGATGGCAGTGTAGATATTTTCATGTTTATAGAGATGGCGGTGTAGATATTTCCATGTTTATAGAGATAGCAGTGTAGATATTTTCATGTTTATACAGATAGCTGTGTAGATATTTCCATGTGTATACAGATGGCATTGTAGATATTTCCATGTTTATACAGATGACTCTATAGTTATTTCCATATTTTTACAGATGGCTGTGCAGATATTTCCATGTTTATAGAGATAGCGGTGTAGATATTTCCATGTTTGTACAGATGGCGGTGTTGATATTTCCATCTATACACAGATGGCCGTGTAGATATTTCCATGTTTATACAGATGGCGGCGTAGTTATTTCCAAGGACATGCAGATGGCGGTGTAGATATTTCCATGTTTATACAGACAGCGGTGTAGATATTTCCATGTTTACACAGATGGTGGTGTAGATATTTCCGTGTTTATACACATGGCGGAGTAGATACTTCCATCTTTATGGAGATGGCAGTGTAGATATTTTCATGTTTACAGAGATGGCGGTGTAGATATTTCCATATTTATAGAAATAGCGGTGTAGATATTTCCATCTTTCTACAGATGGCAGTGTAGATATTTCCATGTTTATACAGATGGCGGTGTAGATATTTCCATATTTATACAGATGTCTGTGTAGATATTTCCATGTGTATACAGATGGTAATGTAGGTATTTCCATGTTTATACAGATGGTGGTGTATATATTTCCATGTTTATTCAGATGACTGTGTAGATATTTCCATGTTTTTACAGATGGCAGTGTAGATATTTCAATGTTTATAGAGATGGCGCTGTAGATATTTCCATGTTTATACAGATCGCGGTGTAGATATTTCCATGTTTATACAGATAGCGGTGTAGATATTTCCATGTTTTTTCAGATATCGGTGTAGATATTTCCATGTTTACACAGATTACGGTGTAGATATTTCCATCTTTCTACAGATGGCATTGTAGATATTTCCATGTTTATACAGATGGCGGTGTAGATATTTCCATGTTTATATAGATGGTGGTGTAGATATTACCATGTTTATACAGATAGCGGTGTAGATATTTCCATGTTTGTACACATCGTGGTGAAGACATTTCCATGTTTGTACAGATCGCGGTGTAGATATTTCCATGTTTATAGAGATAGCGGTGTAGATATTTCCATATTTATACAGATGACGATGTAAATATTTCCAGGTTTATACAGATAGCCGTGTAAATATTTCCACGTTTATACAGATCACGGTGTAGATATTTCCATGTTTATAGAGATAGCGATGTAGATATTTCCATGTTTATACAAATAGCGATGTAGATATTTCCATATTTATACAGACCGCGGTGTATATATATCCATGTTTATACAGATAGCGTTGCAGATATTTCCATGTTTGTACAGATGGCGGTGTTGATATTTCCATCTATACACTGATGACCGTGTAGATATTTCCATGTTTATACAGATGGCGGCGCAGATATTTCTATGGATATGTAGATGGCGGTGTAAATATTTCCATGTTTATACAGAAAGCGGTGTAGTTATTTCCATGTTTATATAGATAGCGGTGTAGATATTTTAATGTATATACACATGGCTGTGTAGATATTTCCATGTTTATACAGATGGCGGTGTAGAGATTTCCATGTTTATACAGATAACTTTGTAAGTATTTCCATGTTTATACAGATGGCGGTTTAGATATTTCGATGTTTATAGAGATAGCAGTGGAGATATTTCCATGTTTATACTGATCGCGGTGTAGATATTTCCATGTTTATATAGATGGCGGTGTAGATATTTCCATGTTCATAGAGATAGCGGTGTTGATTTTTCCATGTTTATAGAGATAGCGGTGTGGATATTTCCATGTTTATACAGATAGTGGTGTAGATATTTCCATGTTTAAAAAGATGGTGGTGTAGATATTCCCATGTTTATACAGATCACGGTGTAGATGTTTCCATGTTTATTCAGATCATGGTGTAGATATTTCCATGTTTATACAGATCGCGGTGTTGATATTACCATGTTTATAGGGATAGCGGTGCAAATATTTCCACATTTATACAGATAGCGGTGTAGTTATTAACATGTTTATACAGATAGCGGTGTAGATATTTCCATGTATAAACAGATGTCTGTGTATATATTTCCATGTTTAAACAGATGGCGGTGTAGATATTTCCTTGTTTATACAAATAACGGTGTAGTTATTTCCATGTTTATACAGATAGCAGTGTAGATATTTCCATGTATATACAGATGGCTGTGTAGATATTTCCATGTTTATACAAATGGCTGTGTAGATATTTCCATGTTTATACAGATGACTTTGTAGGTATTTCCATGTTTATACAGATGGCTTTGTAGATATTTCCATGTTTATACAGATAGCAGTTTAGATATTTCCATTTTTATAGAGATAGAGGTTTACATCTTTCATATTTATACTGAAAGCGGTGTAGATATTTCCATGTTTATACAGATTGCAGTGTAGATATTTCCATGTTTATACACATGACTGTGTATGTATTTCCATGTTTATACAGATGGCTTTGTAGATATCTCCATGTTTACAGAGATAGCGGTGCAGATATTTCCATGTTTATACAGATAGCGGTGTAAATATTTCCACGTTTATACAGATCGTGGTGTAGATATTTCCATGTTTATACAGATACCGGTGTAGATATTTACATGTTTATACAGACCGCAGTGTAGGCATTTCCATGTTTATAGAGATAGCGGTGTAGATATTTCCATGTTTGTACAGATGGCGGTGTTGATGTTTCCATCTATACACAGATTGCCGTGTAGGTATTTCCATGTGTATACTGATGGCATTGAAGATATTTCCATGTTTATACAGATGGTGGTGTAGATATTTCCATGTTTATACAGATGACTGTATAGCTATTTCCATGTTTTTAGAGATGGCATTGTAGATATTTCCATGTTTATAGAGATAGCAGTGCAGATATTTCCATGTATATACAGTTGGCGGTGTAGATATTTCCATGTTTATAGAGATAGCGGTGTAGATATTTCCATATTTATACAGATAACTGTGTAGATATTTCCATGTTTATACAGATAGTGGTGCAGATATTTCCATGTTTGTACAGATGGCGGTGATGATTTCCATCTATACACAGATGACCGTGTAGATATTTCCATGTTTATACAGATGGCGGCACAGATATTTCTATGGATATGTAGATGGCGGTGTAGATATTACCATTTTTATACAGATAGCGGTGTACTTATTTCCATGTTTATATAGATAGCGTTGTAGATATTTCCATGTATATACACATGGCTGTGTAGGTATTTCCATGTTTATACAGATGGTGGTGTAGATATTTCCATGTTTTTACAGATAACTTTGTAAGTATTTCCATGTTTATACATATGGCGGTTTAGATATTTCGATGTTTATAGAGATAGCAGTGGAGATATTTCCATGTTTATACAGATAGCGGTGTAGATATTTCCATGTTTATACAGATGGCGGTGTAGATATTTCCATGTTTATAGAGATGGTGGTGTAGATATTTCCATGTTTTATAGTGATAGCGGTGTAGGTATCTCCATGTTCATAGAGATAGCAGTGAGGATATTTCCATGTTTATACAGATAGCACTGTAGATATTTCCATTTTTATACAGATAGAGGTTTAGATATTTCATATTTATACAGATAGCGGTGTAGATATTTCCATGTTTATACAGATTGCGGTGTAGATATTTCCATGTTTATACACATGACTGTGTATGTATTTCCATGTTTATACAGATGGCTTTGTAGATATTTCCATGTTTATAGAGATAGCGGTGCAGATATTTCCATGTTTATACAGATAGCGTTGTAAATATTTCCATGTTTATACAGATCGTGGTGCAGATATTTCCATGTTTATACAGATACCGGTGTAGATATTTACATGTTTATACAGACCACAGTGTAGCTATTTCCATGTTTATAGAGATAGCGGTGTAGATATTTCCATGTTTGTACAGATGGCGGTGTTGATGTTTCCATCTATACACAGATTGCCGTGTAGGTATTTCCATGTGTATACTGATGGCATTGTAGATATTTCCATGTTTATACAGATGGTGGTGTAGATATTTCCATGTTTATACAGATGACTGTATAGGTATTTCCATGTTTACACAGAAAACGGTGGAGTTATTTCCATGTGTATACGGAGAGCAGTGGAGATATTTCCATGTTTATACACATAGCGGTGTACATATTTCCATGTTTATAGAGACAGCGGTGTAGATATTTCCATGTTTATACAGAGAGCGGTGCAGATATTTCCGTGTTTACACAGATGCCTATGCAGATATTTCCATATTTATACAGAGGGCTGTATACATATTTCCATGTTTATACAGATTGCGGTGCAGATATTTCCATGTTTGTACAGATGGCGGTTTTGATATTTCCATTTATACACAGATGACCGTGTAGATATTTCCATGTTTATACAGATGGCGGCGCAGATATTTCCATGGATATGTAGATGGCGGTGTAGATATTTCCATTTTTATACAGATACCGGTGTAGTTATTTCCGTGTTTATATAGATAGCGGTGTAGATATTTCCATGTCTATACACATGGCTGTGTAGATATTTCCATATTTATACAGATGGCGGTGTAGATATTTCCATGTTTATGCAGGTAACTTTTTAAGTATTTCCATGTTTATAGAGATGGCGGTGTAGATATTTCGATGTTTATAGAGATAGCAGTGGAGATATTTGCATGTTTATACAGATAGAGGTGCAGATATTTCCGTGTTTATACTGATCTTGGTGTAGATATTTCCATGTTTATAGAGATGGCGGTGTAGATATTTCCATGTTCATAGAGATAGCGGTGTTGATTTTTCCATGTTTATAGAGATAGCGGTGTGGATATTTCCATGATTATACAGATAGGGGTGTAGATATTTCCATGTTTATAGAGATGGCGGTGAAGTTATTTCCATGTTTATACATATCACGGGGTTGATATTTCCTTGTTTATACAAATAGCGGTGTAGTTATTTCCATGTTTATACAGATAGCGCTGTAGATATTTCCATGAATAAACAGATGGCTGTGTAGATATTTCCATGTTTATACTGATGGCTTTGTAGATATTTCCATGTTTATACGGATGACTTCGTAGGTATTTCCATGTTTATACAGATGGCGGTGTAGATATTTCCATGTTTCTAGAGATAGCTGTGTAGATATTTCCATGTTGATACAGATCGCGTTGTAGATATTTCCATGTTTATACAGATCACGGTGTAGATATTTCCATGTTTATACAGATAGCGGTGTAGATATTTCCATGTTTACACAGATTGCGGTGTAGATATTTCCATCTTTCTATAGATGGCATTGTAGATATTTCCATAATTATACAGATGGCAGTGTAGATATTTCCATGTTTATATAGATCGTGGTGTAGATGTTACCATGTTTATACAGATATCGGTGTAGATAGTTCCATGTTTATAGAGATCGTGGTGAAGATATTTCCATGTTTATACTGATCGCGGTGTAGATATTTCCATGTTTATACAGATCGCGGTGTAGATATTTCCGTGTTTATACTGATCTTGGTGTAGATATTTCCATGTTTATTCAGATGACTTTGTAGATATTTCCATGTTTTTACAGATGGCAGTGTAGATATTTCAATGTTTATAGAGATGGCGCTGTAGGTATTTCCATGTTTATACAGATCGCGGTGTAGATATTTCCATGTTTATACAGATAGGGGTGTAGATATTTCCATGTTCATACAGATAGAGGTGTAGATATTTCCATGTTCATACAGATAGCGGTGTAGATATTTCCATGTTTATAGAGATAGCGGTGTAGGTATTTCCATGTCTATAGACATAGCGGTGTAGATATTTCCATGTTTATATAGATGGCGTTGTAGATATTTCCATGTTTATACCGATAGCGGTGTTGGTATTTCCACGTTAATACAGATAGCGATGTAGATATTTCCATGTTTATACAGCTCGCAGTGCAGATACTTTTATCTTTATACAGATGGCATTGTAGATATTTCCTTATTCACACTGATGGCGGTGTAGATGTTTCCATCTTTATACTGATGGCGGAGTAGTTAGTTCCATGTTTATGGAGATGGCAGTGTAGATATTTTCATGTTTATAGAGATGGCGGTGTAGATATTTCCATGTTTATAGAGATAGCAGTGTAGATATTTACATGTTTATACAGATGGCTGTGTAGATATTTCCACGTGTATACATATGGCATTGTAGATATTTCCATGTTTATACAGATGACTGTATAGGTATTTCCACGTTTTTACAGATGGCAATGCGGATATTTCCATGTTTATAGAGATAGCGGTGTAGATATTTCCATGTTTGTACAGATGGCGGTGTTGATATTTCCATCTATACACAGATGGCCGTGTAGATATTTCCATGTTTCTACAGATGGCGGCGTAGATATTTCCATGGACATGCAGATGGCGGTGTAGATATCTCCATGTTTATACAGATAACGGTGTAGATATTTCCATGTTTTCACAGATGGTGGTATAGATATTTCCGTGTTTATACACATGGCGGAGTAGATACTTCCATCTTTATGGAGATTGCAGTGTAGATATTTTCATGTTTATAGAGATGGCTGTGTAGATATTTCCATATTTATAGAGATAGTGGTCTAGATATTTCCATCTTTCTATATATGGCAGTGTAGATATTTCCATGTTTATACAGATGGCGGTGTAGATATTTTCATATTTATACAGATGTCTGTGTAGATATTTCCATGTGTATACAGATGCTATTGTAGGTATTTCGATGTTGATACAGATGGTGGTGTAGATATTTCCATGTTTATTCAGATGACTGTGTAGATATTTCCATGTTTTTACAGATGTCAGTGTAGATATTTCAATGTATATAGAGATGGCGCTGTAGATATTTCCATGTTTAAATAGATAACGGTGGAGATATTTCCATGTTTATACAGACAGCAATGGAGGTATTTCCATGTTAATACACATAGCGGTGTACATATTTTCATGTTTATAGAGATGGCGGTGTACATATTTCCATGTTTACACAGATAGCGGTGTAGATATTTCCATCTTTCTACAAATGGCAATGTAGATATTTCCATGTTTATACAGCTGGCGTTGTAGATATTTCCATATTTATACAGATGTCTGTGTAGATATTTCCATTTGTATACAGATGGTGGTGTAAATATTTCCATGTTTACACAGATGATTGTATAGGTATTTCCATGTTTATACAGATGGCGGTGTAGATATTTCCATGTTTATATAGATTGGCAGTGTAGATATTTTCTTGTTTATGTAGATGGCGTTTTAGATACCTCCATGTTTAAAGAGATGGCAGTGTGTATATTTCCATGTTGATGGAGATAGCGGTGTAGATATTTGCATGTTTATAGACATAGCGGTGTAGATATTTCCATGTTTATAGAGATAGCGGTGTAGATATTTCCATGTTTCTACAGATGACTGTGTAGATATTTCCATGTTTGTACAGGTGGCAGTGTAGATATTTCCATGTTTATAGAGATAGCGGGGTTGATATTTTCATATTTATACAGATTGCGGTGGAGATATCCATGTTTATACAGATAGCAATGGAGATATTCCCACGTTAATACAAATAGCGGTGTAGAGATTTCCATGTTTATACAGATAGCGGTGCAGATATTTCCATGTTTATACAGATGGCTGTGCCGATATTTCCATGTTTATACAGAGTTCTCTGTAAATATTTCCATGTTTATATAGATGACAGTGTAGATATTTCCAGGTTTATACAGATGACTGTGTAGATATTTCCATGTTAATACAAATGGCGGTGAAGATATTTCCCTGTTTATAGAGATAGCGGTGTAGATATTTCCATGTTTATAGAGATAGTGGTTTAAACATTTCCATCTTTATACAGAGAGTGGTGTGGATATTTCCATGTTTATACAGATGGCGGTGTAGATACAGCCATGTTTTTGAATATGGCAGTGTAGATATTTTCATGTTTACAGAGATTGCGGTGCAGATATTTCCATGTTGATAGTGCAAGTGGTGAAGGTATTTCCATGTTTATAGAGATAGCGGTGTAGACATTTCCATATTTATACAGGTAGCGGTGTAGGTATTTCCATGTTTATACGGTTGGCGGTGTAGATATTTCCATGATTCTAAAGATGGCGGTGTAGATATTTCCTTGTTTATACAGATAGCGGTGTAGATATTTCCATGTATATACAGATAGCAGTGTAGATATTTCCATGTTTACAAAGATAGCGGTGGAGATATTTCCCTGTTTATACAGATAGCGATGTAGATATTTCCATGTATATACAGATAGCGGTGTAGATATTTCCATGTTTATACAGATCGCGGTGTTGATATTACCATGTTTATAGGGATAGCGGTGCAAATATTTCCACATTTATACAGATAGCGGTGAAGTTTTTAGCATGTTTATACAGATAGAGGTGTAGATATTTCCTTCTTTATACAAATAGCGGTGTAGATTTTTCCATGTTTATACAGATCACGGTGTAGATATATCCTTGTTTATACAAATAGCGGTGTAGATATTTCCATGTTTCTACAGATAACGGTGTAGATATTTCCGTGTATATACACATGCTGTGTAGATATTTACATGTTTATACAGATGGCTATGTAGATATTTCCATGTTTATACCGATGACTTTGTAGGTATTTCCATGTTTATACAGATGGCGGTGTAGATATTTCAATGTTTATAGAGATAGCAGTGGAGATATTTCCATGTTTATACAGATAGCGGTGTAGATATTTCCATGTTTATACTGATCGCGGTGTACATATTTCCATGTTTATGGAGATGGCGGTGTAGATATTTCCATGTTCATAGAGATAGCTGTATTGATTTTTCCATGTTTATAGAGATAGCTGTGTGGATATTTCCATGTTTATACTGATAGGGGTGTAGATATTTCCATGTTTATAGAGATGGTGGTGTAGATATTTCCATGTTTATACAGATGGCTGTGTAGATATTTCCATGTGTATACAGATGGCATTGTAGATATTTCCATGTTTATACAGATGACTGTATAGGTATTTCCATGTTTTTACAGATGGCAGTGCAGATATTTCCATGTTTATAGAGATAGCGATGTAGATATTTCCATGTTTCTACAGATGGCGGCGTAGATATTTCCATGGATATGCAGATGTCGGTGTAGATATTTCCATGTTTATACAGATAGCGGTGTAGATATTTCCATGTTTATACAGACCGCGGTCTGGTTATTTCCATGTTTATACTGATAGCGGTGCAAATATTTCCATGTTTGTACAGATGGCTTTGTTGATATTTCCATCTATACACAGATGACCGTGTAGATATTTCCATGTTTATACAGATGGCTGCGCAGATATTTCCATGTATATACACATGGCTGTGTAGATATTTCCATGTTTATACAGATGGCGGTGTAGATATTTCCATGTTTACAGATAACTTTGTAAGTATTTCCATGTTTACACAGATGGCGGTGTAGATATTTCGATGTTTATAGAGATAGCAGTGGAGATATTTCCATGTTTATACAGATAGCGGTGTAGTTATTTCCATGTTTATATAGATAGCGGTGTAGATATTTCCATGTATATACTCATCGCTGTGTTGATATTTCCATGTTTATACAGATGGCGGTGTAGATATTTCCATGTTTATACAGATAACTTTGTAAGTATTTCCTTCTTTATACAGATAGCGGTGTAGATATTTCCATGTTTATACAGATAGCGGTGTAGATATTTCCATGTTCATACAGATAGCGGTGTAGATATTTCCATGTTTATACAGATATCGGTGGAGATATTTCCAAGTTTATACAGATATCGATGTAGATATTTCCATGTTTATATAGATGGCGTTGTAGATATTTCCATGTTTATACCGATAGCGGTGTTGGTATTTCCACGCTTATATGGATAGCGATGTAGATATTTCCTTGTTTATACAGCTCGCGTTGCAGATATTTATATCTTTATCCAGATGGCATTCTAGATATTTCCTTATTCACACAGATGGCGGTGTAGATGTTTCCGTGTTTATACAGATGGCGGTGTAGTTAGTTCCATGTTTATGGAGATGGCAGTGTAGATATTTTCATGTTTATAGAGATGGCGATGTAGATATTTCCATGTTTATAGAGATAGCAGTGTAGATATTTACATGTTTATACAGATGGCTGTGTAGATATTTCCATGTGTATACAGATGGCATTTTAGATATTTCCATGTTTATACAGATGACTGTACAGGTATTTCCATGTTTTTACTGATGGTAGTACAGATATTTCCATGTTTATAGAGATAGCGGTGTAGATATTTCCATGTATATACGGATCGTGGTGTAGATATTTCCACGTTTATACAGATAGCGGTGTAGATATTTCCATGGTTTTACAGAGATTGGTGAAATATTTCCATGTTTACACAGATCGCGGTGTAGATATTTCCATCTTTATGCAGATGGGATTGTAGATATTTCCATGTTTATACAGATGGTGGTGTAGATATTTCCATGTTTATATAGATGGTGGTGTAGATATTACCATGTTTATACAGATAGTGGTGTAGATATTTCCATGTTTATACAGATATCGGTGGAGATATTTCCATGTTTATACAGACAGCAGTGGAGATATTTCCATGTTTATACACATAGCAGTGTATATATTTCCATGTTTATACAGACAGCGGTGTAGGTATTTCCATGTTTACACAGATAGCGGTGCAGATATTTCCATGTTTATACAGATGCCTATGCAGATATCTCCATATTTATTCAGAGGTCTGTGTAGATATTTCTATGTTTATACAGATGGAAGTGTAGATATTTCCATGTTCCTACACATGACTCAGTAGGCATTTCCATGTTTATACAGATGGTTTTGTAGATATATCCATGTCTATAGAGATAGTGGTCCAGATATTTCCATGTTTATACAGATAGCGGTGTATATATTTCCATGTTTATACAGATCGTGGTGTAGATATTTCCATGTTTATATAGATACCGGTGTAGATATTTCCATGTTTATACAGACCGCAGTGTAGATATTTCCATGTTTATACAGATAGCAGTTTGGATATTTCCATGTTTGTACAGATGGCGGTGTTGATGTTTCCGTGTATACACAGATTGCCGTGTAGGTATTTCCATGTGTATACAGATGGCATTGTAGATATTTCCATGTTTATACAGATGGTGGTGTAGATATTTCCATGTTTACACAGATGACTGTATAGGTATTTCCATGTTTATACAAATGGCGGTGTAGTTATTTCCATGTTTATAGAGATAGCGGTGTAGATATTTCCATATTTATACACATAACGGTGCAGAAATTTCCATGTTTATACAGATAGCGGTGTAAATATTTCCTTGTTTATACAGATCACGGTGTAGATATTTCCATGTTTATAGAGATAGCGGTGTAGATATTTCCATGTTTATACAGATAGCGGTTTAGTTATTTCCATGTTTATACATACCGCGGTGTAGATATTTAAATGTTTATACAGATAGCGGTGCAGATATTTCCATGTTTGTACAGATGGCGGTGTTGATATTTCCATCTATACACAGATGACCGTGTAGATATTTCCATGTTTATACAGATAGCGGTGTAGATATTTCCATGTTTATACAGATAGCGGTGTAGATATTTTCTTGTTTATACTGATCGCGGTGTACATATTCCCATGTTTATAGAGATGGCGGTGTAGGTATTTCCATGTTCATAGAGATAGTGGTGTTGATTTTTCCATGTTTTTAGAGATGTCGGTGTGGATATTTCCATGTTTATACAGATAGGGGTGTTGATATTTCCATGTTTATAGAGAAGGCGGTGTAGATATTTCCATGTTTATACAGATCTCGGTGTAGATATTTCCATGTTTATACAGATCGCGGTGTAGATATTTCCATGTTTATACGGATCGTGGTGTAGTTATTTCCATGTTTATACAGATCGCGGTGTTGATATTACCATGCTTATAGGGATAGCTGTGCAAATATTTCCACATTTATACAGATAGCGCTGTAGTTATTAGCATGTTTATACAGATAGCGGTGGAGATATTTCCATGTATAAACAGATGTCTGTGTATATATTTCCATGTTTTAACAGATAGCGTTGTAAATATTTCCATGTTTATACAGATCGCGGTGTAGATATTTCCATGTTTATACAGATCGCGGTGTAGATATTTCCGTGTTTATACAGATAGCGCTGTAGATATTTCCATGTTTTTACAGATAACGGTGTAGATATTTCCATGTTTACACAGATTGCGGTGTAGATATTTCCATCTTTCTACAGATGGCATTGTAGATATTTCCATGTTTATACAGATGGTTGTGTAGATATTTCCATGTTTATATAGATGGTGGTGTAGATATTACCATGTTTATACATATAGCGGTGTAGATATTTCCATGTTTACAGATATAGCGGTAAAGATATTTCCATCTTTGCACAGATTGCGGTGTAGACATTGCAAACTTTACACAGATAGCGGTGTAGATATTTCCAAGTTTACACAGATAACTCAGTCGATATTTCCATGTTTACAGAGATATCATTGTAGATATTTCCATGTTTATACAGATAGCGGTGCAGTTATTTACATGTTGATACATATAGCGGTGTAGATAGTTTCAGGGTTATACAGATAGTGGTGTAGATATTTCCACGTTTTACAGATAACTGTGTAGATAATTCCCTGTTTACACATTTGGCGTTGTAAATATTTCCATGTTTACACAGATAGAGTTGTAGATATTTCCATGCTTACACAGATTGCAGTGTAGATATTCCCAAGTTTACACAGATAGCTGTGTAGATATTTCCATGTTTACACAGATAGCGTTGTAGATATTTCATTGTTTATAGAGATAGCGGTGTAGGTATTTCCATGTTTTTAAAGATACCGCTGTAGGTATTTCCATGTTTACAAAGATAGCGGTGGAGATATTTCCATGTTTATACAGATAGCGGTGTAGATATTTCCATGTTTATACTGATCGCGGTGTAGATATAACCATGTTTATAGAGATGGCGGTGTAGCTATTTCCATGTTCATAGAGATAGCGGTGTAGATATTTCCATGTTTCTAGAGATAGCCAAGTAGATATTTCCACGTTTATACAGCTAGCGGTGTAAATATTTCCATGTTTATAGAGATAGCGGTGTAGATATTTCCATGTTTATACTGATAGTGGTGTAGATATTTCCATGTTTATACTGATCGTGGTGTAGATATTCCCATGTTTATAGAGATGGCGGTGTAGGTATTTCCATGTTCATAGAGATAGCGGTGTTGATATTTCAATGTTTCTAGAGGTAGCCAAGTAGATATTTCCACGTTTATACAGCTAGCGGTGTAAATATTTCCATGTTTATAGAGATAGCGGTGTAGATATTTTCATGTTTTTACAGATAGCGGTGTAGATACTTCCATGTTTATACAGATAGCGGTTTAGACATTTCCATGTTTATACAGATTGCGGTGTATGTATTTCCATGTTTATGGAGATAGCAGTGTAGATATTTCCATGTTTATACAGATGGCTGTGTAGATATTTCCATGTGTATACAGATGGCAGTGTAGATATTTCCATGTTTAAACACATGGAGGTGTAGATATTTCCATGTTTATGCAGATGGCTGTGTAGATATTTCCATGTGTTTACAGATGGCGGTGTTGGTATTTTCATGTTTATACAGATAGTTTTGTTGCTATTTCCATGTTTATACAGATAGCAGTGTAGATATTTCCATGTTTATAGAGATGGCTGTGTAAATATTTTCATGTTAATACAGAAGGCTGTGTAGATTCTTCCATGTTTATACAGATGGCAGTGTAGACATTTCCATGTTTATACAGATGGCTGTGTAGATATTTCCATGTTTATACAGATGGCTTTGTAGATATTTCCATGTTTATACAGATAGTGGTGTAGATTTTTCCTTGTTTATAAAGATGACTGTGTAGGTATTTCCATGTTTATACAGATGGCGGTGTAGATATTTCCATGTTTATGGAGATAGCCATGTAGATATTTCCATGTTTATACAGATAGCAGTGCAGATATTTCTGTGTTTATACAGATAGCGTTGGAGATATTTCCATGTTTATACTGATGGCAGTGTAGATATATCCATGTTTATACAGATGGCAGTGTAGATATTTGCATGTTTATAAAGATAGTGGTGTAGATGTTTCCATGTTTATACAGATGACTGTGAAGGTATTTCCATGTTTATACAGATGGCGGTGTAGATATTTCCATGTTTATAGAGATAGCCATATAGATATTTCCATGTTTTTACAGATAGCTGTGTAGGCATTTACATGTTTATAGATATAGCTTTGTAGATATTTCAATATTTATAGAGATAGCGGTGTAGATATTTCCATGTTTATACAGATAGTGGTGTAGATATTTCCATGTTTATACAGATAATGGGGTTGATATTTCCATGTTTACAGAGATAGCGTAGTAGATATTTTGATATTTGTACAGATTGCGGTGTACATATTTTCATCTTTACACAGATATTGGTATACATATTTCCATTTTTACACAGATAGCTGTGTAGATATTTCCATGTTTACACAGATATTGTTGTAGATATTCCCATGTTTATACAGATAGCGGTGTAGATATTTCCATGTTTATAAAGATGGCGGTGTAAATATTTCCATATTTATACAGATAGTGGTGAAGATATTTCCATGTTTATGCAATCGACTGTGTAGATATTTCCATGTTTATACAGATGGCGGTGTAGATATTTCCATGTTTCTAGAGACAGCCAAGTAGATATTTCCACGTTTATACAGGTAGTGGTGTAGAAATTTCCATGTTTATAGAGATAGCGGTGTAGATATTTCCATATTTTTACAGATAGCAGTGTAGATACTTCCATGTTTATACAGATTGCGGTGTAGATATTTCCATGTTTATACAGACTCCGGTGTGGGTATTTCCATGTTTATGGAGATAGCGGTGTAGATATTTCCATGTTTATACAGATGGCTGTGTAGATATTTCCATTTGTATACAGATGACGGTTTATATATTTCCATGTTTATACACATGGAGTTGTAGATATTTCCATGTTTTTACAGATGACTGTGTAGATATTTCCATGTTTTTACAGACGGCCGTGTAGATATTTCCATGTTTATACAGATAGCGGTGTGGCTATTTCCATGTTTATACAGATAGGTCTGTAGATATTTCCATGTTTATAAAGATGGCTTTGTAGACATTTCCATGTTTATACAGATGGCTGTGTAGATATTTCTACGTTTATACAGATGGTAGTGTAGATATTTTCATGTTTATACAGATAGTTGTGTAGATTTTTCCATGTTTATACAGATGACTGTGTAGGTATTTCCAGGTTTATACAGATGGCGGTGTAGATATTTCCATGTTTATAGAGATAGCCTTGTAGATATTTCCAGGCTTATACAGGTAGCAGTGCAGATATTTCCATGTTTATACAGATAGCGGTGTGGATATTTCCATGTTTACAGAGATAGCGGTGTAGATATTTCCATGTTTACTGATATAGCGGTGTAGATATTTCCATATTTGAGCATATTGCGGTGTAGATATTTCCATCTTTACACAGATAGCGGTGTACATATTTCCATGGTTACACAGATAGCTGTGACGATATCCCCATGTTTACAGAGATAGTGTTGTAGGTATTTCCGTGTTTATACAGGTAGCGGTGTAGATATTTCCATGTTTACAAAGATAACGGCGTAGATATTTCCATGTTTATTGAGATAGCGCTGGGGATATTTCCATGTTTATACAGAAAGCGGTGTAGATATTTCCATGTTTATACAGATAGCGGTGTAGATATTTCCATGTTTCTACAGATGACTGTGTAGGTATTCCCATGTTCATAAAGGTGGCGGTGTAGTTATTTCCATGTTTACAGAGATAGCCATGTATATATTTCCATGTTTATACAGATAGCGGTGTAGACATTTCCATGTTTATAGAGATACGCATGTAGATGTTTCCATGTTTATATAGATAGCGGTGTAGACATTTCCATGTTCATAGAGATAGCAGTGTAAATATCTCCATATTTATACAGATAGCTGTGTAGGTATTTCCATGTTTATACAGGTAGAGGTGTATATATTTCCATGTTTATGCAGATCTTGGTGTAGATATTTCCATCTTTCTACAGATGGCACTGTAGATGTTTCTATGTTTATAGAGATGGCGGTGTAGATATTTCCATGTTTATACAGACGGTGGTGTATTTATTTCCATGTTTATGCTGATGGCGGTGTAGACATTTCCATGTTTATAGAGATGGCGTTTTAGATATTTCTATGTTTGTAGAGATAGCAGTGTAGATATTTCCATGTTTATACAGATACAGGTGTAGCTATTTCCATGTTTATACAGATAGCGGGGTAGATATTTCCATATTTATACAGATAGCAGTGTAGATATTTCCATGTTTATACGGATAGTGGTGTAGATATTTCCATGTTTATGCAATCGACTGTGTAGGTATTTCCATATTTGTACAGATGGCGGTGTAGATATTTCCATGTTTCTAGAGATAGCCAAGTAGATATTTCCACGTTTATACAGCTAGCGGTGTAGATATTTCCATGTTTATGGATATAGCGATGTAGATATTTCCATATTTTTACCGATAGCGGTGTAGATACTTCCATGTTTATACAGATGACTGTGTAGATATTTCCATGTTTTTACAGATGGCGGTGTATATATTTTCATGTTTATGCAGATAGCGGTGTGGCTATTTCCATGTTTATACAGATCGCAATTTAAATATTTCCATGATTATAGAGATGGCTGTGTAGATATTTCCATGTTTATACAGATGGCTGTGTAGATATTTCCATGTTTATACAGATGGCAGTGTAGATATTTCCATATTTATACAGATAGTGGTGTAGATATTTCCATGTTTATAAAGATGACTGTGTAGGTATTTCCATGTTTATACAGATGGCGGTGTAGATATTTCCATGTTTATGGAGATAGCCATGTAGGTATTTCCATGTTTATGCAGATAGCAGTGCAGATATTTCCGTGTTTATACAGACAGCGGTGTAGATATTTGCATGTTTACAGAGATAGCTGTGTAGATATTTCCATAATAGCGCATATTGCGGGGTAGATATTTCCATCTTTACACAGATATCGGTGTACATATTTCCATGTTTACACAGATAGCTGTGAAGGTATTCGCATGTTTACACAGATAGTGTTGTAGGTATTTCCATGTTTATACAGGTAGCGGTGTAGATATTTCCATGTTTACAAAGATAACGGTGTAGATATTTCCATGTTTATAGAGGTAGCGCTGGATATATTTCCATGTTTATACAGATAGCGACGTAGATATTTCCATGTTTATACAGATAGCGGTTTAGATATTTCCATGTTTATACAGATAACGGGGTAGATATTTCCATGTTTACAGAGATTGCGTAGTATATATTTTGATATTTGCACAGATTGCGGTGTACATATTTTCATCTTTACACAGATAGTGGTGTACATATTACCATGTTTACACAGATAGCTGTGTAGATATTTCCATGTTTACACAGATATTGTTGTAGATATTCCCATGTTTTTACAGATAGCGGTGTAGATATTTCCATGTTCATAGAGATGGCCGTTATATATTTCTATGTTTATAGAGATAGCGGTGTAGACATTTCCATGTGTATAGAGATGACGGTGTAGGTATTTCCATGTTCATAGAGATAGTGGTGAAGATATTTCCGTATTTATACAGATAGCGGTGTAGATATTTCCCTCTTTATACAGATAGCATTGTAGATATTTTAATGTTTATACAGATAACGGTGTTGCTATTTCGATGTTTATACAGATAGCGGTGTGGATATTTCCATGTTTATACAGATAGCGTTGGAGATATTTCCATGTTTATTCAGATAGCGGTGTAGATATTTCAATGTTTATAGAGATAGCGTTGGAGATATTTCCATGTGTATACAGATAGCGGTGGGTATATTTCCATGTTTATACACAAGGCGGTGTTGATATTTCCAAGTTTATAAAGATAGTGGTGTAGATATTTCCATGTTTACAGATAGTGCTGTACATATTTCCATGTTTATGCAGTTGGCTGTGTAGATATTTCAATGTGTATACAGATGGTAGTGTAGACATTTCCATGTTTATACAGATGGAGGTGTAGATATTTCCAAGTTTATACAGATGACTCTGTAGATATCTTCATGTTTTTACAAATGATGGTGAAGATATTTCCATGTTTATACAGATAGCGATGTCGCTATTTCTATGTTTATACAGATAGCAATGTAGCTATTTCCAAGTTTATAGAGATAGCTGTCTAGATATTTCCATGTTTATACAGATAGCGGTGTAGATATTTCCATGTTTATACAGATGGCAGTGTAGATATTTCCATGTTTATACAGATAGTGGTGTAGATGTTTCCATGTTTATACAGATGACAGCGTAGGTATTTCCATGTTTATAAAGATGGCGGTGTAGGTATTTCCATGTTTATACAGATAGCCATGTAGATATTTCCATGTTTATAAAGATAGCGGTGTAGGCATTTCCATGTTTATAGAGATAGCGTTGTAGGTATTTCAATATTTATAGAGATAGCAGAGTAGATATTTCCAAGTTTATACAGATAGCGGTGTAGATATTTCCATGTATATACAGAAAGCGGTGTAGACATTTCCATGTTTTTACAGATCGTGGTGTAGATAATTCCATGTTCAAACTGATAGCGGTGTAGATATTTCCATGTTAATACACATAACGGGGTAGATATTTCCATGTTTACGGAGATAGCGGTGTAGATATTTTGATATTTGCACAGATTGTGGTGTACATGTTTTCATCTTTCACATAAAGCGGTGTACATATTTCCATGTTTACACAGAGAGATGTGTAGATATTTCCATGTTTACACAGATATTGTTGTAGATATTTCCATGTTTATACAGATAGCGGTGTAGATATTTTCATGTTTATTAAGCTAGCAGTGCAGATATTTCCATGCTTATACAGATAGCGGTGTAGATATTTCCATGTTTACACAGATATTGTTGTAAATATTTCCATGTTTATACAGATAGCGTTGTAGGTATTTCAATATTTATTGAGATAGCGGTGTAGATATTTCCATGTTTATGCAGATAGTGGTGTAGATATTTCCATGTTTATACAGATAGCGGTGTCATATTTCCATGTTTATGCAGATGACGGTGTAGATATTTCCATGTTTATACACATGGCGGTGTAGATATTTCCATGTTTATGCAGATAGCGGTGGAGATATTTCCATGTTTATACAGATAGCGGTGTAGATATTTCCACGTATTTGGAGATGGCTGTGTAGATATATACATGTTTATACAGATGACAGTGTTGATATTTCCATGTTTATACTGATGGTGGTGTAGATACTTCCATGTTTATAGAGAAGCCTTGTAGGTATTTCCAAGTTTATGCAGATGGCGCGGTAGGTATTTCCATGTTTATAGAGATAGCCATGTATATATTTCCATGTTTATACAGAGTGCGGTGTAGACATTTCCATGTTCATAGAAATATCCATATTTTACAGATAGGGGTGTAGATATTTCCATGTTTATAGAAATGACTGTGTAGATATTTCCAAGTTTATACAGATGGCGGTGTGGATATTTCCATGTTTATAGAGATAGCCATGTAGATATTTCCATGTTTATACAGATAGCGGAGTAGACAATTCCATGTGTATAGAGATAGCGGTATAGATGTTTCCGTGTTTACACCGATGGCTGTGTATATATTTCCATGTGTATACAGATGGCAGTGTAGATATTTCGATGTTTACAGAGATGGTGGTGTAGATATTTCCATGTTTACAGATAGTAGTGTAGATATTTCCATGTTTATACAGATTACGGTGTAGATATTTCCTTGTTTATACACATGGCCGTGTAGATATTTCCATGTTTATACAGATAGCGGTGTAGATATTTCCTTGTTTATACAGATAGCGGTGTAGATATTTCCATGTATACACAGATATCGGTGTAGATATTTCCATCTTTGCAGAGATTGCGGTGTAGAAATTTCCATCTTAAAACAGGTAGCGTTGTAGATATTTCCATATTTATAGAGATAGCCGTGTAGATATTTCCACATTTATTTAGATTGCGGTGTAGATATTTCCATGTTTATACAGATGGCGATGTAGATATTTCCATGTTTATACAGATGTCGGTGTACATATTTCCATGTTTATACAGATAGCGGTGTAGATATTTTCATGTTTATACAGATAGCGGTGTAGATATTTCCATGTTTATACAGATAGCGGTGTAGATATTTCCATGTTTGCAGAGATATCAGTGTAGATATTTCAATCTTTACACAGATGGCTGTGTAGATATTTCCAGTTTTACACAGATAGCTGTGTAGATATTTCCAAGTTTACACAGATAGCTGTGTAGATATTTCCATGTTTACACAGATAGCGTTGTAGATATTTCCAAGTTTATACAGATAGCGGTGAAGATATTTCCATGTTTATACAGATAGCGGTGTAGATATTTCCATGTTTATACAGATAGCGGTGGAGAGATTTCCCTGTTTATACAGATAGCGATGTAGACATTTCTATGTTTATAGAGATAGCGGTGTAGATATTTCCATGTTTATGCAGATGGCTGTTTAGATATTTCCATGAGTGTACAGATAGCGGTGTAGATATTTCCAACTTTATACAGATAGTGGTGTAGATATTTCCATGTTTATAGAGATAGCGATGTAGATATTTCCATCTTTATTCAGATAGCGGTATAGATATTTCCATGTTTATAGAGATAGCGGTGTAGATATTTCCATGTTTATACAGATCGCGGTGTAGGTATTTCCATGTTTATAGAGATGGCTGTGTAGATATTTCCATGTGTGTACAGATGGCAGTGTAAATATTTCCATGTTTATACAGATGGCGCTGTAGATATTTCCATGTTTATACAGAGGGCAGTGTAGATATTTCCATGTTTATACACATAGCGGTGTAGATTTTTCCATGTTTACACACATAGCGGTGTAGATATTTCCATCTTTGCACAGATTGTGGTGTAATTATTGCCAAATTTACACAGATGGCAGTGTAGATATTTCCACGTTTACACAGATAGCTTTGTAAATATTTCCATGTTTACAGAGATATCATTGTAGATATTTCCATGTTTATACAGATTGCGGTGTAGTTATTTCCATGTTGATACAGATAGCGGTGTAGATATTTCCATGTTTATACAGGTAGCGGTGTAGAAATTCCCATGTTTATACAGATCGCTTTGTAGACATTTCCATCTTTCTACAGATGTCAGTGTAGACATTTCCAAGTTTATACAGATGGCAGTGTAGATATTTCCATGTTTATACAGATGTCTGTGAAGATATTTCCATGTTTATGCAGATTGCGGTGTAGATATTTCCATGTTTATGGGGATGGCGTTGTAGTTATTTCTATGTCTATAGAGATAGCGGTTTAAATACTTCCATGCTCATAGATATGGTGGTGTAAGTATTTTCATGTTTATAGAGAGAGCGGTGTAGATATTTCCAAGTTTACAAATAACGGTGTTGGTAATTCCATGTTTATACAGATAGCTGTGTAGATATTCCCATGTTTACACAGCTCGCGGTGTAGATATTTCCATCTTTATACAGATGGCAGTGTAGATATTTCCATGTTTATACAGATAGCGGTGTAGATATTTACATGTCTATAGAGGTAGCGGTGTATGTATTTCCATATTTATACAGATTGCGGTGTAGATATTTCCATCTTTATACAGATGGCGGTGTAGATATTTCCATGTTTTTACAGATGGCAGTGAAGATATTTCCATGTTTATACAGATAGTGGTATAGATGTTTCCATGTTTATACAGATAACGATGTAGATATTTCCACGTTTATAGAGATAGCAGTGTAGATATTTCCATGTTTATACAGATGGCTGTGTAGATCTTTCCATGTTTATAGAGATAGCGGTGTAGATATTTCCATGTTTATAGAGAAAGCGGTGTTGGTATTTCCATGTTTATAGAGATAGCGGTGTAGATATTTCCATATTTCTACAGATAGCGCTGTAGGTATTTCCATGTTTATACAGATGGCGGTGTAGATACTTCCATGTTTCTACATATGGTGGTGTAGATATTTCCTTGTTTATACAGAGGGTGGTGTAGATATTTCCATGTTTATACAGATAGCGGTGTAGATATTTCCATGTTTTCCGAGATAGCGTTGTAGATATTTCCCTCTTTGCACAGATTGCCGTGTAGATATTTCCATTTTTACACAGATACCTGTGTAGATATTTCCAAGTTTACACAGATAGCTGTGTAGATATTCCCATTTTTACACAGATAGCGTTGTAGATATTTCCATGTTTATACAGATAGCGGTGTAGATATTTCCATGTTTATACAGATAGCGGTGTAGATATTTCCATGTTTATACAGATAGCGGTGGAGATATTTCCCTGTTTCTACAGATAGAGATGTAGATATTTCCATGTTTATACAGATAGCAGTGTAGATATTTCCATGTTTATACAGACAGCAGTGGAGTTATGTCCATGTTTATACACATAACGGTGTACATATTTCCATGTTTATAGAGACAGCGGTGTAGGTATTTCCATGTTTATACAGATAGCGGTGCAGATATTTCCATGTTTATAGAGATGCCTATGCAGATATTTCCATATTTATACATAGGGCTGTATAGATATTTCCATGTTTATACAGATGGCAGTGTAGATATTTCCATGTTCCTACACATGTCTGTGTAGGTATTTCCATGTTTATACAAATGGCTTTGTAGTTATTTCCATGTTTATAGAGATAGTGGTGCAGATATTTCCATGTTTATACAGATAGCGGTGTAAATATTTCCATGTTTATACAGATCGTGGTGAAGATATTTCTATGTTTTTACAGATACCGGTGTAGATATTTCCATGTTTATACAGACCGCAGTGTAGAAGTTTCCAAGTTTATAGAGATAGCGGTGTAGATATTTCCATGTTTGTACAGATGGCGGTGTTGATATTTCCATCTATACCCAGATTGCCGTGTAGGTATTTCCATGTGTATACAGATGGTATTGTAGATATTTCCATGTGTATACAGATGGTGGTGTAGATATTTCCATGTTTATAGAGATGACTGTATAGGTATTTCCATGTTATTACAGATGGCATTGTAGATATTTCCATGTTTATAGAGATAGCAGTGTAGATATTTCCATATTTATACAGATGGCGGTGTAGATATTACCATGTATATACAGATAACGGTGTAGATATTTCCATGTTTATACAGATAGCCGTGAAAATATTTCCATGTTTATACAGATCACGGTGTAGGTATTTCCATGTTTATAGAGATAGCGGTATAGATATTTCCATGTTTATACAGATAGCGGTGTAGATATTTCCATGTTTATACAGACCACGGTGTAAATATTTCCATTTTTATACAGATAGCTTTGCAGATATTTCCGTGTGTGTACAGACGGCGGTGTTGATATTTCCATCTACACACAGATGGCCGTGTAGATATTTCCATGTTTATACAGATGGCGGCGCAGATAATTCTATGGATATGTAGATGGAGGTGTATATATCTCCATGTTTATTCAGAAAGTGGTGTAGTCATTTCCACGTTTATATAGATAGCGGTGTAGATATTTCCATGTATATACACATGGCTGTGTAGATATTTCCATGTTTATACAGATGGCGGTGTAGATATTTCCATGTTTATACAGATAACTTTGTAAGTATTTCCATGTTTATACAGATGGCGGTGTAGATATTTCGATGTTTATACTGATCACGGTGTAGATATTTCCATGTTTATAGAGATGGCGGTGTAGATATTTCCACGTTCATAGAGATAGCGGTGTGGATATTCCCATGTTTATACAGATAGGAGTGTAGATATTTCCATGTTTATAGAGATGGCGGTGTAGATATTTCCATGTTTGTACAGATCACGGTGTAGATGTTTCCATGTTTATACAGATCATGGTGTAGATATTTGATGTTTATACAGATCGCGTTGTTGATATTACCATGTTTATAGGGATAGCAGTGCAAATATTTCCACATTTATATAGATAGCGGTGTAGTTATTAGCATGTTTATACAGATAGCGGTGTAGATATTTCCATGTATAAACAGATGTGTGTGTATATTTTTCCATGTTTAAACAGATGGCGGTGTAGGTATTTCCTTGTTTATACAAATAGCGGTGTAGTTATTTCCATATTTATACAGAAAGCGGTGTAGATATTTCCATGTATATACAGATGGCTGTGTAGAAATTTCCATGTTTATACAGATGGCTGTGTAGATATTTCCATGTTTATACAGCTGACTTTGTAGGTATTTCCATGTTTATAGAGATGGCGGTGTAGATATTTCCATGTTAATAGAGATAGCTGTGTACATATTTCCATGTTTATACAGATCGCGGTGTAGATATTTCCATGTTTATACAGATCGCGGTGTAGATATTTCCATATTTATACAGATCACGGTGTAGATAATTCCATGTTTATACACATAGCGGTGTAGATATTTCCATGTTTATTCAGATAGCGCTGTAGATATTTCCATGTTTATACAGATTGCGGTGTAGATATTTCCATGTTTATACAGATGGCAGAGTAGATATTTCCATGTTTATAGAGATAGCGGTGTAGATATATCCATGTTCATAGAGATAGCAGTGAGGACATTTCCATGTTTATACAGATAGCGGTGTAGATATTTCCATGTTTATAGAGATAGCGGTGTAGTTATTTCCATGTTTATAGACATAGCGGTGTAGATATTTCCATGTTTATATAGATGGCGTTGTAGATATTTCCATGTTTATACCAATAGCGGTGTTGGTATTTCCACGTTTACACAAATAGCGATGTAGATATTTCCATGTTTATACAGTTCGCGGTGCAGATATTTATATCTTTATACAGATGGCATTGTAGATATTTCCTTATTCACACAGATGGCGGTGTAGATGTTTCCATGTTTATACAGATGGCGGAGTAGTTAGTTCCATTTTTGTGGAGATGGCAGTGTAGATATTTTCATGTTTATAGAGATGGCGGTGTAGATATTTCCATGTTTATAGAGATAGCGGTGTAGATATTTCCATCTTTCTACAGATGGCAGTGTAGATATTTCCATGTTTATACAGATGGAGGTGTAGATATTTCCATATTTATATAGATGTCTGTGTAGATATTTCCATGTGTATACAGATGGTATTGTAGGTATTTACATGTTTATACAGATAGCAGTGTAGATATATACATGTTTATACAGATGGCTGTGTAGATATTTCCATGTGTATACAGATGGCATTGTAGATATTTCCATGTTTGTACAGATGACTGTATAGGTATTTCCATGTTTTTACAGATGGCAGTGCAGGTATTTCCATGTTTATACAGATAGCGGAGTAGATATTTCCATGTTTGTACAGATGGCGGTGTAGATATTTCCATCTATACACAGATGGCCGTGTAGATATTTCCATGTTTATACAGATCACGGTGTAGATATTTCCATGTTTATACAGATCGCGGTGTAGAAATTTCCATGTTTATACAGATAGCGTTGTAGATATTTCCATGTTTTAACAGATATCGGTGTAGATATTTCCATGTTTACACAGATTGTGGTGTAGACATTTCCATCTTTCTACAGATGGCATTGTAGATATTTCCATGTTCATACAGATAGCTGTGTAGATATTTCCATGTTTATATAGATGGTGGTGTAGATATTACCATGTTTATACAGATAGCGGTGTAGATATTTCCATGTTTATACAGATCGTGGTGAAGATATTTCCATGTTTATACAGATCGCGGTGTAGATATTTCCATGTTTATAAAGATCGTGGTGTAGTTATTTCCATGTTTATACAGATAGTGGTGTAGATATTTCCATGTTTATAGAGTTAGCGGTGTAGTTATTTCCATGATTATAGACAGAGCAGTGTAGATATTTCCAAGCTTGTACAGATGGCGGTGTTGATGTTTCCATCTATACACAGATTGTCGTGTAGGTATTTCCATGTGTATACACATGGCATTGTAGATATTTCCATGTTTATAAAGATGGTGGTGTAGATATTTCCATGTTTACACAGATGTCTGTATAGGTATTTCCATGTTTAAACAGATGGCGGTGTAGATATTCCCATGTTTATAGAGATAGCGGTGTAGATATTTCCATATTTATACAGATAACGGTGTAGAAATTTCCATGTTTATACAGATAGC
Source organism: Pan troglodytes (assembly GCF_028858775.2). Lineage (NCBI taxonomy): Eukaryota > Metazoa > Chordata > Mammalia > Primates > Hominidae > Pan > Pan troglodytes. Next base: position 2,455,843 of record NC_072405.2, on the reverse strand, counting down.
GGTGTAGATATTTCCATGTTTATAGAGATAGCGGTGTAGGTATTTCCATGTTTATAGACATAGCGGTGTAGATATTTCCATGTTTATATAGATGGCGTTGTAGATATTTCCATGTTTATACCGATAGCGGTGTTGGTCTTTCCACGTTTATACAAATAGCGATGTAGATATTTCCATGTTTATACAGCTCGCGGTGCAGATATTTATATCTTTATACAGATGGCATTGTAGATATTTCCTTATTCACACAGATGGCGGTGTAGATGTTTCCATGTTTATACAGATGGCGGAGTAGTTAGTTCCATGTTTATGGAGATGGCAGTGTAGATATTTTCGTGTTTATAGAGATGGCGGTGTAGATATTTCCATGCTTATAGAGATAGCAGTGTAGATATTTCCATGTTTATAAAGATGGCTGTGTAGATATTTCCATGTGTATACAGATGGCATTGTAGATATTTCCATGATTGTAGAGATCACTGTAAAGGTATTTCCATGTTGTTACAGATGGCAGTGCAGATATTTCCATGTTTATACAGATAGCGGAGTAGATATTTCCATGTTTGTACAGATGGCGGAGTTGATATTTCCATCTATACACTGATGGCCGTGTAGATATTTCCATGTTTATACAGATGGCGGCGTAGATATTTCCAAGGACATGCAGATGGTGGTGTAGATATTTCCATTTTCATACAGATAGCGGTGTAGATATTTCCATGTTTACACATATGGTGGTGTAGATATTTCCGTGTTTATACACATGGCGGAGTAGATACTTCCATCTTTATGGAGATGGCAGTGTAGATATTTTCATGTTTATAGAGATGGCGGTGTAGATATTTCCATATTTATAGAGATAGCGGTGTAGATATTTCCATCTTTCTACAGATGGCAGTGTGGATATTTCCATGTTTATACAGATTTCGGTGTAGATATTTCCATATTTATACAGATGTCTGTGTAGATATTTCCATGTGTATACAGATGGTATTGTAGGTATTTCCATGTTTATACAGATGGTGTTGTAGATATGTCCATGTTTATTCAGATGACTGTGTAGATATTTCCATGTTTTTACAGATGGCAGTGTAGATATTTGCATGTTTATAGAGATAGCGGTGTAGATATTTTCATGTTTATACAGATAGCGGTGTAGATATTTCCATGTTTATGCAGGTAGCAGTGTAGAAATTCCCATGTTTATACTGATCGCTTTGTAGACATTTCCATCTTTCTACAGATGTCAGTGTAGATATTTCCAAGTTTATACAGATGGCAGTGTAGATATTTCCATGTTTATACAGATAGCAGTGTAGATATTTCCATGTATATACAGATGGCTGTGTAGATATTTCCATGTTTATACAGTTGGCTGTGTAGATATTTCCATGTTTATACAGCTGACTCTGTAGGTATTTCCATGTTTATACAGATGGCAGTGTAGATATTTCCATGTTTTTAGAAATGGTGGTGTAGATATTTCCATGTTTATATAGATGGCAGTGTAGATATTTTCTAGTTTATGTAGATGGCGTTGTAGATACCTCCATGTTTAAAGAGATGGCCGTGTGAATACTTCCGTGTTGATGGAGATAGCGGTGTAGATATTTCCATGTTTATTCAGATAGCGGTGTAGATATTTCCATGTTTACAGAGATAGCGGTGTAGGTATTTCCATGTTTACACTGATAGCTGTGTAGGTATTTCCATGTTTAAACAGATAGTGTTGTAGATATTTCCAAGTTTATACAGATAGCTGTTTAGATATTTCCATGTTTATACAGATAGCAGTATAGATATTTCCATGTTTTTACTGATAGCGGTGGAGATATTTCCATGTTTATACACATAGCAATGTAGATATTTCCATGTTTATAGATATGGTGGCGTAGACACATCCACGTTTATACAGATAGCGGTGTAGGTATTTCCATGTTTATTGAGATAGCGGAACAGATATTTCCATATTTACACTGATGGCTGTGTAGGTATTTCCAAGGGTATACAGATGGCAATGACGATATTTCCACGTTTATAGATATGGTGGTGTAGATATTTCCATATTTCTACTGATGACTGTGTAGATATTTCCATGTTTGTACAGATGGCAGTGTAGATATTTCCATGTTTATAGAGATAGCGGTGTAGATATTTTCATGTTTATACAGATTGCGGTGGAGATATGTCCGTGTTTTTACAGATAGCAATGGAGATATTTCCAAGTTAATACACATAGCAGTGTAGATATTTCCATGTTTATACAGATAGCAGTGTAGATATTTCCATGTTTATACAGATGGCTGTGCCGATATTTCCATGTTTATACAGAGTTCTCTGTAGATATTTCCATGTTTATGTAGATGACAGTGTACATATTTCCAGGTTTATACAGATGACTGTGTAGATATTTCCATGTTAATACAGATGGCGGTGTAGATATTTCCATGTTTATAGAGATAGCGGTGTAGATATTTCCATGTTAATTGAGATAGCGGTGTAAATATTTCCATATTTATACAGAGAGTGGTGTAGATATTTCCATGTTTATAGAGATGGCAGTGTAGATATTTCCATGTATAAACACATGTCTGTGTAGATATTTCCATGTTTAAACAGATGGTGGTGTAGATATTTCCTTCTTTATACAAATAGCGGTGTATTTATTTCCATGTTTATACAGAGAGCGGTGTAGATATTTCCATGTATATACAGACGGCTGTGTAGATATTTCCATGTTCATACAGATGGCTTTGTACATATTTCCATGTTTATACAGACGAGTTTGTAGGTATTTCCATGTTTATAGAGATTGCGGTGTAGATGTTTCCATGTTTATACAGATAGCGGTGTAAATATTTCCATGTTTATACAGATCGTGGTGAAGATATTTCCATGTTTCTACAGATACCGGTGTAGAAATTTCCATGTTTATACAGACCGCAGTGTAGATATTTCCATGTTTATACAGATAGCGGTGTAGATATTTCCATGTTTGTACAGATGGCGGTGTTGATGTTTCCATCTATACACAGATTGCCGTGTAGGTATTTCCATGTGTATACAGATGGCATTGTAGATATTTCCATGTTTATACAGTTGGTGGTGTAGATATTTCCATGTTTATACCGATGACTGTATAGGTATTTCCATGTTTTTACAGATGTCATTGTAGATATTTCCATGTTAATAGAGATATCAGTGTAGATATTTCCATGTTTATACAGATGGCGGTGTAGATATTTCCATGTTTATAGAGATAGCGGTGTAGATATTTCCATATTTATACAGATAACGGTGTAGATATTTCCATGTTTATACAGATAGCAGTGCAAATATTTCCATGTTTATACAGATCACGGTGTAGATATTTCCATGTTTATAGAGATAACGGTGTAGATATTTCCATGTTTATACAGATAGCGGTTTAGATATTTCCATGTTTATACAGACAGCGGTGTACATATTTCCATGTTCATACAGATGGCGGTGTTGATATTTCCATCTATACACAGACGACCGTGTTGATATTTCCATGTTTATACAGATGGCGGCGCAGATATTTCCATGGATATGTAGATGGCGATGTATATATTTCCATGTTTATACAGATAGCGTTGTAGTTATTTCCATGTTTATATAGATAGCGGTGTAGATATTTCCATGTATATACACATGGCTGTGTAGATATTTCCATGTTTATACAGATGGCGATGTAGATATTTCCATGTTTATACCGATAACTTTGTAAGTATTTCCATGTTTATACAGATGGCGGTGTAGATATTTCGATGTTTATAGAGATAGCAGTGAAGATATTTCCATGTTTATAGAGATAGCAGTGTAGATATTTCCACGTTTATACTGATCGTGTTGTAGATATTTCCATGTTTATAGAGATGGCGGTGAAGATATTTCCATGTTCATAGAGATAGCGGTGTTTATTTTTCCATGTTTATAGAGATAGCGGTGTGGATATTTCCATGTTTATACAGATAGGGGTGTAGATATTTCCATGTTTATAGAGATGGCGGTGTAGATATTTCCATGTTTATACAGATCACGGTGTAGATATTTCCATGTTTATACAGATCGCGGTGTAGATATTTCCATGTTTATACAGATCATGGTGTAGATATTTCCATGTTTATAGAGATCGCGGTGTTGATATTACCATGTTTATAGGGATAGCGGTGCAAATATTTCCACATTTATGCAGATAGCGGTGCAGTTATTAGTATGTTTATACAGATAGTGGTGTAGATATTTCCATGTATAAACAGATGTCTGTGTATATATTTCCATGTTTAAACAGATGGCGGTGTAGATATTTCCTTGTTTATACACATAGCGGTGTAGATATTTCCATGTTTATACAGATCACAGTGTAGATATTTCCTTGTTTATACAAATAGCGGTGTAGTTATTTCCTTATTTATACAGATTGCGGTGTAGATATTTCCTTTTTTATACAGATGGTGGTGTAGATATTTCCATGTTTATACAGACGGCAGTGAAGATATTTCCATGTTTATACAGAGAGTGGTGTAGATATTTCCATGTTTATAGAGATAGCGGTGTAGATATTTTCATGTTTATTCAGATTGCGTTGGAGATTTGTCCATGTTTATACAGATAGCAGTGTAGATATTTCCTTATTTATACAAATAGCGGTGTAGATATTTCCATGTTTATACAGATCACGTTGTAGATAATTCCTTGTTTATACAAATACCGTTGTAGTTATTTCCATGTTTATACAGATAGCGGTGTAGATATTTCCATGTATATACAGATGGCTGTGTAGATATTTCCATGTTTAGACAGATGGCTGTTTAGTTATTTCCGTGTTTATACAGGTGGCGGTGTAGATATTTCCATGTTTATAGAGATAGCGGTGTAGATATTGCCATATTTATACAGATAATTGTGTAGATATTTCCATGGTTATACAGATAGCAGTGTAGATATTTCCATGTTTATACAGATCATGGTGTAGCTATTTCCATGTTTACAGAGATAGCGGTGAAGATATTTCCTTGTTTATACAGATAGCGGTTTAGATATTTCCATGTTTATACAGACCGCGGTGTAGATATTTCCATGTCTATACAGATAGCGGTGCAGATATTTCCATGTTTGAAGAGATGGCGGTGTTGATATTTCCATCTCTACACAAATGACCGTGTAGATATTTCCATGTTTATACAGATGGCGGCGCAGGTATTTCCATGGATATGTAGATGGCGGTGTAGATATTTCCATGTTTTACAGATTGCGGTGGAGATATGTCCATGTTTATACAGATAGCAATGGAGATATTTCCATGTTAATACACATAGCGGTGTAGATATTTCCATGTTTATACAGATAGCGGTGTAGATATTTCCATGTTTATACACATGGGTGTGTCGGTATTTCCATGTTTATACAGAGTTCTCTGTAGATATTTCCATGTTTATATAGATGACAGTGTAGATATTTCCAGGTTTATACAAATGACTGTGTGGATATTTCCATGCTAATACAGATGGCGGTGTAGATATTTCCATGTTTATTGAGATAGCGGTGTAAATATTTCCATATTTATACAGATAGTGGTGTAGATATTTCCATGTTTTTACAGATAGCGGTGTAGATATTTACATCTTTATTCAGAGAGTGCTGTACATATTTCCATGTTTATACAGATCACTGTGTAGATATTTCCATGTTTATACAGATAACGTTGTAGATATTTCCATCTTTTTACAAACGGTGGTGTAGATATTTCCATGTTCCTACACATGACTGTGTAGTTATTTCCATGTTTATACAGATGGCGGTGTAGATATTTCCATATTTATGGAGATAGCAGTGTAGATATTTCCAGGTTTATACAGTTAGCGGTGTAAATATTTCCATGTTTATACAGATCGTGGTGTAGATATTTCCATGTTTATACAGATACCGGTGTAGATATTTCCATGTTTATACAGACGGCAGTGTAGGTATTTCTATGTTTATACAGATAGTGGTGTAGATATTTCCATGTTTGTACAGATGGCGGTGTTGATATTTCCATGTTTACGGAGATAGCGGTGTAGATATTTCCATCTTTGCACAGATTGCTGTGTAGATATTTCCATTTTTACACAGATAGGTGGGTAAATATTTCCAAGTTTACACAGATAGCTGTGTAGATATTTCCATGTTTCACAGATAGCATTGTATATATTTCCATGTTTATACAAATAGCGGTGTAGATATTTCCATGTTTATACCAATAGCGCTGTAGATATTTCCATGTTTATACAGATTGCGGTGGAGATATTTCCCTGTTTATACAGATAGCGATGTAGATATTTCCATGTTTATACCGATAGCGGTGTAAATATTTCCAGGTTTATAGAGATAGCGGTGTAGATATTTCCATGTTTATACATATGGCTGTGTAGGTATTTCCATGTGTGTAGAGATGGCAGTGTAGATATTTCCATGTTTATACAGATGGCGCTGTAGATATTTCCATGTTTATACAGATGGCAGTGTAGATATTTCCATGTTTATACAGATATCGGTGTAGATATTTCCATGTTTACAGAGATAGCGGTGTAGATATTTCCATCTTTGCACAGATTGCGGGGTAAGTATTGCCAAATTTACACAGATAGCGGTGTAGATATTTCCAAGTTTACACATATAGCTGTGTAGATATTTCCATGTTTACAGAGATAGCAGTGTAGATATTTCCATGTTTATACAGATTGCGGTGTAGTTATTTCCATGTAGATACAGATAGCGCTGTAGATATTTCCATGTTTATACAGGTAGCGGTGTGGAAATTCCCATGTTTATACAGATCGCTTTGTAGACACTTCCATCTTTCTCCAGATGTCAGTGTAGATATTTCCAAGTTTATACAGATGGCAGTGTAGATATTTCCATGTTTATACAGATGTCTGTGTAGATATTTTCATGTTTATGCAGATGGCGTTGTAGATATTTCCATGTTTATAGGGATGGCGTTGTAGATATTTCCATGTTTATAGAGATAGCGGTGTAAATATTTCCATATTTATACAGATAGTGGTGTAGATATTTCCATGTTTATACGGATAGCGGTGTAGATATTTCCATGTTTGTACAGATGGCGGTGTTGATATTTCCATCTATACACAGATGACCGTATAGATATTTCCATGTTTATACAGACGGCGGCGCAGATATTTCCATGGATATGTAGATGGCAGTGTAGATATTTCCATGTTTATACAGATTGCGGTGAAGTTATTTCCATGTTTATATAGAAAGTGGTGTAGATATTTCCATGTATATACACATGGCTGTGTAGATATTTCCATGTTTATACAGATGGCGGTGTAGATATTTCCATGTTTATACCGATAACTTTGTCAGTATTTCCATGTTTATACAGATGGCGGTGTAGATATTTCGATGTTTATAGAGAGCAGTGGAGATATTTCCATGTTTATAGAGATGGCGGTGTAGATATTTCCATGTTCATAGAGATAGCGGTGTTGATTTTTTCATGATTATAGAGATAGCGGTGTGGATATTTCCATGTTTATAGAGATGGCGGTGTAGATATATCCATGTTTATACAGATCACGGTGCAGATATTTCCATCTTTATACAGATCGCGGTGTAGATATTTCCATGTTTACACAGATTTTGGTGTAGATATTTCCATCTTTCTACAGATGGCATAGTAGATATTTCCATGTTTATACAGATGGCGGTGTAGATATTTCCATGTTTATATAGATGGTGGTGTAGATATTACCATGTTTACAGATAGCGGTGTAGATATTTCCAGGTTTATACAGATAGCGGTGTAGATATTTCCATGTTTATACAGATGGCGGTGTAGATATTTCCATGTTTATATAGATATCGGTGTAAATATTTCCATGTTTATACAGATCGTGGTGTAGGTATTTCCATGTTTATGCAGATCGCGGTGTAGATATTTCCATGTTTATACAGATAGCGGTGTAGATATTTCCATGTTTTTACAGATATCGGTGTAAATATTTCCATGTTCATACAGAACACGGTGTAGATATTTCCATGATTATAGAGATAGCGGTGTATATATTTCCATGTTTATACAGATAGCGGTGTAGATATTTCCATGTTTATACAGACCACTGTGTAGATATTTCCATGTTTATACAGATAGCTGTGCAGATATTTCCATGTTTGTACAGATGGCGGCGTTGATATTTCCATCTATACAAAGATGACCGTGCAGATATTTCCATGTTTATGCAGATGGCGGCGCAGATGTTTCTATGGATATGTAGATGGCGGTGTAGATATTTCCATGTATATAGAGAGCGGTGTAGTTATTTCCATGTTTATATAGAGAGCGGTGTAGATATTTCCATGTATGTACACATGGCTGTGTAGGTGTTTCCATGTTTATATGGATGGTGGTGTAGATATTTCCATGTTTATACAGATAACTTTGTAAGTATTTCCATGTTTATATAGATGGCGGTGTAGATATTTCGATGTTTATAGAGATAGCAGTGGAGATATTTCCAAATTTATAGAGATAGCGTTGTAGATATTTCCACATTTATACTGATCGCGGTGTAGTTATTTCCATGTTCATAGAGATAGCGGTGTGGATATTTCCATGTTTATACAGATAGGGTTTTAAATATTTCCATGTTTATAGAGATGGCGTTGTAGATATTTCCATGTTTATACAGATCACGGTGTAGATATTTCCTTGTTTATGCAAATAGCGGTGTAGTTATTTAAATGTTTATACAGATAGCGGTGTAGATATTTCCTTGTTTATACAAATAGCAGTGTAGATATTTCCATGTTTATACAGATCACGGTGTAGATATTTCCTTGTTTATACAAATAGCGGTGTCGTTATTTCCATGTTTATACAGATATCGGTGTAGATATTTCCATGTATATACAGATGGCTGTGTAGATATTTCCATGTTTATACAGATGGCTGTGTAGATATTTCCATGTTCATACAGATGGCTGTGTAGATATTTCCATGTTTATACAGATGACTTGTAGGTATTTTCATGTTTATACAGATGGCGGTGTAGATATTTCCATGTTTATAGAGATAGCTGTGTAGATATTTCCATGTTTCTACAGATAGCGGTGTAGATATTTCCATGTTCATACAGATCGCGGTGTAGATATTTCCATGTTTATGCAGATCGCGGTGTAGATATTTCCATGTTTCTACAGATAGCGGTGTAGATATTTCCATGTTTATACAGATCGTGGTGTAGGTATTTCCATGTTTATGCAGATCGCGGTGTAGATATTTCCATGTTTATACAGATAGCGGTGTAGATATTTCCATGTTTTTACAGATATTGGTGTAGATATTTCCATGTTTACACAGATTGCGGTGTAGATATTTCCATCTTTCTACAGATGGTATTGTAGATATTTCCATGTTTATACAGATGGCGGTGTAGATATTTCCATGTTTATATAGATGGTGGTGTAGATATTACCATGTTGATACAGATAGCGGTGTAGATATTTCCAGGTTTATACAGATAGCGGTGTAGATATTTCCATCTTTATACAGATGGTGGTGTAGATATTTCCATGTTTATACAGATGGCGGTGTAGATATTTCCATGTTTATTTAGATGGTGGTGTAGATATTACCATGTTTATACAGATAGCGGTGTAGATATTTCCAGGTTTATACAGATAGCGGTGTAGATATTTCCATGTTAATACAGATGGCGGTGTAGATATTTCCATGTTTATAGAGATGGCGGTGTAGATATTTCCATGTTTATACAGATATCGGTGTAAATATTTCCATGTTTATACAGATCACGGTGTAGGTATTTCCATGTTTATAGAGATAGTGGTGTTGATTTTTCCATGTTTATACAGACCTCGGTGTAGATATTTCCATGTTTATACAGATAACTTTGTCAGTATTTCCATGTTTATACAGATGGCAGTGTAGATATTTCGATGTTGATAGAGATAGCAGTGGAGACATTTCCATGTTTATAGAGATAGCGGTGTAGATATTTCCACGTTTATGCTGATCGCGGTGTAGTTATTTCCATGTTTATAGAGAGTGGTGTGGATATTTCCATTTTTATACAGATAGGGGTTTAGATATTTCCATGTTTATAGAGATGGCGTTGTAGATATTTCCATGTTTATACAGATCACGGTGTAGATATTTCCTTGTTTATGCAAGTAGCGGTGTAGTTATTTCCATGTTTATACAGATAGCGGTGTAGATATTTCCTTGTTTATACAAATAGCAGTGTAGATATTTCCATGTTTATACAGATCACGGTGTAGATATTTCCGTGTTTATACAAATAGCGGTGTAGTAATTTCCATGTTTATACAGATAGCGGTGTAGATATTTCCATGTATATACAGATGGCTGTGTAGATATTTCCATGTTTATACAGATGGCTGTGTAGATATTTCCATGTTTATAGAGATAGCTGTGTAGATATTTCCATGTTTCTACAGATAGCGGTGTAGGTATTTCCATGTTTATACAGATGGCGGTGTAGATATTTCCATGTTTATAGAGATAGCTGTGTAGATATTTCCATGTTTCTACAGATAGCGGTGTAGATATTTCCATGTTTATACAGATGGCGGTGTAGATATTTCCATGTTTATAGAGATAGCTGTGTAGATATTTCCATGTTTCTACAGATAGCGGTGTAGATATTTCCATGTTTATGCAGATCACAGTGTAGATATTTCCATGCTTATGCATGTCGTGGTGTAGATATTTCCATCTTTATACAGATAGCGGTGTAGATATTTCCAAGTTTTTACAGATATTGGTGTAGGTATTTCCATGTTTACACAGATTGCAGTGTAGATATTTCCATCTTTCTACAGATGGCATTGTAGATATTTCCATGTTTATACAGATGGCGGTGTAGATATTTCCATGTTTATTTAGATGGTGGTGTAGATATTACCATGTTTATACAGATAGCGGTGTAGATATTTCCTGGTTTATACAGATAGCGGTGTAGATATTTCCATGTTTATACAGATGGCGGTGTAGATATTTCCATGTTTATAGAGATGGCGGTGTAGATATTTCCATGTTTATACAGATATCGGTGTAAATATTTCCATGTTTATACAGATCACGGTGTAGATATTTCCATGTTTATAGAGATAGCGGTGTATATATTTCCATGTTTATACAGATAGCGGTGTAGATATTTCCATGTTTATACAGACCACGGTGTAGATATTTCCATGTTTATACAGATAGCGGTGCAGATATTTCCATGTTTGTACAGATGGCGGTGTTGATATTTTCATCTATACACAGATGACCGTGTAGTTATTTCCATGTTTATACAGATGGCGGCGCAGATATTTCTATGGATATGTAGATGGCGGTGTAGATATTTCCATGTATATACAGATAGCGGTGTAGTTATTTCCATGTTTATATAGAGAGCGGTGTAGATATTTCCATGTATGTACACATGGCTGTCTAGATATTTCCATGTTTATACAGATGGCGGTGTAGATATTTCCATGTTTATACTGATAACTTTGTAAGTATTTCCATGTTTATACAGATGGCGGTGTACATATTTCGATGTTTATAAAGATAGCAGTGGAGATATTTCCATGTTTATAGAGATAGCGGTGTAGATATTTCCACGTTTATACTGATCTCGGTGTAGTTATTTCCATGTTTATAGAGATAGCGATGTGGATATTTCCATGTTTATACAGATAGGGGTGTAGACATTTCCATGTTTATAGAGATGGCGTTGTAGATATTTCCATGTTTATACAGATCACGGTGTAGATATTTCTTTGTTTATGCAAATAGTGGTGTAGTTATTTCCATGTTTATACAGATAGCGGTGTAGATATTTCCATGTATATACAGATGGCTGTGTAGATATTTCCATGTTTATACAGATGGCTGTGTAGATGTTTCCATGTTTACAAAGATGACTTGTAGGTATTTCCATGTTTATACAGATGGCGGTGTAGATATTTCCATGTTTATAGAGATAGCTGTGTAGATATTTCCATGTTTCTACAGATAGCGGTGTAGTTATTTCCACGTTTATACAGATCGCGGTGTAGATATTTCCATGTTTATAGAGATAGCGGTGTGGATATTTCCATGTTTATACAGATAGCGGTGTAGATATTTCCATGTTTATAGAGATGGCGTTGTAGATATTTCCATGTATATACAGATCACGGTGTAGATATTTCCTTGTTTATGCAAATAGCGGTGTGGTTATTTCCATGTTTATACTGATAGCGGTGTAGATATTTCCTTGTTTATACAAATAGCAGTGTAGATATTTCCATGTTTATACAGATCACGGTGTAGATATTTCCTTGTTTATACAAATAGCGGTGTAGTTATTTCCATGTTTATGCAGATAGCGGTGTAGATATTTCCATGTATATACAGATGGCTGTGTAGATATTTCCATGTTTACAGAGATAGCTGTGTAGATATTTCCATGTTTCCGCAGATAGCGGTGTAGGTATTTCCATGTTTGTGCAGATCGCGGTGTAGATATTTCCATCTTTCTACAGATGGCATTGTAGATATTTCCGTGTTTATACAGATGGCGGTGTAGATATTTCCATGTTTCTATAGATGGTGGTGTAGATATTAGCATGTTTATACAGATAGCAGTGTAGATATTTCCAGGTTTATACAGATAGCGGTGTAGATATTTCCATGTTTATACAGATGGCGGTGTAGATATTTCCATGTTTATAGAGATGGCGGTGTAGATATTTCCATGTTTATACAGATATCGGTGTAAATATTTCCATGTTTATACAGATAACGGTGTAGATATTTCCATGTTTATAGAGATAGCGGTGTATATATTTCCATGTTTATACAGATAGCGGTGTAGATATTTCCATGTTTATACAGACCACGGTGTAGATATTTCCATGTTTATACAGATAGCAGTGCAGATATTTCCATGTTTGTACAGATGGCGGTGTTGATATTTCCATCTATACACAGATGACCGTGTAGATATTTCCATGTTTATACAGACGGTGGCGCAGATATTTCTATGGATATGTAGATGGCGGTGTAGATATTTCCATGTATATACAGATAGCGGTGTAGTTATTTCCATGTTTATATAGAGAGCGATGTAGATATTTCCATGTATGTACACATGGCTGTGTAGATATTTCCATGTTTATACAGATGGCGGTGTAGATATTTCCATGTTTATACAGATAACTTTGTAAGTATTTCCATGTTCATACAGATGGCGGTGTAGATATTTCGATGTTTATAGAGATTGCAGTGGAGATATTTCCATGTTTATAGAGATAGCGGTGTAGATATTTCCACGTTTATACTGATCGCTGTATAGTTATTTCCATGTTTATAGAGATAGCGGTGTGGATATTTCCATGTTTATACAGATAGGCATGTAGATATTTCCATGTTTATAGAGATGGCGTTGTAGATATTTCCATGTTTATACAGATCACGGTGTAGATATTTCCTTGTTTATGCAAATAGCGGTGTAGTTATTTCCATGTTTATAGAGATGGCGTTGTAGATATTTCCATGTTCATACAGATCACGGTGTAGATATTTCCTTGTTTATGCAAATAGCGGTGTAGTTATTTCCAAGTTTATACAGATAGCGGTGTAGTTATATCCTTGTTTATACAAATAGCAGTGTAGATATTTCCATGTTTATGCAAATCACGGTGTAGATATTTCCTTGTTTATACAAATAGCGGTGTAGTTTTTTCCATGTTTATACAGATAGCGGTGTAGATATTTGCATGTATATACAGATGGCTGTGTAGATATTTCCATGTTTATACAGATGGCTGTGTAGATATTTCCATGTTTATACAGATGACTTGTAGGTATTTCCATGTTTATACAGATGGCGGTGTAGATATTTCCATGTTTATAGAGATAGCTGTGTAGATATTTCCATGTTTCTACAGATAGCGGTGTAGATATTTCCATGTTTATGCAGATCGCGGTGTAGATATTTCCATGCTTATGCAGATCGCGGTGTAGATATTTCCATCTTTATACAGATAGCGGTGTAGATATTTCCATGTTTTTACAGAGATTGGTGTAGGTATTTCCATGTTTACACAGATTGCAGTGTAAATATTTCCATCTTTCTACAGATGGCATTGTAGATATTTCCATGTTTATACAGATGGCGGTGCAGATATTTCCATGTTTATATAGATGGTGGTGTAGATATTACCATGTTTTTACAGATAGCGGTGTAGATATTTCCATGTTTATAGAGATAGCAGTGTATATATTTCCATGTTTATACAGATAGCAGTGTAGATATTTCCATGTTTATACAGACCACGGTGTAGATATTTCCATGTTCATACAGATAGCGGTGCAGATATTTCCATGTTTGTACAGATGGCGGTGTTGATACTTCCATCTATACACAGATGACCGTGTAGATACTTCCAAGTTTATAAAGATGGCAGCGCAGATATTTCTAAGGATATGTAGTAGGCGGTGTAGATATTTCCATGTATATACAGATAGCGGTGTAATTATTTCCATGTTTATATAGAGAGAAGTGTAGATATTTCCATGTATGTACACATGGCTGTGTAGATATTGCCATGTTTATACAGATGGCAGTGTAGATATTTCCATGTTTATACAGATAACTTTGTAATTATTTCCATGTTTATACAGATGGCGGTGTAGATATTTCGATGTTTATAGAGATGGCGTTGTAGATATTTCCATGTATATACAGATCACGGTGTAGATATTTCCTTGTTTATGCAAATAGCGGTGTGGTTATTTCCATGTTTATACTGATAGCGGTGTAGATATTTCCTTGTTTATACAAATAGCAGTGTAGATATTTCCATGTTTATACAGATCACGGTGTAGATATTTCCTTGTTTATACAAATAGCGGTGTAGTTATTTCCATGTTTATACAGATAGCGGTGTAGATATTTCCATGTATATACAGATGGCTGTGTAGATATTTCCATGTTTACAGAGATAGCTGTGTAGATATTTCCATGTTTCCGCAGATAGCGGTGTAGGTATTTCCATGTTTGTGCAGATCGCGGTGTAGATATTTCCATCTTTCTACAGATGGCATTGTAGATATTTCCGTGTTTATACAGATGGCGGTGTAGATATTTCCATGTTTCTATAGATGGTGGTGTAGATATTAGCATGTTTATACAGATAGCAGTGTAGATATTTCCAGGTTTATACAGATAGCGGTGTAGATATTTCCATGTTTATACAGAAGGCGGTGTAGATATTTCCATGTTTATAGAGATGGCGGTGTAGATATTTCCATGTTTATACAGATATCGGTGTAAATATTTCCATGTTTATACAGATAACGGTGTAGATATTTCCATGTTTATAGAGATAGCGGTGTATATATTTCCATGTTTATACAGATAGCGGTGTAGATATTTCCATGTTTATACAGACCACGGTGTAGATATTTCCATGTTTATACAGATAGCAGTGCAGATATTTCCATGTTTGTACAGATGGCGGTGTTGATATTTCCATCTATACACAGATGACCGTGTAGATATTTCCATGTTTATACAGACGGTGGCACAGATATTTCTATGGATATGTAGATGGCGGTATAGATATTTCCATGTATATACAGATAGCGGTGTAGTTATTTCCATGTTTATATAGAGAGCGATGTAGATATTTCCATGTATGTACACATGGCTGTGTAGATATTTCCATGTTTATACAGATGGCGGTGTAGATATTTCCATGTTTATACAGATAACTTTGTAAGTATTTCCATGTTCATACAGATGGCGGTGTAGATATTTCGATGTTTATAGAGATTGCAGTGGAGATATTTCCATGTTTATAGAGATAGCGGTGTAGATATTTCCACGTTTATACTGATCGCTGTATAGTTATTTCCATGTTTATAGAGATAGCGGTGTGGATATTTCCATGTTTATACAGATAGGCGTGTAGATATTTCCATGTTTATAGAGATGGCGTTGTAGATATTTCCATGTTTATACAGATCACGGTGTAGATATTTCCTTGTTTATGCAAATAGCGGTGTAGTTATTTCCATGTTTATAGAGATGGCGTTGTAGATATTTCCATGTTCATACAGATCACGGTGTAGATATTTCCTTGTTTATGCAAATAGCGGTGTAGTTATTTCCAAGTTTATACAGATAGCGGTGTAGTTATATCCTTGTTTATACAAATAGCAGTGTAGATATTTCCATGTTTATGCAAATCACGGTGTAGATATTTCCTTGTTTATACAAATAGCGGTGTAGTTTTTTCCATGTTTATACAGATAGCGGTGTAGATATTTCCATGTATATACAGATGGCTGTGTAGATATTTCCATGTTTATACAGATGGCTGTGTAGATATTTCCATGTTTATACAGATGACTTGTAGGTATTTCCATGTTTATACAGATGGCGGTGTAGATATTTCCATGTTTATAGAGATAGCTGTGTAGATATTTCCATGTTTCTACAGATAGCGGTGTAGATATTTCCATGCTTATGCAGATCGCGGTGTAGATATTTCCATCTTTATACAGATAGCGGTGTAGATATTTCCATGTTTTTACACAGATTGGTGTAGGTATTTCCATGTTTACACAGATTGCAGTGTAAATATTTCCATCTTTCTACAGATGGCATTGTAGATATTTCCATGTTTATACAGATGGCGGTGCAGATATTTCCATGTTTATATAGATGGTGGTGTAGATATTACCATGTTTTTACAGATAGCGGTGTAGATATTTCCATGTTTATAGAGATAGCAGTGTATATATTTCCATGTTTATACAGATAGCAGTGTAGATATTTCCATGTTTATACAGACCACGGTGTAGATATTTCCATGTTTATACAGATAGCGGTGCAGATATTTCCATGTTTGTACAGATGGCGGTGTTGATACTTCCATCTATACACAGATGACCGTGTAGATACTTCCAAGTTTATAAAGATGGCAGCGCAGATATTTCTAAGGATATGTAGTAGGCGGTGTAGATATTTCCATGTATATACAGATAGCGGTGTAATTATTTCCATGTTTATATAGAGAGAAGTGTAGATATTTCCATGTATGTACACATGGCTGTGTAGATATTGCCATGTTTATACAGATGGCAGTGTAGATATTTCCATGTTTATACAGATAACTTTGTAAGTATTTCCATGTTTATACAGATGGCGGTGTAGATATTTCGATGTTTATAGAGATAGCAGTGGAGATATTTCCATGTTTATAGAGATAGCGGTGTAGATATTTCCACGTTTATGCTGATCGCTGTGTAGTTATTTCCACGTTAATAGAGATAGCGGTGTGGATATTTCCATGTTTATACAGATAGGGGTGTAGATATTTCCATGTTTATAGAGATGGCGTTGTAGATATTTCCATGTTTATGCAGATCACGGTGTAGATATTGCCTTGTTTATGCAAATAGCGGCGTAGTTATTTCCATGTTTATACAGATAGCGGTGTAGATATTTCCTTGTTTATACAAATAGCAGTGTAGATATTTCCATGTTTATACAGATCTCGGTGTAGATATTTCCTTGTTTATACAAATAGCGGTGTAGTTATTTCCATGTTTATACAGATAGCGGTGTAGATATTTGCATGTATATACAGATGGCTGTGTAGATATTTCCATGTTTATACAGATGGCTGTGTAGATATTTCCATGTTTATACAGATGACTTGTAGGTATTTCCATGTTTATACAGATGGCGGTGTAGATATTTCCATGTTTATAGAGATAGCTGTGTAGATATTTCCATGTTTCTACAGATAGCGGTGTAGTTATTTCCACGTTTATACAGATCGCGGTGTAGATGTTTCCATGTTTATAGAGATAGCGGTGTGGATATTTCCATGTTTATACAGATAGGGGTGTAGATATTTCCATGTTTATAGAGATGGCGTTGTAGATATTTCCATGTATATACAGATCACGGTGTAGATATTTCCTTGTTTATGCAAATAGCGGTGTGGTTATTTCCATGTTTATACTGATAGCGGTGTAGATATTTCCTTGTTTATACAAATAGCAGTGTAGATATTTCCATGTTTATACAGATCACGGTGTAGATATTTCCTTGTTTATACAAATAGCGGTGTAGTTATTTCCATGTTTATACAGATAGCGGTGTAGATATTTCCATGTATATACAGATGGCTGTGTAGATATTTCCATGTTTACCGAGATAGCTGTGTAGATATTTCCATGTTTCCGCAGATAGCGGTGTAGGTATTTCCATGTTTGTGCAGATCGCGGTGTAGATATTTCCATCTTTCTACAAATGGCATTGTAGATATTTTCGTGTTTATACAGATGGCGGTGTAGATATTTCCATGTTTATATAGATGGTGGTGTAGATATTAGCATGTTTATACAGATAGCAGTGTAGATATTTCCAGGTTTATACAGATAGCGGTGTAGATATTTCCATGTTTATACAGAAGGCGGTGTAGATATTTCCATGTTTATAGAGATGGCGGTGTAGATATTTCCATGTTTATACAGATATCGGTGTAAATATTTCGATGTTTATACAGATAACGGTGTAGATATTTCCATGTTTATAGAGATAGCGGTGTATATATTTCCATGTTTATACAGATAGCGGTGTAGATATTTCCATGTTTATAGAGACCACGGTGTAGATATTTCCATGTTTATACAGATAGCAGTGCAGATATTTCCATGTTTGTACAGATGGCGGTGTTGATATTTCCATCTATACACAGATGACCGTGTAGATATTTCCATGTTTATACAGATGGTGGCGCAGATATTTCTATGGATATGTAGATGGTGGTGTAGATATTTCCATGTATATACAGATAGCGGTGTAGTTATTTCCATGTTTATATAGAGAGCGATGTAGATATTTCCATGTATGTACACATGGCTGTGTAGATATTTCCATGTTTATACAGATAACTTTGTAAGTATTTCCATGTTCATACAGATGGCGGTGTAGATATTTCGATGTTTATAGAGATTGCAGTGGAGATATTTCCATGTTTATAGAGATAGCGGTGTAGATATTTCCACGTTTATACTGATCGCTGTATAGTTATTTCCATGTTTATAGAGATAGCGGTGTGGATATTTCCATGTTTATACAGATAGGCGTGTAGATATTTCCATGTTTATAGAGATGGCGTTGTAGATATTTCCATTTTTATACAGATCACGGTGTAGATATTTCCTTGTTTATGCAAATAGCGGTGTAGTTATTTCCATGTTTATAGAGAGGGCGTTGTAGATATTTCCATGTTTAAACAGATCACGGTGTAGATATTTCCTTGTTTATGCAAATAGCGGTGTAGTTATTTCCATGTTTATAGAGATAGCGGTGTAGTTATATCCTTGTTTATACAAATAGCAGTGTAGATATTTCCATGTTTATGCAAATCACGGTGTAGATATTTCCTTGTTTATACAAATAGCCGTGTAGTTTTTTCCATGTTTATACAGATAGCGGTGTAGATATTTCCATGTATATACAGATGGCTGTGTAGATATTTCCATGTTTATACAGATGGCTGTGTAGATATTTCCATGTTTATACAGATGACTTGTAGGTATTTCCATGTTTATACAGATGGCAGTGTAGATATTTCCATGTTTATAGAGATAGCTGTGTAGATATTTCCATGTTTCTACAGATAGCGGTGTAGATATTTCCATGTTTATACAGATGGCGGTGTAGATATTTCCATGTTTATAGAGATAGCTGTGTAGATATTTCCATGTTTCTACAGATAGCGGTGTAGATATTTCCATGTTTATGCAGATCACAGTGTAGATATTTCCATGCTTATGCATGTCGCGGTGTAGATATTTCCATCTTTATACAGATAGCGGTGTAGATATTTGCAAGTTTTTACAGATATTGGTGTAGGTATTTCCATGTTTACACAGATTGCAGTGTAGATATTTCCATCTTTCTACAGATGGCATTGTAGATATTTCCATGTTTATACAGATGGTGGTGTAGATATTACCATGTTTATACAGATAGCGGTGTAGATATTTCCAGGTTTATACAGATAGCGGTGTAGATATTTCCATGTTTATACAGATGGCGGTGTAGATATTTCCATGTTTATAGAGATAGCGGTGTAGATATTACCACGTTTATACTGATCGCTGTATAGTTATTTCCATGTTTATAGAGATAGCGGTGTGGATATTTCCATGTTTATACAGATAGGCGTGTAGATATTTCCATGTTTATAGAGATGGCGTTGTAGATATTTCCATGTTTATACAGATCACGGTGTAGATATTTCCTTGTTTATGCAAATAGCGGTGAAGTTATTTCCATGTTTATATAGAGAGCGATGTAGATATTTCCATGTATGTACACATGGCTGTGTAGATATTTCCATGTTTATACAGATGGCGGTGTAGATATTTCCATGTTTATACAGATAACTTTGTAAGTATTTCCATGTTCATACAGATGGCGGTGTAGATATTTCGATGTTTATAGAGATTGCAGTGGAGATATTTCCATGTTTATAGAGATAGCGGTGTAGATATTTCCACGTTTATACTGATCGCTGTATAGTTATTTCCATGTTTATAGAGATAGCGGTGTGGATATTTCCATGTTTATACAGATAGGCGTGTAGATATTTCCATGTTTATAGAGATGGCGTTGTAGATATTTCCATGTTTATACAGATCACGGTGTAGATATTTCCTTGTTTATGCAAATAGCGGTGTAGTTATTTCCATGTTTATAGAGACGGCGTTGTAGATATTTCCATGTTTATACAGATCACGGTGTAGATATTTCCTTGTTTATGCAAATAGCGGTGTAGTTATTTCCATGTTTATACAGATAGCGGTGTAGTTATATCCTTGTTTATACAAATAGCAGTGTAGATATTTCCATGTTTATGCAAATCACGGTGTAGATATTTCCTTGTTTATACAAATAGCGGTGTAGTTTTTTCCATGTTTATACAGATAGCGGTGTAGATATTTCCATGTATATACAGATGGCTGTGTAGATATTTCCATGTTTATACAGATGGCTGTGTAGATATTTCCATGTTTATACAGATGACTTGTAGGTATTTCCATGTTTATACAGATGGCAGTGTAGATATTTCCATGTTTATAGAGATAGCTGTGTAGATATTTCCATGTTTCTACAGATAGCGGTGTAGATATTTCCATGTTTATACAGATGGCGGTGTAGATATTTCCATGTTTATAGAGATAGCTGTGTAGATATTTCCATGTTTCTACAGATAGCGGTGTAGATATTTCCATGTTTATGCAGATCACAGTGTAGATATTTCCATGCTTATGCATGTCGCGGTGTAGATATTTCCATCTTTATACAGATAGCGGTGTAGATATTTGCAAGTTTTTACAGATATTGGTGTAGGTATTTCCATGTTTACACAGATTGCAGTGTAGATATTTCCATCTTTCTACAGATGGCATTGTAGATATTTCCATGTTTATACAGATGGTGGTGTAGATATTACCATGTTTATACAGATAGCGGTGTAGATATTTCCAGGTTTATACAGATAGCGGTGTAGATATTTCCATGTTTATACAGATGGCGGTGTAGATATTTCCATGTTTATAGAGATAGCGGTGTAGATATTACCACGTTTATACTGATCGCTGTATAGTTATTTCCATGTTTATAGAGATAGCGGTGTGGATATTTCCATGTTTATACAGATAGGCGTGTAGATATTTCCATGTTTATAGAGATGGCGTTGTAGATATTTCCATGTTTATACAGATCACGGTGTAGATATTTCCTTGTTTATGCAAATAGCGGTGAAGTTATTTCCATGTTTATATAGAGAGCGATGTAGATATTTCCATGTATGTACACATGGCTGTGTAGATATTTCCATGTTTATACAGATGGCGGTGTAGATATTTCCATGTTTATACAGATAACTTTGTAAGTATTTCCATGTTCATACAGATGGCGGTGTAGATATTTCGATGTTTATAGAGATTGCAGTGGAGATATTTCCATGTTTATAGAGATAGCGGTGTAGATATTTCCACGTTTATACTGATCGCTGTATAGTTATTTCCATGTTTATAGAGATAGCGGTGTGGATATTTCCATGTTTATACAGATAGGCGTGTAGATATTTCCATGTTTATAGAGATGGCGTTGTAGATATTTCCATGTTTATACAGATCACGGTGTAGATATTTCCTTGTTTATGCAAATAGCGGTGTAGTTATTTCCATGTTTATAGAGACGGCGTTGTAGATATTTCCATGTTTATACAGATCACGGTGTAGATATTTCCTTGTTTATGCAAATAGCGGTGTAGTTATTTCCATGTTTATACAGATAGCGGTGTAGTTATATCCTTGTTTATACAAATAGCAGTGTAGATATTTCCATGTTTATGCAAATCACGGTGTAGATATTTCCTTGTTTATACAAATAGCGGTGTAGTTTTTTCCATGTTTATACAGATAGCGGTGTAGATATTTCCATGTATATACAGATGGCTGTGTAGATATTTCCATGTTTATACAGATGGCTGTGTAGATATTTCCATGTTTATACAGATGACTTGTAGGTATTTCCATGTTTATACAGATGGCAGTGTAGATATTTCCATGTTTATAGAGATAGCTGTGTAGATATTTCCATGTTTCTACAGATAGCGGTGTAGATATTTCCATGTTTATACAGATGGCGGTGTAGATATTTCCATGTTTATAGAGATAGCTGTGTAGATATTCCCATGTTTCTACAGATAGCGGTGTAGATATTTCCATGTTTATGCAGATCACAGTGTAGATATTTCCATGCTTATGCATGTCGCGGTGTAGATATTTCCATCTTTATACAGATAGCGGTGTAGATATTTCCAAGTTTTTACAGATATTGGTGTAGGTATTTCCATGTTTACACAGATTGCAGTGTAGATATTTCCATCTTTCTACAGATGGCATTGTAGATATTTCCATGTTTATACAGATGGTGGTGTAGATATTACCATGTTTATACAGATAGCGGTGTAGGTATTTCCAGGTTTATACAGATAGCGGTGTAGATATTTCCATGTTTATACAGATGGCGGTGTAGATATTTCCATGTTTATAGAGATGGCGGTGTAGATATTTCCATGTTTATACAGATATCGGTGTAAATATTTCCATGTTTATACAGATCACGGTGTAGATATTTCCATGTTTATAGAGATAGCGGTGTGTATATTTCCATGTTTATACAGATAGCAGTGTAGATATTTCCATGTTTATACAGACCACGGTGTAGATATTTCCATGTTTATACAGATAGCGGTGCAGATATTTCCATGTTTGTACAGATGGCGGTGTTGATATTTCCATCTATACACAGATGACCGTGTAGTTATTTCCAAGTTTATACAGATGGCGGCGCAGATATTTCTATGGATATGTAGATGGCGGTGTAGATATTTCCATGTATATACAGGTAGCGGTGTAGTTATTTCCATGTTTATATAGAGAGCGGTGTAGATATTTCCATGTATGTACACATGGCTGTCTAGATATTTCCATGTTTATACAGATGGCGTTGTAGACATTTCCATGTTTATACTGATAAATTTGTAAGTATTTGCATGTTTATACAGATGGCGGTGTACATATTTCGATGTTTATAAAGATAACAGTGGAGATATTTCCATGTTTATAGAGATAGCGGTGTAGATATTTCCACGTTTATACTGATCTCGGTGTAGTTATTTCCATGTTTATAGAGATAGCGGTGTGGATATTTCCATGTTTATACAGATAGGGGTGTAGACATTTCCATGTTTATAGAGATGGCGTTGTATATATTTCCATGTTTATACAGATCACGGTGTAGATATTTCTTTGTTTATGCAAATAGTGGTGTAGTTATTTCCATGTTTATACAGATAGCGGTGTAGATATTTCCATGTATATACAGATGACTGTGTAGATATTTCCATGTTTATACAGATGGCTGTGTAGATGTTTCCATGTTTACACAGATGACTTGTAGGTATTTCCATGTTTATACAGATGGCGGTGTAGATATTTCCATGTTTATAGAGATAGCTGTGTAGATATTTCCATGTTTCTACAGATAGCGGTGTAGATATTTCCATGTTTATGCAGATCGCGGTGTAGATATTTCCATGCTTATGCAGATCGCGGTGTAGATATTTCCATCTTTATACAGATAGCGGTGTAGATATTTCCATGTTTTTACAGAGATTGGTGT
Organism: Pan troglodytes; assembly: GCF_028858775.2. NCBI lineage: Eukaryota > Metazoa > Chordata > Mammalia > Primates > Hominidae > Pan > Pan troglodytes. The sequence continues at coordinate 2,431,505 of NC_072405.2, read as the reverse complement.
AGGTATTTCCATGTTTACACAGATTGCAGTGTAAATATTTCCATCTTTCTACAGATGGCATTGTAGATATTTCCATGTTTATAGAGATGGCGGTGCAGATATTTCCATGTTTATATAGATGGTGGTGTAGATATTACCATGTTTATACAGATAGCGGTGTAGATATTTCCATGTTTATAGAGATAGCAGTGTATATATTTCCATGTTTATACAGATAGCAGTGAAGATATTTCCATGTTTATACAGACCACGGTGTAGATATTTCCATGTTTATACAGATAGCAGTGCAGATATTTCCATGTTTGTACAGATGGCGGTGTTGATACTTCCATCTATACACAGATGACCGTGTAGATACTTCCATGTTTATAAAGATGGCAGCGCAGATATTTCTATGGATATGTAGTTGGCGGTGTAGATATTTCCATGTATATACTGATAGCGGTGTAATTATTTCCACGTTTATATAGAGAGAAGTGTAGATATTTCCATGTATGTACACATGGCTGTGTAGATATTGCCATGTTTATACAGATGGCAGTGTAGATATTTCCATGTTTATACAGATAACTTTTTAAGTATTTCCATGTTTATACAGATGGCGGTGTAGATATTTCGATGTTTATAGAGATAGCAGTGGAGATATTTCCATGTTTATAGAGATAGCGGTGTAGATATTTCCACGTTTATGCTGATCGCTGTGTAGTTATTTCCATGTTAATAGAGATAGCGGTGTGGATATTTCCATGTTTATACAGATAGGGGTGTAGATATTTCCATGTTTATAGAGATGGCGTTGTAGATATTTCCATGTTTATGCAGATCACGGTGTAGATATTGCCTTGTTTATGCAAATAGCGGTGTAGTTATTTCCATGTTTATACAGATAGCGGTGTAGATATTTCCTTGTTTATACAAATACAGTGTAGATATTTCCATGTTTATACAGATCTCGGTGTAGATATTTCCTTGTTTATACAAATAGCGGTGTAGTTATTTCCATGTTTATACAGATAGCGGTGTAGATATTTGCATGTATATACAGATGGCTGTGTAGATATTTCCATGTTTATACAGATGGCTGTGTAGATATTTCCATGTTTATACAGATGACTTGTAGGTATTTCCACGTTTATACAGATGGCGGTGTAGATATTTCCATGTTTATAGAGATAGCTGTGTAGATATTTCCATGTTTCTACAGATAGTGGTGTAGTTATTTCCACGTTTATACAGATCGCGGTGTAGATATTTCCATGTTTATAGAGATAGCGGTGTGGATATTTCCATGTTTATACAGATAGGGGTGTAGATATTTCCATGTTTATAGAGATGGCGTTGTAGATATTTCCATGTATATACAGATCACGGTGTAGATATTTCCTTGTTTATGCAAATAGCGGTGTGGTTATTTCCATGTTTATACTGATAGCGGTGTAGATATTTCCTTGTTTATACAAATAGCAGTGTAGATATTTCCATGTTTATACAGATCACGATGTAGATATTTCCTTGTTTATACAAATAGCGGTGTAGTTATTTCCATGTTTATACAGATAGCGGTGTAGATATTTCCATGTATATACAGATGGCTGTGTAGATATTTCCATGTTTACAGAGATAGCTGTGTAGATAATTCCATGTTTCCGCAGATAGCGGTGTAGGTATTTCCATGTTTGTGCAGATCGCGGTGTAGATATTTCCATCTTTCTACAGATGGCATTGTACATATTTCCGTGTTTATACAGATGGCGGTGTAGATATTTCCATGTTTATATAGATGGTGGTGTAGATATTACCATGTTTATACAGATAGCAGTGTAGATATTTCCAGGTTTATACAGATAGCGGTGTAGATATTTCCATGTTTATACAGATGGCGGTGTAGATATTTCCATGTTTATAGAGATGGCGGTGTAGATATTTCCATGTTTATACAGATATCGGTGTAAATATTTCCTTGTTTATACAGATAACGGTGTAGATATTTCCATGTTTATAGAGATAGCGGTGTATATATTTCCATGTTTATACAGATAGCGGTGTAGATATTTCCATGTTTATACAGACCACTGTGTAGATATTTCCATGTTTATACAGATAGCAGTGCAGATATTTCCATGTTTGTACAGATGGCGGTGTTGATATTTCCATCTATACACAGATGACCGTGTAGATATTTCCATGTTTATACAGATGGTGGCGCAGATATTTCTATGGATATGTAGATGGCGGTGTAGATATTTCCATGTATATACAGATAGCGGTGTAGTTATTTCCATGTTTATATAGAGGGCGATGTAGATATTTCCATGTATGTACACATGGCTGTGTAGATATTTCCATGTTTATACAGATGGCGGTGTAGATATTTCCATGTTTATACAGATAACTTTGTAAGTATTTCCGTGTTCATACAGATGGCGGTGTAGATATTTCGATGTTTATAGAGATTGCAGTGGAGATATTTCCATGTTTATAGAGATAGCGGTGTAGATATTTCCACCTTTATACTGATCGCTGTATAGTTATTTCCATGTTTATATAGATAGCGGTGTGGATATTTCCATGTTTATACAGATAGGCGTGTAGATATTTCCATGTTTATAGAGATGGCGTTGCAGATATTTCCATGTTTATACAGATCACGGTGTAGATATTTCCTTGTTTATGCAAATAGCGGTGTAGTTATTTCCATGTTTATAGAGATGGCGTTGTAGATATTTCCATGTTTATACAGATCACGGTGTAGATATTTCCTTGTTTATGCAAATAGCGGTGTAGTTATTTCCATGTTTATACAGATAGCGGTGTAGTTATATCCTTGTTTATACAAATAGCATTGTAGATATTTCCATGTTTATGCAAATCACGGTGTAGATATTTCCTTGTTTATACAAATAGCGGTGTAGTTTTTTCCATGTTTATACAGATAGCGGTGTAGATATTTCCATGTATATACAGATGGCTGCGTAGATATTTCCATGTTTATACAGATGGTTGTGTAGATATTTCCATGTTTATACAGATGACTTGTAGGTATTTCCATGTTTATACAGATGGCGGTGTAGATATTTCCATGTTTATACAGATGGCGGTGTAGATATTTCCATCTTTCTACAGATGGCATTGTAGATATTTCCATGTTTATACAGATGGCGGTGTAGATATTTCCATGTTTATATAGATGGTGGTGTAGATATTACCATGTTTATACAGATATCAGTGTAGATATTTCCAGGTTTATACATTTAGCGGTGTAGATATTTCCATGTTTATACAGATGGCGGTGTAGATATTTCCATGTTTATGCAGATCGCGGTGTAGATATTTCCATGTATCTACAGATAGCGGTGTAGATATTTCCATGTTTATACAGATCGCGGAGTAGATATTTCCATGTTTATGCAGATGGCCGTGTAGATATTTCCATGTTTATACAGATAGCGGTGTAGATATTTCCATGTTTTTACAGACATTGGTGTAGATATTTCCATGTTTACACAGATTGCGGTGTAGATATTTCCAACTTTCTACAGATGGCATTGTAGATATTTCCATGTTTATACAGATGGCGGTGTAGATATTTCCATGTTTATTTAGATGGTGGTGTAGATATTACCATGTTTATACAGATAGCGGTGTAGATATTTCCAGGTTTATACAGATAGCATTGTAGATATTTCCATGTTTATACAGATGGCGGTGTAGATATTTCCATGTTTATAGAGATGGCGGTGTAGATATTACCATGTTTATACAGATAGCGGTGTAGATATTTCCAGGTTTATACAGATAGCATTGTAGATATTTCCATGTTTATACAGATGGCGGTGTAGATATTTCCATGTTTATAGAGATGGCGGTGTAGATATTTCCATGTTTATACAGATATCGGTGTAAATATTTCCATGTTTATACAGATCACGGTGTAGATATTTCCATGTTTGTAGAGATAGCGGTGTTGATTTTTCCATGTTTATACAGACCTCGGTGTAGATATTTCCATGTTTATACAGATAGCGGAGCAGATATTTCCATGTTTGTACAGATGGCGGTGTTGATATTTCCATCTATACACAGATGACCGTGTAGATATTTCCATGTTTATACAGATGGCGGCGCCGATATTTCTATGGATATGTAGATGGCGGTGTAGATATTTCCATGTATATACAGATAGCGGTGTAGTTATTTCCATGTTTATATACAGAGCGGTGTAGATATTTCCATGTATGTACACATGGCTGTCTAGATATTTCCATGTTTATACAGATGACGGTGTAGATATTTCCATGATTATACTGATAACTTTGTAAGTATTTCCATGTTTATACAGATGGCGGTGTAGATATTTCGATGTTTATAGAGATAGCAATGGAGATATTTCCATGTTTATAGAGATAGCGGTGCAGATATTTCCCCGTTTATACTGATCTCGGTGTAGTTATTTCCATGTTTATAGAGATAGCGGTGTGGATATTTCCATGTTTATACAGATAGGGGTGTAGATATTTCCATGTTTATAGAGATGGCGTTGTAGATATTTCCATGTTTATACAGATTGCGGTGTCGATATTTCCTTGTTTATGCAGATAGCGGTGTAGTTATTTCCATGTTTATACAGATAGCGGTGTAGATATTTCCTTGTTTATACAAATAGCTGTGTAGATATTTCCATGTTTATACAGATCACGGTGTAGATATTTCCTTGGTTATACAAATAGCGCTGTAGTTATTTCCATGTTTATACTGGTAGCGGTGTAGATATTTCTATGTATATACAGATGGCTGTGTAGATATTTCCATGATTATACAGATGGCTGTGTAGATATTTCCATGTTTATACAGATGACTTGTAGGTATTTCCATGTTTATAGAGATGGCGGTGTAGATATTTACATGTTTATAGAGATAGCTGTGTAGATATTTCCATGTTTCTACAGATAGCGGTGTAGATATTTACATGTTTATACAGATCGCGGTGTAGATATTTACATGTTTATACAGATCGCGGTGTAGATATTTCCATGTTTATGCAGATCGCGGTGTAGATATTTCCATGTTTCTACAGATAGCGGTGTAGATATTTCCATGTTTATACAGATCGCGGAGTAGATATTTCCATGCTTATGCAGATCGCGGTGTAGATATTTCCATCTTTAAACAGATAGCGGTGTAGATATTTCCATGTTTTTACAGATATTGGTGTAGGTATTTCCATGTTTACAAAGATTGCAGTGTAGATATTTCCATCTTTCTACAGATGGCATTGTAGATATTTCCATGTTTATACAGATGGCGGTGTAGATATTTCCATGTGTATATAGATGGTGGTGTAGATATTACCAGGTTTACACAGATAGCGGTGTAGATATTTCCAGGTTTATACAGATAGCGGTGTAGATATTTCCATGTTTATACAGATGGCGGTGTAGATATTTCCATGTTTATAGAGATGGCGGTGTAGATATTTCCATGTTTATACAGATATTGGTGTAAATATTTCCATTTTTATACAGATCACGGTGTAGATATTTCCATGTATATAGAGATAGCGGTGTATATATTTCCATGTTTATACAGATAGCGGTGTAGATATTTCCATGTTTATACAGACCACGGTGTAGATATTTCCATGTTTATACAGATAGCGGTGCAGATATTTCCATGTTTGTACAGATGGCGGTGTTGATACTTCCATCTATACACAGATGACCGTGTAGATATTTCCAAGTTTACACATGGCGGCGCAGATATTTCTATGTATATGTACATGGCGGTGTAGATATTTCCATGTATATACAGATAGCGGTGTAGTTATTTCCATGTTTATATAGAGAGCGGTGTAGATATTTCCATGTATGTACACATGGCTGTGTAGGAATTTCCATGTTTATACAGATGGCGGTGTAGATATTTCCATGTTTATACAGATCACGGTGTAGATATTTCCTTGTTTATGCAAAAAGCGGTGTAGTCATTTCCATGTTTATACTGATAGTGGTGTAGATATTTCCTTGTTTATACAAATAGCACTGTAGATATTTCCATGTTTATACAGATCACGGTGTAGATATTTCCTTGTTTATACAAATAGCGGTGTAGTTATTTCCATGTTTATACAGATAGCGTTGTAGATATTTCCATGTATATACAGATGGCTGTGTAGATATTTCCATGTTTATACAGATGGCTGTGTAGATATTTCCATGTTCATACAGATGACTTGTAGGTATTTCCATGTTTATACAGATGGCGGTGTAGATATTTCCATGTTTACAGAGATAGCAGTGTAGATATTTCCATGTTTCTACAGATAGCTGTGTAGATATTTCCAAGTTTATTCAGATGGCGGTGTAGATATTTCCATGCTTATGCAGATCGCGGTGTAGATATTTCCATCTTTATACAGATAGCGGTGTAGATATTTCCATGTTTTTACAGATATTGGTGTAGGTATTTCCATGTTTACACAGATTGCAGTGTAGATATTTCCATCTTTCTACAGATGGCATTGTAGATATTTCCATGTTTATACAGATGGCGGTGTAGATATTTCCATGTTTATATAGATGGTGGAGTAGATATTACCATGTTTATACAGATAGCGGTGTAGATATTTCCAGGTTTATACAGATAGCGGTGTCGATATTTCCAGGTTTATACAGATGGCGGTGTAGATATTTCCATGTTTATAGAGATGGCGTTGTAGATATTTCCATGTTTATACAGATATCGGTGTAAGTATTTCCATGTTTATACAGATCACGGTGAAGATATTTCCATGTTTATAGAGATAGCGGTGTATATATTTCCATGTTTATACAGATAGTGGTGTAGATATTTCCATGTTTATACAGACCACCGTGTAGATATTTCCATGTTTATACAGATAGCGGTGCAGATATTTCCATGTTTGTACAGATGGCGGTGTTGATATTTCCATCTATACACAGATGACCGTGTAGATATTTCCAGGTTTATACAGATGGCGGTGCAGATATTTCTATGGATATGTAGATGGCGGTGTAGATATTTCCATGTATATACAGATAGCGGTGTAGTTATTTCTATGTTTATATAGAGAGCGGTGTAGGTATTTCCATGTATGTACACATGGCTGTATAGATATTTCCATGTTTATACAGATGGCGGTGTAGATATTTCCATGTTTATACAGATAACTTTGTAAGTATTTCCATGTTTATACAGATGGCGGTGTAGATATTTCGATGTTTATAGAGATAGCAGTGGAGATATTTCCATGTTTATAGAGATAGCGGTGTAGATATTTCCACGTTTATACTGATCGCAGTGTAGTTATTTCCATGTTTATAGAGATAGCGGTGTGGATATTTCCATGTTTATACAGATAGTGGTGTAGATATTTCCCTGTTTATAGAGATGGCATTGTAGATATTTCCATGTTTATACAGATCACCGGGTAGATATTCCCTTGTTTATGCAAATAGCGGTGTAGTTATTTCCATGTTTATACAGATAGCGGTGTAGATATTTCCTTGTTTATACAAATAGCAGTGTAGATATTACCATGTTTATACAGATCACGGTGTAGATATTTCCTTGTTTATACAAACAGCGGTGTAGTTATTTCCTTGTTTATACAGATAGCGGTGTAGATATTTCCATGTATATACACATGGCTGTGTAGATATTTCCATGTTTATACAGATGGCTGTGTAGATATTTCCATGTTTATACAGATGACTTGTAGGTATTTCCATGGTTATACAGATGGCAGTGTAGATATTTCCATGTTTATAGAGATAGCTGTGTAGATATTTCCATGTTTCTACAGATAGCGGTGTAGTTATTTCCATGTTTATACAGATCGCGGTGTAGATATTTCCATCTTTATACAGATAGCGGTGTAGATATTTCCATGTTTATACAGACCACGGTGTAGATATTTCCATGTTTATACAGATAGCAGTGCAGATATTTCCATGTTTGTACAGATGGCGGTGTTGATATTTCCATCTATACACAGATGACCGTGTAGATATTTCCATGTTTATACAGATGGTGGCGCAGATATTTCCATGGATATGTAGATGGCGGTGTAGATATTTCCATGTATATACAGATAGCGGTGTAGTTATTTCCATGTTTATATAGAGAGCGATGTAGATATTTCCATGTATGTACACATGGCTGTGTAGATATTTCCATGTTTATACAGATGGCGGTGTAGATATTTCCATGTTTATACAGATAACTTTGTAAGTATTTCCATGTTCATACAGATGGCGGTGTAGATATTTCGATGTTTATAGGGATTGCAGTGGAGATATTTCCATGTTTATAGAGATAGCGGTGTAGATATTTCCACGTTTATACTGATCGCTGTAAAGTTATTTCCATGTTTATAGAGATAGCGGTGTGGATATTTCCATGTTTATTCAGATAGGCGTGTAGATATTTCCATGTTTATAGAGATGGCGTTGTAGATATTTCCATGTTTATAGAGATCACGGTGTAGATATTTCCTTGTTTATGCAAATAGCGGTGTAGTTATTTCCATGTTTATAGAGATGGCGTTGTAGATATTTCCATGTTTATACAGATCACGGTGTAGATATTTCCTTGTTTATGCAAATAGCGGTGTAGTTATTTCCATGTTTATACAGATAGCGGTGTAGTTATATCCTTGTTTATACAAATAGCAGTGTAGATATTTCCATGTTTATGCAAATCACGGTGTAGATATTTCCTTGTTTATACAAATAGCGGTGTAGTTTTTTCCATGTTTATACAGATAGCGGTGTAGATATTTCCATGTATATACAGATGGCTGTGTAGATATTTCCATGTTTATACAGATGGTTGTGTAGATATTTCCATGTTTATACAGATGACTTGTAGGTATTTCCATGTTTATACAGATGGCGGTGTAGATATTTCCATGTTTATAGAGATAGCTGTGTAGATAATTCCATGTTTCTACAGATAGCGGTGTAGATATATTCATGTTTATGCAGATCGCGGTGTACATATTTCCATGCTTATGCAGATCGCGGTGTAGATATTTCCATCTTTATACAGATAGCGGTGTAGATATTTCCATGTTTATACAGATGGCGGTGTAGATATTTCCATCTTTCTACAGATGGCATTGTAGATATTTCCATGTTTATACAGATGGCGGTGTAGATATTTCCATGTTTATATAGATGGTGGTGTAGATATTACCATGTTTATACAGATATCAGTGTAGATATTTCCAGGTTTATACATTTAGCGGTGTAGATATTTCCATGTTTATACAGATGGCGGTGTAGATATTTCCATGTTTATGCAGATCGCGGTGTAGATATTTCCATGTATCTACAGATAGCGGTGTAGATATTTCCATGTTTATACAGATCGCGTAGTAGATATTTCCATGTTTATGCAGATTGCCGTGTAGATATTTCCATGTTTATACAGATAGCGGTGTAGATATTTCCATGTTTTTACAGACATTGGTGTAGATATTTCCATGTTTACACAGATTGCGGTGTAGATATTTCCAACTTTCTACAGATGGCATTGTAGATATTTCCATGTTTATACAGATGGCGGTGTAGATATTTCCATGTTTATTTAGATGGTGGTGTAGATATTACCATGTTTATACAGATAGCGGTGTAGATATTTCCAGGTTTATACAGATAGCATTGTAGATATTTCCATGTTTATACAGATGGCGGTGTAGATATTTCCATGTTTATAGAGATGGCGGTGTAGATATTTCCATGTTTATACAGATATCGGTATAAATATTTCCATGTTTATACAGATCACGGTGTAGATATTTCCATGTTTATAGAGATAGCGGTGTTGATTTTTCCATGTTTATACAGACCTCGGTGTAGATATTTCCATGTTTATACAGATAGCGGAGCAGATATTTCCATGTTTGTACAGATGGCGGTGTTGATATTTCCATCTATACACAGATGACCGTGTAGATATTTCCATGTTTTTACAGATGGCGGCGCAGATATTTCTATGGATATGTAGATGGCGGTGTAGATATTTCCATGTATATACAGATAGCGGTGTAGTTATTTCCATGTTTATATACAGAGCGGTGTAGATATTTCCATGTATGTACACATGGCTGTCTAGATATTTCCATGTTTATACAGATGACGGTGTAGATATTTCCATGATTATACTGATAACTTTGTAAGTATTTCCATGTTTATACAGATGGCGGTGTAGATATTTCGATGTTTATAGAGATAGCAATGGAGATATTTCCATGTTTATAGAGATAGCGGTGTAGATATTTCCACGTTTATACTGATCTCGGTGTAGTTATTTCCATGTTTATAGAGATAGCGGTGTGGATATTTCCATGTTTATACAGATAGGGGTGTAGATATTTCCATGTTTATAGAGATGGCGTTGTAGATATTTCCATGTTTATACAGATCGCGGTGTGGATATTTCCTTCTTTATGCAAATAGCGGTGTAGTTATTTCCATGTTTATACAGATAGCGGTGTAGATATTTCCTTGTTTATACAAATAGCTGTGTAGATATTTCCATGTTTATACAGATCACGGTGTAGATATTTCCCTGGTTATACAAATAGCGGTGTAGTTATTTCCATGTTTATACTGGTAGCGGTGTAGATATTTCCATGTATATACAGATGGCTGTGTAGATATTTCCATGATTATACAGATGGCTGTGTAGATATTTCCATGTTGATACAGATGACTTGTAGGTATTTCCATGTTTATAGAGATGGCGGTGTAGATATTTCCATGTTTATAGAGATAGCTGTGTAGATATTTCCATGTTTCTACAGATAGCGGTGTAGATATTTACATGTTTATACAGATCGCGGTGTAGATATTTACATGTTTATACAGATCGCGGTGTAGATATTTCCATGTTTATGCAGATCGCGGTGTAGATATTTCCATGTTTCTACAGATAGCGGTGTAGATATTTCCATGTTTATACAGATCGCGGAGTAGATATTTCCATGCTTATGGAGATCGCGGTGTAGATATTTCCATCTTTAAACAGATAGCGGTGTAGATATTTCCATGTTTTTACAGATATTGGTGTAGGTATGTCCATGTTTACAAAGATTGCAGTGTAGATATTTCCATCTTTCTACAGATGGCATTGTAGATATTTCCATGTTTATAGAGATGGCGGTGTAGATATTTCCATGTTCATAGAGATAGCGGTGTTGATTTTTCCATGTTTATAGAGATAGCTGTGTGGATATTTCCATGTTTATACAGATTTGGGTGTAGATATTTCCATGTTTACAGAGATTCTGGTGTAGATATTTCCATGTTTATACAGATCAAGGTGTAGATATTTCCTTGTTTATATAAATAGCGGTGTAGTTATTTCCATGTTTATACAGATCGTGGTGTAGATATTTCCATCTTTATACAGATCGCGGTGTAGATATTTCCATGTTTATACAGATAGCGGTGTAGATATTTCCATGTTTTTCCAGATATCGGTGTAGATATTTCCATGTTAACACAGATTGAGGTGTAGATATTTCCATCTTTCTACAGATGGCATTGTAGATATTTCTATTTTTATACAGATGGCGGTGTAGATATTTCCATGTTTATATAGTTGGTGGTGTAGATATTACCATGTTTATACAGATGGCTGTGTAGATATTTCCATGTTTATACAAATGACTTTGTAGGTATTTCCATGTTTATACAGATGGCGGTGTAGATATTTCCATGTTTATAGAGACAGCTTTGTAGATATTTCCAAGTTTATACAGATAGCGGTGTAGATATTTCCATGTTTATACAGATCGTGGTGTAGATATTTCCATCTTTATACAGATCGCGGTGTAGATATTTCCATGTTTATACAGATAGCGGTGTAGATATTTCCATGTTTTTCCAGATATCGGTGTAGATATTTCCATGTTAACACAGATTGAGGTGTAGATATTTCCATCTTTCTACAGATGGCATTGTAGATATTTCTATTTTTATACAGATGGCGGTGTAGATATTTCCATGTTTATATAGTTGGTGGTGTAGATATTACCATGTTTATACAGATAGCGGTGTATATATTTCCATGTTTATACAGGTCGTGGTGAAGATATTTCCATGTTTATACAGATCGCGGTGTAGATATTTCCATGTTTATACAGATCGCGGTGTAGATATTTCCATGTTTATACAGATAGCGGTGTAGATATTTCCATGTTTATACTGATAGCGGTGTAGATACTTCCATGTTTATAGAGATAGCGGTGTAGGTATTTCCATGTTTATAGACATTGTGGTGTAGATATTTCCATGTTTATACAGATAGCGGTGTAGATATTTCCATTTTTATACAGGTAGCGGTGTAGATATTTCCATGTTTATACAGATCGCTGTGTAGATATTTCCATCTTTCCACAGATGGCAGTGTAGATATTTCCATGTTTATACAGATAGCGTTGTAGATATTTCCATGTTTATACAGATAGCGTTGTAGATATTTCTATGTTTATACAGATAGCGTTGTAGATATTTCCATGTTCATGCAGATGGCAGTGTAGATATTTCCATGTGTATAGAGATTGCAGTGTAGATATTTCCATATATGTAGAGATAGCGGTGTAGGTATTTCCATGTTTATAAGGATAGCAGAGTAGATAAGTCCATGTTTACACAGACGGCTTTGTAGTTATTTCCATGGGTACACAGATGGCAGTGTAGATATTTCCATGTTTATAGAGAAGGTTTTGAAGGTATTTCCATGTTTATACAGATGGCGGTGTAGAAAGTTCCATGTTTCTGGAAATGCTGGTGTAGATATTTTCATATTAATAGACATGGAGGTGCAGATATTTCCATGTATATAGAGATAGCGGTGTAGGTATTTCCATGTTTATAGGGATAGCGGTGTCGATATTTCCATGTTTATTCAGATGGCTGTGTAGATATTTCCATGTGTATTCAGATGGCAGTCTAGATATTTCCATGTTTACAGAGATTATTGTGTGGATATTTCCATGTTTATACAGATGACTGGGTAGATATTTGCATGTTTATACAGATGGCGGTGTAGATATTTCCATGTTCATAGAGATAGCGGTGTAGATATTTCCATGTTTATGCAGATAGCGGTGTAGATATTTCCATAATTATACAGGTAGCGGTGTAGATATTTCCATGTTTATACAGATCGCGGTGTAGATATTTCCATGTTTCCACAGATGGCCGTGTAGATATTTCCATGTTTATACAGCTGGTGGTGTAGGTATTTCCATGTGTATACAGATGGCAGTGTAGATATTTCCATGTTTATAGATATGGTGGTGTAAATATTTCCATGTTTATACAGATGACTGGGTAGATATTTTCATGTTTATACAGATTGCGGTGTTGATATTTCTATGTTTATAGAGATAGGGTTGTAGATATTTCCATGTGCATAGAGATGGCGGTGTAGGTATTTCCATGTTTATAAATATATTGGTGACGGTATTTCCATATTTGTACAGATAGAAGTGTAGATAGTTCCATGTTTATACAGATAGCGGTGTTGGTATTTCCATGTTTATACAGAGAGTGGTGTAGATATTTGCATGTTTATACAGCTCGCAGTGTAGTTATTTCCATCTTTATACAGATGGCGGTGAAGATATTTCCATGTTTATACAGATGGCGGTGTAGATAGTTCCATGTTTCAGGACATGACGGTGTAGGTATTTCCATGTTTATAGAGATTGCGGTGTAGATATTTCCTTGGCTATAGAGATAGCGGTGTAGGTATTTCCATGTTTATAGACATAGCGCTGTAGTTATTTCCATGTTTATACAGATGGTTGTGTAGTTATTTCCATGTGTATACAGATGGCAGTGTAGAGATTTCCATGTTTATAGAGATGGTAGTGTGGATATTTCCTTGTTTATACAGATGACTGTGTAGATATTTGCATGTTTATACAGATGGCAGTGTAGATATTTCCATGTTTATGGAGATAAAGTTGTAGATAGTTTCCTGTTTATAAATTTAGCGGTGTAGATATTTCCATGTTTATAGAGATAGCGGTGTAGGTATTTCCAAGTTTATACAGATGGTGGTGTAGATATTTCTATGTTTATACAGATAGCGGTGTAGATATTTCCGTGTGTATAGAGATGGCGGTGTAGGTATTTCCAAGTTTATACAGATGATGGTGTAGATATTTCCCTGTTTATACAGATAGCGGTGTAGGTATATCCTTGTTGATACAGATAGCGGTGTAGATATATCCATGTTTACAGAGATAGCGGTGTAGATATTTCCTTCTTTGCACACATTGCGGTGTAGATATTAACATCTTTACCAAGATAGCTGTGTAGATATTTCCAAGTTTACACAGATAGCTGTGTAGATATTTCCATGTTTACAGAGATATCGTTGTAGATATTTCCATGTTTATGCAGATAGCGTTGTAGGTATTTCCATGTTTATACAGATAGCTGTGTAGATATTTCCATGTTTATACAGATAGGTGTGTAGATATTTCCACGTTTATACAGATAGCGGTGGAGATATTTCCATGTTTATACAGATAGCGAAGTAGATATTTCCACATTTATACAGATAGCGTTGTAGATATTTAAACGTTTATACATTTAGCGGTGTAGATATTTCCACGTTTATACAGATAGCGGTGTAGATATTTCCACGTTTTATAGATAGCGGTGTAGACATTTCCATGTTTATGCAGATGGCGGTGTAGATATTTCCAAGTTTATAGAATCGCAGTGTAGATATATCCATGTTTATAGAGATAGCGGTGTAGTTATTGCCATGTATATTGACATAGCGGTGTAGATATTTCCACGTGTATACAGATGGCTGTGTAGGTATTTCCATGTAGGGAGATGGCAGTGTAGATATTTCCATGTTTATAGAAATGGTGGTGTTGATATTTTCACGTTTATACAGATGACTTTGTAGAAATTTGCATGTTTATACAGATGGCGGTGTAGATATTTCCATGTTTATAGAGATAACGTTGTAGATATTTGCATGTTTATAAAGATAGCTTTGTAGATATTTCCATGTTTAAAGTGATGGCAGTGTAGGTATTTCTATGTTTATAGAGATAGCAGTGTAGATATTTCCATGTGTATAGAGATGGCGGTGAAGGTATTTCCAAATCTATAGAGATAGTGTGGAAGTTATTTCCATGTTTATACAGATCGTGGTGTAGATATTTCCATGTTTATACAGATCGTGGTGTTGATATTTCCATGTTTATACAGATAGCGGTGTAGGTATTTCCATGTTTTTACAGATATCGGTGTAGATATTTCCATGTTTACACAGATTGCGGTGTAGATATTTCCATCTTTCTACAGATGGCATTGTAGATATTTCCATGTATATACAGATGTCGGTGTAGATATTTCCATGTTTATATAGTTGGTGGTGTAGATATTACCATGTTTATACAGATAGCGGTGTAGATATTTCCATGTTTATACAGGTCGTGGTGAAGTTATTTCCACGTTTATACAGATCGCGGTGTAGATATTTCCATGTTTATACAGATCGCAGTGTAGATATTTCCATGTTTATACAGATAGCGGTGTAGATATTTCCATGTTTATACAGATAGCGGTGTAGATATTTCCATGTTTATATAGATGGTGTTGTAGATATTACCATGTTTCTACAGATAGTGGTGTAGATATTTCCATGTTTATACAGATCGTGGTGAAGATATTTCCATGTTTATACAGATCGCCGTGTAGATATTTCCATGTTTATACAGATCGCGGTGTAGATATTTCCATGTTTATACAGAAAGCGGTGTAGATATTTCCATGTTTATACAGATAGCGGTCTAGATATTTCCATGTTTATAG
Source organism: Pan troglodytes (assembly GCF_028858775.2). NCBI lineage: Eukaryota > Metazoa > Chordata > Mammalia > Primates > Hominidae > Pan > Pan troglodytes. The sequence goes on along the minus strand of NC_072405.2, from coordinate 2,415,627 downwards.
AGATAGCGGTGTAGGTATTTCCATGTTTGTACAGATGGCGGTGTTGATATTTCCATGTTTACACAGATGGTGGTGTAGATATTTCCGTGTTTATACAGACAGCGGTGTAGATATTTCCATGTTTACACAGATGGTGTTGTAGATATTTCGGTGTTTATACACATGGCGGATTAGACACTTCCATCTTTATGGAGATGGCAGTGTAGATATGTTCATATTTATAGAGATGGCGGTGTAGATATTTCCATATTTATAGAGATAGCGGTGTAGATATTTCCATCTTTCTACAGTTGGCAGTGTAGATATTTCGATGTTTATACAGATGGCGGTGTAGATATTTCCATATTTATACAGATGTCTGTGTAGATATTTCCATGTGTATACAGATGGTATTGTAGGTATTTCCATGTTTATACAGAAGGTGGTGTAGATATTTCCATGTTTATTCAGATGACTGTGTAGATATTTCCATGTTTTTACAGATGGCAGTGTAGATATTTCAATGTTTATAGAGATGGCGCAGTAGATATTTCCATGTTTATACAGATCGCGGTGTAGATATTTCAATGTTTATGCAGATAGCGGTGTAGAGATGTCCATGTTTTTACAGATATCGGTGTAGATATTTCCATGTTTACACAGATTGCGGTGTAGATATTTCCATCTTTCTACAGATGGCTTTGTAGATATTTCCATGTTTATACAGATGGCGGTGTAGATATTTCCATGTTTATATAGTTGGTGGTGTAGATATTACCATGTTTATACAGATAGCGGTGTAGATATTTCCATGTTTATACAGATCGTGGTGAAGATATTTCCATGTTTATACAGATCGCGTTGTAGATATTTCCATGTTTATACAGATCGTTGTGTAGATATTTCCATGTTTATACAGATAGCGGTGTAGATATTTCCATGTTTATACAGATAGCGATGTAGATATTTCCATGTTTGTATAGATGATGTTGCAGATATTACCACGTTTTTAAAGATAGCGGTGTAGTTATTTCCATGTTTATACAGATCATGGTGAAGATACTTCCATGTTTATACACATCGTGGTGTAGATATTTCCATGTTTATACAGATACCGGTGTAGATATTTCCATGTTTATACAGACCGCAGTGTAGATATTTCCATGTTTGTGCAGATGGCGGTGTTGATGTTTCCATCTATACACAGATTACCCTGTAGGTATTTACATGTGTATACAGACGGCATTGTAGATATTTCCATTTTTATACAGATGGCGGTGTAGATATTTCCATGTTTATAGAGATAGCGGTGTAGATATTTCCATATTTATACAGATAGCGGTGTAGATATTTCCATGCATATACAGATACCAGTGTAAATATTTCCATGTTTATACAGATCACTGTGTAGTTATTTCCAGGTTTATAGAGATAGGAGTGTAGATATTTCCATGTTTATTAAGACAGCGGTTTAAATATTTCCATGTTTATACAGACCGCGGTGTAGATATTTCCATGATTATACAGATAGCGGTGCAGATATTTCCATGTTTGTACAGATGGCGGTGTTGATATTTCCATCTATACACAGAAGACCGTGTGGATATTTCCATGTTTATACAGATGGCGGCGCAGATATTTCCATGGATATGTAGATGGCGGTGTAGATATTTCCATGTTTATACAGATAGCGGTGTAGTTATTTCCATGTTTATATAGATAGCGGTGTAGATATTTCCATGTATATACACATGGCTGTGTAGCTATTTCCATGTTTATACAGATGGTGGTGTAGATATTTCCATGTTTGTAGAGATAGCCATGTAGATATTTCTATGTTTATACAGACAGCGGTGTAGACATTTCCATGTTTATAGAGATAGCAGTGTATATATTTCCATATTTATAAAGATAGCGGTGTATATATTTCCATGTTTATACAGGTAGCGGTGGAGATATTTCCATGTTCATACAGATAGCGGTTTAGATATTTCCATGTTTACACAGATGGTGCTGTAGATATTTCCATGTTTAAACAGATAGTGATGTAGATATTTCCATGTTTATACAGATCGTGGTGTCGATATTTCCATGTTTATACAGATAGTTGTGTAGATATTTCCATGTTTATAGAGATGGCTTTGTAGATACTTCCATGTTTATACAGATGGCAGTGTAAATATTTACATGTTTAGACATATAGTGGTGCAGATATTTCCATGTTTATACAGATGACTGTGTAGTTATTTCCATGTTTATACAGATGGCGGTTTAGATATTTCCATGTTTATAAAGATAGCGGTGTAGACATTTCCATGTTCATAGAGATAGCGGTTTAGATATTTCCATATTTATACAGATAGCTTTGTAGATATTTAAATGTTTATACAGATAGTGGTGTAGATATTTCCATGTTTATGCAGATGTCGGTGTAGATATTTCCATCTTTCTGCAGATGGCAGTGTAGATATTTCAATGTTTATAGAGATGGCAGTGTTGATAATTCCATGTTTATACAGAAGGCGGTGAAGTTATTTCCATGTTTATGCTGATGGTGGTGTATATATTTAAATGTTCATGGAGATGGCCATGTAGATATTTCAAGGTTTGTAGAGAGAGCGTTGTAGATAATTCCATGTTTATAGAGACGGCGGTGTAGTTATTTCCATGTTTATAGAGATAGTGGTGTAGATATTTCCATGTTTATACAGATAGAGCTGTAGATATTTCCATGTTTATACAGATAGTGGTGTTGGTATTTCTATGTTTATACAGATAGCGGTATAGAAATTTCCATGTTTCCACAGATGGCAGTGTAGATTGTTCCATGTTTATGGAGATGGCTGTGTAGATATTTTCATGTTTATAGAGATGGAGGTGTAGATATTTCCATGTTTATACAGATTGCCGTGTAGATATTTCCATATTTATTAAGATAGCGGTGTAGATATTTCCATGTTTATTCAGATGGTGTTGTAGATATTTCCATGTTTATACAGATGGTTGTGTAGATATTTCTATGTTTATACTGATAGTGGTGTAGATATTTCCACGTTTATACAGATAGTGGTGTAGATATTTCCATGTTTATACAGATAGCGGTTTAGATATCTCCATGTTTACAGAGACAGCGGTATAGATATTTCCATATTTGCACAGATTACGGTGTAGATATTTCCATCTTTACACAGACAGCGGTGTACATATTTCCATGTTTACACAGAGAGCTGTGTAGCTATTTCCATGTTTACACAGATAGTGTTGTAGATATTTCCATGTTTATGCACATAGCGTTTTAGATATTTGCATATTTATACAGATAGCGGTGGAGATCTTTCCATGTTTATACACATGGCCTTGGAGATATTTCCCTCTTTATACAGATAGCGGTGTAGATATCTCCAAGTTTATACAGATAGCAGTGTAGATATTTCCATGTTTATACAGATAGCGGTGTAGATATTTGCATGTTTATACAGGTAGAGGTGTAGATATTTCCAAGTATATACAGATGGCGGTGTAGATATTTCCATGTTTATGCAGATGGCGGTGTAGTTATTTCCATGTTTATAGAGATGGCGGTGTAGTTATTTCTATGTTTATAGAGATAGCAGTGTAGATAATTCCATGTTTATAGAGATGGTGGTGTATATGTTTCCATGTTTATACAGATAGCGGTGTAGATATTTCGATGTTTACACAGATAGCTGTGTAGATATTTCCATGTTAACACAGATAGTGTTGTAGATATTTCCATGTTTATACACACAGCAGTGTAGATATTTCCATGTTTATACAGATAGCGGTGTAGATGTTTCCATATTTATACAGATCGCGGTGAACATATTTCCATGTTTATGCAGATGGCGGTGTAGATATTTCCATGTTTCTAGAGATGGCGGTGTAGATATTTCTATGTTTATAGAGATAGCGGTGTAGATAATTCCATGTTTATAGAGATGGTGGTGTAGGTATTTCCATGTTTATTCAGATAGCGGTGTACATATTTCCATGCTTATACAGATAGTCATGTTGATATTTCCATGTTTATACAAATAGCGTTGTAGACATTTCCATGTTTATTCAGCTCGCGCTGCAGGTATTTCCATGTTTATACAGATGGCAGTTTAGATCTTTCCATGTTAATAGAGATAGCGGTGTAGGTATTTCCATGTGTATTCAGATAGCGGTGCAGATGTTTCCAAGTTTATACTGATGTCTGCGTAGACATTTCCATGTGTATACACATGGCAGTGTAGATATTTCCATGTTTATAGAGATGGTGTTGTAGATATTTCCATGTATGTACAGATGACTGTGTAGATATTTCCATGTTTATACAGATGGCGGTGTAGGTATTTCCATGTTTATAGAGATAGCGGTGTCTATATTTCCATGTTTATACAGATAGGTGCAGATATTTCCATGTTTATAGAGATAGCGGTGTAAATATTTCCATGTTTGCACAGATTGCGGTGCAGATATTGTCATCTTTACAAAAATTGCGGTGTACATATTTCCATGCTTATACAGATAGCTGTGTAGACATTTCCATGTTTACACCGATAGCGTTGTAGATATTTCCATGTTTACATTGATAGCGGTGTAGATATTTCCATGACTATACAGATAGCTGTGTAGATGTCACCATCTTTATACAGATGATTGCGTAGGTATTTCCTTGTTTATACAGATTGCGGTGTAGATATTTCCATGTTTTTACAGATGGCGGCATAGATATTTCCATGTATATACAGATAGCGTTGTGGATATTTCCAAGTTTATACAGACAGTGGTGTAGATATTACCATGTTTACACAGATAGCGGTTTAGATATTTCCATCTTTGCACAGATTGCAGTGTAGATATTTCCATCTTTACAAAGATAGCGGTGTAGATATTTCCATGTTTATACAGATGGTGGTGCAGATATTTTCATGTTTATACAGATGGCGGTGTAGATATTTCCGTTTTTATACAGATCGTGGTGTATATGTTTCCATGTTTATACAGATAGCGGTGTACATAATAGCATGTTTACACACATAGTGTTGTAGATATTTCCATGTTTATACAGACAGCAGTGTATATATTTCCATGTTCATACAGATAGCGGTGTAGATGTTTCCATGTTTATACAGATTGCGGTGTAGATATTTCCATATTTATACAGATAGCGGTGTAGATATTTCCATGTTTATTCAGATGGCGGTGTAGATATTTCCATGTTTATACAGATGGTGTAGTTATTTCCATGTATATACTGACAGTGGTGTAGATATTTCTATGTTTATACAGATGTCAGTGTAGATATTTCCAAGTTAATACAGATGGTGGTGTAGATATTTCCATGTATTCACAGATGGCGGTGTAGATATTTCCGTGTTTATACAGATGACTGTGTAGTTATTTCCATGTTTATACAGAAGGCGGTTTAGGTATTTCCATATTTATAGACTTAGCCGTGTAGATACTTCCATGTTTATACACATAGCGGTGTAGACATTTCCATGTTTATAGAGATAGCGGTGTAGATATTTCCATATTTATACAGATCGCGGTGTGGATATTTGCATGTTTATACAGATAGCGGTGTAGATATTTCCATGTTTATACAGATAGCGGTGTAGATATTTCCATTTTTATACAGATCGTGGTTTATATGTTTCCATGTTTATACATATAGCGGTGTAGATATTTCCCTGTTTACACAGATAGCTGTGTAGATATTTCCATGTTTACACAGATAGTGTTGTAGATATTTCCATGTATATACTGACAGCGGTGTAGATATTTCCATGTTTATACAGATAGTGTTGAAGATGTTTCCATGCTTATACTGATCGCGGTGTAGATATTTCCATGTTTATGCAGATGGCGGTGTAGATATTTCGATGTTTATAGAGATGGTGGTGTAGATATTTCTATGTTTATAGAGATAGCGGTGTAGATAATTCCATCTTTATAGAGATGGTGGTGTAGGTATTTCCATGTTTATAAAGATAGTGGTGTAGATATTTCCATGTTTATTCAGATAGTGGTGTACATATTTCCATACTTATACAGATAGTGGTGTTGATATTTCCATGTTTATACACATAGCGGTGTAGACATTTCCATGTTTATTCAGCTCGCGGCGCTGGTATTTCCATGTTTATACAGATGGCAGTGTAAGTATTTCCATGCTTATAAAGATAGCGGCGTAGATAATTCCATGTTTATGCAGATTGCAGTGTAGATTTTTCATGTTTATAGAGATAGCGGTGTAGGTATTTCCATGTGTATTCAGATAGCGGTGCAGATGTTTCCAAGTTTATACTGATGGCTGTGTAGATATTTCCATGTTTATAGAGATAGCGGTGTAGATATTTCCATGTTTATACAGTTACCGGTGCAGATATTTCCATGTTTATAGAGATAGCGGTGTAAATATTTCCATGTTTGAACAGATTGCGCTGTAGATATTTCCATCTTTACAAAAATAGCGGTGTAGATATTTCCATGTTTACACAGATAGCTGGGTAGACATTTCCATGTTTACACAGATACCGTTGTAGATATTCCCATGTTTATACATATAGCGGTGTAGACGTCCCCATGTTTATACAGATTATTGTGTAGGTATTTCCATGTTTATACAGATTGCGGTGAAGATATTTCCATGTTTTTACAGATCTCGGTGTAGATATTTCCATGTATATACAGATAGCGGTGTGGATATTTCCATGTTTATACAGACAATGGGGTAGATATTACCATGTTTACAGAGATAGCGGTTTAGATATTTTCATCTTTGCACAGACTGCGTTGTAGATATTTCCATCTTTACAAAGATAGCGTTGTAGATATTTCCATATTTACACAGATTGCGGAGTAGATATTTCCTTGTTTACACAGATAGTCGTGTAGATGTTTCCATGTTTATACAGATAACTGTGTAGATATTTCCATGTTTATACAGATGGCAGTGTAGATATTTCCATGTTTATACAGATAGCGATGTTGACATTTCCTTGTTTATACAGATAGCGGTGATGATATTTCCATATTTATACATATATCAAAGTAGATATTTCCATGTTTACACAGATAGCGATGTAGATATTTCCATGTTTACACAGAGAGTGTTGCAGATATTTCCATGTTTATGCAGATAGCCGTGTAGATATTTCCATGTTTATACAGATGGCGGTGTAGATATTTCCATGTTTATGCAGATGGCGGTGTAGATAATTCCTAGTTTAAAGAGATGGCAGTCTAGATATTTCCATGTTTATAGAGATAGCGGTGTAGGTATTTCCATGTTTATAGTGATAGCGGTGTAGTTATTTCCAGGTTTATACAGATAGCGGTGTAGATATTTCGATGTTTATATGGATAGCGGTGTTGGTATTTCCATGTTTATTGGGATACCGGTGTAGATAATTCCATGTTTATACAGATAGCAGTGTAAGTATTTCCATGTTTATACAGATAGCGATGGAGATATTTAAATGTTTATACAGATGTCTGTGTAGATATTTCCATGTTTGTACAGATGTCAGTGTAGATATTTCCATGTTTATACTGATGGTGATATAGATATTTCCATGTTTATACAGATGACTGTGTAGGTATTTCCATGTTTATACATATGTCGGTGTAGATATTTTCATGTTTATAGGGATTCCGGTGTAGATATTTACATGTTTATACAGATAGCGGTGTAGACATTTCCATGTTTATAGAGATAGCAGTGTAGATATTTTCATGTTTACAGAGATAGCGGTGTAGATATTTCCATATTTGCACAGATTGCGCTGTAGACATTTCCATGTTTATAGAGATAGCAGTGTAGATATTTCCATGTTTACAGAGATAGCGGAGTAGATATTTCCATCTTTGCACACATTGCGCTGTAGATATTTCCATCTTTACACAGATATCGGGGTAGATATTTCCAAGTATACACAGATATTTGTGTAGATATTTCCATGTTTACACTAATAGTTTTGTAGATATTTCCATGTTTATAGAGATAGCGGTATAGATAATTCCATGTTTATACTGATAGCGGTGTTTGCATTTCCATGTTTATACAGACAGTGGTGGAGATATTTCCATATTTATACTGGTAGCGGTGTAGATATTTCCATGTTTATACAGATCGTGGTGTAGATATTTCCATCTTTCCATGGGTGGCAGTGTAGATATTTCCATGTTTATACAAATGGCAATGTACATATTTCCATGTTTATACAGATAGCGGTGTAGATATTTCCATGTTCGTCAGAATGGCGTTGTAGACATTTCCTTGTTTATAGACATGGCGTTTTAGATATTTCTATGTTTACAGATAAAGCCGTGTAGATATTTCCATGTGTATAGAGATGGCGGTGTAGGTATTTCCATGTTTACAGAGATAGTGGTGAAGGTATTTCCATGTTTCATACAGATAGCGGTGTAGATATTTCAATGTTTATACAGATAGCGGTGTAGATATTTCCATGTTTACAGAGATAGCGGTGTAGGTACTTCCAACTTTGAAAAGATTGCCGTTTAGGTATTTCCATCTTTACACAGATAGCGGTGTAGATATTTCCAAGTTTACACAGATAGCTGTGTAGATATTTCCATGTTTACACAGATAGCATTGTAGAGATTTCCATGTTTATACAGATAGCGGTGTAGACATTTCCATTTTTATACAGATAGTGGTGTTGGTATTTACATGTTTATACAGATAGCGGTGTAGATATTTTCATGTATATACAGCTCCCGGTGTACATGTTTCCAGCTTTTTACAGATGGCACTGAAGATATTTCCATGTTTATACAGATAGTGGTGTAGATATTTCCATGTTTATACAGATGGCGGTGTAGATAATTCCATGTTATTGGAGATACTGATGTACATATTTGCATGTATATAGAGATGGTGGTGTAGATATTTCCATGTTTACAGAGATTTCGGTGTAGATATTTCCATGTTTATATAGATGGCTGTGTAGATATTTCCATGTGTATACAGATGGCAGTGTAGATATTTCCATGTTTATAGAGATAACAGTGTAGATATTTCCACGTTTGTACAGATAGCGGTGTAGATATTTCCACGTTTATACAGATAGCGGTGTAGATATTTCCACGTTTTACAGATAGCGGTGTAGATATTTACGTGTTTATGCAGATAGCGGTGTAGATATTTCCTGGTTTACAGACATAGCTGTGAAGAAATTTCCATCTTTGCACAGATTGCGGTGTGGATATTTCCATCTTTGCGCTGATAGTGCTGTAGACATTTCCAAGTTAACACAGATAGCTGTGTTGATATTTCCATGTTTACACAGATAGCGTTGTAAATATTTCCATGTTTATACAGATAGCAGAGTAGATTTTTCCATGTTTATACAGATAGCGGTATAGATATTTCCATGTTTATACAGCTCGGGGTGTAGATATTTCCAACTTTATACTGATGGCAGTGTAGATATTTCCGTGTTTATACAGATATTCGGGTGGATATTTCCATGTTTATACCGATGGCGTTGTAGATAGTTCCATGTTTCTGGAGACGGCGGTGTAGATATTTTCATGTTTATAGAGATGGCGGTGTAGATACTTCCATGTTTATGGAGATTGCGGTGTAGATATTTCCATGTTTATAGAGATAGCGTTGTAGGTATTTCCATGTTTATAGAGTTAACAGAGTACATATTTCATTGTTTACACAGATGGCTGTGTAGGTATTTCCATGTTTATGCAGATAGCGGTGTAGATATTTCCATATTTATACAGATCATGGTGCAGATATTTACATGTTTATACAGATAGCGGTGTAGATATTAACATGTTTATACAGACCGCGGTGTAGATATTTCAATGCTTATACAGATAGCCGTGCAGATATTTCCATGATTGTACAGATGGCTGTGTTGATATTTCCAACTATACAGAGATGGCCGCGTAGATATTTCCATCTTTATATATATGGCGGCGTGGATATTTCCATGGATATGCAGATGGCGGTGTAGATATTTCCATGTTTATACACATAGCGGTGTAGTTATTTCCAGGTTTATACAGATCACGGTGTAGATATTTCCATCTTTCTACAGATGACTGTGTAGATACTCATGTTAATACTGATGGCGGTGTAGATATTTCCATGTTTATAGAGATAGCGGTGTAGATATTTCCATGTTGATAGAGATAGCGGGGTAAATATTTCCATATTTCTACAGATAGCGGTGTAGTTATTTCCATCTTTATACAGAGAGCGCTGTACATATTTCCATGTTTATACATATCATGGTGTAGATATTTCCATGTTTATAGCGATAACGTTGTAAATATTTCCATGTTTATCTAGATATTGGTGTAGATATTTCCATCTTTATACAGACCGCGGTGTAGATATTTCCATCTTTCAGCAGTTTTCAGTGTGTAGATATTTCCATGTTTATACAGGTGGCGGTGTAGATATTTCCATGTTTATATAGATGGCGGTGTAGGTATTTCCATGTTTATAGAGATAGCGGTGTAGATATATCCATGTTTATGCAGATGCCGTTGTAGATATTTCCATGTTTATAGAGATAGCGGTGTAGATATTTCCACATTTATAGAGATGGCAGTGTAGATATTTCCAACTTTATACATATAGCGGTGTAGATATTTCCATGTTTACACAGATGGTAGTGTAGATATTTCCATGTTTATACACATGGTGGAGTAGACACTTCCATCTTTATGGAGATGGCAGTGTAGATATTTTCATGTTTATAGAGATGGCGGTGTAGATATTTCCATATTTATAGAGATAGCAGTGTAGTTATTTCCATCTTTCTACAGATGGCAGTGTAGATTTTTAAATATTTATAGAGATGTCGGTGTAGATATTTCCATATTTATAGAGATAGCAGTGTAGTTATTTCCATCTTTCTACAGATGGCAGTGTAGATTTTTAAATATTTAAACAGATGTCTGTGTAGATATTTCCATGTGTATACAGATGGTACTATAGGTATTTCCATGTTTATACAGATGGTGATGTCGATATTTCCATGTTTATTCAGATGACTGTGTAGATATTTCCATGTTTTTACAGATGGCAGTGTAGATATTTCAATGTTTATAGAGATGGCGGTGTAGATATTTCCATGTTTATACAGATAACGGTGGAGATAATTAAATGTATATACAGACAGCAGTGGAGATATTTCCATGTTTATACACATAGCGGTGTACATATTTCCATGTTTATAGAGACAGCGGTGTAGGTATTTCCATGTTTATACTGATAGCGGTGCTGATATTTCCATGTTAAACAGATGCCTATGCAGTTATTTCCATATTTATACAGAGGGCTCTGTAGATATTTCCGTGTTTATACAGATGGCAGTGTAGATATTTCCATGTCCCTACACATGACTGTGTAGGTATTTCCATGTTTATACAGATGTCTTTGTAGATATTTCCATGTTTATAGAGATAGCAGTGTAGATATTTCCATGTTTATACAGATAGCGGTGTAAATATTTCCATTTTTATACAGATCGTGGTGTAGATATTTCCATGTTTATACAGATCGTGGTGTAGATATTTCCATTTTTATACAGACCACTGTGTAGAAATTTCCATGTTTATACAGATAGCGGTGTAGATATTTGCATGTTTGTGCAGATGGCGGTGTAGATTTTTCCATGTTTATATAGATGGTGGTGTAGATATTACCATGTATATACAGATAGCGGTGTAGATATTTCCATGTTTATACAGATCGTGGTGAAGATATTTCCATGTTTATACATATCACGGTGTAGATATTTCCATGTTTATACAGATCGCAGTGTAGATATTTCCATGTTTACACAGATAGCAGTGTAGATATTTCCATGTTTATGCAGATAGCAGTGTAGATATTTCCATGTTTATACAGATGGCGGTGTAGATATTTCCATGTTTATAGAGATGGCGGTGTAGATATTTCCATGTTTATAGAGATAGCGGTGTAGATATATGCATGTTCATAGAGATAGCAGTGAGGATTTTTCTATGTTTATACAGATAGCGGTGTAGATATTTCCATTTTTATAGAGATAGCGGTTTAGATATTTCATATTTATACAGATAGCTGTGTAGATATTTCCATGTTTATACGGATTGCGGTGTAGATATTTCCATGTTTATACAGATAGCGGTGTAGATATTTCCACGTTTATACAGATGGCGGTGTAGATATTTCCATGTTTCTACAAATGGCAGTGAAGTTATTTTCATGTTTATAGAGATGGCGGTGAAGATACTTCCATGTTTATATAGATGGTAGTGTAGATATTTTCTTGTTTATGTAGATGGCGGTGTAGATATCTCCATGTTTAAAGAGATGGCGGTGTATATATTTCCATTTTGATGGAGATAGCGGTGTAGATAATTCCATGTTTATAGAGATGGCGCTGTAGATATTTCCATGTTTATAGAGATAGGGATGTAGATATATGCATGTTCATAGAGATAGCAGTGAGGATATTTCTATGTTTATACAGATAGCGGTGTAGATATTTCCATTTATATAGAGATAGCGGTTTAGATTTTTCATATTTATACAGATATCTGTGTAGATATTTCCATGTTTATACAGATTGCGGTGTAGATATTTCCATGTTTATACAGATAGCGGTGTAGATATTTCCACGTTTATACAGATGGCGGTGTAGATATTTCCATGTTTCTACAAATGGCAGTGTAGATATTTCCATGTTTATAGAGATGGCGGTGTAGATATTTCCATGTTTATATAGATGGCAGTGTAGATATTTTCTTGTTTATGTAAATGGCGTTGTAGATATCTCCATGTTTAAAGAGATGGCGCTGTATATGTTTCCATTTTGATGGAGATAGCGGTGTAGATATTTCCATGTTTATAGAGATAGCGGTGAAGTTATTTCCATGTTTATAGAGATTGCGGTGTAGATATTTCCATGTTTCTACAGATGACTGTGTAGATATTTCCATGTTTGTACAGATGGCAGTGTAGATATTTCCATGTTTATAGAGATGGCGGAGTAGATATTTTCATGTTTTTACAGATTACGGTGGAGATATGTCCATGTTTATAAAGATAGCAATGCAGATATTTCCACGTTAATACACATAGCTGTGTAGATATTTCCATGTTTATACAGATAGCGGTGTAGATATTTCCATGTTTATACAGATGGCTGTGCTGATATTTTCATGTTTATACAGAGTTCTCTGTAGATATTTCCATGTTTATGTAGATGACAGTGTAGATATTTCCAGGTTTCTACAGATGACTGTTTGGATGTTTCCATGTTAATACAGATGGCGGTGTAGATATTTCCATGTTTATAGAGATAGCGGTGTGGATATTTCCATGTTTATAGAGATAACGGTGTAAATATTTCCATCTTTATTCAGAGAGTGCTGTACATATTTCCATGTTTATACAGATCACTGTGTACATATTTCTATGTTTATACAGATAACGTTGTAGATAGTTCTATGTTTATACAGATGGCGTTGCAGATATTTCCATGGATATGCAGATGGCGGTGTAGATATTTCCATGTTTATAGAGATAGCGGTGTAGATATTTCCATGTTTATAGACATAGCGGTGCAGATATTTCCATGTTTACGTAGATGGCGTTGTAGATATTTCCATGTTTATACCGATAGCGGTGTTGCTATTTCCACGTTTATACAGATAGCGATGTAGATATTTCCACGTTTATACAGCTCGCGGTGCAGATATTTATATCTTTATACAGATGGCATTGTAGATATTTTCTAATTCACACAGATGGCGGTGTAGGTGTTTCCATGTTTATACAGATGGCGGAGTAGATAGTTCCATGTTTATGGAGATGGCAGTGTAGGTATTTTCATGTTTATAGAGATGGCGGTGCTGATATTTCCATGTTTATAGAGATAGCAGTGAAGATATTTACATGTTTATACAGATGGCTGTGTAGATATTTCCATGTGAATACTGACGGCACTGTAGATATTTCCATGTTTATACAGATGGTGGTGTAGATATTCCCATGTTTATACAGATGACTGTATAGGAATTTCCATGTTTTTACAGATGGCAGTGTAGATATTTCCATGTTTACAGAGATAGCGGTGTAGATATTTCCATGTTTGCTCAGATGGCAGTGCTGATATTTCCATCTATACACAGATGGCCGTGTAGATATTTCCAAGTTTATACAGATGGCGGCATAGATATTTCCATGGCTATACAGATGGCGGTGTAGATATTTCCATGTATATACAGATGGCTGTGTAGATATTTCCATGTTTATACAGATGGCGGTGTAGATATTTCCATGTTTATACAGATAACTTTGTAAGTATTTCCATGTTTATACAGATGGCGGTGTACATATTTCCATGTTTATAGAGATAGCAGTGAATGTATTTCCATGTTTATAGAGACAGCGGTGTAGATATTTCCATGTTTACACAGATGGCTGTGTAGATATTTCCATGTGAATACAGATGGCCTTGTAGATATTTCCATGTTTATAGAGATGGTGTTGTAGATATATCCATGTTTATAGAGATGACTTGGTAGATAATTCCATATTTTTAAAGATGGCAAAGTAGATATTCCAATGTTTACAGAGATAGCCCTGTAGATATTTCCATGTTCATACAGATGGCGCTGTAGATATTTCCATGTTTAGACAGATGGCAGTGTAGATATTTCCATGTTTATACAGATAGCGGACTAGATATTTCCATGTTTACAGAGATAGCGGAGTAGATATTTCCATCTTTGCACAGATTGCGGTGTAGATATTGCCAACTTTACACAGATAGCGGTGTAGATATTTCGAAGTTTACACAGATAGCTGTGTAGATATTTCCATGTTTACAGAGATAGCATTGTAGATATTTCCATGTTTATACAGATAGCGGTGTAGTTATTTCCATGTTGATACAGATAGCGGTGTAGATATTTCCAGGATTATAGAGATAGCGGTGAACGTATTTCCACGTTTATACAGATAGCGTTGTAGATATTTCCACGTTTATACAGATAGCGTTGAAGAGATTTCCACATTTATAAAGATAGTGGTTTAGATATTTCCACATTTATAGAGATAGCTGTGTAGATATTTCCACGTTTTACAGATAGCTGTGTAGATATTTCTATGTTTACAAAGATAGCGTTGTAAATATTTCCATGTTTACACAGATAGCGTTGTAGATATTTCCATGTTTACACAGATAGAGGAGTATATATTTCCAAGTTTACACAGATAGTTGTATAGGTATTTCCATGTTTACACAGATAGCATTGTAGATATTTCATTCTTTATACAGATAGCGGTTTAGGTATTTCCATGTTGATACAGATACAGGTGTAGGTATTTCCATGTTTATAGAGATAGCGGTGGAGATATTTCCATGTTTATACAGATAGCGGTGGAGATATTTCTTTGTTTATACAGATAGCGGTGTAGATACTTCCTTGTTTACACAGATAGCGGTATAGATATTTCCATGTTTATAGAGACAGCGGTGAAGATATTTCCATGTTCATACAGATGGCTGTGTAGATATTTCCATTTATATAGATATAGTGGTTCAGATATTTCCATGTTTGTAGAGATTGTGGTGTAGATATTTCCATCTGTATACAGATGGCGGTGTAGATATTTCCATATTTATACAGATAGCAGTGAAGATATTTCCATGTTTATACAGATAGTGGTGTAAATATTTCCATGTTTTTACAGATGGCGGTTTAGATACATCCACGTTTCTGAAGATGGCAGTGTAGACGTTTTCATGTTTATAGAGATGGCGATGTAGATATTTCCATGTTAATACAGATGACTCTGTTGTTATTTCCATGTTTATACAGATGTTGGTGAAGATATTTAAATGTTTATACAGACAACGGTGTAGATATTTCCAATTTTATACAGATAGTGGTGTAGATATTTCCATGTTTATAGAGATACCGGTGTAGCAATATCCATCTTTATGCAGATAGCGGTGTAGATATTTCCATGTTTATACAGATAGCGGTGTAGATATTTCCATGTTTATGCAGATAGCGGTGGAGATATTTCCATGTGTATACAGATGGCGGTGTAGATATTTCCATGTTTCTACAGATGACTGTGTAGATATTTGCATATATTTACAGATGGTGTTGTAGATATTTCCAGGTTTATACAGATAGTGGTTTAGATATTTCCATGTTTATTCCGATAGCGATGTAGATATTTCCATGTTTATAGATATGGCTGTGTAGATATTTCCATGTTTATACAGATGGCAGTGTAGATATTTCCGTGTTTATGCAGATAGTGGTGTGGATATTTCTATGTTTAAACAGATGACTGTGTAGGTATTTCCATGTTTATACAGATGCCGGTGTAGTTATTTCCATATGTATAGAAATATCTATGTAGATATATCCATGTTTATACAGATAGCGGTGTAGACATTTCCATGTTTATAGAGATAGCGGTGTAGATATTTCCATATTTATACAGATAGCGGTGTAGATATTTCCATGTTTATACAGAAAGCGGTGTAGATGTTTCCATGTTTATACAGATAGCGGTGTAGATATATCCATGTTTATAGAGATCGTGGTGTAGATATTTCCATGTTGAAACAGACAGCGGTGTAGACATTTCCTTGTTTATAGAGATAGCGGTGTAGATATTTGCATATTTATACAGATAGCGGAGTAGATATTTGCATGTATATACAGATAGTGGTGTAGATATTTCCATGTTTATACAGATCGCGGTGGAGATATTTCCATGTCTGTACAAATAGCGGTGCAGATATTTCCATGTTTATACAGATAGCGGTGTAGATATTTCCATGTTTATACAGATAGTTGTGTAGATATTTCCATGTTTACAGAGATAGAGGTATAGATATTTCCTTATTTGCACAGATTGTGGTGTAGATATTTCCATGTTTATACAGATTTTGGTGTGGATATTTCCATGTTTATACAGGTAGCGGTGTAGATATTTCCATGTTTCTACATATAGTGCTGTAGATATTTCCATGTTTACAGAGATAGAGGTGTAGATATTTCTATATTTGCACAGATTGCGGTGTAAATATTTCCATCCTCACACAGATTGCGGTGTACATATTTCCATGTTTACAGAGACAGCTGTGTAGTTATTTCCATGTTTACACAGATAGTGTTGTAGGTATTTCCATGTTTACAGAGATTGCGGTGTAGATATTTCCAAGTTTATAAAGATAACTGTGTAGATATTTCCATGTTTATACAGATAGCGGTGGAGATATTTTCATGTTTATACAGATAGCGCTGTAGATATTTTCACGTTTATACAGATAGCAGTGTAGATATTACCATGTTTATACAGATAGCGGTGTAGATATTTCCATGTTTATACAGATAGCGGTGTAGATATTTCCATGTTTATACAGAGAGTAGTGGAGATATTTCCATGTTTATACAGATAGCGTTGGAGATATTTCCATGTTTCTAGAGATGGTGGTGTAGTTATTTCGAAGTTTATGCAGGGAGCGGTGTAGATATTTCCATGTTTATAGAGATAGCGGTGTAGACATGTCCATGTTTATACAGGTAGCGGTGTAGATATTTCCATGTTTACAGAGATAGCGGTGAAGCTATTTCCATATTTATAAAGATAGCGGTGTAGATATTTTTATGTTTATTCAGACGGTGGTGTAGATATTTCCATGTTTACACAGATTGCGGTGTAGATATTTCCATGTCTGTATAAATAGTGGTGTAGATATTTCCATGTTTATACAGATAGCGGTGTAGATATTTCCATGTTTATACAGATAGCGGTGGAGATATTTCCATGTGTATACA
Organism: Pan troglodytes; assembly: GCF_028858775.2. Lineage (NCBI taxonomy): Eukaryota > Metazoa > Chordata > Mammalia > Primates > Hominidae > Pan > Pan troglodytes. The sequence continues at coordinate 2,397,780 of NC_072405.2, read as the reverse complement.
GATGGAGGGTAGATATTTCCATTTTTCTACAGATGACTGTGTAGATATTTCCATATTTTTACAGATGGCGTTTTAGATATTTCCAGGTTTATACAGATAGCGGTTTAGCTATTTCCATGTTTATTCAGATAGCGATGTAGATATTTCCATGTTTACAGAGGTAGCTGTGTAGATATTTCCATGTTTATACAGATGGCAGTGTAGATATTTCCAAGTTTATACAGATAGTGGTGTGGATATTTCTATTTTTAAACAGATGACTGTGTAGGTATTTCCATGTTTATACAGATGGCGGTGTAGATATTTCCATATTTATAGAAATAGGCATGTACATATTTCCATGTTTATACCGATAGCAGTGTAGATATTTCCATGTTTATACAGATAGCGGTGTAGATATATCCATGTTTATACAGATCGTGGTATAGATATTTCCATGTTTATACAGACAGCGGTGTAGATATTTCCATGTTTATATAGATAGCGGAGTAGATAATTCCATATTTACAGATATAGATGTGTAGATATTTCCATATTTCCACAGATTGCGGTGTAGATATTTCCACCTTTATACAGATAGTGGTGTAGATATTTCCATGTTTACACAAAAAACGGTGTAGATATTTCCATCTTTATACAGATGACTTTGTAGATATTTCCATGTGTATACAAATGGCAGTGTAGATATTTCCATGTTTATGCAGATAGCGGTGTGGCTATTTCCATGTTTATAGAGGTAGCGTTGTAGATATTTCCATGTTTCTAGAGATGTCTGTGTAGATATTTCCATGTTTATACAGATGGCAGTGTAGATATTTCCACTTTTAGACAGATAGTGGTGTAGATGTTTCCATGTTTATACAGATGACTGTGTAGCTATTTCCATGTATATACAGATGGCAGTGTAGATATTTCCATGTTTATAGAGATAGCGGTGTAGTTATTTCCATGTTTATACAGATGGCAGTGTAGATATTTTCATGTTTTTACAGATAGCGGTGTGGCTATTACCATGTTTATTCAGATGGCAGTGTAGATATATCCATGTTTATACAAATAATGGAGTAGATATTTCCATGTTTATAAAGATAGCAATGGAGATATTCCCAAGTTTATTGAGATAGCGGTGGAGATATTTCCATGTTCATAGATATAGCGGTGGAGATATTTCCATGTTTGTGCAGATAACGATGTAGATATTTCCATGTTTATGCACATAGCGGTGTAGATATTTCCGTGTTTATGCAGATAGCGGTGTTGGTATTTCCATGTTTATAGAGATAGCCATGTAGATATTTCCATTTTTATACAGATAGCCGTGTAGACATTTCCATGTTTATAGGGATAGCGGTGTGGATATTTCCATATTCATACAGATAGCGGTGTAGATATTTCCATGTTTATTCGGATAGCGCTGTATATATTTCCATGTTTATACAGACAGCGGTGTAGTTATTTACATGTTTATACAGATGACTGTGTACATGTTTCCAGGTTTATACAGATGGCGGTGTAGATATTTCCATGTTTATAGAGATAGCGCTGTAGATATATCCATGTTTATACTGATAGCTGTGTAGATACTTCCATGTTTATAGAGATAGCGGTGTAGATATTTCCATATTTATACAGATAGCCGAGTAGATATTTCCATGTTTATTCAGATGGTGGTGTAGATATTTCCCTGTTTATAAAACATAACGGTGTGGATATTTCCACCTTTATTCAGATGGCAGTGTAGATATTTCCATGTTTCTACAGATAGCGGTGTAGATATTTCCATGTTTATACAGACAGCGTTGTAGATATTTCCATGTTTATACATATGGCGGTGCAGACATTTCCATGTCTATACAGATAGCGGTGTAGATATTTCCATGTTTATACAGATAGCGGTGTAGATATTTCCATGTTTATACAGATAGCGATGGAGATATTTCCATGTTTGTACAGATGGCGGTGTAGATATTTCCATGTTTCTACAGATGACTGTGTAGATATTTCCATATTTTTACAGATGTCGGTGAAGACATTTCAATGTTTATACAGATAGCGGTTTAGCTATTTCCATGTTTATACATATATCGATGTAGATATTTCCATGTTTATAGATATGGCTGTGTAGATATATCCATGTTTATACAGATGGCAGTGTAGATATTTCCATGTTTATACAGATAGTGGTGTGGATATTTCTATGTTTATACAGATGACTGTGTACGTATTTCCATGTTTATACAGAAGGCGGTTTGATATTTCCATATTTATAGAAATAGCCATGAAGATATTTCCATGTTTATACAGATAGCGGTGCAGACATTTCCATGCTTATAGAGATAGCGGTGTAGATATTTCCATGTTTATACAGATAGCGTTTTAGATGTTTCCATGTTTATACAGATGGCGGTGTAGATATATCAATGTTTATACAGATCGTGGTGTAGATATTTCCATGTTTATACTGACAGCGGTGTACATATTTCCATGTTTATATAGATAGCGGAGTTGATATTTCCATATTTACAGAGATAGATGTGTAGATATTTCCATATTTGCACAGATTGCTGTGTAGATATTTCCACCTATATACAGATATCGTTGTGGATATTTCCATGTTTATGCAGATAACGGTATAGATATTTCCATCTTTATGCAGATGACTGTGTAGATATTTCCATGTGTATACAGATGGCAGTGTAGATATTTCCATGTTTATGCAGATAGCGGTGTGGCTGTTTCCATGTTTATAGAGATAGTGTTTAAGATATTTCCATGTTTATAGAGGTGGCTGTGTAGATATTTCCATGTTTATACAGATGGCAGTGTAGATATTTCCACGTTCATACAGATAGTGGTGTAGATATTTCCAGGTTTATACAGATGACTGTGTAGGTATTTCCATGTATATACTGATGACAGTGTAGATATTTCCATGTTTCTAGAGATAGCAGTGTAGTTATTTCCATGTTTATACAGATAGCAGTGAAGTCATTTCCATGTTTATAGAGATAGCGTTGAAGATATTTCCATATTTATACAGATAGCGGCGCAGATATTTCCATGTTTATGCAGATAGTGGTGTAGATATTTCCATGTTTATACAGATTGCGGTGTAGATATTTCCATGTTTATACAGATTGTGGTGTGGATATTTCCATGTTTATACAGATAACGGTGTAAATATTTTCATGTTTATACAGATAGTGGTGTAGATATTTCCATGTTTACAGAGATAGAGGTGTAGATATTTCCACATTTGCACATATTACGGTGTAGGTATTTCCATCCTCACACAGATTGCGGTGTACATATTTCCATGTCTACACAGACAGCTGTGTAGATATTTCCAGGTTTACACAGATAGTGTTGAAGATATTTCCATGTTCATGGTGATTGCGGTGTAGATATTTCCATGTTTATAAAGATAGCGGTGTAGATATTTCCATGTTTATACAGATAGCGGTGGAGATATTTCCATGTTTATACAGATAGCGCTGTAGATATTTTAATGTTTATTCAGATAGCGGTGTAGATATTTCCAGGTTTATACAGATTGCGGTTTAGATATTTCCATGTTTATAGAGATAGCGGTGGAGATATTTCCATGTTTATACAGATGGCGCTGTAGATATTTGCATGTTTATGCAGATAGCGGTGTAGATATTTCCATGTTTATAAAGATAGCGGTTTAGCTATTTCCATGTTTATACAGATAGCGACGTAGATATTTCCATGTTTATAGAGATAGCGGTGTAGATATTTCCATGTTTATACAGATGGCTGTGAAGGTATTTCCGTGTGTGTACAGATGGTAGTGTAGATATTTCCATGTTTATACAGACGGCGCTGTAGATATTTCCATGTTTATACAGATGGCAGTGTAGATATTTCCATGTTTATACAGATAGCGGTGTAGATATTTCCATGTTTACAGAGATAGCGGTGTAGATATTTCCATATTTATACAGATAGCGGTGAAGGAATTTCCATGTTTATACAGATTGCGGTGTAGATATTTCCATGTTTCTACAGATGGCGGTGTAGATATTTCCTTTTTTATACAGACAGCGGTTTAGATATTTCCATGTTTATACAGGTAGTGGTGTAGGTATTTCCATGTTTACAGAGATATCGCTGTAGGTATTTCCATCTTTGCACAGATTGCTGTGTAGATATTTCCAAGTTTACACAGATAGCTGTGTAGATATTTCCATGTTTGCACACATAGCGTGGAAGATATTTCCATGTTGATACAGATTGCGGTGTAGATATGTCCATGATTATACAGATATCGGTGTAGATATTTTCATGTTTATACAGATAGCGGTGGAGTTATTTCCATATTTATAGAGACTGTGGTATAGATATTTCCATGATTATACAGATAGTGGTGTAGATATTTCCAAGTTTACAGAGATAGAGGTGTAGATATTTCCATATATGCAAAGATTGCGGTGTAGATATTTCCATCTTCACACAGATTGCGGTGTACATATTTCCATGTTTAAACAGACAGCTGTGTACATATTTCCATGTTTACACAGATAGTGTTGTAGATATTTCCATATTTATACAGATAGCTGTGTAGATCTTTCAAGGTTTAAACAGGTAGCGGTGTAGATATTTACATGTTTATACAGATAGCGGTGTAGATATTTCCATGTTTATAGAAATGGCGTTGTAGGTATTTCCATGTTTATAGAGATAGCGGTGTAGATATTTCCATGATTGTACAACTCACAGTGCAGATATTTCCATCTTTATACAGATGGCAGTGAAGATTTTTCCATGTTAATACAGATAGTGGTGTAGATATTTCCATGTTTATACAGATGGCGGTGTAGCTACAGCCATGTTTCTGAAGATGGCGGTGTAGATATTTTCATGTTTATAGAGATGTCGGTGTAGATAATTCCATGTTTATAGAGATTGCGATGTAGATATTTTCATGTTTATAGAGAAAGCGGTGTTGGTATTTCCATGTTTATAGAGATAGCGGTGTAGATATTTCCATATTTCTACAGATAGTGGTGTAGGTATTTCCATGTTTATACAGATGGTGGTGTAGATATTTCCATGTTTCTACAGATGGCAGTGTAGATATTTCCTTGTTTATACAGATAGCGGTGTAGATATTTCCATGTTTATACAGATAGCGGTGTAGGTATTTCAATGTTTTCAGAGATAGCGGTGTAGATATTTCCCTCTTTGCACAGATTGCCGTGTAGATATCTCCATTTTTACACAGATACCTGTGTAGATATTTCCAAGTTTACACAGATAGCTGTGTAGATATTTCCATGTTTACACAGATAGCGTTGTAGATATTTCCATGTTTATACAGATAGCGGTGGAGATATTTCCATGTTTATACAGATAGCGGTGTAGATATTTCCATGTTTATAGAGATAGCGGTGGAGATATTTCCCTGTTTACACAGATAGCGATGTAGCTATTTCCATGTTTATACAGATAGCGGTGTAGATATTTCCATATTTATAGAGATAGCAGTGTAGATATTTCCATGTTTATGCAGATGGCTGTGTAGATATTTCCATGTTTATAGAGATAGCGGTGCAGATATTTCCATCTTTAAACAGATAGCGTTGTAGATATTTCCATGTTTATACAGATGGCTGTGTAGATATATCCAGGTTTATACAGATAGCGATATAGATATTTCCATGTTTATACAGATAGTGGCGTAGATATTTCCATGTTTACGGAGATAGCGGTGTAGATGTTTCCATCTTTGCACAGATGGCGGTGTAGATATTTCCATCTTTACACAGATAGCGGTGTAGATATTTTCATATTTATACAGATCGTGGTGAAGATATTTTCATCTTTCCACAGATGGCAGTTTAGATATTTCCATGTTTATACAGATGACAGTGTAGATATTTCCATGTTTATACAGATAGCGGTGTAGATATTTCCATGTGTATACAGATGGCATTGTAGATATTTCCATGTTTATACAAATGGTGGTGTAGATATTTCCATGTTTATACATATGACTTTACAGGTATTTCCATGTTTTTAGAGATGGCATTGTAGATATTTCCATGTTTATAGAGATAACAGTGTAGATATTTCCATGTTTATAGCGATAGCGGTGTAGATATTTCCATATTTATACAGGTAACAGTGTAGATATTTCCATGTTTATACAGATAGCGGTGTATATATTTCCATGTATATACAGACTGCTCTGTAGATATTTCCCTGTTTATACAGATTGCTGTGAAGATATTTCCATGTTTATACAGATGACTTTGTAGATATTTCCATGTTTATACAGATCGCGGTGTAGATATTTCCATGTTTATACCGATCGCCGTGTAGATGTTTCCATGGTTATACATATAGTGGTGTAGATATTTCCATGTTTATACAGATAGCGCTGTAGATATTTCCATGTTTATACAGATGGCGGTGTAGATATTTCCATGTTTATAGAGATGGCGTTGTAGATATTTCCATGTTTATAGAGATAGCGGTGTAGATATATCCATGTTCATACAGATAGCAGTGAGGATATTTCCATGTTTATACAGATAGCACTGTAGATATTTCCATTTTTATTGAGATCGCGTTTTAGATATTCCATATTTAAACCGATAGCGGTGTAGATATTTCCATGTTTATATAGATGGTGGTGTAGATATTACCATGTTTATACAGATATCGGTGTAGATATTTCCATGTTTATACAGATCGTGGTGAAGATATTTCCATGTTTCTACAGATAAAGGTGTAGATATATCCATGTTTATACAGATAGCTATATAGATATTTCCATGTTTATACAGATAGTGGCGTAGATATTTCCATGTTTACAGAGATAGCGGTGTAGATGTTTCCATCTTTGCACAGATTGCGGTATAGATATTTCCATCTTTACACAGATAGCGGTGTAGATATTTTCATATTTATACAGATCGTGGTGAAGATATTTTAATCTTTCCACAGATGGCAGTTTAGATATTTCCATGTTTATACAGATGACAGAGTAGATATTTCCATGTTTATACAGATAGCAGTGTAGATATTTCCATGTGTATACAGATGGCATTGTAGATATTTCCATGTTTCTACAGATGGTTGTGTAGATATTTCCATGTTTATACATATGACTTTACAGGTATTTCCATGTTTTTACAGATGGCATTGTAGATATTTCCATGTTTATAGAGATAGCAGTGTAGATATTTCCATGTTTATAGAGATAGCAGTGTAGATATTTCCATATTTATACAGGTAACGGTGTAGATATTTCCATGTTTATACAGATAGCGGTGTATATATTTCCATGTATATACACACTGCTCTGTAGATATTTACCTGTTTATACAGATTGCAGTGAAGATATTTCCATGTTTATACAGATGACTTTGTAGGTATTTCCATGTTTATACAGATTGCGGTGTAGATATTTCCATGTTTATACAGATAGCGGTGTAGTTATTTCCATGTTTATACAGATCGCGGTGTAGATATTTCCATGTTTATACAGATCGCGGTGTAGATATTTCCATGTTTATACAGATCGCAGAGCAGATGTTTCCATGGTTATACATATAGCGGTGTAGATATTTCCATGTTTATACAGATAGCGCTGTAGATATTTCCATGTTTATACAGATGGCTGTGTAGATATTTCCATGTTTATAGAGATGGCGTTGTAGATATTTCCATGTTTATAGAGATAGCGGTGTAGATATATCCATGTTCATACAGATAGCAGTGAGGATATTTCCATGTTTATACAGATAGCACTGTAGATATTTGCATTTTTATTAAGATCGCGTTTTAGATATTCCATATTTAAACCGATAGCGGTGTAGATATTTCCATGTTTATACAGATTGCAGTGTAGATATTTTCATGTTTATTCAGATGACTGTGTACGTATTTCCATGTTTTTACAGATGGCAGTGTAGATATTTCAATGTTTATAGAGATGGCGCTGTAGATATTTCCATGTTTATACAGATAACGGTGGAGTTATTTCCATGTTTATACAGACAGCAGTGGAGATATTTCCATGTTTTTACACATAGCGGTGTACATATTTCCATGTTTATAGAGACAGCGGTGTATGTATTTCCATGTTTATACAGATAGCGGTGCAGATATTTCCATGTTTATACGGATGCCTATGCAGATATTTCCATATTTATTCAGAGGGCTGTGTAGATATTTCTATGTTTATACAGATGGCAGTGTAGATATTTCCATGTTCCTACACGTGACTTTGTAGGTATTTCCATGTTTATACAGATGGCTTTGTAGATATTTCCATGTTTATAGAGATAGCGGTGCAGATATTTCCATGTTTATAAAGATAGCGGTGTATATGTTTCCATGTTTATACAGATAGCGGTGCAGATATTTCCATGTTTGTACAGATGGCGGTGTTGATATTTCCATCTATACACAGATGACCGTGTATATATTTCCATGTTTATACAGATGGCGGCACAGATATTTCTATGGATATGTAGATGGTGGTGTAGATAATTCCATGAATAAAGAGATAGCGCTGTACTTATTTCCATGTTTATATAGAGAGCGGTGTAGATATTTCCATGGATGTACACATGGCTGTGTAGATATTTCCATGTTTATACAGATGGCGGTGTAGATATTTCCATGTTTATACAGATAAATTTGTAAGTATTTCCATGTTTATACAGATGGCAGTGTAGATATTTCGATGTTTATAGAGATAGCAGTGGAGATATTTCCATGTTTATACAGATAGCGGTGTAGTTCTTTCAATATTTATATAGATAGTGGTGTAGATATTTTCATGTATATACACATGGCTATGCAGATATTTCTATGTTTATACAGATGGCGGTGTAGATATTTCCATGTTTATACCGATAACTTTGTAAGTATTTCCATGTTTATACTGATGGCGGTGTAGATATTTCGAAGTTTATAGAGATAGCAGTGGAGATATTTCCATGTTTATACAGATAGCGGTGTAGATATTTCCATGTTTATACTGATCGTGGTGTAGACATTTCCATGTTAATAGAGATGGCGGTGTAGATATTTCCAGGTTCATAGAGATAGTGGTGTTGATTTTTCCATGTTTATAGAGATAGCGGTGTGGATATTTCCATGTTTATACAGATAGGTGTGTAGATATTTCCCTGTTTATAGAGATGGCGGTGTAGATATTTCCATGTTTATACAGATCACAGTGTAGATATTTCCTTGTTTATACAAATAGCGGTGTAGTTATTTCCATGTTTATACAGATAGTGGTGTAGATATTTCCATGTATATACAGATGGCTCTGTAGATATTTCCATGTCTATTCAGATGGCTGTGTAGATATTTCCATGTTTATACAGATGACTTTGTAGGTATTTCCATGTTTATACAGATGGCGGTGTAGATATTTCCATGTTTATAGAGATAACTGTGTAGATATTTCCATGTTTATACAGATCGCGGTGTAGATATTTCCATGTTTATACAGATCGCGGTGTAGATATTTCCATGTTTATACAGATCGCGGTGTAGATATTTCCATGTTTATACAGATATCGGTGTAGATATTTCCATGTTTACACTGATTGCGGTGTAGATATTTCCATCTTTCTACAGATGGCATTGTAGATATTTCCATGTTTATACAGATGACTGTATAGGTATTTCCATGTTTTTACAGATGGCGGTGCAGATATTTCCATGTCTATAGAGATAGCGGTGTAGATATTTCCATGTTTGTACAGATGGTGGTGTTGATATTTCCAGCTATACACAGATGGCCGTGTAGATATTTCCATGTTTATTCAGATGGCGGCGTAGATATTTCCAAGGACATGCAGACGGCGGTGTAGTTACTTCCATGTTTATACAGATAGCGGTGTAGGTATTTCCATTTTTACACAGATGGTGGTGTAGATATTTCTGTGTTTATACACATGGCGGAGTAGATACTTCCATCTTTATGGAGATGGCAGTGTAGATATTTTCATGTTCATAGAGATGGCGGTGTAGATATTTCCATATTTATAGAGATAGCGGTGTAGATATTTCCATATTTCTACAGATGGCACTGTAGATATTTCCATGTTTATACAGATGGCCGTGTAGATATTTCCATATTTATGCAGATGTCGGTGTAGATATTTCCATGTGTATACAGATGGTATTGTAGCTATTTCCATGTTTATACAGATGGTGGTGTAGATATTTCCATGTTTCTTCAGATGAATGTGTAGATATTTCCATGTTTATACAGATCGCGGTGTAGATATTTCCATGTTTATACAGATCGCGGTGTAGATATTTCCATGTTTATACAGATCGCGGTGTAGATATTTCCATGTTTACACAGATTGCGGTGTAGATATTTCCATCTTTCTACAGATGGCATTGTAGATATTTCCATGTTTATACAGATGACTGTATAGGTATTTCCATGTTTTTACAGATGGCGGTGCAGATATTTCCATGTCTATAGAGATAGCGGTGTAGATATTTCCATGTTTGTACTGTTGTCGGTGTTGATATTTCCATCTATACACAGATGGCCATGTAGATATTTCCATGGTTATTCAGATGGCGGCGTAGATATTTCCAAGGACATGCAGATGGCGGTGTAGTTATTTCCATGTTTATACAGATAGTGGTGTAGCTATTTCCATGTTTACACAGATGGTGGTGTAGATATTTCCGTGTTTATACACATGGCGGAGTAGATACTTCCATCTTTATGGAGATGGCAGTGTAGATATTTTCATGTTCATAGAGATGGCGGTGTAGATATTTCCATATTTATAGAGATAGCGGTGTAGATATTTCCATCTTTCTACAGATGGCAGTGTAGATATTTCCATGTTTATACAGTTGGCCGTGTAGATATTTCCATATTTATACAGATGTCTGTGTAGATATTTCCATGTGTATACGGATGGTATTGTAGCTATTTCCATGTCTATACAGATGGTGGTGTAGATATTTCCATGTTTATTCAGATGACTGTGTAGATATTTCCATGTTTTTACAAATGGCAGTGTAGATATTTCAATGTTTATATAGATGGCGCTGTTGATATTTCCATGTTTATACACATAACGGTGGAGATATTTCCATGTTTATACAGAGAGCAGTGGAGCTATTTCCATGTTTATACACATAGCGGTGTACATATTTCCATGTTTATAGAGACAGCGGTGTAGGTATTTCCATGTTTATACAGATAGCGGTGCAGATAATTCCATGTATACATAGATGCCTATGCAGATATTTCCATATTTATACAGAGGGCTGTGTAGATATTTCTATATTTATACAGATGGCAGTGTAGATATTTAAATGTTCCTACACATGACTGTGTAGGTATTTCCAAGTTTATACAGATGTCTTTGTAGATATTTCCATGTTTATAGAGATAGCGGTGCAGATATTTCCATGTTTATACAGACAGCGGTGTATATATTTCCATGTTTATACAGATCATGGTGTAGATATTTCCATGTTTATAGAGACCGCAGTGTAGATATTTCCATGTTTGTACAGATGGCGGTGTTGATGTTTCCATCTATACACTGATTGCCGTGTAGGTATTTCCATGTGTATACAGATGGCATTGTAGATATTTCCATGTTCATACAGATGGTGGTGTAGATATTTCCATGTTTACACAGATGACTGTATAGGTATTTCCATGTTTATACAGATGACGGTGTAGGTATTTCCAAGTTTATAGAGATAGCGGTGTAGATATTTCCATATTCATACAGATAACGGTGTAGAAGTTTCCATGTCTATAGAGATAGCGGTGTAGATATTTCCATGTTTGTACTGTTGTCGGTGTTGATATTTCCATCTATACACAGATGGCCATGTAGATATTTCCATGGTTATTCAGATGGCGGCGTAGATATTTCCAAGGACATGCAGATGGCGGTGTAGTTATTTCCATGTTTATACAGATAGTGGTGTAGCTATTTCCATGTTTACACAGATGGTGGTGTAGATATTTCCGTGTTTATACACATGGCGGAGTAGATACTTCCATCTTTATGGAGATGGCAGTGTAGATATTTTCACGTTCATAGAGATGGCGGTGTAGATATTTCCATATTTATAGAGATAGCGGTGTAGATATTTCCATCTTTCTACAGATGGCAGTGTAGATATTTCCATGTTTATACAGTTGGCCGTGTAGATATTTCCATATTTATACAGATGTCTGTGTAGATATTTCCATGTGTATACGGATGGTATTGTAGCTATTTCCATGTCTATACAGATGGTGGTGTAGATATTTCCATGTTTATTCAGATGACTGTGTAGATATTTCCATGTTTTTACAAATGGCAGTGTAGATATTTCAATGTTTATATAGATGGCGCTGTTGATATTTCCATGTTTATACACATAACGGTGGAGATATTTCCATGTTTATACAGAGAGCAGTGGAGCTATTTCCATGTTTATACACATAGCGGTGTACATATTTCCATGTTTATAGAGACAGCGGTGTAGGTATTTCCATGTTTATACAGATAGCGGTGCAGATAATTCCATGTATACATAGATGCCTATGCAGATATTTCCATATTTATACAGAGGGCTGTGTAGATATTTCTATATTTATACAGATGGCAGTGTAGATATTTAAATGTTCCTACACATGACTGTGTAGGTATTTCCAAGTTTATACAGATGTCTTTGTAGATATTTCCATGTTTATAGAGATAGCGGTGCAGATATTTCCATGTTTATACAGACAGCGGTGTATATATTTCCATGTTTATACAGATCATGGTGTAGATATTTCCATGTTTATAGAGACCGCAGTGTAGATATTTCCATGTTTGTACAGATGGCGGTGTTGATGTTTCCATCTATACACTGATTGCCGTGTAGGTATTTCCATGTGTATACAGATGGCATTGTAGATATTTCCATGTTCATACAGATGGTGGTGTAGATATTTCCATGTTTACACAGATGACTGTATAGGTATTTCCATGTTTATACAGATGACGGTGTAGGTATTTCCAAGTTTATAGAGATAGCGGTGTAGATATTTCCATATTCATACAGATAACGGTGTAGAAGTTTCCATGTTTATACAGATAGCGGTGTAAATATTTCCATGTTTATACAGATCACGGTGTAGATACTTCCATATTTATAGAGATAGCGGTGTAGATATTTCCATGTTTATACCGATAGCGGTGTTGATATTTCCATGTTTATACAGACCGCGGTGTAGGTATTTCCATGTTTATACAGACAGCGGTGCAGATATTTCCATGTTTGTGCAGATGGTGGTGTTGATATTTCCATCTAAACACAGATAACCGTGTAGATATTTCCATGTTTATACAGATGGCGGCGCAGATATTTCCATGGATATGTAGATGGCGGTGTAGATATTTCCATGTTTCTACAGATAGCGGTGTAGTGATTTCCATGTTTATATAGATAGCGGAGTAGATATTTCCATGTATGTACACATGGCTGTGTAGATATTTCCATGTTTATACAGATGGCGGTGTAGATATTTCCATGTTTATACAGATAACGGTGGAGTTATTTCCATGTTTATACAGATAGCGGTGTAGATATTTCCATGTTTATACTGATCGTGGTGTAGACATTTCCATGTTTATAGAGATGGCGGTGTAGATATTTCCATGTTCATTGAGATAGCGGTGTTGATTTTTTCATGTTTGTAGAGATAGCGGTGTGGATATTTCCATGTTTATACAGATGCCTATGCAGATATTTCCATATTTATACAGAGGGCTGTGTAGATATTTCCATGTTTATACAGATGGCTGTGTAGATATTTCCATATTTATACAGATGACTTTGTAGGTATTTCCATGTTTATACAGATGACTTTGTAGGTATTTCCATGTTTATACAGATAGTGGTGTAGATATTTCCATGTATATACAGCTGGCTTTGTAGATATTTCCATGTTTATACAGATGGCTGTGTAGATATTTCCATGTTTATACAGATGACTTTGTAGGTATTTCCATGTTTATACAGATGGCGGTGTAGATATTTCCATGTTTATAGAGATAACTGTGTAGATATTTCCATGTTTATACAGATAGCGGTGTAGATATTTCCATGTTTATACAGATCGCGGTGTAGGTATTTCCACGTTTATACAGATCGCGTTGTCGATATTTCCATGTTTATACAGATCGCGGTGTAGTTATTTCCATGCTTTTACAGATATCGGTGTAGATATTTCCATGTTTACACAGATTGCGGTGTAAATATTTCCATCTTTCTACAGATGGCAGTGTAGATATTTCCATGTTTATACAGATGACTGTATAGGTATTTCCATGTTTTTACAGATGGCAATGCAGATATTTCCATGTCTATAGAGATAGCGGTGTAGATATTTCCATGTTTGTACAGATGGCGGTGTTGATATTTCCATCTATACACAGATGGCCGTGTAGATATTTCCATGTTTATTCAGATGGCGGCGTAGATATTTCCAAGGACATGCAGATGGCGGTGTAGTTATTTCCATGTTTATAGAGATAGCAGTGTAGGTATTTCCATGTTTACACAGATGGTGGTGTAGATATTTCCGTGTTTATACACATGGCGGTGTAGATACTTCCATCTTTATGGAGATGGCAGTGTAGATATTTTCATGTTCATAGAGATGGCGGTGTAGGTATTTCCATATTTATAGAGATAGCGGTGTAGATATTTCCATCTTTCTACAGATGGCAGTGTAGATATTTCCATGTTTATAGAGATGGCCGTGTAGATATTTCCATATTTATACAGATGTGTTTGTAGATATTTCCATGTGTATACAGATGGTATTGTAGCTATTTCCATGTTTATACAGATGGTGGTGTAGATACTTCCATGTTTATTCAGATGACTGTGTAGATATTTCCATGTTTTTACAGATGGCAGTGTAGATATTTCAATGTTTATATAGATGGCGCTGTTGATATTTCCATGTTTATACAGATAACAGTGGAGATATTTCCATGTTTATACAGAGAGCAGTGGAGATATTTCCATGTTTATACAATAGCGGTGTACATATTTCCATGTTTATAGAGACAGCAGTGTAGGTATTTCCATGTTTATACAGATAGCGGTGCAGATATTTCCATGTTTACACAGATGCCTATGCAGATATTTCCATATTTATACAGAGGGCTGTGTAGATATTTCTATATTTATACAGATGGCAGTGTAGATATTTAAATGTTCCTGCACATGACTGTGTAGGTACTTCCATGTTTATACAGATGTCTTTGAAGTTATTTCCATGTTTATAGAGATAGCGGTGCACATATTTCCATGTTTATACAGATAGCGGTGTATATATTTCCATGTTTATACAGATCATGGTGTAGATATTTCCATGTTTATACAGATACCGGTGTAGATATTTCCATGTTTATACACACCGCAGTGTAGATATTTCCATGTTTATAGAGATAGCAGTGTAGATATTTCCATGTTTGTACAGATGGCGGTGTTGTTGTTTCCATCTATACACTGATTGCCGTGTAGGTATTTCCATGTGTATACAGATGGCATTGTAGATATTTCCATGTTTATACAGATGGTGGTGTAGATATTTCCATGTTTACACAGATGACTGTATAATATTTCCATGTTTATACAGATGGCGGTGTAGATATTTCCAAGTTTATAGAGATAGCGGTGTACATATTTCCATATTTATAGAGATAACGGTGTAGAAGTTTCCATGTTTATACAGATAGCAGTGTAAATATTTCCATGTTTATACTGATCGTGGTGTAGACATTTCCATGTTTATAGAGATGGCGGTGTAGATATTTCCATGTTCATAGAGATAGCGGTGTTGATTTTTCCATGTTTATAGAGATAGCGGTGTGGATATTTCCATATTTATACAGATAGGGGTGTAGATATTTCCCTGTTTATAGAGATGGCGGTGTAGATATTTCCATGTTTATACATATCACGGTGTAGATATTTCCTTGTTTATACAAATAGCGGTGTAATAACTTCCATGTTTATAGAGATAGTGGTGTAGATATTTCCATGTATATACAGATGGCTGTGTAGATATTTCCATGTTTATACAGATGGCTGTGTAGATATTTCCATGTTTATACAGATGACTTTGTAGGTATTTCCATGTTTATACAGATGGCGGTGTAGATATTTCCATGTTTATAGAGATAACTGTGTAGATATTTCCATGTTTATACAGATAGCGGTGTAGATATTTCCATGTTTATACAGACCGCAGTGTAGATATTTCCATGTTTATAGAGATAGCAGTGTAGATATTTCCATGTTTGTACAGATGGCGGTGTTGTTGTTTCCATCTATACACTGATTGCCGTGTAGGTATTTCCATGTGTATACAGATGGCATTGTAGATATTTCCATGTTTATACAGATGGTGGTGTAGATATTTCCATGTTTACACAGATGACTGTATAAGTATTTCCATGTTTATACAGATGGCGGTGTAGATATTTCCAAGTTTATAGAGATAGCGGTGTACATATTTCCATATTTATACAGATAACGGTGTAGAAGTTTCCATGTTTATACAGATAGCAGTGTAAATATTTCCAAGTTTATACTGATCGTGGTGTAGACATTTCCATGTTTATAGAGATGGCGGTGTAGATATTTCCATGTTCATAGAGATAGCGGTGTTGATTTTTCCATGTTTATAGAGATAGCGGTGTGGATATTTCCATGTTTATACAGATAGGGGTGTAGATATTTCCCTGTTTATAGAGATGGCGGTGTAGATATTTCCATGTTTATACATATCACGGTGTAGATATTTCCTTGTTTATACAAATAGCGGTGTAATAACTTCCATGTTTATAGAGATAGTGGTGTAGATATTTCCATGTATATACAGATGGCTGTGTAGATATTTCCATGTTTATACAGATGGCTGTGTAGATATTTCCATGTTTATACAGATGACTTTGTAGGTATTTCCATGTTTATAGAGATGGCGGTGTAGATATTTCCATGTTTATAGAGATAACTGTGTAGATATTTCCATGTTTATACAGATAGCGGTGTAGATATTTCCATGTTTATACAGATCGTGGTGTAGATATTTCCATGTTTATACAGATCGCGGTGTAGATATTTCCATGTTTATACAGATAGCGGTGTAGATATTTCCATGTTTTTACAGATATCTGTGTCGATATTTCCATGTTTACACAGATTGCAGTGTAGATATTTCCATCTTTCTACAGAAGGCATTGTAGATATTTCCATGTTTATACAGATGACTGTATAGGTATTTCCATGTTTTTACAGATGGCGATGCAGATATTTCCATGTCTATAGAGATAGCGGTGTAGATATTTCCATGTTTGTACAGATGGCGGTGTTGATATTTCCATCTATACACAGATGGCCGTGTAGATATTTCCATGTTTATTCAGATGGCGGCATAGATATTTCCAAGGACATGCATATGGCGGTGTAGTTATTTCCATGTTTATACAGATAGCGGTGTAGGTATTTCCATGTTTACACAGATGGTGGTGTAGATATTTCCGTGTTTATACACATGGCGGAGTAGATACTTCCATCTTTATGGAGATGGTAGTGTAGATATTTTCATGTTCATAGAGATGGCGGTGTAGGTATTTCCATATTTATAGAGATAGCGGTGCAGATATTTCCATCTTTCTACAGATGGCAGTGTACATATTTCCATGTTTATACAGATGTCTGTGTAGATATTTCCATGTGTATACAGATGGTATTGTAGATATTTCCATGTTTATACAGATGTCTGTGTAGATATTTCCATGTGTATACAGATGGTATTGTAGCTATTTCCATGTTTATACAGATGGTGGTGTAGATATTTCCATGTTTATTCAGATGACTGTGTAGATAGTTCCATGTTTTTACAGATGGCAGTGTAGATATTTCAATGTTTATATAGATGGCGCTGTTGATATTTCCGTTTTTATACAGATAACGGTGGAGATATTTCCATGTTTATACAGAGAGCAGTGGAGATATTTCCATGTTTATACACACAGCGGTGTACATATTTCCATGTTTATAGAGACAGCGGTGTAGGTATTTCCATCTTTATACAGATAGCGGTGCAGATATTTCCATGTTTACACAGATGACTATGCAGATATTTCCATATTTATAGAGAGGGCTGTGTAGATATTTCTATATTTATACAGATGGCAGTGTAGATATTTAAATGTTCCTACACATGACTGTGTAGGTATTTCCATGTTTATACAGATGTCTTTGTAGTTATTTCCATGTTTATAGAGATAGCGGTGCAGATATTTCCATGTTTATACAGATAGCGGTGTATATATTTCCATGTTTATACAGATCATGGTGTAGATATTTCCATGTTTATACAGATACCGGTGTAGATATTTCCATGTTTATACAGATCGCAGTGTAGATATTTCCATGTTTATTGAGATTGCAGTGTAGATATTTCCATGTTTATACAGATGGCGGCGCAGATATTTCCATGGATATGTAGATGGCGGTGTAGATATTTCCATGTTTATACAGATAGTGGTGTAGTTATTTCCATGTTTATATAGATAGCGGTGTAGATATTTCCATGTATGTACACATGGCTGAGTAGATATTTCCATGTTTATACAGATGGCGGTGTAGATATTTCCATGTTTATACAGATAACTTTGTAAGTATTTCCATGTTTATACTGATGGCGGTGTAGATATTTCGATGTTTATAGAGATAGCAGTGGAGATATTTCCATGTTTATACAGATAGCGGTGTAGATATTTCCATGTTTATACTGATCGTGGTGTAGACATTTCCATGTTTATAGAGATGGCGGTGTAGATATTTCCATGTTCATAGAGATAGCAGTGTTGATTTTTCCATGTTTATAGAGATAGCGGTGTGGATATTTCCATGTTTATACAGATAGGGGTGTAGATATTTCCCTGTTTATAGAGATGGCGGTGTAGATATTTCCATGTTTATACAGATCACAGTGTAGATATTTCCTTGTTTATACAAATAGCGGTGTAGTTATTTCCATGTTTATACAGATAGTGGTGTAGATATTTCCATGTATATACAGATGGCTCTGTATGTATTTCCATGTTTATACAGATGGCTGTGTAGATATTTCCATTTTTATACAGATGACTTTGTAGGTATTTCCATGTTTATACAGATGGCGGTGTAGATATTTCCATGTTTATAGAGATAACTGTGTAGATATTTCCATGTTTATACAGATCGCGGTGTAGATATTTCCATGTTTATACAAATCGCGGTGTAGATATTTCCATGTTTATACAGATCGCGGTGTAGATATTTCCATGTTTATACAGATATCGTTGTAGATATTTCCATGTTTTCACTGATTGCGGTGTAGATATATCCATCTTTCTACTGATGGCATTGTAGATATTTCCATGTTTATACAGATGACTGTATAGGTATTTCCATGTTTTTACAGATGGCGGTGCAGATATTTCCATGTCTATAGAGATAGCCGTGTAGATATTTCCATGTTTGTACAGATGGCGGTGTTGATATTTCCAGCTATACACAGATGGCCGTGTAGATATCTCCATGTTTATTCAGATGGCGGCGTAGATATTTCCAAGGACATGCAGATGGCGGTGTAGTTATTTCCATGTTTATACAGATAGCGGTGTAGGTATTTCCATGTTTACACAGATGGTGGTGTAGATATTTCCGTGTTTATACACATGGCGGAGTAGATACTTCCATCTTTATGGAGATGGCAGTGTAGATATTTTCATGTTCATACAGATGGCGGTGTAGATATTTCCATATTTATAGAGATAGCGGTGTAGATATTTCCATCTTTCTACAGATGGCAGTGTAGATATTTCCATGTTTATACAGATGGCCGTGTAGATATTTCCATATTTACACAGATGTCGGTGTAGATATTTCCATGTGTATACAGATGGTATTGTAGCTATTTCCATGTTTATACAGATGGTGGTGTAGATATTTCCATGTTTATTCAGATGAATGTGTAGATATTTCCATGTTTTTACAGATGGCAGTGTAGATATTTCAATGTTTATATAGATGGCGCTGTTGATATTTCCATGTTTATACAGATAACGGTGGAGATATTTCCATGTTTATACAGAGAGCAGTGGAGATATTTCCATGTTTATACACATAGCGGTGTACATATTTCCATGTTTATAGAGACAGCAGTGTAGGTATTTCCACGTTTATACAGATAGCGGTGCAGATATTTCCATGTTTACACAGATGCCTATGCAGATATTTCCATATTTATACAGAGGGCTGTGTAGATATTTCTATATTTATACAGATGGCAGTGTAGATATTTAAATGTTCCTACACATGACTGTGTAGGTATTTCCAAGTTTATACAGATGTCTTTGTAGTTATTTCCATGTTTATAGAGATAGCGGTGCAGATATTTCCATGTTTATACAGATAGCGGTGTATATATTTCCATGTTTATACAGATCATGGTGTAGATATTTCCATGTTTATAGAGACCGCAGTGTAGATATTTCCATGTTTATAGAGATAGCAGTGTAGATATTTCCATGTTTGTACAGATGGCGGTGTTGATGTTTCCATCTATACACTGATTGCCGTGTAGGTATTTCCATGTGTATACAGATGGCATTGTAGATATTTCCATGTTTATACAGATGGTGGTGTAGATATTTCCATGTTTACACAGAAGACTGTATAGGTATTTCCATGTTTATAAAGATGGTGGTGTAGATATTTCCAAGTTTATTGAGATAGCGGTGTAGATATTTCCATATTTATACAGATAACGGTGTAGAAGTTTCCATGTTTATACAGATAGCGGTGTAAATATTTCCATGTTTATACAGATCACGGTGTAGATATTTCCATGTTTATAGAGATAGCGGTGTAGATATTTCCATGTTTATACCGATAGCGGTGTTGATATTTCCATGTTTATACAGACCGCGGTGTAGATATTTCCATGTTTATACAGATAGCGGTGCAGATATTTCCATGTTTGTACAGATGGCGGTGTTGATATTTCCATCTATACACAGATGACCGTGTAGATATTTCCATGTTTATACAGATGGCGGCGCAGATATTTCCATGGATATGTAGATGGCGGTGTAGATATTTCCATGTTTATACAGATAGCGGTGCAGTTATTTCCATGTTTATATAGATAGCGGTGTAGATATTTCCATGTATGTACACATGGCTCTGTAGATATTTCCCTGTTTATACAGATGGCAGTGTAGATATTTCCATGTTTATAGAGATAACTGTGTAGATATTTCCACGTTTATACAGATAGCGGTGTAGATATTTCCATGTTTATACAGATCGCGGTGTAGGTATTTCCACGTTTATACAGATCGCGTTGTCGATATTTCCATGTTTATACAGATCGCGGTGTAGTTATTTCCATGCTTTTACAGATATCGGTGTAGATATTTCCATGTTTACACAGATTGCGGTGTAAATATTTCCATCTTTCTACAGATGGCAGTGTAGATATTTCCATGTTTATACAGATGACTGTATAGGTATTTCCATGTTTTTACAGATGGCAATGCAGATATTTCCATGTCTATAGAGATAGCGGTGTAGATATTTCCATGTTTGTACAGATGGCGGTGTTGATATTTCCATCTATACACAGATGGCCGTGTAGATATTTCCATGTTTATTCAGATGGCGGCGTAGATATTTCCAAGGACATGCAGATGGCGGTGTAGTTATTTCCATGTTTATAGAGATAGCAGTGTAGGTATTTCCATGTTTACACAGATGGTGGTGTAGATATTTCCGTGTTTATACACATGGCGGTGTAGATACTTCCATCTTTATGGAGATGGCAGTGTAGATATTTTCATGTTCATAGAGATGGCGGTGTAGGTATTTCCATATTTATAGAGATAGCGGTGTAGATATTTCCATCTTTCTACAGATGGCAGTGTAGATATTTCCATGTTTATAGAGATGGCCGTGTAGATATTTCCATATTTATACAGATGTGTTTGTAGATATTTCCATGTGTATACAGATGGTATTGTAGCTATTTCCATGTTTATACAGATGGTGGTGTAGATACTTCCATGTTTATTCAGATGACTGTGTAGATATTTCCATGTTTTTACAGATGGCAGTGTAGATATTTCAATGTTTATATAGATGGCGCTGTTGATATTTCCATGTTTATACAGATAACAGTGGAGATATTTCCATGTTTATACAGAGAGCAGTGGAGATATTTCCATGTTTATACAATAGCGGTGTACATATTTCCATGTTTATAGAGACAGCAGTGTAGGTATTTCCATGTTTATACAGATAGCGGTGCAGATATTTCCATGTTTACACAGATGCCTATGCAGATATTTCCATATTTATACAGAGGGCTGTGTAGATATTTCTATATTTATACAGATGGCAGTGTAGATATTTAAATGTTCCTGCACATGACTGTGTAGGTACTTCCATGTTTATACAGATGTCTTTGAAGTTATTTCCATGTTTATAGAGATAGCGGTGCAGATATTTCCATGTTTATACAGATAGCGGTGTATATATTTCCATGTTTATACAGATCATGGTGTAGATATTTCCATGTTTATACAGATACCGGTGTAGATATTTCCATGTTTATACACACCGCAGTGTAGATATTTCCATGTTTATAGAGATAGCAGTGTAGATATTTCCATGTTTGTACAGATGGCGGTGTTGTTGTTTCCATCTATACACTGATTGCCGTGTAGGTATTTCCATGTGTATACAGATGGCATTGTAGATATTTCCATGTTTATACAGATGGTGGTGTAGATATTTCCATGTTTACACAGATGACTGTATAATATTTCCATGTTTATACAGATGGCGGTGTAGATATTTCCAAGTTTATAGAGATAGCGGTGTACATATTTCCATATTTATAGAGATAACGGTGTAGAAGTTTCCATGTTTATACAGATAGCAGTGTAAATATTTCCATGTTTATACTGATCGTGGTGTAGACATTTCCATGTTTATAGAGATGGCGGTGTAGATATTTCCATGTTCATAGAGATAGCGGTGTTGATTTTTCCATGTTTATAGAGATAGCGGTGTGGATATTTCCATGTTTATACAGATAGGGGTGTAGATATTTCCCTGTTTATAGAGATGGCGGTGTAGATATTTCCATGTTTATACATATCACGGTGTAGATATTTCCTTGTTTATACAAATAGCGGTGTAATAACTTCCATGTTTATAGAGATAGTGGTGTAGATATTTCCATGTATATACAGATGGCTGTGTAGATATTTCCATGTTTATACAGATGGCTGTGTAGATATTTCCATGTTTATACAGATGACTTTGTAGGTATTTCCATGTTTATACAGATGGCGGTGTAGATATTTCCATGTTTATAGAGATAACTGTGTAGATATTTCCATGTTTATACAGATAGCGGTGTAGATATTTCCATGTTTATACAGACCGCAGTGTAGATATTTCCATGTTTATAGAGATAGCAGTGTAGATATTTCCATGTTTGTACAGATGGCGGTGTTGTTGTTTCCATCTATACACTGATTGCCGTGTAGGTATTTCCATGTGTATACAGATGGCATTGTAGATATTTCCATGTTTATACAGATGGTGGTGTAGATATTTCCATGTTTACACAGATGACTGTATAAGTATTTCCATGTTTATACCGATGGCGGTGTAGATATTTCCAAGTTTATAGAGATAGCGGTGTACATATTTCCATATTTATACAGATAACGGTGTAGAAGTTTCCATGTTTATACAGATAGCAGTGTAAATATTTCCAAGTTTATACTGATCGTGGTGTAGACATTTCCATGTTTATAGAGATGGCGGTGTAGATATTTCCATGTTCATAGAGATAGCGGTGTTGATTTTTCCATGTTTATAGAGATAGCGGTGTGGATATTTCCATGTTTATACAGATAGGGGTGTAGATATTTCCCTGTTTATAGAGATGGCGGTGTAGATATTTCCATGTTTATACATATCACGGTGTAGATATTTCCTTGTTTATACAAATAGCGGTGTAATAACTTCCATGTTTATAGAGATAGTGGTGTAGATATTTCCATGTATATACAGATGGCTGTGTAGATATTTCCATGTTTATACAGATGGCTGTGTAGATATTTCCATGTTTATACAGATGACTTTGTAGGTATTTCCATGTTTATAGAGATGGCGGTGTAGATATTTCCATGTTTATAGAGATAACTGTGTAGATATTTCCATGTTTATACAGATAGCGGTGTAGATATTTCCATGTTTATACAGATCGCGGTGTAGATATTTCCATGTTTATACAGATCGCGGTGTAGATATTTCCATGTTTATACAGATAGCGGTGTAGATATTTCCATGTTTTTACAGATATCTGTGTCGATATTTCCATGTTTACACAGATTGCAGTGTAGATATTTCCATCTTTCTACAGAAGGCATTGTAGATATTTCCATGTTTATACAGATGACTGTATAGGTATTTCCATGTTTTTACAGATGGCGATGCAGATATTTCCATGTCTATAGAGATAGCGGTGTAGATATTTCCATGTTTGTACAGATGGCGGTGTTGATATTTCCATCTATACACAGATGGCCGTGTAGATATTTCCATGTTTATTCAGATGGCGGCATAGATATTTCCAAGGACATGCATATGGCGGTGTAGTTATTTCCATGTTTATACAGATAGCGGTGTAGGTATTTACATGTTTACACAGATGGTGGTGTAGATATTTCCGTGTTTATACACATGGCGGAGTAGATACTTCCATCTTTATGGAGATGGTAGTGTAGATATTTTCATGTTCATAGAGATGGCGGTGTAGGTATTTCCATATTTATAGAGATAGCGGTGCAGATATTTCCATCTTTCTACAGATGGCAGTGTACATATTTCCATGTTTATACAGATGTCTGTGTAGATATTTCCATGTGTATACAGATGGTATTGTAGATATTTCCATGTTTATACAGATGTCTGTGTAGATATTTCCATGTGTATACAGATGGTATTGTAGCTATTTCCATGTTTATACAGATGGTGGTGTAGATATTTCCATGTTTATTCAGATGACTGTGTAGATAGTTCCATGTTTTTACAGATGGCAGTGTAGATATTTCAATGTTTATATAGATGGCGCTGTTGATATTTCCGTTTTTATACAGATAACGGTGGAGATATTTCCATGTTTATACAGAGAGCAGTGGAGATATTTCCATGTTTATACACACAGCGGTGTACATATTTCCATGTTTATAGAGACAGCGGTGTAGGTATTTCCATCTTTATACAGATAGCGGTGCAGATATTTCCATGTTTACACAGATGACTATGCAGATATTTCCATATTTATAGAGAGGGCTGTGTAGATATTTCTATATTTATACAGATGGCAGTGTAGATATTTAAATGTTCCTACACATGACTGTGTAGGTATTTCCATGTTTATACAGATGTCTTTGTAGTTATTTCCATGTTTATAGAGATAGCGGTGCAGATATTTCCATGTTTATACAGATAGCGGTGTATATATTTCCATGTTTATACAGATCATGGTGTAGATATTTCCATGTTTATACAGATACCGGTGTAGATATTTCCATGTTTATACAGACCGCAGTGTAGATATTTCCATGTTTATTGAGATTGCAGTGTAGATATTTCCATGTTTATAGAGATGGCGGCGCAGATATTTCCATGGATATGTAGATGGCGGTGTAGATATTTCCATGTTTATACAGATAGTGGTGTAGTTATTTCCATGTTTATATAGATAGCGGTGTAGATATTTCCATGTATGTACACATGGCTGAGTAGATATTTCCATGTTTATACAGATGGCGGTGTAGATATTTCCATGTTTATACAGATAACTTTGTAAGTATTTCCATGTTTATACTGATGGCGGTGTAGATATTTCGATGTTTATAGAGATAGCAGTGGAGATATTTCCATGTTTATACAGATAGCGGTGTAGATATTTCCATGTTTATACTGATCGTGGTGTAGACATTTCCATGTTTATAGAGATGGCGGTGTAGATATTTCCATGTTCATAGAGATAGCAGTGTTGATTTTTCCATGTTTATAGAGATAGCGGTGTGGATATTTCCATGTTTATACAGATAGGGGTGTAGATATTTCCCTGTTTATAGAGATGGCGGTGTAGATATTTCCATGTTTATACAGATCACAGTGTAGATATTTCCTTGTTTATACAAATAGCGGTGTAGCTATTTCCATGTTTATACAGATAGTGGTGTAGATATTTCCATGTATATACAGATGGCTGTGTATGTATTTCCATGTTTATACAGATGGCTGTGTAGATATTTCCATTTTTATACAGATGACTTTGTAGGTATTTCCATGTTTATACAGATGGCGGTGTAGATATTTCCATGTTTATAGAGATAACTGTGTAGATATTTCCATGTTTATACAGATCGCGGTGTAGATATTTCCATGTTTATACAAATCGCGGTGTAGATATTTCCATGTTTATACAGATCGCGGTGTAGATATTTCCATGTTTATACAGATATCGTTGTAGATATTTCCATGTTTTCACTGATTGCGGTGTAGATATATCCATCTTTCTACTGATGGCATTGTAGATATTTCCATGTTTATACAGATGACTGTATAGGTATTTCCATGTTTTTACAGATGGCGGTGCAGATATTTCCATGTCTATAGAGATAGCCGTGTAGATATTTCCATGTTTGTACAGATGGCGGTGTTGATATTTCCAGCTATACACAGATGGCCGTGTAGATATCTCCATGTTTATTCAGATGGCGGCGTAGATATTTCCAAGGACATGCAGATGGCGGTGTAGTTATTTCCATGTTTATACAGATAGCGGTGTAGGTATTTCCATGTTTACACAGATGGTGGTGTAGATATTTCCGTGTTTATACACATGGCGGAGTAGATACTTCCATCTTTATGGAGATGGCAGTGTAGATATTTTCATGTTCATACAGATGGCGGTGTAGATATTTCCATATTTATAGAGATAGCGGTGTAGATATTTCCATCTTTCTACAGATGGCAGTGTAGATATTTCCATGTTTATACAGATGGCCGTGTAGATATTTCCATATTTACACAGATGTCGGTGTAGATATTTCCATGTGTATACAGATGGTATTGTAGCTATTTCCATGTTTATACAGATGGTGGTGTAGATATTTCCATGTTTATTCAGATGAATGTGTAGATATTTCCATGTTTTTACAGATGGCAGTGTAGATATTTCAATGTTTATATAGATGGCGCTGTTGATATTTCCATGTTTATACAGATAACGGTGGAGATATTTCCATGTTTATACAGAGAGCAGTGGAGATATTTCCATGTTTATACACATAGCGGTGTACATATTTCCATGTTTATAGAGACAGCAGTGTAGGTATTTCCACGTTTATACAGATAGCGGTGCAGATATTTCCATGTTTACACAGATGCCTATGCAGATATTTCCATATTTATACAGAGGGCTGTGTAGATATTTCTATATTTATACAGATGGCAGTGTAGATATTTAAATGTTCCTACACATGACTGTGTAGGTATTTCCAAGTTTATACAGATGTCTTTGTAGTTATTTCCATGTTTATAGAGATAGCGGTGCAGATATTTCCATGTTTATACAGATAGCGGTGTATATATTTCCATGTTTATACAGATCATGGTGTAGATATTTCCATGTTTATAGAGACCGCAGTGTAGATATTTCCATGTTTATAGAGATAGCAGTGTAGATATTTCCATGTTTGTACAGATGGCGGTGTTGATGTTTCCATCTATACACTGATTGCCGTGTAGGTATTTCCATGTGTATACAGATGGCATTGTAGATATTTCCATGTTTATACAGATGGTGGTGTAGATATTTCCATGTTTACACAGAAGACTGTATAGGTATTTCCATGTTTATAAAGATGGTGGTGTAGATATTTCCAAGTTTATTGAGATAGCGGTGTAGATATTTCCATATTTATACAGATAACGGTGTAGAAGTTTCCATGTTTATACAGATAGCGGTGTAAATATTTCCATGTTTATACAGATCACGGTGTAGATATTTCCATGTTTATAGAGATAGCGGTGTAGATATTTCCATGTTTATACCGATAGCGGTGTTGATATTTCCATGTTTATACAGACCGCGGTGTAGATATTTCCATGTTTATACAGATAGCGGTGCAGATATTTCCATGTTTGTACAGATGGCGGTGTTGATATTTCCATCTATACACAGATGACCGTGTAGATATTTCCATGTTTATACAGATGGCGGCGCAGATATTTCCATGGATATGTAGATGGCGGTGTAGATATTTCCATGTTTATACAGATAGCGGTGCAGTTATTTCCATGTTTATATAGATAGCGGTGTAGATATTTCCATGTATGTACACATGGCTCTGTAGATATTTCCCTGTTTATACAGATGGCAGTGTAGATATTTCCATGTTTATACAGATAAGTTTGTAAGTATTTCCATGTTTATACGGATGGCGGTGAAGATATTTCGATGTTTATAGAGATAGCAGTGGAGATATTTCCATGTTTATGCAGATAGCGGTGTAGATATTTCCATGTTTATACTGATCGTGGTGTAGACATTTCCATGTTTATAGAGATTGCGGTGTAGATATTTCCATGTTCATAGAGATAGCGGTGTTGATTTTTCCATGTTTATATAGATAGCGGTGTGGATATTTCCATGTTTATACAAATAGGGGTGTAGATATTTCCCTGTTTATAGGGATGGCGGTGTAGATATTTCCATGTTTATACAGATCACAGTGTAGATATTTCCTTGTTTATACAAATAGCGGTGTAGTTATTTCCATGTTTATAGAGATAGTGGTGTAGATATTTCCATGTATATACAGATGGCTGTGTAGATATTTCCATGTTTATACAGATGGCTGTGTAGATATTTCCATGTTTATACAGATGACTTTGTAGGTATTTCCATGTTTATACAGATGGCGGTGTAGATATTTCCATGTTTACAGAGATAACTGTGTAGATATTTCCATGTTTATACAGATCGCGGTGTAGATATTTCCATGTTTATACAGATCGCGGTGTAGATATTTCCATGTTTATACAGATCGCGGTGTAGATATTTCCATGTGTATACAGATATCGGTGTAGATATTTCCATGTTTACACAGATTGCGGTGTAGATATTTCCATCTTTCTACAGATGGCATTGTAGATATTTCCATGTTTATACAGATGACTGTATAGGTATTTGCATGTTTTTACAGATGGCGGTGCAGATATTTCCATGTCTATACAGATAGCGGTGTAGATATTTCCATGTTTGTACAGATGGCGGTGTTGATATTTCCAGCTACACAGATGGCCGTGTAGATATTTCCATGTTTATTCAGATGGCGGCGTAGATATTTCCAAGGACATGCAGATGGCGGTGTAGTTATTTCCATGTTTATACAGATAGCGGTGTAGGTATTTCCATGTTTACACAGATGGTGGTGTAGATATTTCCGTGTTTATACACATGGCGGAGTAGATACTTCCATCTTTATTGAGATGGCAGTGTAGATATTTTCATGTTCATACAGATGGCGGTGTAGATATTTCCATATTTATAGAGGTAGCGGTGTAGATATTTCCATCTTTCTACAGATGGCAGTGTAGATATTTCCATATTTATACAGATGGCCGTGTAGATATTTCCATATTTATACAGATGTCGGTGTAGATATTTCCATGTGTATACAGATGGTATTGTAGCTATTTCCATGTTTATACAGATGGTGGTGTAGATATTTCCATGTTTATTCAGATGAATGTGTAGATATTTCCATGTTTTTACACATGGCAGTGTAGATATTTCAATGTTTATATAGATGGCGCTGTTGATATTTCCATGTTTATATAGATAACGGTGGAGATATTTCCATGTTTATACAGAGAGCAGTGGAGATATTTCCATGTTTATACACATAGCGGTGTACATATTTCCATGTTTATAGAGACAGCGGTGTAGGTATTTCCATGTTTATACAGATAGCGGTGCAGATATTTCCATGTTTACACAGATGCCTATGCAGATATTTCCATATTTATACAGAGGGCTGTGTAGATATTTCTATATTTATACAGATGGCAGTGTAGATATTTAAATGTTCCTACACATGACTGTGTAGGTATTTCCAAGTTTATACAGATGTCTTTGTAGTTATTTCCATGTTTATAGAGATAGCGGTGCAGATATTTCCATGTTTATACAGATAGCGGTGTATATATTTCCATGTTTATACAGATCATGGTGTAGATATTTCCATGTTTATAGAGACCGCAGTGTAGATATTTCCATGTTTATAGAGATAGCAGTGTAGATATTTCCATGTTTGTACAGATGGCGGTGTTGATGTTTCCATCTATACACTGATTGCCGTGTAGGTATTTCCACGTGTATACAGATGGCATTGTAGATATTTCCATGTTTATACAGATGGTGGTGTAGATATTTCCATGTTTACACAGATGACTGTATAGGTATTTCCATGTTTATACAGATGGCGGTGTAGATATTTCCAAGTTTATTGAGATAGTGGTGTAGATATTTCCATATTTATACAGATAACGGTGTAGAAGTTTCCATGTTTATACAGATAGCGGTGTAAATATTTCCATGTTTATACAGATCACGGTGTAGATATTTCCATGTTTATAGAGATAGCGGCGTAGATATTTCCATGTTTATACCGATAGCGGTGTTGATATTTCCATGTTTATACAGACCGCGGTGTAGATATTTCCATGTTTATACAGATAGCGGTGCAGATATTTCCATGTTTGTACAGATGGCGGTGTTGATATTTCCATCTGTACGCAGATGACCGTGTAGATATTTCCATGTTTATACAGATAGCGGTGTAGTTATTTCCATGTTTATATAGATAGCGGTGTAGATATTTCCATGTATGTACACATGGCTGTGTAGATATTTCCATGTTTATACAGATGGCGGTGAAGATATTTCCATGTTTATACAGATAACTTTGTAAGTATTTCCATGTTTATACAGATGGCGGTGTAGATATTTCGATGTTTATAGAGATAGCAGTGGAGATATTTCCATGTTTATACAGATAGCGGTGTAGATATTTCCATGTTTATACTGATCGTGGTGTAGACATTTCCATGTTTATAGAGATGGCGGTGTAGATATTTCCATGTTCATAGAGATAGCGGTGTTGATTTTTCCATGTTTATAGACATAGCGGTGTGGATTTTTCCATGTTTATACAGATAGGGTTGTAGATATTTCCCTGTTTATAGAGATGGCGGTGTAGATATTTCCATGTTTATACAGATCACAGTGTAGATATTTCCTTGTTTATACAAATAGCGGTGTAGTTATTTCCATGTTTATACAGATAGTGGTGTAGATATTTCCATGTATATACAGATCGCTGTGTAGAAATTTCCATGTTTATACAGATAGTGGTGTAGATATTTCCATGTATATACAGATCGCTGTGTAGATATTTCCATGTTTATACAGATGGCTGTGTAGATATTTCCATGTTTATACAGATGACTTTGTAGGTATTTCCATGTTTACACATATGGCGGTGTAGATTTTTCCATGTTTATAGAGATAACTGTGTAGATATTTCCACGTTTATACAGATCGCGGTGTAGATATTTCCATGTTTATACAGATCTGGGTGTAGATATTTCCATGTTTATACAGATCGCGGTGTAGATATTTCCATGTTTATACAGATATCGGTGTAGATATTTCCATGTTTACACAGATTGCGGTGTAGATAGTTCCATCTTTCTACAGATGGCGTTGTAGATATTTCCATGTTTATACAGATGACTGTATAGGTATTTCCATGTTTTTGCAGATGGCGGTGCAGATATTTCCATGTCTATAGAGATAGCGGTGTAGATATTTCCATGTTTGTACAGATGGCGGTGTTGATATTTCCAGCTATACACAGATGGCCGTGTAGATATTTCCATGTTTATTCAGATGGCGGCGTAGATATTTCCAAGGACATGCAGATGGCGGTGTAGTTATTTCCATGTTTATACAGATAGCGGTGTAGGTATTTCCATGTTTACACAGATGGTGGTGTAGATATTTCCGTGTTTATACACATGACGGAGTAGATACTTCCATCTTTATGGAGATGGCAGTGTAGATATTTTCATGTTCATACAGATGGCGGTGTAGATATTTCCATATTTATAGAGATAGCGGTGTAGATATTTCCATCTTTCTATAGATGGCAGTGTAGATATTTCCATGTTTATACAGATGGCCGTGTAGATATTTCCATATTTATACAGATGTCGGTGTAGATATTTCCATGTGTATACAGATGGTATTGGAGCTATTTCCATGTTTATACAGATGGTGGTGTAGATATTTCCATGTTTATTCAGATGAATGTGTAGATATTTCCATGTTTTTACAGATGGCAGTATAGATATTTCAATGTTTATATAGATGGCGCTGTTGATATTTCCATGTTTATACAGATAACGGTGGAGATATTTCCATGTTTATACAGAGAGCAGTGGAGATATTTCCATGTTTATACACATAGCGGTGTACATATTTCCATGTTTATAAAGACAGCGGTGTAGGTATTTCCATGTTTATACAGATAGCGGTGCAGATATTTCCAAGTTTACACAGATGCCTATGCAGATATTTCCATATTTATACAGAGGGCTGTGTAGATATTTCTATATTTATACAGATGGCAGTGTAGATATTTAAATGTTCCTACACATGACTGTGTAGGTATTTCCATGTATATATAGATGTCTTTGTAGTTATTTCCATGATTATAGAGATAGCGGTGCAGATATTTCCATGTTTATACAGATAGCGGTGTATATATTTCCATGTTTATACAGATCACGGTGTAGATATTTCCAAGTTTATAGAGATAGCGGTGTAGATATTTCCATGTTTATACCGATAGCGGTGTTGATATTTCCATGTTTTTACAGACCGCGGTGTAGATATTTCCATGTTTATACAGATAGCGGTGCAGATATTTCCATGTTTGTACCGATGGCGGTGTTGATATTTCCATCTATACACAGATGACCGTGTAGATATTTCCATATTTATACAGATAACGGTGTAGAAGTTTCCATGTTTATACAGATAGCGGTGTAAATATTTCCATGTTTATACAGATCACGGTGTAGATATTTCCATGTTTATAGAGATAGCGGTGTAGATATTTCCATGTATGTACACATGGCTGTGTAGATATTTCCATGTTTATACAGATGGCGGTGTAGATATTTCCATGTTTATACAGATAACTTTGTAAGTGTTTCCATGTTTATACAGATGACGATGCAGATATTTCGATGTTTATAGAGATAGCAGTGGAGATATTTCCATGTTTATACAGATAGCGGTGTAGATATTTCCATGTTTATACTGATCGTGGTGTAGACATTTCCATGTTTATAGAGATGGCGGTGTAGATATTTCCATGTTCATAGAGATAGCGGTGTTGATTTTTCCATTTTTATAGAGATAGCGGTGTGGATATTTCCATGTTTATACAGATAGGGGTGTAGATATTTCCCTGTTTATAGAGATGGCGTTGTAGATATTTCCATGTTTATACAGATCACAGTGTAGATATTTCCATGTTTATACAAATAGCGGTGTAGTTATTTCCATGTTTATACAGATAGTGGTGTAGATATTTCCATGTATATACAGATGGCTGTGTAGATATTTCCATGTTTATACAGATGGCTGTGTAGATATTTCCATGTTTATACAGATATTGGTGTAGATATTTCCATGTATATACAGATGGCTGTGTAGATATTTCCATGTTTATACAGATGGCTGTGTAGATATTTCCATGTTTATACAGATGACTTTGTAGGTATTTCCATGTTTATACAGATGGCGGTGTAGATATTTCCATGTTTATAGAGATAACTGTGTAGATATTTCCATGTTTATACCGATCGCGGTGTAGATATTTCCATGTTTATACAGATCGCGGTGTAGATATTTCCATGTTTATACAGATCGCGGTGTAGATATTTCCATGTTTATACAGATATCGGTGTAGATATTTCCATGTTTACACTGATTGCGGTGTAGATATTTCCATCTTTCTACAGATGGCATTGTAGATATTTCCATGTTTATACAGATGACTGTATAGGTATTTCCATGTTTTTGCAGATGGCGGTGCAGATATTTCCATGTCTATACAGATAGCCGTGTAGATATTTCCATGTTTGTACAGATGGCGGTGTTGATATTTCCAGCTATACACAGATGGCCGTGTAGATATTTCCATGTTTATTCAGATGGCGGCGTAGATATTTCCAAGGACATGCAGATGGCGGTGTAGTTATTTCCATGTTTATACAGATAGCGGTGTAGGTATTTCCATGTTTACACAGATGGTGGTGTAGATATTTCCGTGTTTATACACATGGCGGAGTAGATACTTCCATCTTTATGGAGATGGCAGTGTAGATATTTTCATGTTCATACAGATGGCGGTGTAGATATTTCCATATTTATAGAGATAGCAGTGTAGATATTTCCATCTTTATACAGATGGCAGTGTAGATATTTCCATGTTTATACAGATGGCCGTGTAGGTATTTCCATATTTATACAGATGTCGGTGTTGATATTTCCATGTGTATACAGATGGTATTGTAGCTATTTCCATGTTTATACAGATGGTGGTGTAGATATTTCCATGTTTATTCAGATGAATGTGTAGATATTTCCATGTTTTTACAGTGGCAGTGTAGATATTTCAATGTTTATATAGATGGCGCTGTTGATATTTCCATGTTTATAAAGATAACGGTGGAGATATTTCCATGTTTATACACAGAGCAGTGGAGATATGTCCATGTTTATACACATAGCGGTGTACATATTTCCATGTTTATAGAGACAGCGGTGTAGGTATTTCCATTTTATACAGATAGCGGTGCAGATATTTCCATGTTTACACAGATGCCTATGCAGATATTTCCATATTTATACAGAGGGCTGTGTAGATATTTCTATATTTATACAGATGGCAGTGTAGATATTTAAATGTTCCTACACATGACTGTGTAGGTATTTCCATGTTTATACAGATGTCTTTGTAGTTATTTCCATGTTTATAGAGATAGCGGTGCAGATATTTCCATGTTTATACAGATAGCAGTGTATATATTTCCATGTTTATACAGATCATGGTGTAGATATTTCCATGTTTATACAGATACCGGTGTAGATATTTCCATGTTTATGCAGACCGCAGTGTAGATATTTCCATGTTTATAGAGATAGCAGTGTAGATATTTCCATGTTTGTACAGATGGCGGTGTTGATGTTTCCATCTATACACTGATTGCCATGTAGGTATTCCCATGTGTATACAGATGGCATTGTAGATATTTCCATCTTTATACAGATGGTGGTGTAGATATTTCCATGTTTACACAGATGACTGTATAGGTATTTCCATGTTTATACAGATGGCGGTGTAGATATTTCCAAGTTTATAGAGATAGCGGTGTAGATATTTCCATATTTATACAGATAACGGTGTAGAAGTTTCCATGTTTATACAGATAGCGGTTTAAATATTTCCATGTTTATACAGATCACGGTGTAGATATTTCCATGTTTATAGAGATAGCGGTGTAGATATTTCCATGTTTATACCGATAGCGGTGTTGATATTTCCATGTTTATAAAGACCGCGGTGTAGATATTTCCATGTTTATATAGATAGCGGTGCAGATATTTCCATGTTTGTACAGATGGCAGTGTTGATATTTCCGTCTATACACAGATGACTGTGTAGATATTTCCATGTTTATACAGATGGCGGCGCAGATATTTCCATGGATATGTAGATGGCGTTGTAGATATTTCCATGTTTATACAGATAGCGGTGTAGTTATTTCCATGTTTATATAGACAGCGGTGTAGATATTTCCATGTATGTACACATGGCTGTGTAGATATTTCCATGTTTATACAGATGGTGGTGTAGATATTTCCATGTTTATACAGATAACTTTATAAGTATTTCCATGTTTATACAGATGGCGGTGTAGATATTTCGATGTTTATAGAGATAGCAGTGGAGATATTTCCATGTTTATGCAGATAGCGGTGTAGATATTTCCATGTTTATACTGATCGTGGTGTAGACATTTCCATGTTTATAGAGATGGCGGTGTAGATATTTCCATGTTCATAGAGATAGCGGAGTTGATTTTTCCATGTTTATAGAGATAGCGGTGTGGATATTTCCATGTTTATACAGATAGGGGTGTAGATATTTCCCTGTTTATAGAGATGGCGGTGTAGATATTTCCATGTTTATACAGATCACGGTGTAGATATTTCCTTGTTTATACAAATAGCAGTGTAGTTATTTCCATGTTTATAAAGATAGTGGTGTTGATATTTCCATGTATATACAGGCGGCTGTGTAGATATTTCCATGTTTATACAGATGGCTGTGTAGATATTTCCATGTTTATACAGACGACTTTGTAGGTATTTCCATGTTTATACAGATGGCGGTGTAGATATTTCCATGTTTATAGAGATAACTGTGTAGATATTTCCATGTTTATACAGATCGCGGTGTAGATATTTCCATGTTTATACAGATTGCGGTGTAGATATTTCCATGTTTATACAGATCGCGGTGTAGATATTTCCATGTTTATACAGATAGCGGTGTAGATATTTCCATGTTTTTACAGATATCGGTGTAGATATTTCCATGTTTACACAGATTGCGGTGTAGATATTTCCATCTTTCTACAGATGGCATTGTAGATATTTCCATGTTTATACAGATGACTGTATAGGCATTTCCATGTTTTTACAGATGGCGGTGCAGATATTTCCATGTCTTTAGAGATAGCGGTGTAGATATTTCCATGTTTGTATAGATGGCGGTGTTGATATTTCCATCTATACACAGATGGCCGTGTGGATATTTCCATGTTTATTCAGATGGCGGCGTAGATATTTCCAAGGACATGCCGATGGCGGTGTAGTTATTTCCATGTTTATACAGATAGCGGTTTAGGTATTTCCATGTTTACACAGATTGTGGTGTAGATATTTCCGTGTTTATACACATGGCGGAGTAGATACTTCCATCTTTATGGAGATGGCAGTGTAGATATTTTCATGTTCATAGAGATGGCGGTGTAGATATTTCCATATTTATAGAGATAGCGGTGTAGATATTTCCATCTTTCTACAGATGGCAGTGTAGATATTTCCATGTTTATACAGATGGCCGTGTAGATATTTCCATATTTATACAGATGTCTGTGTAGATATTTCCATGTGTATACAGATGTTATTGTAGCTATTTCCATGTTTATACAGATGGTGGTGTAGATATTTCCATGTTTATTCAGATGACTGTGTAGATATTTCCATGTTTTTACAGATGGCAGTGTAGATATTTCAATGTTTATATAGATGGCACTGTTGATATTTCCATGTTTATACAGATAACGGTGGAGATATTTCCATGTTTATACAGAGAGCAGTGGAGATATTTCCATGTTTATACACATAGCGGTGTACATATTTCCATGTTTATAGAGACAGCGGTTTAGGTATTTCCATGTTTATACAGATAGCGGTGCAGTTATTTCCATGTTTACACAGATGCCTATGCAGATATTTCCATATTTATACAGAGGGCTGTGTAGATATTTCTATATTTATACAGATGGCAGTGTAGATAT
Source organism: Pan troglodytes (assembly GCF_028858775.2). NCBI lineage: Eukaryota > Metazoa > Chordata > Mammalia > Primates > Hominidae > Pan > Pan troglodytes. The sequence goes on along the minus strand of NC_072405.2, from coordinate 2,359,854 downwards.
TTAAATGTTCCTACACATGACTGTGTAGGTATTTCCATGTTTATACAGATGTCTTTGTAGTTATTTCCATGTTTATAGAGATAGCGGTGCAGATATTTCCATGTTTATACAGATAGCGGTGTATATATTTCCATGTTTATACAGATCATGGTGTAGATATTTCCATGTTTATACAGATACCGGTGTAGATATTTCCATGTTTATACAGACCGCAGTGAAGATATTTCCATGTTTATAGAGATAGCAGTGTAGATATTTCCATGTTTGTACAGATGGCGGTGTTGATGTTTCCATCTATACACTGATTGCTGTGTAGGTATTTCCATGTGTATACAGATGGCATTGTAGTATTTCCATGTTTATACAGATGGTGGTGTAGATATTTCCATGTTTACACAGATGACTGTATAGGTATTTCCATGTTTATACAGATGGCGGTGTAGATATTTCCAAGTTTATAGAGATAGCGGTGTAGATATTTCCATATTTATACAGATAACGGTGTAGAAGTTTCCATGTTTATACAGAGAGCGGTGTAAATATTTCCATGTTTATACAGATCACGGTGTAGATATTTCCATGTTTATAGAGATAGCGGTGTAGATATTTCCATGTTTATACCTATAGCGGTGTTGATATTTCCATGTTTATACAGACCGCGGTGTAGATATTTCCATGTTTATACAGATAGCGGTGCAGATATTTCCATGTTTACACAGATTGCGGTGTAGATATTTCCATGTCTATAGAGATAGCGGTGTAGATATTTCCATGTTTACACAGATTGCGGTGTAGATATTTCCATCTTTCTACAGATGGCATTGTAGATATTTCCATGTTTATACAGATGACTCTATAGGTATTTCCATGTTTTTACTGATGGCGTTGCAGATATTTCCATGTCTATAGAGATAGCGGTGTAGATATTTCCATGTTTGCACAGATGGCGGTGTTGTTATTTCCAGCTATACACAGATGGCCGTGTAGATATTTCCATGTTTATTCAGATGGCGGCGTAGATATTTCCAAGGACATGCAGATGGCGTTGTAGTTATTTCCATGTTTATACAGATAGCGGTGTAGGTATTTCCATGTTTACACAGATGGTGGTGTAGATATTTCCGTGTTTATACACATGGCGGAGTAGATACTTCCATCTTTATGGAGATGGCAGTGTAGATATTTTCATGTTCATAGAGATGGCGGTGTAGATATTTCCATATTTATAGAGATAGCGGTGTAGATATTTCCATATTTATACAGATAACGGTGTAGAAGTTTCCATGTTTATACAGATAGCGGTGCAGATATTTCCATGTTTGTACAGATGGCGGTGTTGATATTTCCATCTATACACAGATGACCGTGTAGATATTTCCATGTTTATACAGATGGCGGCGCATATATTTCCATGGATATGTAGATGGCGGTGTATATATTTCCATGTTTATAGAGATAGCAGTGTAGTTATTTCCATGTTTATATAGATAGCGGTGTAGATATTTCCATGTATGTACACATGGCTGTGTAGATATTTCCATGTTTATATAGATGGCGGTGTAGATATTTCCATGTTTATACAGATAACGGTGTAGATATTTCCATGTTTATACCGATCGCGGTGTAGATATTTCCATGTTTATACAGATCATGGTGTAGATATTTCCATGTTTATACAGATCGCGGTGTTGATATTACCATGTATATAGGGATAGCGGTGCAAATATTTCCACATTTATACAGATAGCGGTATAGTTTTTAGCATGTTTATAAATATAGCGGTGTAGATATTTCCATTTATAAACAGAAGTCTGTGTATATATTTCCATATTTAAACAGATGGCGGTATAGATATTTCCTTGTTTATACAAATAGCGGTGTAGTTATTTCCATGTTTATACAGATAGCGGTGTAGATATTTCCATGTATATACAGATGGCTGTGTAGATATTTCCATGTTTATACAGATGGCTTTGTAGATATTTCCATGTTTATACAGATGACTTTGTAGGTATTTCCATGTTTATACAGATGGCGGTGTAGGTATTTCCATGTTTATAGAGATAGCTGTGTAGATATTTCCATGTTTATACAGATAGCAGTGTAGATATTTCCATGTTTATACAGACAGCAGTGGAGATATTTCCATGTTTATACACATAGCGGTGTACATATTTCCATGTTTATAGAGACAGCGGTGTAGGTATTTCCATGTTTATACAGATAGCGGTGCAGATATTTCCATGTTTATATAGATGGCGTTGTAGATATTTCCATGTTTATACCGATAGCGGTGTTGTTATTTCCACGTTTATACAGATAGCGATGTAGATATTTCCATGTTTATACAGCTCGCAGTGCAGATATTTATATCTTTATACCGATGGCATTGTAGATATTTCCTTATTCACACAGGTCGCGGTGTAGATGTTTCCATGTTTATACAGATGGCGGAGTAGTTAGTTCCATGTTTATGGAGATGGCAGTGTAGATATTTTCATGTTTATATAGATGGCGGTGTATATATTTCCATGTTTATAGAGATAGCAGTGTAGATATTTACATGTTTGTTCAGAAGGCTGTGTAGATATTTCCATGTGTATACAGATGGCATTGAAGATATTTCCATGTTTAAACAGATGACTGTATAGGTATTTCCATGTTTTTACATATGGCAGTGCAGATATTTCCATGTTTATAGAGATAGCGGTGTTGATATTTCCATGTTTGTACTGATGGCGGTGTTGATATTTCCATCTATACACAGATGGCCATGTAGATATTTCCATGTTTATACAGATGGCGGAGTAGATATTTCCATGGACATGCAGATGTCGGTGTAGTTATTTCCATGTTTATACAGATAGCGGTGTAGATATTTCCATGTTTACACAGATGGTGGTGTAGATATTTCCGTGTTTATACACATGGCGGAGTAGATACTTCCATCTTTATGGAGATGGCAGTGTAGATATTTTCATGTTTATAGAGATATTGGTGTAGATATTTCCATGTTTATAGAGATAGCGGTGTAGATATTTCCATCTTTCTACAGATGGCAGTGTAGATATTTCCATGTTTATACAGATCGCGGTGTAGATATTTCCATATTTATACAGATGTCTGTGTAGATATATCCATGTGTATTCAGATGGTATTGTAGCTATTTCCATGTTTATACAGATGGTGGTGTAGATATTTCCATGTTTATTCAGATGACTGTGTAGATATTTCCATGTTTTTACATATGGCAGTGTAGATATTTCAATGTTTATAGAGATGGCGCTGTAGATATTTCCATGTTTATACAGATAGCGGTGTAGATATTTCCATGTTTATACAGATCGCGGTGTAGCTATTTCCATGTTTATACAGACAGCAGTGGAGATATTTCCATGTTTATACACATAGCGGTGTACATATTTCCATGTTTATAGAGACAGCAGTGTTGGTATTTCCATGTTTATACAGATAGCGGTGCAGATATTTCCATGTTTATACAGATGCCTATGCAGATATTTCCTTATTTATACAGAGGGCTCTGTAGATATTTCCATGTTTTTACAGATGGCACTGTAGATATTTCCATGTTCCTACACATGACTGTGTAGGTATTTCCATGTTTATACAGATGGCTTTGTAGCTATTTCCATGTTTATACAGATAACTTTGTAAGTTTTTCCATGTTTATACAGATGGCGGTGTAGATATTTCGATGTTTATAGCGATAGCAGGGGAGATATTTCCATGTTTATACAGATAGCGGTGTAGATATTTCCATGTTTATACTGATCGCGGTGTAGATATTTCCAAGTCCATAGAGATATCGGTGTTGATTTTTCCGTGTTTATAGAGATAGCGGTGTGGATATTTTCATGTTTATACAGATATGGCTGTAGATATTTCCATGTTGATAGAGATGGCGGTATAGATATTTCCATGTTTATACAGATCACGGCGTAGATATTTCCATGTTTATACAGATCGCGTTGTAGATATTTCCATGTTTATACAGATCATGGCGTAGATATTTCCATGTTTATACAGATCGCGGTGTAGATATTTCCATGTTTATACAGACCGCAGTGTAGATATTTCCATGTTTATACAGATAGCGGTGCAGATATTTGCATGTTTGTACAGATGGCGGTGTTGATATTTCAATCTATACACAGATGATCGTGTAGATATTTCCATGTTTCTACAGATGGCGGCACAGATATTTCTATGGATATGTAGATGGCGGTATAGATATTTCCATGTTTATACAAATAGCGGTGTAGTTATTTCCATGTTTATATAGATAGCGGTGTAGATATTTCCATGTATATAAGCATGGCTGTGTAGATAGTTCCATGTTTATACAGATGGCGGTGTTGATTTTACCATGTTTATAGGGATAGCGATGCAAATATTTCTACATTTATACAGATAGCGGTGTAGTTATTAGCATGTTTATACAGATAGCGGTGTAGATATTTCCATGTATAAACAGATGTGTGTGTATATATTTCCATGTTTAAACAGATTGCGGTGTAGATATTTCCTAGTTTATACAAAGAGCGGTGTAGATATTTCCATGTATATACAGCTCGCGGTGTAGATATTTCCATCTTTATACAGATGGCAGTGTAGACATTTCCATGTTTATACGGATAGCGGTGTAGATATTTCCATGTATATAGAGATAGCGGTGTAGTTATTTCCATATTTATACAGATTGCGGTGTAGATATTTCCATCTTTATACAGATGGCAGTGTAGATATTTCCATGTTTATACAGATGGCAGTGAAGATATTTCCATATTTATACAGATAGTGGTGTAGATATTTCCATGTTTATACAGGTGGCGGTGTAGATACATCCATGTTTCTGAAGATGGCGGTGTAGATATTTTCATGTTTATAGAGATGGAGGTGTAGATATTTCCATGTATATAGAGATAACATTGTAGATATTTTCATGTTTATAGAGAAAGTGGTGTAGTTATTTCCATGTTTATACAGATGGCAGTGTAGATATTTCCATGTTTATACAGATATCGGTGTAGATATTTCCATGTTTACAGAGATAGCAGTGTAGGTATTTCTATCTATGCACAGATTGCGGTGTAGGTATTGCCAAACTTACAGAGATAGCGGTGTAGATATTTCCAAGTTTACACAGATAGCTGTGTAGATACTTCCATGTTTACAGAGATAGCATTGTAGATATTTCCATGTTTATACAGATTGCGGTGTAGTTATTTCCATGTTGATACAGATAGCGGTGTAGATATTTCCATGTTTATACAAGTAGTGTTGTAGTAATTCCCATGTTGATACACATCGCTTTGTTGACATTTCCATCTTTCTACAGATATCAGTGTAGATATTTCCAAGTTTATACAGAGGGCAGTGTAGATATTTCCATGTTTATACAGATGTCGGTGTAGATATTTCCATGTTTATGCAGATGGCGGTGTAGATATTTCCATGTTTATAGAGATGGCGGTGTAGTTATTTCTATGTTTATAGAGATAGCGGTGTAAATATCTCCTTGTTTATAGAGATGGTGGTGTAAGTATTTTCATGTTTATAGAGATAGCGCTGTAGATATTTCCATGTTTATACAGATAACGGTGTTGGTATTTCCATGTTTATACAGATAGCGGTGTAGATATTTCCATGTTTATACAGATGGCAGTGTAGATATTTCCATGTTAATACAGATGGCAGTGTAGGTATTTCCATGTTAATACAGATAGCGGTGTAAATATTTCCTTGTTTATAGAGTTAGCGGTGTAGATATTTCCACCTTTATACAGATTGCGGTGTAGATATTTCCATCTTTATACAGATGGCGGTGTAGGTATTTCCATGTTTATACAGATGGCAGTGAAGATATTTCCTTGTTTATACAGATAGTGGTGTAGATATTTCCATCTTTATACACATAGCGTTGTAGATACATCCATGTTTCTGAAGATGGCGGTGTAGATATTTTCATGTTTATAGAGATGGAGGTGTAGATATTTCCATGTATATAGAGATAGCAGTGTAGATATTTTCATGTTTATAGAGAAAGCGGTGTAGGAATTTCCATGTTTATAGAGATAACGGTGTAGATATTTCCATATTTATACAGATAGCGGTGTAGGTATTTCCATGTTTATACAGATTGCGGTATAGATATTTCCATGTTTCTTCAGATGGCAGTGTAGATATTTCCTTGTTTATACAGACAGCGGGGTAGATATTTCCATGTTTATACAGGTAGCGGTGTAGATATTTCCATGTTTACAGAGATAGCGGTGTAGATATTACCATCTTTGCACAGATTGCCGTGTAGATATTTCCATGTTTACGCAGATAGCTTTGTAGATATTTCCGAGTTACACAGATAGCTGTGTAGATATTTCCATATTTACACACATAGCGTGGTAGATATTTCCATGTTTAAACAGATTGCGGTGTAGATATGTCCATGATTATACAGATAGCGGTGTAGATATTTTCATGTTTATACAGATAGCGGTGGAGATATTTCCATGTTTATAGAGACTGCGGTATAGATATTTCCATGTTTATACAGATAGTGGTGTTGATATTTCCATGTGTACAGAAATAGCGGTGTAGATATTTCCATCTTTGCACAGTTTGCTGTGTAGATATTTCCATTTTACACAGATAGCTGGGTAGATATTTCGAAGTTTACACAGATAGCTGTGTAGATATTTCCATGTTTAAACAGATAGCATTGTATATATTTCCATGTTTATACCGATAGCGGTGTAGATATTTCCATGTTTATACAGAGAGCGGTGTAGATATTTCCATGTTTATACAGATAGCGGTGGAGATATTTCCCTGTTTATACAGATAGCGATGTAGACATTTCCATGTTTATAGAGATAGCGGTGTAGATATTTCCATGTTTATACAGATGGCTGTTTAGATATTTCCATGAGTGTTCAGATGGCGGTGTAGATATTTCCGTGTTTATACAGACGGCGCTGTAGATATTTCCATGTTTATACAGATGGCAGTGTAGATATTTCCATGTTTACAGAGATAGCAGTGTAACTATTTCCATCTTTGCAGAGATTGCTCTGTAGGTATTGCCAAATTTACCCAGATATCGGTGTAGATATTTCCAAGTTTACACAGATAGCTGTGTACATATTTCCATGTTTACAGAGATAGCATTGTAGATATTTCCATGTATATACAGATTGCGCTGTAGTTATTTCCATGCTGATACAGATAGCGGTGAAGATATTTCCACGTTTATACAGGTAGCGGTGTAGAAATTCCCATGTTTATACAGATCGCTTTGTAGACATTTCCATCTTTCTACAGATGTCAGTGTAGATATTTCCAAGTTTATGCAGATGGCAGTGTAGATATTTCCATGTTTATACAGATATCTGTTTAGATATTTCCATGTTTATGCAGATTGCGGTGTAGATATTTCCATGTTTATAGAGATGGCGGTGTAGTTATTTCTATGTTTATAGAGATAGCGGTGTAAATACTTCCATGTTTACAGAGATTGTGGTGTAAGTATTTTCATGTTTATAGAGATTGCGGTGTAGATATTTCCATTTTTATACAGATAACGGTGTTGGTGTTTCCATGTTTATACAGATAGCGGGGTAGATATTTCCATGTTTATACAGCTCGCGGTGTAGATACTTAATACTTTATACAGATGGCAGTGTAGATATTTCCATGTTTATACAGATAGCGGTGTAGATATTTCCATGTCTATAGATATAGCGGTGAAGGTATTTCCATATTTATACAGATTGCGGTGTAGATATTTCCATCTTTATACAGATGGTGGTGTAGATAATTCCATGTTTATACAGATGGCAGTGAAGATATTTCCATGTTTATACAGATAGTGATGTAGATATTTCCATGTTTATACAGATGGCGGTGTAGATACATCCATGTTTCAGAAGATGGCGGTGAAGATATTTTCATGTTTATAGAGATGGCTGTGTAGATATTTCCATGTTTATACAGATGTCTCTGTAGATATTTCCAAGTTTATGCAGATGGCGTTGTAGATATTTCCATGTTTATAGAGATGGCGGTGTAGTTATTTCTATGTTTATAGAGATAGCGGTGTAAATATTTCCATGTTTATAGAGATGGTGGTGTAAGTATTTTCATGTTTATAGAGATAGTGGTGTAGATATTTCGTGTTTATACAGATAGCGGTGTTGGTATTTCCATGTTTATACAGATAGCGGTGTAGATATTTCCATGTTTATACAGCTCGCGGTGTAGATATTTCCATCTTTATACAGATGGCAGTGTAGATATTTCCATGTTTATATAGATAGTGGTGTAGATATTTCCATGTTTATACAGATAGCTGTGTAGATATATCCATGTTTATACAGATTGTGGTGTAGATATTTCCATGTTTATACAGATAGCAGTGTAGATATTTCCATGTTTATACAGAGAGTGGTGTAGATATTTCCATGTTTACAGAGATAGAGGTGTAGATATTTCCATATTAGCAAAGATTGCGGTGTAGATATTTCCATCTTCACATAGATTGCGGTGTACATATTTCCATGTTTAAACAGACAGCTGTGTACATATTTCCATGTTTACACAGATAGAGTTGTAGATATTTCCATGTTTCTACAGACTGCGGTGTAGGTATTTACGTTTACAAAGATAGCAGTGTAGATATTTCCATGTTTATACAGATAGCGGTGTAGATATTTCCATGTATATACAGACAGCGTTGAAGATATTTCCGTGTTTATACAGAGAGTGGTGGAGATATTTCCATGTTTATACAGATGGCGGTGGAGATATTTCCCTGTTTCTAGATATGGTGGTGTAGATATTTCCAAGTTTATGCAAGTAGCACTGTAGACATTTCCATGTTTATAGAGATAGCGGTGTAGATATGTCCATGTTTATACAGGTAGCGGTGTAGATATTTCCATGTTTACAGAGATAGCAGTGTAGATATTTCCATATTTATACAGATAGCGGTTTAGATATTTGTATGTTTATTCAGATGGTGATGTAGATATTTCCATGTTTATACAGATAGCGGTGTGGCTATTACCATGTTTATACAGAAATCAGTGTAGATATATCCATGTTTATACAGATAATGGAGTAGATATTTCCATGGTTATAAAGATAGCGGTGAAGATATTTCCAAGTTTATAGAAAAAGCGGTGGATATATTTCCATGTTCATAGAGATAGCGATGGAGATATTTCCATGTTTGTACAGATAACGATGTAGATATTTCCATGTCTATGCAGATAGCGGTGTAGATAATTCCGTGTTTATGCAGATACCGGTGTTGATATTTCCATGTTTATAGAGATAGCCATGTAGATATTTCCAAGTTTATACAGATAGCGGTGTAGATATTTCCAGGTTTATAGGGATAGCGGTGTGGATATTTCCATATTTATACAGATAGCGGTGTAGATATTTCCATGTTTATACAGATTGCGGTGTAGATACATCCATGTTTCTGAAGATGGCGGTGTATGTATTTTCATGTTTATATAGATGGCAGTGTAGATATTTCCTTGTTTATGTAGATGGCGGTGTAGATTTTTCCATGTTTATAGGAATAGCACTGTAGATATTTCCGTGTTTATAGAGATAGCTGTGTAGCTATTTCCATGTTTATACAGATGGCAGTGTAGATAGTTCCATGTTTATGGAGATGGTGGTGTAGATATTTCCATGTGTATACAGATGACTCTGTATATATTTGTATGTTTACACAAATGGCGGTGTAGCTATTTCCATATTTATACAGATAGCGGTGTAGATATTTCCATGTTTATACAGATAACGGTGTAGATATATCCATGTTTATACCGACAGCGATGTAGATATTTCCATGTTTATACAGATAGTGGCGTAGATATTTCCACGTTTACAGAGATATTGGTGTAGATATTTCCATCTTTGCACAGATTGCGGTGAAGATATTTCCATCTTTACACAGATAGCGGTGTAGATATTTTCATATTTATACAGATCGTGGTGTAGATATTTCCATCTTTCCACAGATGGCAGTTTAGATATTTCCATGTTTATACAGATGACAGTGTAGATATTTCCATGTTTATACAGATAGCGGTGTAGATATTTCCATGTTCATGCAGATGGCGGTGTAGGTATTTCCATGTTTATATAGATGGCAGTGTAGGTATTTCTATGTTTATAGAGATAGCGGTGTAGGTATTTCTATGTGTATAGAGATGGCGGTGTAGGTATTTCCATGTTTATAGAGATAGTTGTGTAGACATTTCCATGTTTATACAGATGGCGGTGTAGGTATTTCCATGTTTATACAGATAGCTGTGTTGTTATTTCCATGTTTATACAACTAGCGTTGTAGTTATTTCCATGTTTATACAGCTCGCGGTGTAGATATTTCCATCTTTATAGAGATGGCAGTGTAGATATTTCCACGTTTATACAGACGGCGGTGTAGATATTTTCATGTTTGCACAGATAGCGGTGAAGATATTTCCATGTTTATACAGATAGCGGTGTAGGTATTTCCATGTTTATACATATCGTGGCATAGATATTTACATTTTTATACAGATAGTGGTGTAGATATTAACATGTTTATACAGACCGCGGTGTAGATATTTTCATGTTTACACACATAGCATTATAGATATTTCCATGTTTATACAGATTGCGGTGTAGATATGTCCATGATTATACAGTTAGCGGTGTATATATTTTCATGTTTATACAGATAGCGATGGAGATACTTCCATGTTTATAGAGACTGCGGTATAGATATTTCCATGTTTATATAGATAGCGGTGTAGATATTTCCGTGTTTACGGACATAGCGGTGTAGATATTTCCATCTTTGCACCGATTGCTCTCTAGATATTTCCATTTTTGCACAGATAGCTGGGTAGATATTTCCAAGTTTACACAGATAGCTGTGTAGATATTTCCATGTTTACACAAATAGCATTGTATATATTTCCATGTTTATACTTATAGCGGTGTAGATATTTCCATGTTTATACAGATAGCGGTGTAGATATTTCCATGTTTATACAGATAGCGGTGGAGATATTTCCCTGTTTATACAGATAGCGATGTAGATATTTCCATATGTATACAGATAGCGGTGTAGATATTTCCATGTTTATAGAGATAGCGGTGTAGATATTTCCATGTTTAAACAGATGGCTGTGTAGATATTTCCATGTGTGTACTGATGGCAGTGTAGATATTTCCATGTTTATACAGATGGCCCTTTAGATATTTCCATGTTTATAGAGATGGCAGTGTAGATATTTCCACGTTTATACAGATAGCGGTGCAGATATTTCCATGTTTACACAAATAGCCGTGTAGATATTTCTATGTCTACACAGATAGAGTTGCAGATATTTCCATGTTTACAAAGATAGCAGTGCAGACATTTCCATCTTTATTCAGATAGCGGTGTGGCTATTTCCACGTTTATACAGATAGCGGTGTGGGTATTTCCATGTTTATACAGATAGTGGTGTAGATATTTCCAAGTTTATAGAGATGACTGTCTAGATATTTCCATGTTTATACAGCTTTCCGTGTAGATATTTCCATGTTTATACAGATGGAGGTGTAGTTATTTCCATGTTTATACAGATGACTGTGAAGTTATTTCCATGTTTATACATATGTCAGTGTAGATATTTTCATGTTTATAGAGATAACGATGTAGATATTTCCATGTTTATACAGATAGCGGTGTAGACATTTCCATGTTTAGAGAGACAGCGTTGTAGATATTTCCATATTTATACAGAAAGCTGTGTAGATCTTTCCAGGTTTATACAGATAGCGGTCTAGATATTTCCATGTTTATACAGATAGCGGTGTAGATATTTCCATGTTTATAAATATGGCGTTGTAGGTATTTCCATGTTTATAGAGATAGCGGTGTAGATATTTCCATCATTATACAACTCGCAGTGCCGATATTTCCATCTTTATACAGATGGCAGTGAAGATTTTTCCACGTTTATACAGATAGTGGTGTAGATATTTCAATGTTTATACAGATGGCGGTGTAGATACAGACATGTTTCTGAAGATGGCGGTGTAGATATTTTCATTTTTATAGAGATGGCGGTGTAGATAATTCCACCTTTATAGAGATTGCGATGTAGATATTTCCATGTTTATAGAGAAAGCGGTGTAGGTATTTCCATGTTTATACAGATGGCGGTGTAGATATTTCCATGTTTCTACAGATGGCTGTGTAGATATTTCCTTGTTTATACAGATAGTGGTGTAGATATTTCCATGTTTATACAGATGGCGGTGTAGGTATTTCCTTGTTTATACAGATAGCGGTGTAGATATTTCCATGTTTATACAGATGGCGGTGTAGGTATTTCCTTGTTTATACAGATAGCGGTGTGGATATTTCCATGTTTATACAGATAGCGGTGTAGATAATTCCATGTTTTCAGAGATAGCGGTGTAGATATTTCCCTGTTTGCACAGATTGCCGTGTAGATATTTCCATTTTTACACAGATACCTGTGTAGATATTTCCAAGTTTACTCAGATAGCTGTGTAGATATTTCCATGTTTACACAGATAGCGTTGTAGATGTTTCCATGTTTATACAGATAGCTGTGTAGATAATTCCATGTTTATACAGATAGCGGTGTAGATATTTCCATGTTTATACAGATCATGGTGTAGATATTTCCATGTTTATAGAGATCGCGGTGTTGATATTACCATGTTTATAGGGATAGCGGTGCAAATATTTCCACATTTATACAGATAGCGGTGTAGTTATTAGCATGTTTATACAGATAGCGGTGTAGATATTTCCATGCATAAACAGATGTCTGTGTAGATATTTCCATGTTTAAACAGATGGTGGTGTAGATATTTCCTTGTTTATACAAATAGCGGTGTATTTATTTCCATGTTTATACAGATAGCGGTGTAGATATTTCCATGTATATACAGACGGCTGTGTAGATATTTCCATTTTTATTGAGTTGGCTGTGTAGATATTTCCATGTTTATACAGGTGACTCTGTAGTTATTTCCATGTTTATACAGATTGCGGTGTAGATATTTATATGTTTACAGAGATAGCTGTGTAGATATTTCCATGTTTATAGAGATAGCGGTGTAGATATTTCCATGTTTATACAGATAGCGGTGTAGATATTTCCATGTTTATACAAATCGCCGTGTAGATACTTCCATGTTCCTACACATGACTGTGTTATTTCCATGTTTATACTGATGGTTTTGTAGATATTTCCGTGTTTATAGAAAAAGCGGTGTAGATATTTCCATGTTTATAAAGATAGCGGTGTAAATATTTCCATGTTTATACAGATCGTGGTGTAGATATTTCCATGTTTATGCAGATACCGGTGTAGAAATTTCCATGTTTATACTGACCGCATTGTAGATATTTCCATGTTTATACAGATAACGGTGTACAAATTTCCATGTTTATTCAGATAGCGGTGTAAATATTTCCATGTTTATACAGATTACGGTGTAGATATTTCCTTGTTTATACAAATAGCGGTGTAGATATTTCCATATTTATACAGATAGCGGTGTAGATATTTCCATGTATATACAGATGGCTGTGTAGATATTTCCATGTTTATACAGATGTCTTTGTAGATATTTCCATGTTTATACAGATGACTTTGTAGGTATTTCCATGTTTATACAGATGGCGGTGTAGATATTTCCATGTTTATAGAGATAGCTGTGTAGATATTTCCATGTTTATACAGATAGCGGTGTAGATATTTCCATGTATATACAGATAGCGGTGTAGATATCTCCATGTTTTTACAAATATCAGTGTAGATATTTCCATGTTTACACAGATTGTGGTGTAGATATTTCCATCTTTCTACAGGTGTCATTGTTGATATTTCCATGTTTATACAGATGGCGGTGTAGATATTTCCATGTTTATATAGAATGTGGTGTAGATATTACCATGTTTATACAGATAGCGGTGAGGATATTTCCGTGTTTATACAGATCGTGGTGAAGACATTTCCATGTTTATACAGATCGCGGTGTATACATTTCCATGTTTATACAGCTTGCAGTGCAGATATTTATATCGTTATACAGATGGCATTGCAGATACTTCCTTATTCACACAGATGGCGGTGTAGGTGTTTCCATGTTTATACAGATGGCGAAGTAGTTATTTCCATGTTTATGGAGATGGCAGTGTAGATATTTTCATGTTTATAGAGATGGCGGTGTAGATATTTCCATGTTTATACTGATCGTGGTGTAGATATTTCCATGTTTATAGAGATGGCGGTGTAGATATTTCCATATTTATACAGATAGCGGTTTTGACATTTCCATGTTTATAGAGATAGCGGTGTGGATATTTCCATGTTTATACAGATAGGGGTGCAGATATTTCCATGTTTATAGAGATGGCGTTGTAGATATTTCCATGTTTATACAGATCACGGTGAAGATATTTCCTTGTTTATACAAATAGTGGTGTAGTTATTTCCATGTTTATACAGATAGCGGTGTAGATATTTCCATGTATATACAGATGGCTGTGTAGATATTTCCATGTTTATACAGATGGCTGTGTAGATATTTCCATGTTTTTACAGATGACTTTGTAGTTATTTCCATGTTTATACAGATGGTGGTGTAGATATTTCCATGTTTATAGAGATAGCTGTGTAGATATTTCCATGTTTATACAGATCGCGGTGTAGATATTTGCATGTTTATACAGATCGCGGTGTAGGTATTTCCATGTTTATACAGATCGCGGTGTAGATATTTCCATGTTTATACAGATCGCGGTGTAGATATTTCCATGTTTATACAGATCGCGGTGTAGATATTTCCATGTTTATACAGATAGCGGTGTTGATATTTCCATCTATACACAGATGACCGTGTAGATATTTCCATGTTTATACAGATGGTGGTGCAGATATTTCCATGGATATGTAGATGGCGGTGTAGATATTTCCATGTTTAAACAGATAGCGGTGTAGTTATTTCCATGTTTATATAGATAGTGGTATAGATATTTCCATGTATATACACATGGCTGTGTAGATATTTCCATGTTTATGCAGATGGCGTTGCAGATATTTCCATGTTTATACAGATAATTTTGTAAGTATTTCCATGTTTATACAGATGGCGTTGTAGATATGTCGATGTATATAGAGATTGCAGTGGAGATATTTCCATGTTTATACAGATAGTGGTGTAGATATTTCCATGTATATACAGATGGCTCTGTAGATATTTCCATGTTTATACAGATGGCTGTGTAGATATTTCCATGTTTATACAGATGACTGTGTAGGTATTTCCATGTTTATACAAATGGCTTTGTAGATATTTCCATGTTTATACAGATAGCGGTGCAGGTCTTTCCATGTTTATACAGATAGCGGTGTAAATATTTCCATGTTTATACAGATCTTGGTGTAGATATTTCCATGTTTATACAGATAGCGCTGTAGATATTTCCATGTTTATACAGATAAGCGGTATAGATATTTCCATGTTTATAGAGATAGCGGTGTAGGTATTTCCATGTTTATAGACATAGCGGTGTAGATATTTCCATGTTTATATAGTTGGCGTTGTAGATATTTCCATGTTTATACCGATAGCGGTGTTGGTATTTCCACGTTAATACAGATAGCGATGTAGATATTTCCATGTTTATACAGCTCGCGGTACAGATATTTATATCTTTATACAGATGGCATTGCAGATATTTCCTTATTCACACAGATGGCGGTGTAGATGTTTCCATGTTTTTACAGATAGCGCTGTATATATTTCCATGTTTATACAGATGGTGGTGTAGATATTTCAATGTTTATACAGATACCGGTGTAGATATTTCCATGTTTATACAGATCACGGTGAAGATATTTCCTTGTTTATACAAATAGTGGTGTAGTTATTTCCATGTTTATACAGATAGCGGTGTAGATATTTCCATGTATATACAGATGGCTGTGTAGATATTTCCATGTTTATACAGATGGCTGTGTAGATATTTCCATGTTTTTACAGATGACTTTGTAGTTATTTCCATGTTTATACAGATGGTGGTGTAGATATTTCCATGTTTATAGAGATAGCTGTGTAGATATTTCCATGTTTATACAGATAGCGGTGTAGATATTTCCATGTTTATACAGATCGCGGTGTAGGTATTTCCATGTTTATACAGATCGCGGTGTAGATATTTCCATGTTTATACAGATCGCGGTGTAGATATTTCCATGTTTATACAGATCGCGGTGTAGATATTTCCATGTTTATACAGATAGCGGTGTTGATATTTCCATCTATACACAGATGACCGTGTAGATATTTCCATGTTTATACAGATGGTGGTGCAGATATTTCCATGGATATGTAGATGGCGGTGTAGATATTTCCATGTTTAAACAGATAGCGGTGTAGTTATTTCCATGTTTATATAGATAGTGGTATAGATATTTCCATGTATATACACATGGCTGTGTAGATATTTCCATGTTTATGCAGATGGCGTTGCAGATATTTCCATGTTTATACAGATAATTTTGTAAGTATTTCCATGTTTATACAGATGGCGTTGTAGATATTTCGATGTATATAGAGATTGCAGTGGAGATATTTCCATGTTTATACAGATAGTGGTGTAGATATTTCCATGTATATACAGATGGCTCTGTAGATATTTCCATGTTTATACAGATGGCTGTGTAGATATTTCCATGTTTATACAGATGACTGTGTAGGTATTTCCATGTTTATACAAATGGCTTTGTAGATATTTCCATGTTTATACAGATAGCGGTGCAGGTCTTTCCATGTTTATACAGATAGCGGTGTAAATATTTCCATGTTTATACAGATCTTGGTGTAGATATTTCCATGTTTATACAGATAGCGCTGTAGATATTTCCATGTTTATACAGATAAGCGGTATAGATATTTCCATGTTTATAGAGATAGCGGTGTAGGTATTTCCATGTTTATAGACATAGCGGTGTAGATATTTCCATGTTTATATAGTTGGCGTTGTAGATATTTCCATGTTTATACCGATAGCGGTGTTGGTATTTCCACGTTAATACAGATAGCGATGTAGATATTTCCATGTTTATACAGCTCGCGGTACAGATATTTATATCTTTATACAGATGGCATTGCAGATATTTCCTTATTCACACAGATGGCGGTGTAGATGTTTCCATGTTTTTACAGATAGCGCTGTATATATTTCCATGTTTATACAGATGGTGGTGTAGATATTTCAATGTTTATACAGATACCGGTGTAGATATTTCCATGTTTATACAGACCGCAGTGTAGATAATTCCATGTTTATAGAGATAGCAGTGTAGATATTTTCATGTTTATAGAGATGGCGGTGTTGATGTTTCCATCTGTACACAGATTGCCGTGTAGGTATATCCATGTGTATACAGATGGCATTGTAGATATTTCCATGTTTATACAGATGGTGGTGTAGATATTTCCATGTTTACACAGATGACTGTATAGGTATTTCCATGTTTATACAGATGGCGGTGTAGATATTTGTATGTTTATAGAGATAGCGGTGTAGACATTTCCATATTTATACAGATAACGGTGTAGAAATTTCCATGTTTATAGAGATAGCGGTGTAAATATTTCCATGTTTATACACATCACGGTATAGATATTTCCATGTTTATAGAGATAGCGGTGTAGATATTTCCATGTTTATACAGATAGCGGTGTAGATTGTTCCATGTTTATACAGACCGCGGTGTAGATATTTCCATGTTTATACAGATAGCGGTGCAGATATTTCCATGTTTGTACAGATGGCGGTGTTGATATTTCCATCTACACACAGATGACCGTGTAGATATTTCCATGTTTATACAGATTGTGGTGTAGGTATTTCCATGTATATACAGATGGCTCTGTAGATATTTCCATATTTATACAGATGGCTGTGTAGATATTTCCATGTTTATACAGATGACTGTGTAGGTATTTCCATGTTTATACAAATGGCTTTGTAGATATTTCCATGTTTATAGAGATAGCGGTGCAGGTCTTTCCATGTGTATACAGATAGCGGTGTAAATATTTCCATGTTTATACAGATCTTGGTGTAGATATTTCCATGTTTATACAGATATCGGTGTAGATATTTCCATGTTTATACAGACCGCAGTGTAGATATTTCCATGTTTATATAGATAGCGGTGTAGATATTTCCAAGTTTGTACAGATGGCGGTTTTGATGTTGCCATCTATACACAGATTGCCGTGTAGCTATTTCCATGTGTATACAGATGGCATTGTAGATATTTCCATGTTTATACAGATGGTGGTGTAGATATTTCCATGTTTACACAGATGACTGTATAGGTATTTCCATGTTTATACAGATGGCGGTGTAGATATTTCCATGTTTATACAGATAGCGCTGTAGATATTTCCAAATTTATACAGATAACGGTGTAGAAATTTGCATGGTTATACAGATAGCGCTGTAAATATTTCCATGTTTATATAGATCACGGTGTAGATATTTCCTTGTTTATACAAAAGCAGTGTAGTTATTTCCATAATTATACAGATAGCGGTGTAGATATTTCCATGTATATACAGATGGCTGTGTAGATATTTCCATGTTTATACAAATAGCAGTGTAGTTATTTCCATAATTATACAGATAGCGGTGTAGATATTTCCGTGTATATACAGATGGCTGTGTAGATATTTCCACGTTTATACAGATGGCTTTTTAGATATTTCCATGTTTATACAGATGACTTTGTAGGTATTTCCATGTTTGTATAGATGGC
Source organism: Pan troglodytes (assembly GCF_028858775.2). NCBI lineage: Eukaryota > Metazoa > Chordata > Mammalia > Primates > Hominidae > Pan > Pan troglodytes. The sequence continues at coordinate 2,340,961 of NC_072405.2, read as the reverse complement.
GGTGTAGATATTTCCATGTTTATAGAGATAGCTGTGTAGATATTTCCATGTTTATACAGATAGCGGTGTAGATATTTCCATGTTTATACAGATCGCGGTGTAGATATTTCCATGTTTATACAGATCGCGGTGTAGATATTTCCATGTTTATACAGATCGCGGTGTAGATGTTTCCATGTTTATACAGATCGCGGTGTAGATGTTTCTATGTTTATACAGATAGCGGTGTAGATATTTCCATGTTTTTACAGATTTCGGTGTAGATATTTCCGTTTACACAGATTGCGGTGTAGATATTTCCATCTTTCTACAGATGGCATTGTAGTTATTTCCATGTTTATACAGATGGCGGTGTAGATATTTCCATGTTTATATAGATGGTGGTGTAGATATTACCATGTTTATACAGATAGCGGTGTAGATATTTCCATGTTTATACAGATCATGGTGAAGATATTTCCATGTTTATACAGATCGCGGTGTAGATATTTCCATGTTTATACAGATCGCGATGTAGATATTTCCATTTTTATACAGGTAGCGGTGTAGGTATTTCCATGTTTATACAGACAGCGGTGTAGATATTTCCATGTTTATAGAGATAGAGGTGTATGTATTTCCATGTTTATATAGAAGGCGTTGTAGACATTTGCATGTTTGTACCGATAGCGGTGTAGATATTTCCATGTTTGTACAGACGGCGGTGTTGATATTTCCATCTATACACAGATGGCCGTGTAGATATTTCCATGTTTATACAGATGGCGGCGTAGATATTTCCATGGACATGGAGATGGTGGTGTAGATATTTCCATGTTTACACAGATAGCGGTGTAGATATTTCCATGTTTACACAGATGGTGGTGTAGATATTTCCGTGTTTATACACATGGCGGAGTAGATACTTCCATCTTTGTGGAGACGACAGTGTAGATATTTTCATGTTTATAGAGATGGCGGTGCAGATATTTCCATATTTATAGAGATAGCGGTGTAGATATTTCCATCTTTCTACAGATGTCTGTGTAGGTATTTCCATGTGTATACAGATGGCATTGTAGCTATTTCCATGTTTATACAGATGGTGGTGTAGATATTTCCATGTTTACACAGATGACTGTATAGGTATTTCCATGTTTATACAGATGGCGGTGTAGATATTTCGATGTTTATAGAGATGGCGCTGTAGATATTTCCATGTTTATACAGATCGCGGTGTAGATATTTCCATGTTTATACAGATCGCGGTGTAGATATTTCCATGTTTATGCAGATAGCGTTGTAGATATTTCCATGTTTATGCAGATAGCGTTGTAGATATTTCCATGTTTACACAGATTGCGGAGTAGATATTTCCATCTTTCTACAGATGGCATTGTAGATATTTCCATGTTTATACAGAAGGCGGTGTAGATATTTCAATGTTTATATAGATGGTGGTGAAGATATTACCATGTTTATACAGATAGCGGTGTAGATATTTCCATGTTTATAAAGATCGTGGTGAAGATATTTCCATGTTTATACAGATCGGGGTGTAGATATTTCTATGTTTATACAGATCACGGTGTAGATATTTCCATGTTTATACTGATAGCGGTGTAGATATTTCCATGTTTATACAGATAGCGGTGTAGATATTTCCATGTTTATACAGATAGCGGTGTAGGTATTTCCATGTTTATAGACATAGCGGTGTAGATATTTCCATGTTTATATTGATGGCGTTGTAGATATTTCCATGTTTATACCGATAGCGATGTTGGTATTTCCACGTGTATACAGACAGCGATGTAGATATTTCCATGTTTATACAGCTCGCAGTGCAGATATTTATATCTTTATACAGATGGCATTGTAGACATTTCCTTATTAACACAGATGGCGGTGTAGATGTTTCCATGTTTATACAGATGGCGGAGTAGTTAGTTCCATGTTTATGCAGATGGCAGTGCAGATATTTCCATGTTTATAGAGATAGCAGTGTAGATATCTTCATGTTTATACAGATTGCGGTGGAGATATCTCGGTGTTTATACAGATAGCAATGGAGATATTTCCACGTTAATTCACATAGCGGTGTAGATATTTCCATGTGTATACAGATGGCATTGTAGATATTTCCATGTTTCCACAGATGACTGTATAGGTATTTCCATGTTTTTACAGAGGGCAGTGCAGATATTTCCATGTTTATAGAGAAAGCGGTGTAGATATTTCCATGTTTGTACAGATGGCGGTGTTGATGTTTCCATCTATACACAGATGGCCGTGTAGATATTTCCATGTTTATACAGATGGCGGCGTAGATATTTCCATGGACATGCAGATGGCGTTTCAGTTATTTCCATGTTTATACTGATAGCGGTGTAGATATTTCCATGTTTACACAGATGGTGGTGTAGATATTTCCGTGTTTGTACACATGGTGTAGTAGATACTTCCATCTTTATGGAGATGGCAGTGTAGATATTTTCATGTTTATAGAGATGGAGGTGTAGATATTTCCATATTTATAGAGATAGCGGTGTAGATATTTCTATCTTTCTACAGATGGCAGTGTAGATATTTCCATGTTTATACAGATGGCGGTGTAGATATTTCCATATTTATACAGATGTCTGTGTGTATATTTCCATGTGTATACAGATGGTATTGTAGGTATTTCCATGATTATACAGATGGTGGTGTAGATATTAACATATGTATTCAGATGACTGTGTAGATATTTCCATGTTTTTACAGATGGCAGTGTAGATATTTCAATGTTTCTAGAGATGGCGCTGTAGATATTTCAATGTTTATACAGATAACGGTGGATATATTTCCATGTTTATACAGACAGCAGTGGAGATATTTCCATGTTTATACACATATTGGTGTACATAATTCCATGTTTATAGAGACAGCGGTGTAGTTATTTCCATGTTTATACAGATAGCGGTGCAGATATTTCCATGTTTATACAGATGCCTATGCAGATATTTCCATATTTATACAGAGGGCTCAGTAGATATTTCTATGTTTATACAGATGGCAGTGTAGATATTTCCATGTTCCTACACATGACTGTGTAGGTATTTCAATGTTTATACAGATGGCTTTGTAGATATTTCCATGTTTATAGAGAGAGCTGTGCAGATATTGCCATGTTTATACAGATAGCGCTGTATATATTTCCATGTTTATACAGATCGTGGTGTAGATATTTCCATGTTTATACAGATACCGGTGTAGATATTTCCAGGTTTATACAGATCACGGAGTAGATATTTCCATGTTTATAGAGATAGCTGTGTATATATTTCATGTTTATACAGATAGCGGTGTAGATATTTCCATGTTTATACAGATAGCGGTGCAGATATTTCCTTGTATGTACAGATGGCGGTGTTGATATTTCCATCTATACACAGATGACCGTGTAGATATTTCCATGTTTATACATATGGCGGTGCAGATATTTCTATGGATATGTAGATGTCGGTGTAGATATTTCTATGTATATACAGATAGCGGTGTAGTTTTTTCCATGTTTATATAGAGAGCGGTGTAGATATTTCCATGTATGTACACATGGCTGTGTAGATATTTCCATGTTTATACAGATAACTTTGTAATTATTTCCATGTTTATTCAGATGGCGGTGTAGATAGTTCGATGTTTTTAGAGATAGCAGTGGAGATATTTCCATGTTTATACAAATAGCGGTGTAGTTATTTCCATGTTTATATAGATAGTGGTGTAAATATTTCTATGTATATACACATGGCTGTGTAGATATTTCCATGTTTATACAGATGGCGGTGTAGATATTTCCATGTTTATACAGATAACTTTGTAAGTATTTCCATGTTTATACAGGTGGCAGTGTAGATATTTCGATGTTTATAGTGATAGCAGTGGAGATATTTCCATGTTTATACAGATAGCGGTGTAGATATTTCCATGTTTATACTGATCACGGTGTAGATATTTCCATGTTTATAGAGATGGCGGTGTAAATATTTCCATGTTCATAGAGATAGCGGTGTTGATTTTTCCATGTTTATAGAGATAGCTGTGTGGATATTTCCATGTGTATACAGATAGGGGAGTAGATATTTCCATGTTTATAGAGATGGCTGTGTAGATATTTCCAAGTTTATACAGATCAAGGTGTAGATATTTCCATGTTTATACAGATTGCGGTGCAGATATTTCCATGTTTATACAGATCATGGTGTAGATATTTCCATGTTTATAAAGATCGCGGTGTTGATATTACCACGTTTATAGGGATAGCAGTGCAAATATTTCCACATTTATACAGATAACTGTGTAGTTATTAGCATGTTTATACAGATAGGGATGTAGATATTTCCATGTATAAACAGAAGTCTGTGTATATATTTCCATGTTTAAACAGATGGTGGTGAAGGTATTTCCTTGTTTATACAAATAGCGGTGTAGTTATCTCCATGTTTATACAGATAGCAGTGCAGGTATTTCCATGTATATACAGACGGCTCTGTAGATATTTCCATGTTTATACAGATGGCTGTGTAGATATTTCCATGTTTATACAGTTGACTGTGTAGGTATTTCCATGTTTATACAAATGGCTTTGTAGATATTTCCATGTTTATAGAGATAGCGGTGCAGATCTTTCCATGTTTATACAGATACCGTTGTAAATATTTCCATGTTTATACAGGTCTTGGTGTAGATATTTCCACGTTCATACAGATGTCTGTGTAGATATTTCCATGTTTATACAGACCGCAGTGTAGATATATCCATGTTTATTGAGATAGCGGTGTAGATATTTCCATGTTTGTACAGATGGCGGTGTTGATGTTTCCATCTATACACAGACTGCCGTGTAGGTATTTCCATGTGTATACAGATGGCATTGTAGATATTTCCATGTTTATGCAGATGGTGGTGTAGATATTTCCAAGTGTATACAGATGACTGTATAGGTATTTTCATGTTTTTACAGATGGCATTGTAGATATTTCCATGTTTATAGAGATAGCAGTGAAGACATTTCCATGTTTATACAGATGGCTGTGTAGATATTTCCATGTTTATAGAGATAGCGGTGTAGATATTTCCATATTTATACAGATAACGGTGTAGATATTTCCGTGTTTATACAGATAGCCGTGTCAATATTTCCATGTTTATACACATCACGGTGTAGATATTTCCATGTTTATAGAGATAGCGGTGTAGATATTTCCATGTTTATACAGATAGCGGTGTAGATATTTCCATGTTTATACAGACTGCGGTGTAAATATTTCCATGTTTATACAGAAAGCGGTGTAGATATTTCCATGTTTATACAGATGGCGGTGTAAGTATTTCCATGTTTATACAGATAACTTTGTAAGTATTTCCATGTTTATACAGATGGCGGTGTAGATATTTCAATGTTTATAGAGATTGCAGTGGAGATATTTCCATGTTTATACAGATAGCAGTGTAGATATTTCCATCTTTATACTGATCGGGGTGTAGATATTTCCATGTTTATAGAGATGGCGGTGTAGATATTTCCATGTTCATAGAGATAGCGGTGTTGATTTTTCCAAGTTTATTGAGATAGCGGTGTGGATATTTCCATGTTTATACAGATAGGGATGTAGATATTTCCATGTTCATAGAGATGGCGGTGTAGATATTTCCATGTTTATACAGATCACGGTGTAGATGTTTCCATGTTTATACAGATCATGGTGTAGTTATTCCCATGTTTATACAGACCACGGTGTTGATATTACCATGTTTATAGGGATAGCGGTGCAAATATTTCCACATTTATACAGATAGTGGTGTAGTTATTAGCATGTTTATACAGATAGCGGTATAGATATTTCCGTGTATAAACAGATGTCTTTGTATATATTTCCATGTTTAAACAGATGGCTGTGTAGATATTTCCTTGTTTATACAAATAGCGTTGTAGTTATTTCCATGTTTATAGGGATAGCGGTGCAGATATTTCCATATTTGTACAGATGGCGGTGTTGATAATTCCATCTATGCACAGATGACCGTGTAGATATTTCCATGTTTATTCAGATGGCGGCACAGATATTTCAATGGATATGTTGATGGCGGTGAAGACATTTCCATGTTTATACAGATAGCGGTTTAGATATTTCCATGTTTATATAGATAGCGGTGGAGATATTTCCGTGTATATACACATGGCTGTGTAGATATTTCCATGTTTATACAGATGGTGGTGTAAATATTTCCATGTTTATACAGATAACTTTGTAAATATTTCCATGCATATACAGAGGGCGGTGTAGTATTTCGATGTTCATAGAGATAGCAGTGGAGATATTTCCATGTTTATACAGATAGCGGTGTAGATATTTCCACGTTTATACTGATCGCGGTGTAGGTATTTCCATGTTTATACAGATGGCGGTGTAGATATTTCCATATTTATAGAGATGACTGTGTAGATATTTCCATGTGTATACAGTTGGTATTGTAGGTATTTCCATGTTTATACAGATGATGGTGTAGTTATTTCCATGTTTATACGGATGACTGTGTAGATATTTCCATGTTTTTACAGATGTCAGTGTAGATATTTCAATGTTTATAGAGAGGGCACTGTAGATATTTCCACGTTTATACAGATAAAGGTGGAGATATTTCCATGTTTATACAGACAGCAGTGGAGATATTACCATGTTTATACACATAGCGGTGAACATATTTCCATGTTTATAGAGACAGCGGTGTAGGTATTTCCATGTTTATGCAGATAGCGGTGCGGATATTTCCATGTTTATACAGACACCTATGCAGACATTTCCATATTTATACAGAGGGCTGTGTAGATATTTCCATGTTTATACAGATGGCAGTGTAGATATTTCCATGTTCCTACACATGACGGTTTAGTTATTTCCATGTTTATACAGATGGCTTTGCAGCAATTTCCTTGTTCATAGAGACAGCGGTGTATATATTTCCATGTTTATACAGATGGTGGTGTAGATATTTCCATGTTTACACAGATGAGTGTATAGGTATTTCCATGTTTATACAGATGGCTTTGTAGGTATTTCCATGTTTTCACAGATGGCGGTGTAGATATTTCCATGTTTATAGAGATAGCGGTGTAGATATTTCCATATTTATACAGATAACGGTGTAGAAACTTCCATCTTTATACAGATAGCGGTGTAAATATTTCCATGTTTATACAGATCACAGTGTAGATATTTCCATGTTTATAGAGTTAGCGGTGTAGATATTTCCATGTTTATACAGGTAGCGGTGTAGATATTTCCATGTTTATACAGACTGCGGTGTAGATATTTCCATGTTTATGCAGATAGCGGTGCAGATATTTCCATGTTTGTACAGATGGCGGTGTTGATATTTCCGTCTATACACAGATGACCTTGTAGATATTTCCATGTTTATACATATGGCGGCGCAGATATTTCTATGGGTATGTAGACGGTGGTGTAGATATTTCCATGTGTATACAGATAGCTGTGTAGTTATTTCCATGTTTATATAGAGAGCGTTGTAGATATTTCCATGTATGTACACATGGCTGTGTAGATATTTCCATGTTTATACAGATGGCGGTGTAGATATTTCCATGTTTATACAGATAACTTTGTAAGTATTTCCATGTTTATACAGATGGCTGTGTAGATATTTCGATGTTTATAGAAATAGTTGTGGAGATATTTCCATGTTTATACAGATAGCGGTGTAGATATTTCCATTTTTATACTGATCGCTGTGTAGATATTTCCATGTTCATAGAGATGGCGGTGTAGATATTTCCATGTTCATAGAGATATCGGTGTTGATTTTCCCATGTTTATAGGGACAGCTGTGTGGATATTTCCATGTTTATACAGATAGGGGTGTAGATATTTCCATGTTTATACAGATGGCGGTGTAGTTATTTCCAAGTTTATACAGATGGCTTTGTAGATATTTCCATGTTTATACAGATGACTTTGTAGGTATTTCCATGTTCATACAGACGGCGGTGTAGATATTTCCATGTTTCTAGAGATAGCTGTGTAGATATTTCCAGGTTTATACAGATAGCGGTGTAGACATTTCCATGTTACTACAGATCATGGTGTAGATATTTCCATGTTTATAGAGTTAGCGGTGTAGATATTTCCATGTTTATACAGATAGCAGTGTAGATATTTCCATGTTTTTACAGATATCGGTGTAGACATTTCCATCTTTACACAGATTGCGGTGTAGATATTTCCATCTTTCTACAGATGGCATTGTAGATATTTCCATGTTTATACAGATGGTTGTGTAGATATTTCCATGTTTATATAGATGGTGGTGTAGATATTACCATGTTTATACAGATAGCGGTGTAGGTATTTCCATGTTTATACAGATCGTGGTGAAGATATTTCCACGTTTATACAGATCGCGGTGTAGATATTTCCATGTTTATACAGATCGCGGTGTAGATATTTCCATGTTTATACTGATAGCGGTGTAGATATTTCCATGTTTATTGAGATATCGGTGTAAATATTTCCATATTTATACAGATAGTGATGTAGATATTTCCATGTTTTTACAGATAGCGGTGTAGATATTTCCATCTTTATTCAGAGAGTGCTGTACATATTTCCATGTTTATACAGATCACTGTGTAGATATTTCCATGTTTATACAGATAATGTTGTATATATTTCCATCTTTATACAAACGGTGGTGTAGGTATTTCCATGTTCCTACACATGACTGTGTAGTTCTTTCCATGTTTATACAGATGGCGGTGTCGATATTTCCATATTTATAGAGATAGCAGTGTAGATATTTCCAGGTTTATACAGAAAGCAGTGTAAATATTTCCATGTTTATACAGATCGTGGTGTAGGTATTTCCATGTTTATACAGATACCGGTGTAGATATATCCATGTTTATACAGACTGCACTGAAGTTATTTCTAAGTTTATACAGATACCTGTGTAGATGTTTCCATGTTTGTACACATGGCGGTGTTGATATTTCCATCTGTACACAGTTTCCCGTGTAGATATTTCCATCTTCATACAGATGGCGTTGTAGATATTTCCATGGATATGCAGATGGCGGTGTGGATATTTCCATGTTTATAGAGATAGCGGTGTAGGTATATCCATGTTTATAGACATAGCGGTGTAGATATTTCCATGTTTATATAGATGGCGTTGTAGATATTTCCATGTTTATACCGATAGCGGTGTTGGTATTTCCACGTTTATACAGATAGCGATGTAGATATTTCCATGTTTATACAGATGGCGAAGTAGTTAGTTCCATGTTTATGGAGATGGCATTGTAGATACTCTCATGTTTATAGAGGTGGCGGTGTAGGTATTCCCATGTTTATAGAGATAGTAGTGTAGATATTTACATGTTTATACAGATGGCTGAGTAGATATTTCCATGTGTATACAGATGGCATTGTAGATATTTCCATGTTTATACAGATGACTGTATAGGTATTTCCTTGTTTTTACAGATGGCAGTGCAGATATTTCCAAGTTTATACAGACCGCGGTGTAGCTATTTCCATGTTTATACAGATTGCGGTGCAGATATTTCCATGTTTGTACAGATGGCGGTATAGATATTTCCGTGTTTATACAGACAGCGGTGTAGATATATCCATGTTTATACAGGTAGCGGTGTAGATATTTCCGTGTTTACAGAGATAGCGGTGTAGTTATTTCCATCTTTGCACAGATTGCCGTGTAGATATTTCAATGTTTACGCAGATAGCTGTGTAGATATTTCCAAGTTTACACAGATAGCTATGTAGATATTTCCATGTTTACACACATAGCGTTGTAGATATTTTCATGTTTATACAGATTGCGGTGTAGATATTTCCATGTTTATACAGATGGCTGTGTAGATATTTCCATGTGTATACAGATGGCAGTGTAGATATTTCCATATATATACATATAGCGCTGTAGATATTTCCATGTTTACAGATTTAGCGGTAAAGATATTTCCATCTTAGCACAGATTGCAGTGTAGACATTGCAAACTTTACACAGATAGCGGTGTAGATATTTCCAAGTTTACACAGATACCTGTGTCGATATTTCCATGTTTACAGAGATATCATTGTAGATATTTCCATGTTTATACAGATAGCGGTGTAGTTATTTACATGTTGGTACAGATAGCGGTGTAGATATTTTCAGGTTTATACAGATAGCGGTGTAGATATTTCCATGTTTATAGAGACTGCGGTGTAGATATTTCCATCTTTGCACAGATTTTGGTGTAGATATTTCCATGTTTATACAGATTGCGGTGTAGTTATTTCCATCTTGATACAGATTGCGGTGTAGATACTTCCATGTTTATCCAGGTAGTTGTGTAGAAATTCCCATGTTTATACAGATCGTTTTGTAGATATTTCCATCTTTCTACAGATGTCAGTGTAGATATTTCCAAGTATATACAAATGTCTGTGTATATATTTCCATGTTTATGCAGATGGCGGTGTAGATATTTCCATGTTTATAAAGATGGCAGTGTAGTTATTTCTATGTTTACAGAGATAGCGGTGTAAATATTTCCATGTTTATAGAGATGGTGGTGTAAGTATTTTCATGTTTTTAGAGATAGCGGTGTAGATATTTCCATGTTTATACAGATAGCGGTGTTGCTACTTCCATGTTTATACAGAGAGCGGTGTAGATATTTCCATGTTTATACAGCTCGTGGTGTAGATATTTTCATCTTTATACAGAAGGGAGTGGAGATATTTCCATGTTTATACAGATAGCGGTGTAGACATTTCCATGTCTATAGAGATAGTGGTGTAGGTATTTCCATACTTATACAGATTGCGGTGTAGATATTTCCATCTTTATACAGATGGCGGTGTAGATATTTCCATGTTTATACAGATAGAAGTGAAGATATTTCCATGTTTATACAGATAGTGTTGTAGATATTTCCAAGTTTATACAGATGGCAGTGTAGATACATCCATGTTTCTGAAGATGGCGGTGTAGATATTTTCATGTTTATAGAGATGGCGGTGTAGATATTTCCATGTATATAGAGATTGCAGTGTAGATATTTCCATGTTTATAGAGAAAGTGGTGTAGGTATTTGCATGTTTATAGAGATAGCGGTGTAGATATTTCCATGTTTATACTGGTAGCGGTGTAGATATTTCCATGTTTTCAGAGATAGCGGTGTAGTTATTTCCATCTTTGCACAGATTGCCGTGTAGATATTTCCACGTTTACGCAGATAGCTGTGTAGGTATTTCCTAGTTTACACAGATAGATGTGTAGATATTTCCATGTTTACACACATAGCGTTGTAGATATTTCCATGTTTATACAGATTGCGGTGTAGATAATTCCATGTTTATACAGATGGCTGTGCCGATATTTCCATGTTTATACAGAGTTCTCTGTAGATATTTCCATGTTTATATAGATGACAGTGTAGATATTTCCAGGTTTATACAGATGACTGTGTAGATATTTCCATGTTAATACAGATGGCGGTGTAGATATTTCCATGTTTATAGAGATAGCGGTGTAGATATTTCCATGTTTATAGAGATAGCGGTTTAAATATTTCCATCTTTATACAGATAGTGGTGTAGATATTTCCATGTTTATACAGATGGCGGTGTAGATACAGCCATGTTTCTTAATATGGCAGTGTAGAGATTTTCATGTTTACATAGATGTCGGTGTAGTTATTTCCATGTTTACAGAGATTGCGGTGTAGATATTTCCGTGTTTATAGTGCAAGTGGTGTAGGTATTTCCTTGTTTATAGAGATAGCGGTGTAGACATTTCCATATTTATACAGGTAGCGGTGTAGGTATTTCCATGTTTATACAGATGGCGGTTTAGATATTTCCATGTTTCTAAATATGGCGGTGTAGATACTTCCTTGTTTATACAGATAGCGGTGTAGATATTTCCATGTATATACAGATAGCGGTGTAGATATTTCCATGTTTACACAGATAGTGGTGGATATATTTTCCTGTTTATACAGAGAGCGATGTAGATATTTCCATGTTTTGTAGAGATAGCGGTGTAGATATTTCCATGTCTGTACAGATGGCGGTGTTGATATTTCCATGTATACACAGATGGCCGTGTAGATATTTCCATGTTTAAACAGACGGCGGCGTAGTTATTTCCATGGACATGCAGATGGCGGTGTAGTTATTTCCATGTTTCTACAGATAGCGGTGTAGATATTTCCATGTTTACACAGATGGTGGTGTAGATATTTCTGTGTTTATACACATGGCGGAGTAGATACTTCCATCTTTATGGAGATGGCAGTGTAGATCTTTTCATGTTTATAGAGATGGCGGTGTAGATATTTCCATATTTATAGAGATAGCGGTGTAGATATTTCCATCTTTCTACAGATGGCAGTGTAGATATTTCCATGTTTATACAGATGGCGGTGTAGATATTTCCATATTTATACAGATGTCTGTGTAGATATTTCCATGTGTATACAGATGGTATTGTAGGTATTTCCATGTTTATACAGATGGTGGTGTAGATATTTCCATGTTTATTCAGATGACTGTGTAGATATTTCCATGTTTATTCAGATGACTGTGTAGATATTTCCATATTTTTACACATGGCAGTGTAGATATTTCAATGTTTATAGAGGTGGCGCTGTAGATATTTCCATGTTTATACAGATAACGGTGGAGATATTTCCATGTTTATACAGAGAGCAGTGGAGATATTTCCATGTTTATACACATAGCGGTGTACATATTTCCATGTTTATAGAGACAGCGGTGTAGGTATTTCCATGTTTATACAGATGCCTATGCAGATATTTCCATATTTGTACAGAGTGCTGTGTAGATATTTCTAAGTTTATACAGATGGCAGTGTAGATATTTAAATGTTCCTACACATGACTGTGTAGGTATTTCCAAGTTTATACAGATGTCTTTGTAGTTATTTCCATGTTTATAGAGATAGCGATGCAGATATTTCCATGTTTATACAGATGGCATTGTAGATATTTCCATGTTTATACAGATAGTGGTGTATATATTTCCATGTTTATACAGATCGTGGTGTAGATATTTCCATCTTTATACAGATACCGGTGCAGATATTTCCATGTTTACACCGTTAGCGCTGTAGAAATTTCCTTTTTTGTACAAATCGTGGTGTAGATACTTCCATCTTTCTACAGTTGGCAGTGTAGATATTTCCATGTTTGTACAGATGGCCGTGAAGATATTTCCATGTTTATAGAGATGACTGTGTAGATATTTGCATGTTTATACTGATGGCGGTGTAGGTATTTCCACGTTTATAGAGTTAACGTTGTAGATATTTCCATATTTATACAGATAGCGGTGAAGATATTTCCATGTTTATACAGATGGCGGTTTAGATATTTCCGTGTTTGTAGAGATTGCGGTGGAGATATTTGCATGTTTATAGAGAGAGCGGGGTAGGTATTACCATGTTTATAGAGATAGTGGTGTAGATATTTCCATATTAATACAGATGGCTGTGTAGATATTTCCATGTGTATACACATGGCAGTTTAGATATTTCAATACTTAAAGAGATGGTGGTGTAGATATTTCCATTTTTATACAGACCACTGTGTAGATATTTCCATGTTTATACAGATGGTGGTGTAGATATTTATATGTTTATAGAGATAGCAGTGTAGATATTTCCATGTTTATAGAGATGGCGGTGTAGATATTTCCATGTTTATAGAGATAGCGTTGTAGATATTTCCATATTTATAAAGATAGTGGTGTAGATATTTCCTTCTTTATACACATGGCGGTGTAGGTAATTCCCTGTTTACACACATAGCTCTGCAGATATTTCCATGTTTACGCAGATAGCGTTGTAGGTATTTCCATGTTTATAGAGATAGCGCTGTAGATATTTCCATGTTTATAGAGATGGCAATGAAGATATTTCCATGTTTATAGAGATAGCGGTGAAGATATTTTCATGTTTACACAGATAGCGGTGTAGATATTTCCATGTTTATAACGATAGCGTTGTTGTATTTCCATGTTTATACAGATAGCGGTGTGGATATTTCCATGTTTATACAGCTCGCGGTGTAGATATTTCCATCTTTATACAGATGGCAGTGTAGATATTTGCATGTTTATACAGATGACGGTGTAGGTATTTGCATGTTTATACAGATAGCGGTGCAGATATTTCCATGTTTACACAGATGCCTATGCAGATATTTCCATATTTATACAGATGGCTGTGTAGATATTTCTGTTTATACAGATGGCCGTGTAGATATTTAAATGTTCCTACACATGACTGTGTAGGTATTTCCATGTTTAAACAGATGTCTTTGTAGATATTTCCATGTTTATAGAGATAGCGGTGCAGATATTTCCATGTTTATACAGACCGCAGTGTAGGTATTTCCATATTTATAGAGATAGCAGTGTAGATATTTCCATGTTTGTACAGATGGCGGTGTTGATATTTCCATCTACACACAGATTGCCGTGTAGGTATTTCCATGTGTATACAGATGGCATTGTAGATATTTCCATGTTTATACAGATGGTGGTGTAGATATTTCCATGTTTACACAGATGACTGTATAGCTATTTCCATGTTTATACCGATGGCAGTGTAGATATTTCCATGTTTATAGAGATAACGGTGTAGATATTTCCATATTTATACAGATAACGGTGTGGAAATTTCCATATTTATACAGATGGCGGTGTAAATATTTCCATGTTTATACAGATCACGGTGTAGATATTTCTATGTTTACAGAGATAGCGGTGTAGATATTTCCATGTTTATACAGACAGCGGTGTAGATATTTCCATGTTTATACAGACGGCGGTATAGATATTTCCATGTTTATACAGATAGCGGTGCAGATATTTCCATGTTTGTACAGATGGCGGTGTTGATATTTCCATCTATACACAGATGACCGTGTAGTTATTTCCATGTTTATACAGATAGCGGTGTAGATGTTTCCATGTTTTTACAGATATCGGTGTAGATATTTCCATGTTTACACAGATTGCGGTGTAGATATTTCCATCTTTCAACAGATGGCATTGTAGATATTTCCATCTTTCTACAGATGGCAGTGTAGATATTTCCATGTCTATACAGATGGCAGTGTAGATATTTCCATATTTATACAGATGTCTGTGTACATATTTCCATGTATATACAGATAGCGGTGTAGATATTTCCATGTTTATTGAGATAGCGGTGTAAATATTTCCATATTTATACAGATATTGCTGTATTATTTCCATGTTTTTACAGATAGCGGTGTAGATATTTCCATCTTTATTCAGAGAGTGCTGTACATATTTCCATGTTTATACAGATCACTGTGTAGATATTTCCATGTTTATACAGATAACTTTGTAGATATTTCCATCTTTATACAAACGGTGGTGTGGATACATCCATGTCCCTACACATGACTGTGTAGTTATTTCCATGTTTATACAGATGGCGGTGTAGATATTTCCATGTTTATACAGATCACGGTGTAGATATTTCCATGTTTATAGAGATGGCTGTGTAGATATTTCCATGTTTATAGAGACAGCGGTGTAGGTGTATCCATGTTCATAGAGATAGCAGTGAGGATATTTCCATGTTTATACAGATAGCAGTGTAGATATTTCCATTTTTATAGAGATAGCTGTTTAGATATTTCATATTTATACAGATAGCGGTGTAGATATTTCCATGTTTATACAGATTTCGGTGTAGATATTTCCATGTTTGTACACATGACTGTGTAGGTATTTCCATGTTTTACCGATGGCTTTGTAGATATTTCCATGTTTATAGAGATAGCGGTGCAGATATTTCCATGTTTATACAGATAGCGGTGTAAATATTTCCATGTTTATACAGATCGTGGTGTAGATATTTCCATGTTTATAAAGATACCGGTGTAGATATTTACATGTTTATACAGACCGCAGTGTAGGTATTTCCATGCTTATAGATATAGCGGTGTAGATAATTCCATGTTTGTACAGATGGCGGTATTGATGTTTCCTTCTATACACAGATTGCCATGTAGGTATTTCCATGTGTATACAGATGGCATTGTAGTTATTTCCATGTTTATACAGATGGTGGTGTAGATATTTCCATGTTTATACATATGACTGTATAGGTATTTCCCTGTTTTTACAGATGGCATTGTAGATATTTTCATGTTTATAGAGATAGCAGTGTAGATATTTCCAGGTTTTTACAGATGGCGGTGTAGATATATCCAAGTTTATAGAGATAGCGGTGTAGATATTTCCATATTTACACAGATAACGGTGTAGATATTTCCATGTTTATACAGATAGCCGTGTAAATATTTCCATGTTTATACAGATCACGGTGTAGTTATTTCCATGTTTATAGAGATAGCGGTGTAGATACTTCCATGTTTATACAGATAGCGATGAAGATATTTCCATGTTTTTGCAGATGGCGGTGCAGATATTTCTGTGGATACGTAGACGGCTGTGTAAAGATTTCCATGTTTATAGAGAAAGCGGTGTAGATTTTTCCATGTTTATATAGATAGCGGTGTAGGTATTTCCATGTATATACACATGGCTGTGTTGATATTTCCATGTTTATACAGATGGCAGTGTAGATATTTCCATGTTTATACAGATAACTTTGTAAGTATTTCCATGGTATACAGATGGCGGTGTAGATATTACGATGATTATAGGGATAGCAGTGGATATATTTCCATGTTTATACAGGTAGCGGTGTAGATATTTCCATGTTTATACTGATCGCGGTGTAGATATTTCCATGTTTATAGAGATGGCGGTGTAGATATTTCCATGTTCATAGAGATAGCAGTGTTGATTTTTCCATGTTTATACAGATCACGTTGTAGATGTTTCCATGTTTATACAGATCATGGTGTAGATATTTCCATGTTTACACAGATCGCGGTGTTGATATTACCATGTTTATAGGGATAGCGGTGCAAATATTTCCACATTTATACAGATAGCGGTGTAGTTAATAGCATGTTTATACAGATAGTGGTGTAGATATTTCCATGTATAAACAGAAGTGTGTGTGTATATTTCCATGTTTAAACAGATGGCAGTCTAGATATTTCCTTGTTTATACAAATAGCGGTGTAGTTATTTCCATGTTTATGCAGATAGCGGTGTAGATATTTCCATGTATATACAGATGGCTGTGTAGATATTTCCATGTTTAAACAGATGGCGGTGTAGATATTTCCTTGTTTATACAAATAGCGGTGTAGTTATTTCCATGTTTATACAGATAACGTTGTAAGTATATCCATGTTTATACAGATTGGGGTGTAGATATTTCGATGTTGATAGAGATAGCAGTGCAGATATTTCCATGTTTATACAGATCGCGGTGTAGATATTTCCATGTTTATACTGATCGCGGTGTAGATATTTCCATGTTTACAGAGATGGCGGTGTAGATATTTCCATGTTCATAGAGATAGCGGTGTTGATTTTTCAATGTTTATAGAGATAGCGGTGTGGATATTTCCATGTTTATACAGATAGGGGTGTAGATATTTCCATGTTTATAGAGATGGCGGTGTAGATATTTCCATGTCTATACAGATCACGGTGTAGAGGTTTCCATGTTTATACAGATCATGGTGTAGATATTTCCATGTTTATACAGATCGCGGTGTTGATATTACCATGTTTATAGGGATAGTGGTGCAAATATTTCCACATTTATACAGATAGCGGTGTAGTTATTAGCATGTTTATACAGATAGCGGTGTAGATATTTCCATGTATAAACAGATGTCTGTGTATATATTTCCATGTTTAAACAGATGGCGGTGTAGATATTTCCTTGTTTATACAAATAGCGGTGTAGTTATTTCCATGTTTATACATATAGCGGTGTAGATATTTCCATGTATATACAGATGGCTGTGTAGATATTTCCATGTTTATACAGATGTCTGTGTAGATATTTCCATGTTTATACGGATAGCTGTGTAGATATTTCCATGTTTATACAGACCACGGTGTAGATATTTCCATGTTTATACAGGTGGCAGGGTTGATATTTCCATCTCTACACAGATGACCTTGTAGATATTTCCATTTTTATACACATGGCGGTGCAGATATTTCCATGTTTATACAGATAGCTGTGTAGTTATTTCCATGTTTATATAGATAGTGGTGTAGATATTTCCATGTATATACACATGGCTGTGTAGATATTTCCATGTTTATACACATGGCGGTGTAGATATTTCCATGTTTATACCGATAACTTTGTAAGTATTTTCATGTTTATACAGATGGCGGTGTAGATATTTCGATGTTTATAGAGATAGCAGTGGAGATATTTCCATGTTTATAGAGATAGCGGTGTAGATATTTCCACGTTTATACTGATCGCGGTGTTGATATTTCCATGTTTATAGAGATGGCGGTGTAGATATTTCCATGTTTATACAGATTGTGGTGTAGATATTTCCATGTTTATACAGATCATGGTGTAGCTATTTCCATGTTTATGCAGATCGCGGTGTTGATATTACAAAGTTTATAGGGATAGCGGTGCAAATATTTCCACATTTATACAGATAGCGGTGTAGTTATTAGCATGTTTATACGGATAGTGGTGTAGATATTTCCATGTATAAACAGATGTCTGTGTATATATTTCCATGTTTAACCAGATGGCGGTGTAGGTATTTCCTTGTTTATACAAATAGCGGTGAAGTTATTTCCATGTTTATACAGATCACGGTGTAGATATTTCCTTGTTTATACAAATAGCAGTGTAGTTATTTCAATGTTTATACAGATAGCGGTGTATATATTTCCTTGTTTGTACCGATGGCTGTGTAGATATTTCCATGTTTATACAGATGACTTTGTAGGTATTTCCATGTTTATACAGATGGCGGTGTAGTTATTTCCATGTTTACAGAGATAGCTGTTTATATATTTCCTTGTTTATTCAGATAGCGGTGTAGATATTTCCATGTTTATACAGATCGCGGTGTAGATATTTCCATGTTTATACAGACAGCAGTGGAGATATTTCCATGTTTATACACATAGCGGTGTACATATTTCCATGTTTATAGAGACAGCGGTGTAGGTATTTCCATGTTTATACAGATAGCGGTGTAGATATTTCCATGTATAAACAGATGTCTGTGTATATATTTCCATGTTTAAACAGATGGCGGTGTAGATATTTCCTTGTTTATACAAATAGCGGTGTAGTTATTTCAGTGTTTATACAGATAGCGGTGTAGATATTTCCATGTATATACAGATGGCGGTGTAGATATTTAAATGTTTATACAGATGGCTATGTAGATATTTCCATGTTTATACAGATGACTTTGTAGTTATTTCCATGTTTATACAGATGGCGGTGTAGGTATTTCCATGTTTATAGAGATAGCTGTGTAGATATTTCCAAGTTTATATAGATAGCGGTGTAGATATTTCCATGTTTATACAGACAGCAGTGGAGATATTTCCATGTTTATACACATAGCGGTGTACATATTTCCATGTTTATAGTGATTGTGGTGTAAATATTCCCATGTTTATAGAGATGGCGGTGTAGATATTTCCATGTTCCTAGCGATTGCCTTGTTGATTTTTCCAAATTTATTCAGATAGCGGTGTGGATATTTCCATGTTTATACAGATAGGGGTGTAGATATTTCCATGTTGATAGAGATGGCGGTGTAGATATTTCCATGATTACACAGATCACGGTGTAGATATTTCCTTGTTTATACAAATAGCGGTGTAGTTATTTCCATGTTTATACAGATAGTGGTGTTGGTATGTCCATGTTTATACAGATAGTGGTGTAGATATTTCCATGTTTATACAGATCATGGTGTAGATATTTCCATGTTTATACAGATAGCGGTGTTGATATTACCATGTTTACAGGGATAGCGGTGCAAATATTTCCACATTTATACAGATAGCGGTGTAGTTATTATCATGTTTATACAGATAGCGGTGTAGATATTTCCATGTATAAACAGATGTCTGTGTAGATATTTCCATGTTTAAACAGATGGTGGTGTAGATATTTCCTTGTTTATACAAACAGCGATTTATTTATTTCCATGTTTATACAGATAGCGGTGTAGATATTTCCATGTATATACAGACGGGTGTGTAGATGTTTCCATGTTTATACAGACGGCTGTGTAGATATTTCCATGTTTATACGGATGACTTTTTAGGTATTTCAATGTTTATACAGATTGCGGTGTAGATATTTGCATGTTTATAGAGATAGCTGTGTAGATATTTCCATCTTTATAGAGATAGTGGTGTAGATATTTACATGTTTATACAGATCGCGGTGTAGATATTTCCATGTTTATACAGATCGCGGTTTAGATATTTCCATTTTCCTACCCATGACTGTGTTCGTATATCCATGTTTATACAGATGGCTTTGTAGATATTTCCATGTTTATAGAGATAGCGGTGTAGATATTTCCATGTTTATACAGATAGCGGTGTAAATATTTCCATGTTTATAGAGATCGTGGTGTAGATATTTCCATTTTTATACAGATACCGGTGTAGAAATTTCCATGTTTATACAGACCGCAGTGTAGATATTTCCATGTTTATACAGATAGCGGTGTAGGTATTTCCATGTTTGTACAGATGGCGGTGTTGATGTTTCCATCTATACACAGATTGCCCTGTAGGTATTTCCACGTGTATACAGTTGGCATTGTAGATATTTCCATGTTTATACAGATGGTGGTGTAGATATTTCCATGTTTATACAGATGACTTTATAGGTATTTCCATGTTTTTACAGAATGCATTGTAGATATTTCCATGTTTATAGAGATAGCAGTGTAGATATTTCCATGTTTATACAGATGGCGGTGTAGATATTTCCATGTTTATACAGATAGCAGTGTAAATATTTCCATGTTTATACAGATCACGGTGTAGATATTTCCTTGTTTATAGAGATAGCGGTGTAGATATTTCCATGTTTATACAGATAGCGGTTTAGATATTTCCATGTTTATACAGACCGCGGTGTAGATATATCCATGTTTATACAGATAGCGGTGTAGATATTTCCATGTTTGTACAGATGGCGGTGTTGATATTTCCATCTATACACAGATGAGCGTGTAGATATTTCCATGTTTATACAGACGGCGGCACAGATATTTCCATGGATATGTAGATGGCGGTGTTGATATTTCCATGTTTATACAGATAGCGGTGCAGATATTTCCATGTTTATACAGATGCCTATGCAGATATTTCCATATTTATACAGAGGGCTGTGTAGATATTTCTAAGTTTATACAGATGGCAATGTAGATATTTCCATGTTCCTTCACATGACTTTGTAGTTATTTCCATGTTTATACAGATGGCTTTGCAGGTATTTCCTTGTTTATAGGGATAGCAGTGTAGATATTTCCATGTTTATACAGATAGCGGTGTAGTTATTTCCATGTTTATATAGATAGCGGTGTAGATATTTCCATGTATATACAAATGGCTGTGTAGATATTTCCATGTTTATACAGATGGCGGTGTAGATATTTCCATGTTTATAGAGATAGCAGTGGAGATATTTCCATGTTTATACAGATAGCGGTGTAGATATTTCCATGTTTATACTGATCGTGGTGTAAATATTCCCGTGTTTATAGAGATGGCGGTGTAGATATTTCCATGTTCATAGCGATAGCCTTGTTGATTTTTCAATATTTATAGAGATAGCGGTGTGGATATTTCCATGTTTATATAGATAGGGGTGTAGATATTTCCGTGTTGATAGAGTTGGCGGTGTAGTTATTTCCATGTTTATACAGACCACAGTGTAGATATTTCCATGTTTATACAGATCGCGGTGTAGATATTTCCATCTTTATACAGATCATGGTGTAGATATTTCCATGTTTATTCAGATCACGGTGTTGATATTACCATGTTTATAGGGATAGCGGTGCAAATATTTCCACATTTATACAGATAGCGGTGTAGATATTTCCATGTATAAACAGATGTCTGTGTAGATATTTCCATGTTTAAACAGATGGTGGTGTAGATATTTCCTTGTTTATACAAACAGCGATTTATTTATTTCCACGTTTATACAGATAGCGGTGTAGATATTTCCATGTATATACAGACGGGTGTGTAGATGTTTCCATGTTTATACAGACGGCTGTGTAGATATTTCCATGTTTATACGGATGACGTCGTAGGTATTTCAATGTTTATACAGATTGCGGTGTAGATATTTGCATGTTTATAGAGATAGCTGTGTAGATATTTCCATCTTTATAGAGATAGCGGTGTAGATATTTACATGTTTATACAGATCGCGGTGTAGATATTTCCATGTTTATACAGATCGTGGTTTAGATATTTCCATTTTCCTACTCATGACTGTGTTCCTATATCCATGTTTATACAGATGGCTTTGTAGATATTTCCATGTTTATAGAGATAGCGGTGTAGATATTTCCATGTTTATACAGATAGCGGTGTAAATATTTCCATGTTTATACAGATCGTGGTGTAGATATTTCCATGTTTATACAGATACCGGTGTAGATATTTCCATGTTTATACAGACCGCAGTGTAGATATTTCCATGTTTATACAGATAGCGGTGTAGGTATTTCCATGTTTGTACAGATGGCGGTGTTGATGTTTCCATCTATACACAGATTGACGTGTAGGTATTTCCACGTGTATACAGTTGGCATTGTAGATATTTCCATGTTTATACAGATGGTGGTGTAAATATTTCCATGTTTATACAGATGACTTTATAGGTATTTCCATGTTTTTACAGAATGCATTGTAGATATATCCATGTTTATAGAGATAGCAGTGTAGATATTTCCATGTTTATACAGATGGCGGTGTAGATATTTCCATGTTTATACAGATAGCGGTGTAAATATTTCCATGTTTATACAGATCACGGTGTAGATATTTCCTTGTTTATAGAGATAGCGGTGTAGATATTTCCATGTTTATACAGATAGCGGTTTAGATATTTCCATGTTTATACAGACCGCGGTGTAGATATATCCATGTTTATACAGATAGCGGTGTAGATATTTCCATGTTTGTACAGATGGCGGTGTTGATATTTCCATCTATACACAGATGAGCGTGTAGATATTTCCATGTTTATACGGACGGCGGCGCAGATATTTCCATGGATATGTAGATGGCGGTGTTGATATTTCCATGTTTATACAGATAGCGGTGCAGATATTTCCATGTTTATACAGATGACTATGCAGATATTTCCATATTTATACAGAGGGCTGTGTAGATATTTCTAAGTTTATACAGATGGCAGTGCAGGTATTTCCATGTTCCTACACATGACTTTGTAGTTATTTCCATGTTTATACAGATGGCTTTGCAGGTATTTCCTTGTTTATAGGGATAGCGGTGTAGATATTTCCATGTTTATACAGATAGCGGTGTAGTTATTTCCATGTTTATATAGATAGCGGTGTAGATATTTCCATGTATATACAAATGGCTGTATAGATATTTCCATGTTTATACAGATGGCGGTGTAGATATTTCCATGTTTATAGAGATAGCAGTGGAGATATTTCCATGTTTATACAGATAGCGGTGTAGATATTTCCATGTTTATACTGATCGTGGTGTAAATATTCCCATGTTTATAGAGATGGCGGTGTAGATATTTCCATGTTCATAGCGATAGCCTTGTTGATTTTTCAATATTTATAGAGATAGCAGTGTGGATATTTCCATGTTTATATAGATAGGGGTGTAGATATTTCCATGTTGATAGAGTTGGCGGTGTAGATATTTCCATGTTTATACAGACCACAGTGTAGATATTTCCATGTTTATACAGATTGCGGTGTAGATATTTCCATCTTTATACAGATCATGGTGTAGATATTTCCATGTTTATTCAGATCACGGTGTTGATATTACCATGTTTATAGGGATAGCGGTGCAAATATTTCCACATTTATACAGATAGCGGTGTAGATATTTCCATGTATAAACAGATGTCTGTGTAGATATTTCCATGTTTAAACAGATGGTGGTGTAGATATTTCCTTGTTTATACAAACAGCGATTTATTTATTTCCACGTTTATACAGATAGCGGTGTAGATATTTCCATGTATATACAGACTGGTGTGTAGATGTTTCCATGTTTATACAGACGGCTGTGTAGATATTTCCATGTTTATACGGATGACTTCGTAGGTATTTCAATGTTTATACAGATTGCGGTGTAGATATTTGCATGTTTATAGAGATAGCTGTGTAGATATTTCCATCATTATAGAGATAGCGGTGTAGATATTTACATGTTTATACAGATCGCGGTGTAGATATTTCCATGTTTATACAGATCGCGGTTTAGATATTTCCATTTTCCTACTCATGGCTGTGTTCGTATATCCATGTTTATACAGATGGCTTTGTAGATATTTCCATGTTTATAGAGATAGCGGTGTAGATATTTCCATGTTTATACAGATAGCGGTGTAAATATTTCCATGTTTATACAGATGGTGGTGGAGATATTTCCATGTTTATACAGATACCGGTGTTGAAATTTCCATGTTTATACAGACCGCAGTGTAGATATTTCCATGTTTTTACAGATAGCGGTGTAGGTATTTCCATGTTTGTACAGATGGCGGTGTTGATGTTTCCATCTATACACAGATTGCCGTGTAGGTATTTCCACGTGTATACAGTTGGTATTGTAGATATTTCCATGTTTATACAGATGGTGGTGTAGATATTTCCATGTTTATACAGATGACTTTATAGGTATTTCCATGTTTTTACAGAATGCATTGTAGATATTTCCATGTGTATAGAGATAGCAGTGTAGATATTTCCATGTTTATACAGATGGCGGTGTAGATATTTCCATGTTTATACAGATAGCAGTGTAAATATTTCCATGTTTATACAGATCACGGTGTAGATATTTCCTTGTTTATAGAGATAGCGGTATAGATATTTCCATGTTTATACAGATAGCGGTTTAGATATTTCCATGTTTATACAGACCGCGGTGTAGATATATCCATGTTTATACAGATAGCGGTGTAGATATTTCCATGTTTGTACAGATGGCGGTGTTGATATTTCCATCTATACACAGATGAGCGTGTAGATATTTCCATGTTTATACAGACGGCGGCGCAGATATTTCCATGGATATGTAGATGGCGGTGTTGATATTTCCATGTTTATACAAATAGCGGTGCAGATATTTCCATGTTTATACAGATGCCTATGCAGATATTTCCATATTTATACAGAGGGCTGTGTAGATATTTCTAAGTTTATACAGATGGCAGTGTAGATATTTCCATGTTCCTACACATGACTTTGTAGTTATTTCCATGTTCATACAGATGGCTTTGAAGGTATTTCCTTGTTTATAGGGATAGCGGTGTAGATATTTCCATGTTTATACAGATAGCGGTGTAGTTATTTCCATGTTTATATAGATAGCGGTGTAGATATTTCCATGTATATACAAATGGCTGTGTAGATATTTCCATGTTTATACAGATGGCGGTGTAGATATTTCCATGTTTATAGAGATAGCAGTGGAGATATTTCCATGTTTATACAGATAGCGGTGTAGATATTTCCATGTTTATACTGATCGTGGTGTAAATATTCCCATGTTTATAGAGATGGCGGTGTAGATATTTCCATGTTCATAGCGATAGCCTTGTTGATTTTTCAATATTTATAGAGATAGCGGTGTGGATATTTCCATGTTTATATAGATAGGGGTGTAGATATTTCCATGTTGATAGAGTTGGCGGTGTAGATATTTCCATGTTTATACAGACCACAGTGTAGATATTTCCATGTTTATACAGATTGCGGTGTAGATATTTCCATCTTTATACAGATCATGGTGTAGATATTTCCATGTTTATTCAGATCACGGTGTTGATATTACCATGTTTATAGGGATAGCGGTGCAAATATTTCCACATTTATACAGATAGCGGTGTAGATATTTCCATGTATAAACAGATGTCTGTGTAGATATTTCCATGTTTAAACACATGGTGGTGTAGATATTTCCTTGTTTATACAAATAGCTATGTATTTATTTCCATGTTTATACAGATAGCGGTGTAGATATTTCCATGTATATACAGACGGCTGTGTAGATATTTCCATGTTTATACAGACGGCTGTGTAGATATTTCCAAGTTTATACAGATGACTTTGTAGGTATTTCAATGTTCATACACATTGCGGTGTAGATATTTCCATGTTTATAGAGATAGCTGTGTAGATATTTCCATGTTTATAGAGATAGCGGAGTAGATATTTACATGTTTATAAAGATCGCGGTGTGGATATTTCCATGTTCATACAGATCGCGGTGTAGATATTTCCATGTTCCTACTCATGACTCTGTTCGTATTTCCATGTTTATACAGATGGCTTTGTAGATATTTCCATGTTCATAGAGATAGCGGTGTAGATATTTCCATGTTTATACAGATAGCTGTGTAAATATTTCCATGTTTATACAGATCGTGGTGTAGATATTTCCATGTTTATACAGATACCGTTGTAGAAATTTCCATGTTTATACAGACCGCAGTGTAGATATTTCCATGTGTATACAGATAGCGGTGTAGATATTTCCATGTTTGTACAGATGGCGGTGTTGATGTTTCCATCTATACACAGATTGCCGTGTAGGTATTTCCATGTGTATACAGATGGTATTGTAGATATTTCCATGTTTATACAGATGGTGGTGTAGATATTACCATGTTTACACAGATGACTGTATAGGTATTTCCATGTTTTTACAGAATGCATTGTAGATATTTCCATGTTTATACAGATGGCGGTGTAGATATTTCCATGTTGAAAGAGATAGCGGTGTACGTATTTCCATATTTATACAGATAACGGTGTAGATATTTCCATTTTTATACAGATAGCAGTGTAAATATTTCCATGTTTATACAGATCACGGTGTAGATATTTCCATGTTTATAGAGATAGCGGTGTAGATATTTCCATGTTTATACAGATAGCGGTTTACATATTTCCATGTTTATACAGACCACGGTGTAGATATTTCCATGTTTATACAGATTGCGGTGTAGATATTTCCATGTTTGTACAGATGGCGGTGTTGATATTTCCATCTATACACAGATGACCGTGTAGATATTTCCATGTTTATACAGATGGCGGCGCAGATATTTCCATGGATATGTAGATGGCGGTGTAGATATTTCCACGTTTATAAAGATAGTGGTGTAGTTATTTCCATGTTTATATAGATAGCGGTGTAGATATTTCCATCTATATACACATGGCTGTGTAGATATTTCCATGTTTATACAGATGGCGGTGTAGATATTTCCATGTTTATACCGATAACTTTGTATGTATTTCCATGTTTATACAGATGGCGGTGTAGATATTTCGATGTTCATAGAGATAGCAGTGGAGATATTTCCATATTTATAGAGATAGTGGTGTAGATATTTCCACGTTTATACTGATCGCGGTGTAGATATTTTCATGTTTTTAGAGATGGCGGTGTAGATATTTCCATGTTCATAGAGATAGCGGTGTTGATTTTTCCATGTTTATAGAGATAGCGGTGTGGATATTTCCATGTTTATACAGATAGGGGTGTAGATATTTCCATGTTTATAGAGATAGCGGTGTAGATATATCCGTGTTTATACTGATCATGGTGTAGATATTTCCATGTTTATACAGATCGCGGTGTAGATATTTCCATGTTTATACAGATCATGGTGTAGATATTTCCATGTTTATACAGATCGCGGTGTTGATATTACCATGTTTATAGGGGTAGCGGTGCAAATATTTCCACATTTATGCAGATAGCGGTGTAGTTCTTAGCACGTTTATACAGATAGCGGTGTAGATATTTCCATCTATAAACAGATGTCTGTGTATATATTTCCATGTTTAAACAGATGGCGGTGTAGATATTTCCTTGTTTATACAAATAGCGGTGTAGTTATTTCCATGTTTATACAGATCATGGTGTAGATATTTCCTTGATTATACAAATAGCGGTGTAGTTATTTCCATATTTATACAGATAGCGGTGTAGATATTTCCTTGTTTATACAAATAGCGGTATAGATATTTCCATGTTTATACAGATCACTGTGTAGTTATTTCCTTGTTTATACAAATAGTGGTGTAGTTATTTCCATGTTTATACTGATAGTGGTGCCCATATTTCCATGAATATACAGATGGCTGTGTAGATATTTCCATGTTTATACAGATGGCTGTGTAGATATTTCCATGTTTATACAGATGACTTTGTAGGTATTTCCATGTTTTACCGATGGCGGTGTAGATATTTCCAGGTTTATAGAGATAGTTGTGTAGATATTTCCATGTTTATACAGATAGCGGTGTAGATATTTCCATGTTTATACAGATCACGGTGTAGATATTTCCATGTTTATACAGATAGCGGTGTAAATATTTCCATGTTTATACAGATCACGGTGTAGTTATTTCCATGTTTACAGATACAGCGGTGTAGATATATCCATGTTTATACAGATAGCGGTTTAGATATTTCCATTTTTATACAGACGGAGGTGAAGATATTTACATGTTTAAACAGATAGCGGTGCAGATATTTCCATTTTTATACAGATAGCGGTGTAAATATTTCCATGTTCATACAGATCGTGGTGTACATATTTCCATGTTTATACAGATACCGGTGTAGATATTTCCATGTTTATACAGACCGCAGTGTAGATATTTCCATGTTTATAGATATAGCAGTGTAGATATTTCCATATTTGTACAGACGGCGGTGTTGATGTTTCCATCTATACACAGATTGCCGTGTAGGTATTTCCATGTGTATGCAGATGGCATTGTTGATATTTACATGTTTATACAGATTGCGGTGTAGATATTTCCATGTTTGTACAGATCGCGGTGTTGGTATTTCCATCTATACACAGATGACCGTGTAGATATTTCCATGTTTATACAGACGGCGGCGCAGATATTTCCATGGATATGTAGATGGCGGTGTAGATATTTCCACGTTTATACAGATAGTGGTGTAGTTATTTCCATGTTTATATAGATAGTGGTGTAGATATTTCCATCTTTATACACATGGCTGTGTAGATATTTCCATGTTTATGGAGATAGCGGTGTAGATATTTCCATGTTTATACAGATAGCGGTGTAGATATTTCCATGTTTATACAGACCACGGTGAAAATATTTCCATGTTTATACAGATAGCGTTGCAGATATTTCCATGATGGTACAGATGGCGGTGTTGATATTTCCATCTATACACAGATGACCGTGTAGATATTTCCATGTTTATACAGATGGCGGCGCAGATATTTCTATGGATATGTAGATGGCGGTGTAAATATTTCCATGTTTATACAGAAAGTGGTGTAGTTATTTCCATGTTTATATAGATAGCAGTGTAGATATTTCCATGTATATACATATGGCTGTGTAGATATTTCCATGTTTATACAGATGGCGGTGTAGATATTTCCATGTTTATACAGATAACTTTGTAAGTATTTCCATGTTTATACAGATGGCGTTGTAGATATTTTTATGTTTATAGAGATAGCAGTGGAGATATTTCCATGTTTATACAGATAGCGGTGTAGATATTTCCATGTTTATACTGATCGCGGTGTAGATATTTCCATGTTTATAGAGATGGCGGTGTAGATATTTCCATGTTCATAGAGACAGCGGTGTTGATTTTTCCATGTTCATAGAGATAGCTGTGTGGATATTTCCATGTTTATACAGATAGGGTTGTAGATATTTCCCTGTTTATAGAGATGGCGGTGGAGATATTTCCATGTTTATACATATCATGGTGTTGGTATTTCCATGTTTATACAGATCGTGGTGTTGATATTACCATGTTTATAGGGATAGCGGTCCAAATATTTCCACATTTGTACAGATAGCGGTGTAGTTATTAGCATGTTTATACAGATAGCGGTGTAGATATTTCCATGTATAAACAGATGTCTGTGTATAAATTTCCATGTTTAAACAGATGGCGGTATAGATATTTCCTTGTTTATAGAAATATTGGTATAGATATTTCCATGTTTATACAGCTCGCGGTGTAGACATTTCCATCTTTATACAGATGGCAGTGTAGATATTTCCATGTTTATACAGATAGCAGTATAGATATTTCCATGTCTATAGAGATAGCGGTGTAGTTATTTCCATATTTATACAGATTGCGGTGTAGATATTTCCATCTATATACAGATGGCGGTGTAGATATTTCCATGTTTATACAGATGGCAGTGAAGATATTTCCATATTTATACAGATAGTGGTGTAGATATTTCCATGTTTATACAGATGGCGGTGTAGATACATCCATGTTTCTGAAGATGGCCGTGTAGATATTTTCATGTTTATAGAGATGGAGGTGTAGATATTTCCATGTATATAGAGATAGCATTGTAGATATTTTCATGTTTATAGAGAAAGTGGTGTAGGTATTTTCATGTTTATACAGATGGCAGTGTAGTTATTTCCATGTTTATACAGACATCGGTGTAGATATTTCCATGTTTACAGAGATAGTGTTGTAGGTATTTCTATCTTTGCACAGATTGCGGTGTAAGTATTGCCCAAATTACAGAGATAGCTGTGTAGATATTTCCAAGTTTACACAGATAGCTGTGTAGCTATTTCCATGTTTACAGAGATAGCATTGTAGATATTTCCATGTTTATACAGATTGCGGTGTAGTTATGTCCATGTTGATACAGATAGCGGCGTAGATATTTCCATGTTTATACAAGTAGCTGTGTAGAAATTCCCATGTTTATACAGATCGCTTTGTAGACATTTCCATCTTTCTACAGATGTCAGTGTAGATATTTCCAAGTTTATACAGATGGCAGTGTAGATATTTCCATGTTTATACAGATGTCTGTGTAGATATTTCCATGTTTATGCAGATGGCGGTGTAGATATTTCCATGTTTACAGAGATGGCAGTGTAGTTATTTCTATGTTTATAGAGATAGCGGTGTAAATATCTCCATGTTTATAGAGATGGTGGTGTAAGTATTTTCATGTTTATAGAGATAGCGCTGTAGATATTTCCATGTTTATACAGATAACGGTGTTGGTATTTCCATGTTTATACAGATAGCGTTGTAAATATTTCCATGTTTATACAGATGGCGGTGTAGATATTTCCATGTTTATACAGATGGCAGTGAAGATATTTCCATGTTTATACAGATAGCGGTGTAGATACATCCATGTTTCTGAAGATGGCGGTGTAGATATTTTCATGTTTATAGAGAAAGAGGTGTAGATATTTCCATGTATATAGAGATAGCAGTGTAGATATTTTCATGTTTATAGAGAAATCGGTGTAGGTATTTCCATATTTATAGAGATAGCGGTGTAGATATTTCCATATTTATACAGATAGCTGTGAAGGTATTTCCATGTTTATACAGATTGCAGTGTAGATATTTCCATGTTTCTACAGATGGCGGTGTAGATATTTCCTTGTTTATACAGACAGCAGTGTAGTTATTTCCATGTTTATACAGGTAGCGGTGTAGATATTTCCATGTTTACAGAGATAGAGGTGTAGATATTTACATCTTTGCACAGATTGCCGTGTAGATATTTCCATGTTTACACACATAGCGTGGTAGATATTTCCATGTTTATACAGATTGCGCTGTAGATATGTCCATGATTATACAGATAGCGGTGTAGAAATTTTCATGTTTATACAGATAGCGGTGGAGATATTTCCATGTTTATAGAGGCTGCGGTATAGATATTTCCATGTTTATACAGATAGCGGTGTAGATATTTCGATATTTACAGAGATAGCGGTGTAGATATTTCCATCTTTGTACAGATTGCTGTGTAGATATTTCCATTTTTACACAGTTAGCTGGGTAGATATTTCCAAGTTTACACAGATAGCTGTGTAGATATTTCCATGTTTACACAGATAGCATTGTATAAATTTCCATGTTTATACAGATAGCGGTGTAGATATTTCCATGTTTACAGAGATAGCGGTGTAGATATTTCCATCTTTGCACAGATTGCTGTGTAGATATTTCCATTTTTACACAGATAGCTGGGTAGATATTTCCATGTTTACACAGATAGCTGTGTAGATATTTCCATGTTTACACAGATAGCATTGTATATATTTCCATGTTTATACAGATAGCGGTGTAGATATTTCCATGTTTATACAGATAGCTGTGGAGATATTTCCATGTTTATACAGATAGCAGTGGAGATATTTCCCTGTTTATACAGATAGCGATGTAGATATTTCCATGTTTATACAGATAGCGGTTTAGATATTTCCATGTTTACAGAGATAGTGGTGTAGATATTTCCATGTTTATACAGATGGCTGTGTAGATATTTCCATGTGTTTACAGATGGCAGTGTAGATATTGCCATGTTTATAGAGATGGCGCTGTAGATATTTCAATGTTTATACAGATGGCAGTGTGGATATTTCCATGTTTATACAGATAACGGTGTAGATATTTCCATGTTTACAGAAATAGCGGTGTAGATATTTCCATCTTTGCACAGATTGCGCTGTAAGTATTGCCAAATTTACACAGATAGCGGTGTAGATATTTCCAAGTTTACACAGATAGCTGTGTAGATATTTCCGTGTTTACAGATATAGCATTGTAGATATTTCCATGTTTATACAGATTGCAGTGTAGTTATTTCCATGTTGATACAGATAGCGGTGTAGATATTTCCATGTTTATACAGGCAGTGGTGTAGAAATTCCCATGTTTCTACAGATCGCTTTGTAGACATTTGCATCTTTCTACAGATGTCATTGTAGATATTTCCAAGTTTATACAGATGGCAGTGTAGATATTTTCTTGTTTTTGTAGATGGCGTTGTACATATCTCCATGTTCATAGAGATAGCGGTGTAGATATTTCCATGTTTATAGAGATAGCGGTGTAGATATTTCCATGTTTCTACAGATAACTGTGCAGATATTTCCATGTTTGTACAGATGGCATTGTAGATATTTCCATGTTTATAGAGATAGCGGTGTAGATATTTTCGTGTTTATACAGATTGCGGTGGAGATATGTCCATGTTTATACAGTTGGCTGTGCATATATTTCCATGTTTATACAGAGTTCTCTGTAGATATTTCCATGTTTATATAGATGACAGTGTAGATATTTCCAGGTTTCTACAGATGACTGTGTAGGTATTTCCATGTTTTACAGATAACGTTGTAGATATTTCCATCTTTATACAAACGGTGGTGTAGATATTTCCATGTTCCTACACATGACTGTGTAGTTATTTCCATGTTTATACAGATGGCGGTGTAGATATTTTAATATTTATAGAGATAGAAGTGTAGATATTTCCAGGTTTATACAGATAGCGGTGTAAATATTTCCATGTTTATACAGATCGTGGTGTAGATATTTCCATGTTTATACAGATACCGGTGTAGATATTTCCATGTTTATAC
Source organism: Pan troglodytes (assembly GCF_028858775.2). NCBI lineage: Eukaryota > Metazoa > Chordata > Mammalia > Primates > Hominidae > Pan > Pan troglodytes. The sequence goes on along the minus strand of NC_072405.2, from coordinate 2,307,252 downwards.
AGACTGCATTGTAGATATTTCTATGTTTATACAGATAGCGGTGTAGATATTTCCATCTTTATACAGATGGTGTTGTAGATATTTCCATGGATACGCAGATGGCGGTGTGGATGTTTCCATGTTTATAGAGATAGCGGTGTACTTATTTCCATATTTATAGACATAGCGGTGTAGATATTTCCATGTTTATATAGATGGCGTTGTAGATACTTCCGTGTTTATACCGATAACGGTGTTGGTATTTCCACGTTTATGCAGATAGTGATGTAGATATTTCCATGTTTATACAGCTCGCGGTTCAGATATTTATATCTTTATACAGATGGCATTGTAGATATTTCCTTATTCACACAGATGGCGGTGTAGATGTTTCCATGTTTATACAGATGGCGGAGTAGATAGTTCCAAGTTTATGGAGATGGCAGTGTAGATATTTTTATGTTTATAGAGATTGCGGTGTAGATATTTCCATGTTTATAGAGATAGCAGTACAGATATTTACATGTTTATACAGATGGCTGTGTAGATATTTCCATGTGTATACAGACGGCATTGTAGACATTTCCATGTTTATACAGATGACTGTATAGGTATTTCCATGTTTTTACAGATGGCAGTGCAGATATTTTCATGTGTATAGAGATGGCGGTGTAGATATTTCCATGTTTATAGAGAAAGCGGTGTAGGTATTTCCATGTTTGTACATATGGCGGTGTTGATATTTACATCTATACACAGATGGCCATGTAGATATTTCCATGTTTATACAGATGGCGGCGTAGATATTTTCATGTTTATACGGATACCGGTGTAGATATTTACACTTTTATACTGATCGCAGTGTAGATATTTCCATGTTTATAGAGATGGCAGTGTAGATATTTCCATGTTCATAGAGATAGCGGTGTTGATTTTTCCATGTTTATAGGGATAGCGGTGTGGATATTTCCATGTTTATACAGATAGCGGTGTAGATAATTCCATGTTTATACAGATAGCGGTGTAGATATTTCCGTGGTTATAGAGATTGCGGTGTAGGTATTTCCATGTTTATAGACATAGCGTTGTAGATATTTCCATGTTTATATAGATGGCGTTGTAGATAATTCCATGTTTATACCGATAGCGGAGTTGGTACTTCCACATTTATACAGATAGCGATGTAGGTATTTCCATGTTTATACAGCTCGCGGTGCAGATATTTATATCTTTATACAGATGTCTTTGTAGATATTTCCTTATTCACCTGATGGCAGTGTAGATGTTTCCATGTTTATACCGATGGTGGAGTAGTTAGTTCCATGTTTATGGAGATGGCAGTGTAGATATTTTCATGTTTATAGAGATGGCGGGGTAGATATTTCCATGTTTATAGAGATAGCATTGTAGATATTTACATGTTTATACAGATGGCTGTTTAGATACTTCCATGTGTATACAGATGGCATTGTAGATACTTCCATGTTTATACAGATGACTCTATAGGTATTTCCATGTTTTTACACATGGCAATGAAGATATTTCCATGTTTACACAGATGACTGCATAGGTATTTCCATGTTTATACAGATGGCGGTGTAGATATTTCCATGTTTATAGAGATAGTGGTGTAGATATTTCCATATTTATACAGATGAAGGTGTAGAAATTTCCATGTTTATACAGAGAGTGGTGTAAATATTTCCACGTTTATACAGATCACGGTGTAGATATTCCCTTGTTTATACAAATAGCGGTGTAGTTATTTCCATGTTTATGCAGATAGCGGTGTAGATATTATTTCCATGTATATACACATGGCTGTGGAGATATTTCCATGTTTATACAGATGGCTTTGCAGATATTTCCATGTTTATACAGATGAATATGTAGGTATTTCCATGTTTATACAGAAGGCGGTGTAGATATTTCCATGTTTATAGAGATAGCTGTGTAGATATTTCCACGTTTATACAGATAGCGTTCTAGATATTTCCATGTTTATACAGATCGTGGTGTAGATATTTCCATGTTTATACAGATCCCGGTGTAGATATTTCCATGTTTATACAGATAGAGGTGTAGATATTTCCATGTTCATTCAGATGACTGTGTTGATATTTCCCTGTTTTTACAGATGGCAGTGTAGATATTTCAATGTTTATAGAGATGGCGCTGTAGAGCTTTCAATGTTTATACAGATAATGGTGTAGAAGTTTCCATGTTTATACAGAGAGCAGTGTAGATATTTCCATGTTTATACAGATGGCGGTGTAGATATTTCCATGTTTATATAGATGGTGGTGTAGATATTACCATGTTTATACAGATGCCGGTGTAGATATTTCCATGTTTATACAGATCGTGGTGAAGATATTTTCATGTTTATGCAGATCACGGTGTAGATATTTCCATGTTTATATAGATCGCGGTGTAGATATTTCCATGTTTATACAGATAGCGGTGTAGATATTTCCATGTTTATACCGATAGCGGTGTAGATATTTCCATGTGTATACAGATGGCATTGTAGATATTTGCATGTTTACACAGATGACTGTATAGGTATTTCCATGTATTTACAGATGGCAGTGCAGATATTTCCATGTTCATAGAGATAGCGGTGTAGATATTTCCATGTTTGTACAGATGGCGGTGTTGATATTTCCATCTATACACATAGGGCCGTGTAGATATTTCCATGTTGATACAGATGGCCGTGTAGGTATTTCCATGGACATGCAGATGGCGGTGTAGATATTTCCATGTTTATACAGATGGTGGTGTAGATATTTCCGTGTTTATACACATGGCGGAGAAGATACTTCCATCTTTATGGAGATGGCAGTGTAGATATTTTCATGTTTATAGAGATGGCGGTGTAGATATTTCCATATTTATAGAGATAGCGTTGTAGATATTTCCATCTTTCTACAGATGGCAGTGTATTTATTTCCATGTTTATAGAGATTGCGGTGTAGATATTTCCATATTTATACAGATGTCTGTGTAGATATTTCCATGTGTATAGAGATGGTATGGTAGCTATTTCCATGTTCATACAGATGGTGGTGTAGATATTTCCATGTTTATTCAGATGACTGTGTAGATATTTCCATGTTTTTACAGATGGCAGTGTAGATATTTCAATGTTTATAGAGATGGCGCTGTAGATATTTCCATGTTTATACAGATCACGGTGTAGATATTTCCATGTTTTTACAGATATCGTTGTAGATATTTCCATGTTTACAAAGATTGCGGTGTAGATATTTCCATCTTTCTACAGATGGCCTTGTAGATATTTCCATGTTTATACAGATGGCGGTGTAGATATTTTCATGTTTATATAGATGGTGGTGTAGATATTACCATGTTTATACAGATAGCAGTGTAGATATTCCCATGTTTATACAGATCATGGTGAAGATATTTCCGTGTTTATACAGATCGCGGTGCAGATATTTCCACGTGTATACAGATTGCGGAGTAGATATTTCCATGTTTATACAGATAGCGGTGTAGATATGTCCATGTTTATACAGATAGCGGTGTAGATATTTCCATGTTTATAGAGATAGCGTTGTAGATATTTCCATGTTTATAGACAAAGCAGTGTAGATATTTCCGTGTTTATATAGATGGCATTGTAGATATTTCCATGTTTATACCGATACCAGTGTTGGTATTTCCACATTTATACAGATAGCGATGTAGATATTTCCATGTTTATACAGCTCGCGGTGCAGATATTTATATCTTTATACAGACGGCATTGTAGATATTTCCTTATTCACATAGATGGCGGTGTAGATGTTTCCATGTTTATACAGATGTCGGAGTAGTTAGTTCCATGTTTATGGAGATGGCAGTGTAGATATTTTCATGTTTATAGAGATGGCGGTGTAGATGTTTCCAGGTTTATAGGAATAGCGGTGTAGCTATTTCCATGTTTGTACAGATGGCCGTGTTGATATTTCCATCTCTACACAGATGACCATGTAGATATTTCCATGTTTATACAGATGGCGGCGTAGAGATTTCCATAGACATGCAGATGGCAGTGTAGATATTTCCATGTTTATACAGGTAGCGGTGTAGATATTTCCATGTTTACACAGATGGTGTTGTAGGTATTTCCGTGTTTATACACATGACGGAGTAGATACTTCCATCTTTATGGAGATGGCAGTGTAGATATTTCCATGTTTATAGAGATAGCGTTGTAGATAATTCCATCTTTCTACAGATGGCAGGGTAGATATTTCCATGTTTATACAGATGGCGGTGTAGATATATCCATGTGTATACAGATGGTATTGTAGGTATTTCCATGTTTATACAGATGGTGGTGTAGATATTTCCATGTTTTACAGATGACTGTGTAGATATTTCCAAGTTTTTACAGATGGCAGTGTAGATATTTCAATGTTTGTAGAGATGGCGCTGTAGATATTTCCATTTTTATACAGATAACGGTGGAGATATTTCCAGGTTTATACAGACAGCAGTGGAGATATTTTCATGTTTATACTCATAGCGGTGTACATATTTCCATGTTTATAGAGACAGCGGTGTAGGTATTTCCATGTTTATACACATAGCGGTGCAGATATTTCCATGTTTATACACATGCCTATGCAGATATCTCCATGTTTATACAGAGGGCTGTTTAGATATTTCTATGTTTATACAGATGGCAGTGTAATTATTTCCATTTTCCTACACATGACTGTGTAGGTATTTCCATGTTTACAAAGATGGCTTTCAAGATATTTCCATGTCTATAGAGATAGCGGTGCAGATATTTCCATGTTTATACAGATAGTGGTGCATATATTTCCATGTTTAAACAGATCGTGGTGTAGATATTTCCATGTTTATACAGATATCGGTGTAGATATTTCCACGTTTATACAGACCGCAGTGTAGATATTTCCATGTTTATAGAGATAGCAGTGTAGATATTTCCAAGTTTGTACAGATGGCGGTGTTGATGTTTCCATCTATTCGCAGATTGCCGTGTAGATATTTCCATGTGTATACAGATGGCATTGTAGATATTTCCATGTTTATACTGATGGTGGTGTACATATTTCCATGTTTACAAAGATGACTGTATAGCTATTTCCATGTTTATACAGATGGCTGTGTAGATATCTCTATGTTTATAGAGATAGCGGTGTAGATATTTCCATATTTATACAGATTACTGTGTAGAAATTTCCATGTTTATACAGAGAGCGGTGTAAATATTTCCATGTATATACAGATCACGGTGTAGATATTTCCGTGTTTATACAAATAGCGGTGTAGTTATTTCCATGTTTATACAGATAGCGGTGTAGATATTTCCATGTATATACAGATGGCTGTGTAGATATTTCCATGTTTATACAGATGGCTTTGTAGATATTTCCATGTTTGTACAGAAGACTTTGTAGTTATTTTCATGTTTATACAGATGGCGGTGTAGATAATTCCATGTTTATAGAGATAGCATTGTAGATATTTCCATGTTTATACAGATCGCGGTGTAGATATTTCCATGTTTATACACATCGTGGTGTAGATATTTCCATGTTGATATAGATCGCGGTGTAGATATTTCCATGTTTTTACAGATATCGGTGTAGATATTTCCATGTTTACACAGATTGCGGTGTAGATATTTCCATCTTTCTACAGATGGCCGTGTAGATATTTCCATGTTTATACAGATGGCGGTGTAGGTATTTCCAAATTTATACAGATGTGTGTGTATATATTTCCATGTGTATACAAATGGTATTGTAGGTATTTCCATGCTTATACAGATGGTGGTGTAGATATTTCCATGTTTATTCAGATGACTGTGTAGATATTTCCGTGTTTTTACAAATGGCAGTGTAGATATTTCAATGTTTATAGAGATGGGGCTGTAGATATTTCCATGTTTATACAGATAGCGGTGTAAATATTTCCATGTTTATACAGATCACGGTGTAGATATTTCCATGTTTATAGAGATAGCGGTGTAGATATTTCCATGTTTATACAGATAGCGGTGTAGATATTTCCATGTTTGTACAGACCGCAGTGTAGTTATTTCCATGTTTATACAGATAGCGGTGCAGATATTTCCACATTTATACAGATAGCGGTGTAGTTATTAGCATGTTTATACAGATAGCGGTGTAGATATTTCCATGTATAAACAGATGTCTGTGTATATATTTCCATGTTTAAACACATGCCGGTGTAGATATTTCCTTGTTTATACAAATAGCGGTGTAGATATTTCCATGTTTATACAGATAGCGTTGTAGTTATTTCCATGTATATACAGATGGCTGTGTAGATATTTCCATGTTTATACAGATGACTTTGTAGGTATTTCCATGTTTATACAGATGGCGGTGTAGATATTTCCATGTTTATACAGATAGCGGTGCAGATATTTCCATGTTTGTAGAGATGGCGGTGTTGATATTTCCATCTATACACAGATGACCGTGTAGACATTTCCATGTTTATACAGATGGCGGCACAGATATTTCTATGGATATTTAGATGGTGGTGTAGATATTTCCATGCATATACAGATAGCGCTGTACTTATTTCCATGTTTATATAGAGAGCGGTGTAGATATTTCCATGGATGTACACATGGCTGTGTAGATATTTCCATGTTTATACAGATGGCGGTGTAGATATTTCCATGTTTATACAGATAACTTTGTAAGTATTTCCATGTTTATACTGATGGCGGTGTAGATATTTCGATGTTTATAAAGATAGCAGTGGAGGTATTTCCATGTTTATACAGATAGCGGTGTAGTTCTTTCCATGTTTATATAGACAGCGGTGTAGATATTTCCATGTATATACACATGGCTGTGTGGATATTAGCATGTTTATACAGATGGCAGTGTAGATATTTCCATGTTTATACAGATAACTTTGTAAGTATTTCCATGTTTATACAGATGGCGGTGTAGCTATTTCGATGTTTATAGAGATAGCAGTGGAGATATTTCCATGCTTATACAGATAGCGGTGTAGATATTTCCATGTTTATACTGATGGCGGTGTAGACATTTCCATGTTTATAGAGATGGCGGTGTGGATATTTCCTTGTTCATAGAGATAGCGGTGTTGATTTTTCCATGTTTATAGAGATAGTTTTGTGGATATTTCCATGTTTATACAGATAGGAGTGCAGATTTTTCCAAGTTTATAGAGATGGCGGTGTAGATATTTCCATGTTTATACAGGTCGCGGTGTAGATATTTCCATCTTTATACAGATGGCAGTGTAGATATTTCCATGTTTATACAGATAGCGGTGTAGATATTTCCATGTCTATAGAGATAGCGGTGTAGGTATTTTCATATTTAAACAGATTGCGGTGTAGACATTTCCATCTTTATACAGATGACGGTCTAGGTATTTCCATGTTTATACAGATGGCGGTGTAGATACATCCATGTTTCTGAAGATAGCGGTGTAGATATTTCCATTTTTACAGAGATAGCGGTGTAGTTATTTCCATATTTGCACAGATTGCCATGTAGGTATTTCCATGTTTACGCAGATATCTGTGTAGATATTTCCAAGTTTACACAGATAGCTGTGTAGATATTTCAATGTTTACACACATAGCGTTGTAGATATTTCCAAGTTTATACAGATTGCGGTGTAGATATTTCCATGTTTATACAGATAGAGGTGTAGATATTTTCATGTTTATACAGATAGCGGTGGAGATATTTCCATGTTTATAGAGACTGCGGTATAGATATTTCCATGTTTATACAGATAGCGGTGTAGATATTTCCATGTTTACAGAGATTGCGGTGTAGATATTTCCAACTTTGCACAGATTGCTGTGTAGATATTTCCACTTTAACACAGATAGCTGTGTAGATATTTCCAAATTTACACAGATAGCTGTGTAGATATTTCCAAGTTTACAGAGATAGCGTTGTAGATATTTCCATGTTTATAAAGATATCGGTGAAGATATTTCCATGTTTATACAGATAGCGGTGTAGATATTTCCATGTTTATACAGAAAGCGGTGGAGATATTTCCCTGTTTATAGAGATAGTGATGTAGGTATTTCCATGTTTATACACATAGCAGTGTAGATATTTCCATGTTTATACAGATAGCAGTGTAGATATTTCCATGTTTATACAGACGGCTGTGTAGTTACTTCCATGTGTGTACAGATGACGGTGTAGATATTTCCATGATTATACAGATGGTGCTGTAGATATTTCCTTGTTTATACAGATGGCAGTGTAGATATTTCCAAGTTTATACAGATATCGGTGTAGATATTTCCATGTTTACTGAGATAGCGGTGTAGGTATTTCCATCTTTGCACAGATTGCGGTGTAGGTATTGCCAAATTTACACAGATAGCGGTGTAGATATTTCCAAGTTTACACAGATAGCTGTGTAGATATTTACATGTTTACAGAGATAGCATTGTAGATATTTCCATGTTTATACAGATTGCGGTGTAGTTATTTCCATGTTGATAAAGATAGCGGTGTAGATATTTCCATGTTTATACAGGTAGCGGTGTAGAAATTCCCATGTTTATAAAGACCGCTTTGTAGACATTTTCATCTTTCTGCAGATGTCAGTGTAGATATTTCCAAGTTTATACAGAAGGAAGTGTAGTTATTTCCATGTTTATACAGAGAGCAGTGTAGATATTTCCATGTCTATAGAGATAGCGGTGTAGGTATTTCCGTATTTATACATATTGCGGAGTAGATATTTCCATCTTTATAGAGATGGCGGTGTAGATATTTCCATGTTTATAGAGATGGCGGTGTAGTTATTTCTATGTTTATAGAGATAGCGGTGTAAATATCTCCATGTTTATAGAGATGGTGGTGTAAGTATTTTCATGTTTATAGAGATAGCGGTGTAGATATTTCCATGTTTATACAGATAACGGTGTTGGTATTTCCATGTTTATACAGAGAGCGGTGTAGATATTTCCATGTTTATACAGCTCGCGGCGTAGATATTTCCATCTTTATACAGATGGCAGTGTAGATATTTCCATGTTTATACAGAGAGCGGTGTAGATATTTCCATGTCTGTAGAGATAGCGGTGTTGGTTTTTCCATATTTATACATATTGCGGTGTAGATATTTCCATCTTTATACAGATGGCGGTGTAGATATTTCCATGTTTATACAGATGGCATTGAGGATATTTCTATATTCATACAGATAGTGGTGTAGAAATTTCCATGTTTATACAGATGGCGGTGTAGATACATCCATTTTTCTGAAGATGGCTGTGTAGATATTTTCATGTTTATAGAGATGGCGGTGTAGATCTTTCCATGTTTATACAGATGTCTGTGTAGATATTTCCATGTTTATGCCGATGGCGTTGTAGATATTTCCATATTTATAGAGAAGGCAGCGTAGTTATTTCTACGTTAATAGAGATAGCGGTGTAAATATCTCCATGTTTATAGAGATGGTGGTGTAAGCATTTTCATGTTTATAGAGATAGCGGTGTAGATATTTACATGTTTATACAGATTGCGGTGTAGATATTTACATGTTTATAAAGATAGCGGCGTAGATATTTCCATGTTTATAATGATAGCGGTGTAGATATTTCCATGTTTATACAGATAGCGGTGTAGATATTTCCATGTTTATACAGACAGCATTGTAGATATTTCCATGTTTATACAGAGAGTGGTGGAGATATTTCCATGTTTATACAGATAGCGGTGGAGATATTTCCACGTTTCTAGAGATGGTGGTGTAGATATTTCCAAGTTTATACAGGTAGCGGTGTAGATATTTCCATGTTTCTAGAGATAGCGGTGTAGATATGTCCATGTTTATACAGGTAGCGGTGTAGGTATTTCCATGTTTACAGAGATAGCAGTTTAGATATTTCCATATTTATACAGATAGCGGTTTAGATATTTGTATGTTTATTCAGATGGTGGTGTAGATATTTCCATGTTTATACAGATAGCGGTGTGGCTATTACCATGTTTATACAGATGGCAGTGTAGATATATCCATGTTTATACAGATAGTGGAGTAGATATTTCCATGGTTATAAAGATAGCGGTGCAGATATTTCCAAGTTTATAGAGATAGCGGTGGAGATATTTCCATGTTCATAGAGATAGCAATGGAGATATTTCCATGTTTGTACAGATAACGATGTAGATATTTCCATGTCTATGCAGATAGCGGTGTAGATATTTCCGTGTTTAAGCAGATAGCGGTGTTGATATTTCCATGTTTATAGAGACAGCCATGTAGTTATTTCCATGTTTATACGGATAGCGGTGTAGACATTTCCATGTTTATAGGGATAGCGGTGTGGATATTTCCATATTTATACAGATAGCGGTGTAGATATTTCCATGTTTATACGGATAGCGGTGTAGGTATTTCCGTGTTTATACATATAGCGGTGTAGTTATTTCCATGTTTATACAGATCACTGTGTACATATTTCCATGTTTACACAAATGGCGGTGTAGATATTTCCATGTTTATAGAGATGGCTGTGTAGATATTTCCATGTTTACACAGATGGCGGTGTAGATATTTCCATGTTTATAGAGATAGCGGTGTAGACATATCCATGTTTATACAGATAGCTGTGTAGATATTTCCATGTTTATAGAGGTAGCGGTGTAGATATTTCCATATTTATACAGATAGCCGTGTAGATATTTCCATGTTTATTCAGATGGCGGTGTAGATATTTCCATATTTATACAGATAGCGGTGTGGCTATTTCCATGTTTATACAGATGGCAGTGTAGATATTTCCTTGTTTATACAGATAGCGGTGGAGATATTTCCTTGTTTATAGAGATCGTGTTGTAGATGTTTCTATGTTTATACAGAGAGCCGTGTAGGTATTTCCATGTTTATACAGGTAGCGGTGTTCATATTTCCATGTTTATACAGATCGTGGTGTAGATATTTCCATTTTCCTAAGATGGCAATTTAGATATTTCCATGTTTATACAGATGGCGGTGTAGATATTTCCATGTTCATTCAGAAGGCGGTGTAGATATTTCCATGTTTACAGAGATGGTGGTCTTGATATTTCTATGTTTGTAGAGATAGCAGTGTAAATATTTCCATGTGTATAGAGATGGTGGTGTAGGTAATTCCATGTTTATAATGACAGTGGTGTAGATATTTCCATGTTTATTCAGATAGTGGTGTAGGTATTTCCATGTTTATACAGATGTCGGTGTAGATAGTTAGATGTTTATGGAGATGGCCATGTAGATATTTCCATGTTTATACACATAGCGGTGTAGACATTTCCATGTGTATAGAGATAGTGGTGTAGATATTTCCATATTTATACAGATAGCAGAGTAGATATTTCCATGTTTATACAGATAGCGGTGTAGATATTTCCATGTTTATACAGATAGCTGTGTAGATGTATCCATGTTTATACAGATTGTGGTGTAGGTATTTCCATTTTATACAGATAACGGTGTAGATATATCCATGTTTATATAGAGAGTGGTGTAGATATTTCCATGTTTACAGAGTTAGAAGTGTAGATATTTCCATATTTGCAAAAATTGCGGTGTAGATATTTCCATCTTCACACTGATTGCGGTGTACATATTTCCATGATTACACAGACAGCTGTGTACATATTTCAAAGTTTATAAACATAATGGTGTAGATATTTCCATGTTTATACAGATTGCGGTGTAGACATTTCCATGTTTATAGGGATAGCGGTGCGGATATTTCCATATTTATAAAGATAGCGGTGTAGATATTGCCATGTTTATACGGATAGCGGTGTAGGTACTTCCATGTTTATTCAGATAGCGTTGTAGTTATTTCCATGTTTATACAGATGACTGTGTACATATTTCCATGTTTACACAGATGGCGGTGTAGATATTTCCATGTTTATAGAGATAGAGGTGTAGATATATCCATGTTTATACAGATGACTGTGTAGCTATTTCCATGTATATACAGATGGCAGTGTAGATATTTCCATGTTTATGCAGATGGCGGTGTGGCTATTTTCATATTTATAGAGGTAGCGTTGTAGATATTTCCATGTTTATAGGGATGGCTGTGTGGATATTTCCATGTTTATACAGATGGTAGTGTAGATATATGCACGTTTATACAGATAGTGGTGTAGATGTTTCCATGTTTATACAGATGACTGTGTAGCTATTTCCATGTATATACAGATGGCAGTGTAGATATTTCCATGTTTATAGAGATAGTGGTGTTGTTATTTCCGTGTTTATACAGATGGCAGTGTAGATATTTTCACGTTTATACAGAAGGCGGTGTAGACATTTCCATGTTTATAGATATAGCGGTGTAGATATTTCCATATTTATACAGATAGCGGAGTAGATATTTAAATGTTTATACAGATAGTGGTGTAGATATTTCCATGTTTATACAGATTTTGGTGTAGATATTTCCATGTTTATAGAGATAGAGGTGTAGATATTTCCATATTTGCACAGATTGCAGTGTAGATATTTCCATCCTCACACAGATTGCGGTGTACATATTTCCATGTTTACACAGACAGCTGTGTAGATATTTCCTTGTTTACACAGATAGTGTTGTAGGTATTTCCATGTTTATAGAGATTGCAGTGTAGGTATTTCCAAGTTTATAAAGATAGCAGTGTAGATATTTCCATGTTTATACAGATATCGGTGGAGATATTTCCATGTTTATACAGATAGCGGTGTAGATATTTCCATGTTTTTACAGATATTGGTGTAAATATTTCCATGTTTACGCAGATTGCGGTGTAGATATTTCCATCTCTCTACAGATAGCATTGTAGATATTTCCATGTTTACACAGATTGCGGTGTAGATATTTCCATATTTATACAGATTGCGGTGTAGATATTTCCATCTTTCTACAGATGGCAGTGTAGATATTTCCATGTTTATACAGATGGCCGTGTAGATATTTCCATATATATACAGATGTCTGTGTAGATATTTCCATGTGTATACAGATGGTATTGTAGCTATTTACATGTTTATACAGATGGTGGTGTATATATTTCCATGTGTATTCAGATGACTGTGTAGATATTTCCATGTTTTTACAGATGGCAGTGCAGATATTTCCATGTTTATAGAGATAGCGGTGTAGATATATCCATGTTTGTACAGATGGCGGTGTTGATATTTCCATCTATACACAGATGGCCGTGTAGATATTTCCATGTTTATACAGATGGCGGCGTAGATATTTCCATGGACATGCAGATGGCGGTGTAGTTATTTCCATGTTTATACAGATAGCGGTGTAGATATTTCCATGTATATACAGATGGCTGTGTAGATATTTCCATGTTTATACAAATGGCTGTGTAGATATTTCCATGTTTATACAGATGACTTTGTAGGTATTTCCATGTTTATTCAGATGGTGGTGAAGATATTTCCATGCTTATAGAGAGTGCTGTGTAGATATTTCCACGTTTATACATTTCGCAGTGTAGATATTTCCAAGTTTATACAGATAGCGGTGTAGATATTTCCATGTTTTTACAGATATCGGTGTAGATATTTCCATGTTTACACAGATTGCGGTGTAGATATTTCCATCTTTCTACAGATGGCATTGTAGATATTTCCATGTTTATACAGATGGAGGTGTAGATATTTCCATGTTTATATAGATGGTGGTGTAGATATTACCATGTTTATACAGATAGCGGTGTAGATATTTCCATGTTTATACAGATCGCGGTGTAGATATTTCCATGTTTCTACAGATAGCGGTGTAGGTATTTCCATGTTTATACAGATAGCGGTGTAGCTATTTCCATGTTAATAGAGATAGCGGTGTAGGTATTTCCATGTGTATAGACATAGCGGTGTAGATATTTCCATGTTTATATAGATGGCGTTGTAGATATTTCCATGTTCATACCGATAGCGGTTTTGGTATTTCCACGTTTATACAGATAGCGATGTAGATTTTCCATGTTTATACAGCTCGCGGTGCAGATATGTTTATATTTACACAGATGGCATTGTAGATATTTCCTTATTCACACTGATGGCGGTGTAGATGTATCCATGTTTATACAGATGGCGGAGTAGTTAGTTCCATGTTTATGGAGATGGCAGTGTAGATATTTTCATGTTTATAGAGATGGCGATGTAGATATTTTCTTGTTTATAGAGATAGCAGTGTAGATATTTACATGTTTATACAGATGGCTGTGTAGGTATTTCCATGTTTTTACAGATGGCAGTGCAGATATTTCCATGTTTATGGAGATAGCGGTGTAGATATTTCCATGTTTGTGCAGATGGCGGTGTTGATATTTCCATCTATACACAGATGGCCGTGTAGATATTTCCATGTTTATACAGATGGCGGCATAGATATTTCCATGGACATGCAGATTGCGGTGTAGATATTTCCATGTTTATACAGATAGAGTTGTAGATATTTCCATGTTTTCAAAGGTGGTGGTGTTGATATTTCCGAGTTTATGAACATGGCAGAGCAGATACTTCCATCTTTATGGAGATGGCAGTGTAGATATTTTCATGTTTATAGAGATGGCGGTGTAGATATTTCCATATTTATAGAGATAGCGGTGTAGATATTACCATCTTTCTACAGATGGCAGTGTAGATATTTCCATGTTTATACAGATTGCGGTGTAGATATTTCCATGTTTATACACAGAGCAGTGTAGATATTTCCTTGTTTATAGAGATAGCGGTGTTGGTATTTCCATGTTTATAGACATAGCGGTGTAGATATTTCCATGTTTATATAGATGGCGTTGTAGGTATTTCCATGTTTATACCGATAGCGGTGTTGGTATTTCCACGTTTATACAGAAAGCGATGTAGATATTTCCATGTTTATACAGCTCACGGTGCATATATTTATATCTTTATACAGATGGCCTTATAGATATTTCCTTATTCACACTGATGGCGGTGTAGATGTTTCCATGTTTATACAGGTGGCGGAGTAGTTAGTTCCATGTTTATGGAGATGGCAGTGTAGATATTTTCATGTTTATAGAGATGGCGGTGTAGATATTTCCATGTTTATAGAGATAGAAGTGTAGATATTTACATGTTTATACAGATGGCTGTGTAGATATTTCCATGTGTATACAGATGGTATTGTAGGTATTTCCATGTGTATACAGATGATATTGTAGGTATTTCCATGTTTATACAGATGGTGGTGTAGATATTTCCTTGTTTATTCAGATGACTGTGTAGATATTTCCATGTTTTTACAGATGGCAGTGTAGATATTTCAAAGTTTATAGAGATGGCACTGTAGATATTTCCATGTTTATACAGATCACGGTGGAGATATTTCCATGTTTATACAGATAGCGCTGTAGATATTTCCATGTTTTTACAGATATTGGTGTAGATATTTCCATGTTTACAAAGACTGCGGTGTAGATATTTCCATGTTTACACAGACTGCGGTGTAGATATTTCCATCTTTCTACAGATGGCATTGTAGATATTTCCATGTTTATACAGATGGCGGTGTAGATATTTCCATGTTCATATAGATGGTGGTGTAGATATTACCATGTTTATACAGATAGCGGTGTAGATATTTCCATGTTTATACACATTGTGGTGAAGATATTTCCGTGTTTATACAGATCGCGGTGTAGATATTTCCGTGTTTATACAGATCGCGGTGTAGATATTTCCATGTTTATACAGATAGCGGTGTAGATATTTCCATGTTTATAGAGATAGCGGTGTAGGTATTTCCATGTTTGTAGACATTGCGTTGTAGATATTTCCATGTTTATATAGATGGCCTTGTAGATATTTCCATGTTTATACCGATAGCGGTGTTGGTATTTCCACGTTTATACAGGTAGCGATGTAGATATTTCCATGTTTATACAGCTCGCGGTGCAGATATTTATATATTTATACAGATGGCATTGTAGATAATTCCTTATTCACACTGACGGCGGTGTAGATGTTTCCATGTTTATACAGATGGCGGGGTAGATATTTCCATGCTTATGCAGATGGCGGTGTAGATATTTCCATGTTTATACAGATAGCGGTGTAGATATTTCCATGTTTTCAAAGATGGTGGTGTAGATATTTACGTGTTTATACACATGGCAGAGTAGATACTTCCATCTTTATGGAGATGGTAGTGTAGATATTTTCATGTTTATAGAGATGGTGGTGTAGATATTTCCATATTTATAGAGATAGCGGTGTAGATATTACCATCTTTCTACAGATGGAGGTGTAGATATTTCCATGTTTATACAGATGGCGGTGTAGATATTTCCATATTTATACACATGTCTGTGTAGATATTTCCATGTGTATACAGATGGTATTGTAGGTATTTCCATGTTTATACAGATGGTGGTGTAGATATTTCCATGTTTATTCAGATGACTGCGTAGATATTTCCATGTTTTTACAGATGGCAGTGTAGATATTTCAATGTTTATAGAGATGGCGCTGTAGATATTTCCATGTTTATACAGATCGCGGTGGAGATATTTCCATGTTTATACAGATAGCAGTGTAGATATTTCCATGTTTTTACAGATATTGGTGTAGTTATTTCAATGTTTACACAGATTGCGGTGTAGATATTTCCATCTTTCAACAGATGGCATTGTAGATATTTCCATGTTCATACAGATGGCGGTGTAGATATTTCCATGTTTATATAGATGGTGGTGTAGATATTACCATGTTTATACAGATAGCGGTGTAGATATTTCCATGTTTACAGAGATCGTGGTGAAGATATTTCCATGTTTATACAGATCGCGGTGTAGTTATTTCCATGTTGATACAGATAGCGGTGTAGATATTTCCACGTTTATACAGATAGCGGTGTAGATATTGCCATGTTTATAGAGATAGCGGTGTAGGTATTTCCATGTTTATAGACATAGCGGTGTAGTTTTTTCCATGTTTATATAGATGGCGTTGTAGATATTTCCATGTTTATACCGACAGCGGTGTTGGTATTTCCAAGTTGATATAGATATTGATGTAGATATTTCCATGTTTATACAGCTCACGGTGCAGATATTTATATATTTATACAGATGGCATTGTAGATATTTCCTTATTCACACTGATGGCGGTGTAGATGTTTCCATATTGATACAGATGGCAGAGTAGTTAGTTCCATGTTTATGGAGATGGCAGTGTAGATATTTTCATGTTTATAGAGATGGCGATGTAGATATTTTCTTGTTTATAGAGACAGAAGTGTAGATATTTACATGTTTATACAGATGGCTGTGTAGATACTTCCATGTGTATACAGATGGCATTGTAGATACTTCCATGTTTATACAGATGACTTTATAGGTATTTCCATGTTTTTACAGATGGCAGTGCAGATATTTTCATGTTTATAGAGATGGCGGTGTAGATATTTCCATGTTTATAGAGATAGCGGTGTAGATATTTCCATGTTTGTACAGATGGCTGTGTAGGTATTTCCATGTTTATACACATGGCGGAGTAGATACTTCCATCTTTATGGAGATGGCAGTGTAGATATTTTCAGGTTTATAGAGATGGCGGTGTAGATGTTTCCATATTTATAGAGATAGCGGTGTAGATATTTCCATCTTTCTACAGATGGCAGTGTAGATATTTCCATGTTTATACAGATGGCAGTGTACATATTTCCATATTTATACAGATGTCTGTGTAGATATTTCCATGTGTTTACAGATATTGGTGTAGATATTTCCATGTCTACACAGATTGCGGTATAGATATTTCCATCTTTCTACAGATGGCATTGCAGATATTTCCATGTTTATACAGATGGTGGTGTAGTTATTTCCATGTTTATATAGATGGTGGTGTAGATAATACCATGTTTGTACAGATAGCGGTGTAGATATTTCCATGTTTATACAGATTGTGGTGAAGATATTTCCATTTTTTTACAGATCGTAGTGTAGATATTTCCATGTTTATACAGATCGCGGTATAGATATTTCCATGTTTATACAGATAGGGTTGTAGATATTTCCATGTTTATACAGATAACGGTGGAGATATTTCCATGTCTATACAGACAGCAGTGGAGATATTTCCATGTTTATACACATAGCGGTGTACATATTTCCATGTTTATAGAGACAGCGGTGTAGGTGTTTCCATGTTTATACAGATAGCGGTGCAGATATTTCCATTTTTATACAGATGCCTATGCAGATATTTCCATATTTATACAGAGGGCTGTGTAGATATTTCCATGTTTATACAGATGGCAGTGTAGATATTTCCATGTTCCTACACATGACTGTGAAGGTATTTCCATGTTTATACAGATGGCTTTGTAGATATTTCCATGTTTATAGAGATAGCGGTGGAGATATTTCCATGTTTATACAGACCGCAGTGTAGATATTTCCATGTTTATACAGATAGCGGTGGAGATATTTCCATATTTATACAGATCATGGTGTAGATATTCCATGTTTATATAGATAGCGGTGTTGATATTACCATGTTTATAGGGATAGCGGTGCAAATATTTCCACATTTATACAGATAGCGGTGTAGTTATTAGCATGTTTATACAGATAGCGGTGTAGATATTTCCATGTATAAACAGATGTCTGTGTATACATTTCCATGTTTAAACAGATGGCGGTGTAGATATTTCCTCGTTTATACAAATAGCGATGTAGTTATTTCCATGTTTATACAGATCATGGTGTAGCTATTTCCTTGTTTATACAAATAGCGGTGTGGGTATTTCCATGCTTATACAGATAGCGGTGTAGATATTTCCTTGTTTATACAAATAGCCGTGTAGTTATTTCCATGTTTATACAGATAGCGGTGTAGATATTTCCATGTATATACAGATGGCTGTGTAGATATTTCCATGTTTTTACAGATGGCTGTGTAGATGTTTCCATGTTTATACAGATGACTTTGTAGGTATTTCTATGTTTATACAGATATCGGTGTAGATATTTCCATGTTTATAGAGATACATGTGAAGATATTTCCATGTTTATACAGATGTCGGTGTAGATATTTCCATGTTTATACAGATCGCGGTGAAGATATTTCCATGTTTATACAGATCGCGGTGTAGATATTTCCATGTTTATACAGATAGCGGTGTAGATATTTCCAAGTTTTTACAGATATCGGTGTAGATATTTCCATGTTTACACAGATTGTGGTGTACATATTTCCATTTTTCTACAGATGGTATTGTAGATATTTCCATGTTTTTACAGATTGTTGTGTAGATATTTCCATGTTTATATAGATGGCGGTGTAGATATTACCATGTATATACAGATAGCGGTGTAGATATTTCCATGTTTATGCAGATCGCGGTGAAGATATTTCCATGTTTATACAGATCGCGGTGTAGATATTTCCATGTTTACACAGATAGCGGTGTAGATATTTCCATGTTTATACAGATAACGGTGTAGATATTTCCATGTTTATAGAGATAGCGGTGTAGGTATTTCCATGTTTATAGACAAAGCGGTGTAGATATTTCCATGTTTATATAGATGTCGTTGTAGATATTTCCATGTTTATACAGCTCGCGGTGCAGATATTTATACCTTTATACAGATGGCATTGTAGATATGTCCTTCTTCACACAGATGTCGGTGTAGATGTTTCCATGTTTATACAGATGGCGGAGTAGTTAGTTCCGTGTTTATGGAGATGGCAGTGTAGATATTTTCATGTTTATAGAGATGGCGGTGTAGATATTTCCCTGTTTATGCAGATAGCAGTGTAGATATTTACATGTTTGTACAGATGGCGGTGTAGATATTTCCATGTGTATACAGATGGCAATGTAGATATTTCCATGCCTATACAGATGACTGTATAGGTATTTCCATCTTTTTACAGATGCCTATGCAGATATTTCCATATTTATACAGAGGGCTGTGTAGATATTTCTATGTTTATACAGATGGCAGTGTAGATATTTCCATGTTCCTACACATGACTGTGTAGGTATTTCCATGTTTATACAGATGGCTTTGTAGTTATTTCCATCTTTATAGAGATAGCGGTGCAGATATTTCCATATTTATACAGATAGCGGTGTATATATTTCCAGGTTTATACAGATCGTGGTGTAGATATTTCCATGTTTATACAGACCGTAGTGTAGATATTTGCATGTTTATAGAGATAGCAGTGTAGATATTTCCATGTTTATAGAGATAGCAGTGTAGATATTTACATGTTTATACAGATGGCTGTGTAGATATTTCCATGTGTATACAGATGGCATTGTAGATATTTCCATGTTTATACAGATGACTGTATAGGTATTTCCATGTTTTTACAGATGGCAGTGCAGATATTTCCATGTTTATAGAGATAGAAGTGTAGATATTTCCATGTTTCTACAGATGGCGGTGCTGATATTACCATCTATACACATATGGCCGTGTAGATATTTCCATGTTTATACAGATGGCGGTGTAGATATTTCCATGGACATGCAGATGGCGGTGTAGATATTTCCATGTTTATACAGATAGCGGTGTAGATATTTCCATGTTTACACAGATGGTGGTGTAGATATTTCCGTGTTTATACACATGGCGAAGTAGATACTTCCATCTAAATGGAGATGGCAGTGTAGATATTTTCATGTTTATAGAGATGGCGGTGTAGATATTTCCATATTTACAGAGATAGCGGTGTAGATATTTCCATCTTTCTACAGATGGCAGTGTAGATATTTCCATGTTTATACAGATGTCTGTGTAGATATTTCCATGTGAATACAGATGGTATTTTAGGTATTTCCATGTTTATACAGATGGTGTTGTCCATATTTCCATGTTTATTCAGATGACTGTGTAGATATTTCCATGTTTTTACAGATGGCAGTGAAGATATTT
Organism: Pan troglodytes; assembly: GCF_028858775.2. Classification (NCBI taxonomy): domain Eukaryota; kingdom Metazoa; phylum Chordata; class Mammalia; order Primates; family Hominidae; genus Pan; species Pan troglodytes. The sequence continues at coordinate 2,286,307 of NC_072405.2, read as the reverse complement.
CAATGTTTATAGAGATGGTGCTGTAGATATTTCCATGTTTATACAGATAACGGTGGAGATATTAACATGTTTATACAGAGAGCAGTGGAGATATTTCCATGTTTATACACATAGCGGTGTACATATTTTCATGTTTATAGAGACAGCGGTGTAGGTATTTCCATGTTTATACAGATATCGGTGCAGATATTTCCATGTTTATACAGATGCCTATGCTGATATTTCCATATTTATACAGAGGGCTGTGTAGATATTTCTATGTTTATACAGATGGCAGTGTAGATATTTAAATGTTCCTACACATGACTGTGTAGGTATTTCCATGTTTATACAGATGTGTTTGTAGATATTTCCATGTTTATAGAGACAGTGGTGCAGATATTTCCATGTTTATACAGTTAGCACTGTATATATTTCCATGTTTATACAGATCGTGGTGTAGATATTTCCATGTTTATACAGATACCGTTGTAGATATTTCCAAGTTTATACAGACCGCAGTGTAGATATTTCCATGTTTATAGAGATAGCAGTGTAGATATTTCCATGTTTGTACAGATGGCGGTGTTGATGTTTCCATCTATACACAAATTGCAATGTAGGTATTTCCATGTGTATACAGATGGCATTGTAGATATTTCCATGTTTATAGAGATGGTGGTGTAGTTATTTCCATGTTTACACAGATGACTGTATAGGTATTTCCATGTTTCTACAGATGGCGGTGTAGATATTTCCATATTTATACAGATAACGGTGTAGAAATTTCCATGTTTATACAGATAGCGGTGTAAATATTTCCATGTTTATACAGATCACGGTGTAGATATTTCCATGTTTATAAAGATAGCGGTGTAGGTATTTCCATGTTTATACAGATAACGGAGTAGATATTTCCATGTTTATACAGATAGCGGTGCAGATATTTCCATGTTTGTACAGATGGCGGTGGTGATATTTCCATCTATACACAGAAGACCGTGTAGATATTTCCATGTTTATACAGATGGCGGCGCAGATATTTCTATGGATATGTAGATGGTGGTGTAGGTATTTCCATGTATATACAGATAGCGCTGTACTTATTTCCATGTTTATATAGAGAGCTGTGAAGATATTTCCATGTATATACAGATAGCGCTGTACTTATTTCCATGTTTATATGGAGAGCGGTGTAGATATTTCCATGTATGTACACATGGCTGTGTAGATATTTCCATGTTTATACAGATGGCAGTGTAGATATTTCCATGTTTATACAGATAACTTTGTAAGTATTTCCATGTTTATACAGATGGTGGTGTAGATATTTCGATGTTTATAGAGATAGAAGTGGAGATATTTCCCTGTTTACACAGATAGCGGTGTAGTTATTTCCATGTTTATATAGATAGCGGTGTAGATATTTCCATGTATATACACATGGCTGTGTAGATATTTCCATGTTTTTACAGATGGCGGTGTAGATATTTCCATGTTTATACAGATAACTTTGTAAGTATTTCCATGTTTATACAGATGGCGGTGTAGATATTTCGATGTTTATAGAGATAACAGTGGAGATATTTCCATGTTTATACAGGTAGCGGTGTAGATATTTCCATGTTTCTACTGATCGTGGTGTAGATATTTCCATGTTTATAGAGTTGGCGGTGTAGATAATTCCATGTTCATAGAGATAGCGGTGTTGATTTTTCCATGTTTATAGAGATAGCTGTGTGGATATTTCCATGTTTATACAGACAGTGGTGTAGATATTTCCATGTTTATAGAGATGGTGGTGTAGATATTTCCATTTTTATACAGATCATGGTGTAGATATTTCCATGTTTAAACAGATCGTGGTGTAGATATTTCCATGTTTATACAGATCATGGTGTAGATATTTCCATGTTTATACAGATCGCGGTGTTGATATTACCGTGTTTATAGGGATAGCGGTGCAAATATTTCCACATTTATTCAGATAGCGGTGTAGTTATTAGCATGTATATACAGATAGTGGTGTAGATATTTCCGTGCATAAACAGATATCTGTGTATATATTTCCATGTTTAAACAGATGGAGGTGTTGATATTTCCTTGTTTATACAAATAGCGGTGTAGTTGTTTCCATGTTAATACAGATAGCGGTGTAGATACTTCCATGTGTATACAGATGGCTGTGCAGATATTTCCATGTTTATACAGATGGCTGTGTAGATATTTCCATGATTATACAGATGACTTTGTAGGTATTTCCATGTTTATACAGATGGCATTGTAGGTATTTCCATGTTTATAGGGATAGCTGTGTAGATATTTCCGTGTTTATACAGATAGCGGTGAAGATATTACCATGTTTATGCAGTTCGCGGTGTAGATATTTCCATGTTTATACAGATAGCGGTGGAGATATTTCCATGTTTTTACAGATATCGGTGTAGATATTTCCATGTTTACACAGATTGCAGTGTAGATATTTCCATGTTTACACAGATTGCGGTGTAGATATTTCCATCTTTCTACAGATGGCATTGGAGATATTTCCATGTTTATACAGATGCTGGTGTAGATATTTCCATGTTTATATAGATGGTGGTGTAGATATTACCATGTTTATACAGATAGCGGTGTAGATATTACCATGTTTATACAGATAGCGGTGTAGATATTTCCATGTTTATACAGATTGCGGTGAAGATATTTCCATGTTTATACAGATCACGGTGTAGATATTTCCATGTTTATACAGATCGCGGTGTAGATATTTCCATGTTTATACAGATAGCGGTGGAGATATTTCCTTGTTTATACAGATAGCGGTGTAGATATTTCCATGTTTATAGAGATAGCGGTGTTGGTATTTCCATGTTTATAGACATAGCGGTGTAGATATGTCCATGTTTATATAGACGGCGTTGTAGATATTTCCATGTTTATACCGATAGCGGTGTTGGTTTTTCCATGTTTATACAGATAGCGGTGTAGATATTTCCATGTTTATACTGATCGTGGTGTAGATATTTCCATGTTTATAGAGATGGCGGTGTACATATTTCCATGTTCATAGAGATAGCGGTGTTGATTTTTCCATGTTTATAGAGATAGCGGTGTGGATATTTCCATGTTTATACAGATAGGGGTGTAGATATTTCCATGTTTATAGGGATGGCGGTGTAGATATTTCCATGTTTATACAGATCACGGTGTAGATATTTGCTTGTTTATACAAACAGCGCTGTAGTTATTTCCATGTTTATACAGATAGCGGTGTAGATATTTCCATGTTTTTAAAGATATTGCTGTAGATTTTTCCATGTTTACACAGATTGCGGTGTAGATATTTCCATCTTTCTACAGATGGCCGTGTAGATATTTCCATATTTATACAGATGGCTGTGCAGATATTTCCATGTTTATACAGATGGCTGTGTAGATTTTTCCATTTTTATACAGATGACTTTGTTGGTATTTCCATGTTTATACAGATGGCGGTGTAGATATTTCCATGTTTATAGAGATAGCTGTGTACATATTTCCATGTTTATACAGATAGCAGTGTAGATATTTCCATGTTTATACAGATCACGGTATAGATATTTCCATGTTTATACAGATCACGGTGTAGATACTTCCATGTTTATACAGGTAGAGGTGTAGATATATCCATGTTTTTACAGATATCGGTGTAGATATTTCCATGTTTACACAGATTGCGGTGTAGATATTTCCATCTTTCTACTGATGGCCGTGTAGATATTTCCATATTTATACAGATGTCTGTGTAGATATTTCCATGTGTATACAGATGGTATTGTAGGTATTTCCATGTTTATACAGATGGTGGTGTAGATATTTCCATCTTTCTATAGATGGCATTGTAGATATTTCCATGTTTATACAGATGGCAGTGTAGATATTTCCATGTTTATATAGATGGTGGTGTAGATATTACCATGTTTATACAGATAGTTGTGCAGATATTTCCATTTTTATACAGATCGTGGTGAAGATATTTCCATGTTTATACAGATCGCGGTGTTGATATTTCCATGCTTATACAGATCACGGTGTAGATATTTCCATGATTATACAGATAGCGGTGTAGATATTTCTATGTTTATAGAGATAGCGGTGTAGGTATTTCCATGTTTATAAACATAGCAGTGTAGATATTTCCATGTTTATATAGATGGCGTTGTAGATATTTCCATGTTTCTACCGATAGCGGTGTTGGTATTTCCACGTTTATACAGATAGCGATGAAGATATTTCCATGTTTTTACAGCTCGCAATGCAGATATTTATATCTTTATACAGATGGCATTGTAGATATTTCCTTATTCACACAGATGGCGGTGTAGATGGTTCCATGTTTATACAGATGATGAAGAAGTTAGTTCCATGTTTATGGAGATGGCAGTGTAGATATTTTCATGTTTATAGAGATGGCGGTGTAGATATTTCCATGTTTATAGAGATAGCAGTGTAGATATTTACATGTTTATAGAGATGGCTGTGTAGATATTTCCATGTTTATACAAATGGCGGCATAGATATTTCCATGGACATGCAGATGGCGGTGTAGATATTTCCATGTTTATACAGTTAGCGGTGTATATATTTCCATGTTTACACAGATGGTGGTGTAGATATTTCCGTGTTTATACACATGGCGGAGTAGATACTTCCATCTTTATGGAGATGGCAGTGTTGATATTTTCATGTTTATAGAGATGGCGGTGTAGATATTTCCATATTTATACAGATAGCGGTGTACATATTTCCATCTTTCTACAGATGGCAGTGTAGATACTTCCATGTTTATACAGAAGTCCGTGTAGATATTTCCATATTTTTACAGATGTCTGTGTAGATATTTCCATGTGTATACACATGGTATTGTAGGTATTTCCACGTGTATACAGATGGTGGTGTAGATATTTCCATGTTTATTCAGATGACTGTGTAGATATTTCCATGTTTTTACAGATGGCAGTGTAGATATTTCAATGTTTATAGATATGGCGCTGTAGATATTTCCATGTTTAAACAGATAATGGTGGAGATATTTCCATGTTTATACAGAGAGCAGTGGAGATATTTCCATGTTTATACACATAGCGGTGTACATATTTCCATGTTTATAGAGACAGCGGTGTAGGTATTTCCAAGTTTATACAGATAGCGGTGCAGATATTTCCATGTTTACACAGATGCCTATGCAGATATTTCCATATTTATACAGAGGGCTGTGTAGATATTTCTATGTTTATGCAGATGACATTGTGGATATTTCCGTGTTCCTACACATGACTGTGTAGGTATTTCCATCTTTATACAGATGGCTTTGTAGATATTTCCATGTTTATAGAGATAGCGGTGCAGATATTTCCATGTTTATACAAATAGCGCTGTATATATTTCCATGTTTATACAGATCGTGGTGTAGATATTTCCATGTTTTTACAGATACCGGTGTAGATATATCCATGTTTATACAGACCGCAGTGTAGATAATTCCAATTTATAGAGATAGCAGTGTAGATATATTCATGTTTGTACAGATGGCGGTGTTGATGTTTCCATCTATGCACAGATTGCCGTGTAGGTATTTCCATGTGTATACAGATGGCATTGTGGACATTTCCATGTTTATACATATGGTTGTGTAGATATTTCCATGTTTACACAGATGACTTTATAGTTATTTCCATGTTTATACAGATGGCGGTGTAGATATTTCCATGTTTATAGAGATAGCGGTGAAGATATTTCCATATTTATAAAGGTAACGGTGTAGAAATTTCCATGCTTATACAGATAGCGGTGTAAATATTTCCATGTTTATACAGATCACAGTGTAGACATTTCCATGTTTATAGAGATAGCGGTGAAGATATTTCCATGTTTATACAGATATCGGTGCAGATATTTCCATGTTTGTACAGATATCGGTGTTGATATTTCCATGTTTATACAGATGGTGGTGTAGATAATTCCAGGTTTATAGAGATGGCGGTGTAGATATTTCCATGTTTAAAGAGATAGCGGTGTAGATATATTCATGTTCATAGAGACATCAGTGAGGATATTTCCATGTTTATACAGATAGCAGTGTAGATATTTACACTTTTATAGAAATAGCAGCTTAGATATTTCATATTTATACAGATAGCGGTGTAGATATTTCCATGTTTATACACATTGCGGTGTAGATATTTCCATGTTTATACAGATAGCGGTGTAGATATTTCCACGTTTATGCAGATGGCGGTGTAGATATTTCCATATTTCTACAAATGGTAATGTAGATATTTCCATGTTTATAGAGATGGCGGTGTAGATATTTCCATGTTTATATAGATGGCAGGGTAGATATTTTCTTGTTTATGGAGATGGAGTTGTAGATACCTCCATGTTTAAAGAGATGGCGGTGTGTATATTTCCATGTTGATGGAGATAGCGGTGTAGATATTTCCATGTTTATAGAGATAGCGGTGTAGTTATTTCCATGTTTATAGAGATAGCGGTGTAGATATTTCCATGTTTCTACAGATGACTGTGTAGATATTTTCATGTTTGTACAGATGGCAGTGTAGATATTTCCATGTTTATACAGATAGCGGTGTAGATATTTTCCTGTTTATACAGATTGCGGTGGAGATTTGTCCATGTTTATACAGACAGCAATGGACATATTTCCACGTTAATTCACATGGCGGTGTAGATATTTCCATGTTTATACAGATAGCGGTGTAGATATTTCCATGTTTATACAGAGTTCTCTGTAGATATTTCCATGTTTATATAGATGACAGTGTAGATATTTCCAGGTTTATACAGACGGCGGTGTAGATATTTTCATGTTTATAGAGATAGCGGTGTATATATTTCCATGTTTATAGAGATAGCGGTTTAAATATTTCCATCTTTATACAGATAGTGTTGTAGATATTTCCATGTTTATACAGATGGCGGTGTAGATACAGCCATGTTTCTGAATATGGGAGTGTAGATATTTTCATGTTTACATACATGGCGGTGTAGATATTTCCATGTTTACAGAGATTGCGGTGTAGATATTTCCATGTTTATAGTGCAAGTCGTGTAGGTATTTCCATGTTCATAGAGATAGCAGTGTAGACATTTCCATATTTATACAGGTAGAGGTGTAGGTATTTCCATGTTTATTCAGATGGCGGTGTAGATATTTCCATGTTTATACAGATAAATTTGTAATATTTCCATGTTTATACAGATGGCGGTGTAGATATTTCGATGTTTATAGAGACAGCAGTGGAGGTATTTCCATGTTTATACAGATCCAGTGTACGTATTTCCATGTTTATACTGATCGCCGTGTACATATTTCCATGTTTATAGAGATGGCGGTGTAGATATTTCCATGTTCATAGAGATAGCGGTGTTGATATTCCATGTTTATAGAGATAGCTGTGTGGATATTTCCATGTTTATACAGATAGGGGTGTAGATATTTCCATGTTTATAGAGATGTCGGTGTAGATATTTCAATGTTTATAGAGATCACGGTGTAGATATTTCCATGTTTATACAGATCGCGGTGTTGTTATTACCATGTTTATAGGGATAGCGGTGCAAATATTTCCACATTTATACAGATAGCGATGTAGTTATTGGCATGTTTATACAGATAGCGGTGTAGATATTTCCATGTATAAACAGATGTCTGTGTATATATTTCCATGTTTAAACAGTTGGCGGTGTAGATATTTCCTTGTTTATACAAATAGTGGTGTAGATATTTCCATGTTTATACAGATAGCAGTGTAGATATTTCCATGTATATATACATGGCTGTGTAGATATTTCCATGTTTATACAGATGGCGGTGTAGATATTTCCATGTTTATAGAGATAGCTGTGTAGACATTTCCATGTTTACACAGATAGCAGTCTAGATATTTCCATGTTTATACAGATCGCGGTGTAGATATTTCCATTTTTATACAGATCGCGTTGTAGATATTTCCATGTTTATACAGATATCGGTGTAGATATTTCCATGTTTATACAGATGGCGGTGGAGGTATTTCCATGTTTATTGAGACAGCAGTGGAGATATTTCCATGTTTATACAGATAGCGGTGGAGATATATCCATGTTTATACTGATCGTCCTGTAGATATTTCCATGTTTATAGAGATGGCGGAGTGGATATTTCCATGTTCATAGAGATAGCGGTGTTGATTTCTCCATGTTTATAGAGATAGCGGTGTGGATATGTCCATGTTTATACAGATAGGGGTGTACATATTTCCATGTTTTTACAGATATCGGTGTAGATATTTCCATGTTTACACACATTGCGGTGTAGATATTTCCATCTTTCTACAGATGGCATTGTAGATATTTCCATGTTTATACAGATGGCGGTGTAGATATTTCCATGTTTATATAGATGGTGGTGTAGATATTACCATGTTTACACAGATCACGGTGTAGATATTTCCATGTTTATACAGATCGCGGTGTAGATATTTCCTTGTTTATACAGATGACTTTGCAGATATTTTCATATTTATACAGAGGGCTGTGTAGATATTTCCATGTTTATACAGATGGCAGTGTAGATATTTCCATGTTCCTACACATGACTGTGTAGGTATTTCCATGTTTATACAGATGGCTTTGTAGATATTTCCATGTTTATAGACATAGCGGTGTAGATATTTCCATGTTTATAGAGATAGCGGTGTAGATATTTCCCTGTTTTTACAGATAGCGGTGCAGATATTTCCATGTTTGTACAGATGGCGGTGTTGATATTTCCATCTATACACAGATGACCGTGTAGATATTTCCATGTTTATACAGATGGCGGCACAGATATTTCTATGGATATGTAGATGGCGGTGTAGATATTTCCATGGTTATACAGATAGCGGTGTAGTTATTACCAGGTTTATATAGATAGCGGTGTAGATATTTCCATGTATATACAAATGGCTGTGTAGATATTTCCATGTTTATACAGATGGCGGTGTAGATATTTCCATGTTTATACAGATAACTTTGTAAGTTATTCCATGTTTATACAGATGGCGGTGTAGATATTTCGATGTTTATAGAGATAGCAGTGGAGATATTTCCATGTTTATATAGATAGCGGTGTAGATATTTCCATGTTTATACTGATCGCGGTGTAGATATTTCCAAGATTATAGAGATGGCAGTGTAGATATTTCCATGTTCATAGAGATAGCGGTGTTGATTTTTCCATGTTTATAGAGATAGCTGTGTGGATATTTCCATGTTTATACAGATAGGGTTCTAGATATTTCCATGTTTATAGAGATGGCTGTGTAGATATTTCCATGTTTATACAGATCACGATGTAGATATTTCCATGTTTATACAGATCGCGGTGTTGATATTACCATGTGTATAGGGATAGCGGTGCAAATATTTCCACATTTATGCAGATAGCGGAATAGTTATTAGCATGTTTATACAGATAGCCGTGTAGATATTTCCATGTATAAACAGATGTCTGTGTATATATTAGCATGTTTAAACAGATGGCGGTGTAGATATTTCCTTGTTTATACAAATAGCAGTGTAGATATTTCCATGTTTATACAGATAGCAGTGTAGATATTTCCATTTATATACAGATGGCTGTTTATATATTTCCATGTTTATACAGATGGCTGTGTAGATATTTCCATGTTTATACAGATGACTTTGTAGGTATTTCCATGTTTATACAGATGGCGGTGTAGATATTTCCATGTTTATAGAGATAACTGTGTAGATATTTCCATGTTTACACAGATAGCGGTCTAGATATTTCCATGTTTCTACAGATCGCGGCGTAGATATTTCCATGTTTATACAGATCACGGTGTAGATATTTCCATGTTTACACAGATATCGGTGTAGATATTTCCATGTTTATACAGATGGCGGTATAGATAATTCCATGTTTATAGAGACAGCAGTGGAGATATTTCCATGTTTATACAGATAGCGGTGTAGATATTTCCATGTTTATACTGATCGTGATGTAGATATTTCCATGTTTATAGAGATGGCGGTGTAGATATTTCCATGTTTATAGAGATAGCGGTGTAGATATATCCATGTTCCTAGAGATAGCAGTGAGGTTATTTCCATGTTTATACAGATAGCAGTGTAGATATTTACACATTTATAGAGATAGCGGTTTAGATATTTCATATTTATACAGATAGCGGTGTAGATATTTCCATGTTTATACACATTACGGTGTAGATATTTCCATGTTTATACAGATAGCGGTGTAGATATTTCCACGTTTATACAGATGGCGGTGTAGATATTTCCATATTTCTACAAATGGCAGTGTAGATATTTCCATGTTTATAGAGATGACAGTGTGGATATTTCCATGTTTATATAGATGGCAGTGTAGATATTTTCTTGTTTATGTAGATGGCGTTGTAGATACCTCCATGTTTAAAGAGATGGCGGTGTGTATATTTCCATGTTGATGGAGATAGCGGTGTAGATATTTCCATGTTTATAGAGATAGCGGTGTAGTTATTTCCATGTTTATAGAGATAGCGGTGTAGATATTTCCATGTTTCTACAGATGACTGTGTAGATATTTCCATGTTTGTACAGATGGCAGTGTAGAAATTTCCATGTTTACAGAGATAGCGGTGTAGTTATTTCCATCTTTGCACAGATTGCCGTGTAGATATTTCCATTTTTACACAGCTAGCTGTGAAGATCTTTCCAAGTTTACACAGATAGCTGTGTAGATATTTCCATGTTTACACAGATAGCGTTGTAGATATTTCCATGTTTATACAGATAGCGGTGTAGGTATTTCCATGTTTATACAAATGGCGGTGTAGATATTTCCATGTTTATACAGATAGCGGTGGAGATATTTCCCTGTATATAGAGATAGCGATGTAGATATTTCCATATTTATACAGATAGCGGTGTAGATATTTCCATGTTTATAGAGATAGCGGTGTAGATATTTCCATGTTTATACAGATGGCTGTGTAGATATTTCCATGTGTGTACAGATGGCGGTGTAGATATTTCCATGTTTATAGAGATGGCGCTGTAGATATTTCCATGTTTATACAGATGGCAGTGTTGATATTTCCATGTTTATACAGATATCGGTGTAGATATTTCCATGTTCACAGAGATACCGGTGTAGGTATTTCCATCTTTGCACAGATTGCGGTGTAGGTATTGCCAAATTTACAGAGATAGCGGTGTAGATATTTCCAAGTTTACACAGATAGCTGTGTAGATATTTCCAGGTTTACAGAGATATCATTTTAGATATTTCCGTGTTTATACAGATTGCGGTGTAGTTATTTCCATGTTGATACAGATAGCGGTGTAAATATTTCCATGTTTATAAAGGTAGCGGTATAGAAATTCCCTTGTTTATACATATCGCTTTGTAGACATTTCCTTTTTTCTACAGATGTCAGTGTAGATATTTCCAAGTTTATACAGATGGCAGTGTAGATATTTCCATGTTTATACAGATGTCTGTTCGGATATTTCCATGTTTTTTCAGATGGCGGTGTATATATTTCCATGTTTATAGAGATGGGGATGTAGTTATTTCTATGTTTATAGAGATAGCGGTGTAAATATCTCCATGTTTATAGAGATGGTGGTGTAAGTATTTTCATGTGTATAGAGATAGCGGTGTAGATATTTCCATATTCCTACAGATGACTGTGTAGATATTTCCATGTTTGTACCGATGGCAGTGTAGATATTTCCATGTTTATAGAGATAGCGGTGTAGATATTTTCATTTTTATACAGATTGCGGTGGAGATATGTCCATGTTTATACAGATAGCAAATGAGATATTTCCACGTTTATACACATAGCGGTGTAGATATTTCCATGTTTATAAAGATAGCGGTGTAGATATTTCCATGTTTATACAGATGGCTGTGCCGATATTTCCATGTTTATAAAGAGTTCTCTGTAGATATTTCCATGTTAATATAGATGACAGTGTAGATATTTCCAGGTTTATACAGATGACTGTGTACATATTTCCATGTTAATACAGATGGCGCTGTAGATATTTCCATGTTTATAGAGATAGCGGTGTAGATATTTCCATGTTTATTGAGATAGCGTTTTAAATATATCCATATTTATACAGATAGTGGTTTAGACATTTCCATGTTTTTACAGATAGCAGTGTAGACATTACCATCTTTATTCAGAGAGTGCTGTACATATTTCCATGTTTATACAGATCACTGTGTAGATATTTCCACGTGTATACAGATAACGTTGTAGATATTTCCATCTTTATACAAACAGTGGTGTAGATATTTCCATGTTCCTACACATGACTGTGTAATTATTTCCATGTTTATACAGATGGCGGTGTAGATATTTCCATATTTATTGAGATAGCAGTGTAGATATTTCCAGGTTTATACAGATAGCGGTGTAAATATTTCCATGTTTATACAGATCGTGGTGTAGATATTTCCACGTTTATACAGATGGCGGTGTAGATATTTCCATAGTTATTGAGATAGCAGTGTAGATATTTCCAGGTTTATACAGATAGCGGTGTAAATATTTCCATGTTTATACAGATCGTGGTGTAGATATTTCCATGTTTGTACAGATGGCAGTGTAGATATTTCCATGTTTACAGAGATAGCGGTGTAGATATTTCCATCTTTGCACACATTGCCATGTAGATATTTCCATGTTTACGCAGATAGCTATGTAGATATTTCCAAGTTTACACAGATAGCTGTGTAGATATTTCCATGTTTACACACATAGCGTTGTAGATATTTCCATGTTTATAAAGATTGCGGTGTAGATATGTCCATGTTTATACAGAAAGCGGTGTAGATATTTTCATGTTTATACAGATAGCGGTGGAGATATTTCCATGTTTATAGAGACTGCGGTATAGATATTTCCATGTTTATACAGATACCGGTGTAGATATTTCCATGTTTATACAGACTGCAGTGTAGGTATTTCTATGTTTATACAGATAGCGGTGTAGATATTTCCATGTTTGTACAGATGGCGTTGTTGATATTTCCATCTGTACACAGATTGCCGTGTAGATATTTCCATCTTTATACAGATGGCGTTGTAGATATTTCCATGGATATGCTAATGGCGGTGTGGATATTTCCATATTTATAGAGACAGCGGTGTAGGTATTTCCATGTTTATAGACATAGCTGTGAAGACATTTCCATGTTTATATAGATGGCGTTGTAGATATTTCCATGTTTATACCGATAGCAGTGTTGGTATTTCCACGTTTATACAGATAGTGATGTAAATATTTCCATGTTTATACAGCTCGCAGTGCAGATATTTATATATTTATACCGATGGGATTGTAGATATTTCCTTATTCACACAGATGGCGGTGAAGATGTTTCCATGTTTATACAGATGGCGGAGAAGTTACTTCCATGTTTATGGAGATGGCAGTGTAGATATTTTCATGTTTATAGAGATGGCGGTGTAGATATTTCCATGTTTATAGAGATAGCAGTGTAGATATTTACATGTTTATACAGATGGCTGTGTAGATATTTCCATGTGTATATAGATGGCTTTGTAGATATTTCCATGTTTATACAGATGACTGTATAGGTATTTCCATGTTTTTACAGATGGCCGTGCAGATATTTCCATGTTTATGGAGATAGCGGTGTAGATAATTCCATGTTTGTACAGATGGCGGTGTTGATATTTCCATCTATACACAGATGGCCGTGTAGATATTTCCATGTTTATACAGATGGCGGCGTAGATATTTCCATGGACATGCAGATGGCGGTGAAGTTATTTCCATGTTTATAGAGATAGCGGTGTAGATATTTCCATGTTTACACAGATGGTGGTGTAGATATTTCCGTGTTTATACACATGGCGGAGTAGATACTTAAATCTTTATGGAGATGGCAGTGTAGCTATTTTCATGTTTATAGAGATGGCGGTGTAGATATTTCCAAATTTATAGAGACAGCGGTGTAGATATTTCCATCTTTCTACAGATTGCAGTGTCGATATTTCCATGTTTATACAGATGGCGGTGTAGATATTTCCATATTTATACAGATGTCTGTGAAGATATTTCCAAGTGTATACAGATGGTTTTGTAGCTATTTCCATGTTTATACAGATTGTGGTGTAGATATTTCCATATTTATTCAGATGACTGTGTAGATATTTCCATGTTTTTACAGATGGCAGTGTAGATATTTCAATGTTTATAGAGATGGCGCTGTAGATATTTCCATGTTTCTACAGATAACGGTGGAGATATTTCCATGTTTATACAGACAGCATTGGAGATATTTCCATGTTTATACGCATAGTGGTGTACATATTTCCATGTTTGTAGAGACAGCGGTGTAGGTATTTCCATGTTTATACAGATAGCGGTACAGATATTTCCATGTTCATACAGATGCCTATGCAGATATTTCCATATTTATACAGAGGGCTGTGTAGATATTTCTATGTTTATACAGATGGCAGTGTAGATATTTCCATGTTCCTACACATGACTCTGAAGGTATTTCCATGTTTATACAGATGGCTTTGTAGATATTTCCATGTTTATAGAGATAGCGGTGCAGATATTTCCATGTTTATACAGATACCGGTGTAGATATTTCCATGTTTATACAGACCGCAGTGTAGATATTTCCATGTTTATAGAGATAGCAGTGTAGATATTTCCATGTTTGTACAGATGGCGGTGTTGATGTTTCCATCTATACACAGATTGCCGTGTAGGTATTTCCATGTTTATACAGATGGCATTGTAGATATTTCCATGTTTATACAGATGGTGGTGTAGATATTTCCATGTTTACACAGATGACTCTATAGGTATATCCATGTTTATACAGATGGCAGTGTAGATATTTCCATGTTTATAGAGATAGCGGTGTAGATATTTCCATATTTATACAGATAACGGTGTAGAAATTTCCATGTTTATACAGATTACGGTGTAGATATTTCCATGTTTATAGAGATAGCGGTGTAGATATTTCCATGTTTATACAGATAGCGGTGTAGATATTTCCATGTTTATACAGACCGCGGTGTAGGTATTTCCATGTTTATACAGATAGCAGTGCAGATATTTCCATGTTTGTACAGATGGCGCTGTTGATATTTCCATCTATACACAGCTACCGTGTAGATATTTCCATGTTTATACAGATGGCGGCGCAGATATTTCTATGGATATGTAGATGGCAGTGTAGATATTTCCATGTATATACAAATAGAGGTGTAGTTATTTCCATGTTTATATAGAGAGCGGTGTAGATATTTCCATGTATGTACACATGGCTGTGTAGATATTTCCATGTTTATACAGATGGCGGTGTAGATATAGCCATGTTTATACAGATAACTTTGTAAGTATTTCCATGTTTATACAGATGGCGGAGTAGATATTTCAATGTTTATAGAAATAGCAGTGGAGATATTTCCATGTTTATACAAATAGCGGTGTAGTTATTTCCATGTTTATATAGAGAGCGGTGTAGATATTCCTATGTATATACACACGGCTGTGTAGATATTTACATGTTTATACAGATGGCGGTGTAGATATTTCCATTTATATACAGATGACTGTATAGGTATTTCCATGTTTTTACAGATGGCATTGTAGATATTTCCATGTTTATAGAGATAGCAGTGTAGATATTTCCATGTTTATACAGATGGCGGTATAGATATTTCCATGTTTATAGAGATAGTGGTGTAGATATTTCCATATTTATACAGATAAATGTGTAGATATTTCCATGTTTATACAGATAGCCGTGTAAATATTTCCGTATTTATACAGATCACGGTGTAGATATTTCCATGTTTATAGAGATAGCAGTGTAGATATTTCCATGTTTATACAGATAGCGGTGTAGATATTTCCATGTTTATACAGACTGCGGTGTAAATATTTCCATGTTTATGCAGATAGCATTGCAGATATTTCCATGTTTGTACAGATGGCGGTGTTGATATTTCCATCTATACAGAGATGACCGTGTAGATATTTCCATGTTTATACAGATGGCGGCGCAGATATTTCTATGGATATGTAGGTGGCGGTGTAAATATTTCCATGTTTATACAGAAAGCGGTGTAGTTATTTCCATGTTTATATAGATAGCGGTGTAGATATTTCCATGTTTATACAGATAGGGGTGTAGATATTTCCATGTTTATAGAGATGGCGGTGTAGTTATTTCCATGTTTATACAGATCACGGTGTAGATATTTGCATGTTTATAGATATAGCGGTGCAGATATTTCCATGTTTATACAGATAGCGGTGTAAATATTTCCATGTTTATACAGATCGTGCTGTAGATATTTCCATGTTTATAGAGATACTGGTGTAGATATTTCCATGTTTATACACACCGCAGTGTACATATTTCCATGTTTCTAGAGATAGCAGTGTAGATATTTCCATGTATGTACAGATGGCGGTGTTGATGTTTCCATCTATACACAGATTGCCGTGTAAGTACTTCCATGTGTATACAGATGGCATTGTAGATGTTTCCATGTTTATATAGATGGTGGTGTAGATATTTCCATGTTTATACAGATAGCAGTGGAGATATTTCCATTTTTATAGAAATAGCGGTTTAGATATTTCATATTTATACAGATAGTGGTGTAGATATTTCCATTTTTATACAGATTGCGGTGTAGATATTTCCATGTTTATACAGATGCCTATGCAGATATCTCCTTATTTATACAGAGGGCTGTGTAGATATTTCTATGTTTATACAGATGGCAGTGCAGATATTTCAATGTTCCTACACATGACTGTGTAGGTATTTCCATGTTTATACAGATGGCTTTGTAATTATTCCCATGTTTTTACAGATACCGGTGTAGATATTTCCATGTTTATACAGACCGCAGTGTAGATATTTCCATGTTTATAGAGATAGCAGTGTGGATATTTCCAAGTTTGTACAGATGGTGCTGTTGATCTTTCCATCTATACACAGATTGCTGTGTAGGTATTTCCATGCTTATACAGATGGCATTGTAGATATTTCCATGTTTATAAAGATTGTGGTGTAGATATTTCCATGTTTACACAGATGACTGTATAGGTATTTCCATGTTTATACAGTTGGCGGTGTAGATATTTCCATGTTTATAGAGACAGCGGTGTAGATATTTCCATATTTATAGAGATAACGGTGTAGAAATTTCCATGTTTATACAGACAGCGGTGTAAATATTTCCATGTTTATACAGATCACGGTGTACATATTTCCTTGTTTATACAAATAGCGGTGTAGTTATTTCCATGTTTATACAGATAGCGGTGTAGATATTTCCATGTATATACAGATGGCTGTGTAGATATTTCCATGTTTATACAGACGGCTTTGTAGATATTTACATGTTTATACAGAAGACTTTGTAGGTATTTCCATGTTTATACAGATGGAGGTGTAGATATTTCCATGTTTATAGAGTTATCTGTGTAGATATTTCCATGTTTATACAGATAGCGGTGTATATATTTCCATGTTTATACAGATCGCGGGGTAGATATTTCCATGTTTATACAGATCGCGATGAAGATATTTCCAGGTTTATACAGATAGCGGTGTAGATATTTCCAAGTTTATACACATAGCGGTGTACATATTTCCATGTTTATACAGATCGTGGTGTAGATATTTCCATGTTTATACAGATACCAGTGTAGATATTTCCATGTTTATACAGACTGCAGTTTTTGTATTTCTATGTTTATAGAGATAGCAGTGTAGATATTTCCATGTTTCTACAGATGGCGTTGTAGATATTTCCATGGATATGCAGATGGCGGTGTGGATATTTCCATGTTTATAGAGATAGCGGTGTAGGTATTTCCATGTTTATAGACATAGCGGTGTAGATATTTCCATGTTTATATAGATGGCGTTGTAGATATTTCCATGTTTATACCGATAGCAGTGTTGGTATTTCCACGTTTATAGAGACAGCGATGTAGATATTATCATGTTTATACAGCTCGCGGTGCAGATATTTATATCTTTATACAGATGGCATTGTAGATATTTCATTATTCACACAGATGGCGGTGTAGATGTTTCCATGTTTATACAGATGGCGGAGTAGTTAGTTCCATGTTTATAGAGATGGCAGTGTAGATATTTTCATGTTTATATAGATAGCGGTGTAGATATTTCCATGTATAAACAGATGTCTGTGTAGACATTTCCATGTTTCAACAGATGGTGGTGTAGGTATTTCCTTGTCTATACAAATAGCGATGTATTTATTTCCACGTTTATACAGATAGCAGAGTAGATATTTCCATGTATATACAGACGGCTGTGTAGATAGTTCCATGTTTATACAGTTGGCTGTGTAGATATTTCCATGTTTATACAGATGACTTTGTAGGTATTTCCATGTTTATACAGATTGCGGTGTAGATATTTCCATGTTTATAGAGATAGCTGTGTAGATATTTCCATGTTAATACAGATAGCGGTGTAGATATTTCCATGTTTATACAGATCGCGGTGTAGATATTTCCATGTTGATACCGATCGCGGTGTAGTTATTTCCATATTCCTACACATGACTGTGTTGGTATTTGCATGTTTATACAGATGGCTTTGTAGATATTTCCATGTTTATAGAGATAGCGGTGTAGATATTTCCATCTTTCTACAGATGGCAGTGTAGATATTTCCATGTTTATACAGATTGTGGTGTAGATATTTCCATGTTTACACAGATGACTGTATAGTTATTTCCATGTTTATACAGATGGCGGTGTAGATATTTCCAAATATATAGAGATAGCGGTGTAGATATTTAATATTTATACAGATAACGGTGTAGAAGTTTTCATGTTTATACAGATAGCGGTGTAAATATTTCCATGTTTATAGAGATCACGGTGTAGATATTTCCATGTTTATAGAGATTGCGGTGTAGATATTTCCATCTTTCTACAGATGGCATTGTAGATCTTTCCATGTTTATACAGTTGGCGGTGTAGATATTTCCATGTTTATATAGATGGTGGTGTAGATATTACCATGTGTATACAGATAGCGGTGTAGATATTTCCATGTTTATACAGATCGTGGTGAAGATATTTCCATGTTTATACAGATCGTGGTGTAGATATTTCCATGTTTATACAGCTCACGGTGTAGATATTTCCATGTTTATAGAGATAGCAGTGTAGATATTTACATGTTTATACAGATGGCTGTGTAGATATTTCCATGTGTATACAGATGACATTGTAGATATGTCCATGTTTATACAGATGACTGTATAGGTATTTCCATGTTTTTACAGATGGCCGTGCAGATAATTCCATGTTTATAGAGATAGCAGTGTAGATATTTCCATGTTTGCAGATGGCGGTGTTGATATTTCCATCTATACACAGATGGCCGTGTAGATATTTCCATGTTTATACACATGGCGGCATAGATATTTCCATGGACATGCAGATGGCGGTGTAGATATTTCCATGTTTATACAGATAGCGGTGTAGATATTACCATGTTTACACCGATGGTGGTGTAGATATTTCCGTGTTTATACACATGGTGAAGTATATACTTCCATCTTTATGGAGACGGCAGTGTAGATATTTTCATGTTTATAGAGATGGCGATGTAGATATTTCCATATTTATAGAGATAGCGGTGTAGATATTTCCATCTTTCTACAGATGGCAGTGTAGATATTTCCATGTTTATACAGATGGCCGTGTAGATATTTCCATATTTATACAGATGCCTGTGTAGATATTTCCATGTGTATACAGATGGTATTGTAGGTATTAACATGTTTATACAGATGGTGGTGTAGATATTTTCATGTTTATTCAGATGACTGTGTAGATATTTCCATGTTTTTACAGATGGCAGTGTAGATTTTTCAATGTTTATAGAGATTGCGCTGTAGATATTTCCATGTTTATACAGATTGCTGTGCAGATATTTCCATGTTTATACAGATGACTTTGTAGGTATTTCCATGTTTATACAGATGGCGGTGTAGATATTTCCATGTTTATAGAGATACCCGTGTTGATATTTCCATGTTTATACAGATAGCGGTGTAGATATTTCCGTGTTTATAGAGATAGCGGTGTAGGAATTTCCATGTTTATAGACATAGCGGTGTAGATATTTCCATGTTTATATAGATGGCGTTGCAGATATTTCCATGTTTACACCGATAGCGGTGTTGGTATTTCCACGTTTCTACAGATAGCGACGTAGATATTTCCATGTTTATACAGCTCGCGGTGCAGATATTTATATCTTTATACAGAAGGCATTGTAGATATGTCCTTATTCACACAGATGGCGGTGTAGGTGTTGCCATGTTTATAGAGATGGCGGAGTAGTTAGTTCCCTGTTTATGGAGATTGCAGTGTAGATATTTTCATGTTTATAGAGATGGCGGTGTAGATATTTCCATGTTTATAGAGATAGCAGTGTAGATATTTACATGTTTATACAGATGGCTCTGTAGATATTTCCATGTGTATACAGATGGCATTGTAGATATTTCCATGCTTGTACAGATGACTGTATAGGTATTTCCATGTTTTTACAGATGGCAGTGCAGATATTTCCATGTTTATAGAAATAGCGGTGTAGATATTTCCATGTTTGTACAGATGGCGGTGTTGATATTTCCATCTATAAACAGATGGCCGTGTAGATATTTTCATGTTTATACTGATGGCGGTGTAGATATTTCCATGGACATGCAGATGGCGGTGTAGATATTTTCATGTTTATACAGATAGCGGTGTAGATATTTCCATGTTTACACAGTTGGTGGTGTAGATATTTCCGTGTTTATACCCATAGTGGAGTAGATACTTCCATCTTTATGGAGATGGCAGTGTAGATATTTTCATGTTTATAGAGATGGCGGTGTAGATATTTCCATATATATAGAGATAGCGGTGTAGATATTTCCATCTTTCTACAGATGGCAGTGTAGATATTTCCATGTTTATACATCTGGCGGTGTAGATATTTCCATATTTATACAGATGTCTGTGTAGATATTTCCATGTGTATACAGATGGTATTGTAGGTATTTCCATGTTTATACAGATGGTGGTGTAGATATTTCCATGTTTATTCAGTAGACTGTGTAGATATTTCCATGTTTTTACAGATGGCAGTGTAGATATTTCCATGTTTATACACATAGGGGTGTAGATGTTTCCATGTTTATAGAGATGGCGGTGTAGATATTTCCATGTTTATACAGATCACGTTGTAGATATTTCCATGTTTATACGGATCGCGGTGTAGATATTTCCATGTTTATACAGATCATGGTGTAGATATTTCCACGTTTATTCAGATCGCGGTGTTGATATTACCATGTTTGTAAGGATAGCGGTGCAAATATTTCCACATTTATACAGACAGCGGTCTAGTTATTAGCATGTTTATACAGATAGCGGTGTAGATATTTCCATGTATAAATAGATGTCTGTGTATATATTTCCATGTTTAAACAGATGGCGGTGTAGATATTTCCTTGTTTATAAAAATAGCGGTGTAGTTATTTCCATGTTTATACAGACCACGGTGGAGATATTTCCTTGTTTATAAAAATAGCGGTGTAGTTATTTCCATGTTTATACAGATCACGGTGTAGATATTTCCTTGTTTATACAAATAGCTTTGTAGTTATTTCCATGCTTCTATAGATAGCGGTGCAGATATTTCCTTGTTTATACAAATAGCGGTGTAGATATTTCCATGTTTATACAGATCACGGTGTAGATATTTCCTTGTTTATACAAATAGTGGTGTAGTTATTTCCATGTTTATACAGATAGCGGTGTTTATATTTCCATGTATATACAGATGGCTGTGTAGATATTTCCATGTTTATACAGATGGCTGTGTAGATGTTTCCATGTTTATACAGATGACTTTGTAGGTATTTCCATGTTTATACAGATGCCAGTGTAGATTTTTCCATGTTTATAGAGTTACCTGTGTTGATATTTCCATGTTTATACAGATAGCGGTGTAGATATTTCCATGTTTATACAGATCGCGGTGTAGATATTTCCATGTTTATACAGATATCGGTGAAGTTATTTCCATGTTTATACAGATAGCGGTGAAGATATTTCCATGTATATACACATGGCTGTGTAGATATTTCCATGTTTACACAGATGGCGGTGTAGATATTTCCATGTTTATACAGATAACTTTATAAGTATTTCCATGTTTATACAGATGGCGGTGTAGATATTTCGATGTTTATAGAGATAGAAGTGGAGATATTTCCATGTTTATACAGATAGCGGTGTAGATATTTCCATGTTTATACTGATCGCAGTGTAGATATTTCCATGTTTATAGAGATGGCGGTGTAGATATTTCCATGTTTATAGAGATAGCAGTGTAGATATTTCCATGTTTATACAGATAGCGGAGTAGATATTTCCATGTTTATACAGACCGCGGTGTAGATATTTCCATGTTTATACAGATAGCGGAGCAGATATTTCCATGTTTATACAGATACCTATGCAGATATTTCCATATTTATACAGAGGGGTGTTTAGATATTTCCATGTTTATACAGATGACAGGGTAGATATTTCCATGTTCCTACACATGACTGTGTAGGTATTTCCATGTTTGTACAGATGGTGGTGTTGATATTTCCATCTATACACATATGACCGTGTAGATATTTCCATGTTTATACAGATAGCGGTGTAGTTATTTCCATGTTTATACTGATAGCGGTGTAGATATTTCCATGTATATACACATGGCTCTGTAGATATTTCCATGTTTATACAGATCACGGTGTAGATATTTCCATGTTTATACAGATCATGTTGTAGATATTTCCATGTTTATACAGATCGCGGTGTTGATATTACCATGTTTATAGGGGTAGCGGTGCAAATATTTCCATATTTATACAGATAGCGGTGTAGTTATTAGCATGTTTATACAGATAGCGGTGTAGATATTTCCATGTATAAACAGATGTCTGTGTATATATTTCCATTTTTAAACATATGGCGCTGTAGTTATTTCCTTGTTTATACAAATAGCGGTGTAGTTATTTCCATGTTTATACAGATAGCGGAGTAGATATTTCCATGTATATAAAGATAGCTGTTTAGATATTTCCATGTTTATACAGATGGCTGTGTAGATATTTCCATGTTTATAAAGATGATTTTGTAGGTATTTCCGTGTTTATACAGATGGCGGTGTAGGTATTTCCATGTTTATAGAGATAGCTTTGTAGATATTTCCATGTTTATACAGATATCGGTGTAGATATTTCCATGTTTATACAGATCGCGGTGTAGATATTTCCATATTTATACAGACAGCATTGGAGATATTTCCATGTTTATTCACATAGCCGTGTACATATTTCCATGTTTATAGAGACAGCGTTGTTGGTATTTACATGTTTATAAAGATAGCGGTGCAGATATTTCCATGTTTACAAAGATGCCTAGGCAGATATTTCCATATTTATACAGAGGGCTGTGTAGATATTTCCATGTTTATACAGATGACAGTGTAGATATTTCCATGTTCCTACACATGACTGTGTAGGTATTTCCATGTTTATACAGATGGCTTTGTAGATATTTCCATGTTTATAGAGATAGCGGTGTAGATATTTCCATGTTTATACACACCGCGGTGTAGATATTTCCAAGTTTTTACAGATAGCGGTGCAGATATTTCCATGTTTGTACAGATGGCGGTGTTGATATTTCCATCTATACACAGATGACCGTGTAGATATTTCCATGTTTATACAGATGGTGGCACAGACATTTCTTTGGATATGTAGATGGCGGTGTAGATATTTCCATGTTTATACAGATAGCGGTGTAGTTATTTCCATGTTTATATTGATAGCGGTGTAGATATTTCCATGTATATACACATGGCTGTGTAGATATTTCCATGTTTATACAGATGGCAGTGTAGATATTTCCATGTTTATACAGATAACTTTGTAAGTATTTCCATGTTTATACAGATGGCGGTGTAGGTATTTCGATGTTAATAGAGATAGCAGTGGAGATATTTCCATGTTTATACAGATAGCGGTGCAGATATTTCCATGTTTATACTGATCGCCATGTAGATATTTCCATGTTTATAGAGATGGCGGTGTAGATATTTCCACGTTCATAGAGTTAGCGGTGTTGATTTTTCCATGTTTATAGAGATAGCTATGTGGATATTTCCATGTTTATACAGATAGGGGTGTAGATATTTCCATGTTTATAGAGGTGGCGGTGTAGATATTTCCATGTTTATAGAGATCACGGTGTAGATATTTCCATGTTTATACAGATCGCGGTGTAGATATTTTCATGTTTATAAAATCATGGTGTAGATATTTCCATGTTTATACAGATCGCGGTGTTGATATTACCATGTTTATAGGGATAGCGGTGCAAATACTTCCATATATACAGATAGCGGTGTAGTTATTAGCATGTTTATACAGATAGTGGTGTAGTTATTAGCATGTTTATACAGATAGCGGTGTAGATATTTCCATGTTTACACAGATAGCTGTGTAGATTTTTCCATGTTTACACAGGTAGCGTTGTAGATATTTCTATGTTTATACAGATAGCCTTGTAGATATTTCTATGTTTATAAAGACAGCGGTGTACATATTTACATGTTTATACAGATGGCGGTATAGATATTTCCATATTTATAGTGATGGCGGTGGAGATATTTCCATGTTTATACAGATAGCGGTGGAGATATTTCCATGTATATACAGATGGCGGTGGAGATATTTCCATATTTACACAGATAGCGGTGTAGATATTTCACAGTTTATACAGATAGCGGTGTAGATATATCTATGTTTATACAGATATCAGTGTAGATATTTCCATGTTTATACAGATGGCTGTGTAGATATTTCCATATGTATACAGATGGCAGAGTAGATATTTCCATGTTTATACAGATGGAGGTGTAGATATTTCCATTTTTATACAGATGACTGTGTAGATATTTCCATGTTTATACAGATGGCGGTGTAGATATTTCCATGTTTATAGAGATAGTGGTGTAGATATTTCTATGTTTATACAGATATCGGTGCAGATATTTCTATGTTTATAGAGATAGCAGTGTAAATATTTCCATATTTATACAGATAGCTGTGTTATATTTGCATGTTTATACAGATGACGGTGTAGATATTTCCTTGTTAATACACATGGCGGTGTAGATATTTCCATGTCTATACAGATAGCGGTGTAGATATTTCCATGTTTATACAGATAGTGGTGTAGATATTTCCATGTATTTAGAGATGGCTCTGTAGGTATTTACATGTTTGTACAAATGACATTGTTGATATTTCCATGTTTATACAGATGGTGGTGTAGATATTTCCATGTTTATAGAGAAGACTTTGTAGGTATTTCCAAGTTTATGCAGATGGCGGTGTAGATATTTCCATGTTTATAGAGATAGCCATGTAGATATTTCCATGTTTATACAGAGAGCGGTGAACACATTTCCATGTTCATAGAGATAGCCGTGTAGACATTTCCATGTTTATACAGAGAGCGGTGTAGATATTTCCATGTTTATACAGATAGCGGTGTAGATATTTCCATGTTTATACAGATAGCGTTGTAGATATTACGATGTTTATAGAGATGGCTGTGTAGGGATTTCCATATTTATACAGATGGCATTGTAGGTATTTCCATGTTTATACACATAGTGGTGTAGATATTTCCATGTTTATGCAGATGACTGTGGAGTTATTTCCATGTTGATACAGATGGCGGTGTAGATATTTCCATATTTATAGAGATAGCCATGTAGATATTTCCATGTTTATACAGCAAGCTGTGTAGTCCTTTCCATGTTTATAGAATTAGCCGTGTAGATATTTCCGTATTTATACAGATAGCAGTGTAGATATTTCCATGTTTTTACTGATAGCGGTGGAGATATTTCAATGTTTATACAGATAGCGGTGCAGATATTTCCATTTTTAAACAGATAGCGGTGTAGACTATTCCATGTATATAGAGATAGCGGTGTAGATATTTCCATATTTATACAGATAGCGGTGTAGATATTTCCATGTATATACAGATCGCGGTGTCGATATTTCCATGTTCATAGAAATTGCGGTGTAGGTATTTCCATGTTTATATAGATAGCCGTGTATATATTTCCATGTTTATACAGATGACTGTGTAGATATTTCCGTGTTTTTACTGATGGCATTGTAGATATTTCCATGTTTATACAGATGGAGGTGTAGATATTTCCATGTTTATACAGATGACCCTGTAGATATTTTCATGTTTTTATAGATGGCGGTGTAGATAATTCCATGTTTATACAGATAGCGGTGTGGCTATTTCCATGTTTATACAGATAGCAGTTTAGTTATTTCCATGTTTCTAGAGATAGCTTTGTAGACATTTCCATGTTTATACAGATAGCGGTGTAGCTATTTCCATGTTTATACAGTTGGCATTGTAGATATTTCCATGTTTATACAGATAGTGGTGTAGATAATTCCATCTTTATACAGATGACTGTGTAGGTATTTCCATGTTTATACAGATGGCGGTGTAGATATTTCCATGTTTATAGAGATAGCCATGTAGATATTTAGATGTTTATACAGATAGAGGTGTAGGCATTTCCATGTTTATAGAGATAGCGGTGAAGATATTTCAATATTTATACAGATAGCGGTGTAGATATTTCCATGTTTATACAGATAGCAGTGTAGATATTTCCATGTTTATACAGATGTCTGTGTAGGTATTCCCATGTTCATAAAGGTGACGGTGTAGATATTTCCATGTTTATAGAGATAGCATTGTATGTATTTCCATGTTTATACAGATAGCGGTGTAGACATTTCCATGTTTATAGAGATAGGCATGTAGACGTTTCCATGTTTATAGAGATAGCGGTGTAGACATTTCCATGTTCATAGAGATAGCGGTGTAAATATTTCCTTATTTATACTGATAGCTGTGTAGGTATTTCCATGTTTATACAGGTAGAGGTGTAGTTATTTCCATGTTTATGCAGATCTCGGTGTAGGTATTTCCATCTTTCAACAGATGACAGAGTAGATGTTTCTATGTTTATAGAGATGGCAGTGTAGATATTTCCATGTTTATACAGACGGCGGTGTAGTTATTTCCATGTTATGCTGATGGCAGTGTAGATAATTCCAAGTTTATAGAGATGGCGTTTTAGATATTTCTATGTTTATAGAGATAGCGGTGTAGATAATTCCATGTTTATATAGATAGCGGAGTAGGTATTTCCATGTTTATACAGATAGCGGTGTAGATATTTCCATGTTTATAGAGATAGCGGTGTAGATATTTCCATGTTTATACAGATAGTGGTGTAGATATTTCCATGTTTATGCAATTGATTGTGTAGGTATTTCCATGGTTATACAGATGGCGGTGTAGATGTTTCCATGTTTCTAGAGATAGCCAAGTAGATATTTCCACGTTTATACAGCTAGCGGTGTAAATATTTCCATGTTTATAGAGATAGCGGTTTGATATTTCCATATTTTTACAGATAGCGGTGTAGATACTTCCATGTTTATAGAGATAGCGGTGTAGATGTTTCCATATTTTCACAGATAGCAGTGTAGATACTTCCATGTTTATACACATAGCGCTGTAGACATTTCCATGTTTATAGAGATACGCGTGTAGATGTTTCCATGTTTATATAGATAGCGGTGTAGACATTTCTATGTTCATAGAGATAGCAGTGTAAATATTTCCATATTTATACATATAGCTATGTAGGTATTTCCATGTTTATACAGGTAGAGGTGTATAAATTTCCATGTTTATGCAGATCTCCGTGTAGATATTTCCATCTTTCTACAGATGGCACTGTAGATGTTTCTATATTTATAGAGATGGCGGTGTAGATATTTCCATGTTTATACAGATGTCGGTGTATTTATTTCCATGTTTATGCTGATGGCGGGGTAAATATTTCCATGTTTATAGAGATGGCGTTTTAGATATTTCTATGTTTATAGAGATAGCTGTGTAGATATTTCCATGTTTATACAGATAGCGGTGTAGTTATTTCCATATTTATTCAGAGAGCGGTGTAGATATTTCCATGTTTATACAGATAGCGGTGTAGATATTTCCATGTTTATATAGATAGTGGTGTAGATATTTCCATGTTTATGCAATCGACTGTGTAGGTATTTCCATGTTTGTACACATGGCGGTGTAGATATTTCCATGTTTCTAGAGATAGCCAAGTAGATATTTCCACGTTTATACAGCTAGCGGTGTAGATATTTCCATGTTTATAGAGATAGTGGTGTAGATATTTCCATGTTTATAGAGATAGCGGTGTAGATATTTCCATGTTTTTACAGATAGCTGTGTACATATTTCCATGTTTATACAGATGTCAGTGTAGATATTTCCATGTTTATACAGATGACTGTGTAGATATTTCCATGTTTTTACAGATGGCGGTGTATATATTTCCATGTTATTCAGATAGAGGTGTGGCCATTTCCTTGTTTATACAGATAGCAATGTAAATATTTCCATGTTTATAGAGATGGCTTTGTAGATATTTCCATGTTTTTACAGATGTCTGTGTAGATATTTCCATGTTTATACAGATGGCAGTGTAGATATTTCCACGTTTATGCAGATGGCTGTGTAGATATTTCCATGTTTATACAGATGGAAGTGTAGATATTTGCATGTTTATACAGATAGTGGTGTAGATTTTTCCATGTTTATAAAGATGACTGTGTTGGTATTTCCATGTTTATACAGATGGCGGTGTAGATATTTCCATGTTTATGGAGATAGCCATGTAGATATTTCCATGTTTATGCAGATAGCAGTGCAGATATTTCCGTGTTTATACAGATAGCGTTGTAGATATTTGCATGTTTACAGAGATAGCTGTGTAGATTTTTCCATAATTGCGCATATTGCGGGGTAGATATTTCCACCTTTACACAGATAGCGGTGTACGTATGTCCATGTTTACACAGATAGCTGTGAAGGTATTCCCATGTTTACACAGATAGTGTTGTAGATATTTCCATGTTTATACAGGTAGCGGTGTAGATATTTCCATGTTTACAAAGATAACGGTTTAGATATTTCCATGTTTATAGAGATAGCGCTGGAGATATTTCCATGTTTACACAGATAGTGACGTAGATATTTCCATGTTTATACAGATAGCGGTGTAGAATTTCCATGATTATACAGATAGCGGTGGAGATATTTCCATGTTAATACAGATAGCGATGAAGATATTTCCATGTTTATACAGATAGCGGTGTAGATATTTCCATGTTTATACAGATAACGGTGTAGATATTTCCATGTTTACAGTGATAGCGTAGTATATATTTTGATATTTGCACAGATTGCGGTGTACATATTTTCATCCTTACTCAGATAGTGGTGTACATATTTCCATGTTTACTCAGATAGCTGTGTAGATAATTCCATGTATACACAGATATTGTTTTAGATATTCCCATGTTTTTACAGATAGCTGTGTAGATATTTCCATGTTTATAAAGAAAGCGGTGTAGATATTCCCATGTTTATTCAGATAGCGTTGTAGATATTTCCATGTACATACAGATAGCAGTGTAGATATGTCCATGTTTATACAGATAGCGGTGGAGATATTTCCACGTTTATACCGATATCGATGTAGATATTTCCACGTTTATACAGATAGCATTGTAGATATTTCCACGTTTATACAGATAGCGGTGTAGATACTTCCACGTTTATACAGATTGCGGTGTAGATATTTCCAACTTTATACAGCCCACGGTGTAGAAATTTCCATCTTTATACAGATGGCGGTGTAGACATTTCCATGTTTATGCAGATAGTGGTGCAGATATTTCCATGTTTACAGAGATAGCGGTGTAGATATTTGCATCTTTCCACAGATTGTTGTGTAGATATTTCCATGTTTATACAGATAGAGGTGGAGATATTTCCATGTTTATATAGATAGCGTTGTAGATATTTCCATGTTTATAGAGATAGCTGTGTAGCTGTTTCCATGTTCATGCAGATGGCGGTGTAGATATGTTCATGTTCATAGAGATGGCCCTGTATATATTTCTGTGTTTATAGAGATGGCGGTGTAGATATTTCCATGTGTATAGAGATGACGATGTAGGTATTTCCATGTTTATAAAGATAGTGGTGAAGATATTTCCGTGTTTATACAGATAGCGGTGTAGATATTTCCATGTTTACAGAGATAGCGGTGTAGATATTTCCATCTTTGCACAGATAGCTGTGTAGATATTTCCAAGTTTACACAGATAGCTGTGAAGATATTTCCATGTTTACACAGATAGCATTGTAGTTATTTCCATCTTTATACAGATAGCGGTGTAGATATTTCAATGTTTATACAGATAACGGTGTTGGTATTTCCATGTTTATAGAGATAGCGGTGTAAATATTTCCATGTTTATACAGCTCGCGTTGTAGATATTTCCATCTTTATACACATGGCAGTGTAGATATTTCCATGTTTATACAGATAGTGGTGTCAATATTTCCATGTTTATACAGATGGCGGTGTAGATAGTTCCATGTTTCTGGAGATGGCGGTGTAGATGTTTTCATGTTTATAGACATGGCTGTGTAGATATTTCCATGTTTATAGAGATTGTGTTGCAGATATTTCCATGTTTATAGAGATAGCGTTGTTGGTATTTCCATGTTTATAGAGATAGCGGTTTAGATAATTCCATGTTTATACAGATGGCTGTGTAGATATTTCCATGTGTATGCAGATGGAAGTGAAGATATTTCCAAGTGTATAGAGATGCTGGTGTAGATATTTCCATGTTTACACAGATGACTGTGTAGATATTTGCATGTTTATATACATGGCGTTGTAGATATTTCCAAGTTTATTGAGATAACAGTGTTGGTATTTCCATGTTTATACAGATAGCGGTGTAGATATTTCCATGTTTATACAGCTCGCAGTGTAGACACTTCCATCTTTATACAGATGGCAGTGTAGATATTTCCTTGTGTATACAGATTGCAGTGTAGATATTTCCAGGTTTATACAGATGACTGTGTAGATATATTCATGTTTTTACACATGGCGGTGTTGATATTTCCATGTATATACAGATACGGTGTCGCTATTTCTATGTTTATAGAGACAGCAGTGTAGATATTTCCATTTTTATAGAGATAGCTGTTTAGATTTTCCCATGTTTGTACAGATAGCGGTGTAGATATTTCCATGTTTATACAGATAGCGATGTAGATATTTCCATGTTTATACAGACAGCGGTGTAGATATTTCCATGTTTATACAGATAGCGGTGTAGATATTTCCATGTATATACAGATAGCGGAGTAGATATTTCCATGTTTATACAGATGACTGTGTAGGTATTCCCATGTTCATAAAGCTGGTGGTGTAGATATTTCCATGTTTATAGAGATAGCCATGTATGTATTTCCATGTTTATACAGATAGCGGTGTAGACATTTCCATGTTTATAGAGATACGCGTGTAGATGTTTCCATGTTTATATAGATAGCGGTGTAGACATTTCTATGTTCATAGAGATAGCAGTGTAAATATTTCCATATTTATACATATAGCTATGTAGGTATTTCCATGTTTATACAGGTAGAGGTGTATAAATTTCCATGTTTATGCAGATCTCCGTGTAGATATTTCCATCTTTCTACAGATGGCACTGTAGATGTTTCTATGTTTATAGAGATGGCGGTGTAGATATTTCCATGTTTATACAGATGTCGGTGTATTTATTTCCATGTTTATGCTGATGGCAGGGTAAATATTTCCATGTTTATAGAGATGGCGTTTTAGATATTTCTATGTTTATAGAGATAGCTGTGTAGATATTTCCATGTTTATACAGATAGCGGTGTAGTTATTTCCATATTTATTCAGAGAGCGGTGTAGATATTTCCATGTTTATACAGATAGCGGTGTAGATATTTCCATGTTTATACAGATAGTGGTGTAGATATTTCCATGTTTATGCAATCGACTGTGTAGGTATTTCCATGTTTGTACACATGGCGGTGTAGATATTTCCATGTTTCTAGAGATAGCCAAGTAGATATTTCCACGTTTATACAGCTAGCGGTGTAGATATTTCCATGTTTATAGAGATAGTGGTGTAGATATTTCCATGTTTATAGAGATAGCGGTGTAGATATTTCCATGTTTTTACAGATAGCTGTGTACATATTTCCATGTTTATACAGATGTCAGTGTAGATATTTCCATGTTTATACAGATGACTGTGTAGATATTTCCATGTTTTTACAGATGGCGGTGTATATATTTCCATGTTATTCAGATAGAGGTGTGGCCATTTCCTTGTTTATACAGATAGCAATGTAAATATTTCCATGTTTATAGAGATGGCTTTGTAGATATTTCCTTGTTTTTACAGATGTCTGTGTAGATATTTCCATGTTTATACAGATGGCAGTGTAGATATTTCCACGTTTATACAGATGGCTGTGTAGATATTTCCATGTTTATACAGATGGAAGTGTAGATATTTGCATGTTTATACAGATAGTGGTGTAGATTTTTCCATGTTTATAAAGATGACTGTGTTGGTATTTCCATGTTTATACAGAATGCGGTGTAGATATTTCCATGTTTATGGAGATAGCCATGTAGATATTTCCATGTTTATGCAGATAGCAGTGCAGATATTTCCGTGTTTATACAGATAGCATTGTAGATATTTGCATGTTTACAGAGATAGCTGTGTAGATTTTTCCATAATTGCGCATATTGCGGGGTAGATATTTCCACCTTTACACAGATAGCGGTGTACGTATGTCCATGTTTACACAGATAGCTGTGAAGGTATTCCCATGTTTACACAGATAGTGTTGTAGATATTTCCATGTTTATACAGGTAGCGGTGTAGATATTTCCATGTTTACAAAGATAACGGTTTAGATATTTACATGTTTATAGAGATAGCGCTGGAGATATTTCCATGTTTACACAGATAGCGACGTAGATATTTCCATGTTTATACAGATAGCGGTGTAGAATTTCCATGTTTATACAGATAACGGCGTAGGTATTTCCATGTTTACAGAGATAGCAGAGTAGATATTTTGATATTTGCACAGATTGGGGTGTACATATTTTCATCTTTACACAGATAGCGTTGTATATATTTCCATGTCTACCCAGATAGCTGTGTGGATATTTCCATGTTTACAAAGATATTGTTGTAGATATTTCCATGTTTATACAGAAAGCGGTGAAGATAATTCCATGTTTATAAAGATAGCGGTGTAGATATTTCCATGTTTATACAGATAGCGGTGTAGGTATTTCCATCTTTATATAGAGAAAGGTCTAGATATTTCCATGTTTATACAGATTGCGGTGTTACTAATTCTATGTTTATAGAGATAGCGGAGTAGATATTTCCAAGCTTATACAGATAGCTGTGTAGGTATTTCCATGTTTATACAGATGGCAGTTTATGTATTTCCATGTTTATACAGATGGCAGTGCAGATATTTCCATGTTTATACAGATAGCAGTGTAAATATTTCCATGTTTATGGAGACAGCTGTGTAGTTATTTCCATGTTTATACAGACGGCAGTGTAGATATTTACATGTTTATACAGATAGTGGTGTAGATATTTCCAAGTTTATACAGGCAGAGTTGTTGATATTTCCATGTTTCTGCAGATCTCTGTGTAGATATTTCCATCTTTCTACAGATAACAGTGTAGATGTTTCTATGTTTATAGGGTTGGTGGTGAAGATATTTTCATGTTTATACAGATGGCGGTGTAGTTATTTCCATGTTTATGCTGATGGCGGTGTAGATATTTCCATGTTTATACAGATGGCTGTGTAGATATTTCCATGTTTATACCGATGGCGTTGTAGATATTTCCATGTTTATGCAGATGGCTGTGTAGGTATTTCCATGTTTATGCAGATGGCTGTGTAGGTATTTCCATGTTTATGCAGATGGTGGTGTAGATATTTCCATGTTTGTAGAGATAGCCATGTAGATATTTCTATGTTTATACAGATAGCGGTGTAGACATTTCCATGTTTATAGAGATAGCAGTGTATATATTTCCATATTTATGTAGATAGCAGTGTATATATTTCCATGTTTATACAGGTAGCGGTGTAGATATTTCCATGTTTACACAGATAGCGTTGTAGATATTTCCATGTTTTTACAGATAGCGGTGTACATATTTCCATGTTTATACAGATAATGGCTTAGATGTTTCCATGTTTCTACAGATACCAGTAGAGATATTTCCATGTTTATACCGATAGCGGTGTATATATTTCCATGTTTGTAGAGACAGCGGTGTAGATAATTCCATATTTATACAGATAGCGGTGTAGAGAATTCCACGTTTATTCAGATGACGGTGTAGCTATTTCCATGTTTATACTGATAGCGGTGTAGATATTTCCATGTTTAAACAGATAGCGGTGTAGATATTTCCATGTTTATACAGATAACGTTGTAGATAT
Organism: Pan troglodytes; assembly: GCF_028858775.2. Taxonomy (NCBI): domain Eukaryota; kingdom Metazoa; phylum Chordata; class Mammalia; order Primates; family Hominidae; genus Pan; species Pan troglodytes. The sequence continues at coordinate 2,251,579 of NC_072405.2, read as the reverse complement.
TTTCATGTTTATACAGATCGTGGTGTCGATATTTCCATGTTTATACAGATAGCGGTGAAGATATTTCCATGTTTATAGAGATGGCTTTGTAGATATTTCCATGTTTTTACAGATGGCAGTGTAAATATTTCCATGTTTAGACATATAGTGGTGTAGATATTTCCATGTTTACACAGATGACTGTGTATTTATTTCCATGTTTATACAGATGGCGGTTTAGATATTTCCATGTTTATAAAGATTGCGGTGTAGACATTTCCATGTTCATAGAGATAGCGGTGTAGTTATTTCCATATTTATACAGATAGCTGTGTAGATATTTCCATGTTTATACAGATAGAGGTGTAGATATTTCCATGTTTATGCAGATGTCGGTGTAGATATTTCCATCTTTCTACAGATGGCAGTGAAGATATTTCAACGTTTATAGAGATGGCAGTGTTGATAATTCCATGTTTATACAGAAGACGGTGAAGTTATTTCCATGTTTATGCTGATGGCGTTGTAGATATTTAAATGTTCATAGAGATGGCGGTGTAGATATTTTAAGGTTTGTAGAGATAGCGTTGTAGATAATTCCATGTTTATAGAGATGGCGGTGTAGGTATTTCCCTGTTTATAGAGATAGTGGTGTAGATATTTCCATGTTTATACAGATAGAGCTGAAGATATTTCCATGTTTATACAGACAGTGATGTTGGTAATTCCATGTTTATACAGATAGCAGTGAACAAAATTCCATGTTTCCACAGATGGCAGTGTAGATTGTTCTATGTTTCTGGAGATGGCTGTGTAGATATTTTCATGTTTATAGAGATGGCGGTGTAGATATTCCCATGTTTATACAGATTGCGGTGTAGATATTTCCATGTTTATAGAGATTGCGGTGTAGATGTTTCCATGTTTATACAGATAGCGGTGGAGATATTTCCATGTTTATACAGATCGTGGTGTAGATATTTCCATGTTTATGGAGATAGCAGTGTAGATATTTCTATATTTATACAGATAGCGGTGTAGATATTTCCATGTTTATTCAGATGGTGTTGTAGATATTTCCATGTTTATACAGATGGTGGTGTAGATATTTCTATATTTATACAGATAGCGGTGTAGATATTTCCATGTTTATACAGATGGTGTTGTAGATATTTCCATGTTTATGGAGATGGTGGTGTAGATATTTCCATGTTTATAAATATGTCACTGTAGGTATTTCCAGGTTTATAGAGATAGCTGTGAAATTATTTCCATCTATATAGAGATAGCAGTGTAGTTATTTCCATGTTTATGCAGATGGCTGTGTAGATATTTCCATGTTTATACAGATGGCGGCATAGATATTTCCATGTTTATAGAGATAAGGGTGTATAAATTTCCATATTTATTGAGATAGCAGTGTAGATATTTCCATGTTTATTCACAGGGCGGTATAGATATTTCCATGTTTATACAGACAGCGGTGTATTTATTTCCATGTTTATACAGGGAGACTTCTAGATATTTCCATGTTTATACAGATCGTGGTGTTGATATTTCCACGTTTATACAGATAGTGTTGTTGGTATTTCCCTGTTTATACAGATAGCAGTGTAGATATTTCCATGTTTATACAGCTCGGTGTGCAGATATTTCCATCTTTATACAGACGGCAGTGTCGATATTTCCATGTTTACACAGATGGCAGTGTAGATAGTTCCATGTTTATGGAGATGGCGGTGTAACTATTTTCATGTTTGTAGAGATGGCAGTGTAGATATTTCCATATTTATAGAGATTGTGGTGTAGATATTTCCATGTTTATAGAGATTGCAGAGTAGGTATTTCCATGTGTATAGAGATAGCGGTGCAGATGTTTCCATGTTTATACTGATGGCTCTGTAGACATTTCCATATGTATACAGACGGCAGTGTAGATATTTCCATGTTTATAGAGATGGTGGTGTAGATATTTCCATGTATATACTGATGACTGTGTAGATATTTCCATGTTTACAGATGGCAGTGTAGATATTTCCATGTTTATAGAGATGGTGGTGTAGATATTTCCATGTATATACAGTTGACTGTGTAGATATTTCCATTTTTATACAGATAGCAGTGTAGATATTTCCATATATAAACAGATAGCGGTGGTGATATTTCCATGTTTATACAGAGAGCGATGTAGATATTTCCATATTTATACAGATTGCTTTGTAGGTATTTCCATGTTTATAGAGGTATTGGTGTAGATATTTCCATGTTTATACAGATGGCTGTGTAGGTGTTTCCATGTCTATACGTGGCAGCGTAGATATTTCCATGTATATGCAAATGGAGGTGTTGATATTTCCATGTTTATAGAGATAGCGGTGGAGATATTTCCATGTTTATACAGATGGACGTGTAGATATTTCCATGTGTATACACATGGCAGTATAGATATTTCAATGTTTATAGAGATGTTGGTGTAGATATTTCCATATTTATACTCATGACTTTGTAGATATTTCTATGTTTATACAGATGGCAGCGTAGATATTTCCATGTTTATAGAGATAACGGTGAAGAATTTCCATGTTTATACAGATAGCAGTGTAGATATTTCCATGTTTATGGAGATAGCGGTGTAGATATTTCCATGTTTGCGGAGATAGCGGTTTAAATATGTCCATGTTTATAAAGATCACGGTGTAGATATTTCCATGTTTATATAGATGGCGGTGTAGATATTTCCATGTTTATACAGATAGCGGCATAGATATTTCCATGTTTATACAGATAGCGGTGTAGATATTTCCATGTTTACAGAGATAGCGGTGTAGATATTTCCATTTTTGCACAGATTGCGGTGTTGATATTTCCATCTTTACACAGATAGCGGTGTAGATACTTCAAAGTTTACACAGATAGCTGTGTAGTTATTTCCATGTTTACACAGATAGTGTTGCAGATATTTCCATGTTTATAGAGATAGCGGTGTAGATATTTCCATATTTATTCAGATAGCGGTGTAGATATTTCCATGTTTATACAGATAGCGGTGTAGGTATTTCCATGTTTACAGAGTTAGCGGTGTAGATATTTCCATCTTTGAACAGATTGCGGTGTATATCTTTCCTTCTTTAAACACATTGCGGTGTAGATATTTCGAAGTTTACACAGATAGCTGTGTATATATTTCCATGTTTACACAGATAGCGTTGTATATATTTCCACGTTTATTCACATAGCAGTGTAGATATTTCCAGGTTTATAGAGATAGCGGTGTAGATATTTCCATATTTATGGAGATGGTGGTGTAGATATTTCCATGTTTATACAGATAGCGATGTTGACATTTCCTTGTTTATACAAATAGCGGTGAATATTTTTCCATCTTTATACAGATAGCAGAGTAGATATTTCCATGTTTACACAGATAGAAATGTAGATATTTCCATGTTTACAGTCAGCGCTGTAGATATTTCCAAGTTTATACAGATAGTCGTGTCGCTATTTCCATGTTTATACACATAGCTGTGTAGATATTTTCATGTTTATACAGCTCGCGGTGTAGATATTTCCATCTTTATATAGATGGCAGTGTAGTAATTTCCATGTTTATGCAGATAGTGGTGTAGATATTTCCATTTTTATACAGATAGCGGTGTAGTTATTTCCATGTTTATAGAGATAGGGAAGTAAGTATTTCCATGTGTATACAGATAGCGGTGGAGATGTTTCCAAGTTTATACTGATGGCTGTGTAGATGTTTCCACGTGTATACACATGGTCGTGTAGATATTTCCATGTCTATAGTGATGGTGTTGTAGATATTTCCACGAATATACAGAAGTCTGTGTACATATTTCCATGTTTCTACAGATGGCGGTGTAGATATTTCCATGATTATAGAGATAGCGGTGTAGATATTTCCATGTTTACACAGATAGTGGTGAAGATATTTCCATGTTTATAGAGATAGCGTTGTATATATTTCCATCTTTGCACAGATTGTGGAGAAGATATTTCCATCTTTACACAGATAGCGGTGTAGATATTTCCATGTTTACACAGATAGCGTTGTAGACATTTCCATGTTTAAACAGATAGCGGTGTAGATAATTCCATGTTTATAGATATAGCTGTGTAGATGTTTCAATGTTTATACAGATAGCGATGTAGATATTTCCATATTTATACAGAGGGCTGTGTAGATATTTCTACGTTTATACAGATGGCAATGTAGATATTTCCATGTTCCTACACATGACTGTGTAGGTATTTCCATCTTTATACAGATGTCTTTGTAGATATTTCCATGTTTATAGAGATAGCGGTGCAGATATTTCCATGTTTATACAGATAGCGCTGTATATATTTCCACGTTTATTCAGATCGTGGTGTAGATATTTCCATGTTTATACAGATACCGGTGTAGATATTTCCATGTTTATACAGACCGCAGTGTAGATAATTTCATGTTTATAGAGATAGCAGTGTAGATATTTTCATGTTTGTACAGATGGTGGTGTTGATGTTTCCATGTATACACAGATTGCCTTGTAGGTATTTCCATGTGTATACAGATGGCATTGTAGATATTTCCATGTTTATACAGATGGTGGTGTAGATATTTCCATGTTTACACAGATGACTGTATAGGTATTTCCACGTTTATACAGATGGCGGTGTAGATATTTCCATGTTTATAGAGATAGTGGTGTAGACATTTCCGTATTCATACAGATAACGGTGTAGAAATTTCCACGTTTATACAGATAGCGGTGTAAATATTTCCAAGTTTATACAGATCACGGTGTAGATATTTCCAAGTTTATACAGATAGCGGTGTAGATATTTCCATGTTTTTACAGACCGCGGTGTAGATATTTCCATGTTTATACAGATAGCGGTGCAGACATTTCCATGTTTGTACAGACGGCTTTGTTGATATTTCCATCTATACACAGATGACTGTGTAGATATTTCCATGTTTGTACAGATGGCGGCGCAGATATATCCATGGATATGTAGATGGCGGTGTATATATTTCCATGTTTACACAGATAGCGTTGTAGTTATTTCCATGTTTATATAGATAGTGGTGTAGATATTTCCATGTATGTACCATGGCTGTGTAGATATTTCCATGTTTATAAAGATGGCGGTGTAGATATTTCCATGTTTATACAGATAACTTTGTAAGTATTTCCATGTTTATACAGATGGCGGTGTAGATATTTCGATGTTTATAGAGATAGCAGTGGAGATATTTCCATGTTTATACAGATAGCGGTGTAGATATTTCCATGTTTATACTGATCGCGGTGTAGATATTTCCATGTTTATAGAGATGGCGGTGCAGATATTTCCATGTTCATAGAGATAGCGGTGTTGATTTTTCCATGTTTATAGAGATAGCGGTGTGGGTATTTCCATGTTTATACAGATAAGGGTGTAGATATTTCCATGTTTATACAGATAACGGTGTAGATATTTCCTTGTTTATACAAATAGCGGTGTAGTTATTTCCATGTTTATACAGATTGCGGTGTAGATATTTCCATGTATATACAGATGGCTGTGTTGATATTTCCATGTTTATACAGATGGCTGTGTAGATATTTCCATGTTTTTACAGATGACTTTGTAGGTATTTCCATGTTTTACCGATGGCGGTGTAGATATTTCCATGTTTATAGAGATAGCTGTGTAGATATTTCCATGTTTATACAGATAGCGGTGTAGATATTTCCATGTTTATACAGATCACGGTGTAGATATTTCCATGTTTATACAGATAGCGGTGTAGATATTTCCATGTTTATACAGATAGCGGTGTAGATATTTCCATCTTTAAAGAGATAGCGGTGTAGGTATTTCCAGGTTTATAGACATAGCGGTGTAGATATTTCCACGTTTATATAGATGGCGTTGTAGATATTTCCATGTTTTAACCGATAGCGGTGTTGGTATTTCCACGTTTATACAGATAGCGATGTAGATATTTCCATGTTTATAGAGCTCGCGATGCAGATATTTATATCTTTATACAGATGGCATTGTAGATACTTCCTTATTCACACAGATGGCGGTGTAGATGTTTCCATGTTTATACAGATGGCGAAGTAGTTAGTTCCATGTTTATGGAGATGGCAGTGTAGATATTTTCATGTTTATAGAGATGGCGGTGTAGATATTTCCATGTTTATAGAAATAGCAGTGTAGATATTTACATGTTTATACAGATGGCTGTGTAAATATTTCCATGTGTATACAGATGGCATTGTAGATATTTCCATGTTTATACAGATGACTGTATAGGTATTTCCATGTTTTCACAGATGGCAGTGCAGATATTTCCATGTTTATAGAGATAGCGATGTAGTTATTTCCATGTTTGTACAGATGGCGGTGTTGATATTTCCATCTATACACAGATGGCCGTGTAGATATTTCCATGTTTATACAGATGGCGGCATAGGTATTTCCATGGACATGCAGATGGCGGTGTAGATATTTCCATGTTTATACAGATAGCGGTGTAGATATTTCCATGTTTACACAGCTGGTGGTGTAGATATTTCCATGTTTATACACAAGGCAGAGTAGATACTTCCATCTTTATGGAGATGGCAGTGTAGATATTTTCATGTTTATAGAGATGGCGGTGTAGATATTTCCATATTTATAGAGATAGCGGTGTACATATTTCCATCTTTCTACAGATGGCAATATAGATATTTCCATGTGTATACAGATGGCATTGTAGATATTTCCATGTTTATACAGATGACTGTATAGGTATTTCCATGTTTTTACAGATGGCAGTGAAGATATTTCCCTGTTTATAGAGATAGCGATGTAGATATTTCCATGTTTATACAGATGGTGGTGTAGATATTTCCATGTTTACACAGATGACTGTATAGGTATTTCCATGTCTATACAGATGGCGGTGTAGATATTTCCATGTTTATAGAGATAGCGGTGTAGACATTTCCGTATTTATACAGATAACAGTGTAGAAATTTCCACGTTTATACAGATAGCGGTGTAAATATTTCCATGTTTATACGGATCACGGTGTAGATATTTCCATGCTTATACAGATAGCGGTGTAGATATTTCCATGTTTTTACAGACCGCGGTGTAGATATTTCCATGTTTATACAGATAGCGGTGCAGATATTTCCAAGTTTGTACAGACGGCTTTGTTGATATTTCCATCTATACACAGATGACTATGTAGATATTTCCATGTTTGTACAGATGGCGGCGCAGATATTTCCATGGATATGTAGATGGCGGTGTAGATATTTCCATGTTTATACAGATAGCGTTGTAGTTATTTCCATGTTTATATAGATAGTGGTGTAGATATTTCCATGTATGTACACATGGCTGTGTAGATATTTCCATGTTTATACAGATGGCGGTGTAGATATTTCCATGTTTATACAGATAACTTTGTAAGTATTTCCATGTTTATACAGATGGCGGTGCAGTTATTTCGATGTTTATAGAGATAGCAGTGGAGATATTTCCATGTTTATACAGATAGCGGTGTAGATATTTCCATGTTTATACTGATCGCGGTGTAGATATTTACATGTTTATAGAGATGGTGGTGTAGATATTTCCATGTTCATAGAGATAGCGGTGTTGATTTTTCCATGTTTATAGAGATAGCGGTGTGGGTATTTCCATGTTTATACCGATAGGGGTGTAGATATTTCCATGTTTATAGAGATGGCGGTGTAGATATTTCCATGTTTATTCAGATAACGGTGTAGATATTTCCTTGTTTATACAAATAGCGGTGTAGTTATTTCCATGTTTGTACAGATAGCGGTGTAGATATTTCCATGTATATACAGATGGCTGTGTTGATATTTCCATGTTTATACAGATGCCTGTGTAGATATTTCCATGTTTTTACAGATGACTTTGTAGGTATTTCCATGTTTTACCGATGGCGGTGTAGATATTTCCATGTTTATAGAGATAGCTGTGTAGATATTTCCATGTTTATACAGATAGCAGTGAAGATATTTCCATGTTTATACAGATCACGGTGTAGATATTTCCATGTTTATACAGATAGCGGTGTAGATATTTCCATGTTTATACAGATAGCGGTGTAGATATTTCCATGTTTATAGAGATAGCGGTGTTGGTATTTCCAGGTTTATAGACATAGCGGTGTAGATATTTCCATGTTTATATAGATGGCGTTGTAGATATTTCCATGTTCATACCGATAGCGGTGTTGTTATTTCCACGTTTATACAGATAGCGATGTAGATATTTCCATGTTTATAGAGCTCGCGGTGCAGATATTTATATCTTTATACAGATGGCATTGTTGATACTTCCTTATTCACACAGATGGCGGTGTAGATGTTTCCATGTTTATACAGATGGCGAAGTAGTTAGTTCCATGTTTATGGAGATGGCAGTGTAGATATTTTCATGTTTATAGAGATGGCGGTGTAGATATTTCCATGTTTATAGAGATAGCAGTGTAGATATTTACATGTTTATACAGATGGCTGTGTAGATATTTCCATGTGTATACAGATGGCATTGTAGATATTTACATGTTTATACAGATGACTGTATAGGTATTTCCATGTTTTTACAGATGGCAGTGCAGATATTTCCATGTTTATAGAGATAGCGATGTAGATATTACCATGTTTGTACAGACGGCGGTGTTGATATTTCCATCTATACACAGATGGCCGTGTAGATATTTCCATGTTTATACAGATGGCGGCATAGATATTTCCATGGACATGCAGATGGCGGTGTAGATATATCCATGTTTATATAGATAGCTGTGTAGATATTTCCATGTTTACACAGATGGTGGTGTAGATATTTCCGTGTTTATACACATGGCGGAGTAGATACTTCCATCTTTATGGAGATGGAAGTGTAGATATTTTCATGTTTATACAGATGGCGGTGTAGAAATTTCCATGTTTACAGAGATAGCAGTGTAGATATTTACATGTTTATACAGATGGCTCTGTAGATATTTCCATGTGTATATAGATGGCATTGTAGATATTTCCATGCTTATACAGATGACTGTATAGGTATTTCCATGTTTTTACAGATGGGGGTGTAGATATTTCTATGTTTATACAGATGGCGGTGTAGATATTTCCATGTTTACACAGATCACGGTGCAGATATTTTCATGTTTATACAGATCGCAGTGCAGATATTTCCATGTTTATACAGATCATGTTGTTATTTCCATGTTTATACAGATCGCGGTGTTGATATTACCACGTTTATAGGGATAGCGGTGCAAATATTTCCACATTTATACAGATAGCGGTGTAGTTATTAGCATTTTTATACAGATAGCGGTGTAGTTATTTCCATGTATAAACAGATGTCTGTGTATATATTTCCATGTTTAAACAGATGGCGGTGTAGATATTTCCTTGTTTATACAAATAGCGGTGTAGTTATTTCCATGTTTATAAAGATAGCAATGTAGATATTTCCATGTATATACAGATGGCTGTGTAGATATTTCCATGTTTATACAGATGGCTGTGTAGATATTTCCATGTTTATACAGATGACTTTGTAGGTATTTCCATGTTTATACAGATGGCGGTGTAGGTATTTCCATGTTTATAGAGATAGCTGTGTAGATATTTCCGTGTTTATACAGATAGCGGTGTTATTTCCATGTTTATACAGATCGCGGTGTAGATATTTCCATGTTTATACAGACTGGAGTGGAGATATTTCCATGTTTATACACATAGCGGTGTACATATTTCCATGTTTATAGAGAACGGTGTAGATATTTCCATGTTTATACAGATAGCGGTGCAGATATTTCCATGTTTATACAGATGCCTATGCAGATATTTCCATGTTTATACAGATGGCAGTGTAGATATTTCCATGTTCCTACACATGACTGTGTAGGTATTTCCATGTGCATACAGATGGCAGTGTAGATGTTTCCATGTTTAAGCAGATGGTGGTGTCGATATTTCCATGTTTATAGAGATGACTGTGTAGATATTTCCATGTTCATACAGATCGTGTTGTAGATATTTCCATGTTTATAGAGATAGCGGTGTAGATATTTCCATGTTTGTACGGATGGCGGTGTTGATATTTCCATATATACACAGATTGCCGTGTAGGTATTTCCATGTGTATACAGATGGCATTGTAGATATTTCCATGTTTATACAGATGGTGGTGTAGATATTTCCATGTTTATACAGATGACTGTATAGGTATTTCCATGTTTTTACAGATGGCATTGTAGATATTTCCATGTTTATAGAGATAGCAGTGTAGATATTTCCATGTTTATACAGATGGCAGTGTAGATATTTCCATGTTTATACAGATAGCGGTGCAGATATTTCCAAGTTTGTACAGACGGCTTTGTTGATATTTCCATCTATACACAGATGACTATGTAGATATTTCCATGTTTGTACAGATGGCGGCGCAGATATTTCCATGGATATGTAGATGGCGGTGTAGATATTTCCATGTTTATACAGATAGCGTTGTAGTTATTTCCATGTTTATATAGATAGTGGTGTAGATATTTCCATGTATGTACACATGGCTGTGTAGATATTTCCATGTTTATACAGATGGCGGTGTAGATATTTCCATGTTTATACAGATAACTTTGTAAGTATTTCCATGTTTATACAGATGGCGGTGCAGTTATTTCGATGTTTATAGAGATAGCAGTGGAGATATTTCCATGTTTATACAGATAGCGGTGTAGATATTTCCATGTTTATACTGATCGCGGTGTAGATATTTACATGTTTATAGAGATGGTGGTGTAGATATTTCCATGTTCATAGAGATAGCGGTGTTGATTTTTCCATGTTTATAGAGATAGCGGTGTGGGTATTTCCATGTTTATACCGATAGGGGTGTAGATATTTCCATGTTTATAGAGATGGCGGTGTAGATATTTCCATGTTTATTCAGATAACGGTGTAGATATTTCCTTGTTTATACAAATAGCGGTGTAGTTATTTCCATGTTTGTACAGATAGCGGTGTAGATATTTCCATGTATATACAGATGGCTGTGTTGATATTTCCATGTTTATACAGATGCCTGTGTAGATATTTCCATGTTTTTACAGATGACTTTGTAGGTATTTCCATGTTTTACCGATGGCGGTGTAGATATTTCCATGTTTATAGAGATAGCTGTGTAGATATTTCCATGTTTATACAGATAGCAGTGAAGATATTTCCATGTTTATACAGATCACGGTGTAGATATTTCCATGTTTATACAGATAGCGGTGTAGATATTTCCATGTTTATACAGATAGCGGTGTAGATATTTCCATGTTTATAGAGATAGCGGTGTTGGTATTTCCAGGTTTATAGACATAGCGGTGTAGATATTTCCATGTTTATATAGATGGCGTTGTAGATATTTCCATGTTCATACCGATAGCGGTGTTGTTATTTCCACGTTTATACAGATAGCGATGTAGATATTTCCATGTTTATAGAGCTCGCGGTGCAGATATTTATATCTTTATACAGATGGCATTGTTGATACTTCCTTATTCACACAGATGGCGGTGTAGATGTTTCCATGTTTATACAGATGGCGAAGTAGTTAGTTCCATGTTTATGGAGATGGCAGTGTAGATATTTTCATGTTTATAGAGATGGCGGTGTAGATATTTCCATGTTTATAGAGATAGCAGTGTAGATATTTACATGTTTATACAGATGGCTGTGTAGATATTTCCATGTGTATACAGATGGCATTGTAGATATTTACATGTTTATACAGATGACTGTATAGGTATTTCCATGTTTTTACAGATGGCAGTGCAGATATTTCCATGTTTATAGAGATAGCGATGTAGATATTACCATGTTTGTACAGACGGCGGTGTTGATATTTCCATCTATACACAGATGGCCGTGTAGATATTTCCATGTTTATACAGATGGCGGCATAGATATTTCCATGGACATGCAGATGGCGGTGTAGATATATCCATGTTTATATAGATAGCTGTGTAGATATTTCCATGTTTACACAGATGGTGGTGTAGATATTTCCGTGTTTATACACATGGCGGAGTAGATACTTCCATCTTTATGGAGATGGAAGTGTAGATATTTTCATGTTTATACAGATGGCGGTGTAGAAATTTCCATGTTTACAGAGATAGCAGTGTAGATATTTACATGTTTATACAGATGGCTCTGTAGATATTTCCATGTGTATATAGATGGCATTGTAGATATTTCCATGCTTATACAGATGACTGTATAGGTATTTCCATGTTTTTACAGATGGGGGGTGTAGATATTTCTATGTTTATACAGATGGCGGTGTAGATATTTCCATGTTTACACAGATCACGGTGCAGATATTTTCATGTTTATACAGATCGCAGTGCAGATATTTCCATGTTTATACAGATCATGTTGTTATTTCCATGTTTATACAGATCGCGGTGTTGATATTACCACGTTTATAGGGATAGCGGTGCAAATATTTCCACATTTATACAGATAGCGGTGTAGTTATTAGCATTTTTATACAGATAGCGGTGTAGTTATTTCCATGTATAAACAGATGTCTGTGTATATATTTCCATGTTTAAACAGATGGCGGTGTAGATATTTCCTTGTTTATACAAATAGCGGTGTAGTTATTTCCATGTTTATAAAGATAGCAATGTAGATATTTCCATGTATATACAGATGGCTGTGTAGATATTTCCATGTTTATACAGATGGCTGTGTAGATATTTCCATGTTTATACAGATGACTTTGTAGGTATTTCCATGTTTATACAGATGGCGGTGTAGGTATTTCCATGTTTATAGAGATAGCTGTGTAGATATTTCCGTGTTTATACAGATAGCGGTGTTATTTCCATGTTTATACAGATCGCGGTGTAGATATTTCCATGTTTATACAGACTGGAGTGGAGATATTTCCATGTTTATACACATAGCGGTGTACATATTTCCATGTTTATAGAGAACGGTGTAGATATTTCCATGTTTATACAGATAGCGGTGCAGATATTTCCATGTTTATACAGATGCCTATGCAGATATTTCCATGTTTATACAGATGGCAGTGTAGATATTTCCATGTTCCTACACATGACTGTGTAGGTATTTCCATGTGCATACAGATGGCAGTGTAGATGTTTCCATGTTTAAGCAGATGGTGGTGTCGATATTTCCATGTTTATAGAGATGACTGTGTAGATATTTCCATGTTCATACAGATCGTGTTGTAGATATTTCCATGTTTATAGAGATAGCGGTGTAGATATTTCCATGTTTGTACGGATGGCGGTGTTGATATTTCCATATATACACAGATTGCCGTGTAGGTATTTCCATGTGTATACAGATGGCATTGTAGATATTTCCATGTTTATACAGATGGTGGTGTAGATATTTCCATGTTTATACAGATGACTGTATAGGTATTTCCATGTTTTTACAGATGGCATTGTAGATATTTCCATGTTTATAGAGATAGCAGTGTAGATATTTCCATGTTTATACAGATGGCAGTGTAGATATTTCCATGTTTATAGAGATAGCGGTGTAGATATTTCCATATTTATACAGATAACGGTGTAGATATTTCCATGTTTATACAGATAGCCGTGTAAATATTTCCATGTTTATACAGATCACGGTGTAGGTATTTCCATGTTTAACCAGATAGCGATGTAGATATTTCCATGTTTATACAGACCGCGGTGAAAATATTTCCATGTTTATACAGAAAGCGGTGTAGTTATTTCCATGTTTATATAGATAGCGGTGTATATATTTCCATGTATATACACATGGCTGTGTAGATATTTCCATGTTTATACAGATGGCGCTGTAGATATTTCCATGTTTATACAGATATCTTTGTAAGTATCTCCATGTTTAAAGCGATGGCGGTGTAGATATTTCGATGTTTATAAAGATAGCAGTGGAGATATTTCCATGTTTATACAGATAGCGGTGTAGATATTTCCCTGATTATACTGATCGCGGTGTAGATAATTCCATGTTTATAGAGTTGGCGCTGTAGATATTTCCATGTTCATAGAGATAGCGGTGTTGATTTTTCCATGTTATAGAGATAGCGGTGTGGATATTTCCATGTTTATACAGATAGGGGTGTAGATATTTCCATGTTTACAAAGATGGCGGTGTAGATATTTCCTTGTTTATACAGATCATGGTGTAGATATTTCCATGTTTATACAGACTGCGGTGTTGATATTACCATGTTTATAGGGATAGTGGTGCAAATATTTCCACATTTATACAGATAGCCGTGTAGTTATTAGCATGTTTATACAGATAGCAGTGTAGATATTTCCGTGTATAAACAGATGTCTGTGTATATATTTCCATGTTTAAACAGATGGCGGTGTAGATATTTCCTTGTTTATACAAATAGCATTGTAGTTATTTCCATGTTTATACAGAGAGCGGTGCAGATATTTCCATGTTTGTACAGATGGCGTTGTTGGTATTTCCATCTATACACATATGACCGTGTAGATATTTCCATGTTTATACAGATGGCGGCACAGATATTTCTATGGATATGTAGATGGTGGTGTAGGTATTTCCATGTTTATACAGATAGCGGTGTACTTATCTCCATGTTTATATAGATAGCGGTGAAGATATTTCCATCTATATACACATGGCTGTGTAGATATTTCCATGTTTATACAGATGGCATTGTATATATTTCCATGTTTATACAGATAACTCTGTAGCTATTTCCATGTTTATACAGATGGCGGAGTAGATAATTCCATGTTTTTACAGATAGCGGTGTAGATACTTCCGTGTTTATACAGATGGTGGTGTAGATATTTCCATGTTTATGGAGCTCACGGTGCAGATATTTTCAGATTTATAGAGATGGCGGTGTAGATATTTCCATGTTTATATAGATAGCCTTGTATGTATTTCCGTGTTTATAGAGATGGCGGTGAGGATATTTCCATGTCAATGCAGATGGCTGTGTAGATATTTCCATGTACATACAGATGGCAGTGTAGATGTTTCCATGTTTAAGCAGATGCTGGTGTCGATATTTCCATGTTTATAGAGATGACTGTGTAGATATTTCCATGTTTATACAGATGGTGGTGTAGGTATTTCCATGTTTATAGAGATAGTGGTGTACATATTTCCATGTTTATACAGATAGCGGTGAAGGTATTTCCATGTTTATAGATATAGCAGTGCAGATATTTCCATATTTATACAGGTAGCTTTGTAGATATTTCTATGTTTATACAGAATAGCGGTGTAGATATTTCCATGTTTATAGAGATGGCGGTGTAGATATTTCCATGTTTATACAGATATCGGTGTAGATCTTTCCATGTTTATACAGATAGCGGTGTAGATATTACCATGTTTACACAGATAGCGGTGTAGATATTTCCATCTTTGTACAGATTGCGGTGTGGATATTTCCATGTTCATTCAGAAGGCAGTGTAGATATTTCCAAGTTTACGGAGATGGCGGTGTAGATATTTCTATGTTTATAGAGATAGCGGTGTAGGTATTTGCATGTGTATAGAGATAGTGGTGTAGGTATTTCCATGTTTATAGAGATAGTGGTGTAGATATTTCCATGTTTATTCAGATAGCTAAGAAGTTATTTCCATGTTTATACAGATGGCGGTGTAGATATTTTCATGTTTATGGAGATGGCCGTGTAGATATTTTCACGTTTATACAGATAGCGGTGTAGATATTTCCAGGTATATACAGATATCGGTGTAGATATTTCCATGTTTATACAGATAGCTCTGTAGACATTTCCATGTTTACACAGATAGCATTATAGATATTTCCATGTTTGTAGAGATAGTGGTTTAGGTATTTCCATGTTTATACACATAGCTGTGTTGTTATTTCCATGTTTATACAGATAGCGGTGTAGATTGTTCCATGTTTATGGAGATGGCGGTGTAGATATTTTCATGTTTATAGAGATGGTGGTGTAGATATTTCCATTTTTATAGAGATGACTGTGTAGATATTTCCATGTTTATACAGATGGCGATGTAGGTATTTCTATGTTTATACAGATAGCGGTGGAGATATTTCCTTGTTTATAGAGATCGTGTTGTAGATGTTTCTATGTTTATACAGAGAGCCGTGTAGGTATTTCCATGTTTATACAGGTAGCGGTGTTCATATTTCCATGTTTATACAGATCGTGGTGTAGATATTTCCATTTTCCTAAGATGGCAATTTAGATATTTCCATGTTTATACAGATGGCGGTGTAGATATTTCCATGTTCATTCAGAAGGCGGTGTAGATATTTCCATGTTTACAGAGATGGTGGTCTTGATATTTCTATGTTTGTAGAGATAGCAGTGTAAATATTTCCATGTGTATAGAGATGGTGGTGTAGGTAATTCCATGTTTATAATGACAGTGGTGTAGATATTTCCATGTTTATTCAGATAGTGGTGTAGGTATTTCCATGTTTATACAGATGTCGGTGTACATAGTTCCATGTTTATGGAGATGGCCATGTAGATATTTCCATGTTTATACAGATAGCGGTGTAGACATTTCCATGTGTATAGAGATAGTGGTGTAGATATTTTCATATTTATACAGATAGCGGAGTAGATATTTCCATGTTTATACAGATAGCGGTGTAGATATTTCCATGTTTATACAGATAGCTATGTAGATGTATCCATGTTTATACAGATTGTGGTGTAGGTATTTCCATTTTATACAGATAGCGGTGTAGATATATCCATGTTTATACAGAGAGTGGTGTAGATATTTCCATGTTTACAGAGTTAGAAGTGTAGATATTTCCATATTTGCACAAATTGCAGTATAGATATTTCCATCTTCACACTGATTGCTGTGTACATATTTCGATGATTACACAGACAGCTGTGTACATATTTCAAAGTTTATAAACATAATGGTGTAGATATTTCCATGCTTATACAGATTGCGGTGTAGACATTTCCATGTTTATAGGGATAGTGGTGCGGATATTTCCATATTTATAAAGATAGCGGTGTAGATATTGCCATGTTTATACGGATAGCGGTGTAGGTATTTCCATGTTTATTCAGATAGCGTTGTAGTTATTTCCATGTTTATACAGATGACTGTGTACATATTTCCATGTTTACACAGATGGCGGTGTAGATATTTCCATGTTTATAGAGATAGAGGTGTAGATATATCCATGTTTATACAGATGACTGTGTAGCTATTTCCATGTATATACAGATGGCAGTGTAGATATTTCCATGTTTATGCAGATGGCGGTGTGGCTATTTTCATATTTATAGAGGTAGCGTTGTAGATATTTCTATGTTTATAGGGATGGCTGTGTGGATATTTCCATGTTTATACAGATGGTAGTGTAGATATATGCACGTTTATACAGATAGTGGTGTAGATGTTTCCATGTTTATACAGATGACTGTGTAGCCATTTCCATGTATATACAGATGGCAGTGTAGATATTTCCATGTTTATAGAGATAGCGGTGTTGTTATTTCCGTGTTTATATAGATGGCAGTGTAGATATTTTCATGTTTATACAGAAGGCGGTGTAGACATTTCCATGTTTATAGATATAGCGGTGTAGATATTTCCATATTTATACAGATAGCGGAGTAGATATTTAAATGTTTATACAGATAGTGGTGTAGATATTTCCATGTTTATACAGATTTTGGTGTAGATATTTCCATGTTTATAGAGATAGAGGTGTAGATATTTCCATATTTGCACAGATTGCAGTGTAGATATTTCCATCCTCACACAGATTGCGGTGTACATATTTCCATGTTTACACAGACAGCTGTGTAGATATTTCCTTGTTTACACAGATAGTGTTGTAGGTATTTCCATGTTTATAAAGATTGCAGTGTAGGTATTTCCAAGTTTATAAAGATAGCAGTGTAGATATTTCCATGTTTATACAGATATCGGTGGAGATATTTCCATGTTTATACAGATAGCGCTGTAGATATTTGCATGTTTATACAGATAGCGGTGTAGATATTTCCATGTTTATACAGATAGCGGTGTAGATATTTCCATGTTTATACAGATAACGGTGTAGATAATTCCATGTTTATATAGAGAGCGGTGGAGATATTTCCATGTTTATAGATATAGCTGTGTAGATGTTTCAATGTTTATACAGATAGCGGTGGAGTTATTTCCTTGTTTATACAGATAGCGGTGTAGATATTTCCATGGTTATAGAGATACCGGTGTAGATATTTCCATGTTTATTCAGATAGTGGTGTAGATATTTCCACGTTTTTACAGATGGCGGTGTAGATATTTCCATCTTTATGCAGACGGCGTTGTAGATATTTCCATGGATATGCAGATGGCGGTGTGGATATTTCCATGTTTATAGAGATAGCGGTGTTGGTATTTCCGTGTTTATATAGATGGCGTTGTAGATATTTCCATGTTTATACCGATAGCGGTGTTCGTATTTCCACGTTTATACAGATAGCGATGTAGATATTTCCATGTTTATACAGCTCGCGGTGCAGATATTTATATCTTTATACCGATGGCATTGTAGATATTTCCTTATTCACACAGATGGCGGTGTAGATGTTTCCATGTTTACACAGATGGAGGAGTAGTTAGTTCCATGTTTATGGAGATGGCACTGTAGATATTTTCATGTTTATAGAGATGGCGGTGTAGATATTTCCATGTTTATAAAGATAGCAGTGTAGATATTTACATGTTTATACAGATGGATCTGTAGGTATTTCCATGTGTATAAAGATGGCATTGTAGATATTTCCATGTTTATACAGATGACTGTGTAGGTATTTCCCTGTTTTTACAGATGGCAGTGCAGATATTTCCATGTTTATAGAGATAGCGGTGTAGATATTTCCATGTTTGTACAGATGGCGGTGTTGATATTTCCATCTATACACAGTTGGCCGTGTAGGTATTTCTATGTTTATACAGATGGCGGCTTAGATATTTCCATGGACATGCAGATGGCGGTGTAGTTATTTCCATGTTTACACAGACAGAGGTGTAGATATTTCCATGTTTACACAGATGGTGGTGTAGATATTTCCGTGTTTATACACATGGCAGAGTAGATACTTCCAACTTTATGGAGATGGCAGTGTAGATATTTTCATGTTTATAGAGATGGTGGTGTAGATATTTCAATATTTATAGAGATAGCACGGTAGATATTTCCATCTTTCAACAGATGGCAGTGTAGATATTTCCATGTTTATACAGATGGCGGTGTAGATATTTCCATGTTTATTCCGATGACTGCGTAGATATTTCCATGTTTATACAGATGGCAGTGTAGATATTTCCATGTTCTTACACATGACTGTGTAGGTATTTCCATGTTTATACAGATGGCTTTGTAGATATTTCCATGTTTATAGAGATAGCGGTGCAGATATTTCCATGTTTATACAGATAGCGGTGTATATATTTCTATGTTTATGCAGATACTGGTGTAGATATTTCCATGTTTATACAGATACCGGTGAAGATATTTCCATGTTTATACAGACCGCTGTGTAGATATTTCCATGTTTATAGAGATAGCCATGTAGATATTTCCATGTTTGTACAGATGGTGGTGATGATGTTTCCATCTATACACAGATTGCCGTGTAGGTATTTCCTTGTGTATACAGACGTCATTGTAGATATTTCCATGTTTATAGAGATGGTGGTGTAGATATTTCCATGTTTACACAGATGACTGTATAGGTATTTCCAAGTTTATGCAGATGGCGTTGTAGATATTTCCATGTTTATAGAGATAGCGGTGTAGATATTTCCATATTTATACAGATAACGGTGTAGGAATTTCCATGTTTATACAGATATCGGTGTAAATATTTCCATGTTTATACAGATCACGGTGTAGATATTTCCATGTTTATATAGATAGCGGTGTAGATATATCCATGTATATACACATGGCTGTGTAGATATTTCCATGTTTATACAGATGGAGGTGTAGATATTTCCATGTTCATACAGATAACTTTGTAAGTATTTCCATGTTTATACAGATGACGGTGTAGATATTTCGATGTTTATAGAGATAGCAGTGGAGATATTTCCATGTTTATACAGATAGCGGTGTAGATATTTCCATGTTTATACTGATCGCGGTGTAGATATTTCCATGTTTATAAAGACAGCAGTGGAGATATTTCCATGTTTATACACATAGCGGTGTACATATTTGCATGTTTATAGAGACAGCGGTGTAGGTATTTCCATCTTTATACAGATAGCGGTGCAGATGTTTCCATGTTTATACAGATGCCTATGCAGATATTTCCATGTTTATACAGATGGCGGTGTAGATATTTCCATGTTTATATAGATGGTGGTGTAGATATTTCAATGTTTATAGAGATGGTGCTGTAGATATTTCCATGTCTATACAGATCGCGGTGTAGATATTTCCATTTTTATACAGATAGCGGTGCAGATATTTCCATGTTTTTACAGATATTGGTGTAAATATTTCCATGTTTACGCAGATTGCGGTGTAGATATTTCCATCTCTCTACAGATAGCATTGTAGATATTTCCATGTTTACACAGATTGCGGTGTAGATATTTCCATATTTATACAGATAGCGGTGTAGATATTTCCATCTTTCTACAGATGGCAGTGTAGATATTTCCATGTTTATACAGATTGCCGTGTAGATATTTCCATATTTATACAGATGTCTGTGTAGATATTTCCATGTGTATACAGATGGTATTGTAGCTATTTCCATGTTTATACAGATGGTGGTGTATATATTTCCATGTGTATTCAGATGACTCTGTAGATATTTCCATGTTTTTACAGATGGCAGTGCAGATATTTCCATGTTTATAGAGATAGCGGTGTAGATATTTCCATGTTTGTACAGATGGCGGTGTTGATATTTCCATCTATACACTGATGGCCGTGTAGATATTTCCATGTTTATACAGATGGCGGCGTAGATATTTCCATGTTTATATAGATGGTGGTGTAGATATTACCATGTTTTTACAGATAGCGGTGTAGATATTTCCATGTTTACACAGATGACTTTGTAGGTATTTCCATGTTTATTCAGATGGCGGTGAAGATATTTCCATGCTTATAGGGATTGCTGTGTAGATATTTCCATGTTTATACATTTCGCAGTGTAGATATTTCCAAGTTTATACAGATAGCGGTGTAGATATTTCCATGTTTTTACAGATATCGGTGTAGATATTTCCATGTTTACACAGATTGCGGTGTAGATATTTCCATCTTTCTACAGATGGCATTGTAGATATTTCCATGTTTATACAGATGGAGGTATAGATATTTCCATGTTTATATAGATGGTGGTGTAGATATTACCATGTTTATACAGATAGCGGTGTAGATATTTCCATGTTTATAGAGATCGTGGTGAAGTTATTTCCATGTTTATACAGATCACGGTGTAGATATTTCCATGTTTATACAGATCGCGGTGTAGATATTTCCATGTTTATACAGATAGCGGTGTAGGTATTTCCATGTTTATACAGATAGCGGTGTAGATATTTCCATGTTAATAGAGATAGCGGTGTAGGTGTTTCCATGTTTATACAGATAGCGGTGTAGATATTTCCATGTTAATAGAGATAGCGGTGTAGGTATTTCCATGTGTATAGACATAGCGGTGTAGATATTTCCATGTTTATATAGATGGCGTTGTAGATATTTCCATGTTTATACCGATAGCGTTGTTGGTATTTCCACGTTTATACAGATAGTGATGTAGATATTTCCATGTTTATACAGCTCGCGATGCAGATATTTATATCTTTATACAGATGACATTGTAGATATTTCATTATTCACACAGATGGCGGTGTAGATGTTTCCATGTTTATACAGATGGCGAAGTAGTTAGTTCCATGTTTATGGAGATGGCAGTGTAGATATTTTCATGTTAATAGAGATGGCTGTGTAGTTATTTCCATGTTTATGAAGATAGCAGTGTAGATATTTGCATGTTTATACAGATGGCTGTGTAGATATTTCGATGTGTATACAGATGGCATTGTAGATATTTCCATGTTTATACAGATGACTGTATAGGTAGTTCCATGTTTTTACAGATGGCAGTGCAGATATTTCCATGTTTATAGATATAGCGATGTAGATATTTCCATGTTTGTACAGATGGCGGTGTTGATATTTCCATCTATACACAGATGACCGTGTAGATATTTCCATGTTTATACAGATGGCGGCGCAGATATTTCCATGGATATGTAGATGGCGGTGTAGATATTTCCATGTTTATACAGATAGCGGTGTAGTTATTTCCATGTTTATATAGATATCGGTGTAGATATTTCCATGTATGTACACATGGCTGTGTAGATATTTCCATGTTTATACAGATGGCGGTGTAGATATTTCCATGTTTATACAGATAACTTTGTAAGTATTTCCATGTTTATACAGATGGCGGTGTAGATATTTCGATGTTTATAGAGATAGCAGTGGAGATATTTCCATGTTTATACAGATAGCAGTGTAGATATTTCCATGTTTATACTGATCGTGGTGTAGACATTTCCATGTTTATAGAGATGGCGGTGTAGATATTTCCATGTTCATAGAGATATCGGTGTTGATTTTTCCATGTTTATAGAGATAGCGCTGTGGATATTTCCGTGTTTATACAGATAGGGGTGTAGATATTTCCCTGTTTATAGAGATGGCGGTGTAGATATTTCCATGTTTATACAGATGACGGTGTAGATATTTCCTTGTTTATACAAATAGCGGTGTAGTTATTTCCATTTTTATACAGATAGTGGTGTAGATATTTCCATGTATATACAGATGGCTGTGTAGATATTTCCATGTTTATACAGATGGCTGTGTGGATATTTCCATGTTTATACAGATGACTTTGTAGGTATTTCCATGTTTATACAGATGGCGGTGTAGATATTTCCATGTTTATAGAGATAACTGTGTAGATATTTCCATGTTTATACAGATCGCGCTGTAGATATTTCCATGTTTATACAGATCGTGGTGTAGATATTTCCATGTTTATACAGATATCGGTGTAGATATTTCCATGTTTACACAGATTGCGGTGTAGATATTTCCATCTTTCTACAGATGGCATTGTAGATATTTCCATGTTTATACAGATGACTGTATAGGTATTTCCATGTTTTTACAGATGGTGGTGCAGATATTTCCATGTCTATAGAGATAGCGGTGTAGTTATTTCCATGTTTGTACAGATGGCGGTGTTGATATTTCCAGCTATACACAGATGGCCGTGTAGATATTTCCATGTTTATTCAGATGGCGGCGTAGATATTTCCAAGGACATGTAGATGGCGGTGTAGTTATTTCCATGTTTATACAGATAGCGGTGTAGGTATTTCCATGTTTACACAGATGGTGGTGTAGATATTTCTGTGTTTATACACATGGCGGAGTAGGTACTTCCATCTTTATGGAGATGGCCGTGTAGATATTTTATGTTCATACAGATGGCGGTGTAGATATTTCCATATTTATAGAGATAGCGGTGTAGATATTTCCATCTTTCTACAGATGGCAGTGTAGATATTTCCATGTTTATACAGATGGCCGTGTAGATATTTCCATATTTATACAGATGTCGGTGTAGATATTTCCATGTGTATACAGATGGTATTGTAGCTATTTCCATGTTTATACAGATGGTGGTGTAGATATTTCCATGTTTATTCAGATGAAGGTGTAGATATTTCCATGTTTTTACAGATGGCAGTGTAGATATTTCAATGTTTATATAGATGGCGCTGTTGATATTTCCATGTTTATACAGATAACGGTGGAGATCTTTCCATGTTTATACACATAGCGGTGTACATATTTCCATGTTTATAGAGACAGCGGTGTAGGTATTTCCATGTTTATACAGATAGCGGTGCAGATATTTCCATGTTTACACAGATGCCTATGCAGATATTTCCATATTTATACAGAGGGCTGTGTAGATATTTGTATATTTATACAGATGGCAGTGTAGATATTTAAATGTTCCTACACATGAATGTGTAGGTATTTCCAAGTTTATACAGATGTCTTTGTAGTTATTTCCATGTTTATAGAGATAGCGGTGCAGATATTTCCATGTTTATACAGATAGCGGTGTATATATTTCCATGTTTATACAGATCATGGTGTAGATATATCCATGTTTATTGAGACCGCAGTGTAGATATTTCCATGTTCATAGAGATAGAAGTGTAGATATTTCCATGTTGGTACAGATGGCGGTGTTGGTGTTTCCATCTATACACTGATTGCCGTGTAGGTATTTCCATGTGTATACAGATGGCATTGTAGATATTTCCATGTTTATACAGATGGTGGTGTAGATATTTCCATGTTTACACAGATGACTGTATAGGTATTTCCATGTTTATACAGATGGTGGTGTAGATATTTCCAAGTTTATTGAGATAGCGGTGTAGATATTTCCCTGTTTATACAGATAATGGTGTAGAAGTTTCCATGTTTATACAGATAGCGGTGTAAATATTTCCATGTTTATACAGATCACAGTGTAGATATTTCCATGTTTATAGAGATAGCGGTGTAGATATTTCCATGTTTATACCGATAGCGGTGTTGATATTTCCATGTTTATACAGACCGCGGTGTAGATATTTCCATGTTTATACAGATAGCGGTGCAGATATTTCCATGTTTGTACAGATGGCGGTGTTGATATTTCCATCTATACACAGATGACCGTGTAGATATTTCCATGTTTATACAGATGGCGGCGCAGATATTTCCATGGATATGTAGATGGCGGTGTAGATATTTCCATGTTTATACAGATAGCGGTGTAGTTATTTCCATGTTTATATAGATAGCGGTGTAGATATTTCCATGTATGTACACATGGCTGTGTAGATATTTCCATGTTTATACAGATGGCGGTGTAGATATTTCCATGTTTATACAGATAACTTTGTAAGTATTTCCATGTTTACACAGATGGCGGTGTAGATATTTCGATGTTTATAGAGATAGCAGTGGAGATATTTCCATGTTTATACAGATAGCAGTGTAGATACTTCCATGTTTATACTGATCGTGGTGTAGACATTTCCATGTTTATAGAGATGGCAGTGTAGATATTTCCATGTTCATAGAGATATCGGTGTTGATTTTTCCATGTTTATAGAGATAGCGGTGTGGATATTTCCGTGTTTATACAGATAGGGGTGTAGATATTTCCCTGTTTATAGAGATGGCGGTGTAGATATTTCCATGTTTATACAGATCACGGTGTAGATATTTCCTTGTTTATACAAATAGCGGTGTAGTTATTTCCATGTTTATACAGATAGTGGTGTAGATATTTCCATGTATATACAGATGGCTGTGTAGATATTTCCATGTTTATACAGATGGCTGTGTGGATATTTCCATGTTTATACAGATGACTTTGTAGGTATTTCCATGTTTATACAGATGGCGGTGTAGATATTTCCATGTTTATAGAGATAACTGTGTAGATATTTCCATGTTTATACAGATCGCGCTGTAGATATTTCCATGCTTATACAGATCGCGGTGTAGATATTTCCATGTTTATACAGATCGTGGTGTAGATATTTCCATGTTTATACAGATATCGGTCTAGATATTTCCATGTTTACACTGATTGCGGTGTAGATATTTCCATCTTTCTACAGATGGCATTGTAGATATTTCCATATTTATACAGATGACTGTATAGGTATTTCCATGTTTTTACAGATGGCGGTGCAGATATTTCCATGTCTATAGAGATAGCGGTGTAGATATTTCCATGTTTGTACAGATGGCGGTGTTGATATTTCCAGCTATACACAGATGGCCGCGTAGATATTTCCATGTTCATTCAGATGGCGGCGTAGATATTTCCAAGGACATGCAGATGGCGGTGTAGTTATTTCCATGTTTATACAGATAGCGGTGTAGGTATTTCCATGTTTACACAATTGGTGGTGTAGATATTTCCGTGTTTATACACATGGCGGAGTAGATACTTCCATCTTTATGGAGATGGCAGTGTAGATATTTTCATGTTCATACAGATGGCGGTGTAGATATTTCCATATTTATAGAGATAGCGGTGTAGATATTTCCATCTTTCTACAGATGGCAGTGTAGATATTTCCATGTTTATACAGATGGCCGTGTAGATATTTCCCTATTTATACAGATGTCGGTGTAGATATTTCCATGTGTATACAGATGGTATTGTAGCTATTTCCATGTTTATACAGATGGTGGTGTAGATATTTCCATGTTTATTCAGATGAAGGTGTAGATATTTCCATGTTTTTACGGATGGCAGTGTAGATATTTCAATGTTTATATAGATGGCGCTGTTGATATTTCCATGTTTATACAGATAACGGTGGAGATATTTCCATGTTTATACAGAGAGCAGTGGAGATATTTCCATGTTTATACACATAGCGGTGTACATATTCCCATGTTTATAGAGACAGCGGTGTAGGTATTTCCATGTTTATACAGATAGCGGTGTAGATATTTCCATGTTTACACAGATGCCTATGCAGATATTTCCATATTTATACAGAGGGCTGTGTAGATATTTCTATATTTATACAGATGGCAGTGTAGATATTTAAATGTTCCTGCACATGACTGTGTAGGTATTTCCAAGTTTATACAGATGTCTTTGTAGTTATTTCCATGTTTATAGAGATAGCGGTGCAGATATTTCCATGTTTATACAGATAGCGGTGTATATATTTCCATGTTTATACAGATCATGGTGTAGATATTTCCATGTTTATAGAGACCGCAGTGTAGATATTTCCATGTTTATAGAGATAGCAGTGTAGATATTTCCAAGTTTGTACAGATGGCGGTGTTGATGTTTCCATCTATACAATGATTGCCGTGTAGGTATTTCCATGTGTATACAGATGGCATTGTACATATTTCCATGTTTATACAGATGGTGGCGTAGATATTTCCATGTTTACACAGATGATTGTATAGGTATTTCCATGTTTATACAGATTGTGGTGTAGATATTTCCAAGTTTATTGAGATAGCGGTGTAGATATTTCCAAATTTATACAGATAACGGTATAGAAGTTTCCATGTTTATACAGATAGTGGTGTAAATATTTCCATGTTTATACAGATCACGGTGTAGATATTTCCATGTTTATACAGATAGCGGTGTAGATATTTCCATGTTTATACCGATAGCGGTGTTGATATTTCCATGTTTATACAGACCGCGGTGTAGATATTTCCATGTTTATACAGATAGCGGTGCAGATATTTCCATGTTTGTACAGATGGCGGTGTTGATATTTCCATCTATACACAGATGTCCGTGTAGATATTTATATGTTTATACAGATGGCGGCACAGATATTTCCATGGATATGTAGATGGCGGTGTAGATATTTCCATGTTTATACAGATAGCGGTGTAGTTATTTCCATGTTTATATAGATAGCGGTGTAGATATTTCCATGTATGTACACATGGCTGTGTAGATATTTCCATGTTTATACAGATGGCGGTGTAGATATTTCCATGTTTATACAGATAACTTTGTAAGTATTTCCATGTTTATACAGATGGCGGTGTAGATATTTCAATGTTTATAGAGATAGCAGTGGAGATATTTCCATGTTTATACAGATAGCGGTGTAGATATTTCCATGTTTATACTGATCGTGGTGTAGACATTTCCATGTTTATAGAGATGGCGGTGTAGATATTTCCATGTTCATAGAGATAGCGGTGTTGATTTTTCCATGTTTATAGAGATAGCGGTGTGGATATTTCCATGTTTATACAGATAGGGGTGTAGATATTTCCCTGTTTATAGAGATGGCGGTGTAGATATTTCCATGTTTATACAGATCACGGTGTAGATATTTCCTTGTTTATACAAATAGCGGTGTAGTTATTTCCATGTTTATACAGATAGTGGTGTAGATATTACCATGTATATACAGATGGCTGTGTAGATATTTCCATGTTTATACAGATGGCTGTGTAGATATTTCCATGTTTATACACATGACTTTGTAGGTATTTCCATGTTTATACAGATGGCAGTGTAGATATTTCCATGTTTATAGAGATAACTGTGTAGATATTTCCATGTTTATACAGATCGCGCTGTAGATATTTCCATGTTTATACAGATCGCGGTGTAGATATTTCCATGTTTATACAGATCGTGGTGTACATATTTCCATGTTTATACAGATATCGGTGTAGATATTTCCATGTTTACACTGATTGCGGTGTAGATATTTCCATCTTTCTACAGATGGCATTGTAGATATTTCCATGTTTATACAGATGACTGTATAGGTATTTCCATGTTTTTACAGATGGCGGTGCAGATATTTCCATGTTTACAGAGATGCCTATGCAGATATTTCCATATTTATACAGAGGGCTGTGTAGATATTTCTATATTTATACAGATGGCAGTGTAGATATTTAAATGTCCCTACACATGACTGTGTAGGTATTTCCAAGTTTATACAGATGTCTTTGTAGTTATTTCCATGTTTATAGAGATAGCAGTGCAGATATTTCCATGTTTATACAGATAGCGGTGTATATATTTCCATGTTTATACAGATCATGGTGTAGATATTTCCATGTTTATAGAGACCGCAGTGTATTATTTCCATGTTTATAGAGATAGCAGTGTAGATATTTCCATGTTTGTACAGATGGCGGTGTTGATGTTTCCATCTATACACTGATTGCCGTGTAGGTATTTCTATGTGTATACAGATGGCATTGTAGACATTTCCATGTTTATACAGATGGTGGTGTAGATATTTCCATGTTTACACAGATGACTGTATAGGTATTTCCATGTTTATACAGATGGCGGTGTAGATATTTCCATGTTTATACAGATAACTTTGTAAGTATTTCCATGTTTATACAGATGGCGGTGTAGATATTTCGATGTTTATAGAGATAGCAGTGGAGATATTTCCATGTTTATACAGATAGCGTTGTAGATATTTCCATGTTTATACAGATGGTATTGTAGCTATTTCCATGTTTATACAGATGGTGGTGTAGATATTTCCATGTTTATTCAGATGAATGTGTAGATATTTCCATGTTTTTACAGATGGCAGTGTAGATATTTCAATGTTTATATAGATGGCGCTGTTGATATTTCCATGTTTATACAGATAACGGTGGAGATATTTCCATGTTTATACAGAGAGCAGTGGAGATATTTCCATGTTTATACACATAGCGGTGTACATATTTCCATGTTTATAGAGACAGCGGTGTAGGTATTTCCATGTTTATACAGATAGCGGTGCAGATATTTCCATGTTTACACAGATGCCTATGAAGATATTTCCATATTTATACAGAGGGCTGTGTAGATATTTCTATATTTATACAGATGGCAGTGTAGATATTTAAATGTTCATACACATGACTGTGTAGGTATTTCCAAGTTTATACAGATGTCTTTTTAGTTATTTCCATGTTTATAGAGATAGCGGTGCAGATATTTCCATGTTTATACAGATAGCGGTGTATATATTTCCATGTTTATACAGATCATGGTGTAGATATATCCATGTTTATTGAGACCGCAGTGTAGATATTTCCATGTTCATAGAGATAGAAGTGTAGATATTTCCATGTTTGTACAGATGGCGGTGTTGATGTTTCCATCTATACACTGATTGCCGTGTAGGTATTTCCATGTGTATACAGATGGCATTGTAGATATTTCCATGTTTATACAGATGGTGGTGTAGATATTTCCATGTTTACACAGATGACTGTATAGGTATTTCCATGTTTATACAGATGGTGGTGTAGATATTTCCAAGTTTATTGAGATAGCGGTGTAGATATTTCCCTGTTTATACAGATAATGGTGTAGAAGTTTCCATGTTTATACAGATAGCGGTGTAAATATTTCCATGTTTATACAGATCACAGTGTAGATATTTCCATGTTTATAGAGATAGCGGTGTAGATATTTCCATGTTTATACCGATAGCGGTGTTGATATTTCCATGTTTATACAGACCGCGGTGTAGATATTTCCATGTTTATACAGATAGCGGTGCAGATATTTCCATGTTTGTACAGATGGCGGTGTTGATATTTCCATCTATACACAGATGACCGTGTAGATATTTCCATGTTTATACAGATGGCGGCGCAGATATTTCCATGGATATGTAGATGGCGGTGTAGATATTTCCATGTTTATACAGATAGCGGTGTAGTTATTTCCATGTTTATATAGATAGCGGTGTAGATATTTCCATGTATGTACACATGGCTGTGTAGATATTTCCATGTTTATACAGATGGCGGTGTAGATATTTCCATGTTTATACAGATAACTTTGTAAGTATTTCCATGTTTACACAGATGGCGGTGTAGATATTTCGATGTTTATAGAGATAGCAGTGGAGTTATTTCCATGTTTATACAGATAGCAGTGTAGATATTTCCATGTTTATACTGATCGTGGTGTAGACATTTCCATGTTTATAGAGATGGCGGTGTAGATATTTCCATGTTCATAGAGATATCGGTGTTGATTTTTCCATGTTTATAGAGATAGCGGTGTGGATATTTCCGTGTTTATACAGATAGGGGTGTAGATATTTCCCTGTTTATAGAGATGGCGGTGTAGATATTTCCATGTTTATACAGATCACGGTGTAGATATTTCCTTGTTTATACAAATAGCGGTGTAGTTATTTCCATGTTTATACAGATAGTGTTGTAGATATTTCCATGTATATACAGATGGCTGTGTAGATATTTCCATGTTTATACAGATGGCTGTGTGGATATTTCCATGTTTATACAGATGACTTTGTAGGTATTTCCATGTTTATACAGATGGCGGTGTAGATATTTCCATGTTTATAGAGATAACTGTGTAGATATTTCCATGTTTATACAGATCGCGCTGTAGATATTTCCATGCTTATACAGATCGCGGTGTAGATATTTCCATGTTTATACAGATCTTGGTGTAGATATTTCCATGTTTATACAGATATCGGTCTAGATATTTCCATGTTTACACTGATTGCGGTGTAGATATTTCCATCTTTCTACAGATGGCATTGTAGATATTTCCATATTTATACAGATGACTGTATAGGTATTTCCATGTTTTTACAGATGGCGGTGCAGATATTTCCATGTCTATAGAGATAGCGGTGTAGATATTTCCATGTTTGTACAGATGGCGGTGTTGATATTTCCAGCTATACACAGATGGCCGTGTAGATATTTCCATGTTCATTCAGATGGCGGCGTAGATATTTCCAAGGACATGCAGATGGCGGTGTAGTTATTTCCATGTTTATACAGATAGCGGTGTAGGTATTTCCATGTTTACACAATTGGTGGTGTAGATATTTCCGTGTTTATACACATGGCGGAGTAGATACTTCCATCTTTATGGAGATGGCAGTGTAGATATTTTCATGTTCATACAGATGGCGGTGTAGATATTTCCATATTTATAGAGATAGCGGTGTAGATATTTCCATCTTTCTACAGATGGCAGTGTAGATATTTCCATGTTTATACAGATGGCCGTGTAGATATTTCCCTATTTATACAGATGTCGGTGTAGATATTAACATGTGTATACAGATGGTATTGTAGCTATTTCCATGTTTATACAGATGGTGGTGTAGATATTTCCATGTTTATTCAGATGAAGTTGTAGATATTTCCATGTTTTTACGGATGGCAGTGTAGATATTTCAATGTTTATATAGATGGCGCTGTTGATATTTCCATGTTTATACAGATAACGGTGGAGATATTTCCATGTTTATACAGAGAGCAGTGGAGATATTTCCATGTTTATACACATAGCGGTGTACATATTCCCATGTTTATAGAGACAGCGGTGTAGGTATTTCCATGTTTATACAGATAGCGGTGTAGATATTTCCATGTTTACACAGATGCCTATGCAGATATTTCCATATTTATACAGAGGGCTGTGTAGATATTTCTATATTTATACAGATGGCAGTGTAGATATTTAAATGTTCATACACATGACTGTGTAGGTATTTCCAAGTTTATACAGATGTCTTTGTAGTTATTTCCATGTTTATAGAGATAGCGGTGCAGATATTTCCATGTTTATACAGATTGCGGTGTATATATTTCCATGTTTATACAGATCATGGTGTAGATATTTCCATGTTTATAGAGACCGCAGTGTAGATATTTCCATGTTTATAGAGATAGCAGTGTAGATATTTCCAAGTTTGTACAGATGGCGGTGTTGATGTTTCCATCTATACAATGATTGCCGTGTAGGTATTTCCATGTGTATACAGATGGCATTGTACATATTTCCATGTTTATACAGATGGTGGCGTAGATATTTCCATGTTTACACAGATGATTGTGTAGGTATTTCCATGTTTATACAGATGGTGGTGTAGATATTTCCAAGTTTATTGAGATAGCGGTGTAGATATTTCCATATTTATACAGATAACGGTGTAGAAGTTTCCATGTTTATACAGATAGTGGTGTAAATATTTCCATGTTTATACAGATCACGGTGTAGATATTTCCATATTTATACAGATAGCGGTGTAGATATTTCCATGTTTATACCGATAGCGGTGTTGATATTTCCATGTTTATACAGACCGCGGTGTAGATATTTCCATGTTTATACAGATAGCGGTGCAGATATTTCCATGTTTGTACAGATGGCGGTGTTGATATTTCCATCTATACACAGATGATCGTGTAGATATTTCCATGTTTATACAGATGGCAGCGCAGATATTTCCATGGATATGTAGATGGCGGTGTAGATATTTCCATGTTTATACAGATAGCGGTGTAGTTATTTCCATGTTTATATAGATAGCGGTGTAGATATTTCCATGTATGTACACATGGCTGTGTAGATATTTCCATGTTTATACAGATGGCGGTGTAGATATTTCCATGTTTATACAGATAACTTTGTAAGTATTTCCATATTTATACAGAGGGCTGTGTAGATATTTCTATATTTATACAGATGGCAGTGTAGATATTTAAATGTTCCTACACATGACTGTGTAGGTATTTCCACGTTTATACAGATGTCTTTGTAGTTATTTCCATGTTTATAGAGATAGCAGTGCAGATATTTCCATGTTTATACAGATAGCGGTGTATATATTTCCATGTTTATACAGATCATGGTGTAGATATTTCCATGTTTATAGAGACCGCAGTGTATTATTTCCATGTTTATAGAGATAGCAGTGTAGATATTTCCATGTTTGTACAGATGGCGGTGTTGATGTTTCCATCTATACACTGATTGCCGTGTACGTATTTCCATGTGTATACAGATGGCATTGTAGACATTTCCATGTTTATACAGATGGTGGTGTAGATATTTCCATGTTTACACAGATGACTGTATAGGTATTTCCATGTTTATACAGATGGCGGTGTAGATATTTCCATGTTTATACAGATAACTTTGTAAGTATTTCCATGTTTATACAGATGGCGGTGTAGATATTTCGATGTTTATAGAGATAGCAGTGGAGATATTTCCATGTTTATACAGATAGCGTTGTAGATATTTCCATGTTTATACAGATGGTATTGTAGCTATTTCCATGTTTATACAGATGGTGGTGTAGATATTTCCATGTTTATTCAGATGAAGGTGTAGATATTTCCATGTTTTTACAGATGGCAGTGTAGATATTTCAATGTTTATATAGATGGCGCTGTTGATATTTCCATGTTTATACAGATAACGGTGGAGATATTTCCATGTTTATACAGAGAGCAGTGGAGATATTTCCATGTTTATACACATAGCGGTGTACATATTTCCATGTTTATAGAGACAGCGGTGT
Source organism: Pan troglodytes (assembly GCF_028858775.2). Lineage (NCBI taxonomy): Eukaryota > Metazoa > Chordata > Mammalia > Primates > Hominidae > Pan > Pan troglodytes. The sequence continues at coordinate 2,217,536 of NC_072405.2, read as the reverse complement.
AGGTATTTCCATGTTTATACAGATAGCGGTGCAGATATTTCCATGTTTACACAGATGCCTATGAAGATATTTCCATATTTATACAGAGGGCTGTGTAGATATTTCTATATTTATACAGATGGCAGTGTAGATATTTAAATGTTCATACACATGACTGTGTAGGTATTTCCAAGTTTATACAGATGTCTTTGTAGTTATTTCCATGTTTATAGAGATAGCGGTGCAGATATTTCCATGTTTATACAGATAGCGGTGTATATATTTCCATGTTTATACAGATCATGGTGTAGATATAGCCATGTTTATAGAGACCGCAGTGTAGATATTTCCATGTTCATGGAGATACAAGTGTAGATATTTCCATGTTTGTACAGATGGCGGTGTTGATGTTTCCATCTATACACTGATTGCCGTGTAGGTATTTCCATGTGTATACAGATGGCATTGTAGATATTTCCATGTTTATACAGATGGTGGTGTAGATATTTCCATGTTTACACAGATGACTGTATAGGTATTTCCATGTTTATACAGATGGTGGTGTAGATATTTCCAAGTTTATTGAGATAGCGGTGTAGATATTTCCCTGTTTATACAGATAATGGTGTAGAAGTTTCCATGTTTATACAGATAGCGGTGTAAATATTTCCATGTTTATACAGATCACAGTGTAGATATTTCCATGTTTATAGAGATAGCGGTGTAGATATTTCCATGTTTATACCGATAGCGGTGTTGATATTTCCATGTTTATACAGACCGCGGTGTAGATATTTCCATGTTTATACAGATAGCGGTGCAGATATTTCCATGTTTGTACAGATGGCGGTGTTGATATTTCCATCTATACACAGATGACCGTGTAGATATTTCCATGTTTATACAGATGGAGGCGCAGATATTTCCATGGATATGTAGATGGCGGTGTAGATATTTCCATGTTTATACAGATAGCGGTGTAGTTATTTCCATGTTTATATAGATAGCGGTGTAGATATTTCCATGTATGTACACATGGCTGTGTAGATATTTCCATGTTTATACAGATGGCGGTGTAGATATTTCCATGTTTATACAGATAACTTTGTAAGTATTTCCATGTTTATACAGATGGCGGTGTAGATATTTCGATGTTTATAGAGATAGCAGTGGAGATATTTCCATGTTTATACAGATAGCGGTCTAGATATTTCCATGTTTATACTGATCGTGGTGTAGACATTTCCATGTTTATAGAGATGGCGGTGTAGATATTTCCATGTTCAGAGAGATAGCGGTGTTGATTTTTCCATGTTTATAGAGATAGCGGTGTGGATATTTCCATGTTTATACAGATAGGGGTGTAGATATTTCCCTGTTTATAGAGATGGCGGTGTAGATATTTCCATGTTTATACAGATCACGGTGTAGATATTTCCTTGTTTATACAAATAGCGGTGTAGTTATTTCCATGTTTATACAGATAGTGGTGTAGATATTTCCATGTATATACAGATGGCTGTGTAGATATTTCCATGTTCATACAGATGGCTGTGTAGATATTTCCATGTTTATACAGATGACTTTGTAGGTATTTCCATGTTTATACAGATGGCAGTGTAGATATTTCCATGTTTATAGAGATAACTGTGTAGATATTTCCATGTTTATACAGATCGCGCTGTAGATATTTCCATGTTTATACAGATCGCGGTGTAGATATTTCCATGTTTATACAGATCGTGGTGTAGATATTTCCATGTTTATACAGATATCGGTGTAGATATTTCCATGTTTACACTGATTGCGGTGTAGATATTTCCATCTTTCTACAGATGGCATTGTAGATATTTCCATGTTTATACAGATGACTGTATAGGTATTTCCATGTTTTTACAGATGGCGGTGCAGATATTTCCATGTTTACAGAGATGCCTATGCAGATATTTCCATATTTATACAGAGGGCTGTGTAGATATTTCTATATTTATACAGATGGCAGTGTAGATATTTAAATGTTCCTACACATGACTGTGTAGGTATTTCCAAGTTTATACAGATGTCTTTGTAGTTATTTCCATGTTTATAGAGATAGCAGTGCAGATATTTCCATGTTTATACAGATAGCGGTGTATATATTTCCATGTTTATACAGATCATGGTGTAGATATTTCCATGTTTATAGAGACCGCAGTGTAGATATTTCCATGTTTATAGAGATAGCAGTGTAGATATTTCCAGGTTTGTACAGATGGCGGTGTTGATGTTTCCATCTATACACTGATTGCCGTGTAGGTATTTCCATGTGTATACAGATGGCATTGTAGACATTTCCATGTTTATACAGATGGTGGTGTAGATATTTCCATGTTTACACAGATGACTGTATAGGTATTTCCATGTTTATACAGATGGCGGTGTAGATATTTCCATGTTTATACAGATAACTTTGTAAGTATTTCCATGTTTATACAGATGGCGGTGTAGATATTTCGATGTTTATAGAGATAGCAGTGGAGATATTTCCATGTTTATACAGATAGCGGTGTAGATATTTCCATGTTTATACAGATGGTATTGTAGCTATTTCCATGTTTATACAGATGGTGGTGTAGATATTTCCATGTTTATTCAGATGAATGTGTAGATATTTCCATGTTTTTACAGATGGCAGTGTAGATATTTCAATGTTTATATAGATGGCGCTGTTGATATTTCCATGTTTATACAGATAACGGTGGAGATATTTCCATGTTTATACAGAGAGCAGTGGAGATATTTCCATGTTTATACACATAGCGGTGTACATATTTCCATGTTTATAGAGACAGCGGTGTAGGTATTTCCATGTTTATACAGATAGCGGTGCAGATATTTCCATGTTTACACAGATGCCTATGAAGATATTTCCATATTTATACAGAGGGCTGTGTAGATATTTCTATATTTATACAGATGGCAGTGTAGATATTTAAATGTTCATACACATGACTGTGTAGGTATTTCCAAGTTTATACAGATGTCTTTGTAGTTATTTCCATGTTTATAGAGATAGCGGTGCAGATATTTCCATGTTTATACAGATAGCGGTGTATATATTTCCATGTTTATACAGATCATGGTGTAGATATATCCATGTTTATAGAGACCGCAGTGTAGATATTTCCATGTTTATAGAGATAGCAGTGTAGATATTTCCATGTTTGTACAGATGGCGGTGTTGATGTTTCCATCTATACACTGATTGCCGTGTAGGTATTTCCATGTGTATACAGATGGCATTGTAGATATTTCCATGTTTATACAGATGGTGGTGTAGATATTTCCATGTTTACACAGATGACTGTATAGGTATTTCCATGTTTATACAGATGGTGGTGTAGATATTTCCAAGTTTATTGAGATAGCGGTGTAGATATTTCCCTGTTTATACAGATAATGGTGTAGAAGTTTCCATGTTTATACAGATAGCGGTGTAAATATTTCCATGTTTATACAGATCACAGTGTAGATATTTCCATGTTTATAGAGATAGCGGTGTAGATATTTCCATGTTTATACCGATAGCGGTGTTGATATTTCCATGTTTATACAGACCGCGGTGTAGATATTTCCATGTTTATACAGATAGCGGTGCAGATATTTCCATGTTTGTACAGATGGCGGTGTTGATATTTCCATCTATACACAGATGACCGTGTAGATATTTCCATGTTTATACAGATGGAGGCGCAGATATTTCCATGGATATGTAGATGGCGGTGTAGATATTTCCATGTTTATACAGATAGCGGTGTAGTTATTTCCATGTTTATATAGATAGCGGTGTAGATATTTCCATGTATGTACACATGGCTGTGTAGATATTTCCATGTTTATACAGATGGCGGTGTAGATATTTCCATGTTTATACAGATAACTTTGTAAGTATTTCCATGTTTATACAGATGGCGGTGTAGATATTTCGATGTTTATAGAGATAGCAGTGGAGATATTTCCATGTTTATACAGATAGCGGTCTAGATATTTCCATGTTTATACTGATCGTGGTGTAGACATTTCCATGTTTATAGAGATGGCGGTGTAGATATTTCCATGTTCAGAGAGATAGCGGTGTTGATTTTTCCATGTTTATAGAGATAGCGGTGTGGATATTTCCATGTTTATACAGATAGGGGTGTAGATATTTCCCTGTTTATAGAGATGGCGGTGTAGATATTTCCATGTTTATACAGATCACGGTGTAGATATTTCCTTGTTTATACAAATAGCGGTGTAGTTATTTCCATGTTTATACAGATAGTGGTGTAGATATTTCCATGTATATACAGATGGCTGTGTAGATATTTCCATGTTTATACAGATGGCTGTGTAGATATTTCCATGTTTATACAGATGACTTTGTAGGTATTTCCATGTTTATACAGATGGCAGTGTAGATATTTCCATGTTTATAGAGATAACTGTGTAGATATTTCCATGTTTATACAGATCGCGCTGTAGATATTTCCATGTTTATACAGATCGCGGTGTAGATATTTCCATGTTTATACAGATCGTGGTGTAGATATTTCCATGTTTATACAGATATCGGTGTAGATATTTCCATGTTTACACTGATTGCGGTGTAGATATTTCCATCTTTCTACAGATGGCATTGTAGATATTTCCATGTTTATACAGATGACTGTATAGGTATTTCCATGTTTTTACAGATGGCGGTGCAGATATTTCCATGTTTACAGAGATGCCTATGCAGATATTTCCATATTTATACAGAGGGCTGTGTAGATATTTCTATATTTATACAGATGGCAGTGTAGATATTTAAATGTTCCTACACATGACTGTGTAGGTATTTCCAAGTTTATACAGATGTCTTTGTAGTTATTTCCATGTTTATAGAGATAGCAGTGCAGATATTTCCATGTTTATACAGATAGCGGTGTATATATTTCCATGTTTATACAGATCATGGTGTAGATATTTCCATGTTTATAGAGACCGCAGTGTAGATATTTCCATGTTTATAGAGATAGCAGTGTAGATATTTCCATGTTTGTACAGATGGCGGTGTTGATGTTTCCATCTATACACTGATTGCCGTGTAGGTATTTCCATGTGTATACAGATGGCATTGTAGACATTTCCATGTTTATACAGATGGTGGTGTAGATATTTCCATGTTTACACAGATGACTGTATAGGTATTTCCATGTTTATACAGATGGCGGTGTAGATATTTCCATGTTTATACAGATAACTTTGTAAGTATTTCCATGTTTATACAGATGGCGGTGTAGATATTTCGATGTTTATAGAGATAGCAGTGGAGATATTTCCATGTTTATACAGATAGCGGTGTAGATATTTCCATGTTTATACAGATGGTATTGTAGCTATTTCCATGTTTATACAGATGGTGGTGTAGATATTTCCATGTTTATTCAGATGAATGTGTAGATATTTCCATGTTTTTACAGATGGCAGTGTAGATATTTCAATGTTTATATAGATGGCGCTGTTGATATTTCCATGTTTATACAGATAACGGTGGAGATATTTCCATGTTTATACAGAGAGCAGTGGAGATATTTCCATGTTTATACACATAGCGGTGTACATATTTCCATGTTTATAGAGACAGCGGTGTAGGTATTTCCATGTTTATACAGATAGCGGTGCAGATATTTCCATGTTTACACAGATGCCTATGAAGATATTTCCATATTTATACAGAGGGCTGTGTAGATATTTCTATATTTATACAGATGGCAGTGTAGATATTTAAATGTTCATACACATGACTGTGTAGGTATTTCCAAGTTTATACAGATGTCTTTGTAGTTATTTCCATGTTTATAGAGATAGCGGTGCAGATATTTCCATGTTTATACAGATAGCGGTGTATATATTTCCATGTTTATACAGATCATGGTGTAGATATATCCATGTTTATAGAGACCGCAGTGTAGATATTTCCATGTTTATAGAGATAGCAGTGTAGATATTTCCATGTTTGTACAGATGGCGGTGTTGATGTTTCCATCTATACACTGATTGCCGTGTAGGTATTTCCATGTGTATACAGATGGCATTGTAGATATTTCCATGTTTATACAGATGGTGGTGTAGATATTTCCATGTTTACACAGATGACTGTATAGGTATTTCCATGTTTATACAGATGGTGGTGTAGATATTTCCAAGTTTATTGAGATAGCGGTGTAGATATTTCCCTGTTTATACAGATAATGGTGTAGAAGTTTCCATGTTTATACAGATAGCGGTGTAAATATTTCCATGTTTATACAGATCACAGTGTAGATATTTCCATGTTTATAGAGATAGCGGTGTAGATATTTCCATGTTTATACCGATAGCGGTGTTGATATTTCCATGTTTATACAGACCGCGGTGTAGATATTTCCATGTTTATACAGATAGCGGTGCAGATATTTCCATGTTTGTACAGATGGCGGTGTTGATATTTCCATCTATACACAGATGACCTTGTAGATATTTCCATGTTTATACAGATGGAGGCGCAGATATTTCCATGGATATGTAGGTGGCGGTGTAGATATTTCCATGTTTATACAGATAGCGGTGTAGTTATTTCCATGTTTATATAGATAGCGGTGTAGATATTTCCATGTATGTACACATGGCTGTGTAGATATTTCCATGTTCATACAGATGGCGGTGTAGATATTTCCATGTTTATACAGATAACTTTGTAAGTATTTCCATGTTTATACAGATGGCGGTGTAGATATTTCGATGTTTATAGAGATAGCAGTGGAGATATTTCCATGTTTATACAGATAGCGGTCTAGATATTTCCATGTTTATACTGATCGTGGTGTAGACATTTCCATGTTTATAGAGATGGCGGTGTAGATATTTCCATGTTCAGAGAGATAGCGGTGTTGATTTTTCCATGTTTATAGAGATAGCGGTGTGGATATTTCCATGTTTATACAGATAGGGGTGTAGATATTTCCCTGTTTATAGAGATGGCGGTGTAGATATTTCCATGTTTATACAGATCACGGTGTAGATATTTCCTTGTTTATACAAATAGCGGTGTAGTTATTTCCATGTTTATACAGATAGTGGTGTAGATATTTCCATGTATATACAGATGGCTGTGTAGATATTTCCATGTTTATACAGATGGCTGTGTAGATATTTCCATGTTTATACAGATGACTTTGTAGGTATTTCCATGTTTATACAGATGGCAGTGTAGATATTTCCATGTTTATAGAGATAACTGTGTAGATATTTCCATGTTTATACAGATCGCGCTGTAGATATTTCCATGTTTATACAGATCGCGGTGTAGATATTTCCATGTTTATACAGATCGTGGTGTAGATATTTCCATGTTTATACAGATATCGGTGTAGATATTTCCATGTTTACACTGATTGCGGTGTAGATATTTCCATCTTTCTACAGATGGCATTGTAGATATTTCCATGTTTATACAGATGACTGTATAGGTATTTCCATGTTTTTACAGATGGCGGTGCAGATATTTCCATGTTTACAGAGATGCCTATGCAGATATTTCCATATTTATACAGAGGGCTGTGTAGATATTTCTATATTTATACAGATGGCAGTGTAGATATTTAAATGTTCCTACACATGACTGTGTAGGTATTTCCAAGTTTATACAGATGTCTTTGTAGTTATTTCCATGTTTATAGAGATAGCAGTGCAGATATTTCCATGTTTATACAGATAGCGGTGTATATATTTCCATGTTTATACAGATCATGGTGTAGATATTTCCATGTTTATAGAGACCGCAGTGTAGATATTTCCATGTTTATAGAGATAGCAGTGTAGATATTTCCAGGTTTGTACAGATGGCGGTGTTGATGTTTCCATCTATACACTGATTGCCGTGTAGGTATTTCCATGTGTATACAGATGGCATTGTAGACATTTCCATGTTTATACAGATGGTGGTGTAGATATTTCCATGTTTACACAGATGACTGTATAGGTATTTCCATGTTTATACAGATGGCGGTGTAGATATTTCCATGTTTATACAGATAACTTTGTAAGTATTTCCATGTTTATACAGATGGCGGTGTAGATATTTCGATGTTTATAGAGATAGCAGTGGAGATATTTCCATGTTTATACAGATAGCGGTGTAGATATTTCCATGTTTATACAGATGGTATTGTAGCTATTTCCATGTTTATACAGATGGTGGTGTAGATATTTCCATGTTTATTCAGATGAATGTGTAGATATTTCCATGTTTTTACAGATGGCAGTGTAGATATTTCAATGTTTATATAGATGGCGCTGTTGATATTTCCATGTTTATACAGATAACGGTGGAGATATTTCCATGTTTATACAGAGAGCAGTGGAGATATTTCCATGTTTATACACATAGCGGTGTACATATTTCCATGTTTATAGAGACAGCGGTGTAGGTATTTCCATGTTTATACAGATAGCGGTGCAGATATTTCCATGTTTACACAGATGCCTATGAAGATATTTCCATATTTATACAGAGGGCTGTGTAGATATTTCTATATTTATACAGATGGCAGTGTAGATATTTAAATGTTCATACACATGACTGTGTAGGTATTTCCAAGTTTATACAGATGTCTTTGTAGTTATTTCCATGTTTATAGAGATAGCGGTGCAGATATTTCCATGTTTATACAGATAGCGGTGTATATATTTCCATGTTTATACAGATCATGGTGTAGATATATCCATGTTTATAGAGACCGCAGTGTACATATTTCCATGTTTATAGAGATAGCAGTGTAGATATTTCCATGTTTGTACAGATGGCGGTGTTGATGTTTCCATCTATACACTGATTGCCGTGTAGGTATTTCCATGTGTATACAGATGGCATTGTAGATATTTCCATGTTTATACAGATGGTGGTGTAGATATTTCCATGTTTACACAGATGACTGTATAGGTATTTCCATGTTTATACAGATGGTGGTGTAGATATTTCCAAGTTTATTGAGATAGCGGTGTAGATATTTCCCTGTTTATACAGATAATGGTGTAGAAGTTTCCATGTTTATACAGATAGCGGTGTAAATATTTCCATGTTTATACAGATCACAGTGTAGATATTTCCATGTTTATAGAGATAGCGGTGTAGATATTTCCATGTTTATACCGATAGCGGTGTTGATATTTCCATGTTTATACAGACCGCGGTGTAGATATTTCCATGTTTATACAGATAGCGGTGCAGATATTTCCATGTTTGTACAGATGGCGGTGTTGATATTTCCATCTATACACAGATGACCGTGTAGATATTTCCATGTTTATACAGATGGAGGCGCAGATATTTCCATGGATATGTAGATGGCGGTGTAGATATTTCCATGTTTATACAGATATCGGTGTAGTTATTTCCATGTTTATATAGATAGCGGTGTAGATATTTCCATGTATGTACACATGGCTGTGTAGATATTTCCATGTTCATACAGATGGCGGTGTAGATATTTCCATGTTTATACAGATAACTTTGTAAGTATTTCCATGTTTATACAGATGGCGGTGTAGATATTTCGATGTTTATAGAGATAGCAGTGGAGATATTTCCATGTTTATACAGATAGCGGTCTAGATATTTCCATGTTTATACTGATCGTGGTGTAGACATTTCCATGTTTATAGAGATGGCGGTGTAGATATTTCCATGTTCAGAGAGATAGCGGTGTTGATTTTTCCATGTTTATAGAGATAGCGGTGTGGATATTTCCATGTTTATACAGATAGGGGTGTAGATATTTCCCTGTTTATAGAGATGGCGGTGTAGATATTTCCATGTTTATACAGATCACGGTGTAGATATTTCCTTGTTTATACAAATAGCGGTGTAGTTATTTCCATGTTTATACAGATAGTGGTGTAGATATTTCCATGTATATACAGATGGCTGTGTAGATATTTCCATGTTTATACAGATGGCTGTGTAGATATTTCCATGTTTATACACATGACTTTGTAGGTATTTCCATGTTTATACAGATGGCAGTGTAGATATTTCCATGTTTATAGAGATAACTGTGTAGATATTTCCATGTTTATACAGATCGCGCTGTAGATATTTCCATGTTTATACAGATCGCGGTGTAGATATTTCCATGTTTATACAGATCGTGGTGTAGATATTTCCATGTTTATACAGATATCGGTGTAGATATTTCCATGTTTACACTGATTGCGGTGTAGATATTTCCATCTTTCTACAGATGGCATTGTAGATATTTCCATGTTTATACAGATGACTGTATAGGTATTTCCATGTTTTTACAGATGGCGGTGCAGATATTTCCATGTTTACAGAGATGCCTATGCAGATATTTCCATATTTATACAGAGGGCTGTGTAGATATTTCTATATTTATACAGATGGCAGTGTAGATATTTAAATGTTCCTACACATGACTGTGTAGGTATTTCCAAGTTTATACAGATGTCTTTGTAGTTATTTCCATGTTTATAGAGATAGCAGTGCAGATATTTCCATGTTTATACAGATAGCGGTGTATATATTTCCATGTTTATACAGATCATGGTGTAGATATTTCCATGTTTATAGAGACCGCAGTGTAGATATTTCCATGTTTATAGAGATAGCAGTGTAGATATTTCCATGTTTGTACAGATGGCGGTGTTGATGTTTCCATCTATACACTGATTGCCGTGTAGGTATTTCCATGTGTATACAGATGGCATTGTAGACATTTCCATGTTTATACAGATGGTGGTGTAGATATTTCCATGTTTACACAGATGACTGTATAGGTATTTCCATGTTTATACAGATGGCGGTGTAGATATTTCCATGTTTATACAGATAACTTTGTAAGTATTTCCATGTTTATACAGATGGCGGTGTAGATATTTCGATGTTTATAGAGATAGCAGTGGAGATATTTCCATGTTTATACAGATAGCGGTGTAGATATTTCCATGTTTATACAGATGGTATTGTAGCTATTTCCATGTTTATACAGATGGTGGTGTAGATATTTCCATGTTTATTCAGATGAATGTGTAGATATTTCCATGTTTTTACAGATGGCAGTGTAGATATTTCAATGTTTATATAGATGGCGCTGTTGATATTTCCATGTTTATACAGATAACGGTGGAGATATTTCCATGTTTATACAGAGAGCAGTGGAGATATTTCCATGTTTATACACATAGCGGTGTACATATTTCCATGTTTATAGAGACAGCGGTGTAGGTATTTCCATGTTTATACAGATAGCGGTGCAGATATTTCCATGTTTACACAGATGCCTATGAAGATATTTCCATATTTATACAGAGGGCTGTGTAGATATTTCTATATTTATACAGATGGCAGTGTAGATATTTAAATGCTCATACACATGACTGTGTAGGTATTTCCAAGTTTATACAGATGTCTTTGTAGTTATTTCCATGTTTATAGAGATAGCGGTGCAGATATTTCCATGTTTATACAGATAGCGGTGTATATATTTCCATGTTTATACAGATCATGGTGTAGATATATCCATGTTTATAGAGACCGCAGTGTAGATATTTCCATGTTTATAGAGATAGCAGTGTAGATATTTCCATGTTTGTACAGATGGCGGTGTTGATGTTTCCATCTATACACTGATTGCCGTGTAGGTATTTCCATGTGTATACAGATGGCATTGTAGATATTTCCATGTTTATACAGATGGTGGTGTAGATATTTCCATGTTTACACAGATGACTGTATAGGTATTTCCATGTTTATACAGATGGTGGTGTAGATATTTCCAAGTTTATTGAGATAGCGGTGTAGATATTTCCCTGTTTATACAGATAATGGTGTAGAAGTTTCCATGTTTATACAGATAGCGGTGTAAATATTTCCATGTTTATACAGATCACAGTGTAGATATTTCCATGTTTATAGAGATAGCGGTGTAGATATTTCCATGTTTATACCGATAGCGGTGTTGATATTTCCATGTTTATACAGACCGCGGTGTAGATATTTCCATGTTTATACAGATAGCGGTGCAGATATTTCCATGTTTGTACAGATGGCGGTGTTGATATTTCCATCTATACACAGATGACCTTGTAGATATTTCCATGTTTATACAGATGGAGGCGCAGATATTTCCATGGATATGTAGGTGGCGGTGTAGATATTTCCATGTTTATACAGATAGCGGTGTAGTTATTTCCATGTTTATATAGATAGCGGTGTAGATATTTCCATGTATGTACACATGGCTGTGTAGATATTTCCATGTTCATACAGATGGCGGTGTAGATATTTCCATGTTTATACAGATAACTTTGTAAGTATTTCCATGTTTATACAGATGGCGGTGTAGATATTTCGATGTTTATAGAGATAGCAGTGGAGATATTTCCATGTTTATACAGATAGCGGTCTAGATATTTCCATGTTTATACTGATCGTGGTGTAGACATTTCCATGTTTATAGAGATGGCGGTGTAGATATTTCCATGTTCAGAGAGATAGCGGTGTTGATTTTTCCATGTTTATAGAGATAGCGGTGTGGATATTTCCATGTTTATACAGATAGGGGTGTAGATATTTCCCTGTTTATAGAGATGGCGGTGTAGATATTTCCATGTTTATACAGATCACGGTGTAGATATTTCCTTGTTTATACAAATAGCGGTGTAGTTATTTCCATGTTTATACAGATAGTGGTGTAGATATTTCCATGTATATACAGATGGCTGTGTAGATATTTCCATGTTTATACAGATGGCTGTGTAGATATTTCCATGTTTATACAGATGACTTTGTAGGTATTTCCATGTTTATACAGATGGCAGTGTAGATATTTCCATGTTTATAGAGATAACTGTGTAGATATTTCCATGTTTATACAGATCGCGCTGTAGATATTTCCATGTTTATACAGATCGCGGTGTAGATATTTCCATGTTTATACAGATCGTGGTGTAGATATTTCCATGTTTATACAGATATCGGTGTAGATATTTCCATGTTTACACTGATTGCGGTGTAGATATTTCCATCTTTCTACAGATGGCATTGTAGATATTTCCATGTTTATACAGATGACTGTATAGGTATTTCCATGTTTTTACAGATGGCGGTGCAGATATTTCCATGTTTACAGAGATGCCTATGCAGATATTTCCATATTTATACAGAGGGCTGTGTAGATATTTCTATATTTATACAGATGGCAGTGTAGATATTTAAATGTTCCTACACATGACTGTGTAGGTATTTCCAAGTTTATACAGATGTCTTTGTAGTTATTTCCATGTTTATAGAGATAGCAGTGCAGATATTTCCATGTTTATACAGATAGCGGTGTATATATTTCCATGTTTATACAGATCATGGTGTAGATATTTCCATGTTTATAGAGACCGCAGTGTAGATATTTCCATGTTTATAGAGATAGCAGTGTAGATATTTCCATGTTTGTACAGATGGCGGTGTTGATGTTTCCATCTATACACTGATTGCCGTGTAGGTATTTCCATGTGTATACAGATGGCATTGTAGACATTTCCATGTTTATACAGATGGTGGTGTAGATATTTCCATGTTTACACAGATGACTGTATAGGTATTTCCATGTTTATACAGATGGCGGTGTAGATATTTCCATGTTTATACAGATAACTTTGTAAGTATTTCCATGTTTATACAGATGGCGGTGTAGATATTTCGATGTTTATAGAGATAGCAGTGGAGATATTTCCATGTTTATACAGATAGCGGTGTAGATATTTCCATGTTTATACAGATGGTATTGTAGCTATTTCCATGTTTATACAGATGGTGGTGTAGATATTTCCATGTTTATTCAGATGAATGTGTAGATATTTCCATGTTTTTACAGATGGCAGTGTAGATATTTCAATGTTTATATAGATGGCGCTGTTGATATTTCCATGTTTATACAGATAACGGTGGAGATATTTCCATGTTTATACAGAGAGCAGTGGAGATATTTCCATGTTTATACACATAGCGGTGTACATATTTCCATGTTTATAGAGACAGCGGTGTAGGTATTTCCATGTTTATACAGATAGCGGTGCAGATATTTCCATGTTTACACAGATGCCTATGAAGATATTTCCATATTTATACAGAGGGCTGTGTAGATATTTCTATATTTATACAGATGGCAGTGTAGATATTTAAATGTTCATACACATGACTGTGTAGGTATTTCCAAGTTTATACAGATGTCTTTGTAGTTATTTCCATGTTTATAGAGATAGCGGTGCAGATATTTCCATGTTTATACAGATAGCGGTGTATATATTTCCATGTTTATACAGATCATGGTGTAGATATATCCATGTTTATAGAGACCGCAGTGTACATATTTCCATGTTTATAGAGATAGCAGTGTAGATATTTCCATGTTTGTACAGATGGCGGTGTTGATGTTTCCATCTATACACTGATTGCCGTGTAGGTATTTCCATGTGTATACAGATGGCATTGTAGATATTTCCATGTTTATACAGATGGTGGTGTAGATATTTCCATGTTTACACAGATGACTGTATAGGTATTTCCATGTTTATACAGATGGTGGTGTAGATATTTCCAAGTTTATTGAGATAGCGGTGTAGATATTTCCCTGTTTATACAGATAATGGTGTAGAAGTTTCCATGTTTATACAGATAGCGGTGTAAATATTTCCATGTTTATACAGATCACAGTGTAGATATTTCCATGTTTATAGAGATAGCGGTGTAGATATTTCCATGTTTATACCGATAGCGGTGTTGATATTTCCATGTTTATACAGACCGCGGTGTAGATATTTCCATGTTTATACAGATAGCGGTGCAGATATTTCCATGTTTGTACAGATGGCGGTGTTGATATTTCCATCTATACACAGATGACCGTGTAGATATTTCCATGTTTATACAGATGGAGGCGCAGATATTTCCATGGATATGTAGGTGGCGGTGTAGATATTTCCATGTTTATACAGATAGCGGTGTAGTTATTTCCATGTTTATATAGATAGCGGTGTAGATATTTCCATGTATGTACACATGGCTGTGTAGATATTTCCATGTTCATACAGATGGCGGTGTAGATATTTCCATGTTTATACAGATAACTTTGTAAGTATTTCCATGTTTATACAGATGGCGGTGTAGATATTTCGATGTTTATAGAGATAGCAGTGGAGATATTTCCATGTTTATACAGATAGCGGTCTAGATATTTCCATGTTTATACTGATCGTGGTGTAGACATTTCCATGTTTATAGAGATGGCGGTGTAGATATTTCCATGTTCAGAGAGATAGCGGTGTTGATTTTTCCATGTTTATAGAGATAGCGGTGTGGATATTTCCATGTTTATACAGATAGGGGTGTAGATATTTCCCTGTTTATAGAGATGGCGGTGTAGATATTTCCATGTTTATACAGATCACGGTGTAGATATTTCCTTGTTTATACAAATAGCGGTGTAGTTATTTCCATGTTTATACAGATAGTGGTGTAGATATTTCCATGTATATACAGATGGCTGTGTAGATATTTCCATGTTTATACAGATGGCTGTGTAGATATTTCCATGTTTATACACATGACTTTGTAGGTATTTCCATGTTTATACAGATGGCAGTGTAGATATTTCCATGTTTATAGAGATAACTGTGTAGATATTTCCATGTTTATACAGATCGCGCTGTAGATATTTCCATGTTTATACAGATCGCGGTGTAGATATTTCCATGTTTATACAGATCGTGGTGTAGATATTTCCATGTTTATACAGATATCGGTGTAGATATTTCCATGTTTACACTGATTGCGGTGTAGATATTTCCATCTTTCTACAGATGGCATTGTAGATATTTCCATGTTTATACAGATGACTGTATAGGTATTTCCATGTTTTTACAGATGACGGTGCAGATATTTCCATGTTTACAGAGATGCCTATGCAGATATTTCCATATTTATACAGAGGGCTGTGTAGATATTTCTATATTTATACAGATGGCAGTGTAGATATTTAAATGTTCCTACACATGACTGTGTAGGTATTTCCAAGTTTATACAGATGTCTTTGTAGTTATTTCCATGTTTATAGAGATAGCAGTGCAGATATTTCCATGTTTATACAGATAGCGGTGTATATATTTCCATGTTTATACAGATCATGGTGTAGATATTTCCATGTTTATAGAGACCGCAGTGTAGATATTTCCATGTTTATAGAGATAGCAGTGTAGATATTTCCATGTTTGTACAGATGGCGGTGTTGATGTTTCCATCTATACACTGATTGCCGTGTAGGTATTTCCATGTGTATACAGATGGCATTGTAGACATTTCCATGTTTATACAGATGGTGGTGTAGATATTTCCATGTTTACACAGATGACTGTATAGGTATTTCCATGTTTATACAGATGGCGGTGTAGATATTTCCATGTTTATACAGATAACTTTGTAAGTATTTCCATGTTTATACAGATGGCGGTGTAGATATTTCGATGTTTATAGAGATAGCAGTGGAGATATTTCCATGTTTATACAGATAGCGGTGTAGATATTTCCATGTTTATACAGATGGTATTGTAGCTATTTCCATGTTTATACAGATGGTGGTGTAGATATTTCCATGTTTATTCAGATGAATGTGTAGATATTTCCATGTTTTTACAGATGGCAGTGTAGATATTTCAATGTTTATATAGATGGCGCTGTTGATATTTCCATGTTTATACAGATAACGGTGGAGATATTTCCATGTTTATACAGAGAGCAGTGGAGATATTTCCATGTTTATACACATAGCGGTGTACATATTTCCATGTTTATAGAGACAGCGGTGTAGGTATTTCCATGTTTATACAGATAGCGGTGCAGATATTTCCATGTTTACACAGATGCCTATGAAGATATTTCCATATTTATACAGAGGGCTGTGTAGATATTTCTATATTTATACAGATGGCAGTGTAGATATTTAAATGCTCATACACATGACTGTGTAGGTATTTCCAAGTTTATACAGATGTCTTTGTAGTTATTTCCATGTTTATAGAGATAGCGGTGCAGATATTTCCATGTTTATACAGATAGCGGTGTATATATTTCCATGTTTATACAGATCATGGTGTAGATATATCCATGTTTATAGAGACCGCAGTGTAGATATTTCCATGTTTATAGAGATAGCAGTGTAGATATTTCCATGTTTGTACAGATGGCGGTGTTGATGTTTCCATCTATACACTGATTGCCGTGTAGGTATTTCCATGTGTATACAGATGGCATTGTAGATATTTCCATGTTTATACAGATGGTGGTGTAGATATTTCCATGTTTACACAGATGACTGTATAGGTATTTCCATGTTTATACAGATGGTGGTGTAGATATTTCCAAGTTTATTGAGATAGCGGTGTAGATATTTCCCTGTTTATACAGATAATGGTGTAGAAGTTTCCATGTTTATACAGATAGCGGTGTAAATATTTCCATGTTTATACAGATCACAGTGTAGATATTTCCATGTTTATAGAGATAGCGGTGTAGATATTTCCATGTTTATACCGATAGCGGTGTTGATATTTCCATGTTTATACAGACCGCGGTGTAGATATTTCCATGTTTATACAGATAGCGGTGCAGATATTTCCATGTTTGTACAGATGGCGGTGTTGATATTTCCATCTATACACAGATGACCGTGTAGATATTTCCATGTTTATACAGATGGAGGCGCAGATATTTCCATGGATATGTAGATGGCGGTGTAGATATTTCCATGTTTATACAGATAGCGGTGTAGTTATTTCCATGTTTATATAGATAGCGGTGTAGATATTTCCATGTATGTACACATGGCTGTGTAGATATTTCCATGTTCATACAGATGGCGGTGTAGATATTTCCATGTTTATACAGATAACTTTGTAAGTATTTCCATGTTTATACAGATGGCGGTGTAGATATTTCGATGTTTATAGAGATAGCAGTGGAGATATTTCCATGTTTATACAGATAGCGGTCTAGATATTTCCATGTTTATACTGATCGTGGTGTAGACATTTCCATGTTTATAGAGATGGCGGTGTAGATATTTCCATGTTCAGAGAGATAGCGGTGTTGATTTTTCCATGTTTATAGAGATAGCGGTGTGGATATTTCCATGTTTATACAGATAGGGGTGTAGATATTTCCCTGTTTATAGAGATGGCGGTGTAGATATTTCCATGTTTATACAGATCACGGTGTAGATATTTCCTTGTTTATACAAATAGCGGTGTAGTTATTTCCATGTTTATACAGATAGTGGTGTAGATATTTCCATGTATATACAGATGGCTGTGTAGATATTTCCATGTTTATACAGATGGCTGTGTAGATATTTCCATGTTTATACAGATGACTTTGTAGGTATTTCCATGTTTATACAGATGGCAGTGTAGATATTTCCATGTTTATAGAGATAACTGTGTAGATATTTCCATGTTTATACAGATCGCGCTGTAGATATTTCCATGTTTATACAGATCGCGGTGTAGATATTTCCATGTTTATACAGATCGTGGTGTAGATATTTCCATGTTTATACAGATATCGGTGTAGATATTTCCATGTTTACACTGATTGCGGTGTAGATATTTCCATCTTTCTACAGATGGCATTGTAGATATTTCCATGTTTATACAGATGACTGTATAGGTATTTCCATGTTTTTACAGATGGCGGTGCAGATATTTCCATGTTTACAGAGATGCCTATGCAGATATTTCCATATTTATACAGAGGGCTGTGTAGATATTTCTATATTTATACAGATGGCAGTGTAGATATTTAAATGTTCCTACACATGACTGTGTAGGTATTTCCAAGTTTATACAGATGTCTTTGTAGTTATTTCCATGTTTATAGAGATAGCAGTGCAGATATTTCCATGTTTATACAGATAGCGGTGTATATATTTCCATGTTTATACAGATCATGGTGTAGATATTTCCATGTTTATAGAGACCGCAGTGTAGATATTTCCATGTTTATAGAGATAGCAGTGTAGATATTTCCATGTTTGTACAGATGGCGGTGTTGATGTTTCCATCTATACACTGATTGCCGTGTAGGTATTTCCATGTGTATACAGATGGCATTGTAGACATTTCCATGTTTATACAGATGGTGGTGTAGATATTTCCATGTTTACACAGATGACTGTATAGGTATTTCCATGTTTATACAGATGGCGGTGTAGATATTTCCATGTTTATACAGATAACTTTGTAAGTATTTCCATGTTTATACAGATGGCGGTGTAGATATTTCGATGTTTATAGAGATAGCAGTGGAGATATTTCCATGTTTATACAGATAGCGGTGTAGATATTTCCATGTTTATACAGATGGTATTGTAGCTATTTCCATGTTTATACAGATGGTGGTGTAGATATTTCCATGTTTATTCAGATGAATGTGTAGATATTTCCATGTTTTTACAGATGGCAGTGTAGATATTTCAATGTTTATATAGATGGCGCTGTTGATATTTCCATGTTTATACAGATAACGGTGGAGATATTTCCATGTTTATACAGAGAGCAGTGGAGATATTTCCATGTTTATACACATAGCGGTGTACATATTTCCATGTTTATAGAGACAGCGGTGTAGGTATTTCCATGTTTATACAGATAGCGGTGCAGATATTTCCATGTTTACACAGATGCCTATGAAGATATTTCCATATTTATACAGAGGGCTGTGTAGATATTTCTATATTTATACAGATGGCAGTGTAGATATTTAAATGTTCATACACATGACTGTGTAGGTATTTCCAAGTTTATACAGATGTCTTTGTAGTTATTTCCATGTTTATAGAGATAGCGGTGCAGATATTTCCATGTTTATACAGATAGCGGTGTATATATTTCCATGTTTATACAGATCATGGTGTAGATATATCCATGTTTATAGAGACCGCAGTGTAGATATTTCCATGTTTATAGAGATAGCAGTGTAGATATTTCCATGTTTGTACAGATGGCGGTGTTGATGTTTCCATCTATACACTGATTGCCGTGTAGGTATTTCCATGTGTATACAGATGGCATTGTAGATATTTCCATGTTTATACAGATGGTGGTGTAGATATTTCCATGTTTACACAGATGACTGTATAGGTATTTCCATGTTTATACAGATGGTGGTGTAGATATTTCCAAGTTTATTGAGATAGCGGTGTAGATATTTCCCTGTTTATACAGATAATGGTGTAGAAGTTTCCATGTTTATACAGATAGCGGTGTAAATATTTCCATGTTTATACAGATCACAGTGTAGATATTTCCATGTTTATAGAGATAGCGGTGTAGATATTTCCATGTTTATACCGATAGCGGTGTTGATATTTCCATGTTTATACAGACCGCGGTGTAGATATTTCCATGTTTATACAGATAGCGGTGCAGATATTTCCATGTTTGTACAGATGGCGGTGTTGATATTTCCATCTATACACAGATGACCGTGTAGATATTTCCATGTTTATACAGATGGAGGCGCAGATATTTCCATGGATATGTAGATGGCGGTGTAGATATTTCCATGTTTATACAGATATCGGTGTAGTTATTTCCATGTTTATATAGATAGCGGTGTAGATATTTCCATGTATGTACACATGGCTGTGTAGATATTTCCATGTTCATACAGATGGCGGTGTAGATATTTCCATGTTTATACAGATAACTTTGTAAGTATTTCCATGTTTATACAGATGGCGGTGTAGATATTTCGATGTTTATAGAGATAGCAGTGGAGATATTTCCATGTTTATACAGATAGCGGTCTAGATATTTCCATGTTTATACTGATCGTGGTGTAGACATTTCCATGTTTATAGAGATGGCGGTGTAGATATTTCCATGTTCAGAGAGATAGCGGTGTTGATTTTTCCATGTTTATAGAGATAGCGGTGTGGATATTTCCATGTTTATACAGATAGGGGTGTAGATATTTCCCTGTTTATAGAGATGGCGGTGTAGATATTTCCATGTTTATACAGATCACGGTGTAGATATTTCCTTGTTTATACAAATAGCGGTGTAGTTATTTCCATGTTTATACAGATAGTGGTGTAGATATTTCCATGTATATACAGATGGCTGTGTAGATATTTCCATGTTTATACAGATGGCTGTGTAGATATTTCCATGTTTATACACATGACTTTGTAGGTATTTCCATGTTTATACAGATGGCAGTGTAGATATTTCCATGTTTATAGAGATAACTGTGTAGATATTTCCATGTTTATACAGATCGCGCTGTAGATATTTCCATGTTTATACAGATCGCGGTGTAGATATTTCCATGTTTATACAGATCGTGGTGTAGATATTTCCATGTTTATACAGATATCGGTGTAGATATTTCCATGTTTACACTGATTGCGGTGTAGATATTTCCATCTTTCTACAGATGGCATTGTAGATATTTCCATGTTTATACAGATGACTGTATAGGTATTTCCATGTTTTTACAGATGGCGGTGCAGATATTTCCATGTTTACAGAGATGCCTATGCAGATATTTCCATATTTATACAGAGGGCTGTGTAGATATTTCTATATTTATACAGATGGCAGTGTAGATATTTAAATGTTCCTACACATGACTGTGTAGGTATTTCCAAGTTTATACAGATGTCTTTGTAGTTATTTCCATGTTTATAGAGATAGCAGTGCAGATATTTCCATGTTTATACAGATAGCGGTGTATATATTTCCATGTTTATACAGATCATGGTGTAGATATTTCCATGTTTATAGAGACCGCAGTGTAGATATTTCCATGTTTATAGAGATAGCAGTGTAGATATTTCCATGTTTGTACAGATGGCGGTGTTGATGTTTCCATCTATACACTGATTGCCGTGTAGGTATTTCCATGTGTATACAGATGGCATTGTAGACATTTCCATGTTTATACAGATGGTGGTGTAGATATTTCCATGTTTACACAGATGACTGTATAGGTATTTCCATGTTTATACAGATGGCGGTGTAGATATTTCCATGTTTATACAGATAACTTTGTAAGTATTTCCATGTTTATACAGATGGCGGTGTAGATATTTCGATGTTTATAGAGATAGCAGTGGAGATATTTCCATGTTTATACAGATAGCGGTGTAGATATTTCCATGTTTATACAGATGGTATTGTAGCTATTTCCATGTTTATACAGATGGTGGTGTAGATATTTCCATGTTTATTCAGATGAATGTGTAGATATTTCCATGTTTTTACAGATGGCAGTGTAGATATTTCAATGTTTATATAGATGGCGCTGTTGATATTTCCATGTTTATACAGATAACGGTGGAGATATTTCCATGTTTATACAGAGAGCAGTGGAGATATTTCCATGTTTATACACATAGCGGTGTACATATTTCCATGTTTATAGAGACAGCGGTGTAGGTATTTCCATGTTTATACAGATAGCGGAGCAGATATTTCCATGTTTACACAGATGCCTATGAAGATATTTCCATATTTATACAGAGGGCTGTGTAGATATTTCTATATTTATACAGATGGCAGTGTAGATATTTAAATGCTCATACACATGACTGTGTAGGTATTTCCAAGTTTATACAGATGTCTTTGTAGTTATTTCCATGTTTATAGAGATAGCGGTGCAGATATTTCCATGTTTATACAGATAGCGGTGTATATATTTCCATGTTTATACAGATCATGGTGTAGATATATCCATGTTTATAGAGACCGCAGTGTAGATATTTCCATGTTTATAGAGATAGAAGTGTAGATATTTCCATGTTTGTACAGATGGCGGTGTTGATGTTTCCATCTATACACTGATTGCCGTGTAGGTATTTCCATGTGTATACAGATGGCATTGTAGATATTTCCATATTTATACAGATGGTGGTGTAGATATTTCCATGTTTACACAGATGACTGTATAGGTATTTCCATGTTTATACAGATGGTGGTGTAGATATTTCCAAGTTTATTGAGATAGCGGTGTAGATATTTCCCTGTTTATACAGATAATGGTGTAGAAGTTTCCATGTTTATACAGATAGCGGTGTAAATATTTCCATGTTTATACAGATCACAGTGTAGATATTTCCATGTTTATAGAGATAGCGGTGTAGATATTTCCATGTTTATACCGATAGCGGTGTTGATATTTCCATGTTTATACAGACCGCGGTGTAGATATTTCCATGTTTATACAGATAGCGGTGCAGATATTTCCATGTTTGTACAGATGGCGGTGTTGATATTTCCATCTATACACAGATGACCGTGTAGATATTTCCATGTTTATACAGATGGAGGCGCAGATATTTCCATGGATATGTAGATGGCGGTGTAGATATTTCCATGTTTATACAGATAGCGGTGTAGTTATTTCCATGTTTATATAGATAGCGGTGTAGATATTTCCATGTATGTACACATGGCTGTGTAGATATTTCCATGTTTATACAGATGGCGGTGTAGATATTTCCATGTTTATACAGATAACTTTGTAAGTATTTCCATGTTTATACAGATGGCGGTGTAGATATTTCGATGTTTATAGAGATAGCAGTGGAGATATTTCCATGTTTATATAGATAGCAGTGTAGATATTTCCATGTTTATACTGATCGTGGTGTAGACATTTCCATGTTTATAGAGATGGCGGTGTAGATATTTCCATGTTCATAGAGATAGCAGTGTTGATTTTTCGATGTTTATAGAGATAGCGGTGTGGATATTTCCATGTTTATACAGATAGGGGTGTAGATATTTCCCTGTTTATAGAGATGGCGGTGTAGATATTTCCATGTTTATACAGATCACGGTGTAGATATTTCCTTGTTTATACAAATAGCGGTGTAGTTATTTCCATGTTTATACAGATAGTGGTGTAGATATTTCCATGTATATACAGATGGCTGTGTAGATATTTCCATGTTTATACAGATGGCTGTGTAGATATTTCCATGTTTATACAGATGACTTTGTAGGTATTTCCATGTTTATACAGATGGCAGTGTAGATATTTCCATGTTTATAGAGATAACTGTGTAGATATTTCCATGTTTATACAGATCGCGCTGTAGATATTTCCATGTTTATACAGATCGCGGTGTAGATATTTCCATGTTTATACAGATCGTGGTGTAGATATTTCCATGTTTATACAGATATCGGTGTAGATATTTCCATGTTTACACTGATTGCGGTGTAGATATTTCCATCTTTCTACAGATGGCATTGTAGATATTTCCATGTTTATACAGATGACTGTATAGGTATTTCCATGTTTTTACAGATGGCGGTGCAGATATTTCCATGTTTACAGAGATGCCTATGCAGATATTTCCATATTTATACAGAGGGCTGTGTAGATATTTCTATATTTATACAGATGGCAGTGTAGATATTTAAATGTTCCTACACATGACTGTGTAGGTATTTCCAAGTTTATACAGATGTCTTTGTAGTTATTTCCATGTTTATAGAGATAGCAGTGCAGATATTTCCATGTTTATACAGATAGCGGTGTATATATTTCCATGTTTATACAGATCATGGTGTAGATATTTCCATGTTTATAGAGACCGCAGTGTAGATATTTCCATGTTTATAGAGATAGCAGTGTAGATATTTCCATGTTTGTACAGATGGCGGTGTTGATGTTTCCATCTATACACTGATTGCCGTGTAGGTATTTCCATGTGTATACAGATGGCATTGTAGACATTTCCATGTTTATACAGATGGTGGTGTAGATATTTCCATGTTTACACAGATGACTGTATAGGTATTTCCATGTTTATACAGATGGCGGTGTAGATATTTCCATGTTTATACAGATAACTTTGTAAGTATTTCCATGTTTATACAGATGGCGGTGTAGATATTTCGATGTTTATAGAGATAGCAGTGGAGATATTTCCATGTTTATACAGATAGCGGTGTAGATATTTCCATGTTTATACAGATGGTATTGTAGCTATTTCCATGTTTATACAGATGGTGGTGTAGATATTTCCATGTTTATTCAGATGAATGTGTAGATATTTCCATGTTTTTACAGATGGCAGTGTAGATATTTCAATGTTTATATAGATGGCGCTGTTGATATTTCCATGTTTATACAGATAACGGTGGAGATATTTCCATGTTTATACAGAGAGCAGTGGAGATATTTCCATGTTTATACACATAGCGGTGTACATATTTCCATGTTTATAGAGACAGCGGTGTAGGTATTTCCATGTTTATACAGATAGCGGTGCAGATATTTCCATGTTTACACAGATGCCTATGAAGATATTTCCATATTTATACAGAGGGCTGTGTAGATATTTCTATATTTATACAGATGGCAGTGTAGATATTTAAATGTTCATACACATGACTGTGTAGGTATTTCCAAGTTTATACAGATGTCTTTGTAGTTATTTCCATGTTTATAGAGATAGCGGTGCAGATATTTCCATGTTTATACAGATAGCGGTGTATATATTTCCATGTTTATACAGATCATGGTGTAGATATATCCATGTTTATAGAGACCGCAGTGTAGATATTTCCATGTTTATAGAGATAGCAGTGTAGATATTTCCATGTTTGTACAGATGGCGGTGTTGATGTTTCCATCTATACACTGATTGCCGTGTAGGTATTTCCATGTGTATACAGATGGCATTGTAGATATTTCCATGTTTATACAGATGGTGGTGTAGATATTTCCATGTTTACACAGATGACTGTATAGGTATTTCCATGTTTATACAGATGGTGGTGTAGATATTTCCAAGTTTATTGAGATAGCGGTGTAGATATTTCCCTGTTTATACAGATAATGGTGTAGAAGTTTCCATGTTTATACAGATAGCGGTGTAAATATTTCCATGTTTATACAGATCACAGTGTAGATATTTCCATGTTTATAGAGATAGCGGTGTAGATATTTCCATGTTTATACCGATAGCGGTGTTGATATTTCCATGTTTATACAGACCGCGGTGTAGATATTTCCATGTTTATACAGATAGCGGTGCAGATATTTCCATGTTTGTACAGATGGCGGTGTTGATATTTCCATCTATACACAGATGACCGTGTAGATATTTCCATGTTTATACAGATGGAGGCGCAGATATTTCCATGGATATGTAGATGGCGGTGTAGATATTTCCATGTTTATACAGATAGCGGTGTAGTTATTTCCATGTTTATATAGATAGCGGTGTAGATATTTCCATGTATGTACACATGGCTGTGTAGATATTTCCATGTTCATACAGATGGCGGTGTAGATATTTCCATGTTTATACAGATAACTTTGTAAGTATTTCCATGTTTATACAGATGGCGGTGTAGATATTTCGATGTTTACAGAGATAGCAGTGGAGATATTTCCATGTTTATACAGATAGCGGTCTAGATATTTCCATGTTTATACTGATCGTGGTGTAGACATTTCCATGTTTATAGAGATGGCGGTGTAGATATTTCCATGTTCATAGAGATAGCGGTGTTGATTTTTCCATGTTTATAGAGATAGCGGTGTGGATATTTCCATGTTTATACAGATAGGGGTGTAGATATTTCCCTGTTTATAGAGATGGCGGTGTAGATATTTCCAT
The DNA here is from genome assembly GCF_028858775.2 of Pan troglodytes. NCBI lineage: Eukaryota > Metazoa > Chordata > Mammalia > Primates > Hominidae > Pan > Pan troglodytes. The sequence goes on along the minus strand of NC_072405.2, from coordinate 2,190,804 downwards.
GTTTATACAGATCACGGTGTAGATATTTCCTTGTTTATACAAATAGCGGTGTAGTTATTTCCATGTTTATACAGATAGTGGTGTAGATATTTCCATGTATATACAGATGGCTGTGTAGATATTTCCATGTTTATACAGATGGCTGTGTAGATATTTCCATGTTTATACAGATGACTTTGTAGGTATTTCCATGTTTATACAGATGGCAGTGTAGATATTTCCATGTTTATAGAGATAACTGTGTAGATATTTCCATGTTTATACAGATCGCGCTGTAGATATTTCCATGTTTATACAGATCGCGGTGTAGATATTTCCATGTTTATACAGATCGTGGTGTAGATATTTCCATGTTTATACAGATATCGGTGTAGATATTTCCATGTTTACACTGATTGCGGTGTAGATATTTCCATCTTTCTACAGATGGCATTGTAGATATTTCCATGTTTATACAGATGACTGTATAGGTATTTCCATGTTTTTACAGATGGCGGTGCAGATATTTCCATGTTTACAGAGATGCCTATGCAGATATTTCCATATTTATACAGAGGGCTGTGTAGATATTTCTATATTTATACAGATGGCAGTGTAGATATTTAAATGTTCCTACACATGACTGTGTAGGTATTTCCAAGTTTATACAGATGTCTTTGTAGTTATTTCCATGTTTATAGAGATAGCAGTGCAGATATTTCCATGTTTATACAGATAGCGGTGTATATATTTCCATGTTTATACAGATCATGGTGTAGATATTTCCATGTTTATAGAGACCGCAGTGTAGATATTTCCATGTTTATAGAGATAGCAGTGTAGATATTTCCATGTTTGTACAGATGGCGGTGTTGATGTTTCCATCTATACACTGATTGCCGTGTAGGTATTTCCATGTGTATACAGATGGCATTGTAGACATTTCCATGTTTATACAGATGGTGGTGTAGATATTTCCATGTTTACACAGATGACTGTATAGGTATTTCCATGTTTATACAGATGGCGGTGTAGATATTTCCATGTTTATACAGATAACTTTGTAAGTATTTCCATGTTTATACAGATGGCGGTGTAGATATTTCGATGTTTATAGAGATAGCAGTGGAGATATTTCCATGTTTATACAGATAGCGGTGTAGATATTTCCATGTTTATACAGATGGTATTGTAGCTATTTCCATGTTTATACAGATGGTGGTGTAGATATTTCCATGTTTATTCAGATGAATGTGTAGATATTTCCATGTTTTTACAGATGGCAGTGTAGATATTTCAATGTTTATATAGATGGCGCTGTTGATATTTCCATGTTTATACAGATAACGGTGGAGATATTTCCATGTTTATACAGAGAGCAGTGGAGATATTTCCATGTTTATACACATAGCAGTGTACATATTTCCATGTTTATAGAGACAGCGGTGTAGGTATTTCCATGTTTATACAGATAGCGGTGCAGATATTTCCATGTTTACACAGATGCCTATGAAGATATTTCCATATTTATACAGAGGGCTGTGTAGATATTTCTATATTTATACAGATGGCAGTGTAGATATTTAAATGTTCATACACATGACTGTGTAGGTATTTCCAAGTTTATACAGATGTCTTTGTAGTTATTTCCATGTTTATAGAGATAGCGGTGCAGATATTTCCATGTTTATACAGATAGCGGTGTATATATTTCCATGTTTATACAGATCATGGTGTAGATATATCCATGTTTATAGAGACCGCAGTGTAGATATTTCCATGTTTATAGAGATAGCAGTGTAGATATTTCCATGTTTGTACAGATGGCGGTGTTGATGTTTCCATCTATACACTGATTGCCGTGTAGGTATTTCCATGTGTATACAGATGGCATTGTAGATATTTCCATGTTTATACAGATGGTGGTGTAGATATTTCCATGTTTACACAGATGACTGTATAGGTATTTCCATGTTTATACAGATGGTGGTGTAGATATTTCCAAGTTTATTGAGATAGCGGTGTAGATATTTCCCTGTTTATACAGATAATGGTGTAGAAGTTTCCATGTTTATACAGATAGCGGTGTAAATATTTCCATGTTTATACAGATCACAGTGTAGATATTTCCATGTTTATAGAGATAGCGGTGTAGATATTTCCATGTTTATACCGATAGCGGTGTTGATATTTCCATGTTTATACAGACCGCGGTGTAGATATTTCCATGTTTATACAGATAGCGGTGCAGATATTTCCATGTTTGTACAGATGGCGGTGTTGATATTTCCATCTATACACAGATGACCGTGTAGATATTTCCATGTTTATACAGATGGAGGCGCAGATATTTCCATGGATATGTAGATGGCGGTGTAGATATTTCCATGTTTATACAGATAGCGGTGTAGTTATTTCCATGTTTATATAGATAGCGGTGTAGATATTTCCATGTATGTACACATGGCTGTGTAGATATTTCCATGTTCATACAGATGGCGGTGTAGATATTTCCATGTTTATACAGATAACTTTGTAAGTATTTCCATGTTTATACAGATGGCGGTGTAGATATTTCGATGTTTACAGAGATAGCAGTGGAGATATTTCCATGTTTATACAGATAGCGGTCTAGATATTTCCATGTTTATACTGATCGTGGTGTAGACATTTCCATGTTTATAGAGATGGCGGTGTAGATATTTCCATGTTCATAGAGATAGCGGTGTTGATTTTTCCATGTTTATAGAGATAGCGGTGTGGATATTTCCATGTTTATACAGATAGGGGTGTAGATATTTCCCTGTTTATAGAGATGGCGGTGTAGATATTTCCATGTTTATACAGATCACGGTGTAGATATTTCCTTGTTTATACAAATAGCGGTGTAGTTATTTCCATGTTTATACAGATAGTGGTGTAGATATTTCCATGTATATACAGATGGCTGTGTAGATATTTCCATGTTTATACAGATGGCTGTGTAGATATTTCCATGTTTATACAGATGACTTTGTAGGTATTTCCATGTTTATACAGATGGCAGTGTAGATATTTCCATGTTTATAGAGATAACTGTGTAGATATTTCCATGTTTATACAGATCGCGCTGTAGATATTTCCATGTTTATACAGATCGCGGTGTAGATATTTCCATGTTTATACAGATCGTGGTGTAGATATTTCCATGTTTATACAGATATCGGTGTAGATATTTCCATGTTTACACTGATTGCGGTGTAGATATTTCCATCTTTCTACAGATGGCATTGTAGATATTTCCATGTTTATACACATGACTGTATAGGTATTTCCATGTTTTTACAGATGGCGGTGCAGATATTTCCATGTTTACAGAGATGCCTATGCAGATATTTCCATATTTATACAGAGGGCTGTGTAGATATTTCTATATTTATACAGATGGCAGTGTAGATATTTAAATGTTCCTACACATGACTGTGTAGGTATTTCCAAGTTTATACAGATGTCTTTGTAGTTATTTCCATGTTTATAGAGATAGCAGTGCAGATATTTCCATGTTTATACAGATAGCGGTGTATATATTTCCATGTTTATACAGATCATGGTGTAGATATTTCCATGTTTATAGAGACCGCAGTGTAGATATTTCCATGTTTATAGAGATAGCAGTGTAGATATTTCCATGTTTGTACAGATGGCGGTGTTGATGTTTCCATCTATACACTGATTGCCGTGTAGGTATTTCCATGTGTATACAGATGGCATTGTAGACATTTCCATGTTTATACAGATGGTGGTGTAGATATTTCCATGTTTACACAGATGACTGTATAGGTATTTCCATGTTTATACAGATGGCGGTGTAGATATTTCCATGTTTATACAGATAACTTTGTAAGTATTTCCATGTTTATACAGATGGCGGTGTAGATATTTCGATGTTTATAGAGATAGCAGTGGAGATATTTCCATGTTTATACAGATAGCGGTGTAGATATTTCCATGTTTATACAGATGGTATTGTAGCTATTTCCATGTTTATACAGATGGTGGTGTAGATATTTCCATGTTTATTCAGATGAATGTGTAGATATTTCCATGTTTTTACAGATGGCAGTGTAGATATTTCAATGTTTATATAGATGGCGCTGTTGATATTTCCATGTTTATACAGATAACGGTGGAGATATTTCCATGTTTATACAGAGAGCAGTGGAGATATTTCCATGTTTATACACATAGCGGTGTACATATTTCCATGTTTATAGAGACAGCGGTGTAGGTATTTCCATGTTTATACAGATAGCGGTGCAGATATTTCCATGTTTACACAGATGCCTATGAAGATATTTCCATATTTATACAGAGGGCTGTGTAGATATTTCTATATTTATACAGATGGCAGTGTAGATATTTAAATGCTCATACACATGACTGTGTAGGTATTTCCAAGTTTATACAGATGTCTTTGTAGTTATTTCCATGTTTATAGAGATAGCGGTGCAGATATTTCCATGTTTATACAGATAGCGGTGTATATATTTCCATGTTTATACAGATCATGGTGTAGATATATCCATGTTTATAGAGACCGCAGTGTAGATATTTCCATGTTTATAGAGATAGAAGTGTAGATATTTCCATGTTTGTACAGATGGCGGTGTTGATGTTTCCATCTATACACTGATTGCCGTGTAGGTATTTCCATGTGTATACAGATGGCATTGTAGATATTTCCATGTTTATACAGATGGTGGTGTAGATATTTCCATGTTTACACAGATGACTGTATAGGTATTTCCATGTTTATACAGATGGTGGTGTAGATATTTCCAAGTTTATTGAGATAGCGGTGTAGATATTTCCCTGTTTATACAGATAATGGTGTAGAAGTTTCCATGTTTATACAGATAGCGGTGTAAATATTTCCATGTTTATACAGATCACAGTGTAGATATTTCCATGTTTATAGAGATAGCGGTGTAGATATTTCCATGTTTATACCGATAGCGGTGTTGATATTTCCATGTTTATACAGACCGCGGTGTAGATATTTCCATGTTTATACAGATAGCGGTGCAGATATTTCCATGTTTGTACAGATGGCGGTGTTGATATTTCCATCTATACACAGATGACCGTGTAGATATTTCCATGTTTATACAGATGGAGGCGCAGATATTTCCATGGATATGTAGATGGCGGTGTAGATATTTCCATGTTTATACAGATAGCGGTGTAGTTATTTCCATGTTTATATAGATAGCGGTGTAGATATTTCCATGTATGTACACATGGCTGTGTAGATATTTCCATGTTTATACAGATGGCGGTGTAGATATTTCCATGTTTATACAGATAACTTTGTAAGTATTTCCATGTTTATACAGATGGCGGTGTAGATATTTCGATGTTTATAGAGATAGCAGTGGAGATATTTCCATGTTTATACAGATAGCAGTGTAGATATTTCCATGTTTATACTGATCGTGGTGTAGACATTTCCATGTTTATAGAGATGGCGGTGTAGATATTTCCATGTTCATAGAGATAGCGGTGTTGATTTTTCCATGTTTATAGAGATAGCAGTGTGGATATTTCCATGTTTATACAGATAGGGGTGTAGATATTTCCCTGTTTATAGAGATGGCGGTGTAGATATTTCCATGTTTATACAGATCACGGTGTAGATATTTCCTTGTTTATACAAATAGCGGTGTAGTTATTTCCATGTTTATACAGATAGTGGTGTAGATATTTCCATGTATATACAGATGGCTGTGTAGATATTTCCATGTTTATACAGATGGCTGTGTAGATATTTCCATGTTTATACACATGACTTTGTAGGTATTTCCATGTTTATACAGATGGCAGTGTAGATATTTCCATGTTTATAGAGATAACTGTGGAGATATTTCCATGTTTATACAGATCGCGCTGTAGATATTTCCATGTTTATACAGATCGCGGTGTAGATATTTCCATGTTTATACAGATCGTGGTGTAGATATTTCCATGTTTATACAGATATCGGTGTAGATATTTCCATGTTTACACTGATTGCGGTGTAGATATTTCCATCTTTCTACAGATGGCATTGTAGATATTTCCATGTTTATACAGATGACTGTATAGGTATTTCCATGTTTTTACAGATGACGGTGCAGATATTTCCATGTTTACAGAGATGCCTATGCAGATATTTCCATATTTATACAGAGGGCTGTGTAGATATTTCTATATTTATACAGATGGCAGTGTAGATATTTAAATGTTCCTACACATGACTGTGTAGGTATTTCCAAGTTTATACAGATGTCTTTGTAGTTATTTCCATGTTTATAGAGATAGCAGTGCAGATATTTCCATGTTTATACAGATAGCGGTGTATATATTTCCATGTTTATACAGATCATGGTGTAGATATTTCCATGTTTATAGAGACCGCAGTGTAGATATTTCCATGTTTATAGAGATAGCAGTGTAGATATTTCCATGTTTGTACAGATGGCGGTGTTGATGTTTCCATCTATACACTGATTGCCGTGTAGGTATTTCCATGTGTATACAGATGGCATTGTAGACATTTCCATGTTTATACAGATGGTGGTGTAGATATTTCCATGTTTACACAGATGACTGTATAGGTATTTCCATGTTTATACAGATGGCGGTGTAGATATTTCCATGTTTATACAGATAACTTTGTAAGTATTTCCATGTTTATACAGATGGCGGTGTAGATATTTCGATGTTTATAGAGATAGCAGTGGAGATATTTCCATGTTTATACAGATAGCGGTGTAGATATTTCCATGTTTATACAGATGGTATTGTAGCTATTTCCATGTTTATACAGATGGTGGTGTAGATATTTCCATGTTTATTCAGATGAATGTGTAGATATTTCCATGTTTTTACAGATGGCAGTGTAGATATTTCAATGTTTATATAGATGGCGCTGTTGATATTTCCATGTTTATACAGATAACGGTGGAGATATTTCCATGTTTATACAGAGAGCAGTGGAGATATTTCCATGTTTATACACATAGCGGTGTACATATTTCCATGTTTATAGAGACAGCGGTGTAGGTATTTCCATGTTTATACAGATAGCGGTGCAGATATTTCCATGTTTACACAGATGCCTATGAAGATATTTCCATATTTATACAGAGGGCTGTGTAGATATTTCTATATTTATACAGATGGCAGTGTAGATATTTAAATGCTCATACACATGACTGTGTAGGTATTTCCAAGTTTATACAGATGTCTTTGTAGTTATTTCCATGTTTATAGAGATAGCGGTGCAGATATTTCCATGTTTATACAGATAGCGGTGTATATATTTCCATGTTTATACAGATCATGGTGTAGATATATCCATGTTTATAGAGACCGCAGTGTAGATATTTCCATGTTTATAGAGATAGAAGTGTAGATATTTCCATGTTTGTACAGATGGCGGTGTTGATGTTTCCATCTATACACTGATTGCCGTGTAGGTATTTCCATGTGTATACAGATGGCATTGTAGATATTTCCATGTTTATACAGATGGTGGTGTAGATATTTCCATGTTTACACAGATGACTGTATAGGTATTTCCATGTTTATACAGATGGTGGTGTAGATATTTCCAAGTTTATTGAGATAGCGGTGTAGATATTTCCCTGTTTATACAGATAATGGTGTAGAAGTTTCCATGTTTATACAGATAGCGGTGTAAATATTTCCATGTTTATACAGATCACAGTGTAGATATTTCCATGTTTATAGAGATAGCGGTGTAGATATTTCCATGTTTATACCGATAGCGGTGTTGATATTTCCATGTTTATACAGACCGCGGTGTAGATATTTCCATGTTTATACAGATAGCGGTGCAGATATTTCCATGTTTGTACAGATGGCGGTGTTGATATTTCCATCTATACACAGATGACCGTGTAGATATTTCCATGTTTATACAGATGGAGGCGCAGATATTTCCATGGATATGTAGATGGCGGTGTAGATATTTCCATGTTTATACAGATAGCGGTGTAGTTATTTCCATGTTTATATAGATAGCGGTGTAGATATTTCCATGTATGTACACATGGCTGTGTAGATATTTCCATGTTTATACAGATGGCGGTGTAGATATTTCCATGTTTATACAGATAACTTTGTAAGTATTTCCATGTTTATACAGATGGCGGTGTAGATATTTCGATGTTTATAGAGATAGCAGTGGAGATATTTCCATGTTTATACAGATAGCAGTGTAGATATTTCCATGTTTATACTGATCGTGGTGTAGACATTTCCATGTTTATAGAGATGGCGGTGTAGATATTTCCATGTTCATAGAGATAGCGGTGTTGATTTTTCCATGTTTATAGAGATAGCAGTGTGGATATTTCCATGTTTATACAGATAGGGGTGTAGATATTTCCCTGTTTATAGAGATGGCGGTGTAGATATTTCCATGTTTATACAGATCACGGTGTAGATATTTCCTTGTTTATACAAATAGCGGTGTAGTTATTTCCATGTTTATACAGATAGTGGTGTAGATATTTCCATGTATATACAGATGGCTGTGTAGATATTTCCATGTTTATACAGATGGCTGTGTAGATATTTCCATGTTTATACACATGACTTTGTAGGTATTTCCATGTTTATACAGATGGCAGTGTAGATATTTCCATGTTTATAGAGATAACTGTGGAGATATTTCCATGTTTATACAGATCGCGCTGTAGATATTTCCATGTTTATACAGATCGCGGTGTAGATATTTCCATGTTTATACAGATCGTGGTGTAGATATTTCCATGTTTATACAGATATCGGTGTAGATATTTCCATGTTTACACTGATTGCGGTGTAGATATTTCCATCTTTCTACAGATGGCATTGTAGATATTTCCATGTTTATACAGATGACTGTATAGGTATTTCCATGTTTTTACAGATGACGGTGCAGATATTTCCATGTTTACAGAGATGCCTATGCAGATATTTCCATATTTATACAGAGGGCTGTGTAGATATTTCTATATTTATACAGATGGCAGTGTAGATATTTAAATGTTCCTACACATGACTGTGTAGGTATTTCCAAGTTTATACAGATGTCTTTGTAGTTATTTCCATGTTTATAGAGATAGCAGTGCAGATATTTCCATGTTTATACAGATAGCGGTGTATATATTTCCATGTTTATACAGATCATGGTGTAGATATTTCCATGTTTATAGAGACCGCAGTGTAGATATTTCCATGTTTATAGAGATAGCAGTGTAGATATTTCCATGTTTGTACAGATGGCGGTGTTGATGTTTCCATCTATACACTGATTGCCGTGTAGGTATTTCCATGTGTATACAGATGGCATTGTAGACATTTCCATGTTTATACAGATGGTGGTGTAGATATTTCCATGTTTACACAGATGACTGTATAGGTATTTCCATGTTTATACAGATGGCGGTGTAGATATTTCCATGTTTATACAGATAACTTTGTAAGTATTTCCATGTTTATACAGATGGCGGTGTAGATATTTCGATGTTTATAGAGATAGCAGTGGAGATATTTCCATGTTTATACAGATAGCGGTGTAGATATTTCCATGTTTATACAGATGGTATTGTAGCTATTTCCATGTTTATACAGATGGTGGTGTAGATATTTCCATGTTTATTCAGATGAATGTGTAGATATTTCCATGTTTTTACAGATGGCAGTGTAGATATTTCAATGTTTATATAGATGGCGCTGTTGATATTTCCATGTTTATACAGATAACGGTGGAGATATTTCCATGTTTATACAGAGAGCAGTGGAGATATTTCCATGTTTATACACATAGCGGTGTACATATTTCCATGTTTATAGAGACAGCGGTGTAGGTATTTCCATGTTTATACAGATAGCGGTGCAGATATTTCCATGTTTACACAGATGCCTATGAAGATATTTCCATATTTATACAGAGGGCTGTGTAGATATTTCTATATTTATACAGATGGCAGTGTAGATATTTAAATGTTCATACACATGACTGTGTAGGTATTTCCAAGTTTATACAGATGTCTTTGTAGTTATTTCCATGTTTATAGAGATAGCGGTGCAGATATTTCCATGTTTATACAGATAGCGGTGTATATATTTCCATGTTTATACAGATCATGGTGTAGATATATCCATGTTTATAGAGACCGCAGTGTAGATATTTCCATGTTTATAGAGATAGAAGTGTAGATATTTCCATGTTTGTACAGATGGCGGTGTTGATGTTTCCATCTATACACTGATTGCCGTGTAGGTATTTCCATGTGTATACAGATGGCATTGTAGATATTTCCATGTTTATACAGATGGTGGTGTAGATATTTCCATGTTTACACAGATGACTGTATAGGTATTTCCATGTTTATACAGATGGTGGTGTAGATATTTCCAAGTTTATTGAGATAGCGGTGTAGATATTTCCCTGTTTATACAGATAATGGTGTAGAAGTTTCCATGTTTATACAGATAGCGGTGTAAATATTTCCATGTTTATACAGATCACAGTGTAGATATTTCCATGTTTATAGAGATAGCGGTGTAGATATTTCCATGTTTATACCGATAGCGGTGTTGATATTTCCATGTTTATACAGACCGCGGTGTAGATATTTCCATGTTTATACAGATAGCGGTGCAGATATTTCCATGTTTGTACAGATGGCGGTGTTGATATTTCCATCTATACACAGATGACCGTGTAGATATTTCCATGTTTATACAGATGGAGGCGCAGATATTTCCATGGATATGTAGATGGCGGTGTAGATATTTCCATGTTTATACAGATAGCGGTGTAGTTATTTCCATGTTTATATAGATAGCGGTGTAGATATTTCCATGTATGTACACATGGCTGTGTAGATATTTCCATGTTTATACAGATGGCGGTGTAGATATTTCCATGTTTATACAGATAACTTTGTAAGTATTTCCATGTTTATACAGATGGCGGTGTAGATATTTCGATGTTTATAGAGATAGCAGTGGAGATATTTCCATGTTTATACAGATAGCAGTGTAGATATTTCCATGTTTATACTGATCGTGGTGTAGACATTTCCATGTTTATAGAGATGGCGGTGTAGATATTTCCATGTTCATAGAGATAGCGGTGTTGATTTTTCCATGTTTATAGAGATAGCGGTGTGGATATTTCCATGTTTATACAGATAGGGGTGTAGATATTTCCCTGTTTATAGAGATGGCGGTGTAGATATTTCCATGTTTATACAGATCACGGTGTAGATATTTCCTTGTTTATACAAATAGCGGTGTAGTTATTTCCATGTTTATACAGATAGTGGTGTAGATATTTCCATGTATATACAGATGGCTGTGTAGATATTTCCATGTTTATACAGATGGCTGTGTAGATATTTCCATGTTTATACAGATGACTTTGTAGGTATTTCCATGTTTATACAGATGGCAGTGTAGATATTTCCATGTTTATAGAGATAACTGTGTAGATATTTCCATGTTTATACAGATCGCGCTGTAGATATTTCCATGTTTATACAGATCGCGGTGTAGATATTTCCATGTTTATACAGATCGTGGTGTAGATATTTCCATGTTTATACAGATATCGGTGTAGATATTTCCATGTTTACACTGATTGCGGTGTAGATATTTCCATCTTTCTACAGATGGCATTGTAGATATTTCCATGTTTATACAGATGACTGTATAGGTATTTCCATGTTTTTACAGATGGCGGTGCAGATATTTCCATGTTTACAGAGATGCCTATGCAGATATTTCCATATTTATACAGAGGGCTGTGTAGATATTTCTATATTTATACAGATGGCAGTGTAGATATTTAAATGTTCCTACACATGACTGTGTAGGTATTTCCAAGTTTATACAGATGTCTTTGTAGTTATTTCCATGTTTATAGAGATAGCAGTGCAGATATTTCCATGTTTATACAGATAGCGGTGTATATATTTCCATGTTTATACAGATCATGGTGTAGATATTTCCATGTTTATAGAGACCGCAGTGTAGATATTTCCATGTTTATAGAGATAGCAGTGTAGATATTTCCATGTTTGTACAGATGGCGGTGTTGATGTTTCCATCTATACACTGATTGCCGTGTAGGTATTTCCATGTGTATACAGATGGCATTGTAGACATTTCCATGTTTATACAGATGGTGGTGTAGATATTTCCATGTTTACACAGATGACTGTATAGGTATTTCCATGTTTATACAGATGGCGGTGTAGATATTTCCATGTTTATACAGATAACTTTGTAAGTATTTCCATGTTTATACAGATGGCGGTGTAGATATTTCGATGTTTATAGAGATAGCAGTGGAGATATTTCCATGTTTATACAGATAGCGGTGTAGATATTTCCATGTTTATACAGATGGTATTGTAGCTATTTCCATGTTTATACAGATGGTGGTGTAGATATTTCCATGTTTATTCAGATGAATGTGTAGATATTTCCATGTTTTTACAGATGGCAGTGTAGATATTTCAATGTTTATATAGATGGCGCTGTTGATATTTCCATGTTTATACAGATAACGGTGGAGATATTTCCATGTTTATACAGAGAGCAGTGGAGATATTTCCATGTTTATACACATAGCGGTGTACATATTTCCATGTTTATAGAGACAGCGGTGTAGGTATTTCCATGTTTATACAGATAGCGGTGCAGATATTTCCATGTTTACACAGATGCCTATGAAGATATTTCCATATTTATACAGAGGGCTGTGTAGATATTTCTATATTTATACAGATGGCAGTGTAGATATTTAAATGTTCATACACATGACTGTGTAGGTATTTCCAAGTTTATACAGATGTCTTTGTAGTTATTTCCATGTTTATAGAGATAGCGGTGCAGATATTTCCATGTTTATACAGATAGCGGTGTATATATTTCCATGTTTATACAGATCATGGTGTAGATATATCCATGTTTATAGAGACCGCAGTGTAGATATTTCCATGTTTATAGAGATAGAAGTGTAGATATTTCCATGTTTGTACAGATGGCGGTGTTGATGTTTCCATCTATACACTGATTGCCGTGTAGGTATTTCCATGTGTATACAGATGGCATTGTAGATATTTCCATGTTTATACAGATGGTGGTGTAGATATTTCCATGTTTACACAGATGACTGTATAGGTATTTCCATGTTTATACAGATGGTGGTGTAGATATTTCCAAGTTTATTGAGATAGCGGTGTAGATATTTCCCTGTTTATACAGATAATGGTGTAGAAGTTTCCATGTTTATACAGATAGCGGTGTAAATATTTCCATGTTTATACAGATCACAGTGTAGATATTTCCATGTTTATAGAGATAGCGGTGTAGATATTTCCATGTTTATACCGATAGCGGTGTTGATATTTCCATGTTTATACAGACCGCGGTGTAGATATTTCCATGTTTATACAGATAGCGGTGCAGATATTTCCATGTTTGTACAGATGGCGGTGTTGATATTTCCATCTATACACAGATGACCGTGTAGATATTTCCATGTTTATACAGATGGAGGCGCAGATATTTCCATGGATATGTAGATGGCGGTGTAGATATTTCCATGTTTATACAGATAGCGGTGTAGTTATTTCCATGTTTATATAGATAGCGGTGTAGATATTTCCATGTATGTACACATGGCTGTGTAGATATTTCCATGTTTATACAGATGGCGGTGTAGATATTTCCATGTTTATACAGATAACTTTGTAAGTATTTCCATGTTTATACAGATGGCGGTGTAGATATTTCGATGTTTATAGAGATAGCAGTGGAGATATTTCCATGTTTATACAGATAGCAGTGTAGATATTTCCATGTTTATACTGATCGTGGTGTAGACATTTCCATGTTTATAGAGATGGCGGTGTAGATATTTCCATGTTCATAGAGATAGCGGTGTTGATTTTTCCATGTTTATAGAGATAGCGGTGTGGATATTTCCATGTTTATACAGATAGGGGTGTAGATATTTCCCTGTTTATAGAGATGGCGGTGTAGATATTTCCATGTTTATACAGATCACGGTGTAGATATTTCCTTGTTTATACAAATAGCGGTGTAGTGATTTCCATGTTTATACAGATAGTGGTGTAGATATTTCCATGTATATACAGATGGCTGTGTAGATATTTCCATGTTTATACAGATGGCTGTGTAGATATTTCCATGTTTATACACATGACTTTGTAGGTATTTCCATGTTTATACAGATGGCAGTGTAGATATTTCCATGTTTATAGAGATAACTGTGGAGATATTTCCATGTTTATACAGATCGCGCTGTAGATATTTCCATGTTTATACAGATCGCGGTGTAGATATTTCCATGTTTATACAGATCGTGGTGTAGATATTTCCATGTTTATACAGATATCGGTGTAGATATTTCCATGTTTACACTGATTGCGGTGTAGATATTTCCATCTTTCTACAGATGGCATTGTAGATATTTCCATGTTTATACAGATGACTGTATAGGTATTTCCATGTTTTTACAGATGACGGTGCAGATATTTCCATGTTTACAGAGATGCCTATGCAGATATTTCCATATTTATACAGAGGGCTGTGTAGATATTTCTATATTTATACAGATGGCAGTGTAGATATTTAAATGTTCCTACACATGACTGTGTAGGTATTTCCAAGTTTATACAGATGTCTTTGTAGTTATTTCCATGTTTATAGAGATAGCAGTGCAGATATTTCCATGTTTATACAGATAGCGGTGTATATATTTCCATGTTTATACAGATCATGGTGTAGATATTTCCATGTTTATAGAGACCGCAGTGTAGATATTTCCATGTTTATAGAGATAGCAGTGTAGATATTTCCATGTTTGTACAGATGGCGGTGTTGATGTTTCCATCTATACACTGATTGCCGTGTAGGTATTTCCATGTGTATACAGATGGCATTGTAGACATTTCCATGTTTATACAGATGGTGGTGTAGATATTTCCATGTTTACACAGATGACTGTATAGGTATTTCCATGTTTATACAGATGGCGGTGTAGATATTTCCATGTTTATACAGATAACTTTGTAAGTATTTCCATGTTTATACAGATGGCGGTGTAGATATTTCGATGTTTATAGAGATAGCAGTGGAGATATTTCCATGTTTATACAGATAGCGGTGTAGATATTTCCATGTTTATACAGATGGTATTGTAGCTATTTCCATGTTTATACAGATGGTGGTGTAGATATTTCCATGTTTATTCAGATGAATGTGTAGATATTTCCATGTTTTTACAGATGGCAGTGTAGATATTTCAATGTTTATATAGATGGCGCTGTTGATATTTCCATGTTTATACAGATAACGGTGGAGATATTTCCATGTTTATACAGAGAGCAGTGGAGATATTTCCATGTTTATACACATAGCGGTGTACATATTTCCATGTTTATAGAGACAGCGGTGTAGGTATTTCCATGTTTATACAGATAGCGGTGCAGATATTTCCATGTTTACACAGATGCCTATGAAGATATTTCCATATTTATACAGAGGGCTGTGTAGATATTTCTATATTTATACAGATGGCAGTGTAGATATTTAAATGTTCATACACATGACTGTGTAGGTATTTCCAAGTTTATACAGATGTCTTTGTAGTTATTTCCATGTTTATAGAGATAGCGGTGCAGATATTTCCATGTTTATACAGATAGCGGTGTATATATTTCCATGTTTATACAGATCATGGTGTAGATATATCCATGTTTATAGAGACCGCAGTGTAGATATTTCCATGTTTATAGAGATAGAAGTGTAGATATTTCCATGTTTGTACAGATGGCGGTGTTGATGTTTCCATCTATACACTGATTGCCGTGTAGGTATTTCCATGTGTATACAGATGGCATTGTAGATATTTCCATGTTTATACAGATGGTGGTGTAGATATTTCCATGTTTACACAGATGACTGTATAGGTATTTCCATGTTTATACAGATGGTGGTGTAGATATTTCCAAGTTTATTGAGATAGCGGTGTAGATATTTCCCTGTTTATACAGATAATGGTGTAGAAGTTTCCATGTTTATACAGATAGCGGTGTAAATATTTCCATGTTTATACAGATCACAGTGTAGATATTTCCATGTTTATAGAGATAGCGGTGTTGATATTTCCATGTTTATACAGACCGCGGTGTAGATATTTCCATGTTTATACAGATAGCGGTGCAGATATTTCCATGTTTGTACAGATGGCGGTGTTGATATTTCCATCTATACACAGATGACCGTGTAGATATTTCCATGTTTATACAGATGGAGGCGCAGATATTTCCATGGATATGTAGATGGCGGTGTAGATATTTCCATGTTTATACAGATAGCGGTGTAGTTATTTCCATGTTTATATAGATAGCGGTGTAGATATTTCCATGTATGTACACATGGCTGTGTAGATATTTCCATGTTTATACAGATGGCGGTGTAGATATTTCCATGTTTATACAGATAACTTTGTAAGTATTTCCATGTTTATACAGATGGCGGTGTAGATATTTCGATGTTTATAGAGATAGCAGTGGAGATATTTCCATGTTTATACAGATAGCAGTGTAGATATTTCCATGTTTATACTGATCGTGGTGTAGACATTTCCATGTTTATAGAGATGGCGGTGTAGATATTTCCATGTTCATAGAGATAGCAGTGTTGATTTTTCGATGTTTATAGAGATAGCGGTGTGGATATTTCCATGTTTATACAGATAGGGGTGTAGATATTTCCCTGTTTATAGAGATGGCGGTGTAGATATTTCCATGTTTATACAGATCACGGTGTAGATATTTCCTTGTTTATACAAATAGCGGTGTAGTTATTTCCATGTTTATACAGATAGTGGTGTAGATATTTCCATGTATATACAGATGGCTGTGTAGATATTTCCATGTTTATAGAGATGGCTGTGTAGATATTTCCATGTTTATACAGATGACTTTGTAGGTATTTCCATGTTTATACAGATGGCAGTGTAGATATTTCCATGTTTATAGAGATAACTGTGTAGATATTTCCATGTTTATACAGATCGCGCTGTAGATATTTCCATGTTTATACAGATATCGGTGTAGATATTTCCATGTTTACACTGATTGCGGTGTAGATATTTCCATCTTTCTACAGATGGCATTGTAGATATTTCCATGTTTATACAGATGACTGTATAGGTATTTCCATGTTTTTACAGATGGCGGTGCAGATATTTCCATGTTTACAGAGATGCCTATGCAGATATTTCCATATTTATACAGAGGGCTGTGTAGATATTTCTATATTTATACAGATGGCAGTGTAGATATTTAAATGTTCCTACACATGACTGTGTAGGTATTTCCAAGTTTATACAGATGTCTTTGTAGTTATTTCCATGTTTATAGAGATAGCAGTGCAGATATTTCCATGTTTATACAGATAGCGGTGTATATATTTCCATGTTTATACAGATCATGGTGTAGATATTTCCATGTTTATAGAGACCGCAGTGTAGATATTTCCATGTTTATAGAGATAGCAGTGTAGATATTTCCATGTTTGTACAGATGGCGGTGTTGATGTTTCCATCTATACACTGATTGCCGTGTAGGTATTTCCATGTGTATACAGATGGCATTGTAGACATTTCCATGTTTATACAGATGGTGGTGTAGATATTTCCATGTTTACACAGATGACTGTATAGGTATTTCCATGTTTATACAGATGGCGGTGTAGATATTTCCATGTTTATACAGATAACTTTGTAAGTATTTCCATGTTTATACAGATGGCGGTGTAGATATTTCGATGTTTATAGAGATAGCAGTGGAGATATTTCCATGTTTATACAGATAGCGGTGTAGATATTTCCATGTTTATACAGATGGTATTGTAGCTATTTCCATGTTTATACAGATGGTGGTTTAGATATTTCCATGTTTATTCAGATGAATGTGTAGATATTTCCATGTTTTTACAGATGGCAGTGTAGATATTTCAATGTTTATATAGATGGCGCTGTTGATATTTCCATGTTTATACAGATAACGGTGGAGATATTTCCATGTTTATACAGAGAGCAGTGGAGATATTTCCATGTTTATACACATAGCGGTGTACATATTTCCATGTTTATAGAGACAGCGGTGTAGGTATTTCCATGTTTATACAGATAGCGGTGCAGATATTTCCATGTTTACACAGATGCCTATGAAGATATTTCCATATTTATACAGAGGGCTGTGTAGATATTTCTATATTTATACAGATGGCAGTGTAGATATTTAAATATTCATACACATGACTGTGTAGGTATTTCCAAGTTTATACAGATGTCTTTGTAGTTATTTCCATGTTTATAGAGATAGCGGTGCAGATATTTCCATGTTTATACAGATAGCGGTGTATATATTTCCATGTTTATACAGATCATGGTGTAGATATATCCATGTTTATAGAGACCGCAGTGTAGATATTTCCATGTTTATAGAGATAGAAGTGTAGATATTTCCATGTTTGTACAGATGGCGGTGTTGATGTTTCCATCTATACACTGATTGCCGTGTAGGTATTTCCATGTGTATACAGATGGCATTGTAGATATTTCCATGTTTATACAGATGGTGGTGTAGATATTTCCATGTTTACACAGATGACTGTATAGGTATTTCCATGTTTATACAGATGGTGGTGTAGATATTTCCAAGTTTATTGAGATAGCGGTGTAGATATTTCCCTGTTTATACAGATAATGGTGTAGAAGTTTCCATGTTTATACAGATAGCGGTGTAAATATTTCCATGTTTATACAGATCACAGTGTAGATATTTCCATGTTTATAGAGATAGCGGTGTTGATATTTCCATGTTTATACAGACCGCGGTGTAGATATTTCCATGTTTATACAGATAGCGGTGCAGATATTTCCATGTTTGTACAGATGGCGGTGTTGATATTTCCATCTATACACAGATGACCGTGTAGATATTTCCATGTTTATACAGATGGAGGCGCAGATATTTCCATGGATATGTAGATGGCGGTGTAGATATTTCCATGTTTATACAGATAGCGGTGTAGTTATTTCCATGTATATATAGATAGCGGTGTAGATATTTCCATGTATGTACACATGGCTGTGTAGATATTTCCATGTTTATACAGATGGCGGTGTAGATATTTCCATGTTTATACAGATAACTTTGTAAGTATTTCCATGTTTATACAGATGGCGGTGTAGATATTTCGATGTTTATAGAGATAG
The DNA here is from genome assembly GCF_028858775.2 of Pan troglodytes. NCBI lineage: Eukaryota > Metazoa > Chordata > Mammalia > Primates > Hominidae > Pan > Pan troglodytes. The sequence goes on along the minus strand of NC_072405.2, from coordinate 2,171,462 downwards.
CAGTGGAGATATTTCCATGTTTATACAGATAGCAGTGTAGATATTTCCATGTTTATACTGATCGTGGTGTAGACATTTCCATGTTTATAGAGATGGCGGTGTAGATATTTCCATGTTCATAGAGATAGCAGTGTTGATTTTTCGATGTTTATAGAGATAGCGGTGTGGATATTTCCATGTTTATACAGATAGGGGTGTAGATATTTCCCTGTTTATAGAGATGGCGGTGTAGATATTTCCATGTTTATACAGATCACGGTGTAGATATTTCCTTGTTTATACAAATAGCGGTGTAGTTATTTCCATGTTTATACAGATAGTGGTGTAGATATTTCCATGTATATACAGATGGCTGTGTAGATATTTCCATGTTTATAGAGATGGCTGTGTAGATATTTCCATGTTTATACAGATGACTTTGTAGGTATTTCCATGTTTATACAGATGGCAGTGTAGATATTTCCATGTTTATAGAGATAACTGTGTAGATATTTCCATGTTTATACAGATCGCGCTGTAGATATTTCCATGTTTATACAGATATCGGTGTAGATATTTCCATGTTTACACTGATTGCGGTGTAGATATTTCCATCTTTCTACAGATGGCATTGTAGATATTTCCATGTTTATACAGATGACTGTATAGGTATTTCCATGTTTTTACAGATGGCGGTGCAGATATTTCCATGTTTACAGAGATGCCTATGCAGATATTTCCATATTTATACAGAGGGCTGTGTAGATATTTCTATATTTATACAGATGGCAGTGTAGATATTTAAATGTTCCTACACATGACTGTGTAGGTATTTCCAAGTTTATACAGATGTCTTTGTAGTTATTTCCATGTTTATAGAGATAGCAGTGCAGATATTTCCATGTTTATACAGATAGCGGTGTATATATTTCCATGTTTATACAGATCATGGTGTAGATATTTCCATGTTTATAGAGACCGCAGTGTAGATATTTCCATGTTTATAGAGATAGCAGTGTAGATATTTCCATGTTTGTACAGATGGCGGTGTTGATGTTTCCATCTATACACTGATTGCCGTGTAGGTATTTCCATGTGTATACAGATGGCATTGTAGACATTTCCATGTTTATACAGATGGTGGTGTAGATATTTCCATGTTTACACAGATGACTGTATAGGTATTTCCATGTTTATACAGATGGCGGTGTAGATATTTCCATGTTTATACAGATAACTTTGTAAGTATTTCCATGTTTATACAGATGGCGGTGTAGATATTTCGATGTTTATAGAGATAGCAGTGGAGATATTTCCATGTTTATACAGATAGCGGTGTAGATATTTCCATGTTTATACAGATGGTATTGTAGCTATTTCCATGTTTATACAGATGGTGGTTTAGATATTTCCATGTTTATTCAGATGAATGTGTAGATATTTCCATGTTTTTACAGATGGCAGTGTAGATATTTCAATGTTTATATAGATGGCGCTGTTGATATTTCCATGTTTATACAGATAACGGTGGAGATATTTCCATGTTTATACAGAGAGCAGTGGAGATATTTCCATGTTTATACACATAGCGGTGTACATATTTCCATGTTTATAGAGACAGCGGTGTAGGTATTTCCATGTTTTTACAGATGGCGGTGCAGATATTTCCATGTTTACAGAGATGCCTATGCAGATATTTCCATATTTATACAGAGGGCTGTGTAGATATTTCTATATTTATACAGATGGCAGTGTAGATATTTAAATGTTCCTACACATGACTGTGTAGGTATTTCCAAGTTTATACAGATGTCTTTGTAGTTATTTCCATGTTTATAGAGATAGCAGTGCAGATATTTCCATGTTTATACAGATAGCGGTGTATATATTTCCATGTTTATACAGATCATGGTGTAGATATTTCCATGTTTATAGAGACCGCAGTGTAGATATTTCCATGTTTATAGAGATAGCAGTGTAGATATTTCCATGTTTGTACAGATGGCGGTGTTGATGTTTCCATCTATACACCGATTGCCGTGTAGGTATTTCCATGTGTATACAGATGGCATTGTAGACATTTCCATGTTTATACAGATGGTGGTGTAGATATTTCCATGTTTACACAGATGACTGTATAGGTATTTCCATGTTTATACAGATGGCGGTGTAGATATTTCCATGTTTATACAGATAACTTTGTAAGTATTTCCATGTTTATACAGATGGCGGTGTAGATATTTCGATGTTTATAGAGATAGCAGTGGAGATATTTCCATGTTTATACAGATAGCGGTGTAGATATTTCCATGTTTATACAGATGGTATTGTAGCTATTTCCATGTTTATACAGATGGTGGTGTAGATATTTCCATGTTTATTCAGATGAATGTGTAGATATTTCCATGTTTTTACAGATGGCAGTGTAGATATTTCAATGTTTATATAGATGGCGCTGTTGATATTTCCATGTTTATACAGATAACGGTGGAGATATTTCCATGTTTATACAGAGAGCAGTGGAGATATTTCCATGTTTATACACATAGCGGTGTACATATTTCCATGTTTATAGAGACAGCGGTGTAGGTATTTCCATGTTTATACAGATAGCGGTGCAGATATTTCCATGTTTACACAGATGCCTATGAAGATATTTCCATATTTATACAGAGGGCTGTGTAGATATTTCTATATTTATACAGATGGCAGTGTAGATATTTAAATGTTCATACACATGACTGTGTAGGTATTTCCAAGTTTATACAGATGTCTTTGTAGTTATTTCCATGTTTATAGAGATAGCGGTGCAGATATTTCCATGTTTATACAGATAGCGGTGTATATATTTCCATGTTTATACAGATCATGGTGTAGATATATCCATGTTTATAGAGACCGCAGTGTAGATATTTCCATGTTTATAGAGATAGAAGTGTAGATATTTCCATGTTTGTACAGATGGCGGTGTTGATGTTTCCATCTATACACTGATTGCCGTGTAGGTATTTCCATGTGTATACAGATGGCATTGTAGATATTTCCATGTTTATACAGATGGTTGTGTAGATATTTCCATGTTTACACAGATGACTGTATAGGTATTTCCATGTTTATACAGATGGTGGTGTAGATATTTCCAAGTTTATTGAGATAGCGGTGTAGATATTTCCCTGTTTATACAGATAATGGTGTAGAAGTTTCCATGTTTATACAGATAGCGGTGTAAATATTTCCATGTTTATACAGATCACAGTGTAGATATTTCCATGTTTATAGAGATAGCGGTGTAGATATTTCCATGTTTATACCGATAGCGGTGTTGATATTTCCATGTTTATACAGACCGCGGTGTAGATATTTCCATGTTTATACAGATAGCGGTGCAGATATTTCCATGTTTGTACAGATGGCGGTGTTGATATTTCCATCTATACACAGATGACCGTGTAGATATTTCCATGTTTATACAGATGGAGGCGCAGATATTTCCATGGATATGTAGATGGCGGTGTAGATATTTCCATGTTTATACAGATAGCGGTGTAGTTATTTCCATGTTTATATAGATAGCGGTGTAGATATTTCCATGTATGTACACATGGCTGTGTAGATATTTCCATGTTTATACAGATGGCGGTGTAGATATTTCCATGTTTATACAGATAACTTTGTAAGTATTTCCATGTTTATACAGATGGCGGTGTAGATATTTCGATGTTTATAGAGATAGCAGTGGAGATATTTCCATGTTTATACAGATAGCAGTGTAGATATTTCCATGTTTATACTGATCGTGGTGTAGACATTTCCATGTTTATAGAGATGGCGGTGTAGATATTTCCATGTTCATAGAGATAGCGGTGTTGATTTTTCCATGTTTATAGAGATAGCGGTGTGGATATTTCCATGTTTATACAGATAGGGGTGTAGATATTTCCCTGTTTATAGAGATGGCGGTGTAGATATTTCCATGTTTATACAGATCACGGTGTAGATATTTCCTTGTTTATACAAATAGCGGTGTAGTTATTTCCATGTTTATACAGATAGTGGTGTAGATATTTCCATGTATATACAGATGGCTGTGTAGATATTTCCATGTTTATACAGATGGCTGTGTAGATATTTCCATGTTTATACAGATGACTTTGTAGGTATTTCCATGTTTATACAGATGGCAGTGTAGATATTTCCATGTTTATAGAGATAACTGTGTAGATATTTCCATGTTTATACAGATCGCGCTGTAGATATTTCCATGTTTATACAGATCGCGGTGTAGATATTTCCATGTTTATACAGATCGTGGTGTAGATATTTCCATGTTTATACAGATATCGGTGTAGATATTTCCATGTTTACACTGATTGCGGTGTAGATATTTCCATCTTTCTACAGATGGCATTGTAGATATTTCCATGTTTATACAGATGACTGTATAGGTATTTCCATGTTTTTACAGATGGCGGTGCAGATATTTCCATGTTTACAGAGATGCCTATGCAGATATTTCCATATTTATACAGAGGGCTGTGTAGATATTTCTATATTTATACAGATGGCAGTGTAGATATTTAAATGTTCCTACACATGACTGTGTAGGTATTTCCAAGTTTATACAGATGTCTTTGTAGTTATTTCCATGTTTATAGAGATAGCAGTGCAGATATTTCCATGTTTATACAGATAGCGGTGTATATATTTCCATGTTTATACAGATCATGGTGTAGATATTTCCATGTTTATAGAGACCGCAGTGTAGATATTTCCATGTTTATAGAGATAGCAGTGTAGATATTTCCATGTTTGTACAGATGGCGGTGTTGATGTTTCCATCTATACACTGATTGCCGTGTAGGTATTTCCATGTGTATACAGATGGCATTGTAGACATTTCCATGTTTATACAGATGGTGGTGTAGATATTTCCATGTTTACACAGATGACTGTATAGGTATTTCCATGTTTATACAGATGGCGGTGTAGATATTTCCATGTTTATACAGATAACTTTGTAAGTATTTCCATGTTTATACAGATGGCGGTGTAGATATTTCGATGTTTATAGAGATAGCAGTGGAGATATTTCCATGTTTATACAGATAGCGGTGTAGATATTTCCATGTTTATACAGATGGTATTGTAGCTATTTCCATGTTTATACAGATGGTGGTGTAGATATTTCCATGTTTATTCAGATGAATGTGTAGATATTTCCATGTTTTTACAGATGGCAGTGTAGATATTTCAATGTTTATATAGATGGCGCTGTTGATATTTCCATGTTTATACAGATAACGGTGGAGATATTTCCATGTTTATACAGAGAGCAGTGGAGATATTTCCATGTTTATACACATAGCGGTGTACATATTTCCATGTTTATAGAGACAGCGGTGTAGGTATTTCCATGTTTATACAGATAGCGGTGCAGATATTTCCATGTTTACACAGATGCCTATGAAGATATTTCCATATTTATACAGAGGGCTGTGTAGATATTTCTATATTTATACAGATGGCAGTGTAGATATTTAAATGCTCATACACATGACTGTGTAGGTATTTCCAAGTTTATACAGATGTCTTTGTAGTTATTTCCATGTTTATAGAGATAGCGGTGCAGATATTTCCATGTTTATACAGATAGCGGTGTATATATTTCCATGTTTATACAGATCATGGTGTAGATATATCCATGTTTATAGAGACCGCAGTGTAGATATTTCCATGTTTATAGAGATAGAAGTGTAGATATTTCCATGTTTGTACAGATGGCGGTGTTGATGTTTCCATCTATACACTGATTGCCGTGTAGGTATTTCCATGTGTATACAGATGGCATTGTAGATATTTCCATGTTTATACAGATGGTTGTGTAGATATTTCCATGTTTACACAGATGACTGTATAGGTATTTCCATGTTTATACAGATGGTGGTGTAGATATTTCCAAGTTTATTGAGATAGCGGTGTAGATATTTCCCTGTTTATACAGATAATGGTGTAGAAGTTTCCATGTTTATACAGATAGCGGTGTAAATATTTCCATGTTTATACAGATCACAGTGTAGATATTTCCATGTTTATAGAGATAGCGGTGTAGATATTTCCATGTTTATACCGATAGCGGTGTTGATATTTCCATGTTTATACAGACCGCGGTGTAGATATTTCCATGTTTATACAGATAGCGGTGCAGATATTTCCATGTTTGTACAGATGGCGGTGTTGATATTTCCATCTATACACAGATGACCGTGTAGATATTTCCATGTTTATACAGATGGAGGCGCAGATATTTCCATGGATATGTAGATGGCGGTGTAGATATTTCCATGTTTATACAGATAGCGGTGTAGTTATTTCCATGTTTATATAGATAGCGGTGTAGATATTTCCATGTATGTACACATGGCTGTGTAGATATTTCCATGTTTATACAGATGGCGGTGTAGATATTTCCATGTTTATACAGATAACTTTGTAAGTATTTCCATGTTTATACAGATGGCGGTGTAGATATTTCGATGTTTATAGAGATAGCAGTGGAGATATTTCCATGTTTATACAGATAGCAGTGTAGATATTTCCATGTTTATACTGATCGTGGTGTAGACATTTCCATGTTTATAGAGATGGCGGTGTAGATATTTCCATGTTCATAGAGATAGCGGTGTTGATTTTTCCATGTTTATAGAGATAGCGGTGTGGATATTTCCATGTTTATACAGATAGGGGTGTAGATATTTCCCTGTTTATAGAGATGGCGGTGTAGATATTTCCATGTTTATACAGATCACGGTGTAGATATTTCCTTGTTTATACAAATAGCGGTGTAGTTATTTCCATGTTTATACAGATAGTGGTGTACATATTTCCATGTATATACAGATGGCTGTGTAGATATTTCCATGTTTATACAGATGGCTGTGTAGATATTTCCATGTTTATACACATGACTTTGTAGGTATTTCCATGTTTATACAGATGGCAGTGTAGATATTTCCATGTTTATAGAGATAACTGTGTAGATATTTCCATGTTTATACAGATCGCGCTGTAGATATTTCCATGTTTATACAGATCGCGGTGTAGATATTTCCATGTTTATACAGATCGTGGTGTAGATATTTCCATGTTTATACAGATATCGGTGTAGATATTTCCATGTTTACACTGATTGCGGTGTAGATATTTCCATCTTTCTACAGATGGCATTGTAGATATTTCCATGTTTATACAGATGACTGTATAGGTATTTCCATGTTTTTACAGATGACGGTGCAGATATTTCCATGTTTACAGAGATGCCTATGCAGATATTTCCATATTTATACAGAGGGCTGTGTAGATATTTCTATATTTATACAGATGGCAGTGTAGATATTTAAATGTTCCTACACATGACTGTGTAGGTATTTCCAAGTTTATACAGATGTCTTTGTAGTTATTTCCATGTTTATAGAGATAGCAGTGCAGATATTTCCATGTTTATACAGATAGCGGTGTATATATTTCCATGTTTATACAGATCATGGTGTAGATATTTCCATGTTTATAGAGACCGCAGTGTAGATATTTCCATGTTTATAGAGATAGCAGTGTAGATATTTCCATGTTTGTACAGATGGCGGTGTTGATGTTTCCATCTATACACTGATTGCCGTGTAGGTATTTCCATGTGTATACAGATGGCATTGTAGACATTTCCATGTTTATACAGATGGTGGTGTAGATATTTCCATGTTTACACAGATGACTGTATAGGTATTTCCATGTTTATACAGATGGCGGTGTAGATATTTCCATGTTTATACAGATAACTTTGTAAGTATTTCCATGTTTATACAGATGGCGGTGTAGATATTTCGATGTTTATAGAGATAGCAGTGGAGATATTTCCATGTTTATACAGATAGCGGTGTAGATATTTCCATGTTTATACAGATGGTATTGTAGCTATTTCCATGTTTATACAGATGGTGGTGTAGATATTTCCATGTTTATTCAGATGAATGTGTAGATATTTCCATGTTTTTACAGATGGCAGTGTAGATATTTCAATGTTTATATAGATGGCGCTGTTGATATTTCCATGTTTATACAGATAACGGTGGAGATATTTCCATGTTTATACAGAGAGCAGTGGAGATATTTCCATGTTTATACACATAGCGGTGTACATATTTCCATGTTTATAGAGACAGCGGTGTAGGTATTTCCATGTTTATACAGATAGCGGTGCAGATATTTCCATGTTTACACAGATGCCTATGAAGATATTTCCATATTTATACAGAGGGCTGTGTAGATATTTCTATATTTATACAGATGGCAGTGTAGATATTTAAATGTTCATACACATGACTGTGTAGGTATTTCCAAGTTTATACAGATGTCTTTGTAGTTATTTCCATGTTTATAGAGATAGCGGTGCAGATATTTCCATGTTTATACAGATAGCGGTGTATATATTTCCATGTTTATACAGATCATGGTGTAGATATATCCATGTTTATAGAGACCGCAGTGTAGATATTTCCATGTTTATAGAGATAGAAGTGTAGATATTTCCATGTTTGTACAGATGGCGGTGTTGATGTTTCCATCTATACACTGATTGCCGTGTAGGTATTTCCATGTGTATACAGATGGCATTGTAGATATTTCCATATTTATACAGATGGTGGTGTAGATATTTCCATGTTTACACAGATGACTGTATAGGTATTTCCATGTTTATACAGATGGTGGTGTAGATATTTCCAAGTTTATTGAGATAGCGGTGTAGATATTTCCCTGTTTATACAGATAATGGTGTAGAAGTTTCCATGTTTATACAGATAGCGGTGTAAATATTTCCATGTTTATACAGATCACAGTGTAGATATTTCCATGTTTATAGAGATAGCGGTGTAGATATTTCCATGTTTATACCGATAGCGGTGTTGATATTTCCATGTTTATACAGACCGCGGTGTAGATATTTCCATGTTTATACAGATAGCGGTGCAGATATTTCCATGTTTGTACAGATGGCGGTGTTGATATTTCCATCTATACACAGATGACCGTGTAGATATTTCCATGTTTATACAGATGGAGGTGCAGATATTTCCATGGATATGTAGATGGCGGTGTAGATATTTCCATGTTTATACAGATAGCGGTGTAGTTATTTCCATGTTTATATAGATAGCGGTGTAGATATTTCCATGTATGTACACATGGCTGTGTAGATATTTCCATGTTTATACAGATGGCGGTGTAGATATTTCCATGTTTATACAGATAACTTTGTAAGTATTTCCATGTTTATACAGATGGCGGTGTAGATATTTCGATGTTTATAGAGATAGCAGTGGAGATATTTCCATGTTTATACAGATAGCAGTGTAGATATTTCCATGTTTATACTGATCGTGGTGTAGACATTTCCATGTTTATAGAGATGGCGGTGTAGATATTTCCATGTTCATAGAGATAGCAGTGTTGATTTTTCGATGTTTATAGAGATAGCGGTGTGGATATTTCCATGTTTATACAGATAGGGGTGTAGATATTTCCCTGTTTATAGAGATGGCGGTGTAGATATTTCCATGTTTATACAGATCACGGTGTAGATATTTCCTTGTTTATACAAATAGCGGTGTAGTTATTTCCATGTTTATACAGATAGTGGTGTAGATATTTCCATGTATATACAGATGGCTGTGTAGATATTTCCATGTTTATACAGATGGCTGTGTAGATATTTCCATGTTTATACAGATGACTTTGTAGGTATTTCCATGTTTATACAGATGGCAGTGTAGATATTTCCATGTTTATAGAGATAACTGTGTAGATATTTCCATGTTTATACAGATCGCGCTGTAGATATTTCCATGTTTATACAGATCGCGGTGTAGATATTTCCATGTTTATACAGATTGTGGTGTAGATATTTCCATGTTTATACAGATATCGGTGTAGATATTTCCATGTTTACACTGATTGCGGTGTAGATATTTCCATCTTTCTACAGATGGCATTGTAGATATTTCCATGTTTATACAGATGACTGTATAGGTATTTCCATGTTTTTACAGATGGCGGTGCAGATATTTCCATGTTTACAGAGATGCCTATGCAGATATTTCCATATTTATACAGAGGGCTGTGTAGATATTTCTATATTTATACAGATGGCAGTGTAGATATTTAAATGTTCCTACACATGACTGTGTAGGTATTTCCAAGTTTATACAGATGTCTTTGTAGTTATTTCCATGTTTATAGAGATAGCAGTGCAGATATTTCCATGTTTATACAGATAGCGGTGTATATATTTCCATGTTTATACAGATCATGGTGTAGATATTTCCATGTTTATAGAGACCGCAGTGTAGATATTTCCATGTTTATAGAGATAGCAGTGTAGATATTTCCATGTTTGTACAGATGGCGGTGTTGATGTTTCCATCTATACACTGATTGCCGTGTAGGTATTTCCATGTGTATACAGATGGCATTGTAGACATTTCCATGTTTATACAGATGGTGGTGTAGATATTTCCATGTTTACACAGATGACTGTATAGGTATTTCCATGTTTATACAGATGGCGGTGTAGATATTTCCATGTTTATACAGATAACTTTGTAAGTATTTCCATGTTTATACAGATGGCGGTGTAGATATTTCGATGTTTATAGAGATAGCAGTGGAGATATTTCCATGTTTATACAGATAGCGGTGTAGATATTTCCATGTTTATACAGATGGTATTGTAGCTATTTCCATGTTTATACAGATGGTGGTGTAGATATTTCCATGTTTATTCAGATGAATGTGTAGATATTTCCATGTTTTTACAGATGGCAGTGTAGATATTTCAATGTTTACATAGATGGCGCTGTTGATATTTCCATGTTTATACAGATAACGGTGGAGATATTTCCATGTTTATACAGAGAGCAGTGGAGATATTTCCATGTTTATACACATAGCGGTGTACATATTTCCATGTTTATAGAGACAGCGGTGTAGGTATTTCCATGTTTATACAGATAGCGGTGCAGATATTTCCATGTTTACACAGATGCCTATGAAGATATTTCCATATTTATACAGAGGGCTGTGTAGATATTTCTATATTTATACAGATGGCAGTGTAGATATTTAAATGTTCATACACATGACTGTGTAGGTATTTCCAAGTTTATACAGATGTCTTTGTAGTTATTTCCATGTTTATAGAGATAGCGGTGCAGATATTTCCATGTTTATACAGATAGCGGTGTATATATTTCCATGTTTATACAGATCATGGTGTAGATATATCCATGTTTATAGAGACCGCAGTGTAGATATTTCCATGTTTATAGAGATAGAAGTGTAGATATTTCCATGTTTGTACAGATGGCGGTGTTGATGTTTCCATCTATACACTGATTGCCGTGTAGGTATTTCCATGTGTATACAGATGGCATTGTAGATATTTCCATGTTTATACAGATGGTTGTGTAGATATTTCCATGTTTACACAGATGACTGTATAGGTATTTCCATGTTTATACAGATGGTGGTGTAGATATTTCCAAGTTTATTGAGATAGCGGTGTAGATATTTCCCTGTTTATACAGATAATGGTGTAGAAGTTTCCATGTTTATACAGATAGCGGTGTAAATATTTCCATGTTTATACAGATCACAGTGTAGATATTTCCATGTTTATAGAGATAGCGGTGTAGATATTTCCATGTTTATACCGATAGCGGTGTTGATATTTCCATGTTTATACAGACCGCGGTGTAGATATTTCCATGTTTATACAGATAGCGGTGCAGATATTTCCATCTTTGTACAGATGGCGGTGTTGATATTTCCATCTATACACAGATGACCGTGTAGATATTTCCATGTTTATACAGATGGAGGCGCAGATATTTCCATGGATATGTAGATGGCGGTGTAGATATTTCCATGTTTATACAGATAGCGGTGTAGTTATTTCCATGTTTATATAGATAGCGGTGTAGATATTTCCATGTATGTACACATGGCTGTGTAGATATTTCCATGTTTATACAGATGGCGGTGTAGATATTTCCATGTTTATACAGATAACTTTGTAAGTATTTCCATGTTTATACAGATGGCGGTGTAGATATTTCGATGTTTATAGAGATAGCAGTGGAGATATTTCCATGTTTATACAGATAGCAGTGTAGATATTTCCATGTTTATACTGATCGTGGTGTAGACATTTCCATGTTTATAGAGATGGCGGTGTAGATATTTCCATGTTCATAGAGATAGCGGTGTTGATTTTTCCATGTTTATAGAGATAGCGGTGTGGATATTTCCATGTTTATACAGATAGGGGTGTAGATATTTCCCTGTTTATAGAGATGGCGGTGTAGATATTTCCATGTTTATACAGATCACGGTGTAGATATTTCCTTGTTTATACAAATAGCGGTGTAGTTATTTCCATGTTTATACAGATAGTGGTGTAGATATTTCCATGTATATACAGATGGCTGTGTAGATATTTCCATGTTTATACAGATGGCTGTGTAGATATTTCCATGTTTATACACATGACTTTGTAGGTATTTCCATGTTTATACAGATGGCAGTGTAGATATTTCCATGTTTATAGAGATAACTGTGTAGATATTTCCATGTTTATACAGATCGCGCTGTAGATATTTCCATGTTTATACAGATCGCGGTGTAGATATTTCCATGTTTATACAGATCGTGGTGTAGATATTTCCATGTTTATACAGATATCGGTGTAGATATTTCCATGTTTACACTGATTGCGGTGTAGATATTTCCATCTTTCTACAGATGGCATTGTAGATATTTCCATGTTTATACAGATGACTGTATAGGTATTTCCATGTTTTTACAGATGACGGTGCAGATATTTCCATGTTTACAGAGATGCCTATGCAGATATTTCCATATTTATACAGAGGGCTGTGTAGATATTTCTATATTTATACAGATGGCAGTGTAGATATTTAAATGTTCCTACACATGACTGTGTAGGTATTTCCAAGTTTATACAGATGTCTTTGTAGTTATTTCCATGTTTATAGAGATAGCAGTGCAGATATTTCCATGTTTATACAGATAGCGGTGTATATATTTCCATGTTTATACAGATCATGGTGTAGATATTTCCATGTTTATAGAGACCGCAGTGTAGATATTTCCATGTTTATAGAGATAGCAGTGTAGATATTTCCATGTTTGTACAGATGGCGGTGTTGATGTTTCCATCTATACACTGATTGCCGTGTAGGTATTTCCATGTGTATACAGATGGCATTGTAGACATTTCCATGTTTATACAGATGGTGGTGTAGATATTTCCATGTTTACACAGATGACTGTATAGGTATTTCCATGTTTATACAGATGGCGGTGTAGATATTTCCATGTTTATACAGATAACTTTGTAAGTATTTCCATGTTTATACAGATGGCGGTGTAGATATTTCGATGTTTATAGAGATAGCAGTGGAGATATTTCCATGTTTATACAGATAGCGGTGTAGATATTTCCATGTTTATACAGATGGTATTGTAGCTATTTCCATGTTTATACAGATGGTGGTGTAGATATTTCCATGTTTATTCAGATGAATGTGTAGATATTTCCATGTTTTTACAGATGGCAGTGTAGATATTTCAATGTTTATATAGATGGCGCTGTTGATATTTCCATGTTTATACAGATAACGGTGGAGATATTTCCATGTTTATACAGAGAGCAGTGGAGATATTTCCATGTTTATACACATAGCGGTGTACATATTTCCATGTTTATAGAGACAGCGGTGTAGGTATTTCCATGTTTATACAGATAGCGGTGCAGATATTTCCATGTTTACACAGATGCCTATGAAGATATTTCCATATTTATACAGAGGGCTGTGTAGATATTTCTATATTTATACAGATGGCAGTGTAGATATTTAAATGTTCATACACATGACTGTGTAGGTATTTCCAAGTTTATACAGATGTCTTTGTAGTTATTTCCATGTTTATAGAGATAGCGGTGCAGATATTTCCATGTTTATACAGATAGCGGTGTATATATTTCCATGTTTATACAGATCATGGTGTAGATATATCCATGTTTATAGAGACCGCAGTGTAGATATTTCCATGTTTATAGAGATAGAAGTGTAGATATTTCCATGTTTGTACAGATGGCGGTGTTGATGTTTCCATCTATACACTGATTGCCCTGTAGGTATTTCCATGTGTATACAGATGGCATTGTAGATATTTCCATGTTTATACAGATGGTGGTGTAGATATTTCCATGTTTACACAGATGACTGTATAGGTATTTCCATGTTTATACAGATGGTGGTGTAGATATTTCCAAGTTTATTGAGATAGCGGTGTAGATATTTCCCTGTTTATACAGATAATGGTGTAGAAGTTTCCATGTTTATACAGATAGCGGTGTAAATATTTCCATGTTTATACAGATCACAGTGTAGATATTTCCATGTTTATAGAGATAGCGGTGTAGATATTTCCATGTTTATACCGATAGCGGTGTTGATATTTCCATGTTTATACAGACCGCGGTGTAGATATTTCCATGTTTATACAGATAGCGGTGCAGATATTTCCATGTTTGTACAGATGGCGGTGTTGATATTTCCATCTATACACAGATGACCGTGTAGATATTTCCATGTTTATACAGATGGAGGCGCAGATATTTCCATGGATATGTAGATGGCGGTGTAGATATTTCCATGTTTATACAGATAGCGGTGTAGTTATTTCCATGTTTATATAGATAGCGGTGTAGATATTTCCATGTATGTACACATGGCTGTGTAGATATTTCCATGTTTATACAGATGGCGGTGTAGATATTTCCATGTTTATACAGATAACTTTGTAAGTATTTCCATGTTTATACAGATGGCGGTGTAGATATTTCGATGTTTATAGAGATAGCTGTGGAGATATTTCCATGTTTATACAGATAGCAGTGTAGATATTTCCATGTTTATACTGATCGTGGTGTAGACATTTCCATGTTTATAGAGATGGCGGTGTAGATATTTCCATGTTCATAGAGATAGCAGTGTTGATTTTTCGATGTTTATAGAGATAGCGGTGTGGATATTTCCATGTTTATACAGATAGGGGTGTAGATATTTCCCTGTTTATAGAGATGGCGGTGTAGATATTTCCATGTTTATACAGATCACGGTGTAGATATTTCCTTGTTTATACAAATAGCGGTGTAGTTATTTCCATGTTTATACAGATAGTGGTGTAGATATTTCCATGTGTATACAGATGGCTGTGTAGATATTTCCATGTTTATAGAGATGGCTGTGTAGATATTTCCATGTTTATACAGATGACTTTGTAGGTATTTCCATGTTTATACAGATGGCAGTGTAGATATTTCCATGTTTATAGAGATAACTGTGTAGATATTTCCATGTTTATACAGATCGCGCTGTAGATATTTCCATGTTTATACAGATATCGGTGTAGATATTTCCATGTTTACACTGATTGCGGTGTAGATATTTCCATCTTTCTACAGATGGCATTGTAGATATTTCCATGTTTATACAGATGACTGTATAGGTATTTCCATGTTTTTACAGATGGCGGTGCAGATATTTCCATGTTTACAGAGATGCCTATGCAGATATTTCCATATTTATACAGAGGGCTGTGTAGATATTTCTATATTTATACAGATGGCAGTGTAGATATTTAAATGTTCCTACACATGACTGTGTAGGTATTTCCAAGTTTATACAGATGTCTTTGTAGTTATTTCCATGTTTATAGAGATAGCAGTGCAGATATTTCCATGTTTATACAGATAGCGGTGTATATATTTCCATGTTTATACAGATCATGGTGTAGATATTTCCATGTTTATAGAGACCGCAGTGTAGATATTTCCATGTTTATAGAGATAGCAGTGTAGATATTTCCATGTTTGTACAGATGGCGGTGTTGATGTTTCCATCTATACACTGATTGCCGTGTAGGTATTTCCATGTGTATACAGATGGCATTGTAGACATTTCCATGTTTATACAGATGGTGGTGTAGATATTTCCATGTTTACACAGATGACTGTATAGGTATTTCCATGTTTATACAGATGGCGGTGTAGATATTTCCATGTTTATGCAGATAACTTTGTAAGTATTTCCATGTTTATACAGATGGCGGTGTAGATATTTCGATGTTTATAGAGATAGCAGTGGAGATATTTCCATGTTTATACAGATAGCGGTGTAGATATTTCCATGTTTATACAGATGGTATTGTAGCTATTTCCATGTTTATACAGATGGTGGTTTAGATATTTCCATGTTTATTCAGATGAATGTGTAGATATTTCCATGTTTTTACAGATGGCAGTGTAGATATTTCAATGTTTATATAGATGGCGCTGTTGATATTTCCATGTTTATACAGATAACGGTGGAGATATTTCCATGTTTATACAGAGAGCAGTGGAGATATTTCCATGTTTATACACATAGCGGTGTACATATTTCCATGTTTATAGAGACAGCGGTGTAGGTATTTCCATGTTTATACAGATAGCGGTGCAGATATTTCCATGTTTACACAGATGCCTATGAAGATATTTCCATATTTATACAGAGGGCTGTGTAGATATTTCTATATTTATACAGATGGCAGTGTAGATATTTAAATGTTCATACACATGACTCTGTAGGTATTTCCAAGTTTCTACAGATGTCTTTGTAGTTATTTCCATGTTTATAGAGATAGCGGTGCAGATATTTCCATGTTTATACAGATAGCGGTGTATATATTTCCATGTTTATACAGATCATGGTGTAGATATATCTATGTTTATAGAGACCGCAGTGTAGATATTTCCATGTTTATAGAGATAGAAGTGTAGATATTTCCATGTTTGTACAGATGGCGGTGTTGATGTTTCCATCTATACACTGATTGCCGTGTAGGTATTTCCATGTGTATACAGATGGCATTGTAGATATTTCCATGTTTATACAGATGGTGGTGTAGATATTTCCATGTTTACACAGATGACTGTATAGGTATTTCCATGTTTATACGGATGGTGGTGTAGATATTTCCAAGTTTATTGAGATAGCGGTGTAGATATTTCCCTGTTTATACAGATAATGGTGTAGAAGTTTCCATGTTTATACAGATAGCGGTGTAAATATTTCCATGTTTATACAGATCACAGTGTAGATATTTCCATGTTTATAGAGATAGAGGTGTAGATATTTCCATGTTTATACCGATAGCGGTGTTGATATTTCCATGTTTATACAGACCGCGGTGTAGATATTTCCATGTTTATACAGATAGCGGTGCAGATATTTCCATGTTTGTACAGATGGCGGTGTTGATATTTCCATCTATACACAGATGACCGTGTAGATATTTCCATGTTTATACAGATGGAGGCGCAGATATTTCCATGGATATGTAGATGGCGGTGTAGATATTTCCATGTTTATACAGATAGCAGTGTAGTTATTTCCATGTTTATATAGATAGCGGTGTAGATATTTCCATGTATGTACACATGGCTGTGTAGATATTTCCATGTTTATACAGATGGCGGTGTAGATATTTCCATGTTTATACAGATAACTTTGTAAGTATTTCCATGTTTATACAGATGGCGGTGTAGACATTTCGATGTTTATAGAGATAGCAGTGGAGATATTTCCATGTTTATACAGATAGCAGTGTAGATATTTCCATGTTTATACTGATCGTGGTGTAGACATTTCCATGTTTATAGAGATGGCGGTGTAGATATTTCCATGTTCATAGAGATATCGGTGTTGATTTTTCCATGTTTATAGAGATAGCGGTGTGGATATTTCCGTGTTTATACAGATAGGGGTGTAGATATTTCCCTGTTTATAGAGATGGCGATGTAGATATTTCCAAGTTTATACAGATCACGGTGTAGATATTTCCTTGTTTATACAAATAGCGGTGTAGTTATTTCCATGTTTATACAGATAGTGTTGTAGATATTTCCATGTATATACAGATGGCTGTGTAGATATTTCCATGTTTATACAGATGGCTGTGTGGATATTTCCATGTTTATACAGATGACTTTGTAGGTATTTCCATGTTTATACAGATGGCGGTGTAGATATTTCCATGTTTATAGAGATAACTGTGTAGATATTTCCATGTTTATACAGATCGCGCTGTAGATATTTCCATGTTTATACAGATCGCGGTGTAGATATTTCCATGTTTATACAGATCGTGGTGTAGATATTTCCATGTTTATACAGATATCGGTGTAGATATTTCCATGTTTACACTGATTGCGGTGTAGATATTTCCATCTTTCTACAGATGGCATTGTAGATATTTCCATATTTATACAGATGACTGTATAGGTATTTCCATGTTTTTACAGATGGCGGTGCAGATATTTCCATGTCTATAGAGATAGCGGTGTAGATATTTCCATGTTTGTACAGATGGCGGTGTTGATATTTCCAGCCATACACAGATGGCCGTGTAGATATTTCCATGTTCATTCAGATGGCGGCGTAGATATTTCCAAGGACATGCAGATGGCGGTGTAGTTATTTCCATGTTTATACAGATAGCGGTGTAGGTATTTCCATGTTTACACAATTGGTGGTGTAGATATTTCCGTGTTTATACACATGCCGGAGTAGATACTTCCATCTTTATGGAGATGGCAGTGTAGATATTTTCATGTTCATACAGATGGCGGTGTAGATATTTCCATATTTATAGAGATAGCGGTGTAGATATTTCCATCTGTCTACAGATGGCAGTGTAGATATTTCCATGTTTATACAGATGGCCGTGTAGATATTTCCATATTTATACAGATGTCGGTGTAGATATTTCCATGTGTATACAGATGGTATTGTAGCTATTTCCATGTTTATACAGATGGTGGTGTAGATATTTCCATGTTTATTCAGATGAATGTGTAGATATTTCCATGTTTTTACAGATGGCAGTGTAGATATTTCAATGTTTATATAGATGGCGCTGTTGATATTTCCATGTTTATACAGATAACGGTGGAGATATTTCCATGTTTATACAGAGAGCAGTGGAGATATTTCCATGTTTATACACATAGCGGTGTACATATTTCCATGTTTATAGAGACAGCGGTGTAGGTATTTCCATGTTTATACAGATAGCGGTGCAGATATTTCCATGTTTACACAGATGCCTATGAAGATATTTCCATATTTATACAGAGGGCTGTGTAGATATTTCTATATTTATACAGATGGCAGTGTAGATATTTAAATGTTCATACACATGACTGTGTAGGTATTTCCAAGTTTATACAGATGTCTTTGTAGTTATTTCCATGTTTATAGAGATAGCGGTGCAGATATTTCCATGTTTATACAGATAGCGGTGTATATATTTCCATGTTTATACAGATCATGGTGTAGATATTTCCATGTTTATAGAGACCGCAGTGTAGATATTTCCATGTTTATAGAGATAGCAGTGTAGATATTTCCATGTATGTACAGATGGCGGTGTTGATGTTTCCATCTATACACTGATTGCCGTGTAGGTATTTCCATGTGTATACAGATGGCATTGTAGATATTTCCATGTTTATACAGATGGTGGTGTAGATATTTCCATGTTTACACAGATGACTGTATAGGTATTTCCATGTTTGTACAGATGGTGGTGTAGATATTTCCAAGTTTATTGAGATAGCGGTGTAGATATTTCCCAATTTATACAGATAACGTTGTAGAAGTTTCCATGTTTATACAGATAGCGGTGTAAATATTTCCATGTTTATACAGATCACGGTGTAGACATTTCCATGTTTATAGAGATAGCGGTGTAGATATTTCCATGTTTATACCGATAGTGGTGTTGATATTTCCATGTTTATACAGACCGCGGTGTTGATATTTCCATGTTTATACAGATAGCGGTGCAGATATTTCCATGTTTGTACAGATGGCGGTGTTGATATTTCCATCTATACACAGATGACCGTGTAGATATTTCCATGTTTATACAGATGGCGGCGCAGATATTTCCATGGATATGTAGATGGCGGTGTAGATATTTCCATGTTTATACAGATAGCGGTGTAGTTATTTCCATGTTTATATAGATAGCGGTGTAGGTATTTCCATGTATGTACACATGGCTGTGTAGATATTTCCATGTTTATACAGATGGCGGTGAAGATATTTCCATGTTTATACAGATAACTTTGTAAGTATTTCCATGTTTATACAGATGGCGGTGTAGATATTTCAATGTTTATAGAGATAGCAGTGGAGATATTTCCATGTTTATACAGATAGCGGTGTAGATATTTCCATGTTTATACTGATCGTGGTGTAGACATTTCCATGTTTATAGAGATGGCGGTGTAGATATTTCCATGTTCATAGAGATAGCGGTGTTGATTTTTCCATGTTTATAGAGATAGCGGTGTGGATATTTCCATGTTTATACAGATAGGGGTGTAGATATTTCCCTGTTTATAGAGATGGCGGTGTAGATATTTCCATGTTTATACAGATCACGGTGTAGATATTTCCTTGTTTATACAAATAGCGGTGTAGTTATTTCCATGTTTATACAGATAGTGGTGTAGATATTTCCATGTATATACAGATGGCTGTGTAGATATTTCCATGTTTATACAGATGGCTGTGTAGATATTTCCATGTTTATACAGATGACTTTGTTGGTATTTCCATGTTTATACAGATGGCAGTGTAGATATTTCCATGTTTATAGAGATAACTGTGTAGATATTTCCATGTTTATACAGATCGCGCTGTAGATATTTCCATGTTTATACAGATCGCGGTGTAGATATTTCCATGTTTATACAGATCGTGGTGTAGATATTTCCATGTTTATACAGATATCGGTGTAGATATTTCCATGTTTACACTGATTGCGGTGTAGATATTTCCATCTTTCTACAGATGGCATTGTAGATATTTCCATGTTTATACAGATGACTGTATAGGTATTTCCATGTTTTTACAGATGGCGGTGCAGATATTTCCATGTTTACAGAGATGCCTATGCAGATATTTCCATATTTATACAGAGGGCTGTGTAGATATTTCTATATTTATACAGATGGCAGTGTAGATATTTAAATGTTCCTACACATGACTGTGTAGGTATTTCCAAGTTTATACAGATGTCTTTGTAGTTATTTCCATGTTTATAGAGATAGCAGTGCAGATATTTCCATGTTTATACAGATAGCGGTGTATATATTTCCATGTTTATACAGATCATGGTGTAGATATTTCCATGTTTATAGAGACCGCAGTGTAGATATTTCCATGTTTATAGAGATAGCAGTGTAGATATTTCCATGTTTGTACAGATGGCGGTGTTGATATTTCCATCTATACACTCATTGCCGTGTAGGTATTTCCATGTGTATACAGATGGCATTGTAGACATTTCCATGTTTATACAGATGGTGGTGTAGATATTTCCATGTTTACACAGATGACTGTATAGGTATTTCCATGTTTATACAGATGGCGGTGTAGATATTTCCATGTTTATACAGATAACTTTGTAAGTATTTCCATGTTTATACAGATGGCGGTGTAGATATTTCGACGTTTATAGAGATAGCAGTGGAGATATTTCCATGTTTATACAGATAGCGGTCTAGATATTTCCATGTTTATACTGATCGTGGTGTAGACATTTCCATGTTTATAGAGATGGCGGTGTAGATATTTCCATGTTCATAGAGATAGCGGTGTTGATTTTTCCATGTTTATAGAGATAGCGGTGTGGATATTTCCATGTTTATACAGATAGGGGTGTAGATATTTCCCTGTTTATAGAGATGGCGGTGTAGATATTTCCATGTTTATACAGATCACGGTGTAGATATTTCCTTGTTTATACAAATGGCGGTGTAGTTATTTCCATGTTTATATAGATAGTGGTGTAGATATTTCCATGTATATACAGATGGCTGTGTAGATATTTCCATGTTTATACAGATGGCTGTGTAGATATTTCCATGTTTATACAGATGACTTTGTAGGTATTTCCATGTTTATACAGATGGCAGTGTAGATATTTCCATGTTTATAGAGATAACTGTGTAGATATTTCCATGTTTATACAGATCGCGCTGTAGATATTTCCATGTTTATACAGATCGCGGTGTAGATATTTCCATGTTTATACAGATCGTGGTGTAGATATTTCCATGTTTATACAGATATCGGTGTAGATATTTCCATGTTTACACTGATTGCGGTGTAGATATTTCCATCTTTCTACAGATGGCATTGTAGATATTTCCATGTTTATACAGATGACTGTATAGGTATTTCCATGTTTTTACAGATGGCGGTGCAGATATTTCCATGTTTACAGAGATGCCTATGCAGATATTTCCATATTTATACAGAGGGCTGTGTAGATATTTCTATATTTATACAGATGGCAGTGTAGATATTTAAATGTTCCTACACATGACTGTGTAGGTATTTCCAAGTTTATACAGATGTCTTTGTAGTTATTTCCATGTTTATAGAGATAGCAGTGCAGATATTTCCATGTTTATACAGATAGCGGTGTATATATTTCCATGTTTATACAGATCATGGTGTAGATATTTCCATGTTTATAGAGACCGCAGTGTAGATATTTCCATGTTTATAGAGATAGCAGTGTAGATATTTCCATGTTTGTACAGATGGCGGTGTTGATGTTTCCATCTATACACTGATTGCCGTGTAGGTATTTCCATGTGTATACAGATGGCATTGTAGACATTTCCATGTTTATACAGATGGTGGTGTAGATATTTCCATGTTTACACAGATGACTGTATAGGTATTTCCATGTTTATACAGATGGCGGTGTAGATATTTCCATGTTTATACAGATAACTTTGTAAGTATTTCCATGTTTATACAGATGGCGGTGTAGATATTTCGATGTTTATAGAGATAGCAGTGGAGATATTTCCATGTTTATACAGATAGCGGTGTAGATATTTCCATGTTTATACAGATGGTATTGTAGCTATTTCCATGTTTATACAGATGGTGGTGTAGATATTTCCATGTTTATTCAGATGAATGTGTAGATATTTCCATGTTTTTACAGATGGCAGTGTAGATATTTCAATGTTTATACAGATGGCGCTGTTGATATTTCCATGTTTATACAGATAACGGTGGAGATATTTCCATGTTTATACAGAGAGCAGTGGAGATATTTCCATGTTTATACACATAGCGGTGTACATATTTCCATGTTTATAGAGACAGCGGTGTAGGTATTTCCATGTTTATACAGATAGCGGTGCAGATATTTCCATGTTTACACAGATGCCTATGAAGATATTTCCATATTTATACAGAGGGCTGTGTAGATATTTCTATATTTATACAGATGGCAGTGTAGATATTTAAATGTTCATACACATGACTGTGTAGGTATTTCCAAGTTTATACAGATGTCTTTGTAGTTATTTCCATGTTTATAGAGATAGCGGTGCAGATATTTCCATGTTTATACAGATAGCGGTGTATATATTTCCATGTTTATACAGATCATGGTGTAGATATATCCATGTTTATAGAGACCGCAGTGTAGATATTTCCATGTTTATAGAGATAGCAGTGTAGATATTTCCATGTTTGTACAGATGGCGGTGTTGATGTTTCCATCTATACACTGATTGCCGTGTAGGTATTTCCATGTGTATACAGATGGCATTGTAGATATTTCCATGTTTATACAGATGGTGGTGTAGATATTTCCATGTTTACACAGATGACTGTATAGGTATTTCCATGTTTATACAGATGGTGGTGTAGATATTTCCAAGTTTATTGAGATAGCGGTGTAGATATTTCCCTGTTTATACAGATAATGGTGTAGAAGTTTCCATGTTTATACAGATAGCGGTGTAAATATTTCCATGTTTATACAGATCACAGTGTAGATATTTCCATGTTTATAGAGATAGCGGTGTAGATATTTCCATGTTTATACCGATAGCGGTGTTGATATTTCCATGTTTATACAGACCGCGGTGTAGATATTTCCATGTTTATACAGATAACGGTGCAGATATTTCCATGTTTGTACAGATGGCGGTGTTGATATTTCCATCTATACACAGATGACCGTGTAGATATTTCCATGTTTATACAGATGGAGGCGCAGATATTTCCATGGATATGTAGATGGCGGTGTAGATATTTCCATGTTTATACAGATAGCGGTGTAGTTATTTCCATGTTTATATAGATAGCGGTGTAGATATTTCCATGTATGTACACATGGCTGTGTAGATATTTCCATGTTTATACAGATGGCGGTGTAGATATTTCCATGTTTATACAGATAACTTTGTAAGTATTTCCATGTTTATACAGATGGCGGTGTAGATATTTCGATGTTTATAGAGATAGCAGTGGAGATATTTCCATGTTTATACAGATAGCAGTGTAGATATTTCCATGTTTATACTGATCGTGGTGTAGACATTTCCATGTTTATAGAGATGGCGGTGTAGATATTTCCATGTTCATAGAGATAGCGGTGTTGATTTTTCGATGTTTATAGAGATAGCGGTGTGGATATTTCCATGTTTATACAGATAGGGGTGTAGATATTTCCCTGTTTATAGAGATGGCGGTGTAGATATTTCCATGTTTATACAGATCACGGTGTAGATATTTCCTTGTTTATACAAATAGCGGTGTAGTTATTTCCATGTTTATACAGATAGTGGTGTAGATATTTCCATGTATATACAGATGGCTGTGTAGATATTTCCATGTTTATACAGATGGCTGTGTAGATATTTCCATGTTTATACAGATGACTTTGTAGGTATTTCCATGTTTATACAGATGGCAGTGTAGATATTTCCATGTTTATAGAGATAACTGTGTAGATATTTCCATGTTTATACAGATCGCGCTGTAGATATTTCCATGTTTATACAGATCGCGGTGTAGATATTTCCATGTTTATACAGATCGTGGTGTAGATATTTCCATGTTTATAGAGATATCGGTGTAGATATTTCCATGTTTACACTGATTGCGGTGTAGATATTTCCATCTTTCTACAGATGGCATTGTAGATATTTCCATGTTTATACAGATGACTGTATAGGTATTTCCATGTTTTTACAGATGACGGTGCAGATATTTCCATGTTTACAGAGATGCCTATGCAGATATTTCCATATTTATACAGAGGGCTGTGTAGATATTTCTATATTTATACAGATGGCAGTGTAGATATTTAAATGTTCCTACACATGACTGTGTAGGTATTTCCAAGTTTATACAGATGTCTTTGTAGTTATTTCCATGTTTATAGAGATAGCAGTGCAGATATTTCCATGTTTATACAGATAGCGGTGTATATATTTCCATGTTTATACAGATCATGGTGTAGATATTTCCATGTTTATAGAGACCGCAGTGTAGATATTTCCATGTTTATAGAGATAGCAGTGTAGATATTTCCATGTTTGTACAGATGGCGGTGTTGATGTTTCCATCTATACACTGATTGCCGTGTAGGTATTTCCATGTGTATACAGATGGCATTGTAGACATTTCCATGTTTATACAGATGGTGGTGTAGATATTTCCATGTTTACACAGATGACTGTATAGGTATTTCCATGTTTATACAGATGGCGGTGTAGATATTTCCATGTTTATACAGATAACTTTGTAAGTATTTCCATGTTTATACAGATGGCGGTGTAGATATTTCGATGTTTATAGAGATAGCAGTGGAGATATTTCCATGTTTATACAGATAGCGGTGTAGATATTTCCATGTTTATACAGATGGTATTGTAGCTATTTCCATGTTTATACAGATGGTGGTGTAGATATTTCCATGTTTATTCAGATGAATGTGTAGATATTTCCATGTTTTTACAGATGGCAGTGTAGATATTTCAATGTTTATATAGATGGCGCTGTTGATATTTCCATGTTTATACAAATAACGGTGGAGATATTTCCATGTTTATACAGAGAGCAGTGGAGATATTTCCATGTTTATACACATAGCGGTGTACATATTTCCATGTTTATAGAGACAGCGGTGTAGGTATTTCCATGTTTATACAGATAGCGGTGCAGATATTTCCATGTTTACACAGATGCCTATGAAGATATTTCCATATTTATACAGAGGGCTGTGTAGATATTTCTATATTTATACAGATGGCAGTGTAGATATTTAAATGTTCATACACATGACTGTGTAGGTATTTCCAAGTTTATACAGATGTCTTTGTAGTTATTTCCATGTTTATAGAGATAGCGGTGCAGATATTTCCATGTTTATACAGATAGCGGTGTATATATTTCCATGTTTATACAGATCATGGTGTAGATATATCCATGTTTATAGAGACCGCAGTGTAGATATTTCCATGTTTATAGAGATAGCAGTGTAGATATTTCCATGTTTGTACAGATGGCGGTGTTGATGTTTCCATCTATACACTGATTGCCGTGTAGGTATTTCCATGTGTATACAGATGGCATTGTAGATATTTCCATGTTTATACAGATGGTGGTGTAGATATTTCCATGTTTACACAGATGACTGTATAGGTATTTCCATGTTTATACAGATGGTGGTGTAGATATTTCCAAGTTTATTGAGATAGCGGTGTAGATATTTCCCTGTTTATACAGATAATGGTGTAGAAGTTTCCATGTTTATACAGATAGCGGTGTAAATATTTCCATGTTTATACAGATCACAGTGTAGATATTTCCATGTTTATAGAGATAGCGGTGTAGATATTTCCATGTTTATACCGATAGCGGTGTTGATATTTCCATGTTTATACAGACCGCGGTGTAGATATTTCCATGTTTATACAGATAGCGGTGCAGATATTTCCATGTTTGTACAGATGGCGGTGTTGATATTTCCATCTATACACAGATGACCGTGTAGATATTTCCATGTTTATACAGATGGAGGCGCAGATATTTCCATGGATATGTAGATGGCGGTGTAGATATTTCCATGTTTATACAGATAGCGGTGTAGTTATTTCCATGTTTATATAGATAGCGGTGTAGATATTTCCATGTATGTACACATGGCTGTGTAGATATTTCCATGTTTATACAGATGGCGGTGTAGATATTTCCATGTTTATACAGATAACTTTGTAAGTATTTCCATGTTTATACAGATGGCGGTGTAGATATTTCGATGTTTATAGAGATAGCAGTGGAGATATTTCCATGTTTATACAGATAGCAGTGTAGATATTTCCATGTTTATACTGATCGTGGTGTAGACATTTCCATGTTTATAGAGATGGCGGTGTAGATATTTCCATGTTCATAGAGATAGCAGTGTTGATTTTTCGATGTTTATAGATATAGCAGTGTGGATATTTCCATGTTTATACAGATAGGGGTGTAGATATTTCCCTGTTTATAGAGATGGCGGTGTAGATATTTCCATGTTTATACAGATCACGGTGTAGATATTTCCTTGTTTATACAAATAGCGGTGTAGTTATTTCCATGTTTATACAGATAGTGGTGTAGATATTTCCATGTATATACAGATGGCTGTGTAGATATTTCCATGTTTATACAGATGGCTGTGTAGATATTTCCATGTTTATACAGATGACTTTGTAGGTATTTCCATGTTTATACAGATGGCAGTGTAGATATTTCCATGTTTATAGAGATAACTGTGTAGATATTTCCATGTTTATACAGATCGCGCTGTAGATATTTCCATGTTTATACAGATATCGGTGTAGATATTTCCATGTTTACACTGATTGCGGTGTAGATATTTCCATCTTTCTACAGATGGCATTGTAGATATTTCCATGTTTATACAGATGACTGTATAGCTATTTCCATGTTTTTACAGATGCCGGTGCAGATATTTCCATGTTTACAGAGATGCCTATGCAGATATTTCCATATTTATACAGAGGGCTGTGTAGATATTTCTATATTTATACAGATGGCAGTGTAGATATTTAAATGTTCCTACACATGACTGTGTAGGTATTTCCAAGTTTATACAGATGTCTTTGTAGTTATTTCCATGTTTATAGAGATAGCAGTGCAGATATTTCCATGTTTATACAGATAGCGGTGTATATATTTCCATGTTTATACAGATCATGGTGTAGATATTTCCATGTTTATAGAGACCGCAGTGTAGATATTTCCATGTTTATAGAGATAGCAGTGTAGATATTTCCATGTTTGTACAGATGGCGGTGTTGATGTTTCCATCTATACACTGATTGCCGTGTAGGTATTTCCATGTGTATACAGATGGCATTGTAGACATTTCCATGTTTATACAGATGGTGGTGTAGATATTTCCATGTTTACACAGATGACTGTATAGGTATTTCCATTTTTATACAGATGGCGGTGTAGATATTTCCATGTTTATACAGATAACTTTGTAAGTATTTCCATGTTTATACAGATGGCGGTGTAGATATTTCGATGTTTATAGAGATAGCAGTGGAGATATTTCCATGTTTATACAGATAGCGGTGTAGATATTTCCATGTTTATACAGATGGTATTGTAGCTATTTCCATGTTTATACAGATGGTGGTGTAGATATTTCCATGTTTATTCAGATGAATGTGTAGATATTTCCATGTTTTTACAGATGGCAGTGTAGATATTTCAATGTTTATATAGATGGCGCTGTTGATATTTCCATGTTTATACAGATAACGGTGGAGATATTTCCATGTTTATACAGAGAGCAGTGGAGATATTTCCATGTTTATACACATAGCGGTGTACATATTTCCATGTTTATAGAGACAGCGGTGTAGGTATTTCCATGTTTATACAGATAGCGGTGCAGATATTTCCATGTTTACACAGATGCCTATGAAGATATTTCCATATTTATACAGAGGGCTGTGTAGATATTTCTATATTTATACAGATGGCAGTGTAGATATTTAAATGTTCATACACATGACTGTGTAGGTATTTCCAAGTTTATACAGATGTCTTTGTAGTTATTTCCATGTTTATAGAGATAGCGGTGCAGATATTTCCATGTTTATACAGATAGCGGTGTATATATTTCCATGTTTATACAGATCATGGTGTAGATATATCCATGTTTATAGAGACCGCAGTGTAGATATTTCCATGTTTATAGAGATAGAAGTGTAGATATTTCCATGTTTGTACAGATGGCGGTGTTGATGTTTCCATCTATACACTGATTGCCGTGTAGGTATTTCCATGTGTATACAGATGGCATTGTAGATATTTCCATGTTTATACAGATGGTGGTGTAGATATTTCCATGTTTACACAGATGACTGTATAGGTATTTCCATGTTTATACAGATGGTGGTGTAGATATTTCCAAGTTTATTGAGATAGCGGTGTAGATATTTCCCTGTTTATACAGATAATGGTGTAGAAGTTTCCATGTTTATACAGATAGCGGTGTAAATATTTCCATGTTTATACAGATCACAGTGTAGATATTTCCATGTTTATAGAGATAGCGGTGTAGATATTTCCATGTTTATACCGATAGCGGTGTTGATATTTCCATGTTTATACAGACCGCGGTGTAGATATTTCCATGTTTATACAGATAGCGGTGCAGATATTTCCATGTTTGTACAGATGGCGGTGTTGATATTTCCATCTATACACAGATGACCGTGTAGATATTTCCATGTTTATACAGATGGCGGCGCAGATATTTCCATGGATATGTAGATGGCGGTGTAGATATTTCCATGTTTATACAGATAGCGGTGTAGTTATTTCCATGTTTATATAGATAGCGGTGTAGATATTTCCATGTATGTACACATGGCTGTGTAGATATTTCCATGTTTATACAGATGGCGGTGTAGATATTTCCATGTTTATACAGATAACTTTGTAAGTATTTCCATGTTTATACAGATGGCGGTGTAGATATTTCAATGTTTATAGAGATAGCAGTGGAGATATTTCCATGTTTATACAGATAGCAGTGTAGATATTTCCATGTTTATACTGATCGTGGTGTAGACATTTCCATGTTTATAGAGATGGCGGTGTAGATATTTCCATGTTCATAGAGATAGCGGTGTTGATTTTTCGATGTTTATAGAGATAGCGGTGTGGATATTTCCATGTTTATACAGATAGGGGTGTAGATATTTCCCTGTTTATAGAGATGGCGGTGTAGATATTTCCATGTTTATACAGATCACGGTGTAGATATTTCCTTGTTTATACAAATAGCGGTGTAGTTATTTCCATGTTTATACAGATAGTGGTGTAGATATTTCCATGTATATACAGATGGCTGTGTAGATATTTCCATGTTTATACAGATGGCTGTGTAGATATTTCCATGTTTATACAGATGACTTTGTAGGTATTTCCATGTTTATACAGATGGCAGTGTAGATATTTCCATGTTTATAGAGATAACTGTGTAGATATTTCCATGTTTATACAGATCGCGCTGTAGATATTTCCATGTTTATACAGATCGCGGTGTAGATATTTCCATGTTTATACAGATCGTGGTGTAGATATTTCCATGTTTATAGAGATATCGGTGTAGATATTTCCATCTTTACACTGATTGCGGTGTAGATATTTCCATCTTTCTACAGATGGCATTGTAGATATTTCCATGTTTATACAGATGACTGTATAGGTATTTCCATGTTTTTACAGATGACGGTGCAGATATTTCCATGTTTACAGAGATGCCTATGCAGATATTTCCATATTTATACAGAGGGCTGTGTAGATATTTCTATATTTATACAGATGGCAGTGTAGATATTTAAATGTTCCTACACATGACTGTGTAGGTATTTCCAAGTTTATACAGATGTCTTTGTAGTTATTTCCATGTTTATAGAGATAGCAGTGCAGATATTTCCATGTTTATACAGATAGCGGTGTATATATTTCCATGTTTATACAGATCATGGTGTAGATATTTCCATGTTTATAGAGACCGCAGTGTAGATATTTCCATGTTTATAGAGATAGCAGTGTAGATATTTCCATGTTTGTACAGATGGCGGTGTTGATGTTTCCATCTATACACTGATTGCCGTGTAGGTATTTCCATGTGTATACAGATGGCATTGTAGACATTTCCATGTTTATACAGATGGTGGTGTAGATATTTCCATGTTTACACAGATGACTGTATAGGTATTTCCATGTTTATACAGATGGCGGTGTAGATATTTCCATGTTTATACAGATAACTTTGTAAGTATTTCCATGTTTATACAGATGGCGGTGTAGATATTTCGATGTTTATAGAGATAGCAGTGGAGATATTTCCATGTTTATACAGATAGCGGTGTAGATATTTCCATGTTTATACAGATGGTATTGTAGCTATTTCCATGTTTATACAGATGGTGGTGTAGATATTTCCATGTTTATTCAGATGAATGTGTAGATATTTCCATGTTTTTACAGATGGCAGTGTAGATATTTCAATGTTTATATAGATGGCGCTGTTGATATTTCCATGTTTATACAAATAACGGTGGAGATATTTCCATGTTTATACAGAGAGCAGTGGAGATATTTCCATGTTTATACACATAGCGGTGTACATATTTCCATGTTTATAGAGACAGCGGTGTAGGTATTTCCATGTTTATACAGATAGCGGTGCAGATATTTCCATGTTTACACAGATGCCTATGAAGATATTTCCATATTTATACAGAGGGCTGTGTAGATATTTCTATATTTATACAGATGGCAGTGTAGATATTTAAATGTTCATACACATGACTGTGTAGGTATTTCCAAGTTTATACAGATGTCTTTGTAGTTATTTCCATGTTTATAGAGATAGCGGTGCAGATATTTCCATGTTTATACAGATAGCGGTGTATATATTTCCATGTTTATACAGATCATGGTGTAGATATATCCATGTTTATAGAGACCGCAGTGTAGATATTTCCATGTTTGTACAGATGGCGGTGTTGATGTTTCCATCTATACACTGATTGCCGTGTAGGTATTTCCATGTGTATACAGATGGCATTGTAGATATTTCCATGTTTATACAGATGGTGGTGTAGATATTTCCATGTTTACACAGATGACTGTATAGGTATTTCCATGTTTATACAGATGGCGGTGTAGATATTTCCAAGTTTATTGAGATAGCGGTGTAGATATTTCCCTGTTTATACAGATAATGGTGTAGAAGTTTCCATGTTTATACAGATAGCGGTGTAAATATTTCCATGTTTATACAGATCACAGTGTAGATATTTCCATGTTTATAGAGATAGCGGTGTAGATATTTCCATGTTTATACCGATAGCGGTGTTGATATTTCCATGTTTATACAGACCGCGGTGTAGATATTTCCATGTTTATACAGATAGCGGTGCAGATATTTCCATGTTTGTACAGATGGCGGTGTTGATATTTCCATCTATACACAGATGACCGTGTAGATATTTCCATGTTTATACAGATGGAGGCGCAGATATTTCCATGGATATGTAGATGGCGGTGTAGATATTTCCATGTTTATACAGATAGCGGTGTAGTTATTTCCATGTTTATATAGATAGCGGTGTAGATATTTCCATGTATGTACACATGGCTGTGTAGATATTTCCATGTTTATACAGATGGCGGTGTAGATATTTCCATGTTTATACAGATAACTTTGTAAGTATTTCCATGTTTATACAGATGGCGGTGTAGATATTTCGATGTTTATAGAGATAGCAGTGGAGATATTTCCATGTTTATACAGATAGCAGTGTAGATATTTCCATGTTTATACTGATCGTGGTGTAGACATTTCCATGTTTATAGAGATGGCGGTGTAGATATTTCCATGTTCATAGAGATAGCAGTGTTGATTTTTCGATGTTTATAGAGATAGCGGTGTGGATATTTCCATGTTTATACAGATAGGGGTGTAGATATTTCCCTGTTTATAGAGATGGCGGTGTAGATATTTCCATGTTTATACAGATCACGGTGTAGATATTTCCTTGTTTATACAAATAGCGGTGTAGTTATTTCCATGTTTATACAGATAGTGGTGTAGATATTTCCATGTATATACAGATGGCTGTGTAGATATTTCCATGTTTATACAGATGGCTGTGTAGATATTTCCATGTTTATACAGATGACTTTGTAGGTATTTCCATGTTTATACAGATGGCAGTGTAGATATTTCCATGTTTATAGAGATAACTGTGTAGATATTTCCATGTTTATACAGATCGCGCTGTAGATATTTCCATGTTTATACAGATCGCGGTGTAGATATTTCCATGTTTATACAGATCGTGGTGTAGATATTTCCATGTTTATACAGATATCGGTGTAGATATTTCCATGTTTACACTGATTGCGGTGTAGATATTTCCATCTTTCTACAGATGGCATTGTAGATATTTCCATGTTTATACAGATGACTGTATAGGTATTTCCATGTTTTTACAGATGGCGGTGCAGATATTTCCATGTTTACAGAGATGCCTATGCAGATATTTCCATATTTATACAGAGGGCTGTGTAGATATTTCTATATTTATACAGATGGCAGTGTAGATATTTAAATGTTCCTACACATGACTTTGTAGGTATTTCCAAGTTTATACAGATGTCTTTGTAGTTATTTCCATGTTTATAGAGATAGCAGTGCAGATATTTCCATGTTTATACAGATAGCGGTGTATATATTTCCATGTTTATACAGATCATGGTGTAGATATTTCCATGTTTATAGAGACCGCAGTGTAGATATTTCCATGTTTATAGAGATAGCAGTGTAGATATTTCCATGTTTGTACAGATGGCGGTGTTGATGTTTCCATCTATACACTGATTGCCGTGTAGGTATTTCCATGTGTATACAGATGGCATTGTAGACATTTCCATGTTTATACAGATGGTGGTGTAGATATTTCCATGTTTACACAGATGACTGTATAGGTATTTCCATGTTTATACAGATGGTGGTGTAGATATTTCCATGTTTATACAGATAACTTTGTAAGTATTTCCATGTTTATACAGATGGCGGTGTAGATATTTCGATGTTTATAGAGATAGCAGTGGAGATATTTCCATGTTTATACAGATAGCGGTGTAGATATTTCCATGTTTATACAGATGGTATTGTAGCTATTTCCATGTTTATACAGATGGTGGTTTAGATATTTCCATGTTTATTCAGATGAATGTGTAGATATTTCCATGTTTTTACAGATGGCAGTGTAGATATTTCAATGTTTATATAGATGGCGCTGTTGATATTTCCATGTTTATACAGATAACGGTGGAGATATTTCCATGTTTATACAGAGAGCAGTGGAGATATTTCCATGTTTATACACATAGCGGTGTACATATTTCCATGTTTATAGAGACAGCGGTGTAGGTATTTCCATGTTTATACAGATAGCGGTGCAGATATTTCCATGTTTACACAGATGCCTATGAAGATATTTCCATATTTATACAGAGGGCTGTGTAGATATTTCTATATTTATACAGATGGCAGTGTAGATATTTAAATGTTCATACACATGACTGTGTAGGTATTTCCAAGTTTATACAGATGTCTTTGTAGTTATTTCCATGTTTATAGAGATAGCGGTGCAGATATTTCCATGTTTATACAGATAGCGGTGTATATATTTCCATGTTTATACAGATCATGGTGTAGATATATCTATGTTTATAGAGAACGCAGTGTAGATATTTCCATGTTTATAGAGATAGAAGTGTAGATATTTCCATGTTTGTACAGATGGCGGTGTTGATGTTTCCATCTATACACTGATTGCCGTGTAGGTATTTCCATGTGTATACAGATGGCATTGTAGATATTTCCATGTTTATACAGATGGTGGTGTAGATATTTCCATGTTTACACAGATGACTGTATAGGTATTTCCATGTTTATACAGATGGTGGTGTAGATATTTCCAAGTTTATTGAGATAGCGGTGTAGATATTTCCCTGTTTATACAGATAATGGTGTAGAAGTTTCCATGTTTATACAGATAGCGGTGTAAATATTTCCATGTTTATACAGATCACAGTGTAGATATTTCCATGTTTATAGAGATAGAGGTGTAGATATTTCCATGTTTATACCGATAGCGGTGTTGATATTTCCATGTTTATACAGACCGCGGTGTAGATATTTCCATGTTTATACAGATAGCGGTGCAGATATTTCCATGTTTGTACAGATGGCGGTGTTGATATTTCCATCTATACACAGATGACCGTGT
Source organism: Pan troglodytes (assembly GCF_028858775.2). NCBI lineage: Eukaryota > Metazoa > Chordata > Mammalia > Primates > Hominidae > Pan > Pan troglodytes. Next base: position 2,136,064 of record NC_072405.2, on the reverse strand, counting down.
AGATATTTCCATGTTTATACAGATGGAGGCGCAGATATTTCCATGGATATGTAGATGGCGGTGTAGATATTTCCATGTTTATACAGATAGCGGTGTAGTTATTTCCATGTTTATATAGATAGCGGTGTAGATATTTCCATGTATGTACACATGGCTGTGTAGATATTTCCATGTTTATACAGATGGCGGTGTAGATATTTCCATGTTTATACAGATAACTTTGTAAGTATTTCCATGTTTATACAGATGGCGGTGTAGATATTTCGATGTTTATAGAGATAGCAGTGGAGATATTTCCATGTTTATACAGATAGCGGTCTAGATATTTCCATGTTTATACTGATCGTGGTGTAGACATTTCCATGTTTATAGAGATGGCGGTGTAGATATTTCCATGTTCAGAGATATAGCGGTGTTGATTTTTCCATGTTTATAGAGATAGCGGTGTGGATATTTCCATGTTTATACAGATAGGGGTGTAGATATTTCCCTGTTTATAGAGATGGCGGTGTAGATATTTCCATGTTTATACAGATCACGGTGTAGATATTTCCTTGTTTATACAAATAGCGGTGTAGTTATTTCCATGTTTATACAGATAGTGGTGTAGATATTTCCATGTATATACAGATGGCTGTGTAGATATTTCCATGTTTATACAGATGGCTGTGTAGATATTTCCATGTTTATACAGATGACTTTGTAGGTATTTCCATGTTTATACAGATGGCAGTGTAGATATTTCCATGTTTATAGAGATAACTGTGTAGATATTTCCATGTTTATACAGATCGCGCTGTAGATATTTCCATGTTTATACAGATCGCGGTGTAGATATTTCCATGTTTATACAGATCGTGGTGTAGATATTTCCATGTTTATACAGATATCGGTGTAGATATTTCCATGTTTACACTGATTGCGGTGTAGATATTTCCATCTTTCTACAGATGGCATTGTAGATATTTCCATGTTTATACAGATGACTGTATAGGTATTTCCATGTTTTTACAGATGGCGGTGCAGATATTTCCATGTTTACAGAGATGCCTATGCAGATATTTCCATATTTATACAGAGGGTTGTGTAGATATTTCTATATTTATACAGATGGCAGTGTAGATATTTAAATGTTCCTACACATGACTGTGTAGGTATTTCCAAGTTTATACAGATGTCTTTGTAGTTATTTCCATGTTTAGAGGGATAGCGGTGCAGATATTTCCATGTTTATACAGATAGCGGTGTATATATTTCCATGTTTATACAGATCATGGTGTAGATATATCCATGTTTATAGAGACCGCAGTGTAGATATTTCCATGTTTATAGAGATAGAAGTGTAGATATTTCCATGTTTGTACAGATGGCGGTGTTGATGTTTCCATCTATACACTGATTGCCGTGTAGGTATTTCCATGTGTATACAGATGGCATTGTAGACATTTCCATGTTTATACAGATGGTGGTGTAGATATTTCCATGTTTACACAGATGACTGTATAGGTATTTCCATGTTTATACAGATGATGGTGTAGATATTTCCAAGTTTATTGAGATAGCGGTGTAGATATTTCCCTGTTTATACAGATAATGGTGTAGAAGTTTCCATGTTTATACAGATAGCGGTGTAAATATTTCCATGTTTATACAGATCACAGTGTAGATATTTCCATGTTTATAGAGATAGAGGTGTAGATATTTCCATGTTTATACCGATAGCGGTGTTGATATTTCCATGTTTATACAGACCGCGGTGTAGATATTTCCATGTTTATACAGATAGCGGTGCAGATATTTCCATGTTTGTACAGATGGCGGTGTTGATATTTCCATCTATACACAGATGACCGTGTAGATATTTCCATGTTTATACAGATGGAGGCGCAGATATTTCCATGGATATGTAGATGGCGGTGTAGATATTTCCATGTTTATACAGATAGCGGTGTAGTTATTTCCATGTTTATATAGATAGCGGTGTAGATATTTCCATGTATGTACACATGGCTGTGTAGATATTTCCATGTTTATACAGATGGCGGTGTAGATATTTCCATGTTAATACAGATAACTTTGTAAGTATTTCCATGTTTATACAGATGGCGGTGTAGACATTTCGATGTTTATAGAGATAGCAGTGGAGATATTTCCATGTTTATACAGATAGCAGTGTAGATATTTCCATGTTTATACTGATCGTGGTGTAGACATTTCCATGTTTATAGAGATGGCGGTGTAGATATTTCCATGTTCATAGAGATATCGGTGTTGATTTTTCCATGTTTATAGAGATAGCGGTGTGGATATTTCCGTGTTTATACAGATAGGGGTGTAGATATTTCCCTGTTTATAGAGATGGCGATGTAGATATTTCCAAGTTTATACAGATCACGGTGTAGATATTTCCTTGTTTATACAAATAGCGGTGTAGTTATTTCCATGTTTATACAGATAGTGTTGTAGATATTTCCATGTATATACAGATGGCTGTGTAGATATTTCCATGTTTATACAGATGGCTGTGTGGATATTTCCATGTTTATACAGATGACTTTGTAGGTATTTCCATGTTTATACAGATGGCGGTGTAGATATTTCCATGTTTATAGAGATAACTGTGTAGATATTTCCATGTTTATACAGATCGCGCTGTAGATATTTCCATGTTTATACAGATCGCGGTGTAGATATTTCCATGTTTATACAGATCGTGGTGTAGATATTTCCATGTTTATACAGATATCGGTGTAGATATTTCCATGTTTACACTGATTGCGGTGTAGATATTTCCATCTTTCTACAGATGGCATTGTAGATATTTCCATATTTATACAGATGACTGTATAGGTATTTCCATGTTTTTACAGATGGCGGTGCAGATATTTCCATGTCTATAGAGATAGCGGTGTAGATATTTCCATGTTTGTACAGATGGCGGTGTTGATATTTCCAGCCATACACAGATGGCCGTGTAGATATTTCCATGTTCATTCAGATGGCGGCGTAGATATTTCCAAGGACATGCAGATGGCGGTGTAGTTATTTCCATGTTTATACAGATAGCGGTGTAGGTATTTCCATGTTTACACAATTGGTGGTGTAGATATTTCCGTGTTTATACACATGCCGGAGTAGATACTTCCATCTTTATGGAGATGGCAGTGTAGATATTTTCATGTTCATACAGATGGCGGTGTAGATATTTCCATATTTATAGAGATAGCGGTGTAGATATTTCCATCTTTCTACAGATGGCAGTGTAGATATTTCCATGTTTATACAGATGGCCGTGTAGATATTTCCATATTTATACAGATGTCGGTGTAGATATTTCCATGTGTATACAGATGGTATTGTAGCTATTTCCATGTTTATACAGATGGTGGTGTAGATATTTCCATGTTTATTCAGATGAATGTGTAGATATTTCCATGTTTTTACAGATGGCAGTGTAGATATTTCAATGTTTATATAGATGGCGCTGTTGATATTTCCATGTTTATACAGATAACGGTGGAGATATTTCCATGTTTATACAGAGAGCAGTGGAGATATTTCCATGTTTATACACATAGCGGTGTACATATTTCCATGTTTATAGAGACAGCGGTGTAGGTATTTCCATGTTTATACAGATAGCGGTGTAGATATTTCCATGTTTACACAGATGCCTATGCAGATATTTCCATATTTATACAGAGGGCTGTGTAGATATTTCTATATTTATACAGATGGCAGTGTAGATATTTAAATGTTCCTACACATGACTGTGTAGGTATTTCCAAGTTTATACAGATGTCTTTGTAGTTATTTCCATGTTTATAGAGATAGCGGTGCAGATATTTCCATGTTTATACAGATAGCGGTGTATATATTTCCATGTTTATACAGATCATGGTGTAGATATTTCCATGTTTATAGAGACCGCAGTGTAGATATTTCCATGTTTATAGAGATAGCAGTGTAGATATTTCCATGTATGTACAGATGGCGGTGTTGATGTTTCCATCTATACACTGATTGCCCTGTAGGTATTTCCATGTGTATACAGATGGCATTGTAGATATTTCCATGTTTATACAGATGGTGGTGTAGATATTTCCATGTTTACACAGATGACTGTATAGGTATTTCCATGTTTGTACAGATGGTGGTGTAGATATTTCCAAGTTTATTGAGATAGCGGTGTAGATATTTCCCAATTTATACAGATAACGTTGTAGAAGTTTCCATGTTTATACAGATAGCGGTGTAAATATTTCCATGTTTATACAGATCACGGTGTAGACATTTCCATGTTTATAGAGATAGCGGTGTAGATATTTCCATGTTTATACCGATAGTGGTGTTGATATTTCCATGTTTATACAGACCGCGGTGTTGATATTTCCATGTTTATACAGATAGCGGTGCAGATATTTCCATGTTTGTACAGATGGCGGTGTTGATATTTCCATCTATACACAGATGACCGTGTAGATATTTCCATGTTTATACAGATGGCGGCGCAGATATTTCCATGGATATGTAGATGGCGGTGTAGATATTTCCATGTTTATACAGATAGCGGTGTAGTTATTTCCATGTTTATATAGATAGCGGTGTAGGTATTTCCATGTATGTACACATGGCTGTGTAGATATTTCCATGTTTATACAGATGGCGGTGAAGATATTTCCATGTTTATACAGATAACTTTGTAAGTATTTCCATGTTTATACAGATGGCGGTGTAGATATTTCAATGTTTATAGAGATAGCAGTGGAGATATTTCCATGTTTATACAGATAGCGGTGTAGATATTTCCATGTTTATACTGATCGTGGTGTAGACATTTCCATGTTTATAGAGATGGCGGTGTAGATATTTCCATGTTCATAGAGATAGCGGTGTTGATTTTTCCATGTTTATAGAGATAGCGGTGTGGATATTTCCATGTTTATACAGATAGGGGTGTAGATATTTCCCTGTTTATAGAGATAGCGGTGTAGTTATTTCCATGTTTATACAGATAGTGGTGTAGATATTTCCATGTATATACAGATGGCTGTGTAGATATTTCCATGTTTATACAGATGGCTGTGTAGATATTTCCATGTTTATACAGATGACTTTGTTGGTATTTCCATGTTTATACAGATGGCAGTGTAGATATTTCCATGTTTATAGAGATAACTGTGTAGATATTTCCATGTTTATACAGATCGCGCTGTAGATATTTCCATGTTTATACAGATCGCGGTGTAGATATTTCCATGTTTATACAGATCGTGGTGTAGATATTTCCATGTTTATACAGATATCGGTGTAGATATTTCCATGTTTACACTGATTGCGGTGTAGATATTTCCATCTTTCTACAGATGGCATTGTAGATATTTCCATGTTTATACAGATGACTGTATAGGTATTTCCATGTTTTTACAGATGGCGGTGCAGATATTTCCATGTTTACAGAGATGCCTATGCAGATATTTCCATATTTATACAGAGGGCTGTGTAGATATTTCTATATTTATACAGATGGCAGTGTAGATATTTAAATGTTCCTACACATGACTGTGTAGGTATTTCCAAGTTTATACAGATGTCTTTGTAGTTATTTCCATGTTTATAGAGATAGCAGTGCAGATATTTCCATGTTTATACAGATAGCGGTGTATATATTTCCATGTTTATACAGATCATGGTGTAGATATTTCCATGTTTATAGAGACCGCAGTGTAGATATTTCCATGTTTATAGAGATAGCAGTGTAGATATTTCCATGTTTGTACAGATGGCGGTGTTGATATTTCCATCTATACACTCATTGCCGTGTAGGTATTTCCATGTGTATACAGATGGCATTGTAGACATTTCCATGTTTATACAGATGGTGGTGTAGATATTTCCATGTTTACACAGATGACTGTATAGGTATTTCCATGTTTATACAGATGGCGGTGTAGATATTTCCATGTTTATACAGATAACTTTGTAAGTATTTCCATGTTTATACAGATGGCGGTGTAGATATTTCGATGTTTATAGAGATAGCAGTGGAGATATTTCCATGTTTATACAGATAGCGGTGTAGATATTTCCATGTTTATACTGATCGTGGTGTAGACATTTCCATGTTTATAGAGATGGCGGTGTAGATATTTCCATGTTCATAGAGATAGCGGTGTTGATTTTTCCATGTTTATAGAGATAGCGGTGTGGATATTTCCATGTTTATACAGATAGGGGTGTAGATATTTCCCTGTTTATAGAGATGGCGGTGTAGATATTTCCATGTTTATACAGATCACGGTGTAGATATTTCCTTGTTTATACAAATAGCGGTGTAGTTATTTCCATGTTTATACAGATAGTGGTGTAGATATTTCCATGTATATACAGATGGCTGTGTAGATATTTCCATGTTTATACAGATGGCTGTGTAGATATTTCCATGTTTATACAGATGACTTTGTAGGTATTTCCATGTTTATACAGATGGCAGTGTAGATATTTCCATGTTTATAGAGATAACTGTGTAGATATTTCCATGTTTATACAGATCGCGCTGTAGATATTTCCATGTTTATACAGATCGCGGTGTAGATATTTCCATGTTTATACAGATCGTGGTGTAGATATTTCCATGTTTATACAGATATCGGTGTAGATATTTCCATGTTTACACTGATTGCGGTGTAGATATTTCCATCTTTCTACAGATGGCATTGTAGATATTTCCATGTTTATACAGATGACTGTATAGGTATTTCCATGTTTTTACAGATGGCGGTGCAGATATTTCCATGTTTACAGAGATGCCTATGCAGATATTTCCATATTTATACAGAGGGCTGTGTAGATATTTCTATATTTATACAGATGGCAGTGTAGATATTTAAATGTTCCTACACATGACTGTGTAGGTATTTCCAAGTTTATACAGATGTCTTTGTAGTTATTTCCATGTTTATAGAGATAGCAGTGCAGATATTTCCATGTTTATACAGATAGTGGTGTATATATTTCCATGTTTATTCAGATCATGGTGTAGATATTTCCATGTTTATAGAGACCGCAGTGTAGATATTTCCATGTTTATAGAGATAGCAGTGTAGATATTTCCATGTTTGTACAGATGGCGGTGTTGATGTTTCCATCTATACACTGATTGCCGTGTAGGTATTTCCATGTGTATACAGATGGCATTGTAGACATTTCCATGTTTATACAGATGGTGGTGTAGATATTTCCATGTTTACACAGATGACTGTATAGGTATTTCCATGTTTATACAGATGGCGGTGTAGATATTTCCATGTTTATACAGATAACTTTGTAAGTATTTCCATGTTTATACAGATGGCGGTGTAGATATTTCGATGTTTATAGAGATAGCAGTGGAGATATTTCCATGTTTATACAGATAGCGGTGTAGATATTTCCATGTTTATACAGATGGTATTGTAGCTATTTCCATGTTTATACAGATGGTGGTGTAGATATTTCCATGTTTATTCAGATGAATGTGTAGATATTTCCATGTTTTTACAGATGGCAGTGTAGATATTTCAATGTTTATATAGATGGCGCTGTTGATATTTCCATGTTTATACAGATAACGGTGGAGATATTTCCATGTTTATACAGAGAGCAGTGGAGATATTTCCATGTTTATACACATAGCGGTGTACATATTTCCATGTTTATAGAGACAGCGGTGTAGGTATTTCCATGTTTATACAGATAGCGGTGCAGATATTTCCATGTTTACACAGATGCCTATGAAGATATTTCCATATTTATACAGAGGGCTGTGTAGATATTTCTATATTTATACAGATGGCAGTGTAGATATTTAAATGTTCATACACATGACTGTGTAGGTATTTCCAAGTTTATACAGATGTCTTTGTAGTTATTTCCATGTTTATAGAGATAGCGGTGCAGATATTTCCATGTTTATACAGATAGCGGTGTATATATTTCCATGTTTATACAGATCATGGTGTAGATATATCCATGTTTATAGAGACCGCAGTGTAGATATTTCCATGTTTATAGAGATAGCAGTGTAGATATTTCCATGTTTGTACAGATGGCGGTGTTGATGTTTCCATCTATACACTGATTGCCGTGTAGGTATTTCCATGTGTATACAGATGGCATTGTAGATATTTCCATGTTTATACAGATGGTGGTGTAGATATTTCCATGTTTACACAGATGACTGTATAGGTATTTCCATGTTTATACAGATGGTGGTGTAGATATTTCCAAGTTTATTGAGATAGCGGTGTAGATATTTCCCTGTTTATACAGATAATGGTGTAGAAGTTTCCATGTTTATACAGATAGCGGTGTAAATATTTCCATGTTTATACAGATCACAGTGTAGATATTTCCATGTTTATAGAGATAGCGGTGTAGATATTTCCATGTTTATACCGATAGCGGTGTTGATATTTCCATGTTTATACAGACCGCGGTGTAGATATTTCCATGTTTATACAGATAGCGGTGCAGATATTTCCATGTTTGTACAGATGGCGGTGTTGATATTTCCATCTATACACAGATGACCGTGTAGATATTTAGGCGCAGATATTTCCATGGATATGTAGATGGCGGTGTAGATATTTCCATGTTTATACAGATAGCGGTGTAGTTATTTCCATGTTTATATAGATAGCGGTGTAGATATTTCCATGTATGTACACATGGCTGTGTAGATATTTCCATGTTTATACAGATGGCGGTGTAGATATTTCCATGTTTATACAGATAACTTTGTAAGTATTTCCATGTTTATACAGATGGCGGTGTAGATATTTCGATGTTTATAGAGATAGCAGTGGAGATATTTCCATGTTTATACAGATAGCGGTCTAGATATTTCCATGTTTATACTGATCGTGGTGTAGACATTTCCATGTTTATAGAGATGGCGGTGTAGATATTTCCATGTTCATAGAGATAGCGGTGTTGATTTTTCCATGTTTATAGAGATAGCGGTGTGGATATTTCCATGTTTATACAGATAGGGGTGTAGATATTTCCCTGTTTATAGAGATGGCGGTGTAGATATTTCCATGTTTATACAGATCACGGTGTAGATATTTCCTTGTTTATACAAATAGCGGTGTAGTTATTTCCATGTTTATACAGATAGTGGTGTAGATATTTCCATGTATATACAGATGGCTGTGTAGATATTTCCATGTTTATACAGATGGCTGTGTAGATATTTCCATGTTTATACAGATGACTTTGTAGGTATTTCCATGTTTATACAGATGGCAGTGTAGATATTTCCATGTTTATAGAGATAACTGTGTAGATATTTCCATGTTTATACAGATCGCGCTGTAGATATTTCCATGTTTATACAGATCGCGGTGTAGATATTTCCATGTTTATACAGATCGTGGTGTAGATATTTCCATGTTTATACAGATATCGGTGTAGATATTTCCATGTTTACACTGATTGCGGTGTAGATATTTCCATCTTTCTACAGATGGCATTGTAGATATTTCCATGTTTATACAGATGACTGTATAGGTATTTCCATGTTTTTACAGATGGCGGTGCAGATATTTCCATGTTTACAGAGATGCCTATGCAGATATTTCCATATTTATACAGAGGGCTGTGTAGATATTTCTATATTTATACAGATGGCAGTGTAGATATTTAAATGTTCCTACACATGACTGTGTAGGTATTTCCAAGTTTATACAGATGTCTTTGTAGTTATTTCCATGTTTATAGAGATAGCAGTGCAGATATTTCCATGTTTATACAGATAGCGGTGTATATATTTCCATGTTTATACAGATCATGGTGTAGATATTTCCATGTTTATAGAGACCGCAGTGTAGATATTTCCATGTTTATAGAGATAGCAGTGTAGATATTTCCATGTTTGTACAGATGGCGGTGTTGATGTTTCCATCTATACACTGATTGCCGTGTAGGTATTTCCATGTGTATACAGATGGCATTGTAGACATTTCCATGTTTATACAGATGGTGGTGTAGATATTTCCATGTTTACACAGATGACTGTATAGGTATTTCCATGTTTATACAGATGGCGGTGTAGATATTTCCATGTTTATACAGATAACTTTGTAAGTATTTCCATGTTTATACAGATGGCGGTGTAGATATTTCGATGTTTATAGAGATAGCAGTGGAGATATTTCCATGTTTATACAGATAGCGGTGTAGATATTTCCATGTTTATACAGATGGTATTGTAGCTATTTCCATGTTTATACAGATGGTGGTGTAGATATTTCCATGTTTATTCAGATGAATGTGTAGATATTTCCATGTTTTTACAGATGGCAGTGTAGATATTTCAATGTTTATATAGATGGCGCTGTTGATATTTCCATGTTTATACAGATAACGGTGGAGATATTTCCATGTTTATACAGAGAGCAGTGGACATATTTCCATGTTTATACACATAGCGGTGTACATATTTCCATGTTTATAGAGACAGCGGTGTAGGTATTTCCATGTTTATACAGATAGCGGTGCAGATATTTCCATGTTTACACAGATGCCTATGAAGATATTTCCATATTTATACAGAGGGCTGTGTAGATATTTCTATATTTATACAGATGGCAGTGTAGATATTTAAATGTTCATACACATGACTGTGTAGGTATTTCCAAGTTTATACAGATGTCTTTGTAGTTATTTCCATGTTTATAGAGATAGCGGTGCAGATATTTCCATGTTTATACAGATAGCGGTGTATATATTTCCATGTTTATACAGATCATGGTGTAGATATATCCATGTTTATAGAGACCGCAGTGTAGATATTTCCATGTTTATAGAGATAGAAGTGTAGATATTTCCATGTTTGTACAGATGGCGGTGTTGATGTTTCCATCTATACACTGATTGCCGTGTAGGTATTTCCATGTGTATACAGATGGCATTGTAGATATTTCCATGTTTATACAGATGGTTGTGTAGATATTTCCATGTTTACACAGATGACTGTATAGGTATTTCCATGTTTATACAGATGGTGGTGTAGATATTTCCAAGTTTATTGAGATAGCGGTGTAGATATTTCCCTGTTTATACAGATAATGGTGTAGAAGTTTCCATGTTTATACAGATAGCGGTGTAAATATTTCCATGTTTATACAGATCACAGTGTAGATATTTCCATGTTTATAGAGATAGCGGTGTAGATATTTCCATTTTTATACCGATAGCGGTGTTGATATTTCCATGTTTATACAGACCGCGGTGTAGATATTTCCATGTTTATACAGATAGCGGTGCAGATATTTCCATGTTTGTACAGATGGCGGTGTTGATATTTCCATCTATACACAGATGACCGTGTAGATATTTCCATGTTTATACAGATGGAGGCGCAGATATTTCCATGGATATGTAGATGGCGGTGTAGATATTTCCATGTTTATACAGATAGCGGTGTAGTTATTTCCATGTTTATATAGATAGCGGTGTAGATATTTCCATGTATGTACACATGGCTGTGTAGATATTTCCATGTTTATACAGATGGCGGTGTAGATATTTCCATGTTTATACAGATAACTTTGTAAGTATTTCCATGTTTATACAGATGGCGGTGTAGATATTTCGATGTTTATAGAGATAGCAGTGGAGATATTTCCATGTTTATACAGATAGCAGTGTAGATATTTCCATGTTTATACTGATCGTGGTGTAGACATTTCCATGTTTATAGAGATGGCGGTGTAGATATTTCCATGTTCATAGAGATAGCGGTGTTGATTTTTCCATGTTTATAGAGATAGCGGTGTGGATATTTCCATGTTTATACAGATAGGGGTGTAGATATTTCCCTGTTTATAGAGATGGCGGTGTAGATATTTCCATGTTTATACAGATCACGGTGTAGATATTTCCTTGTTTATACAAATAGCGGTGTAGTTATTTCCATGTTTATACAGATAGTGGTGTAGATATTTCCATGTATATACAGATGGCTGTATAGGTATTTCCATGTTTATACAGATGGCGGTGTAGATATTTCCATGTTTATACAGATAACTTTGTAAGTATTTCCATGTTTATACAGATGGCGGTGTAGATATTTCGATGTTTATAGAGATAGCAGTGGAGATATTTCCATGTTTATACAGATAGCGGTGTAGATATTTCCATGTTTATACAGATGGTATTGTAGCTATTTCCATGTTTATACAGATGGTGGTGTAGATATTTCCATGTTTATTCAGATGAATGTGTAGATATTTCCATGTTTTTACAGATGGCAGTGTAGATATTTCAATGTTTATATAGATGGCGCTGTTGATATTTCCATGTTTATACAGATAACGGTGGAGATATTTCCATGTTTATACAGAGAGCAGTGGAGATATTTCCATGTTTATACACATAGCGGTGTACATATTTCCATGTTTATAGAGACAGCGGTGTAGGTATTTCCATGTTTATACAGATAGCGGTGCAGATATTTCCATGTTTACACAGATGCCTATGAAGATATTTCCATATTTATACAGAGGGCTGTGTAGATATTTCTATATTTATACAGATGGCAGTGTAGATATTTAAATGTTCATACACATGACTGTGTAGGTATTTCCAAGTTTATACAGATGTCTTTGTAGTTATTTCCATGTTTATAGAGATAGCGGTGCAGATATTTCCATGTTTATACAGATAGCGGTGTATATATTTCCATGTTTATACAGATCATGGTGTAGATATATCCATGTTTATAGAGACCGCAGTGTAGATATTTCCATGTTTATAGAGATAGCAGTGTAGATATTTCCATGTTTGTACAGATGGCGGTGTTGATGTTTCCATCTATACACTGATTGCCGTGTAGGTATTTCCATGTGTATACAGATGGCATTGTAGATATTTCCATGTTTATACAGATGGTGGTGTAGATATTTCCATGTTTACACAGATGACTGTATAGGTATTTCCATGTTTATACAGATGGTGGTGTAGATATTTCCAAGTTTATTGAGATAGCGGTGTAGATATTTCCCTGTTTATACAGATAATGGTGTAGAAGTTTCCATGTTTATACAGATAGCGGTGTAAATATTTCCATGTTTATACAGATCACAGTGTAGATATTTCCATGTTTATAGAGATAGCGGTGTAGATATTTCCATGTTTATACCGATAGCGGTGTTGATATTTCCATGTTTATACAGACCGCGGTGTAGATATTTCCATGTTTATACAGATAGCGGTGCAGATATTTCCATGTTTGTACAGATGGCGGTGTTGATATTTCCATCTATACACAGATGACCGTGTAGATATTTAGGCGCAGATATTTCCATGGATATGTAGATGGCGGTGTAGATATTTCCATGTTTATACAGATAGCGGTGTAGTTATTTCCATGTTTATATAGATAGCGGTGTAGATATTTCCATGTATGTACACATGGCTGTGTAGATATTTCCATGTTTATACAGATGGCGGTGTAGATATTTCCATGTTTATACAGATAACTTTGTAAGTATTTCCATGTTTATACAGATGGCGGTGTAGATATTTCGATGTTTATAGAGATAGCAGTGGAGATATTTCCATGTTTATACAGATAGCGGTCTAGATATTTCCATGTTTATACTGATCGTGGTGTAGACATTTCCATGTTTATAGAGATGGCGGTGTAGATATTTCCATGTTCATAGAGATAGCGGTGTTGATTTTTCCATGTTTATAGAGATAGCGGTGTGGATATTTCCATGTTTATACAGATAGGGGTGTAGATATTTCCCTGTTTATAGAGATGGCGGTGTAGATATTTCCATGTTTATACAGATCACGGTGTAGATATTTCCTTGTTTATACAAATAGCGGTGTAGTTATTTCCATGTTTATACAGATAGTGGTGTAGATATTTCCATGTATATACAGATGGCTGTGTAGATATTTCCATGTTTATACAGATGGCTGTGTAGATATTTCCATGTTTATACAGATGACTTTGTAGGTATTTCCATGTTTATACAGATGGCAGTGTAGATATTTCCATGTTTATAGAGATAACTGTGTAGATATTTCCATGTTTATACAGATCGCGCTGTAGATATTTCCATGTTTATACAGATCGCGGTGTAGATATTTCCATGTTTATACAGATCGTGGTGTAGATATTTCCATGTTTATACAGATATCGGTGTAGATATTTCCATGTTTACACTGATTGCGGTGTAGATATTTCCATCTTTCTACAGATGGCATTGTAGATATTTCCATGTTTATACAGATGACTGTATAGGTATTTCCATGTTTTTACAGATGGCGGTGCAGATATTTCCATGTTTACAGAGATGCCTATGCAGATATTTCCATATTTATACAGAGGGCTGTGTAGATATTTCTATATTTATACAGATGGCAGTGTAGATATTTAAATGTTCCTACACATGACTGTGTAGGTATTTCCAAGTTTATACAGATGTCTTTGTAGTTATTTCCATGTTTATAGAGATAGCAGTGCAGATATTTCCATGTTTATACAGATAGCGGTGTATATATTTCCATGTTTATACAGATCATGGTGTAGATATTTCCATGTTTATAGAGACCGCAGTGTAGATATTTCCATGTTTATAGAGATAGCAGTGTAGATATTTCCATGTTTGTACAGATGGCGGTGTTGATGTTTCCATCTATACACTGATTGCCGTGTAGGTATTTCCATGTGTATACAGATGGCATTGTAGACATTTCCATGTTTATACAGATGGTGGTGTAGATATTTCCATGTTTACACAGATGACTGTATAGGTATTTCCATGTTTATACAGATGGCGGTGTAGATATTTCCATGTTTATACAGATAACTTTGTAAGTATTTCCATGTTTATACAGATGGCGGTGTAGATATTTCGATGTTTATAGAGATAGCAGTGGAGATATTTCCATGTTTATACAGATAGCGGTGTAGATATTTCCATGTTTATACAGATGGTATTGTAGCTATTTCCATGTTTATACAGATGGTGGTGTAGATATTTCCATGTTTATTCAGATGAATGTGTAGATATTTCCATGTTTTTACAGATGGCAGTGTAGATATTTCAATGTTTATATAGATGGCGCTGTTGATATTTCCATGTTTATACAGATAACGGTGGAGATATTTCCATGTTTATACAGAGAGCAGTGGACATATTTCCATGTTTATACACATAGCGGTGTACATATTTCCATGTTTATAGAGACAGCGGTGTAGGTATTTCCATGTTTATACAGATAGCGGTGCAGATATTTCCATGTTTACACAGATGCCTATGAAGATATTTCCATATTTATACAGAGGGCTGTGTAGATATTTCTATATTTATACAGATGGCAGTGTAGATATTTAAATGTTCATACACATGACTGTGTAGGTATTTCCAAGTTTATACAGATGTCTTTGTAGTTATTTCCATGTTTATAGAGATAGCGGTGCAGATATTTCCATGTTTATACAGATAGCGGTGTATATATTTCCATGTTTATACAGATCATGGTGTAGATATATCCATGTTTATAGAGACCGCAGTGTAGATATTTCCATGTTTATAGAGATAGAAGTGTAGATATTTCCATGTTTGTACAGATGGCGGTGTTGATGTTTCCATCTATACACTGATTGCCGTGTAGGTATTTCCATGTGTATACAGATGGCATTGTAGATATTTCCATGTTTATACAGATGGTGGTGTAGATATTTCCATGTTTACACAGATGACTGTATAGGTATTTCCATGTTTATACAGATGGTGGTGTAGATATTTCCAAGTTTATTGAGATAGCGGTGTAGATATTTCCCTGTTTATACAGATAATGGTGTAGAAGTTTCCATGTTTATACAGATAGCGGTGTAAATATTTCCATGTTTATACAGATCACAGTGTAGATATTTCCATGTTTATAGAGATAGCGGTGTAGATATTTCCATTTTTATACCGATAGCGGTGTTGATATTTCCATGTTTATACAGACCGCGGTGTAGATATTTCCATGTTTATACAGATAGCGGTGCAGATATTTCCATGTTTGTACAGATGGCGGTGTTGATATTTCCATCTATACACAGATGACCGTGTAGATATTTCCATGTTTATACAGATGGAGGCGCAGATATTTCCATGGATATGTAGATGGCGGTGTAGATATTTCCATGTTTATACAGATAGCGGTGTAGTTATTTCCATGTTTATATAGATAGCGGTGTAGATATTTCCATGTATGTACACATGGCTGTGTAGATATTTCCATGTTTATACAGATGGCGGTGTAGATATTTCCATGTTTATACAGATAACTTTGTAAGTATTTCCATGTTTATACAGATGGCGGTGTAGATATTTCGATGTTTATAGAGATAGCAGTGGAGATATTTCCATGTTTATACAGATAGCAGTGTAGATATTTCCATGTTTATACTGATCGTGGTGTAGACATTTCCATGTTTATAGAGATGGCGGTGTAGATATTTCCATGTTCATAGAGATAGCGGTGTTGATTTTTCCATGTTTATAGAGATAGCGGTGTGGATATTTCCATGTTTATACAGATAGGGGTGTAGATATTTCCCTGTTTATAGAGATGGCGGTGTAGATATTTCCATGTTTATACAGATCACGGTGTAGATATTTCCTTGTTTATACAAATAGCGGTGTAGTTATTTCCATGTTTATACAGATAGTGGTGTAGATATTTCCATGTATATACAGATGGCTGTGTAGATATTTCCATGTTTATACAGATGGCTGTGTAGATATTTCCATGTTTATACACATGACTTTGTAGGTATTTCCATGTTTATACAGATGGCAGTGTAGATATTTCCATGTTTATAGAGATAACTGTGTAGATATTTCCATGTTTATACAGATCGCGCTGTAGATATTTCCATGTTTATACAGATATCGGTGTAGATATTTCCATGTTTACACTGATTGCGGTGTAGATATTTCCATCTTTCTACAGATGGCATTGTAGATATTTCCATGTTTATACAGATGACTGTATAGCTATTTCCATGTTTTTACAGATGCCGGTGCAGATATTTCCATGTTTACAGAGATGCCTATGCAGATATTTCCATATTTATACAGAGGGCTGTGTAGATATTTCTATATTTATACAGATGGCAGTGTAGATATTTAAATGTTCCTACACATGACTGTGTAGGTATTTCCAAGTTTATACAGATGTCTTTGTAGTTATTTCCATGTTTATAGAGATAGCAGTGCAGATATTTCCATGTTTATACAGATAGCGGTGTATATATTTCCATGTTTATACAGATCATGGTGTAGATATTTCCATGTTTATAGAGACCGCAGTGTAGATATTTCCATGTTTATAGAGATAGCAGTGTAGATATTTCCATGTTTGTACAGATGGCGGTGTTGATGTTTCCATCTATACACTGATTGCCGTGTAGGTATTTCCATGTGTATACAGATGGCATTGTAGACATTTCCATGTTTATACAGATGGTGGTGTAGATATTTCCATGTTTACACAGATGACTGTATAGGTATTTCCATGTTTATACAGATGGCGGTGTAGATATTTCCATGTTTATACAGATAACTTTGTAAGTATTTCCATGTTTATACAGATGGCGGTGTAGATATTTCGATGTTTATAGAGATAGCAGTGGAGATATTTCCATGTTTATACAGATAGCGGTGTAGATATTTCCATGTTTATACAGATGGTATTGTAGCTATTTCCATGTTTATACAGATGGTGGTGTAGATATTTCCATGTTTATTCAGATGAATGTGTAGATATTTCCATGTTTTTACAGATGGCAGTGTAGATATTTCAATGTTTATATAGATGGCGCTGTTGATATTTCCATGTTTATACAGATAACGGTGGAGATATTTCCATGTTTATACAGAGAGCAGTGGAGATATTTCCATGTTTATACACATAGCGGTGTACATATTTCCATGTTTATAGAGACAGCGGTGTAGGTATTTCCATGTTTATACAGATAGCGGTGCAGATATTTCCATGTTTACACAGATGCCTATGAAGATATTTCCATATTTATACAGAGGGCTGTGTAGATATTTCTATATTTATACAGATGGCAGTGTAGATATTTAAATGTTCATACACATGACTGTGTAGGTATTTCCAAGTTTATACAGATGTCTTTGTAGTTATTTCCATGTTTATAGAGATAGCGGTGCAGATATTTCCATGTTTATACAGATAGCGGTGTATATATTTCCATGTTTATACAGATCATGGTGTAGATATATCCATGTTTATAGAGACCGCAGTGTAGATATTTCCATGTTTATAGAGATAGAAGTGTAGATATTTCCATGTTTGTACAGATGGCGGTGTTGATGTTTCCATCTATACACTGATTGCCGTGTAGGTATTTCCATGTGTATACAGATGGCATTGTAGATATTTCCATGTTTATACAGATGGTGGTGTAGATATTTCCATGTTTACACAGATGACTGTATAGGTATTTCCATGTTTATACAGATGGTGGTGTAGATATTTCCAAGTTTATTGAGATAGCGGTGTAGATATTTCCCTGTTTATACAGATAATGGTGTAGAAGTTTCCATGTTTATACAGATAGCGGTGTAAATATTTCCATGTTTATACAGATCACAGTGTAGATATTTCCATGTTTATAGAGATAGCGGTGTAGATATTTCCATGTTTATACCGATAGCGGTGTTGATATTTCCATGTTTATACAGACCGCGGTGTAGATATTTCCATGTTTATACAGATAGCGGTGCAGATATTTCCATGTTTGTACAGATGGCGGTGTTGATATTTCCATCTATACACAGATGACCGTGTAGATATTTCCATGTTTATACAGATGGCGGCGCAGATATTTCCATGGATATGTAGATGGCGGTGTAGATATTTCCATGTTTATACAGATAGCGGTGTAGTTATTTCCATGTTTATATAGATAGCGGTGTAGATATTTCCATGTATGTACACATGGCTGTGTAGATATTTCCATGTTTATACAGATGGCGGTGTAGATATTTCCATGTTTATACAGATAACTTTGTAAGTATTTCCATGTTTATACAGATGGCGGTGTAGATATTTCAATGTTTATAGAGATAGCAGTGGAGATATTTCCATGTTTATACAGATAGCAGTGTAGATATTTCCATGTTTATACTGATCGTGGTGTAGACATTTCCATGTTTATAGAGATGGCGGTGTAGATATTTCCATGTTCATAGAGATAGCAGTGTTGATTTTTCGATGTTTATAGAGATAGCGGTGTGGATATTTCCATGTTTATACAGATAGGGGTGTAGATATTTCCCTGTTTATAGAGATGGCGGTGTAGATATTTCCATGTTTATACAGATCACGGTGTAGATATTTCCTTGTTTATACAAATAGCGGTGTAGTTATTTCCATGTTTATACAGATAGTGGTGTAGATATTTCCATGTATATACAGATGGCTGTGTAGATATTTCCATGTTTATACAGATGGCTGTGTAGATATTTCCATGTTTATACAGATGACTTTGTAGGTATTTCCATGTTTATACAGATGGCAGTGTAGATATTTCCATGTTTATAGAGATAACTGTGTAGATATTTCCATGTTTATACAGATCGCGCTGTAGATATTTCCATGTTTATACAGATATCGGTGTAGATATTTCCATGTTTACACTGATTGCGGTGTAGATATTTCCATCTTTCTACAGATGGCATTGTAGATATTTCCATGTTTATACAGATGACTGTATAGCTATTTCCATGTTTTTACAGATGCCGGTGCAGATATTTCCATGTTTACAGAGATGCCTATGCAGATATTTCCATATTTATACAGAGGGCTGTGTAGATATTTCTATATTTATACAGATGGCAGTGTAGATATTTAAATGTTCCTACACATGACTTTGTAGGTATTTCCAAGTTTATACAGATGTCTTTGTAGTTATTTCCATGTTTATAGAGATAGCAGTGCAGATATTTCCATGTTTATACAGATAGCGGTGTATATATTTCCATGTTTATACAGATCATGGTGTAGATATTTCCATGTTTATAGAGACCGCAGTGTAGATATTTCCATGTTTATAGAGATAGCAGTGTAGATATTTCCATGTTTGTACAGATGGCGGTGTTGATGTTTCCATCTATACACTGATTGCCGTGTAGGTATTTCCATGTGTATACAGATGGCATTGTAGACATTTCCATGTTTATACAGATGGTGGTGTAGATATTTCCATGTTTACACAGATGACTGTATAGGTATTTCCATGTTTATACAGATGGCGGTGTAGATATTTCCATGTTTATACAGATAACTTTGTAAGTATTTCCATGTTTATACAGATGGCGGTGTAGATATTTCGATGTTTATAGAGATAGCAGTGGAGATATTTCCATGTTTATACAGATAGCGGTGTAGATATTTCCATGTTTATACAGATGGTATTGTAGCTATTTCCATGTTTATACAGATGGTGGTTTAGATATTTCCATGTTTATTCAGATGAATGTGTAGATATTTCCATGTTTTTACAGATGGCAGTGTAGATATTTCAATGTTTATATAGATGGCGCTGTTGATATTTCCATGTTTATACAGATAACGGTGGAGATATTTCCATGTTTATACAGAGAGCAGTGGAGATATTTCCATGTTTATACACATAGCGGTGTACATATTTCCATGTTTATAGAGACAGCGGTGTAGGTATTTCCATGTTTATACAGATAGCGGTGCAGATATTTCCATGTTTACACAGATGCCTATGAAGATATTTCCATATTTATACAGAGGGCTGTGTAGATATTTCTATATTTATACAGATGGCAGTGTAGATATTTAAATGTTCATACACATGACTGTGTAGGTATTTCCAAGTTTCTACAGATGTCTTTGTAGTTATTTCCATGTTTATAGAGATAGCGGTGCAGATATTTCCATGTTTATACAGATAGCGGTGTATATATTTCCATGTTTATACAGATCATGGTGTAGATATATCTATGTTTATAGAGACCGCAGTGTAGATATTTCCATGTTTATAGAGATAGAAGTGTAGATATTTCCATGTTTGTACAGATGGCGGTGTTGATGTTTCCATCTATACACTGATTGCCGTGTAGGTATTTCCATGTGTATACAGATGGCATTGTAGATATTTCCATGTTTATACAGATGGTGGTGTAGATATTTCCATGTTTACACAGATGACTGTATAGGTATTTCCATGTTTATACAGATGGTGGTGTAGATATTTCCAAGTTTATTGAGATAGCGGTGTAGATATTTCCCTGTTTATACAGATAATGGTGTAGAAGTTTCCATGTTTATACAGATAGCGGTGTAAATATTTCCATGTTTATACAGATCACAGTGTAGATATTTCCATGTTTATAGAGATAGAGGTGTAGATATTTCCATGTTTATACCGATAGCGGTGTTGATATTTCCATGTTTATACAGACCGCGGTGTAGATATTTCCATGTTTATACAGATAGCGGTGCAGATATTTCCATGTTTGTACAGATGGCGGTGTTGATATTTCCATCTATACACAGATGACCGTGTAGATATTTCCATGTTTATACAGATGGAGGCGCAGATATTTCCATGGATATGTAGATGGCGGTGTAGATATTTCCATGTTTATACAGATAGCGGTGTAGTTATTTCCATGTTTATATAGATAGCGGTGTAGATATTTCCATGTATGTACACATGGCTGTGTAGATATTTCCATGTTTATACAGATGGCGGTGTAGATATTTCCATGTTTATACAGATAACTTTGTAAGTATTTCCATGTTTATACAGATGGCGGTGTAGACATTTCGATGTTTATAGAGATAGCAGTGGAGATATTTCCATGTTTATACAGATAGCAGTGTAGATATTTCCATGTTTATACTGATCGTGGTGTAGACATTTCCATGTTTATAGAGATGGCGGTGTAGATATTTCCATGTTCATAGAGATATCGGTGTTGATTTTTCCATGTTTATAGAGATAGCGGTGTGGATATTTCCGTGTTTATACAGATAGGGGTGTAGATATTTCCCTGTTTATAGAGATGGCGATGTAGATATTTCCAAGTTTATACAGATCACGGTGTAGATATTTCCTTGTTTATACAAATAGCGGTGTAGTTATTTCCATGTTTATACAGATAGTGTTGTAGATATTTCCATGTATATACAGATGGCTGTGTAGATATTTCCATGTTTATACAGATGGCTGTGTGGATATTTCCATGTTTATACAGATGACTTTGTAGGTATTTCCATGTTTATACAGATGGCGGTGTAGATATTTCCATGTTTATAGAGATAACTGTGTAGATATTTCCATGTTTATACAGATCACGCTGTAGATATTTCCATGTTTATACAGATCACGGTGTAGATATTTCCATGTTTATACAGATCGTGGTGTAGATATTTCCATGTTTATACAGATATCGGTGTAGATATTTCCATGTTTACACTGATTGCGGTGTAGATATTTCCATCTTTCTACAGATGGCATTGTAGATATTTCCATGTCTGTACAGATGACTGTATAGGTATTTCCATGTTTTTACAGATGGCGGTGCAGATATTTCCATGTTTACAGAGATGCCTATGCAGATATTTCCATATTTATACAGAGGGCTGTGTAGATATTTCTATATTTATACAGATGGCAGTGTAGATATTTAAATGTTCCTACACATGACTGTGTAGGTATTTCCAAGTTTATACAGATGTCTTTGTAGTTATTTCCATGTTTATAGAGACAGCAGTGCAGATATTTCCATGTTTATACAGATAGCGGTGTATATATTTCCATGTTTATACAGATCATGGTGTAGATATTTCCATGTTTATAGAGACCGCAGTGTAGATATTTCCATGTTTATAGAGATACCAGTGTAGATATTTCCATGTTTGTACAGATGGCGGTGTTGATATTTCCATCTATACACTCATTGCCGTGTAGGTATTTCCATGTGTATACAGATGGCATTGTAGACATTTCCATGTTTATACAGATGGTGGTGTAGATATTTCCATGTTTACACAGATGACCGTATAGGTATTTCCATGTTTATACAGATGGCGGTGTAGATATTTCCATGTTTATACAGATAACTTTGTAAGTATTTCCATGTTTATACAGATGGCGGTGTAGATATTTCGATGTTTATAGAGATAGCAGTGGAGATATTTCCATGTTTATACAGATAGCGGTGTAGATATTTCCATGTTTATACTGATCGTGGTGTAGACATTTCCATGTTTATAGAGATGGCGGTGTAGATATTTCCATGTTCATAGAGATAGCGGTGTTGATTTTTCCATGTTTATAGAGATAGCGGTGTGGATATTTCCATGTTTATACAGATAGGGGTGTAGATATTTCCCTGTTTATAGAGATGGCGGTGTAGATATTTCCATGTTTATACAGATCACGGTGTAGATATTTCCTTGTTTATACAAATAGCGGTGTAGTTATTTCCATGTTTATACAGATAGTGGTGTAGATATTTCCATGTATATACAGATGGCTGTGTAGATATTTCCATGTTTATACAGATGGCTGTGTAGATATTTCCATGTTTATACAGATGACTTTGTAGGTATTTCCATGTTTATACAGATGGCGGTGTAGATATTTCCATGTTTATAGAGATAACTGTGTAGATATTTCCATGTTTATACAGATCGCGGTGTAGATATTTCCATGTTTATAGAGATCACGGTGTAGATATTTCCATGTTTATACAGATTGCGGTGTAGATATTTCCATGTTTTTACAGATATCGGTGTAGATATTTCCATGTTTACACAGATTGCGGTGTAGATATTTCCATCTTTCTACAGATGGCATTGTAGATATTTCCATGTTTATACAGATGACTGTATAGGTATTTCCATGTTTTTACAGATGGCGGTGCAGATATTTCCATGTCTATAGAGATAGCGGTGTAGACATTTCCATGTTTGTACAGATGGTGGTGTTGATTTTTCCAGCTATACACAGATGGCCGTGTAGATATTTCCATGTTTATTCAGATGGCGGCGTAGATATTTCCAAGTTCTTACAGATGGCGGTGTAGTTATTTCCATGTTTATACAGATAGCGGTGTAGGTATTTCCATGTTTACACAGATGGTGGTGTAGATATTTCCGTGTTTATACACATGGCGGAGTAGATACTTCCATCTTTATTGAGATGGCAGTGTAGATATTTTCATGTTCATACACATGGCGGTGTAGATATTTCCAAATTTATAGAGATAGCGGTGTAGATATTTCCATCTTTCTACAGATGGCAGTGTAGATATTTCCATGTTTATACAGATGGCCGTGTAGATATTTCCATAATTATACAGATGTCGGTGTAGATATTTCCATGTGTATACAGATGGTATTGTAGCTATTTCCATGTTTATACAGATGGTGGTGTAGATATTTCCATGTTTATTCAGATGAAGGTGTAGATATTTCCATGTTTTTACGGATGGCAGTGTAGATATTTCAATGTTTATATCGATGGCGCTGTTGATATTTCCATGTTTATACAGATAACGGAGATATTTCCATGTTTATACAGAGAGCAGTGGAGATATTTCCATGTTTATACACATAGCGGTGTACATATTCCCATGTTTATAGAGACAGCGGTGTAGGTATTTCCACGTTTATACAGATAGCGGTGCAGATATTTCCATGTTTACACAGATGCCTATGCAGATATTTCCATATTTATACAGAGGGCTGTGTAGATATTTCTATATTTATACAGATGGCAGTGTAGATATTTAAATGTTCCTACACATGACTGTGTAGGTATTTCCATGTTTATACAGATGTCTTTTTAGTTATTTCCATGTTTATAGAGATAGCGGTGCAGATATTTCCATGTTTATACAGTTAGCGGTGTATATATTTCCATGTTTATACAGATCATGGTGTAGATATTTCCATGTTTATAGAGACCGCAGTGTAGATATTTCCATGTTCATAGAGATAGAAGTGTAGATATTTCCATGTTTGTACAGATGGCGGTTTTGATGTTTCCATCTATACACTGATTGCCGTGTAGGTATTTCCATGTGTATACAGATGGCATTGTAGATACTTCCATGTTTATACAGATGGTGGTGTAGATATTTCCATGTTTACACAGATGACTGTATAGATATTTCCATGTTTATACAGATGGTGGTGTAGATATTTCCAAGTTTATTGAGATAGCGGTGTAGATATTTCCATATTTATACAGATAACGGTGAAGAAGTTTCCATGTTTATACAGATAGCGGTGTAAATATTTCCATGTTTATACAGATCACGGTGTAGATATTTCCATGTTTATAGAGATAGCGGTGTAGATATTTCCATGTTTATACCGATAGCGGTGTTGATATTTCCAAGTTTGTACACACCGTGGTGTAGATATTTCCATGTATGTACACATGGCTGTGTAGATATTTCCATGTTTATACAGATGGTGGTGTAGATATTTCCATGTTTACACAGATGACTGTATAAATATTTCCATGTTTATACAGATAGCGGTGCAGATATTTCCATGTTTGTACAGATGGAAGTGTTGATATTTCCATCTATACATGGATGACCGTGTAGATATTTCCATGTTTATACAGATGGCGGTGTAGATATTTCGATGTTTATAGAGATAGCAGTGGAGATATTTCCATGTTTATACAGATAGCGGTGTAGATAATTCCATGTTTATAGTGATCGTGGTGTAGACACTTCCATGATTATAGAGATGGCGGTGTAGATATTTCCATGTTCATAGAGATAGCGGTGTTGATTTTTCCGTGTTTATAGAGACAGCGGTGTGGATATTTCCATGTTTATACAGATAGGGGTGTAGATATTTCCCTGTTTATAGAGATGGAGGTGTAGATATTTCCATGTTTATACAGATCACGGTGTAGATATTTCCTTGTTTATACAAATAGCGGTGTAGTTATTTCCATGTTTATTCAGATAGCGGTGTAGATATTTCCATGTATATACAGATGGCTGTGTAGATATTTCCATGTTTATACAGATGGCTGTGTAGATATTTCCATGTTTATACAGATGACTTTGTAGGTATTTCCATGTTTATACAGATGGCGGTGTAGATATTTCCATGTTTATAGAGATAACTGTGTAGATATTTCCATGTTTATACAGATAGCGGTGTAGATATTTCCATGTTTATTCAGATCGCGGTGTAGATATTTCCATGTTGATACAGATCGCGGTGTAGATATTTCCATGTTTGTACAGATCGCGGTGTAGATATTTCCATGTTTATACAGATAGCCGTGTAGATATTTCCATGTTTTTACAGATATCGGTGTAGATATTTCCATGTTTACACAGATTGCGGTGTAGATATTTCCATCTTTCTACAGATGGCATTGTAGATATTTCCATGTTTATACAGATGACTGTATAGTTATTTCCATGCTTTTACAGATGGCGGTGCAGATATTTCCATGTCTATAGAGATAGCGGTGTAGATATTTCCATGTTTGTACAGATGGCGGTGTTGATATTTCCATCTATACACAGATGTCCGTGTAGATATTTCCATGTTTATTCAGATGGCGGCGTAGATATTTCCAAGGACATGCAGATGGCGGTGTAGTTATTTCCATGTTTATACAGATAGCGGTGTAGGTATTTCCATGTTTACACAGATGGTCGTGTAGATATTTCCGTGTTTATACACATGGCGGAGTAGATACTTCCATCTTTATGGAGATGGCAGTGCAGATATTTTCATGTTCATAGAGATGGCGGTGTAGATATTTCCATATTTATAGAGATAGCGGTGTAGATATTTCCATCTTTCTACAGATGGCAGTGTAGATATTTCCATGTTTATACAGATGGCCGTGTAGATATTTCCATATTTATACAGATGTCTGTGTAGATATTTCCATGTGTATACAGATGGTATTGTAGCTATTTCCATGTTTATACCGATGGTGGTGTAGATATTTCCATGTTTATTCAGATGAATGTGTAGATATTTCCATGTTTTTACAGATTGCAGTGTAGATATTTCAATGTTTATATAGATGGCGCTGTTGATATTTCCATGTTTATGCAGATAACGGTGGAGATATTTCCATGTTTATACAGAGAGCAGTGGAGATATTTCCATGTTTATACACATAGCGGTGTACATATTTCCATGTTTATAGAGAGAGCGGTGTAGGTATTTCCACGTTTATACAGACAGCGGTGCAGATATTTCCATGTTTACACAGATGCCTATGCAGATATTTCCATATTTATACAGAGGGCTGTGTAGATATTTCTATATTTATACAGATGGCAGTGTAGATATTTAAATGTTCCTACACATGACTGTGTAGGTATTTCCATGTTTATACAGATGTCTTTGTAGTTATTTCCATGTCCATAGAGATAGCGGTGCAGATATTTCCATGTTTATACAGATAGCGGTGTATATATTTCCATGTTTATACAGATGATGGTGTAGATATTTCCATGTTTATACAGATACCGGTGTAGATATTTCCATGTTTATACAGACCGCAGTGAAGATATTTCCATGTTTATAGAGATAGCAGTGTAGATATTTCCATGTTTGTACAGACGGCGGTGTTGATGTTTCCATCTATACACTGATTTCCGTGTAGGTATTTCCATGTGTATACAGATGGCATTGTAGATATTTCCATGTTTATACAGATGGTGGTGTAGATATTTCCATGTTTACACTGATGACTGTAGGTATTTCCACGTTTATACGGATGGCGGTGTAGATATTTCCAAGTTTATAGAGATAGCGGTGTAGATATTTCCATATTTATACAGATAACGGTGTAGAAGTTTCCATGTTTATACAGATAGCAGAGTAAATATTTCCAAGTTTATACAGATCACGGTGTAGATATTTCCATGTTTATAGAGATAGCGGTGTAGATATTTCCATGTTTATACCGATAGCGGTGTTGATATTTCCATGTTTATACAGACCGCGGTGTAGATATTTCCATGTTTATACAGATAGCGGTGCAGATATTTCCATGTTTGTACAGATGGCGGTGTTGATATTTCCATCTATACACAGATGACCGTGAAGATATTTCCATGTTTATACAGATGGCGGTGCAGATATTTCCATGGATATGTAGATGGCGGTGTAGATATTTCCATATTTATACAGATAGCGGTGTAGTCATTTCCATGTTTATATAGATAGCGGTGTAGATATTTCCAAGTATGTACACATGGCTGTGTAGATATTTCCATGTTTATACAGATGGCGGTGTAGATATTTCCATGTTTATACAGATAACTTTGTAAGTATTTCCATGTTTATACAGATGGCGGTGTAGATATTTCGATGTTTATAGAGATAGCAGTGGAGATATTTCCATGTTTATACAGATAGCGGTGTAGATATTTCCATGTTTATACTTATCGTGGTGTAGACACTTCCATGTTTATAGAGATGGCGGTGTAGATATTTCCATGTTCATAGAGATAGCGGTGTTGATTTTTCCATGTTTATAGAGATAGCGGTGTGGATATTTCCATGTTTATACAGATAGGGGTGTAGATATTTCCCTGTTTATAGAAATGGCGGTGTAGATATTTCCATGTTTATACAGATCACGGTGTAGATATTTCCTTGTTTATACAAATAGCGGTGTAGTTATTTCCATGTTCATACAGATAGTGGTGTAGATATTTCCATGTATATACAGATGGCTGTGTAGATATTTCCATGTTTATACAGAGGGCTGTGTAGATATTTCCATGTTTATACAGATGACTTTGTAGGTATTTCCATGTTTATACAGATGGCGGTGTAGATATTTCCATGTTATATAGATAACTGTGTAGATATTTCCATGTTTATACAGATAGCGGTGTAGATATTTCCATGTTTATACAGATCGCGGTGTAGATATTTCCATGTTTATACAGATCGCGGTGTAGATATTTCCATGTTTATACAGATAGCGGTGTAGATATTTCCATGTTTCTACAGATATCGGTGTAGATATTTCCATGTTTACACAGATTGCGGTGTAGATATTTCCATCTTTCTACAGATGGCATTGTAGATATTTCCATGTTTATACAGATGACTGTATAGGTATTTCCATGTTTTTACAGATGGCGGTGCAGATATTTCCATGCCTATAGAGATAGCGGTGTAGATATTTCCATGTTTGTACAGATGGCGGTGTTGATATTTCCATCTATACACAGATGGCCGTGTAGATATTTCCATGTTTATTCAGATGGCGGCGTAGATATTTCCAAGGACGTGCAGATGGCGGTGTAGTTATTTCCAAGTTTATACAGATAGCGGTGTAGATATTTCCACGTTTACACAGATGGTGGTGTAGATATTTCCGTGTTTATACACATGGCGGAGTAGATACTTCCATCTTTATGGAGATGGCAGTGTAGATATTTTCATGTTCATAGAGATGGCGGTGTAGATATTTCCATATTTATAGAGATAGCGGTGTAGATATTTCCATCTTTCTACAGATGGCAGTGTAGATATTTCCATGTTTATACAGATGGCCGTGTAGATAATTCCATATTTATACAGATGTCTGTGTAGATATTTCCATGTGTATACAGATGGTATTGTAGCTATTTCCATGTTTATACAGATGGTGGTGTAGATATTTCCATGTTTATTCAGATGAATGTGTAGATATTTCCATGTTTTTACAGATTGCAGTGTAGATATTTCAATGTTTATATAGATGGCGCTGTTGATATTTCCATGTTTATGCAGATAACGGTGGAGATATTTCCATGTTTATACAGAGAGCAGTGGAGATATTTCCATGTTTATACACATAGCGGTGTACATATTTCCATGTTTATAGAGAGAGCGGTGTAGGTATTTCCACGTTTATACAGACAGCTGTGCAGATATTTCCATGTTTACACAGATGCCTATGCAGATATTTCCATATTTATACAGAGGGCTGTGTAGATATTTCTATATTTATACAGATGGCAGTGTAGATATTTAAATGTTCCTACACATGACTGTGTAGGTATTTCCATGTTTATACAGATGTCTTTTTAGTTATTTCCATGTTTATAGAGATAGCGGTGCAGATATTTCCATGTTTATACAGATAGCGATGTATATATTTCCATGTTTATACAGATAATGGTGTGGATATTTCCATGTTTATACAGATACCGGTGTAGATATTTCCATGTTTATACAGACCACAGTGTAGATATTTCCATGTTTATAGAGATAACAGTGTAGATATTTCCATGTTTATACAGATGGTGGTGTAGATATTTCCATGTTTACACAGATGACTGTATAGGTATTTCCATGTTTATACACATGGTGGTGTAGATATTTCCAAGTTTATAGAGATAGCGGTGTTGATATTTCCATATTTATACAGATAACGGTGTGGAAGTTTCCATGTTTATACAGATAGCGGTGTAAATATTTCCATGTTTCCACAAATCACTGTGTAGATATTTCCATGTTTATAGAGATAGCGGTGTAGATATTTCCATGTTTATACCGATAGCGGTGTTGATATTTCCATGTTTATACAGACCGCGGTGTAGATATATCCATGTTTATAAAGATAGCGGTGCAGATATTTCCATGTTTGTACAGATGGCGGTGTTGATATTTCCATCTATACACAGATGACCGTGTAGATATTTCCATGTTTATACAGATGGCGGCGCAGATATTTCCATGGATATGTAGATGGCGGTGTAGATATTTCCATGTTTATACAGATAGCGGTGTAGTTATTTCCATGTTTATATAGATAGCGGTGTAGATATTTCCATGTATGTACACATGGCTGTGTAGATATTTCCATGTTTATACAGATGGCAGTGTAGATATTTCCATGTTTATACAGATAACCTTGTAAGTATTTCCATGTTTAGTCAGATGGCGGTGTAGATATTTCGATGTTTATAGAGACAGCTGTGGAGATATTTCCATGTTTATACAGATAGCGGTGTAGATATTTCCATGTTTATACTGATCGTGGTGTAGACATTTCCAAGTTTATAGAGATGGCGGTGTAGATATTTCCATGTTCATAGAGATAGCAGTGTTGATTTTTCCATGTTTATAGAGATAGCGGTGTGGATATTTCCATGTTTATACAGATAGGGGTGTAGATATTTCCCTGTTTATAGAGATGGCGGTGTAGATATTTCCATGTTTATACAGATCATGGTGTAGATATTTCCTCGTTTATACAAATAGCGGTGTAGTTATTTCCATGTTTATACAGATAGTGGTGTAGATATTTCCATGTATATACTGATGGCTGTGTAGATATTTCCATGTTTATACAGATGGCTGTGTAGATATTTCCATGTTTATACAGATGACTTTGTAGGTATTTCCATGTTTATTCAGATGGCGGTGTAGATATTTCCATGTTTATAGAGATAACTGTGTAGATATTTCCCTGTTTATACAGATCGCGGTGTAGATATTTCCATGTTTATACAGATCGTGGTGTAGATATTTCCATGTTTATACAGATCGCGGTGTAGATATTTCCATGTTTATACAGATATCGGTGTAGATATTTCCATTTTTACACAGAATGCGGTGTAGATATTTCCATCTTTCTACAGATTGCATTGTAGATATTTCCATGTTTATACAGATTACTGTATAGGTATTTCCATGCTTTTACAGATGGCGGTGCAGATATTTCCATGTCTATAGAGATAGCGGTGTAGATATTTCCATGTTTGTACAGATGGCGCTGTTGATATTTCCAGCTATACCCAAATGGCCGTGTAGATATTTCCATGTTTATTCAGATGGCGGCGTAGGTATTTCCAAGGACATGCAGATGTCGGTGTAGATATTTCCATGTTTATACAGATAGCGGTGTAGGTATTTCCATGTTTACGCAGATGGTGGTGTAGATATTTCCGTGTTTATACACATGGCGGAGTAGATACTTCCATCTTTATTGAGATGGCAGTGTAGATATTTTCATGTTCATACGGATGGCGGTGTAGATATTTCCATATTTATAGAGATAGCGGTGTAGATATTTCCATCTTTGTACAGATGGCAGTGTAGATATTTCCATGTTTATACAGATGGCCGTGTAGATATTTCCATATTTATACAGATGTTGGTGTAGATATTTCCATGGGTATACAGATGGTATTGTAGCTATTTCCATGTTTATACAGATGGTGGTGTAGATATTTCCATGTTTATTCAGATGAACGTGTAGATATTTCCATGTTTTTACAGATGGCAGTGTAGATATTTCAATGTTTATATAGATGGCGCTGTTGATATTTCCATGTTTATACAGATAACGGTGGAGATATTTCCATGTTTATACAGAGAGCAGTGGAGATATTTCCATGTTTATACACATAGCGGTGTACATATTTCCATGTTTATAGAGACAGCGGTGTAGGTATTTCCAGGTTTATACAGATAGCGGTGCAGATATTTCCATGTTTACACAGATGCCTATGCAGATATTTCCATATTTATGCAGAGGGCTGTGTAGATATTTCTATATTTATACAGATGGCAGTGTAGATATTTAAATGTTCCTACATATGACTGTGTAGGTATTTCCATATTTATACAGATGTCTTTGTAGTTATTTCCATGTTCATAGAGATAGCGGTGCAGATATTTCCATGTTTATACAGATAGCGCTGTATATATTTCCATGTTTATACAGATCATGGTGTAGATATTTCCATGTTTATAGAGACCGCAGTGTAGATATTTCCATGTTTATAGAGATAGCAGTGTAGATATTTCCATGTTTGTACAGATGGCGGTGTTGATGTTTCCATCTATACACTGATTGCCGTGTAGGTATTTCCATGTGTATACAGATGGCATTGTAGATATTTCCATGTTTATACAGATGGTGGTGTAGATATTTCCATGTTTACACAGATGACTGTATAGGTATTTCCATGTTTATACAGATGGTGGTGTAGATATTTCCAAGTTTATTGAGATAGCGGTGTAGATATTTCCATATTTATACAGATAACGGTGTAGAAGTTTCCATGTTTATACAGATAGCGGTGTAAATATTTCCATGTTTATACAGATCACGGTGTAGATATTTCCATGTTTATAGAGATAGCGGTGTAGATATTTCCATGTTTATACCGATAGCGGTGTTGATATTTCCATGTTTATACAGACCGCGGTGTAGATATTTCCATGTTTGTACAGATAGCGGTGCAGATATTTCCATGTTTGTACAGATGGCGGTGTTGATATTGCCATCTATACACAGATGACCGTGTAGATATTTCCATGTTTATACAGATGGCGGCGCAGATATTTCCATGGATATGTAGATGGCGGTGTAGATATTTCCATGTTTATACAGATAGCGGTGTAGTTATTTCCATGTTTATATAGATAGCGGTGTAGATATTTCCATGTATGTACACATGGCTGTGTAGATATTTCCATGTTTATACAGATGGCGGTGTAGATATTTCCATGTTTATACAGATAACTTTGTAAGTATTTCCATGTTTATACAGATGGCGGTGTAGATATTTCGATGTTTATAGAGATAGCAGTGGAGATATTTCCATGTTTATACAGATAGCGGTGTAGATATTTCCATGTTTATACTGATCGTGGTGTAGACATTTCCATGTTTATAGAGATGGCGGTGTAGATATTTCCATGTTCATAGAGATAGTGGTGTTGATTTTTCCATGTTTATAGAGATAGCGGTGTGGATATTTCCATGTTTATACAGATAGGGGTGTAGATATTTCCGTGTTTATAGAGATGGCGGTGTAGAAATTTCCATGTTTATACAGATCACGGTGTAGATATTTCCTTGTGTATGCAAAGAGCAGTGTAGTTATTTCCATGTTTATACAGTGCACGGTGTAGATATTTCCTTGTTTATACAAATAGCGGTGTAGTTATTTCATGTTTATACAGATAGCGGTGTAGATATTTCCATGTATATACAGATGGCTGTGTAGATATTTCCATGTTTATATAGATGGCTGTGTAGATATTTCCATGTTTATATAGATGGTGGTGTAGATATTACCATGTTTATACAGATAGCGTTGTAGATATTTCCAGGTTTATACAGATAGCGGTGTAGATATTTCCATGTTTATACAGATGACTGTGTAGATATTTCCATGTTTATACAGATGACTTGTAGGTATTTCCATGTTTATACAGATGGCGGTGTAGATATTTCCATGTTTATAGAGATAGCTGTGTAGGCATTTCCATGTTTCTACAGATAGCGATGTAGATATTTCCATGTTTATACAGATTGCGGTGTAGATATTTCCATGTTTATGCAGATCGCGGTGTAGATATTTCCATGTTTATACAGTCAGCGGTGTAGATATTTCCATGTTTTTACAGATATTGGTGTAGATATTTCCATGTTTACACAGATTGCGGTGTAGATATTTCCATCTTTCTACAGATGGCATTGTAGATATTTCCATGTTTATACAGATGGCGGTGTAGATATTTCCATGTTTATATAGATGGTGGTGTAGATATTACCATGTTTATACAGATAGCGGTGTAGATATTTCCAGGTTTGTACAGATAGCGGTGTAGATATTTCCTTGTTTATACAGATGGCGGTGTAGATATTTCCATGTTTATAGAGATGGCGGTGTAGATATTTCCATGTTTATACAGATATCGGTGTAAATATTTCCATGGTTATACAGATCACGGTGTAGATATTTCCATGTTTATAGAGATAGCGGTGTATATATTTCCATGTTTATACAGATAGCGGTGTAGATATTTCAATGTTTATACAGAACACGATGTATTTTTTTCCGTGTTTATACAGAGAGCGGTGCAGATATTTCCATGTTTGTACAGATGGCGGTGTTGATATTTCCATCTGTACACAGATGACCGTGTAGATAATTCCATGTTTATACAGATGGCGGCGCAGATATTTCTATGGATATGTAGATGGCGGTGTAAACATTTCCATGTATATACAGATAGCGGTGTAGATATTTCCATGTTTATATAGAGAGCGGTGTAGATATTTCCATATATGTACACATGGCTGTGTAGATATTTCCATGTTTATACAGATGGCGGTGTAGATATTTCCATGTTTATACAGATAACTTTGTAAGTATTTCCATGTTTATACAGATGGCGGTGTAGATATTTCGATGTTTACAGAGATAGCAGTGGAGATATTTCCATGTTTATAGAGATAGCGGTGTAGATATTTCCACGTTTATACTGATCGCGGTGTAGTTATTTCCATGTTTATAGAGATAGCGGTGTGGATATTTCCATGTTTATACAGATAGGGGTGTAGATATTTCCATGTTTATAGAGATGGCGTTGTAGATATTTCCATGTTTATAGAGATCACGGTGTAGATATTTCCTTGTTTATGCAAATAGCGGTGTAGTTATTTCCATGTTTATACAGATAGCGGTGTAGGTATTTCCTTGTTTATACAAATAGCAGTGTAGATATTTCCATGTTTACACAGATTGCGGTGTAGATATTTCCATCTTTCTACAGATGGCATTGTAGATATTTCCATGTTTATACAGATGGCGGTGTAGATATTTCCATGTTTATATAGATGGTGGTGTAGATATTACCATGTTTATACAGATAGCGGTGTAGATATTTCCAGGTTTATACAGATAGCGGTGTAGATATTTCCATGTTTATACAGATGGCGGTGTAGATATTTCCATGTTTATAGAGATGGCGGTGTAGATATTTCCATGTTTATACAGATGTCGGTGTAAATATTTCCAAGGTTATACAGATCACGGTGTAGATATTTCCATGTTTATAGAGATAGCGGTGTATATATTTCCATGTTTATACAGATAGTGGTGTAGATATTTCCATGTTTATACAGAACACGGTGTAGATATTTCCATGTTTATACAGAGAGCGGTGCAGATATTTCCATGTTTGTACAGATGGCGGTGTTGATATTTCCATCTGTACACAGATGACCGTGTAGATAATTCCATGTTTATACAGGTGGCGGTGCAGATATTTCTATGGATATGTAGATGGCGGTGTAAACATTTCCATGTATATACAGATAGCGGTGTAGATATTTCCATGTTTATATAGAGAGCGGTGTAGATATTTCCATATATGTACACATGGCTGTGTAGATATTTCCATGTTTATACAGATGGCGGTGTAGATATTTCCATGTTTATACAGATAAATTTGTAAGTATTTCCATGTTTATACAGATGGCGGTGTAGATATTTCGATGTTTATAGAGATAGCAGTGGAGATATTTCCATGTTTATAGAGATAGCGGTGTAGATATTTCCACTTTTATACTGATCGCGGTGTAGTTATTTCCATGTTTATAGAGATAGCGGTGTGGATATTTCCATGTTTATACAGATAGGGGTGTAGATATTTCCATGTTTATAGAGATGGCGTTGTAGATATTTCCATGTTTATACAGATCACGGTGTAGATATTTCCTTGTGTATGCAAAGAGCAGTGTAGTTATTTCCATGTTTATACAGTGCACGGTGTAGATATTTCCTTGTTTATACAAATAGCGGTGTAGTTATTTCATGTTTATACAGATAGCGGTGTAGATATTTCCATGTATATACAGATGGCTGTGTAGATATTTCCATGTTTATATAGATGGCTGTGTAGATATTTCCATGTTTATATAGATGGTGGTGTAGATATTACCATGTTTATACAGATAGCGTTGTAGATATTTCCAGGTTTATACAGATAGCGGTGTAGATATTTCCATGTTTATACAGATGACTGTGTAGATATTTCCATGTTTATACAGATGACTTGTAGGTATTTCCATGTTTATACAGATGGCGGTGTAGATATTTCCATGTTTATAGAGATAGCTGTGTAGGTATTTCCATGTTTCTACAGATAGCGATGTAGATATTTCCATGTTTATACAGATTGCGGTGTAGATATTTCCATGTTTATGCAGATCGTGGTGTAGATATTTCCATGTTTATACAGTCAGCGGTGTAGATATTTCCATGTTTTTACAGATATTGGTGTAGATATTTCCATGTTTACACAGATTGCGGTGTAGATATTTCCATCTTTCTACAGATGGCATTGTAGATATTTCCATGTTTATACAGATGGCGGTGTAGATATTTCCATGTTTATATAGATGGTGGTGTAGATATTACCATGTTTATACAGATAGCGGTGTAGATATTTCCAGGTTTGTACAGATAGCGGTGTAGATATTTCCTTGTTTATACAGATGGCGGTGTAGATATTTCCATGTTTATAGAGATGGCGGTGTAGATATTTCCATGTTTATACAGATATCGGTGTAAATATTTCCATGGTTATACAGATCACGGTGTAGATATTTCCATGTTTATAGAGACAGCGGTGTATATATTTCCATGTTTATACAGATAGCGGTGTAGATATTTCCATGTTTATACAGAACACGATGTATTTTTTTCCGTGTTTATACAGAGAGCGGTGCAGATATTTCCATGTTTGTACAGATGGCGGTGTTGATATTTCCATCTGTACACAGATGACCATGTAGATAATTCCATGTTTATACAGATGGCGGCGCAGATATTTCTATGGATATGTAGATGGCGGTGTAAACATTTCCATGTATATACAGATAGCGGTGTAGATATTTCCATGTTTATATAGAGAGCGGTGTAGATATTTCCATATATGTACACATGGCTGTGTAGATATTTCCATGTTTATACAGATGGCGGTGTAGATATTTCCATGTTTATACAGATAACTTTGTAAGTATTTCCATGTTTATACAGATGGCGGTGTAGATATTTCGATGTTTACAGAGATAGCAGTGGAGATATTTCCATGTTTATAGAGATAGCGGTGTAGATATTTCCACGTTTATACTGATCGCGGTGTAGTTATTTCCATGTTTATAGAGATAGTGGTGTGGATATTTCCATGTTTATACAGATAGGGGTGTAGATATTTCCATGTTTATAGAGATGGCGTTGTAGATATTTCCATGTTTATAGAGATCACGGTGTAGATATTTCCTTGTTTATGCAAATAGCGGTGTAGTTATTTCCATGTTTATACAGATAGCGGTGTAGGTATTTCCTTGTTTATACAAATAGCAGTGTAGATATTTCCATGTTTACACAGATTGCGGTGTAGATATTTCCATCTTTCTACAGATGGCATTGTAGATATTTCCATGTTTATACAGATGGCGGTGTAGATATTTCCATGTTTATATAGATGGTGGTGTAGATATTACCATGTTTATACAGATAGCGGTGTAGATATTTCCAGGTTTATACAGATAGCGGTGTAGATATTTCCATGTTTATACAGATGGCGGTGTAGATATTTCCATGTTTATAGAGATGGCGGTGTAGATATTTCCATGTTTATACAGATGTCGGTGTAAATATTTCCAAGGTTATACAGATCACGGTGTAGATATTTCCATGTTTATAGAGATAGCGGTGTATATATTTCCATGTTTATACAGATAGCGGTGTAGATATTTCCATGTTTATACAGAACACGGTGTAGATATTTCCATGTTTATACAGAGAGCGGTGCAGATATTTCCATGTTTGTACAGATGGCGGTGTTGATATTTCCATCTGTACACAGATGACCGTGTAGATAATTCCATGTTTATACAGATGGCGGCGCAGATATTTCTATGGATATGTAGATGGCGGTGTAACATTTCCATGTATATACAGATAGCGGTGTAGATATTTCCATGTTTATATAGAGAGCGGTGTAGATATTTCCATATATGTACACATGGCTGTGTAGATATTTCCATGTTTATACAGATGGCGGTGTAGATATTTCCATGTTTATACAGATAACTTTGTAAGTATTTCCATGTTTATACAGATGGCGGTGTAGATATTTCGATGTTTATAGAGATAGCAGTGGAGATATTTCCATGTTTATAGAGATAGCGGTGTAGATATTTCCACTTTTATACTGATCGCGGTGTAGTTATTTCCATGTTTATAGAGATAGCGGTGTGGATATTTCCATGTTTATACAGATAGGGGTGTAGATATTTCCATGTTTATAGAGATGGCGTTGTAGATATTTCCATGTTTATACAGATCACGGTGTAGATATTTCCTTGTGTATGCAAAGAGCAGTGTAGTTATTTCCATGTTTATACAGTGCACGGTGTAGATATTTCCTTGTTTATACAAATAGCGGTGTAGTTATTTCATGTTTATACAGATAGCGGTGTAGATATTTCCATGTATATACAGATGGCTGTGTAGATATTTCCATGTTTATATAGATGGCTGTGTAGATATTTCCATGTTTATATAGATGGTGGTGTAGATATTACCATGTTTATACAGATAGCGTTGTAGATATTTCCAGGTTTATACAGATAGCGGTGTAGATATTTCCATGTTTATACAGATGACTGTGTAGATATTTCCATGTTTATACAGATGACTTGTAGGTATTTCCATGTTTATACAGATGGCGGTGTAGATATTTCCATGTTTATAGAGATAGCTGTGTAGATATTTCCATGTTTCTACAGATAGCGATGTAGATATTTCCATGTTTATACAGATTGCGGTGTAGATATTTCCATGTTTATGCAGATCGCGGTGTAGATATTTCC
Source organism: Pan troglodytes (assembly GCF_028858775.2). Lineage (NCBI taxonomy): Eukaryota > Metazoa > Chordata > Mammalia > Primates > Hominidae > Pan > Pan troglodytes. The sequence goes on along the minus strand of NC_072405.2, from coordinate 2,096,295 downwards.
ATGTTTATACAGTCAGCGGTGTAGATATTTCCATGTTTTTACAGATATTGGTGTAGATATTTCCATGTTTACACAGATTGCGGTGTAGATATTTCCATCTTTCTACAGATGGCATTGTAGATATTTCCATGTTTATACAGATGGCGGTGTAGATATTTCCATGTTTATATAGATGGTGGTGTAGATATTACCATGTTTATACAGATAGCGGTGTAGGTATTTCCAGGTTTGTACAGATAGCGGTGTAGATATTTCCTTGTTTATACAGATGGCGGTGTAGATATTTCCATGTTTATAGAGATGGCGGTGTAGATATTTCCATGTTTATACAGATATCGGTGTAAATATTTCCATGGTTATACAGATCACGGTGTAGATATTTCCATGTTTATAGAGATAGCGGTGTATATATTTCCATGTTTATACAGATAGCGGTGTAGATATTTCCATGTTTATACAGAACACGATGTATTTTTTTCCGTGTTTATACAGAGAGCGGTGCAGATATTTCCATGTTTGTACAGATGGCGGTGTTGATATTTCCATCTGTACACAGATGACCGTGTAGATAATTCCATGTTTATACAGATGGCGGTGCAGATATTTCTATGGATATGTAGATGGCGGTGTAAACATTTCCATGTATATACAGATAGCGGTGTAGATATTTCCATGTTTATATAGAGAGAGGTGTAGATATTTCCATATATGTACACATGGCTGTGTAGATATTTCCATGTTTATACAGATGGCGGTGTAGATATTTCCATGTTTATACAGATAACTTTGTAAGTATTTCCATGTTTATACAGATGGCGGTGTAGATATTTCGATGTTTATAGAGATAGCAGTGGAGATATTTCCATGTTTATAGAGATAGCGGTGTAGATATTTCCACGTTTATACTGATCGCGGGGTAGTTATTTCCGTGTTTATAGAGATAGCGGTGTGGATATTTCCATGTTTATACAGATAGGGGTGTAGATATTTCCATGTTTATAGAGATGGCGTTGTAGATATTTCCATGTTTATAGAGATCACGGTGTAGATATTTCCTTGTTTATGCAAATAGCGGTGTAGTTATTTCCATGTTTATACAGATAGCGGTGTAGGTATTTCCTTGTTTATACAAATAGCAGTGTAGATATTTCCATGTTTACACAGATTGCGGTGTAGATATTTCCATCTTTCTACAGATGGCATTGTAGTTATTTCCATGTTTATACAGATGGTGGTGTAGATATTTCCATGTTTATATAGATGGTGGTGTAGATATTACCATGTTTATACAGATAGCGGTGTAGATATTTCCAGGTTTATACAGATAGCGGTGTAGATATTTCCATGTTTATACAGATGGCGGTGTAGATATTTCCATGTTTATAGAGATGGCGGTGTAGATATTTCCATGTTTATACAGATGTCGGTGTTAATATTTGCAAGGTTATACAGATCACGGTGTAGATATTTCCATGTTTATAGAGATAGCGGTGTATATATTTCCATGTTTATACAGATAGCGGTGTAGATATTTCCATGTTTATACAGAACACGGTGTAGATATTTCCATGTTTATACAGAGAGCGGTGCAGATATTTCCATGTTTGTACAGATGGCGGTGTTGATATTTCCATCTGTACACAGATGACCGTGTAGATAATTCCATGTTTATACAGATGGCGGCGCAGATATTTCTATGGATATGTAGATGGCGGTGTAAACATTTCCATGTATATACAGATAGCGGTGTAGATATTTCCATGTTTATATAGAGTGCGGTGTAGATATTTCCATATATGTACACATGGCTGTGTAGATATTTCCATGTTTATACAGATGGCGGTGTAGATATTTCCATGTTTATACAGATAACTTTGTAAGTATTTCCATGTTTATACAGATGGCGGTGTAGATATTTCGATGTTTATAGAGATAGCAGTGGAGATATTTCCATGTTTATAGAGATAGTGGTGTAGATATTTCCACTTTTATACTGATCGCGGTGTAGTTATTTCCATGTTTATAGAGATAGCGGTGTGGATATTTCCATGTTTATACAGATAGGGGTGTAGATATTTCCATGTTTATAGAGATGGCATTGTAGATATTTCCATGTTTATACAGATCACGGTGTAGATATTTCCTTGTGTATGCAAAGAGCAGTGTAGTTATTTCCATGTTTATACAGTGCACGGTGTAGATATTTCCTTGTTTATACAAATAGCGGTGTAGTTATTTCATGTTTATACAGATAGCGGTGTAGATATTTCCATGTATATACAGATGGCTGTGTAGATATTTCCATGTTTATATAGATGGCTGTGTAGATATTTCCATGTTTATATAGATGGTGGTGTAGATATTACCATGTTTACACAGATAGCGTTGTAGATATTTCCAGGTTTATACAGATAGCGGTGTAGATATTTCCATGTTTATACAGATTGCGGTGTAGATATTTCCATGTTTATAGAGATGGCGGTGTAGATATTTCCATGTTTATACAGATGACTTGTAGGTATTTCCATGTTTATACAGATGGCGGTGTAGATATTTCCATGTTTATAGAGATAGCTGTGTAGATATTTCCATGTTTCTACAGATAGCGATGTAGATATTTCCATGTTTATACAGATTGCGGTGTAGATATTTCCATGTTTATGCAGATCGCGGTGTTGTTATTTCCATGTTTATACAGTTAGCGGTGTAGATATTTCCATGTTTTTACAGATATTGGTGTAGATATTTCCATGTTTACACAGATTGCGGTGTAGATATTTCCATCTTTCTACAGATGGCATTGTAGATATTTCCATGTTTATACAGATGGCGGTGTAGATATTTCTATGTTTATATAGATGGTGGTGTAGATATTACCATGTTTATAGAGATGGCGGTGTAGATATTTCCATGTTTATACAGATATCGGTGTAAATATTTCCATGGTTATACAGATCACGGTGTAGATATTTCCATGTTTATAGAGATAGCGGTGTATATATTTCCATGTTTATACAGATAGCGGTGTAGATATTTCCATGTTTATACAGAACACGATGTAGATTTTTCCGTGTTTATACAGAGATCGGTGCAGATATTTCCATGTTTGTACAGATGGCAGAGTTGATATTTCCATCTGTACACAGATGACCATGTAGATAATTCCATGTTTATACAGATGGCGGCGCAGGTATTTCTATGGATATGTAGATGGCGGTGTAAACATTTCCATGTATATACAGATAGCGGTGTAGATATTTCCATTTTTATATAGAGAGCGGTGTAGATATTTCCATATATGTACAGATGGCTGTGTAGATATTTCCATGTTTATACAGATGGCGGTGTAGATATTTCCATGTTTATACAGATAACTTTGTAGGTATTTCCATGTTTATACAGATCACGGTGTAGATATTTCCTTATTTATGCAAATAGCGGTGTAGTTATTTCCATGTTTATACAGATAGCGGTGTAGGTATTTCCTTGTTTACACAAATAGCAGTGTAGATATTTCCATGTTTATACAGATCATGGTGTAAATATTTCCTTGTTTATACAAAAAGCGGTGTAGTTATTTCCATGTTTATACAGATAGCGGTGTAGATATTTCCATGTATATACAGATGGCTGTGTAGCTATTTCCATGTTTATACAGATGGCTGTGTAGATATTTCCATGTTTATACAGATGACTTGTAGGTATTTCCATGTTTATACAGATGGCGGTGTAGATATTTCCATGTTTATAGAGATAGCTGGGTAGATATTTCCATGTTTCTACAGATAGCGATGTAGATATTTCCATGTTTATACAGATTGCGGTGTAGATATTTCCATGTTTATGCAGATCGCGGTGTAGATATTTCCATGTTTATACAGTCAGCGGTGTAGATATTTCCATGTTTTTACCGATATTGGTGTAGATATTTCCATGTTTACACAGATTGCGGTGTAGATATTTCCATCTTTCTACAGATGGCATTGTAGATATTTCCATATTTATAAAGATGGCGGTGTAGATATTTCCATGTTTATATAGATGGTGGTGTAGATATTACCATGTTTATACAGATAGCGGTGTAGATATTTCCAGGTTTATACAGATAGCGGTGTAGATATTTCCATGTTTATGCAGATGACGGTGTAGATATTTCCATGTTTATAGAGATGGCGGTGTAGATATTTCCATGTTTATACAGATATCGGTGTAAATATTTCCATGGTTATACAGATCACGGTGTAGATATTTCCATGTTTATAGAGATAGCGGTGTATATATTTCCATGTTTATACAGATAGCGGTGTAGATATTTCCATGTTTATACAGAACACGATGTAGATTTTTCCGTGTTTATACAGAGAGCGGTGCAGATATTTCCATGTTTGTACAGATGGCGGTGTTGATATTTCCATCTGTACACAGATGACCATGTAGATAATTCCATGTTTTTACAGATGGCGGCGCAGATATTTCTATGGATATGTAGATGGCGGTGTAAACATTTCCATGTATATACAGATAGCGGTGTAGATATTTCCATGTTTATATAGAGAGCGGTGTAGATATTTCCATATATGTACACATGGCTGTGTAGATATTTCCATGTTTATACAGATGGCGGTGTAGATATTTCCATGTTTATACAGATAACTTTGTAGGTATTTCCATGTTTATACAGATCACGGTGTAGATATTTCCTTGTTTATGCAAATAGCGGTGTAGTTATTTCCATGTTTATACAGATAGCGGTGTAGGTGTTTCCTTGTTTATACAGATAGCGATGTAGATATTTCCATGTTTATACAGATTGCGGTGTAGATATTTCCATGTTTATGCAGATCGCGGTGTAGATATTTCCATGTTTATACAGTCAGCGGTGTAGATATTTCCATGTTTATACAGATCACGGTGTAAATATTTCCTAGTTTATACAACAAGCGGTGTAGTTATTTCCATGTTTATACAGATAGCGGTGTAGATATTTCCATGTATATACAGATGGCTGTGTAGCTATTTCCATGTTTATACAGATGACTGTGTAGATATTTCCATGTTTATACAGATGACTTGTAGGTATTTCCATGTTTATACAGATGGCGGTGTAGATATTTCCATGTTTATAGAGATAGCTGTGTAGATATTTCCATGTTTCTACAGATAGCGATGTAGATATTTCCATGTTTATACAGATTGCGGTGTAGATATTTCCATGTTTATGCAGATCGCGGTGTAGATATTTCCATGTTTATACAGTCAGCGGTGTAGATATTTCCATGTTTTTACAGATATTGGTGTAGATATTTCCATGTTTACACAGATTGCAGTGTAGATATTTCCATCTTTCTACACATGGCATTGTAGATATTTCCATGTTTATACAGATGGCGGTGTAGATATTTCCATGTTTATATAGATGGTGGTGTAGATATTACCATGTTTATACAGATAGCGGTGTAGGTATTTCCAGGTTTGTACAGATAGCGGTGTAGATATTTCCTTGTTTATACAGATGGCGGTGTAGATATTTCCATGTTTATAGAGATGGCGGTGTAGATATTTCCATGTTTATACAGATATCGGTGTAAATATTTCCATGGTTATACAGATCACGGTGTAGATATTTCCATGTTTATAGAGATAGCGGTGTATATATTTCCATGTTTATACAGATAGCGGTGTAGATATTTCCATGTTTATACAGAACACGATGTATTTTTTTCCGTGTTTATACAGAGAGCGGTGCAGATATTTCCATGTTTGTACAGATGGCGGTGTTGATATTTCCATCTGTACACAGATGACCGTGTAGATAATTCCATGTTTATACAGATGGCGGTGCAGATATTTCTATGGATATGTAGATGGCGGTGTAAACATTTCCATGTATATACAGATAGCGGTGTAGATATTTCCATGTTTATATAGAGAGAGGTGTAGATATTTCCATATATGTACACATGGCTGTGTAGATATTTCCATGTTTATACAGATGGCGGTGTAGATATTTCCATGTTTATACAGATAACTTTGTAAGTATTTCCATGTTTATACAGATGGCGGTGTAGATATTTCGATGTTTATAGAGATAGCAGTGGAGATATTTCCATGTTTATAGAGATAGCGGTGTAGATATTTCCACGTTTATACTGATCGCGGGGTAGTTATTTCCGTGTTTATAGAGATAGCGGTGTGGATATTTCCATGTTTATACAGATAGGGGTGTAGATATTTCCATGTTTATAGAGATGGCGTTGTAGATATTTCCATGTTTATAGAGATCACGGTGTAGATATTTCCTTGTTTATGCAAATAGCGGTGTAGTTATTTCCATGTTTATACAGATAGCGGTGTAGGTATTTCCTTGTTTATACAAATAGCAGTGTAGATATTTCCATGTTTACACAGATTGCGGTGTAGATATTTCCATCTTTCTACAGATGGCATTGTAGTTATTTCCATGTTTATACAGATGGCGGTGTAGATATTTCCATGTTTATATAGATGGTGGTGTAGATATTACCATGTTTATACAGATAGCGGTGTAGATATTTCCAGGTTTATACAGATAGCGGTGTAGATATTTCCATGTTTATACAGATGGCGGTGTAGATATTTCCATGTTTATAGAGATGGCGGTGTAGATATTTCCATGTTTATACAGATGTCGGTGTTAATATTTGCAAGGTTATACAGATCACGGTGTAGATATTTCCATGTTTATAGAGATAGCGGTGTATATATTTCCATGTTTATACAGATAGCGGTGTAGATATTTCCATGTTTATACAGAACACGGTGTAGATATTTCCATGTTTATACAGAGAGCGGTGCAGATATTTCCATGTTTGTACAGATGGCGGTGTTGATATTTCCATCTGTACACAGATGACCGTGTAGATAATTCCATGTTTATACAGATGGCGGCGCAGATATTTCTATGGATATGTAGATGGCGGTGTAAACATTTCCATGTATATACAGATAGCGGTGTAGATATTTCCATGTTTATATAGAGTGCGGTGTAGATATTTCCATATATGTACACATGGCTGTGTAGATATTTCCATGTTTATACAGATGGCGGTGTAGATATTTCCATGTTTATACAGATAACTTTGTAAGTATTTCCATGTTTATACAGATGGCGGTGTAGATATTTCGATGTTTATAGAGATAGCAGTGGAGATATTTCCATGTTTATAGAGATAGTGGTGTAGATATTTCCACTTTTATACTGATCGCGGTGTAGTTATTTCCATGTTTATAGAGATAGCGGTGTGGATATTTCCATGTTTATACAGATAGGGGTGTAGATATTTCCATGTTTATAGAGATGGCATTGTAGATATTTCCATGTTTATACAGATCACGGTGTAGATATTTCCTTGTGTATGCAAAGAGCAGTGTAGTTATTTCCATGTTTATACAGTGCACGGTGTAGATATTTCCTTGTTTATACAAATAGCGGTGTAGTTATTTCATGTTTATACAGATAGCGGTGTAGATATTTCCATGTATATACAGATGGCTGTGTAGATATTTCCATGTTTATATAGATGGCTGTGTAGATATTTCCATGTTTATATAGATGGTGGTGTAGATATTACCATGTTTATACAGATAGCGTTGTAGATATTTCCAGGTTTATACAGATAGCGGTGTAGATATTTCCATGTTTATACAGATTGCGGTGTAGATATTTCCATGTTTATAGAGATGGCGGTGTAGATATTTCCATGTTTATACAGATGACTTGTAGGTATTTCCATGTTTATACAGATGGCGGTGTAGATATTTCCATGTTTATAGAGATAGCTGTGTAGATATTTCCATGTTTCTACAGATAGCGATGTAGATATTTCCATGTTTATACAGATTGCGGTGTAGATATTTCCATGTTTATGCAGATCGCGGTGTTGTTATTTCCATGTTTATACAGTTAGCGGTGTAGATATTTCCATGTTTTTACAGATATTGGTGTAGATATTTCCATGTTTACACAGATTGCGGTGTAGATATTTCCATCTTTCTACAGATGGCATTGTAGATATTTCCATGTTTATACAGATGGCGGTGTAGATATTTCTATGTTTATATAGATGGTGGTGTAGATATTACCATGTTTATAGAGATGGCGGTGTAGATATTTCCATGTTTATACAGATATCGGTGTAAATATTTCCATGGTTATACAGATCACGGTGTAGATATTTCCATGTTTATAGAGATAGCGGTGTATATATTTCCATGTTTATACAGATAGCGGTGTAGATATTTCCATGTTTATACAGAACACGATGTAGATTTTTCCGTGTTTATACAGAGATCGGTGCAGATATTTCCATGTTTGTACAGATGGCAGAGTTGATATTTCCATCTGTACACAGATGACCATGTAGATAATTCCATGTTTATACAGATGGCGGCGCAGGTATTTCTATGGATATGTAGATGGCGGTGTAAACATTTCCATGTATATACAGATAGCGGTGTAGATATTTCCATTTTTATATAGAGAGCGGTGTAGATATTTCCATATATGTACAGATGGCTGTGTAGATATTTCCATGTTTATACAGATGGCGGTGTAGATATTTCCATGTTTATACAGATAACTTTGTAGGTATTTCCATGTTTATACAGATCACGGTGTAGATATTTCCTTATTTATGCAAATAGCGGTGTAGTTATTTCCATGTTTATACAGATAGCGGTGTAGGTATTTCCTTGTTTACACAAATAGCAGTGTAGATATTTCCATGTTTATACAGATCATGGTGTAAATATTTCCTTGTTTATACAAAAAGCGGTGTAGTTATTTCCATGTTTATACAGATAGCGGTGTAGATATTTCCATGTATATACAGATGGCTGTGTAGCTATTTCCATGTTTATACAGATGGCTGTGTAGATATTTCCATGTTTATACAGATGACTTGTAGGTATTTCCATGTTTATACAGATGGCGGTGTAGATATTTCCATGTTTATAGAGATAGCTGGGTAGATATTTCCATGTTTCTACAGATAGCGATGTAGATATTTCCATGTTTATACAGATTGCGGTGTAGATATTTCCATGTTTATGCAGATCGCGGTGTAGATATTTCCATGTTTATACAGTCAGCGGTGTAGATATTTCCATGTTTTTACCGATATTGGTGTAGATATTTCCATGTTTACACAGATTGCGGTGTAGATATTTCCATCTTTCTACAGATGGCATTGTAGATATTTCCATATTTATACAGATGGCGGTGTAGATATTTCCATGTTTATATAGATGGTGGTGTAGATATTACCATGTTTATACAGATAGCGGTGTAGATATTTCCAGGTTTATACAGATAGCGGTGTAGATATTTCCATGTTTATGCAGATGACGGTGTAGATATTTCCATGTTTATAGAGATGGCGGTGTAGATATTTCCATGTTTATACAGATATCGGTGTAAATATTTCCATGGTTATACAGATCACGGTGTAGATATTTCCATGTTTATAGAGATAGCGGTGTATATATTTCCATGTTTATACAGATAGCGGTGTAGATATTTCCATGTTTATACAGAACACGATGTAGATTTTTCCGTGTTTATACAGAGAGCGGTGCAGATATTTCCATGTTTGTACAGATGGCGGTGTTGATATTTCCATCTGTACACAGATGACCATGTAGATAATTCCATGTTTTTACAGATGGCGGCGCAGATATTTCTATGGATATGTAGATGGCGGTGTAAACATTTCCATGTATATACAGATAGCGGTGTAGATATTTCCATGTTTATATAGAGAGCGGTGTAGATATTTCCATATATGTACACATGGCTGTGTAGATATTTCCATGTTTATACAGATGGCGGTGTAGATATTTCCATGTTTATACAGATAACTTTGTAGGTATTTCCATGTTTATACAGATCACGGTGTAGATATTTCCTTGTTTATGCAAATAGCGGTGTAGTTATTTCCATGTTTATACAGGTAGCGGTGTAGGTGTTTCCTTGTTTATACAAATAGCAGTGTAGATATTTCCATGTTTATACAGATCACGGTGTAAATATTTCCTAGTTTATACAACAAGCGGTGTAGTTATTTCCATGTTTATACAGATAGCGGTGTAGATATTTCCATGTATATACAGATGGCTGTGTAGCTATTTCCATGTTTATACAGATGACTGTGTAGATATTTCCATGTTTATACAGATGACTTGTAGGTATTTCCATGTTTATACAGATGGCGGTGTAGATATTTCCATGTTTATAGAGATAGCTGTGTAGATATTTCCATGTTTCTACAGATAGCGATGTAGATATTTCCATGTTTATACAGATTGCGGTGTAGATATTTCCATGTTTATGCAGATCGCGGTGTAGATATTTCCATGTTTATACAGTCAGCGGTGTAGATATTTCCATGTTTTTACAGATATTGGTGTAGATATTTCCATGTTTACACAGATTGCGGTGTAGATATTTCCATCTTTCTACACATGGCATTGTAGATATTTCCATGTTTATACAGATGGCGGTGTAGATATTTCCATGTTTATATAGATGGTGGTGTAGATATTACCATGTTTATACAGATAGCGGTGTAGATATTTCCAGGTTTATACAGATAGCGGTGTAGATATTTCCATGTTTATACAGATCACGGTGTAGATATTTCCATGTTTATAGAGATAGCGGTGTATATATTTCCATGTTTATACAGATAGCGATGTAGATATTTCCATGTTTATACAGAACACGATGTAGATTTTTCCGTGTTTATACAGAGAGCGGTGCAGATATTTCCATGTTTGTACAGATGGCGGTGTTGATATTTCCATCTGTACACAGATGACCGTGTAGATAATTCCATGTTTATACAGATGGCGGCGCAGATATTTCTATGGATATGTAGATGGCGGTGTAAACATTTCCATGTATATACAGATAGCGGTGTAGATATTTCCATGTTTATATAGAGAGCGGTGTAGATATTTCCATATATGTACACATGGCTGTGTAGATATTTCCATGTTTATACAGATGGCGGTGAAGATATTTCCATGTTTATACAGATAACTTTGTAAGTATTTCCATGTTTATACAGATGGCGGTGTAGATATTTCGATGTTTATAGAGATAGCAGTGGAGATATTTCCATGTTTATAGAGATAGCGGTGTAGATATTTCCACGTTTATACTGATCGCGGTGTAGTTATTTCCATGTTTATAGAGATAGCGGTGTGGATGTTTCCATGTTTATACAGATAGGGGTGTAGATATTTCCATGTTTATAGAGATGGCGTTGTAGATATTTCCATGTTTATACAGATCACGGTGTAGATATTTCCTTGTTTATGCAAAGAGCAGTGTAGTTATTTCCATGTTTATACAGTTCACGGTGTAGATATTTCCTTGTTTATACAAATAGCAGTGTAGATATTTCCATGTTTATACAGATCACGGTGTAGATATTTCCTAGTTTATACAAAAAGCGGTGTAGTTATTTCCATGTTTATACAGATAGCGGTGTAGATATTTCCATGTATATACAGATGGCTGAGTTGATATTTCCATGTTTATACAGATGGCTGTGTAGATATTTCCATGTTTATACAGATGACTTGTAGGTATTTCCATGTTTATACAGATGGCGGTGTAGATATTTCCATGTTTATACAGATGGCGGTGTAGATATTTCCATGTTTATAGAGATGGCGGTGTAGATATTTCCATGTTTATACAGATATCGGTGTAAATATTTCCATGGTTATACAGATCACGGTGTAGATATTTCCATGTTTATAGAGATAGCGGTGTATATATTTCCATGTTTATACAGATAGCGGTGTAGATATTTCGATGTTTATACAGAACACGATGTAGATTTTTCCGTGTTTATAAAGAGAGCGGTGCAGATATTTCCATGTTTGTACAGATGGTGGTGTTGATATTTCCATCTGTACACAGATGACCGTGTAGATAAATCCATGTTTATACAGATGGCGGCGCAGATATTTCCATGGATATGTAGATGGCGGTGTAAACATTTCCATGTATATGCAGATAGCGGTGTAGATATTTCCATGTTTATATAGAGAGCGGTGTAGATATTTCCATATATGTACACATGGCTGTGTAGATATTTCCATGTTTATACAGATGGCGGTGTAGATATTTCCATGTTTATACAGATAACTTTGTAAGTATTTCCATGTTTATACAGATGGCGGTGTAGATATTTCGATGTTTATAGAGATAGCAGTGGAGATATTTCCATGTTTATAGAGATAGCGGTGTAGATATTTCCACGTTTCTACTGATCGCGGTTTAGTTATTTCCATGTTTATAGAGATAGCGGTGTGGATATTTCCATGTTTATACAGATCGGGGTGTAGATATTTATATGTTTATAGAGATGGCGTTGTAGATATTTCCATGTTTATACAGATCACGGGGTAGATATTTCCTTGTTTATGCAAAGAGCAGTGTAGTTATTTCCATGTTTATACAGTTCACGGTGTAGATATTTCCTTGTTTATACAAATAGCAGTGTAGATATTTCCATGTTTATACAGTTCACGGTGTAGATATTTCCTTGTTTATACAAATAGCGGTGTAGTTATTTCCATGTTTATACAGATAGCGGTGTAGATATTTCCATGTATATACAGATGGGTGTGTAGATATTTCCATGTTTATACAGATGGCTGTGTAGATATTTCCATGTTTATATAGATGGTGGTGTAGATATTACCATGTTTATACAGATAGCGGTGTAGATATTTCCAGGTTTATACAGATAGCGGTGTAGATATTTCCATGTTTATACAGATGGCGGTGTAGATATTTCCATGTTTATAGAGATGGCGGTGTAGATATTTCCATGTTTATACAGATATCGGTGTAAATATTTCCATGGTTATACAGATCACGGTGTAGATACTTCCATGTTTATACAGAACACGATGTAGATTTTTCCGTGTTTATACAGATAGCGGTGCAGATATTTCCATGTTTGTACAGATGGCGGTGTTGATATTTCCATCTGTACACAGATGACCGTGTAGATAATTCCATGTTTATACAGATGGCGGCACAGATATTTCTATGGTTATGTAGATGGCGGTGTAAACATTTCCATGTATATACAGATAGCGGTGTAGATATTTACATGTTTATATAGAGAGCGGTGTAGATATTTCCATATATGTACACATGGCTGTGTAGATATTTCCATGTTTATACAGATGGCGGTGTAGATATTTCCATGTTTATACAGATAACTTTGTAAGTATTTCCATGTTTATACAGATGGCGGTGTAGATATTTCGATGTTTATAGAGATAGCAGTGGAGATATTTCCATGTTTATAGAGCTAGCGGTGTAGATATTTCCACGTTTATACTGATCGCGGTGTAGTTATTTCCATGTTTATAATGATAGCGGTGTGGATATTTCCATGTTTATACAGATAGGGGTGTAGATATTTCCATGTTTATTGAGATGGCGTTGTAGATATTTCCATGTTTACACAGATCACGGTGTAGATATTTCCTTGTTTATGCAAAGAGCAGTGTAGTTATTTCCATGTTTATACAGTTCACGGTGTAGATATTTCCTTGTTTATACAAATAGCAGTGTAGATATTTCCATGTTTATACAGTTCACGGTGTAGATATTTCCTTGTTTATACAAATAGCGGTGTAGTTATTTCCATGTTTATACAGATAGCGGTGTAGATATTTCCATGTATATACAGATGGCTGTGTAGATATTTCCATGTTTATACAGATGGTGGTGTAGATATTTCGATGTTTATAGAGATAGCAGTGGAGATATTTCCATGTTTATAGAGATAGCGGTGTAGATATTTCCACGTTTGTACAGATCGCGGTGTAGTTATTTCCATGTTTATAGAGATAGCAGTGTGGATATTTCCAAGTTTATACAGATAGGGGTGTAGATATTTCCATGTTTATAGAGATGGCGTTGTACATATTTCCATGTATATACAAATCACGGTGTAGATATTTCCTTGTTTATGCAAATAGCGGTGTACTTATTTCCATGTTTATACAGATAGCGGTGTAGGTATTTCCTTGTTTATACAAATAGCAGTGTAGATATTTCCATGTTTATACAGATCACCGTGTAGATATTTCCTTGTTTATACAAAAAGCGGTGTAGTTATTTCCATGTTTATACAGATAGCGGTGTAGATATTTCCATGTATATACAAATGCCTGTGTAGCTATTTCCATGTTTATACAGATGGCTGTGTAGATATTTCCATGTTTATACAGATGACTTGTAGGTATTTCCATGTTTATACAGATGGCGGTGTAGATATTTCCATGTTTATAGAGATAGCTGTGTAGATATTTCCATGTTTCTACAGATAGCGATGTAGATATTTCCATGTTTATACAGATTGCGGTGTAGATATTTCCATGTTTATGCAGGTCGCGGTGTAGATATTTCCATCTTTATACAGTTAGCGGTGTAGATATTTCCATGTTTTTACAGATATTGGTGTAGATATTTCCATGTTTACACAGATTGCGGTGTAGATATTTCCATCTTTCTACAGATGGCATTGTAGATATTTCCATGTTTATACAGATGGCCGTGTAGATATATCCATGTTTATATAGATGGTGGTGTAGATATTACCATGTTTATACAGATAGCGGTGTAGATATTTCCAGGTTTGTACAGATAGCGGTGTAGATATTTCCATGTTTATACAGATGGCGGTGTAGATATTTCCATGTTTATAGAGATGGCGGTGTAGATATTTCCATGTTTATACAGATATCGGTGTAAATATTTCCATGGTTATACAGATCACGGTGTAGATATTTCCATGTTTATAGAGATAGCGGTGTACATATTTCCATGTTTATACAGATAGCGGTGTAGATATTTCCATGCTTATACAGAACACGATGTAGATTTTTCCGTGTTTATACAGAGAGCGGTGCAGATATTTCCATGTTTGTACAGATGGCGGTGTTGATATTTCCATCTGTACACAGATGACCGTGTAGATAATTCCATGTTTATACAGATGGTGGCGCAGATATTGCTATGGTTATGTAGATGGCGGTGTAAACATTTCCATGTATATACAGATAGCGGTGTAGATATTTCCATGTTTATATAGAGAGCGGTGTAGATATTTCCATATATGTACACATGGCTGTGTAGATATTTCCATGTTTATACGGATGGCGGTGTAGATATTTCCATGTTTATACAGATAACTTTGTAAGTATTTCCATGTTTATACAGATGGCGGTGTAGATATTTCGATGTTTATAGAGATAGCAGTGGAGATATTTCCATGTTTATAGAGATAGCGGTGTAGATATTTCCACGTTTATACTGATCGTGGTGTAGTTATTTCCATGTTTATAGAGATAGCGGTGTGGATATTTCCATGTTTATAGAGATAGGGGTGTAGATATTTCCATGTTTATTGAGATGGCGTTGTAGATATTTCCATGTTTATACAGATCACGGTGTAGATATTTCCTTGTTTATGCAAAGAGCAGTGTAGTTATTTCCATGTTTATACAGTTCACGGTGTAGATATTTCCTTGTTTATACAAATAGCAGTGTAGATATTTCCATGTTTATACAGATCACGGTGTAGATATTTCCTTGTTTATACAAAAAGCGGTGTAGTTATTTCCATGTTTATACAGATAGCGGTGTAGATATTTCCATGTATATACAGATGGCTGTGTAGCTATTTCCATGTTTATACAGATGGCTGTGTAGATATTTCCATGTTTATACAGATGACTTGTAGGTATTTCCATGTTTATACAGATGGCGGTGTAGATATTTCCATGTTTATAGAGATAGCTGTGTAGATATTTCCATGTTTCTACAGATAGCGATGTAGATATTTCCATGTTTATACAGATTGCGGTGTAGATATTTCCATGTTTATGCAGATCGCGGTGTAGATATTTCCATGTTTATACAGATATCGGTGTAAATATTTCCATGGTTATACAGATCACGGTGTAGATATTTCCATGTTTATAGAGATAGCGGTGTATATATTTCCATGTTTATACAGATAGCGGTGTAGATATTTCCATGTTTATACAGAACACGATGTAGATTTTTCCGTGTTTATACAGAGAGCGGTGCAGATATTTCCATGTTTGTACAGATGGCGGTGTTGATATTTCCATCTGTACACAGATGACCGTGTAGATAATTCCATGTTTATACAGATGGCGGCGCAGATATTTCTATGGTTATGTAGATGGCGGTGAAAACATTTCCATGTATATACAGATAGCGGTGTAGATATTTCCATGTTTATATAGAGAGCGGTGTAGATATTTCCATATATGTACACATGGCTGTGTAGATATTTCCATGTTTATACAGATGGCGGTGTAGATATTTCCATGTTTATACAAATAACTTTGTAAGTATTTCCATGTTTATACAGATGGCGGTGTAGATATTTCGATGTTTATAGAGATAGCAGTGGAGATATTTCCATGTTTATAGAGATAGCGGTGTAGATATTTCCATGTTTATACTGATCGCGGTGTAGTTATTTCCATGTTTATAGAGATAGCGGTGTGGATATTTCCATGTTTATACAGATAGGGGTGTAGATATTTCCATGTTTATTGAGATGGCGTTGTAGATATTTCCATGTTTATACAGATCACGGTGTAGATATTTCCTTGTTTATGCAAAGAGCAGTGTAGTTATTTCCATGTTTATACAGTTCACGGTGTAGATATTTCCTTGTTTATACAAATAGCAGTGTAGATATTTCCATGTTTATACAGTTCACGGTGTAGGTATTTCCTTGTTTATACAAATAGCGGTGTAGTTATTTCCATGTTTATACAGATAGCGGTGTAGATATTTCCATGTATATACAGATGGCTGTGTAGATATTTCCATGTTTATACAGATGGCGGTGTAGATATTTCCATGTTTATACAGATGGCGGTGTAGATATTTCCATGTTTATATAGATGGTGGTGTAGATATTACCATGTTTATACAGATAGCGGTGTAGATATTTCCATGTTTATACAGATGGCGGTGTAGATATTTCCATGTTTATAGAGATGGCGGTGTAGATATTTCCATGTTTATACAGATATCGGTGTAAATATTTCCATGGTTATACAGATCACGGTGTAGATATTTCCATGTTTATAGAGATAGCGGTGTATATATTTCCATGTTTATACAGATAGCGGTGTAGATATTTCCATGTTTATACAGAACACGATGTAGATTTTTCCGTGTTTATACAGAGAGCGGTGCAGATATTTCCATGTTTGTACAGATGGCGGTGTTGATATTTCCATCTGTACACAGATGACCGTGTAGATAATTCCATGTTTATACAGATGGCGGCGCAGATATTTCTATGGATATGTAGATGGCGGTGTAAACATTTCCATGTATATACAGATAGCGGTGTAGATATTTCCATGTTTATATAGAGAGCGGTGTAGATATTTCCATATATGTACACATGGCTGTGTAGATATTTCCATGTTTATACAGATGGCGGTGTAGATATTTCCATGTTTATACAGATATCTTTGTAAGTATTTCCATGTTTATACAGATGGTGGTGTAGATATTTTGATGTTTATAGAGATAGCAGTGGAGATATTTCCATGTTTACAGAGATAGCGGTGTAGATATTTCCACGTTTATACTGATCGCGGTGAAGTTATTTCCATGTTTATAGAGATAGCGGTGTGGATATTTCCATGTTTATACAGATAGGGGTGTAGATATTTCCATGTTTATAGAGATGGCGTTGTAGATATTTCCATGTTTATACAGATCACGGTGTAGATATTTCCTTGTTTATGCAAAGAGCAGTGTAGTTATTTCCATGTTTATACAGATAGCGGTGTAGGTATTTCCTTGTTTATACAAATAGCAGTGTAGATATTTCCATGTTTATACAGTTCACGGTGTAGATATTTCCTTGTTTATACAAATAGCGGTGTAGTTATTTCCATGTTTATACAGATAGCGGTGTAGATATTTCCATGTATATACAGATGGCTGTGTAGATATTTCCATGTTTATACAGATGGCTGTGTAGATATTTCCATGTTTATACAGATGACTTGTAGGTATTTCCATGTTTATACAGATGGCGGTGCAGATATTTCCATGTTTATAGAGATAGCTGTGTAGATATTTCCATGTTTCTACAGATAGCGGTGTAGATATTTCCATGTTTATACAGATCGCGGTGTAGTTATTTCCATGTTTATGCAGATCGCGGTGTAGATATTTCCATGTTTCTACAGATAGCGGTGTAGATATTTCCATGTTTATACAGATCG
This sequence comes from Pan troglodytes, assembly GCF_028858775.2. Classification (NCBI taxonomy): domain Eukaryota; kingdom Metazoa; phylum Chordata; class Mammalia; order Primates; family Hominidae; genus Pan; species Pan troglodytes. The sequence continues at coordinate 2,077,923 of NC_072405.2, read as the reverse complement.
CGGTGTACATATTTCCATGTTTATGCAGATAGTAGTGTAGATATTTCCATGTTTTTACAGATATTGGTGTAGATATTTCCATGTTTACACAGATTGCGGTAGAGATGTTTCCATCTTTCTACAGATGGCATTGTAGATATTTCCATGTTTATACAGATGGCGGTGAAGATATTTCCATGTTTATATAGATGGTGGTGAATATATTACCATGTTCATTCAGATAGCGGTGCAGATATTTCCAGGTCTATACAGATAGCGGTGTAGGTATTTCCATGTTTATACAGATGGCGGTGTAGATATTTCCATGTTTATAGAGATGGCGGTGTAGATATTTCCATGTTTATACAGATAGCGGTGTAGGTATTTCCATGTTTATACAGATGGCGGTGTAGATATTTCCATGTTTATAGAAATGGCGGTGTAGATATTTCCATGTTTATACAGATAGCGGTGTAGGTATTTCCTTGTTTATACAAATAGCAGTGTAGATATTTCCATGTTTATACAGATCACGGTGTAGATATTTCCTTGTTTATACAAAAAGCGGTGTAGTTATTTCCATGTTTATACAGATAGCGGTGTAGATATTTCCATGTCTATACAGATGGCTGTGTAGCTATTTCCATGTTTATACAGATGGCTGTGTAGATATTTCCATGTTTATACAGATGACTTGTAGTTATTTCCATGTTTATACAGTTGGCGGTGTAGATATTTCCATGTTTATAGAGATAGCTGTTTAGATATTTCCATGTTTCTACAGATAGCGATGTAGATATTTCCATGTTTGTACAGATTGCGGTGTAGATATTTCCATGTTTATGCAGATCGCGGTGTAGATATTTCCATGTTTATACAGTTAGCGGTGTAGATATTTCCATGTTCTTACAGATATTGGTGTAGATATTTCCATGTTTACACAGATTGCGGTGTAGATATTTCCATCTTTCTTCAGATGGCATTGTAGATATTTCCATGTTTATACAGATGGCGGTGTAGATATTTCCATGTTTATATAGATGGTGGTGTAGATATTACCATGTTTATACAGATAGCGGTGTAGATATTTCCAGGTTTATACAGATAGCGGTGTAGATATATCCATGTTTATACAGATGGCGGTGTAGATATTTCCATGTTTATAGAGATGGCGGTGTAGATATTTCCATGTTTATACAGATATCGGTGTAAATATTTCCATGGTTATACAGATCACGGTGTAGATATTTCCATGTTTATAGAGATGGCGGTGTAGATATTTCCATGTTTATACAGATATCGGTGAAAATATTTCCATGGTTATACAGATCACGGTGTAGTTATTTCCATGTTTATTGAGATAGCGGTGTATATATTTCCATGTTTATACAGATAGCGGTGTAGATATTTCCATGTTTATACAGAACACGGTGTAGATATTTCCATGTTTATACAGAGAGCGGTGCAGATATTTCCATGTTTGTACAGATGGCGGTGTTGATATTTCCATCTGTACACAAATGACCGTGTAGATAATTCCATGTTTATACAGATGGCGGCGGAGATATTTCTATGGATATGTAGATGGCAGTGTAAACATTTCCATGTATATACAGATAGCGGTGTAGATATTTCCATGTTTATATAGAGAGCGGTGTAGATATTTCCATATATGTACACATGGCTGTGTAGATATTTCCATGTTTATACAGATGGCGGTGTAGATATTTCCATGTTTATACAGATGGCGGTGTAGATATTTCCATGTTTATAGAGATGGCGGTGTAGATATTTCCATGTTTATACAGATATCGGTGTAAATATTTCCATGGTTATACAGATCACGGTGTAGATATTTCCATGTTTATAGAGATAGCGGTGTATATATTTCCATGTTTATACAGATAGCGGTGTAGATATTTCCATGTTTATACAGAACACGATGTAGATTTTTCCGTGTTTATACAGAGAGCGGTGCAGATATTTCCATGTTTGTACAGATGGCGGTGTTGATATTTCCATCTGTACACAGATGACCGTGTAGATAATTCCATGTTTATACAGATGGCGGCGCAGATATTTCTATGGATATGTAGATGGCGGTGTAAATATATCCATGTATATACAGATAGCGGTGTAGATATTTCCATGTTTATATAGAGAGCGGTGTAGATATTTCCATATATGTACACATGGCTGTGTAGATATTTCCATGTTTATACAGATGGCGGTGTAGATATTTCCATGTTTATACAGATAACTTTGTAAGTATTTCCATGTTTATACAGATGGCGGTGTAGATATTTCGATGTTTATAGAGATAGCAGTGGAGATATTTCCATGTTTATAGAGATAGCGGTGTAGATATTTCCACGTTTATACTGATCGCGGTGTAGTTATTTCCATGTTTATAGAGATAGCGGTGTGGATATTTCCATGTTTATACAGATAGGGGTGTAGATATTTCCATGTTTATAGAGATGGCGTTGTAGATATTTCCATGTTTATACAGATCACGGTGTAGATATTTCCTTGTTTATGCAAAGAGCAGTGTAGTTATTTCCATGTTTATACAGATAGCGGTGTAGATATTTCCTTGTTTATACAAATAGCAGTGTAGATATTTCCATGTTTATACAGTTCACGGTGTAGATATTTCCTTGTTTATACAAATAGCGGTGTAGTTATTTCCATGTTTATACAGATAGCGGTGTAGATATTTCCATGTATATACAGATGGCTGTGTAGATATTTCCATGTTTATACAGATGGCTGTGTAGATATTTCCATGTTTATACAGATGACTTGTAGGTATTTCCATGTTTATACAGACGGCGGTGCAGATATTTCCATGTTTATAGAGATAGCTGTGTAGATATTTCCATGTTTCTACAGATAGCGGTGTAGATATTTCCATGTTTATACAGATCGCGGTGTAGTTATTTCCATGTTTATGCAGATCGCGGTGTAGATATTTCCATGTTTCTACAGATAGCGGTGTAGATATTTCCATGTTTATACAGATCGCGGTGTACATATTTCCATGTTTATGCAGATAGTAGTGTAGATATTTCCATGTTTTTACAGATATTGGTGTAGATATTTCCATGTTTACACAGATTGCGGTAGAGATGTTTCCATCTTTCTACAGATGGCATTGTAGATATTTCCATGTTTATACAGATGGCGGTGAAGATATTTCCATGTTTATATAGATGGTGGTGAATATATTACCATGTTCATTCAGATAGCGGTGCAGATATTTCCAGGTCTATACAGATAGCGGTGTAGGTATTTCCATGTTTATACAGATGGCGGTGTAGATATTTCCATGTTTATAGAGATGGCGGTGTAGATATTTCCATGTTTATACAGATAGCGGTGTAGGTATTTCCATGTTTATACAGATGGCGGTGTAGATATTTCCATGTTTATAGAAATGGCGGTGTAGATATTTCCATGTTTATACAGATAGCGGTGTAGGTATTTCCTTGTTTATACAAATAGCAGTGTAGATATTTCCATGTTTATACAGATCACGGTGTAGATATTTCCTTGTTTATACAAAAAGCGGTGTAGTTATTTCCATGTTTATACAGATAGCGGTGTAGATATTTCCATGTCTATACAGATGGCTGTGTAGCTATTTCCATGTTTATACAGATGGCTGTGTAGATATTTCCATGTTTATACAGATGACTTGTAGTTATTTCCATGTTTATACAGTTGGCGGTGTAGATATTTCCATGTTTATAGAGATAGCTGTTTAGATATTTCCATGTTTCTACAGATAGCGATGTAGATATTTCCATGTTTGTACAGATTGCGGTGTAGATATTTCCATGTTTATGCAGATCGCGGTGTAGATATTTCCATGTTTATACAGTTAGCGGTGTAGATATTTCCATGTTCTTACAGATATTGGTGTAGATATTTCCATGTTTACACAGATTGCGGTGTAGATATTTCCATCTTTCTTCAGATGGCATTGTAGATATTTCCATGTTTATACAGATGGCGGTGTAGATATTTCCATGTTTATATAGATGGTGGTGTAGATATTACCATGTTTATACAGATAGCGGTGTAGATATTTCCAGGTTTATACAGATAGCGGTGTAGATATATCCATGTTTATACAGATGGCGGTGTAGATATTTCCATGTTTATAGAGATGGCGGTGTAGATATTTCCATGTTTATACAGATATCGGTGTAAATATTTCCATGGTTATACAGATCACGGTGTAGATATTTCCATGTTTATAGAGATGGCGGTGTAGATATTTCCATGTTTATACAGATATCGGTGAAAATATTTCCATGGTTATACAGATCACGGTGTAGTTATTTCCATGTTTATTGAGATAGCGGTGTATATATTTCCATGTTTATACAGATAGCGGTGTAGATATTTCCATGTTTATACAGAACACGGTGTAGATATTTCCATGTTTATACAGAGAGCGGTGCAGATATTTCCATGTTTGTACAGATGGCGGTGTTGATATTTCCATCTGTACACAAATGACCGTGTAGATAATTCCATGTTTATACAGATGGCGGCGGAGATATTTCTATGGATATGTAGATGGCAGTGTAAACATTTCCATGTATATACAGATAGCGGTGTAGATATTTCCATGTTTATATAGAGAGCGGTGTAGATATTTCCATATATGTACACATGGCTGTGTAGATATTTCCATGTTTATACAGATGGCGGTGTAGATATTTCCATGTTTATACAGATGGCGGTGTAGATATTTCCATGTTTATAGAGATGGCGGTGTAGATATTTCCATGTTTATACAGATATCGGTGTAAATATTTCCATGGTTATACAGATCACGGTGTAGATATTTCCATGTTTATAGAGATAGCGGTGTATATATTTCCATGTTTATACAGATAGCGGTGTAGATATTTCCATGTTTATACAGAACACGATGTAGATTTTTCCGTGTTTATACAGAGAGCGGTGCAGATATTTCCATGTTTGTACAGATGGCGGTGTTGATATTTCCATCTGTACACAGATGACCGTGTAGATAATTCCATGTTTATACAGATGGCGGCGCAGATATTTCTATGGATATGTAGATGGCGGTGTAAATATATCCATGTATATACAGATAGCGGTGTAGATATTTCCATGTTTATATAGAGAGCGGTGTAGATATTTCCATATATGTACACATGGCTGTGTAGATATTTCCATGTTTATACAGATGGCGGTGTAGATATTTCCATGTTTATACAGATAACTTTGTAAGTATTTCCATGTTTATACAGATGGCGGTGTAGATATTTCGATGTTTATAGAGATAGCAGTGGAGATATTTCCATGTTTATAGAGATAGCGGTGTAGATATTTCCACGTTTATACTGATCGCGGTGTAGTTATTTCCATGTTTATAGAGATAGCGGTGTGGATATTTCCATGTTTATACAGATAGGGGTGTAGATATTTCCATGTTTATAGAGATGGCGTTGTAGATATTTCCATGTTTATACAGATCACGGTGTAGATATTTCCTTGTTTATGCAAAGAGCAGTGTAGTTATTTCCATGTTTATACAGATAGCGGTGTAGATATTTCCTTGTTTATACAAATAGCAGTGTAGATATTTCCATGTTTATACAGTTCACGGTGTAGATATTTCCTTGTTTATACAAATAGCGGTGTAGTTATTTCCATGTTTATACAGATAGCGGTGTAGATATTTCCATGTATATACAGATGGCTGTGTAGATATTTCCATGTTTATACAGATGGCTGTGTAGATATTTCCATGTTTATACAGATGACTTGTAGGTATTTCCATGTTTATACAGACGGCGGTGCAGATATTTCCATGTTTATAGAGATAGCTGTGTAGATATTTCCATGTTTCTACAGATAGCGGTGTAGATATTTCCATGTTTATACAGATCGCGGTGTAGTTATTTCCATGTTTATGCAGATCGCGGTGTAGATATTTCCATGTTTCTACAGATAGCGGTGTAGATATTTCCATGTTTATACAGATCGCGGTGTACATATTTCCATGTTTATGCAGATAGTAGTGTAGATATTTCCATGTTTTTACAGATATTGGTGTAGATATTTCCATGTTTACACAGATTGCGGTAGAGATGTTTCCATCTTTCTACAGATGGCATTGTAGATATTTCCATGTTTATACAGATGGCGGTGAAGATATTTCCATGTTTATATAGATGGTGGTGCATATATTACCATGTTTATTCAGATAGCGGTGCAGATATTTCCAGGTTTATACAGATAGCGGTGTAGGTATTTCCATGTTTATACAGATGGCGGTGTAGATATTTCCATGTTTATAGAGATGGCGGTGTAGATATTTCCATGTTTATACAGATAGCGTTGTAGGTATTTCCATGTTTATACAGATGGCGGTGTAGATATTTCCATGTTTATAGAGAATGCGGTGTAGATATTTCCATGTTTATACAGATAGCGGTGTAGGTATTTCCTTGTTTATACAAATAGCAGTGTAGATATTTCCATGTTTATACAGATCACGGTGTAGATATTTCCTGGTTTATACAAAAAGCGGTGTAGTTATTTCCATGTTTATACAGATAGCGGTGTAGATATTTCCATGTCTATACAGATGGCTGTGTAGATATTTCCATGTTTATACAGATGGCTGTGTAGATATTTCCATGTTTATACAGATGACTTGTAGGTATTTCCATGTTTATACAGATGGCGGTGTAGATATTTCCATGTTTATAGAGATAGCTGTTTAGATATTTCCATGTTTCTACAGATAGCGATGTAGATATTTCCATGTTTATACAGATTGCGGTGTAGATATTTCCATGTTTATGCAGATCGCGGTGTAGATATTTCCATGTTTATACAGTTAGCGGTGTAGATATTTCCATGTTTTTACAGATATTGGTGTAGATATTTCCATGTTTACACAGATTGCGGTGTAGATATTTCCATCTTTCTACAGATGGCATTGTAGATATTTCCATGTTTATACAGATGGCGGTGTAGATATTTCCATGTTTATATAGATGGTGGTGTAGATATTACCATGTTTATACAGATAGCGGTGTAGATATTTCCAGGTTTATACAGATAGCGGTGTAGATATTTCCATGTTTATACAGATGGCGGTGTAGATATTTCCATGTTTATAGAGATGGCGGTGTAGATATTTCCATGTTTATACAGATATCGGTGTAAATATTTCCATGGTTATACAGATCACGGTGTAGATATTTCCATGTTTATAGAGATGGCGGTGTAGATATTTCCATGTTTATACAGATATCGGTGTAAATATTTCCATGGTTATAGAGATCACGGTGTAGATATTTCCACGTTTATACTGATCGCGGTGTAGTTATTTCCATGTTTATAGAGATAGCGGTGTGGATATTTCCATGTTTATACAGATAGGGGTGTAGATATTTCCATGTTTATAGATATGGCGTTGTAGGTATTTCCATGTTTATACAGATCACGGTGTAGATATTTCCTTGTTTATGCAAATAGCGGTGTAGTTATTTCCATGTTTATACAGATAGCGGTGTAGGTATTTCCTTGTTTATACAAATAGTAGTGTAGATATTTCCATGTTTATACAGATCACGGTGTAGATATTTCCTTGTTTATACAAAAAGCGGTGTAGTTATTTCCATGTTTATACAGATAGCGGTGTAGATATTTCCATGTATATACAGATGGCGGTGTAGCTATTTCCATGTTTATACAGATGGCTGTGTAGATATTTCCATGTTTATACAGATGACTTGTAGGTATTTCCATGTTTATACAGATGGCGGTGTAGATATTTCCATGTTTATAGAGATAGCTGTGTAGATATTTCCATGTTTCTACAGATAGCGATGTAGATATTTCCATGTTTATACAGATTGCAGTGTAGATATTTCCATGTTTATGCAGATCGCGGTGTAGATATTTCCATGTTTATACAGTTAGCGGTGTAGATATTTCCATGTTTTTACAGATATTGGTGTAGATATTTCCATGTTTACACAGATTGCGGTGTAGATATTTCCATCTTTCTACAGATGGCATTGTAGATATTTCCATGTTTATACAGATGGCGGTGTAGATATTTCCATGTTTATATAGATGGTGGTGTAGATATTACCATGTTTATACAGATAGCGGTGTAGATATTTCCAGGTATTTACAGATAGCGGTGTAGATATTTCCATGTTTATACAGATGGCGGTGTAGATAATTCCATGTTTATAGAGATGGCGGTGTAGATATTTCCAAGTTTATACAGATATCGGTGTAAATATTTCCATGTTTATACAGATCACGGTGTAGATATTTCCATGTTTATAGAGATAGCGGTGTATATATTTCCATGTTTATACAGATAGCGGTGTAGATATTTCTATTTTATACAGACCACGGTGTAGATATTTCCATGTTTATACAGATAGCGGTGAAGATATTTCCATGTTTGTACAGATGGCTGTGTTGATATTTCCATCTATACACAGATGACCGTGTAGATATTTCCATGTTTATACAGATGGCGGCGCAGATATTTCTATGGATATGTAGATGGCGGTGTAGATATTTCCATGTATATACAGATAGCGGTGTAGTTATTTCCATGTTTATATACAGAGCGGTGTAGATATTTCCATGTATGTACACATGGCTGTGTAGGTATTTCCATGTTTATATAGATGGCGGTGTAGATATTTCCATGTTTATACAGATAACTTTGTAAGTATTTCCATGTTTATACAGATAGAGGTGTAGATATTTCGAAGTTTATAGAGATAGCAGTGGAGATATTTCCATGTTTATAGAGATAGCGGTGTAGATATTTCCACGTTTACACTGATCGCGGTGTAGTTATTTCCATGTTTATAGAGATAGCGCTGTGGATATTTCCATGTTTATACAGATAGGGGTGTAGATATTTCCATGTTTATAGAGATGGCGTTGTAGATATTTCCATGTTTATACAGATCACGGTGTAGATATTTCCTTGTTTAGGCAAATAGCGGTGTAGTTATTTCCATGTTTATACAGATAGCGGTGTAGATATTTCCTTGTTTATACAAATAGCAGTGTAGATATTTCCATGTTTATACAGATCACGGTGTAGATATTTCCTTGTTTATACAAATAGCGGTGTAGTTATTTCCATGTTTATACAGATAGCGATGTAGATATTTCCATGTATATACAGATGGCTGTGTAGATATTTCCATGTTTATACAGATTACTTGTAGATATCTCCATGTTTATACAGATGGCGGTGTAGATATTTCCATTTTTATAGAGATAGCTGTGTATATATTTCCATGTTTCTACAGATAGCGGTGTAGGTATTTCCATGTTTATACAGATCGCGGTATAGATATTTCCATGTTTATGCAGATCGCGGTGTAGATATTTCCATATTTCTACAGATAGCGGTGTAGATATTTCCATGATTTTACAGATCGCGGTGTAGATATTTCCATGTTTATGCAGATCGCGGTGTAGATATTTCCATGTTTATACCGATAGCGGTGTAGATATTTCCATGTTTTTACAGATATTGGTGTAGATATTTCCATGTTTACACAGATTGCGGTGTAGATATTTCCATCATTCTACAGATGGCATTGTAGATATTTCCATATTTATACGGATGGCGGTGTAGATATTTCCATGTTTATATAGATGGTGGTGTAGATATTACCATGTTTATACAGATAGCGGTGTAGATTTTCCAGGTTTATACAGATAGCGGTGTAGATATTTCCATGTTTATACAGATGGCGGTGTAGATATTTACATGTTTATAGAGATGGCGGTGCAGATATTTCCATGTTTATACAGATATAGGTGTAAATATTTCCATGTTTATACAGAACACGGTGTAGATATTTCCATGTTTATATAGATGGCGATGTAGATATTTCCATGTTTATACAGAAAACTTTGTAAGTATTTCCATGTTTATACAGATGGCGGAGTAGATATTTCGATATTTATAGAGATAGCAGTGGAGATATTTCCATGTTTATAGAGATTGCGGTGTAGATATTTCCACGTTTATACAGATCATGGTGTAGATATTTCCATGTTTATAGAGATAGCGGTGTAGATATTTCCACGTTTACACTGATCGCGGTGTAGTTATTTCCATGTTTATAGAGATAGCGCTGTGGATATTTCCATGTTTATACAGATAGGGGTGTAGATATTTCCATGTTTATAGAGATGGCGTTGTAGATATTTCCATGTATATACAGATGGCTGTGTAGATATTTCCATGTTTATACAGATGGCTGTGTAGATATTTCCATGTTTATACAGATGACTTGTAGATATTTCCATGTTTATACAGATGGCGGTGTAGATATTTCCATGTTTATAGAGATAGCTGTGTATATATTTCCATGTTTCTACAGATAGCGGTGTAGATATTTCCATGTTTATACAGATCGCGGTGTAGATATTTCCATGTTTATGCAGATCGCGGTGTAGATATTTCCATATTTCTACAGATAGCGGTGTAGATATTTCCATGTTTTTACAGATCGCTGTGTAGATATTTCCATGTTTATGCAGATCGCGGTGTAGATATTTCCATGTTTATACAGATAGGGGTGTAGATATTTCCATGTTTACACAGATTGCGGTGTAGATATTTCCATCATTCTACAGTTGGCATTGTAGATATTTCCATGTTTATTCGGATGGCGGTGTAAATATTTCCATGTTTATATAGATGGTGGTGTAGATATTACCATGTTTATACAGATAGCGGTGTAGATTTTCCAGGTTTATACAGATAGCGGTGTAGATATTTCCATGTTTATACAGATGGCGGTGTAGATATTTCCATGTTTATAGTGATGGCGGTGTAGATATTTCCATGTTTATACAGATATAGGTGTAAATATTTCCATGTTTATACAGAACACGGTGTAGATATTTCCATGTTTATATAGATGGCGATGTAGATATTTCCATGTTTATACAGAAAACTTTGTAAGTATTTCCATGTTTATACAGATGGCGGTGTAGATATTTCGATGTTTATAGAGATAGCAGTGGAGATATTTCCATGTTTATAGAGATTGCGGTGTAGATATTTCCACGTTTATACAGATCATGGTGTAGATATTTCCATGTTTATAGAGATAGCGGTGTATATATTTCCATGTTTATACAGATACCGGTGTAGATATTTACATGTTTATACAGACCACGGTGTAGATATTTCCATGTTTATACAGATAGCGGTGCAGATATTTCCATGTTTGTACAGTTGGCGGTGTTGATATTTCCATCTATACACAGATGACCGTGTAGATATTTCCAGGTTTATACAGATGGTGGCGCAGATATTTCTATGGATATGTAAATGGCGGTGTAGATATTTCCATGTATATGCAGATAGCAGTGTAGTTATTTCCATGTTTATATAGAGAGCGGTGTAGATATTTCCATGTATGTACACATGGCTGTGTAGATATTTCCATGTTTATATAGATGGCGGTGTAGATATTTCCATGTTTATACAAAAAACTTTGTAAGTATTTCCATGTTTATACAGATGGCGGTGTAGATATTTCGATGTTTATAGAGATAGCAGTGGAGATATTTCCATGTTTATAGAGATAGCGGTGTAGATATTTCCACGTTTATACAGATCATGGTGTTGATATTTCCATGTTTATAGAGTTAGCGGTGTATATATTTCCATGTTAATACAGATAGCGGTGTAGATATTTCCATGTTTATACAGGCCACGGTGTAGATATTTCCATGTTTATACAGATAGCGGTGCAGATATTTCCATGTTTGTACAGATGGCGGTGTTGATATTTCCATCTATACACAGTTGACCGTGTAGATATTTCCATGTTTATACAGAAGGCGGCGCAGATATTTCTATGGATATGTAGATGGCGGTGTAGATATTTCCATGTATATACAGATAGCGGTGTAGTTATTTCCATGTTTATATAGAGAGCGGTGTAGATATTTCCATATATGTACACATATCTGTGTAGATATTTCCATGTTTATACAGATGGCGGTGTAGATACTTCCATGTTTATACAGATAACTTTGTCAGTATTTCCATGTTTATACAGATGGCGGTGTAGATATTTCGATGTTTATAGAGATAGCAGTGGAGATATTTCAATGGTTATAGAGATAGCGGTGTAGATATTTCCACGTTTATGCTGATTGCGGTGTAGTTATTTCCATGTTTATAGAGAGCGGTGTGGATATTTCCATGTTTGTACAGATAGGGTTTTAGATATTTCCATGTTTATAGAGATGGCGATGTAGATATTTCCATGTTTATACAGATCACGGTGTAGATATTTCCTTGTTTATGCAAATAGCGGTGTAGTTATTTCCATGTTTATAGAGATAGCGGTGTAGATATTTCCTTGTTTATACAAATAGCAGAGTAGATATTTCCATGTTTATACAGAATCCGGTGTAGATATTTCCTTGTTTATACAAATAGCGGTGTAGATATTTCCATGTTTATTCAGATGGCTGTGTAGATATTTCCATGTTTATACAGATGACTTGTAGGTATTTCCATGTTTATACAGATGGCGGTGTAGATATGTCCACGTTTATAGAGATAGCTGTGTAGATATTTCCATGTTTCTACAGATAGTGGTGTAGATACTTCCATGTTTACACAGATCGCGGTGTAGATATTTCCATATTTATGCAGATCGCAGTGTAGATATTTCCATGTTTATACAGATCGCGGTGTAGATATTCCCATGTTTATGCAGATCGCGGTGTAGATATTTCCATGTTTATACAGATAGCGGTGTAGATATTTCCATGTTTTTACAGATATTGGTGTAGATATTTCCATGTTTACACAGATTGCGGTGTAGATATTTCCATCTTTCTACAGATGGCATTGTAGATATTTCCATGTTTATACAGATGGCGGTGTAGATATTTCCATGTTTATATAGATGGTGGTGTAGATATTACCATGTTTATACAGATAGCGGTGTAGATATTTCCAGGTTTATACAGATAGCGGTGTAGATATTTCCATGTTTATACAGATGGCGGTGTAGATATTTCCATGTTTATATAGATGGTGGTGTAGATGTTACCATGTTTATACAGATAGCGGTGTAGATATTTCCATTTTATACAGACCACGGTGTAGATATTTCCATGTTTATACAGATAGCGGTGAAGATATTTCCTTGTTTGTACAGATGGCGATGTTGATATTTCCATCTATACACAGATGACCGTGTAGATATTTCTATGTTTATACAGATGGCGGCGCAGATATTTCTATGGATATGTAGATGGCGGTGTAGATATTTCCATGTATATACAGATAGCGGTGTAGTTATCTCCCAGTTTATATAGAGAGCGGTGTAGATATTTCCATGTATGTACACATGGCTGTGTAGGTATTTCCATGTTTATATAGATGGCGGTGTAGATATTTCCATGTTTATAGAGATAGCTGTGTATATATTTCCATGTTTCTACAGATAGCGGTGTAGATATTTCCATGTTTATACAGATCGCGGTGTAGATATTTCCATGTTTATGCAGATCGCGGGGTAGATATTTCCATATTTCTACAGATAGCGGTGTAGATATTTCCATGTTTTTACAGATCGCGGTGTAGATATTTGCATGTTTATGCAGATCGCGGTGTAGATATTTCCATGTTGATACCGATAGCGGTTTAGATATTTCCATGTTTTTACAGATATTGGTGTAGATATTTCCATGTTTACACAGATTGCGGTGTAGATATTTCCATCATTCTACAGATGGCATTGTAGATATTTCCATGTTTATACGGATGGCGGTGTAAATATTTCCATGTTTATATAGATGGTGGTGTAGATATTACCATGTTTATACAGATAGCGGTGTATATTTTCCAGGTTTATACAGATAGCAGTGTAGATATTTCCATGTTTATACAGATGGCGGTGTAGATATTTCCATGTTTAGAGATGGCGGTGTAGATATTTCCATGTTTATACAGATATAGGTGTAAATATTTCCATGTTTGTACAGAACACGGTGTAGATATTTCCATGTTTATATAGATGGCGATGTAGCTATTTCCATGTTTATACAGAAAACTTTGTAAGTATTTCCATGTTTATAGAGATGGCGGTGTAGATATTTCGATGTTTATAGAGATAGCACTGGAGATATTTCCATGTTTATAGAGATTGCGGTGTAGATATTTCCACGTTTATGCAGATCATGGTGTAGATATTTCCATGTTTATAGAGATAGCGGTGTATATATTTCCATGTTAATACAGATAGCGATGTAGATATTTCCATGTATATACAGATGGCTGTGTAGATATTTCCATGTTTATACAGATGGCTGTGTAGATATTTCCATGCCTATACAGATGACTTGTAGATATTTCCATGTTTATACGGATGGCGGTGTAGATATTTCAATGTTTATAGAGATAGCTGTGTATATATTTCCATGTTTCTACAGATAGCGGTGTAGATATTTCCATGTTTATACAGATCTCGGTGTAGATATTTCCATGTTTATGCAGATCGCGGTGTAGATATTTCCATATTTCTACAGATAGCGGTGTAGATATTTCCATGTTTTTACAGATCGCGGTGTAGATATTTCCATGTTTATGCAGATCGCGGTGTAGATATTTCCATGTTTATACCGATAGAGGTTTAGATATTTCCATGTTTTTACAGATATTGGTGTAGATATTTCCATGTTTACACAGATTGCGGTGTAGATATTTCCATCATTCTACAGATGGCATTGCAGATATTTCCATGTTTATACGGATGGCGGTGTAAATATTTCCATGTTTATATAGATGGCGGTGTAGATATTACCATGTTTATACAGGTAGCGGTGTAGATTTTCCAGGTTTATACAGATAGCGGTGTAGATATTTCCATGTTTATACAGATGGCGGTGTAGATATTTCCATGTTTATAGAGATGGCGGTGTAGATATTTCCATGTTTATACAGATATAGGTGTAAATATTTCAATGTTTATACAGAACACGGTGTAGATATTTCCATCTTTATATAGATGGCGATGTAGCCATTTCCATGTTTATACAGAAGACTTTGTAAGTATTTCCATGTTTATACAGATGGCGGTGTAGATATTTCGATGTTTATAGAGATAGCAGTGGAGATATTTCTATGTTTATAGAGATTGCGGTGTAGTTATTTCCACGTTTATACAGATCATGGTGTAGATATTTCCATGTTTATAGAGATAGCGGTGTATATATTTCCATGTTTATACAGATAGCGGTGTAGATATTTCCATGTTTATACATACCGCGGTGTAGATATTTCCATGTTTATACAGATAGCGGTGCAGATATTTCCATGTTTGTACAGTTGGCGGTGTTGATATTTCCATCTATACACAGATGACCGTGTAGATATTTCCATGTTTATACAGATGGTGGCGCAGATATTTCTATGGATATGTAGATGGCGGTGTAGATATTTCCATGTATATGCAGATAGCAGTGTAGTTATTTCCATGTTTATGTAGAGAGCGGTGTAGATATTTCCATGTATGTACACATGGCTGTGTAGATATTTCCATGTTTATATAGACGGCGGTGTAGATATTTCCATGTTTATACAGAAAACTTTGTAAGTATTTCCATGTTTATACAGATGGCTGTGTAGATATTTCCATGTTTATACTGATGGCTTTTTAGATATTTCCATTTTTATACAGATGACTTGTAGGTATTTCCATGTTTATAGAGATGGCGGTTTAGATATTCCCATGTTTATAGAGATAGCTGTGTAGATATTTCCATGTTTCTACAGATAGAGGTGTAGATATTTCCATGTTTATACAAATCGTGGTGTAGATATTTCCATGTTTATGCAGATCGCGGTGTAGATATTTCCATGTTTCTACAGATAGCGGTGTAGATATTTCCATGTTTATACAGATCGCGGTGTAGATATTTCCATGTTTATGCAGATCGCGGTGTAGATATTTCCATGTTTATACAGATAGCGGTGTAGATATTTCCATGTTCTTACAGATATTGGTGTAGATATTTCCATGTTTACACAGATTGCGGTGTAGATATTTCCATCTTTCTACAGATGGCATTGTAAATATTTCCATGTTTATACAGATGGCGGTGTAGATATTTCCATGTTTATATAGATGGTGGTGTAGATATTACCATGTTTATACAGATAGCGGTGTGGATATTTCCAGGTTTATACAGATAGCGGTGTAGATATTTCCATGTTTATACAGATGGCGGTGTAGATATTTCCATGTTTATAGAGATGGCGGTGTAGATATTTCCATGTTTATACAGATATCGCTGTAAATATTTCCATGTTTATACAGATCACGGTGTAGATATTTCCATGTTTATAGAGATAGCGGTGTATATATTTCCATGTTTATACAGATAGCGGTGTAGATATTTCCATGTATATAGAGACCACGGTGTAGATATTTCCATGTTTATACAGATAGTGGTGCAGATATTTCCATGTTTGTACAGATGGCGGTGTTGATATTTCCATCTATACACAGATGACCGTGTAGATATTTCCATGTTTATACAGATGGTGGTGCAGATATTTCTATGGATATGTAGATGGCGGTGTAGATATTTCCATGTATATACAGATAGCAGTGTAGTTATTTCCATGTTTATATAGAGAGCGGTGTAGATATTTCCATATATGTACACATGGCTGTGTAGATATTTCCATGTTTATACAGATGGCGGTGTAGTTATTTCCACGTTTATACAGATAACTTTGTAAGTATTTCCATGTTTATACAGATGGCGGTGTAGATATTTCGATGTTTATAGAGATAGCAGTGGAGATATTTCCATGTTTATAGAGATAGCGGTGTAGATATTTCCACGTTTATACTGATCGCGGTGTAGTTATTTCCATGTTTATAGAGATAGCGGTGTGGATATTTCCATGTTTATACAGATAGGGGTGTAGGTTTTTCCATGTTTATAGACATGGCGTTGTAGATATTTCCATGTTTATACAGATCATGGTGTAGATATTTCCTTGTTTATGAAAATAGCGGTGTAGTTACTTCCATGTTTAAACAGATAGCGGTGTTGATATTTCCTTGTTTATACAAATAGCAGTGTAGATATTTCCATGTTTATACAGATCACGGTGTAGATATTTCCTTGTTTATACAAATAGCGGTGTAGTTATTTCCATGTTTATACAGATAGCGGTGTAGATATTTCCATGTATATACAGATGGCTGTGTAGATATTTCCATGTTTATATAGATGACTTGTAGGTATTTCCATGTTTATACAGATGGCCGTGTAGATATTTCCATGATTATAGAGATAGCTGTGTAGATATGTCCATGTTTCTACAGATAGCGGTGTAGATATTTCCATGTTTATACAGATCGCGGTGTAGATATTTCCATGTTTATGCAGATCGTGGTGTAGATATTTCCATTTTTCTACAGATAGCGTTGTAGATATTTCCATGTTTATACAGATCACGGTGTAGATATTTCCATGTTTATGCAGATCGCGGTGTAGATATTTACATGTTTATACAGATAGCGGTGTAGTTATTTCCATGTTTTTATAGATATTGGTGTAGATATTTCCATGTTTACACAGATTGCGGTGTAGATATTTCCATCTTTCTACAGATGGCATTGTAGATATTTCCATGTTTATACAGATGGTGGTGTAGATATTTCCATGTTTATATAGATGGTGGTGTAGATATTACCATGTTTATTCAGATAGCGGTGTAGATATTTCCAGGTTTATACAGATAGCGGTGTATATATTTCCATGCTTATACAGATGGCGGTGTAGATATTTCCATGTTTATACAGATATCGGTGTAAATATTTCCATGTTTATACAGAACACGGTGTAGATATTTCCATGTTTATTGAGATAGCGGTGTATATATTTCCATGTTTATACAGGTAGCGGTGTAGATATTTCCATGTTTATACAGACCACGGTGTAGATATTTCCATGTTTATACAGATAGCGGTGCAGATATTTCCATGTTTGTACAGATGGCGGTGTTGATATTTCCATCTATACACAGATGACCGTGTAGATATTTCCATGTTTGTACAGCTGGCGGCGCAGATGTTTCTATGGATATGTAGATGGCGGTGTAGATATTTCCATGTATATACAGATAGCGGTGTAGTTATTTCCATGTTTATACAGATAGCGATGTAGATATGTCCATGTATATACAGATGGCTGTGTAGATATTTCCATGTTTATACAGATGGCTGTGTAGATATTTCCATGTTTATACAGATGACTTGTAGGTATTTCCATGTTTATACAGATGGCGGTGGAGATATTTCCATGTTTATAGAGGTAGCAGTGTAGATATTTCCATGTTTCTACAGATAGCGGTGTAGATAGTTCCATGTTTATACAGATCGCGGTGTAGATATTTCCATGTTTATGCAGATCGCGGTGTAGATATTTCCATGTTTATACAGATCGCGGTGAAGATATTTCCATGTTTATGCAGATCGCGGTGTAGATATTTACATGTTTATACCGATAGCGGTGTAGATATTTCCATGTTTTTACAGATATTGGTGTAGGTATTTCCATGTTTACACAGATTGCGGTGTAGATATTTCCATCATTCTACAGATGGCATTGTGGATATTTCCATGTTTATACGGGTGGCTGTCTAGATTTTCCTGGTTTATACAGATAGCGGTGTAGATTTTCCAGGTTTATACAGATAGCGGTGTAGATATTTCCATGTTTATACAGATGGCGGTGTAGATATTTCCATGTTTTTAGAGATGGCGGTGTAGATATTTCCATGTTTATACAGATAGCGGTGTAAATATTTCCATGTTTATACAGACCACGGTGTAGATATTTCCATGTTTATACAGATAGCGGTGCAGATCTTTCCATGTTTGTACAGATGGCGGTGTTGATATTTCCATCTATACACAGATGACCGTGTAGATATTTCCATGTTTATACAGATGGCAGTGCAGATATTTCTATGGATATGTAGATGGCGGTGTAGATATTTCCATGTATATGCAGATAGCTGTGTAGTTGTTTCCATGTTTATATAGAGAGCGGTGTAGATATTTCCATGTATGTACACATGGCTGTGTAGATATTTCCATGTTTATATAGATGGCGGTGTAGATATTTCCATGTTTATACAGAAAACTTTGTAAGTATTTCCATGTTGATATAGATGCCGGTGTAGATATTTCGATGTTTATAGAGATAGCAGTGGAGATATTTCCATGTTTATAGAGATAGCGGTGTAGATATTTTCACGTTTATACTGATCGCGGTGTAGTTATTTCCATGTTTATAGAGATAGCGGTGTGCATATTTCCATGTTTATACAGATAGGGGTGTAGATATTTCCATGTTTATAGAGATGGCGTTGTACATATTTCCATGTTTATATAGATCTCGGTGTATATATTTCCTTGTTTATGCAAATAGCGGTGTAGTTATTTCCATGTTTATACAGATAGCGGTGTAGATATTTCCTTGTTTATACAAATAGCAGTGTAGATATTTCCATGTATATACAGATCACGGTGTAGATATTTCCTTGTTTATACAAATAGCGGTGTAGTTATTTCCATGTTTATACAGATAGCGGTGTAGATATTTCCATGTATGTACAGATGGCTGTGTAGATATTTCCATGTTTATACAGATGGCTGTGTAGATATTTCCATGTTTATACAGATGAGTGGAGGCATGTCCATGTTTATACAGATGGCGGTGTAGATATTTCCATGTTTATAGAGATAGCTGTGTAGATATTTCCATGTTTCTACAGATAGCGGTGTAGATATTTCCATGTTTATACAGATCGCGGTGTAGATATTTCCATGTTTATGCAGATCGCGGTGTAGATATTTCCATGTTTCTACAGATAGCGGTGTAGATATTTCCATGTTTATACAGATCGCGGTGTAGATAATTCCATGTTTATGCAGACCGCGGTGTAGATATTTCCATGTTTATACCGATAGCGGTGTAGATATTTCCATGTTTTTAGAGATATTGGTGTAGATATTTCCATGTTTACACAGATTGCGGTGTACATATTTCCATCATCCTACAGATGGCATTGTAGATATTTCCATGTTTATACGGATGGCGGTGTAGATATTTCCATGTTTATATAGATGGTGGTGTAGATATTTCCATGTTTATACAGATCACGGTGTAGATATTTCCTTGCTTATACAAATAGCGGTGTAGTTATTTCCACGTTTATACAGATAGCGGTGTAGATATTTCCATGTATATACAGATGGCTGTGTAGATATTTCCATGTTTATACAGATGGCTGTGTAGATATTTCCATGTTTATACAGATGACTTGTAGGTATTTCCATGTTTATACAGATGGCCGTGTACATATTTCCATGTTTATAGAGATAGCTGTGTAGATATGTCCATGCTTCTACAGATAGCGGTGTAGATATTTCCATGTTTATACAGATCGCGGTGTAGATATTTCCATGTTTCTACCGATATCGGTGTAGATATTTCCATGTTTATACAGATCGCGGTGTAGATATTTCCATGTTTATGCAGATCGCGGTGTAGATATTTCCATGTTTACACAGATAGCGGTGTAGATATTTCCATGTTTTTACAGATATTGGTGTAGATATTTCCATGTTTACACAGATTGCGGTGTAGATATTTCCATCTTTCTACAGATGGCATTCTAGATATTTCCATGTTTATACAGATGGCGGTGTAGATATTTCCAGGTTTATACAGATAGCGGTGTAGATATTTCCATGTTTATACAGATGGCGGTGTGGATATTTCCATATTTATAGAGATGGCGGTGTAGATATTTCCATGTTTATACAGATATCGGTGTAAATATTTCCATGTTTATACCGAACACGGTGTACATATTTCCATGTTTATAGAGATAGCTGTGTAGATATGTCCATGCTTCTACAGATAGCGGTGTAGATATTTCCATGTTTATACAGATCGCGGTGTAGATATTTCCATGTTTCTACCGATATCGGTGTAGATATTTCCATGTTTATACAGATCGCGGTGTAGATATTTCCATGTTTATGCAGATCGCGGTGAAGATATTTCCATGTTTACACAGATAGCGGTGTAGATATTTCCATGTTTTTACAGATATTGGTGTAGATATTTCCATGTTTACACAGATTGCGGTGTAGATATTTCCATCTTTCTACAGATGGCATTCTAGATATTTCCATGTTTATACAGATGGCGGTGTAGATATTTCCAGGTTTATACAGATAGCGGTGTAGATATTTCCATGTTTATACAGATGGCAGTGTGGATATTTCCATATTTATAGAGATGGCGGTGTAGATATTTCCATGTTTATACAGATATCGGTGTAAATATTTCCATGTTTATACAGAACACGTTGTAGATATTTCCATGTTTATAGAGATAGCGGTGTATATATTTCCATGTTTCTACAGATAGCGGTGTAGATATTTCCATGTTTATACAGACCACGGTGAAGATATTTCCATGTTTATACAGATAGCGGTGCAGATATTTCCATGTTTGTACAGATGGCAGTGTTGATATTTCCATCTATACACAGATGACCGTGTAGATATTTCCATGTTTATACAGATGGCGGCGCAGATGTTTCTATGGATATGTATATGGCGGTGTAGATATTTCCATGTATATACAAATAGCGGTGTAGTTATTTCCATGTTTATATAGAGAGCGGTGTAGATATTTCCATGTATGTACACATGGCTGTGTAGGTATTTCCATGTTTATATAGATGGCGGTGTAGATATTTCCATGTTTATACAGATAACTTTGTAAGTATTTCCATGTTTATAGAGATGGCGGTGTAGATATTTCGATGTTTATAGATTTAGCAGTGGAGATATTTCCATGTTTATAGAGATAGCGGTGTAGATATTTCCACGTTTATACTGATCGCGGTGTAGTTATTTCTATGTTTATAGAGATAGCGATGTGGATATTTCCATGTTTATACAGATAGGGGTGTAGATATTTCCATGTTTATAGAGATGGCGTTGTAGATATTTCCATGTTTATACAGATCACGGTGTAGATATTTCCTTGTTTATGCAAATAGCGGTGTAGTTATTTCCATGTTTATACAGATAGAGGTGTAGATATTTCCTTGTTTATACAAATAGCACTGTAGATATTTCCATGTTTATACAGATCACGGTGTAGATATTTCCTTGTTTATGCAAATAGCGGTGTAGTTATTTCCATGTTTATACAGATAGCGGTGTAGATATTTCCCTGTATATAGAGTTGGCTGTGTAGATATTTCCATGTTTATACAGATGGCTGTGTAGATATTTCCATGTTTATACAGATGACTTGTAGGTATTTCCATGTTTATACAGATGGCCGTGTAGATATTTCCATGTTTATAGAGTTAGCTGTGTAGATATGTCCATGCTTCTACAGTTAGCGGTGTAGATATTTCCATGTTTATACAGATCGCGGTGTAGATATTTCCATGTTTATGCAGATCGCGGTGTAGATATTTCCATGTTTCTACAGATAGCGGTGTAGATATTTCCATGTTTATACAGATCGCGGTGTAGATATTTCCATGTTTATGCAGATCGCGGTGAAGATATTTTCATGTTTACACAGATAGCGATGTAGATATTTCCATGTATATACAGATGGCTGTGTAGATATTGCCATGTTTATACAGATGGCTGTGTAGATATTTCCATGTTTATACAGATGACTTGTAGGTATTTCCATGTTTATACAGATGGCTGTGTAGATATTTCCATGTTTATAGAGATGGCTGTGTAGATATTTCCATGTTTCTACAGATAGCGGTGTAGATATTTCCATGTTTATACAGATCGCGGTGTAGATATTTCCATGTTTATGCAGATCGCGGTGTAGATATTTCCATGTTTCTACAGATAGCGGTGTAGTTATTTCCATGTTTCTACAGATCGCGGTGTAGATATTTCCATGTTTATGCAGATCGCGGTGTAGATATTTCCATGTTTATACCGATAGCGGTTTAGATATTTAAATGTTTTTACTGTTATTGGTGTAGATAATTCCATGTTTACACAGATTGCGGTGTAGATATTTCCATCATTCTACAGATGGCTTTGTAGATATTTCCATGTTTATACAGATGGCGGTGTAGATATTTCCATGTTTATATAGATGGTGGTGTAGATATTACCATGTTTATACAGGTAGCGGTGTAGATTTTCCAGGTTTATACAGATAGCGGTGTATATATTTCCATGTTTATACAAATGGCGGTGTAGATATTTCCATGTTTATAGAGATGGCGGTGTAGATATTTCCATGTTTATACAGATATCGGTGTAAATATTTCCATGTTTATACAGACCACGGTGTAGATATTTCCATGTTTATACAGATAGCGGTGCAGATATTTCCATGCTTGTACAGATGGCGGTGTTGATATTTCCATCTATACACAGATGACAGTGGAGATATTTCCATATATATACAGATGGCGGTGCAGATATTTCTATGGATATGAAGATGGCAGTGTAGATATTTCCATGTATATGCAGATAGCGGTGCAGTTATTTCCATGTTTATGTAGAGAGCGGGGTAGATATTTCCATGTATGTACACATGGCTGTGTACATATTTCCATGTTTATATAGATGGCGGTGTAGATATTTCCAAGTTTATAGAGATAGCAGTGGAGATATTTCCATGTTTATAGAGATAGCGGTGTAGATATTTCCACGTTTATACTGATCACATTGTAGTTATTTCCATGTTTATAGAGATAGCGGTGTGGATATTTCCATGTTTATACAGATAGGGGTGTAGATATTTCCATGTTTATAGAGATTGCGTTGTAGATATTTCCACGTTTATACAGATCACGGTATAGATATTTCCTAGTTCATGCAAATAGCGGTGTAGTTATTTCCATGTTTATACAGATAGCGGTGTAGATATTTCCTTGTTTATACAGATCACGGTGCAGATATTGCCTTGTTTATACAAATAGCGGTGTAGTTATTTCCATGTTTATACAGATAGCGGTGTAGATATTTCCATGTATATACAGATGGCTGTGTAGATATTTCCATATTTATACAGATGACTTGTTGGTATTTCCATGTTTATACAGATGGCTGTGTAGATATTTCCATGTTTATACAGATGACTTGTTGGTATTTCCATGTTCATACAGATGGCGGTGTAGATATTTCCATGTTTATAGAGATAGCTGTGTAGGTATTTCCATGTTTCTACAGATAGCGGTGTAGATATTTCCATGTTTATACAGATCGCCGTGTAGATATTTCCATGTTTATGCAGATCGCGGTGTAGATATTTCCATGTTTCTACAGATAGCGGTGTGTAGATATTTCCATGTTTATACAGATATCGGTGTAAATATTTCCATGTTTATACAGATCGCGGTGTAGATATTTCCATGTTTATAGAGATAGCGGTGTATATATTTCCATGTTTATACAGATAGCGGTGTAGATATTTCCATGTTTATACAGACCACGGTGTAGATATTTCCATGTTAATAGAGATAGCGGTGCAGATCTTTCCATGTTTGTACAGATGGCGGTGTTGATATTTCCATGTATACACAGATGACCGTGTAGATATTTCCATGTTTATACAGATGGCGGCGCAGATATTTCTATGGATATGTAGATGGCGGTGTAGATATTTCCATGTATATACAGATAGCGGTGTAGTTATTTCCATGTTTATATAGAGAGCGGTGTAGATATTTCCATATAAGTACACATGGCTGTGTAGATATTTCCATGTTTATATAGATCGCGGTGTAGATATTTCCATGTTTATACAGATAACTTTGTCAGTATTTCCATGTTTATACAGATGGCGGTGTAGATATTTCGATGTTTATAGAGATAGCAGTGGAGATATTTCCATGTTTATAGAGATAGCAGTGTAGATATTTCCACGTTTATGCTGATCGCGGTGTAGTTATTTCCATGTTTGTAGAGATAGCGGTGTGGATATTTCCATGTTTATACAGATAGGGGTGTAGATATTTCCATGTTTATAGAGATGGCGTTGTAGATATTTCCATGTTTATACAGATCACGGTGCAGATATTTCCTTGTTTATGCAAATAGCGGTGTAGTTATGTCCATGTTTATACAGTTAGCAGTGTAGATATTTCCTTGTTTATACAAATAGCAGTGTAGATATTTCCATGTTTATACAGATCACGGTGTTGATATTTCCTTCTTTATACAAATAGCGTTGTAGTTATTTCCATGTTTATACAGATAGCGGTGTAGATATTTCCATGTATATACAGATGGCTGTGTAGATATTCCCATGTTTATACAGATGGCTGTGTAGATATTTCCATGTTTATAGAGATAGCTGTGTAGATATGTCCATGTTTCTACAGATAGCGGTGTAGATATTTCCATGTATATACAGATGGCTGTGTAGATATTTCCATGTTTATACAGATGGCTGTGTAGATATTTCCATGTTTATACAGATCGTGGTGTAGATATTTCCATGTTTATGCAGATCGCGGTGTAGATATTTCCATGTTTCTACAGATAGCGGTGTAGATATATCCATGTTTATACAGATCGCGGTGTAGTTATTTCCATGTTTATGCAGATCGCGGTGTAGATATTTCCATGTTTATACAGATAGCGGTGTAGATATTTCCATGTTTTTACAGATATTGGTGTAGATATTTCCATATTTACAGAGATTGCGGTGTAGATATTTCCATCTTTCTACAGATGGCATTGTAGATATTTCCATGTTTATACAGATGACGGTGTAGATATTTCCATGTTTATATAGATGTTGGTGCAGTATTACCATGTTTATACAGATAGCGTTGTAGTTATTTCCAGGTTTATACAGATAGCGGTGTAGATATTTCCATGTTTATACAGATGGCGGTGTAGGTATTTCCATGTTTACAGAGATGGCGGTGTAGATATTTCCATGTTTATACAGATAACTTTGTAAGTATTTCCATGTTTATAGAGATGGCGGTGTAGATATTTCGATATTTATAGAGATAGCAGTGGAGATATTTCCATGTTTATAGAGATAGTGGTGTAGATATTTCCACGTTTATACTGATCGTGGTGTAGTTATTTCCATGTTTATAGAGATAGCGGTGTAGATATTTCCATGTTTATAGAGATGGCGTTGTAGATATTTCCATGTTTATACAGATCACGGTGTAGATATTTCCTTGTTTATGCAAATAGCGGTGTAGTTATTTCCATGTTTATACAGATAGCGGTGTAGATATTTCCTTGTTTATACAAATAGTAGTGTAGATATTTCCATGTTTATACAGATCACGGTGTAGATATTTCCTTGTTTATACAAATAGCGGTGTAGTTATTTCCATGTTTATACAGATAGCGGTGTAGATATTTCCATGTATATACAGATGGCTGTGTAGATATTTCCATGTTTATACAGATGGCTGTGTAGATATTTCCATGTTTATACAGATGACTTGTAGGTATTTCCATGTTTATACAGATGAAGGTGTAGATATTTCCATGTTTATAGAGATAGCTGTGTAGATATTTCCATGTTTCTACAGATAGCGGTGTAGATATTTCCATGTTTCTACAGATAGCGGTGTAGATATTTCCATGTTTATGCAGATCGCGGTGTAGATATTTCCATGTTTCTACAGATAGCGGTGTAGATATTTCCATGTTTATACAGATCACCATGTAGATATTTCCATGTTTATGCAGATCGCGGTGTAGATATTTCCATGTTTATACAGATCGCGGTGTAGATATTTCCATGTTTTTACAGATATTGGTGTAGATATTTCCATGTTTACACAGATTGCGGTGTAGATATTTCCATCTTTCTACAGATGGCATTGTAGATATTTCCATGTTTATAGAGATGGCGGTGTAGATATTTCCATGTTTATACAGATGGTGCTGTAGATATTTCCATGTTTATATAGATGGTGGTGTAGATATTACCATGTTTATACAGATAGCGGTGTAGATATTTCCAGGTTTCTACATATAGCGTTGTAGATATTTCCATGTTTATACAGATGGTGGTGTAAATGTTTCCATGTTTATAGAGATGGCGGTGTAGATATTTCCATGTTTATACAGATATCGTTGTAAATATTTCCATGTTTATACAGATCACGATGTAGATATTTCCATGTTTATAGAGATAGCGGTGTATATATTTCCATGTTTATACAGATAGCGGTGTAGATATTTCCATGTTTATACAGACCACGGTGTAGATATTTCCATGTTTATACAGATCGCGGTGCAGATATTTCCATGTTTGTACAGATGGCGGTGTTGATATTTCCATCTATACACAGATGACCGTGTAGATATTTCCATGTTGATACAGATGGCGGCGCAGATATTTCTATGGATATGTAGATGGCGGTGTAGATATTTCCATGTATGTACAGATAGCGGTGTAGTTATTTCCATGTTTATATAGAGAGCGGTGTAGATATTTCCTAATATGTACACATGGCTGTGTAGATATTTCCATGTTTATACAGATGGTGGTGTAGATATTTCCATGTTTATACAGATAACTTTGTAAGTTTTCCATGTTTATACAGATGGCGGTGTAGATGTTTCGATGTTTATAGAGATAGCAGTGGAGATATTTCTGTTTTTATAGAGATAGCGGTGTAGATATTTCCATGTTTATACAGATAGCGGTGTAGTTATTTCCATGTTTATATAGAGAGCGGTGTAGATATTTCCATGTATGTACAAATGGCTGTGTAAATATTTCCATGTTTATACAGATGGCGGTGTAGATATTTCCATGTTTACACAGATAACTTTGTAAGTATTTCCATGTTTATACAGATAGCGGTGTAGTTATTTCGATGTTTATAGAGACAGCAGTGGAGATATTTCCATGTTTATAGAGATAGCGGTGTTGATATTTCCACGTTTATACTGATCGCGGTGTAGTTATTTCCATGTTCATAGAGATAGCGGTGTGGATATTTCCATGTTTATACAGACAGGGGTGTAGATATTTCCATGTTCATAGAGATAGCTGTGTAGATATTTCCATGTTTATCCAGATGGCGGTGTAGATATTTCCATGTTCATAGAGATAGCTGTGTAGATATTTCCATGTTTCTGCAGATAGCGGTGTAGATATTTCCATGTTTATACAGATCGCGGTGTAGATATTTCCATGTTTTTACAGATATTGGTGTAGATATTTCCATGTTTACACAGATTGCGGTGTAGATATTTCCATCTTTCTACAGATGGCATTGTAGATATTTCCATGTTTATACAGATGGCGGTGTAGATATTTCCGTGTTTATATAGATGGTGGTGTAGATATTTCCATGTTTATACAGATATCGGTGTAAATATTTCCATGTTTATACAGATCACGGTGTAGATATTTCCATGTTTATAGAGATAGCGGTGTATATATTTCCATGTTTATACAGATAGCGGTGTAGATATTTCCATGTTTATACAGACCACGGTGTAGATATTTCCATGTTTACACAGATAGCGGTGCAGATATTTCCATGTTTGTACAGATGACGGTGTTGATATTTCCATCTATACACAGCTGACCGTGCAGATATTTCCATGTTTATACAGATGGCGGCGCAGATATTTCTATGGATATGTAGATGGCGGTGTAGATATTTCCATGTATATACAGATAGCGATGTAGTTATTTCCATGTTTATATAGAGAGCGGTGTAGATATTTCCATGTATGTACACATGGCTGTGTAGATATTTCCATGTTTATACAGATGGCGGTGTAGATATTTCCATGTTTATACAGATAACTTTGTAAGTATTTCCATGTTTATACAGATGGCGGTGTAGATATTTCGATGTTTATAGAGATAGCAGTGGAGATATTTCCATGTTTATAGAGATAGCGGTGTAGATATTTCCACGTTTATACTGTTCGCGGTGTAGTTATTTCCAAGTTTATAGAGATAGCGGTGTGTATATTTCCATGTTTATACAGATAGGGGTGTAGATATTTCCATGTTTATAGAGATGGCGTTGTAGATATTTCCATGTTTATACAGATCACTGTGTAGGTATTTCCCTGTTTATGCAAATAGCGGTGTAGTTATTTCCATGTTTATACAGATAGCGGTGTAGATATTTCCTTGTTTATACAAATAGTAGTGTAGATATTTCCATGTTTATACAGATCACGGTGTAGATATTTCCTTGTTTATACAAATAGCAGTGTAGTTATTTCCATGTTTATACAGATAGCGGTGTAGATATTTCCATGTATATACAGATGGCTGTGTAGATATTTCCATGTTTATACAGATGGCTGTGCAGATATTTCCATGTTTATACAGATGAGTTGTAGGTATTTGCATGTTTATACAGATGAAGGTGTAGATATTTCCATGTTTATAGAGATAGCTGTGTAGATATTTCCATATTTCTACAGATAGCGGTGTAGATATTTCCATGTTTATAAAGATCGCGGTGTAGATATTTCCATGTTTATGCAGATCGCGGTGTAGATATTTCCATGTTTCTACAGATATCGGTGTAGATATTTCCATGTTTATACAGATCACCATGTAGATATTTCCATGTTTATGCAGATCGCGGTGTAGATATTTCCATGTTTATACAGATCGCGGTGTAGATATTTCCATGTTTTTACAGATATTGGTGTAGATGTTTCCATGTTTACACAGATTGCGGTGTAGATATTTCCATCTTTCTACAGATGGCATTGTAGATATTTCCATGTTTATACAGATGGCGGTGTAGATATTTCCATGTTTATATAGATGGTGGTGTAGATATTACCATGTTTACACAGATAGCGGTGTAGATATTTCCATGTCTATGCAGATCGCGGTGTAGATATTTCCACGTTTATATAGATGGTGGTGTAGATATTACCATGTTTATACAGATAGCGGTGTAGATATTACCAGGTTTATACAGATGGCGGTGTAGATAATTCCATGTTTATTGAGAGGGCGGTGTAGATGTTTCCATGTTTATACAGATATCGGTGTAAATATTTCCATGTTTATACAGAACACGGTGTAGATATTTCCATGTTTATAGAGATAGCGGTGTATATATTTCCATGTTTATACAGATAGCGGTGTAGATATTTCCATGTTTATGCAGATCGCGGTGTAGATAATTCCATGTTTCTACAGATAGCGGTGTAGATATTTCCATGTTTCCACAGATATTGGTGTAGGTATTTCCATGTTTACACAGTTGGCGGTGTAGATATTTCCAGGTTTATATCGATGGTGGTGTAGATATTACCATGTTTATACAGATAGCGGCGTAGATATTTCCAGGTTTATACAGATAGCGGTGTAGTTATTTCCAGGTTTATACAGATAGTGGTGTAGATATTTCCATGTTTATACAGATGGCGGTGTAGATATTTCCATGTTTATAGAGATGGCGGTGTAGATATTTCCATGTTTATACACATAGCGGTGTAGATATTTCCATGTTTATACAGATCACGGTGTAGATATTTCCATGTTTATAGAGATAGCGGTGAATATATTTCCATGTTTATACAGATAGCGGTGTAGATATTTCCATGTATATACAGATGGCTTTGTAGATATTTCTATGTTTATACAGAAGGCTGTGTAGATATTTCCATGTTTATACGGATCACGGTGCAGATATTTCCTTGTTTATGCAAATAGTGGTGTAGTTATTTCCATGTTTATACTTATAGCGGTGTAGATATTTCGTTGTTTATACAAACAGCAGTGTAGATATTTCCATGTTTATACAGATCACGGTTTAGATATTTCCCTGCTTATACAAATAGCGGTGTAGTTATTTCCATGTTTATACAGATGACTTGTAGGTATTTCCATGTTTATACAGATGGCTGTGTAGATATTTCCATGTTTACACAGATGGCTGTGTAGATATTTCCATGTTTATACAGATGACTTGTAGGTATTTCCATGTTTATACAGATGGCGGTGTAGATATTTCCATGTTTATAGAGATAACTGTGTAGATATTTCCATGTTTCTACAGACAGCGGTGTAGATATTTCCATGTTTATACAGATCGCGGTGTAGATATTTCCATGTTTATGCAGATCGCGGTGTAGATATTTCCATGTTTCAACAGATAGCGGTGTAGATATTTCCATGGTTATACAGATCGCGTTGTAGATATTTCCATGTTTATGCAGATCGCGGTGTAGATATTTCCATGTTTATACAGATAGCGGTGTAGGTATTTCCATGTTTTTACAGATATTGGTGTAGATATTTCCATGTTTACACAGATTGCGGTGTAGATATTTCCATCTTTCTACAGATGGCATTGTAGATATTTCCATGTTTATACAGATGGCGGTGTAGATATTTCCATGTTTATATAGATGGTGGTGTAGATATTACCATGTTTATACAGATAGCGGTGTAGATATTTCCAGGTTTATACAGATAGCGGTGTAGATATTTCCATGTTTATACAGATGGCGGTGTAGATATTTCCATGTTTATAGAGATGGCGGTGTAGATATTTCCATGTTTATACAGATATCGTTGTAAATATTTCCATGTTTATACAGATCACGGTGTAGATATTTCCATGTTTATAAAGATAGTGGTGTATATATTTCCATGTTTATACAGATAGCGGTGTAGATATTTCCATGCATATACAGATGGCTGTGTAGATATTTCCATGTTTATACAGATGGCTGTGAAGATATTTCCATGTTTATACAGGTGACTTGGAAGTATTTCCATGTGTACACAGAAGGCGCTGTAGATAATTCCATGTTTATAGAGATAGCTTTGTAGATATTTCCATGTTTCTACAGATAGCGGTGTAGATATTTCCATGTTTATACAGATCGCGGTGTAGATATTTCCATGTTTATGCAGATCGCGGTGTAGATATTTCCATGTTTCTACAGATAGCGGTGTAGATATTTCCATGTTTATAGAGATCGCGGTGTAGATATTTACATGTTTATGCAGATCGCGGTGTAGATATTTCCATGTTTATACAGATAGCGATGTAGATATTTCCAAGTTTTTACAGATATTGGTGTAAATATTTCCATGTTTACACAGATTGTGGTGTAGATATTTCCATCTTTCTACAGATGGCATTGTACATATTTCCATGTTTATACAGATGGCGGTGTAGTTATTTGCATGTTTATATAGATGGTGGTGTAGATATTACCATGTTTATACAGATAGCGGTGTAGATATTTCCAGGTTTATACAGATAGCGGTGTAGATATTTCCATGTTTATACAGATGGCGGTGTAGATATTTCCTTGTTTATACAGATAACTTTGTAAGTATTTCCATGTTGATACAGATGGCGGTGTAGATATTTCGATGTTTATAGAGATAGCAGTGGAGATATTTCCATGTTTATAGAGATAGCGGTGTAGATATTTCCATGTTTATACAGATGGCGTTGTAGATATTTCCATGTTTATACAGATCACGGTGTAGATATTTCCTTGTTTATGCAAATAGCAGTGTAGTTATTTCCACGTTTATACAGATAGCGGTGTAGATATTTCCATGTTTATACAGATCGCGGTGTAGGTATTTCCATGTATTTACAGATATTGGTGTAGATATTTCCATGTTTACACAGATTGCGGTGTAGATATTTCCATATTTCTACAGATGGCATTGTAGACATTTCCATGTTTATACAGATGGTGGTGTAGATATTTCCATGTTTATATAGATGGTGGTGTAGATATTACCATGTTTATACAGATAGCGGTGTAGATATTTCCAGGTTTAAACAGATAGCGGTGTAGATATTTCCATGTTTATACAGATGGCGGTGTAGATATTTCCATGTTTATAGAGATGGCGTTGTAGATATTTCCATGTTTATACAGATATCGGTGTAAATATTTCCATGTTTATACAGATCACGGTGTAGATATTTCCATGTTTATAGAGAAAGCGGTGTATATATTTCCATTTTTATACAGATAGCGGTGTAGATATTTCCATGTTTATACAGACCACGGTGTAGATATTTCCATGTTTATACAGATAGCGGTGCAGATATTTCCATGTTTGTACAGATAGCGGTGTTGATATTTCCATCTATACAGAGATGACCGTGTAGATATTTCCATGTTGATACAGATGGCGGCGCAGATATTTCTTTGGATATGCAGATGGCGGTGTATATATTTCCATGTATATACAGATAGCGGTGTAGTTATTTTCATGTTTATATAGAGAGCGGTGTAGATATTTCCATATATGTACACATGGCTGTGTAGATATTTCCATGTTTATACAGATGGCGGTGTAGATATTTCCATGTTTATACAGATAACTTTGTAAGTTTTCCATTTTTATACACATGGCGGTGTAGATATTTCGATGTTTATAGAGATAGCAGTGGAGATATTTCCGTGTTTATAGAGATAGCGGTGTAGATATTTCCACGTTTATGCTGATCGCGGTGTAGTTATTTCCATGTTTATAGAGATAGCGGTGTGGATATTTCCATGTTTATACAGATAGGGGTGTAGATATTTCCATGTTTATAGAGATGGCGTTGTAGATATTTCCATGTTTATACAGATCACGGTGTAGATATTTCCTTGTTTATGCTAATAGCGGTGTAGTTATTTCCATGTTTATGCAGATAGCGGTGTAGATATTTCCTTGTTTATACAAGTAGCAGTGTAGATATTTCCAGGTTTATACAGATCACGGTGTAGATAATTCCTTGTTTATACATATAGCGGTGTAGTTATTTCCATGTTTATACAGATAGCGGTGTAGATATTTCCATGTATATTCAGATGGCTGTGTAGATATTTCCATGTTTATACAGATGGCTGTGTAGGTATTTCCATGTTTATACAGATGACTTGTAGATATTTCCATGTTTATACAGATAGTTGTGTAGAGATTTCCATGTTTCTACAGATAGCGGTGTAGATATTTCCATGTTTATTCAGATCGCGGTGTAGATATTTCCAGGTTTATACAGATAGCGGTGTAGATATTTCCATGTTTATACAGATGGCGGTGTAGATATTTCCATGTTTATAGAGATGGCGGTGTAGATATTTCCATGTTTATACAGATATC
The DNA here is from genome assembly GCF_028858775.2 of Pan troglodytes. NCBI lineage: Eukaryota > Metazoa > Chordata > Mammalia > Primates > Hominidae > Pan > Pan troglodytes. The sequence continues at coordinate 2,043,690 of NC_072405.2, read as the reverse complement.
GGTGTAAATATTTCCATGTTTATACAGATCACGGTGTATATATTTCCATGTATACACAGATAGCGGTGTATGTATTTCCATGTTTATACAGATGGCTGTGTAGATATTTCCATGTTTATACAGATGGCCGTGTAGATATTTCCATGTTTATACAGATGACTTGTAGGTGTTTCCATGTTTATACAGATGGCGGTGTAGATATTTCCATGTTTATAGAGATAGCGGTGTATATATTTCCATGTTTATACAGATAGCGGTGTAGATATTTCCATGTTTATACAGACCACGGTGTAGATATTTCCATGTTTATACAGATCGCGGTGCAGATATTTCCATGTTTGTACAGATGGCGGTGTTGATAATTTCATCTATACACAGATGACCGTGCAGATATTTCCATGTTGATACAGATGGCGGCGCAGATATTTCTATGGATATGTAGATGGCGGTGTAGATATTTCCATGTATATAGAGATAGCGGTGTAGATATTTCCATGTTTATACAGATGGCTGTGTAGATATTTCCATGTTTATACAGAGGGCAGTGTAGATATTTCCATGTTTATACAGAAGACTTGTAGGTATTTCCATGTTTATACAGATGGCGGTGTAGATATTTCCATGTTTATAGAGATAGCTATGTAGATATTTCCATGTTTCTACAGATAGCGGTGTAGATATTTCCATGTTTATACAGATCGCGGTGTAGATATTTCCATGTTTATGCAGATCGCGGTGTAGATATTTCCATGTTTCCACAGATAGCGGTGTTGATATTTCCATGTTTATACAGATCGCGGTGTAGATATTTCCATGTTTATGCAGATCGCGGTATAGATATTTCCATGTTTATACAGATAGCGGTGTAGATATTTACATGTTTTTACAGATATTGGTGTAGATATTTCCATGTTTACACAGATTGCGGTGTAGATATTTCCATCTTTCTACAGATGGCATTGTAGATATTTCCATGTTTATACAGATGGCGGTGTAGATATTTCCATGTTTATATAGATGGTGGTGTAGATATTACCATGTTTATACAGATAGCGGTGTAGATATTTCCATGTTTATGCAGATCGCGGTGTAGATATTTCCATGTTTATATAGATGGTGGTGTAGATATTACCATGTTTATACCGATAGCGGTGTAGATATTTCCAGGTTTATACAGATGGCGGTGTAGATAATTCCATGTTTATTGAGATGGCGGTGTAGATATTTCCATCTTTATACAGATATCGGTGTAAATATTTCCATGTTTATACAGAACACGGTGTAGATATTTCCATGTTTATAGAGATAGCAGTGTATATATTTCCATGTTTATACAGATAGCGGTGTAGATATTTCCATGTTTATACAGATAGCAGTGCAGTTATTTCCATGTTTATGGAGACAGCGTTGTATATATTTCCATATTTATACAGATAGCGGTGTAGATATTTCCATGTTTATTCAGATGGTGGTGTAGATATTTCCATATTTATAGAGATAGCGCTGTAGATATTTCCATGTTTATACAGAAAGCGGTGTAGATATTTCCATTTTTATACAGATAGCGGTGTAGATATTTCCATGTTTATACAGATAGCGGTGTAGACAATTCCATGTATATAAGGATAGCGGTGTAGATATTTCCATATTTATACTGATATCGGTGTAGATATTTCCATATTTATATATATAGCAGTGTAGATATTTCCATGTTCATAAAGATTGTGGTGTAGGTATTTCCATGTTTATATAGATAGCGGTGTAAATATTTCCATGTTTATACAGATGTCAGTGTAGATATTTCCATGTTTATACAGATGACTGTGTAGATAATTTCATATTTTTACACATGGCGGTGTAGTTATTTCATTGTTTATACAGATAGCTGTGTGGCTACTTCCATGTTTATACAGATAGCAGTGGAGATAATTCCATGTTCATAGAGATGGCTGTGTAGATATTTCCATGTTTATACAGATGGCAGTGTAGATATTTCCATGTTTATAGAGATAGTGGTGTAGATATTTCCATGTTTATACAGATAGCAGTGCAGATATTTCCATGTTTATAGAGACAGCGTTGCATATATTTCCATATTTATACAGATAGCGGTGTAGATATTTCCATGTTTATTCAGATGGCGGTGTAGATATTTCCATGTTTATACAGATGGTGGTGTAGATATTTCCCTGTTTATACAGATAGCGGTGTGGATATTTCCGTGTTTATACAGATAGCGGTGTTGATATTTCCATGTTTACACAGATAGCGGTGTACATATTTCCATCTTTGCACAGATTGCGGTGTAGATATTTCCATTTTTACACAGATAGCGGTGTAGATATTTCCAAGTTTACACAGATAGCGTTGTAGGTAATTCCATATTTATACAGATAGCGGTGTAGATATTTCCATATTAATACAGATAGCGGTGTATATATTTCCATATTTATACAGATAGCGGTGTATATATTTCCATGTTTATACAGATAGCAGTGGAGATATTTCCATGTTTATACCGATAGCTGTGGAGATATTTCCATGTTTATGCAGATCGCGGTGTAGATATTTTCATGTTCATTCAGATAGCGTTGTCCATATTTCCAAGTTTGTACAGATAGCCATATAGATATTTCCATGTTAATGCAGGTAGCGGTGTAGATATTTGCATGTTTGTACCCATAGCGGTGTACATATTTCCACGTTAACAGAGATTGTGGTGTACATATTTCCATGTTTATACTGATGTCTGTGAAGATATTTCCATGTGTATACAGATGGCAGTTTAGATTTCCCATGTTTATACTGATGGAGGTGTAGATATTTCCTTGTTTATACAGATAGCGATATAGATATTTCCATGTTTATACAGATAGCAGTGTAGGAATTGCCAAGTTTATACAGATAGCGGTGAAGATATTTCCATGTTTATAGAGATAGCGGTATAGATATCTGCATGTTTATACAGATAGCGGTGGAGATATTTCCATGTTTATACAGATAGCCGAGGAGATATTGCCTTATTTATATAGATGGCGGTGTAGATATTTCCAAGTTTATACAGATAGCGGTGTAGATATTTCCATGTTTATACAGATATCAGTGCAGTTATTTCCATGTTTATACATATGGAAGTGTAGGTATTTCCAGGTTTATAGAGATAGCGGTGTAGATATTTCCATGTTTATACAGATGTCTGTGTAGATATTTCCATGTGTATACAGATGGCAGTGTAGATATTTCCATGTTTATACAGATAGTGGTGTACATATTTCCATGTTTATACAGATGACTGTGTAGTTATTTCCATGTTTATACAGATGGCCGTGTATATATTTCCATATTTATAGAGACAGCTTTGTAGATGTTTCCAAGTTTATACAGATAGCGGTGTAGACATTTCAATGTTTATAGAGAGAGCGGTGTAGATATTTCCATATTTATAGAGATAGCGCTGTAGATATTTCCATGTTTATACAGAAAGCGGTGTAGATATTTCCATGTTTATACAGATAGCGGTGTAGATATTTCCATGTTTATACAGATAGCGGTGTAGACAATTCCATGTATATAACGATAGCGGTGTAGATATTTCCATATTTATACTGATATCGGTGTAGATATTTCCACATTTATATATATAGCGGTGTAGATATTTCCATGTTCATAAAGATTACCATGTAGGTATTTCCATGGTTATATAGATAGCGGTGTAAATATTTCCATGTTTATACAGATGGCAGTGTAGATATTTCCATGTTTATACAGATGACTGTGTAGATAATTTCATATTTTTACACATGGCGGTGAAGTTATTTCATTGTTTATACAGATAGCTGTGTGGCTACTTCCATGTTTATACAGATAGCAGTGGAGATAATTCCATGTTCATAGAGATGGCTGTGTAAATATTTCCATGTTTATACAGATGGCAGTGTAGATATTTCCATGTTTATAGAGATAGTGGTGTAGATATTTCCATGTTTATACAGATAGCAGTGCAGATATTTCCATGTTTATGGAGACAGCGTTGTATATATTTCCATATTTATACAGATAGCGGTGTAGATATTTCCATGTTTATTCAGATGGCGGTGTAGATATTTCCATGTTTATACAGATGGCGGTGTAGATATTTCCCTGTTTATACAGATAGCGGTGTGGATATTTCCGTGTTTATACAGATAGCGTTGTTGATATTTCCATGTTTACACAGATAGCGGTGTACATATTTCCATCTTTGCACAGATTGCGGTGTAGATATTTCCATGTTTACACAGATAGCGTTGCAGATAATTCCATATTTATACAGATAGCGGTGTAGATATTTCCATATTAATACAGATAGCGGTGTATATATTTCCATATTTATACAGATAGCGGTGTATATATTTCCATGTTTATACAGATAGCGGTGGAGATATTTCCATGTTTATACAGGTAGCTGTGGAGATATTTCCATGTTTATGCAGATCGCGGTGTAGATATTTTCATGTTCATACAGATAGCGTTGTCCATATTTCCAAGTTTGTACAGATAGCCATGTAGATATTTCCATGTTTATGCAGATAGCGGTGTAGATATTTGCATGTTTGTACCCATAGCGGTGTACATATTTCCACGTTTACAGACATTGGGGTGTACATATTTCCATGTTTATACTGATGTCTGTGAAGATATTTCCATGTGTATACAGATGGCAGTTTAGATTTCCCATGTTTATACTGATGGAGGTGTAGATATTTCCTTGTTTATAGAGATAGCGGTGGAGATATTTCCTTGTTTATACAGATAGCGATGTAGATATTTCCATGTTTATACAGATAGCAGTGTAGGAATTTCGAAGTTTATACAGATAGCGCTGAAGATATTTCCATGTTTATAGAGATAGCGGTATAGATATCTCCATGTTTATACAGATAGCGGTGGAGATATTTCCATGTTTATACAGATAGCCGAGGAGATATTGCCTTATTTATATAGATGGCGGTGTAGATATTTCCAAGTTTATACAGATAGCGGTGTAGATATTTCCATGTTAATACAGATAGCAGTGCAGTTATTTCCATGTTTATACATATGGAAGTGTAGGTATTTCCAGGTTTATAGAGATAGCGGTGTAGATATTTCCATGTTTATATAGATGTCTGTGTAGATATTTCCATGTGTATACAGATGGCAGTGTAGATATTTCCATGTTTATACAGATAGTGGTGTACATATTTCCATGTTTATACAGATAGTGGTGTACATATTTCCATGTTTATACAGATGATTGTGTAGTTATTTCCATGTTTATACAGATGGCCGTGTATATATTTCCATGTTTATAGAGATAGCTATGTAGATGTTTCCAAGTTTATACAGATAGCGGTGTAGACATTTCAATGTTTATAGAGAGAGCGGTGTAGATATTTCCATATTTATAGAGATAGCGCTGTAGATATTTCCATGTTTATACAGAAAGCGGGGTAGATATTTCCATGTTTATACAGATAGCGGTGTAGATATTTCCATGTTTATACAGATAGCGGTGTAGACAATTCCATGTATATAACGATAGCGGTGTAGATATTTCCATATTTATACTGATATCGGTGTAGATATTTCCACATTTATATATATAGCGGTGTAGATATTTCCATGTTCATAAAGATTACCATGTAGGTATTTCCATGGTTATATAGATAGCGGTGTAAATATTTCCATGTTTATACAGATGGCAGTGTAGATATTTCCATGTTTATACAGAGGACTGTGTAGTTAATTTCATATTTTTACACATGGCGGTGTAGTTATTTCATTGTTTATACAGATAGCTGTGTGGCTACCTCCATGTTTATACAGATAGCAGTGGAGATAATTCCATGTTCATAGAGATGGCTGTGTAGATATTTCCATGTTTATACAGATGGCAGTGTAGATATTTCCATGTTTATAGAGATAGTGGTGTAGATATTTCCATGTTTATACAGATAGCAGTGCAGTTATTTCCATGTTTATGGAAACAGCGTTGTATATATTTCCATATTTATACAGATAGCGGTGTAGATATTTCCATGTTTATTCAGATGGCGGTGTAGATATTTCCATATTTATAGAGATAGCGCTGTAGATATTTCCATGTTTATACAGAAAGCGGTGTAGATATTTCCATTTTTATACAGATAGCGGTGTAGATATTTCCATGTTTATACAGATAGCGGTGTAGACAATTCCATGTATATAAGGATAGCGGTGTAGATATTTCCATATTTATACTGATATCGGTGTAGATATTTCCATATTTATATATATAGCAGTGTAGATATTTCCATGTTCATAAAGATTGTGGTGTAGGTATTTCCATGTTTATATAGATAGCGGTGTAAATATTTCCATGTTTATACAGATGTCAGTGTAGATATTTCCATGTTTATACAGATGACTGTGTAGATAATTTCATATTTTTACACATGGCGGTGTAGTTATTTCATTGTTTATACAGATAGCTGTGTGGCTACTTCCATGTTTATACAGATAGCAGTGGAGATAATTCCATGTTCATAGAGATGGCTGTGTAGATATTTCCATGTTTATACAGATGGCAGTGTAGATATTTCCATGTTTATAGAGATATAGGTGTAGATATTTCCATGTTTATACAGATAGCAGTGCAGATATTTCCATGTTTATAGAGACAGCGTTGCATATATTTCCATATTTATACAGATAGCGGTGTAGATATTTCCATGTTTATTCAGATGGCGGTGTAGATATTTCCATGTTTATACAGATGGTGGTGTAGATATTTCCCTGTTTATACAGATAGCGATGTGGATATTTCCGTGTTTATACAGATAGCGGTGTTGATATATCCATGTTTACACAGATAGCGGTGTACATATTTCCATCTTTGCACAGATTGCGGTGTAGATATTTCCATTTTTACACAGATAGCGGTGTAGATATTTCCAAGTTTACACAGATAGCGTTGTAGGTAATTCCATATTTATACAGATAGCGGTGTAGATATTTCCATATTTATACAGATAGCGGTGTATATATTTCCATGTTTATACAGATAGCAGTGGAGATATTTCCATGTTTATACAGATAGCTGTGGAGATATTTCCATGTTTATGCAGATCGCGGTGTAGATATTTTCATGTTCATTCAGATAGCGTTGTCCATATTTCCAAGTTTGTACAGATAGCCATATAGATATTTCCATGTTTATGCAGGTAGCGGTGTAGATATTTGCATGTTTGTACCCATAGCGGTGTACATATTTCCACGTTAACAGAGATTGCGGTGTACATATTTCCATGTTTATACTGATGTCTGTGAAGATATTTCCATGTGTATACAGATGGCAGTTTAGATTTCCCATGTTTATACTGATGGAGGTGTAGATATTTCCTTGTTTATACAGATAGCGATATAGATATTTCCATGTTTATACAGATAGCAGTGTAGGAATTGCCAAGTTTATACAGATAGCGGTGAAGATATTTCCATGTTTATAGAGATAGCGGTATAGATATCTGCATGTTTATACAGATAGCGGTGGAGATATTTCCATGTTTATACAGATAGCCGAGGAGATATTGCCTTATTTATATAGATGGCGGTGTAGATATTTCCAAGTTTATACAGATAGCGGTGTAGATATTTCCATGTTTATACAGATATCAGTGCAGTTATTTCCATGTTTATACATATGGAAGTGTAGGTATTTCCAGGTTTATAGAGATAGCGGTGTAGATATTTCCATGTTTATACAGATGTCTGTGTAGATATTTCCATGTGTATACAGATGGCAGTGTAGATATTTCCATGTTTATACAGATAGTGGTGTACATATTTCCATGTTTATACAGATGACTGTGTAGTTATTTCCATGTTTATACAGATGGCCGTGTATATATTTCCATATTTATAGAGACAGCTTTGTAGATGTTTCCAAGTTTATACAGATAGCGGTGTAGACATTTCAATGTTTATAGAGAGAGCGGTGTAGATATTTCCATATTTATAGAGATAGCGCTGTAGATATTTCCATGTTTATACAGAAAGCGGTGTAGATATTTCCATGTTTATACAGATAGCGGTGTAGATATTTCCATGTTTATACAGATAGCGGTGTAGACAATTCCATGTATATAACGATAGCGGTGTAGATATTTCCATATTTATACTGATATCGGTGTAGATATTTCCACATTTATATATATAGCGGTGTAGATATTTCCATGTTCATAAAGATTACCATGTAGGTATTTCCATGGTTATATAGATAGCGGTGTAAATATTTCCATGTTTATACAGATGGCAGTGTAGATATTTCCATGTTTATACAGATGACTGTGTAGATAATTTCATATTTTTACACATGGCGGTGTAGTTATTTCATTGTTTATACAGATAGCTGTGTGGCTACTTCCATGTTTATACAGATAGCAGTGGAGATAATTCCATGTTCATAGAGATGGCTGTGTAAATATTTCCATGTTTATACAGATGGCAGTGTAGATATTTCCATGTTTATAGAGATAGTGGTGTAGATATTTCCATGTTTATACAGATAGCAGTGCAGATATTTCCATGTTTATGGAGACAGCGTTGTATATATTTCCATATTTATACAGAGAGCGGTGTAGATATTTCCATGTTTATTCAGATGGCGGTGTAGATATTTCCATGTTTATACAGATGGCGGTGTAGATATTTCCCTGTTTATACAGATAGCGGTATGGATATTTCCGTGTTTATACAGATAGCGTTGTTGACATTTCCATGTTTACACAGATAGCGGTGTACATATTTCCATCTTTGCACAGATTGCGGTGTAGATATTTCCATTTTTACACAGATAGCGGTGTAGATATTTCCATGTTTACACAGATAGCTTTGCAGATAATTCCATATTTATACAGATAGCGGTGTAGATATTTCCATATTAATACAGATAGCGGTGTATATATTTCCATATTTATACAGATAGCGGTGTATATATTTCCATGTTTATACAGATAGCGGTGGAGATATTTCCATGTTTATACAGGTAGCTGTGGAGATATTTCCATGTTTATGCAGATCGCGGTGTAGATATTTTCATGTTCATACAGATAGCGTTGTCCATATTTCCAAGTTTGTACAGATAGCCATGTAGATATTTCCATGTTTATGCAGATAGCGGTGTAGATATTTGCATGTTTGTACCCATAGCGGTGTACATATTTCCACGTTTACAGACATTGGGGTGTACATATTTCCATGTTTATACTGATGTCTGTGAAGATATTTCCATGTGTATACAGATGGCAGTTTAGATTTCCCATGTTTATACTGATGGAGGTGTAGATATTTCCTTGTTTATAGAGATAGCGGTGGAGATATTTCCTTGTTTATACAGATAGCGATGTAGATATTTCCATGTTTATACAGATAGCAGTGTAGGAATTTCGAAGTTTATACAGATAGCGCTGAAGATATTTCCATGTTTATAGAGATAGCGGTATAGATATCTCCATGTTTATACAGATAGCGGTGGAGATATTTCCATGTTTATACAGATAGCCGAGGAGATATTGCCTTATTTATATAGATGGCGGTGTAGATATTTCCAAGTTTATACAGATAGCGGTGTAGATATTTCCATGTTTATACAGACAGCAGTGCAGTTATTTCCATGTTTATACATATGGAAGTGTAGGTATTTCCAGGTTTATAGAGATAGCGGTGTAGATATTTCCATGTTTATACAGATGGCTGTGTAGATATTTCCATGTGTATACAGATGGCAGTGGAGATATTTCCATGTTTATACAGATAGTGGTGTACATATTTCCATGTTTATACAGATGACTGTGTAGTTATTTCCATGTTTATACAGATGGCCGTGTATATATTTCCATGTTTATAGAGATAGCTATGTAGATGTTTCCAAGTTTATACAGATAGCGGTGTAGACATTTCAATGTTTATAGAGAGCGGTGTAGATATTTCCATATTTATAGAGATAGCGCTGTAGATATTTCCATGTTTATACAGAAAGCGGGGTAGATATTTCCATGTTTATACAGATAGCGGTGTAGATATTTCCATGTTTATACAGATAGCGGTGTAGACAATTCCATGTATATAACGATAGCGGTGTAGATATTTCCATATTTATACTGATATCGGTGTAGATATTTCCACATTTATATATATAGCGGTGTAGATATTTCCATGTTCATAAAGATTACCATGTAGGTATTTCCATGGTTATATAGATAGCGGTGTAAATATTTCCATGTTTATACAGATGGCAGTGTAGATATTTCCATGTTTATACAGAGGACTGTGTAGTTAATTTCATATTTTTACACATGGCGGTGTAGTTATTTCATTGTTTATACACATAGCTGTGTGGCTACCTCCATGTTTATACAGATAGCAGTGGAGATAATTCCATGTTCATAGAGATGGCTGTGTAGATATTTCCATGTTTATACAGATGGCAGTGTAGATATTTCCATGTTTATAGAGATAGTGGTGTAGATATTTCCATGTTTATACAGATAGCAGTGCAGTTATTTCCATGTTTATGGAGACAGCGTTGTATATATTTCCATATTTATACAGATAGCGGTGTAGATATTTCCATGTTTATTCAGATGGCGGTGTAGATATTTCCATATTTATAGAGATAGCGCTGTAGATATTTCCATGTTTATACAGAAAGCGGTGTAGATATTTCCATTTTTATACAGATAGCGGTGTAGATATTTCCATGTTTATACAGACAGCGGTGTAGACAATTCCATGTATATAAGGATAGCGGTGTAGATATTTCCATATTTATACTGATATCGGTGTAGATATTTCCATATTTATATATATAGCAGTGTAGATATTTCCATGTTCATAAAGATTGTGGTGTAGGTATTTCCATGTTTATATAGATAGCGGTGTAAATATTTCCATGTTTATACAGATGTCAGTGTAGATATTTCCATGTTTATACAGATGACTGTGTAGATAATTTCATATTTTTACACATGGCGGTGTAGTTATTTCATTGCTTATACAGTTAGCTGTGTGGCTACTTCCATGTTTATACAGATAGCAGTGGAGATAATTCCATGTTCATAGAGATGGCTGTGTAGATATTTCCATGTTTATACAGATGGCAGTGTAGATATTTCCATGTTTATAGAGATATTGGTGTAGATATTTCCATGTTTATACAGATAGCAGTGCAGATATTTCCATGTTTATAGAGACAGCGTTGCATATATTTCCATATTTATACAGATAGCGGTGTAGATATTTCCATGTTTATTCAGATGGCGGTGTAGATATTTCCATGTTTATACAGATGGTGGTGTAGATATTTCCCTGTTTATACAGATAGCGGTGTGGATATTTCCGTGTTTATACAGATAGCGGTGTTGATATTTCCATGTTTACACAGATAGCGGTGTACATATTTCCATCTTTGCACAGATTGCGGTGTAGATATTTCCATTTTTACACAGATAGCGGTGTAGATATTTCCAAGTTTACACAGATAGCGTTGTAGGTAATTCCATATTTATACAGATAGCGGTGTAGATATTTCCATATTAATACAGATAGCGGTGTATATATTTCCATATTTATACAGATAGCGGTGTATATATTTCCATGTTTATACAGATAGCAGTGGAGATATTTCCATGTTTATACAGATAGCTGTGGAGATATTTCCATGTTTATGCAGATCGCGGTGTAGATATTTTCATGTTCATTAAGATAGCGTTGTCCATATTTCCAAGTTTGTAAGATAGCCATAAAGATATTTCCGTGTTTATGCAGGTAGCGGTGTAGATATTTGCATGTTTGTACCCATAGCGGTGTACATATTTCCACGTTAACAGAGATTGCGGTGTACATATTTCCATGTTTATACTGATGTCTGTGAAGATATTTCCATGTGTATACAGATGGCAGTTTAGATTTCCCATGTTTATACTGATGGAGGTGTAGATATTTCCTTGTTTATACAGATAGCGATATAGATATTTCCATGTTTATACAGATAGCAGTGTAGGAATTGCCAAGTTTATACAGATAGCGGTGAAGATATTTCCATGTTTATAGAGATAGCGGTATAGATATCTGCATGTTTATACAGATAGCGGTGGAGATATTTCCATGTTTATACAGATAGCCGAGGAGATATTGCCTTATTTATATAGATGGCGGTGTAGATATTTCCAAGTTTATACAGATAGCGGTGTAGATATTTCCATGTTTATACAGATATCAGTGCAGTTATTTCCATGTTTATACATATGGAAGTGTAGGTATTTCCAGGTTTATAGAGATAGCGGTGTAGATATTTCCATGTTTATACAGATGTCTGTGTAGATATTTCCATGTGTATACAGATGGCAGTGTAGATATTTCCATGTTTATACAGATAGTGGTGTACATATTTCCATGTTTATACAGATGACTGTGTAGTTATTTCCATGTTTATACAGATGGCCGTGTATATATTTCCATGTTTATAGAGATAGCTATGTAGATGTTTCCAAGTTTATACAGATAGCGGTGTAGACATTTCAATGTTTATAGAGAGCGGTGTAGATATTTCCATATTTATAGAGATAGCGCTGTAGATATTTCCATGTTTATACAGAAAGCGGGGTAGATATTTCCATGTTTATACAGATAGCGGTGTAGATATTTCCATGTTTATACAGATAGCGGTGTAGACAATTCCATGTATATAACGATAGCGGTGTAGATATTTCCATATTTATACTGATATCGGTGTAGATATTTCCACATTTATATATATAGCGGTGTAGATATTTCCATGTTCATAAAGATTACCATGTAGGTATTTCCATGGTTATATAGATAGCGGTGTAAATATTTCCATGTTTATACAGATGGCAGTGTAGATATTTCCATGTTTATACAGAGGACTGTGTAGTTAATTTCATATTTTTACACATGGCGGTGTAGTTATTTCATTGTTTATACAGATAGCTGTGTGGCTACCTCCATGTTTATACAGATAGCAGTGGAGATAATTCCATGTTCATAGAGATGGCTGTGTAGATATTTCCATGTTTATACAGATGGCAGTGTAGATATTTCCATGTTTATAGAGATAGTGGTGTAGATATTTCCATGTTTATACAGATAGCAGTGCAGTTATTTCCATGTTTATGGAGACAGCGTTGTATATATTTCCATATTTATACAGATAGCGGTGTAGATATTTCCATGTTTATTCAGATGGCGGTGTAGATATTTCCATATTTATAGAGATAGCGCTGTAGATATTTCCATGTTTATACAGAAAGCGGTGTAGATATTTCCATTTTTATACAGATAGCGGTGTAGATATTTCCATGTTTATACAGACAGCGGTGTAGACAATTCCATGTATATAAGGATAGCGGTGTAGATATTTCCATATTTATACTGATATCGGTGTAGATATTTCCATATTTATATATATAGCAGTGTAGATATTTCCATGTTCATAAAGATTGTGGTGTAGGTATTTCCATGTTTATATAGATAGCGGTGTAAATATTTCCATGTTTATACAGATGTCAGTGTAGATATTTCCATGTTTATACAGATGACTGTGTAGATAATTTCATATTTTTACACATGGCGGTGTAGTTATTTCATTGCTTATACAGTTAGCTGTGTGGCTACTTCCATGTTTATACAGATAGCAGTGGAGATAATTCCATGTTCATAGAGATGGCTGTGTAGATATTTCCATGTTTATACAGATGGCAGTGTAGATATTTCCATGTTTATAGAGATATTGGTGTAGATATTTCCATGTTTATACAGATAGCAGTGCAGATATTTCCATGTTTATAGAGACAGCGTTGCATATATTTCCATATTTATACAGATAGCGGTGTAGATATTTCCATGTTTATTCAGATGGCGGTGTAGATATTTCCATGTTTATACAGATGGTGGTGTAGATATTTCCCTGTTTATACAGATAGCGGTGTGGATATTTCCGTGTTTATACAGATAGCGGTGTTGATATTTCCATGTTTACACAGATAGCGGTGTACATATTTCCATCTTTGCACAGATTGCGGTGTAGATATTTCCATTTTTACACAGATAGCGGTGTAGATATTTCCAAGTTTACACAGATAGCGTTGTAGGTAATTCCATATTTATACAGATAGCGGTGTAGATATTTCCATATTAATACAGATAGCGGTGTATATATTTCCATATTTATACAGATAGCGGTGTATATATTTCCATGTTTATACAGATAGCAGTGGAGATATTTCCATGTTTATACAGATAGCTGTGGAGATATTTCCATGTTTATGCAGATCGCGGTGTAGATATTTTCATGTTCATTAAGATAGCGTTGTCCATATTTCCAAGTTTGTAAGATAGCCATAAAGATATTTCCGTGTTTATGCAGGTAGCGGTGTAGATATTTGCATGTTTGTACCCATAGCGGTGTACATATTTCCACGTTAACAGAGATTGCGGTGTACATATTTCCATGTTTATACTGATGTCTGTGAAGATATTTCCATGTGTATACAGATGGCAGTTTAGATTTCCCATGTTTATACTGATGGAGGTGTAGATATTTCCTTGTTTATACAGATAGCGATATAGATATTTCCATGTTTATACAGATAGCAGTGTAGGAATTGCCAAGTTTATACAGATAGCGGTGAAGATATTTCCATGTTTATAGAGATAGCGGTATAGATATCTGCATGTTTATACAGATAGCGGTGGAGATATTTCCATGTTTATACAGATAGCCGAGGAGATATTGCCTTATTTATATAGATGGCGGTGTAGATATTTCCAAGTTTATACAGATAGCGGTGTAGATATTTCCATGTTTATACAGATATCAGTGCAGTTATTTCCATGTTTATACATATGGAAGTGTAGGTATTTCCAGGTTTATAGAGATAGCGGTGTAGATATTTCCATGTTTATACAGATGTCTGTGTAGATATTTCCATGTGTATACAGATGGCAGTGTAGATATTTCCATGTTTATACAGATAGTGGTGTACATATTTCCATGTTTATACAGATGACTGTGTAGTTATTTCCATGTTTATACAGATGGCCGTGTATATATTTCCATATTTATAGAGACAGCTTTGTAGATGTTTCCAAGTTTATACAGATAGCGGTGTAGACATTTCAATGTTTATAGAGAGAGCGGTGTAGATATTTCCATATTTATAGAGATAGCGCTGTAGATATTTCCATGTTTATACAGAAAGCGGTGTAGATATTTCCATGTTTATACAGATAGCGGTGTAGATATTTCCATGTTTATACAGATAGCGGTGTAGACAATTCCATGTATATAATGATAGCGGTGTAGATATTTCCATATTTATACTGATATCGGTGTAGATATTTCCACATTTATATATATAGCGGTGTAGATATTTCCATGTTCATAAAGATTACCATGTAGGTATTTCCATGGTTATATAGATAGCGGTGTAAATATTTCCATGTTTATACAGATGGCAGTGTAGATATTTCCATGTTTATACAGATGACTGTGTAGATAATTTCATATTTTTACACATGGCGGTGTAGTTATTTCATTGTTTATACAGATAGCTGTGTGGCTACTTCCATGTTTATACAGATAGCAGTGGAGATAATTCCATGTTCATAGAGATGGCTGTGTAAATATTTCCATGTTTATACAGATGGCAGTGTAGATATTTCCATGTTTATAGAGATAGTGGTGTAGATATTTCCATGTTTATACAGATAGCAGTGCAGATATTTCCATGTTTATGGAGACAGCGTTGTATATATTTCCATATTTATACAGATAGCGGTGTAGATATTTCCATGTTTATTCAGATGGCGGTGTAGATATTTCCATGTTTATACAGATGGCGGTGTAGATATTTCACTGTTTATACAGATAGCGGTGTGGATATTTCCGTGTTTATACAGATAGCGTTGTTGACATTTCCATGTTTACACAGATAGCAGTGTACATATTTCCATCTTTGCACAGATTGCGGTGTAGATATTTCCATTTTTACACAGATAGCGGTGTAGATATTTCCATGTTTACACAGATAGCTTTGCAGATAATTCCATATTTATACAGATAGCGGTGTAGATATTTCCATATTAATACAGATAGCGGTGTATATATTTCCATATTTATACAGATAGCGGTGTATATATTTCCATGTTTATACAGATAGCGGTGGAGATATTTCCATGTTTATACAGGTAGCTGTGGAGATATTTCCATGTTTATGCAGATCGCGGTGTAGATATTTTCATGTTCATACAGATAGCGTTGTCCATATTTCCAAGTTTGTACAGATAGCCATGTAGATATTTCCATGTTTATGCAGATAGCGGTGTAGATATTTGCATGTTTGTACCCATAGCGGTGTACATATTTCCACGTTTACAGACATTGGGGTGTACATATTTCCATGTTTATACTGATGTCTGTGAAGATATTTCCATGTGTATACAGATGGCAGTTTAGATTTCCCATGTTTATACTGATGGAGGTGTAGATATTTCCTTGTTTATAGAGATAGCGGTGGAGATATTTCCTTGTTTATACAGATAGCGATGTAGATATTTCCATGTTTATACAGATAGCAGTGTAGGAATTTCGAAGTTTATACAGATAGCGCTGAAGATATTTCCATGTTTATAGAGATAGCGGTATAGATATCTCCATGTTTATACAGATAGCGGTGGAGATATTTCCATGTTTATACAGATAGCCGAGGAGATATTGCCTTATTTATATAGATGGCGGTGTAGATATTTCCAAGTTTATACAGATAGCGGTGTAGATATTTCCATGTTTATACAGACAGCAGTGCAGTTATTTCCATGTTTATACATATGGAAGTGTAGGTATTTCCAGGTTTATAGAGATAGCGGTGTAGATATTTCCATGTTTATACAGATGGCTGTGTAGATATTTCCATGTGTATACAGATGGCAGTGTAGATATTTCCATGTTTATACAGATAGTGGTGTACATATTTCCATGTTTATACAGATGACTGTGTAGTTATTTCCATGTTTATACAGATGGCCGTGTATATATTTCCATGTTTATAGAGATAGCTATGTAGATGTTTCCAAGTTTATACAGATAGCGGTGTAGACATTTCAATGTTTATAGAGAGCGGTGTAGATATTTCCATATTTATAGAGATAGCGCTGTAGATATTTCCATGTTTATACAGAAAGCGGGGTAGATATTTCCATGTTTATACAGATAGCGGTGTAGATATTTCCATGTTTATACAGATAGCGGTGTAGACAATTCCATGTATATAACGATAGCGGTGTAGATATTTCCATATTTATACTGATATCGGTGTAGATATTTCCACATTTATATATATAGCGGTGTAGATATTTCCATGTTCATAAAGATTACCATGTAGGTATTTCCATGGTTATATAGATAGCGGTGTAAATATTTCCATGTTTATACAGATGGCAGTGTAGATATTTCCATGTTTATACAGAGGACTGTGTAGTTAATTTCATATTTTTACACATGGCGGTGTAGTTATTTCATTGTTTATACACATAGCTGTGTGGCTACCTCCATGTTTATACAGATAGCAGTGGAGATAATTCCATGTTCATAGAGATGGCTGTGTAGATATTTCCATGTTTATACAGATGGCAGTGTAGATATTTCCATGTTTATAGAGATAGTGGTGTAGATATTTCCATGTTTATACAGATAGCAGTGCAGTTATTTCCATGTTTATGGAGACAGCGTTGTATATATTTCCATATTTATACAGATAGCGGTGTAGATATTTCCATGTTTATTCAGATGGCGGTGTAGATATTTCCATATTTATAGAGATAGCGCTGTAGATATTTCCATGTTTATACAGAAAGCGGTGTAGATATTTCCATTTTTATACAGATAGCGGTGTAGATATTTCCATGTTTATACAGATAGCGGTGTAGACAATTCCATGTATATAAGGATAGCGGTGTAGATATTTCCATATTTATACTGATATCGGTGTAGATATTTCCATATTTATATATATAGCAGTGTAGATATTTCCATGTTCATAAAGATTGTGGTGTAGGTATTTCCATGTTTATATAGATAGCGGTGTAAATATTTCCATGTTTATACAGATGTCAGTGTAGATATTTCCATGTTTATACAGATGACTGTGTAGATAATTTCATATTTTTACACATGGCGGTGTAGTTATTTCATTGTTTATACAGATAGCTGTGTGGCTACTTCCATGTTTATACAGATAGCAGTGGAGATAATTCCATGTTCATAGAGATGGCTGTGTAGATATTTCCATGTTTATACAGATGGCAGTGTAGATATTTCCATGTTTATAGAGATATTGGTGTAGATATTTCCATGTTTATACAGATAGCAGTGCAGATATTTCCATGTTTATAGAGACAGCGTTGCATATATTTCCATATTTATACAGATAGCGGTGTAGATATTTCCATGTTTATTCAGATGGCGGTGTAGATATTTCCATGTTTATACAGATGGTGGTGTAGATATTTCCCTGTTTATACAGATAGCGGTGTGGATATTTCCGTGTTTATACAGATAGCGGTGTTGATATTTCCATGTTTACACAGATAGCGGTGTACATATTTCCATCTTTGCACAGATTGCGGTGTAGATATTTCCATTTTTACACAGATAGCGGTGTAGATATTTCCAAGTTTACACAGATAGCGTTGTAGGTAATTCCATATTTATACAGATAGCGGTGTAGATATTTCCATATTAATACAGATAGCGGTGTATATATTTCCATATTTATACAGATAGCGGTGTATATATTTCCATGTTTATACAGATAGCAGTGGAGATATTTCCATGTTTATACAGATAGCTGTGGAGATATTTCCATGTTTATGCAGATCGCGGTGTAGATATTTTCATGTTCATTAAGATAGCGTTGTCCATATTTCCAAGTTTGTACAGATAGCCATAAAGATATTTCCGTGTTTATGCAGGTAGCGGTGTAGATATTTGCATGTTTGTACCCATAGCGGTGTACATATTTCCACGTTAACAGAGATTGCGGTGTACATATTTCCATGTTTATACTGATGTCTGTGAAGATATTTCCATGTGTATACAGATGGCAGTTTAGATTTCCCATGTTTATACTGATGGAGGTGTAGATATTTCCTTGTTTATACAGATAGCGATATAGATATTTCCATGTTTATACAGATAGCAGTGTAGGAATTGCCAAGTTTATACAGATAGCGGTGAAGATATTTCCATGTTTATAGAGATAGCGGTATAGATATCTGCATGTTTATACAGATAGCGGTGGAGATATTTCCATGTTTATACAGATAGCCGAGGAGATATTGCCTTATTTATATAGATGGCGGTGTAGATATTTCCAAGTTTATACAGATAGCGGTGTAGATATTTCCATGTTTATACAGATATCAGTGCAGTTATTTCCATGTTTATACATATGGAAGTGTAGGTATTTCCAGGTTTATAGAGATAGCGGTGTAGATATTTCCATGTTTATACAGATGTCTGTGTAGATATTTCCATGTGTATACAGATGGCAGTGTAGATATTTCCATGTTTATACAGATAGTGGTGTACATATTTCCATGTTTATACAGATGACTGTGTAGTTATTTCCATGTTTATACAGATGGCCGTGTATATATTTCCATATTTATAGAGACAGCTTTGTAGATGTTTCCAAGTTTATACAGATAGCGGTGTAGACATTTCAATGTTTATAGAGAGAGCGGTGTAGATATTTCCATATTTATAGAGATAGCGCTGTAGATATTTCCATGTTTATACAGAAAGCGGTGTAGATATTTCCATGTTTATACAGATAGCGGTGTAGATATTTCCATGTTTATACAGATAGCGGTGTAGACAATTCCATGTATATAACGATAGCGGTGTAGATATTTCCATATTTATACTGATATCGGTGTAGATATTTCCACATTTATATATATAGCGGTGTAGATATTTCCATGTTCATAAAGATTACCATGTAGGTATTTCCATGGTTATATAGATAGCGGTGTAAATATTTCCATGTTTATACAGATGGCAGTGTAGATATTTCCATGTTTATACAGATGACTGTGTAGATAATTTCATATTTTTACACATGGCGGTGTAGTTATTTCATTGTTTATACAGATAGCTGTGTGGCTACTTCCATGTTTATACAGATAGCAGTGGAGATAATTCCATGTTCATAGAGATGGCTGTGTAAATATTTCCATGTTTATACAGATGGCAGTGTAGATATTTCCATGTTTATAGAGATAGTGGTGTAGATATTTCCATGTTTATACAGATAGCAGTGCAGATATTTCCATGTTTATGGAGACAGCGTTGTATATATTTCCATATTTATACAGATAGCGGTGTAGATATTTCCATGTTTATTCAGATGGCGGTGTAGATATTTCCATGTTTATACAGATGGCGGTGTAGATATTTCCCTGTTTATACAGATAGCGGTGTGGATATTTCCGTGTTTATACAGATAGCGTTATTGACATTTCCATGTTTACACAGATAGCGGTGTACATATTTCCATCTTTGCACAGATTGCGGTGTAGATATTTCCATTTTTACACAGATAGCGGTGTAGATATTTCCATGTTTACACAGATAGCGTTGCAGATAATTCCATATTTATACAGATAGCGGTGTAGATATTTCCATATTAATACAGATAGCGGTGTATATATTTCCATATTTATACAGATAGCGGTGTATATATTTCCATGTTTATACAGATAGCGGTGGAGATATTTCCATGTTTATACAGGTAGCTGTGGAGATATTTCCATGTTTATGCAGATCGCGGTGTAGATATTTTCATGTTCATACAGATAGCGTTGTCCATATTTCCAAGTTTGTACAGATAGCCATGTAGATATTTCCATGTTTATGCAGATAGCGGTGTAGATATTTGCATGTTTGTACCCATAGCGGTGTACATATTTCCACGTTTACAGACATTGGGGTGTACATATTTCCATGTTTATACTGATGTCTGTGAAGATATTTCCATGTGTATACAGATGGCAGTTTAGATTTCCCATGTTTATACTGATGGAGGTGTAGATATTTCCTTGTTTATAGAGATAGCGGTGGAGATATTTCCTTGTTTATACAGATAGCGATGTAGATATTTCCATGTTTATACAGATAGCAGTGTAGGAATTTCGAAGTTTATACAGATAGCGCTGAAGATATTTCCATGTTTATAGAGATAGCGGTGTAGATATCTCCATGTTTATACAGATAGCGGTGGAGATATTTCCATGTTTATACAGATAGCCGAGGAGATATTGCCTTATTTATATACATGGCGGTGTAGATATTTCCAAGTTTATACAGATAGCGGTGTAGATATTTCCATGTTTATACAGATAGCAGTGCAGTTATTTCCATGTTTATACATATGGAAGTGTAGGTATTTCCAGGTTTATAGAGATAGCGGTGTAGATATTTCCATGTTTATACAGATGGCTGTGTAGATATTTCCATGTGTATACAGATGGCAGTGTAGATATTTCCATGTTTATACAGATAGTGGTGTACATATTTCCATGTTTATACAGATGACTGTGTAGTTATTTCCATGTTTATACAGATGGCCGTGTATATATTTCCATGTTTATAGAGATAGCTATGTAGATGTTTCCAAGTTTATACAGATAGCGGTGTAGACAATTCCATGTATATAACGATAGCGGTGTAGATATTTCCATATTTATACTGATATCGGTGTAGATATTTCCACATTTATATATATAGCGGTGTAGATATTTCCATGTTCATAAAGATTACCATGTAGGTATTTCCATGGTTATATAGATAGCGGTGTAAATATTTCCATGTTTATACAGATGGCAGTGTAGATATTTCCATGTTTATACAGAGGACTGTGTAGTTAATTTCATATTTTTACACATGGCGGTGTAGTTATTTCATTGTTTATACAGATAGCTGTGTGGCTACCTCCATGTTTATACAGATAGCAGTGGAGATAATTCCATGTTCATAGAGATGGCTGTGTAGATATTTCCATGTTTATACAGATGGCAGTGTAGATATTTCCATGTTTATAGAGATAGTGGTGTAGATATTTCCATGTTTATACAGATAGCAGTGCAGTTATTTCCATGTTTATGGAGACAGCGTTGTATATATTTCCATATTTATACAGATAGCGGTGTAGATATTTCCATGTTTATTCAGATGGCGGTGTAGATATTTCCATGTTTATACAGATGGCGGTGTAGATATTTCCCTGTTTATACAGATAGCGGTGTGGATATTTCCGTGTTTATACAGATAGCGTTGTTGATATTTCCATGTTTACACAGGTAGCGGTGTACATATTTGCATCTTTGCACAGATTGCGGTGTAGATATTTCCATTTTTACACAGATAGCGGTGTAGATATTTCCATGTTTACACAGATAGCGTTGCAGATAATTCCATATTTATACAGATAGCGGTGTAGATATTTCCATATTAATACAGATAGCGGTGTATATATTTCCATATTTATACAGATAGCGGTGTATATATTTCCTTGTTTATACAGATAGCTGTGGAGATATTTCCATGTTTATACAGGTAGCTGTGGAGATATTTCCATGTTTATGCAGATCGCGGTGTAGATATTTTCATGTTCATACAGATAGCGTTGTCCATATTACGAAGTTTGTACAGATAGCCATATAGATATTTCCATGTTTAAGCAGATAGCGGTGTAGATATTTGCATGTTTGTACACATAGCGGTGTACATATTTCCACGTTTACAGAGATTGCGGTGTACATATTTCCATGTTTATACTGATGTCTGTGAAGATATTTCCATGTGTATACAGATGGCAGTTTAGATTTCCCATGTTTATACTGATGGAGGTGTAGATATTTCCTTGTTTATACAGATAGCGATGTAGATATTTCCATGTTTATACAGATAGCAGTGTAGGAATTGCCAAGTTTATACAGATAGCGGTGAAGATATTTCCATGTTTATAGAGATAGCGGTATAGATATCTCCATGTTTATACAGATAGCGGTGGAGATATTTCCATGTTTATACAGATAGCCGAGGAGATATTGCCTTATTTATATAGATGGCGGTGTAGATATTTCCAAGTTTATACAGATAGCGGTGTAGATATTTCCATGTTTATACAGATAGCAGTGCAGTTATTTCCATGTTTATACATATGGAAGTGTAGGTATTTCCAGGTTTATAGAGATAGCGGTGTAGATATATCCATGTTTATACAGATGGCTGTGTAGATATTTCCATATGTATACAGATGGCAGTGTAGATATTTCCATGTTTATACAGATGGAGGTGTAGATATTTCCATGTTTATACAGATGACTGTGAAGATGTTTTCATATTTTTACTCATGGCGGAGTAGATATTTCATTGTTTATACAGATAGCTGTGTGACTATTTCCATGTTTATACAGATAGCAGTGGAGATATTTCCATGTTTATAGAGATGGCCGTGTAGATATTTCCATGTTTATACAGATGGCAGTGTACATATTTCCATGTTTATACAGATAGTGGTGTAGATATTTCCATGTTTATACAGATGACTGTGTAGGTATTTCCATGTTTATACAGATGGCCGTGTATATATTTCCATGTTTATAGAGATAGCTATGTAGATGTTTCCAAGTTTATACAGATAGCGGTGTAGACATTTCAATGTTTATAGAGAGAGCAGTGTAGATATTTCCCTATTTATAGAGATAGCGCTGTAGATATTTCCATGTTTATACAGAAAGCGGTGTAGTTATTTCCATGTTTATACAGATAGCGGTGTAGATATTTCCATGTTTATACAGATAGCGGTGTAGACAATTCCATGTATATAAGGATAGAGGTGTAGATATTTCCATATTTATACTGATATCGGTGTAGATATTTCCACATTTATATATATAGCGGTGTAGATATTTCCATGTTCATAAAGATTGCCATGTGGGTATTTCCATGGTTATATAGATAGCTGTGTAAATATTTCCATGTTTATACAGATGGCAGTGTAGATATTTCCATGTTTATACAGATGACTGTGTAGATAATTTCATATTTTTACACATGGCGGTGTAGTTATTTCATTGTTTATACAGATAGCTGTGTGGCTACTTCCATGTTTATACAGATAGCAGTGGAGATAATTCCATGTTCATAGAGATGGCTGTGTAGATATTTCCATGTTTATACAGATGGCAGTGTAGATATTTCCATGTTTATAGAGATAGTGGTGTAGATATTTCCATGTTTATACAGATAGCAGTGTAGATATTTCCATGTTTATAGAGACAGCGTTGTATATATTTCCATATTTATACAGATAGCGGTGTAGATATTTCCATGTTTATTCAGATGGCGGTGTAGATATTTCCATGTTTATACAGATGGCGGTGTAGATATTTCCCTGTTTATACAGATAGCGGTGTGGATATTTCCGTGTTTATACAGATAGCGGTGTTGATATTTCCATGTTTACACAGATAGCGGTGTACATATTTCCATATTTGCACAGATTGCGGTGTAGATATTTCCATTTTTACACAGATAGCGGTGTAGATATTTCCATGTTTACACAGATAGCGTTGTAGATAATTCCATATTTATACAGATAGCGGTGTAGATATTTCCATATTAATACAGATAGCGGTGTATATATTTCCATATTTATACAGATAGCGGTGTATATATTTCCAATTTTATACAGATAGCGGTGGAGATATTTCCATGTTTATACAGGTAGCTGTGGAGATATTTCCATGTTTATGCAGATCGCGGTGTAGATATTTTCATGTTCATACAGATAGCGTTGTCCATATTTCCAAGTTTGTACAGATAGCCATATAGATATTTCCATGTTTAAGCAGAGAGCGGTGTAGATATTTGCATGTTTGTACCCATAGCGGTGTACATGTTTCCACGTTTACACAGATTGCGGTGTACATATTTCCATGTTTATACTGATGTCTGTGAAGATATTTCCATGTGTATACAGATGGCAGTTTAGATTTCCCATGTTTATACTGATGGAGGTGTAGATATTTCCTTGTTTATACAGATAGCGATGTAGATATTTCCATGTTTATACAGATAGCAGTGTAGGAATTTCCAAGTTTATACAGATAGCGGTGAAGATATTTCCATGTTTATAGAGATAGCGGTATAGATCTCTCCATGTTTATACAGATAGCGGTGGAGATATTTCCATGTTTATACAGATAGCCGAGGAGATATTGCCTTATTTATATAGATGGCGGTGTAGATATTTTCAAGTTTATACAGATAGCGGTGTAGATATTTCCATGTTTATACAGATAGCAGTGCAGTTATTTCCATGTTTATACATATGGAAGTGTAGTTATTTCCAGGTTTATAGAGATAGCGGTGTAGATATTTCCATGTTAACACAGATAGTTTTGTAGATATTTCCATGTTTATACAGATAGCGTTTTAGGTATTTCCATATTTATAGAGATCATGGTGTAGATATTTCCATATTTATACAGATAGCAGTGTAGATATTTCCATGTTAATACAGATAGTGTTGTAGATTTTCCCTGATTATACAGATAGCGGTGTAGATATTTCCCTGTTTATAAAGATAGCGGTGTAGATATTTCCATGTTTATACCGACAGCGGTGGAGATATTTCCATGTTTATACAGATAGCCATGTAGATATTTCCATGTTTATACAGAGAGCGGTGGAGATATTTCCATGTTTATACAGATTGCGGTGTAGTTATTTCCATGTTTATACAGATAGTGGTGTAGATATTTCCATGTTTATGCATATGACTGTGTATGTATTTCCATGTTCATACAGATAGTGGTGTTGACCTTTCCATGTTTATAGTGATAGCGGTGTAGATATTTCCATATTTACACAGATAGTGGTGTAGGTATTTCCATGTTTATACAGATAGCGGTGTAGATATTTCCATGTTTATACAGATAGCGGTATAGATATTTCCATGTTTATACATATCGTGGTGTAGATATTTCCATGTTTATACAGATAGCGGTGTAGATATTTCCATGTTTATAAAGATAGCAGTGTAGATATTTGCATGTTTACAGAGATAGCGGTGTAGATATTTCCATCTTTGCCCAGATTGCGGTTTAGATATTTCCATCTTTACACAGATAGTGGTGTACATATTTCCATGTATACACAGATAACTGTTTAGGTATTTCAATGTTTACACAGATAGTGTTGTAGATATTTCCATGTTTATACAGATAGCGGTGTAGATATTTCCACATTTATAGAGATTGTGGTGTAGATATTTCCATGTTGATACAGACAGTGTTGTTGATTTTCCATGTTTATACAGATAGCGGTGTAGATATTTCCATGTTTATACCGATAGCGGTGTAGCTATTTCCATGTTTATACCGATAGCGGTGTTGATATTTCCATGTTTATACCGATAGCTGTGGAAATATTTCCATATTTACACAGATAGTGGTGGAAATATTTCCATGTTTATACAGATGGCGGTGTAGATATTTCCATGTTTATACAGATAGCGGTGTGGCTATTTCCTTGTTTATACAGATAGCAGTGTATATATTTCCATGTTTATAGAGATGGCTGTGTAGATATTTCCATGTTTATACAGATGGCACTGAAGGTATTTCCATGTTTATAGAGATAGTGGTGTAGATATTTCCGTGTTTATACAGATGACTGTGTATGTATTTCCATGTTTATACAGATAGCTGTGTAGGAATTTCCATGTTTATAGAGATAACTGTTTAGATATTTCCATGTTTATACACATGGCGGTTTAGATATTTACATGTTTATACCGATAGCGGTGTTGGTATTTCCACGTTTATAGATTACGACGTATTTATTTCCATGTTTATACAGATACCGGTGTACATATTTCCATGTTTATTCAGACCTCAGTGTAGATATTTCCATGTTCATAGATATAGCGGTGTAGATATATCCATATTTATACAGATAGCTGTGTAGATATTTCCATGTTTATACAGATAGAGGTGTAGATATTTGAATGTTTATGCAGATGTCGGTGTAGATATTTCCGTCTTTCTACAGATGGCAGTGTAGATATTTCTATGTTTGTAGAGATGGCAGTGTTGATAATTCCATGTTTATACAGAAGGCGGTGAAGTTATTTCCATGTTTATGCTGATGGTGGTGTAGATATTTAAATGTTCATAGAGATGGCGGGGTAGATATTTCAAGGTTTGTAGAGATAGCGTTGTAGATAATTCCATGTTTATAGAGACGTCGGTGTAGGTATTTCCATGTTTATAGAGATAGTAGTGTAGATATTTCCATGTTTATACAGATAAAGCTGTAGATATTTCCATGTTTATACAGATAGAGGTGTAGAAATTTCCATGTTTCCACAAATGGCAGTGTAGATTGTTCCATGTTTAAGGAGATGGCTGTGTAGATATTTTCATGTTTATAGAGATGGCAGTGTAGATATTTCCAAGTTTATACAGATTGCCCTGTAGATATTTCCATGTTTATAGAGATTGCGGTGTAGATGTTTCCATGTTTATACAGAGAGCGGTGGAGATATTTCCATGTTTATACAGATTGTGGTGTAGATATTTCCATGTTTATGGAGATAGCGGTGTAGATATTTCCATATTTATACAGATAGTGGTGTAGATATTTCCACGTTTATTCAGATGGTGTTGTAGTTATTTCCGTGTTTATACAGACGGTGGTGTAGATATTTCTATGTTTATACTGATAGTGGTGTAGATATTTCCACGTTTATACAAATAGTGGTGTAGGTATTTCCATGTTTATACAGATAGCGGTTTAGATATCTCCATATTTACAGAGATAGCGGTGTAGATATTTCCATATTGGCACAGATTGCGGTGTAGATGTTTCCATCTTTACACAGACAGCGGTGTACGTATTTCCATGTTTACACAGATAGCTGTGTAGATATTTCCATGTTTACACTGATAGTGTTGTAGATATTTCCATGTTAATACAGATAGAGTTTTAGATATTTCCATGTTTGTACAGATAGCGGTGGAGATCTTTCCATCTTTATACAGATGGCCGTGGAGATATTTCCATCTTTATACAGATGGCTGTGTAGATATTTCCAAATTTAAACAGATAGCAGTGTAGATATTTCCATGTTTATAAAGATAGCGGTGTAGATATTTGCATGTTTATACAGGTAGAGGTGTAGATATTTCCATGTTTATACAGATCGCGGTGTAGATATTTCCATATTTATGCAGATGGCGGTGTAGATATTTCCATGTTTATAGAGATGGCGGTGTAGATATTTCTATGTTTATAGAGAGAGCGGTGTAGATAATTCCATGTTTATAGAGATGGTGGTGTAGGTATTTCCATGTTTACATAGATAGTGGTGTAGATATTTCCATGTTTATACAGATAGTGGTGTTGATATTTCCATGTTTATACACTTAGCGGTGTAGACATTTCCATGTTTATTCAGCTCGCGGTGTAGATATTTCCATGTTTATACAGAAGGCAGTGTAGGTATTTCCATGTTTATGCAGATAGGTGTGTAGATATTTCCATGTTTAAACAGATAGCATTGTAGAACTTTCCATGTTTATAGAGATAGCGGTGTAGGTATTTCCATGTTTATTCAGATAGCGGTGCAGATGTTTCCAAGTTTATACTGATAGCTGTGTAGATATTTCCATGTGTATGCACATGGCAGTGTAGATATATCCATGTTTATAGAGATGGTGTTGTAGATATTTCCATGTATATACAGATGACTGTGTAGATATTTCCATGTTTATACTGACGGCGGTGAAGGTATTTCCATGTTTACAGAGATAGCGGTGTAGATATTTCCATGTTTATAGAGATAGCGGTGCAGATATTTCCATGTTTATAGAGATAGCGGTGTAAATATTTCCATGTTTGCACAGATTGCGGTGCAGATATTTCTGTCTTTACACTAATAGCCGTGTAGATATTTCCATGTTTATACAGATAGCGATGCAGATATTTCCAGGTTTATACAGATGGCGGTGTAGATATTTCCATGTTTATGCAGATAGTGGGGTAGGTATTTCCATGTTTATACAGATAGCGGTGTACATACTTCCATGAGTATGCAGATAGCGGTGGAGATAGTTCCATGTTTATACAGATAGCGGTGGAGATATTTCCATGTTTATGCAGACGGCGGTGTAGATATTTCCAAGTTTATACAAATCGTGGTGTATATATTTCCATGTTTATACAGATAGCGGTATAAGTATTTCCATGTTTATAGAGATAGCGGTGTAGATAATTCCATGTTTATACAGATGGTGGTGTAGATATTTCCATGTGTATATGGATGGCAGTGTAGGTATTTCCATGTGTATACAGATGGAGGTGTAGATATTTCCATGTTTATACAGATGACTGTGAAGATATTTCCATGTTTTTACAGATGGTGGTGTAGATATTACCATGTTATAGATATTGCTGTGTAGATATTTACAAGTTTATACAGATGGCAGTGTAGATATTTCCATGTTTATACAGATAGTGTTGTAGCTATTTCCATGTTTATACAGATGGCTCTGTAGGTATTTCCATGTTTATACAGATGGTGGTTTAGATATTTCCATGTTCGTAGAGATAGCCATGTAGATATTTCTATGTTTATACAGATAGCGGTGTAGACATTTCCATGTTTATAGAGATAGCAGTGTATATATTTCCATATTTATACAGATAGCGGTGTATATATTTCCATGTTTATACAGGTAGCAGTGGAGATATTTCTATGTTTATAGAGATAGCAGTGTAGATATTTCCATATTTACACAGATGGTGGTGTAGTTACTTCCATGTTTACACAGATAGCGTTGTAGATATTTCAATGTTTATACAGAAAGCGGTATACGTATTTCCATGTTTATACAGATAATGGCTTAGATGTTTACATGTTTATACAGATACCAGTGGAGATATTTCCATGTTTATACAGATAGCGGTGTATATATTTCCATGTTTATAGAGATAACGGTGTAGATAATTCCATATTTATAAAGATAGCGGTGTAGAGATTTCCATGTTTATTCAGATGACGGTGTAGATATTTCCATGTTTATACAGATGGCGGTGTAGATATAACCATGTTTATACTGATAGCGGTGTAGATATTTCCATGTTTATACAGATAGCGTTGTAGATATTTCCATGTTTATACAGATAGCGTTGCAGATATTTCCATGTTTACACAGATCGTGGTGTTGATATTTCCAGGTTTATACAGATAGCGTTGTAGATATTTCCATGTTTACACAGATCGTGGTGCTGATATTTCCATGTTTATACAGATAGCGGTGTAGATATTTCCTTGTTTATAGAGATGGCTTTGTAGATATTTCCATGTTTATACAGATGGCCGTGTAAATATTTCCATGTTTAGACATATAGTGGTGTAGATATTTCCATGTTTATACAGATGACTGTGTAGTTATTTCCATGTTTATACAGATGGGGGTTTAGATATTTCCATGTTTATAAAGATAGCGGTGTAGTCATTACCATGTTCATAGAGATAGCGGTGTAGACATTTCCATATTTATAAAGATAGCTGTGTAGATATTTCCATGTTTATACAGATAGAGGTGTAGATATTTCCATGTTTATGCAGATGTCGGTGTAGATATTTCCATCTTTGTACAGATGGCAGTGTAGATATTTCTATGTTTATAGAGATAGCGGTGTTGATAATTCCATGTTTATAGGGATGGTGGTGTAGATATTTCCATGTTTATAGAAATAGTGGTGTAGATATTTCCATGTTTATTCAGAAAGCGGTGCAGATATTTCTATGTTTATACAGATAGTGGTGTTGATATTTCCATGTTTATAGACATAGCGGTGTAGAAATTTATATGTTTATTCAGCTCGCGGGGTAGATTTTTCCATGTTTATACAGATGTCATTGTAGGTTTTTCCAAGTTTATGCAGATAGCGGTGTATATGTTTCCATGTTTATACAGATAGCGGTTTAGATATTTCCATGTCTACACAGATAGCTTTGTAGATAATTCCATGTCTACACAGATAGCTGTGTAGATATTTCCATGTTTACACAGATAGTGTTGTAGATATTTCCATGTTTATACAGACAGCAGTGTAGTTATTACCATGTTTATACAGATAGCGGTGTAGATGTTTCCATGTTTATACAGATCGCAATGTAGATATTTCCATGTTTATGCAGATGGCGGTGTAGATATTTCCATGTTTATAGAGATGGCTGTGTAGATATTTCTATGTTTGTAGAGACAGCGGTGTAGATACTTACATGTTTATAGAGATGGTGGTGTAGGTATTTCCATGTTTATTCAGATAGCGGTGTACATATTTCCATGCTTATACAGATAGTGGTGTGGATATTTCCTTGGTTATACACATAGCGGTGTACACATTTCCATGTTTATTCAGCTCTCGGTGCAGGTATTTCCCTGTTTATACAGATGGCAGTGTAGGTATTTCCATGTTTATGGAGATAGCGGTGTAGATATTTCCATGTTTATACAGATAGCAGTTTAGATCTTTCCATGTTCATAGAGATAGCGGTGTAGGTATTTCCATGTGTATTCAGATAGCGGTGGAGATGTTTCCAAGTTTATAATGATGGCTGTGTCGATATTTCCATGTGTATACACATGGCAGTGTAGATATTTCCATGTTTATAGAGATGTTGGTGTAGATATTTCCATGTATATACAGATGACTGTGTAGGTATTTCCATGTTTATACAGATGGCAGTGTAGATATTTCCATGTTTATAGAGATAGCGGTGTAGATATTTCCATGTTTATACAGATACCGGTGCAGATATTTCCATGTTTATAGAGATAGCATTGTAAATATTTCTACATTTGCACAGATTGCTGTGCAGATATTTCCATCTTTACAAAGTTAGTGGTGTAGATATTTCCATGTTTACACAGATAGCTCTGTAGACATTTCCATGTTTACACAGATAGCGTTGTAGATATTTCCATGTTTATACTGACAGCGGTGTAGATATTTCCATGACTATACAGATAGCTGTGTAGATGTCACCATGTTTAAACAGATGATTGTGTAGGTATTTCCATGTTTATACAGATTGCGGTGTAGATATTTCCATGTTTTTACAGATGGCTGTGTAGGTATTTCCATGTATATGCAGATAGCGGTGTGGATATTTACATGTTTATACAAACAGTGGTGTAGATATTATCATGTTTACACAGATAGCGGTGTAGATATTTCCATCTTTGCACAGATTGCGGAGTACATATTTCCATCTTTACAAAGTTTGCGGTGTAGATATTTCCATGTTTACACAGATTGCGGTGTAGATATTTCCATGTTTATACAGATAGTGTTGTAGATATTTCCATGTTTATTCAGATAACTGTGTAGGTATTTCCATGTTTATACAGATCACAATGTAGATATTTCTATGTTTATACAGATGGCAGTGCAGATATTTTCATGTTTATACAGACGGCGGTGTAGATATTTCTATTTTTATACAGATCGTGGTGTATATGTTTCCCTGTTTGTACAGATAGCGGCGTAGATATTTCCATGTTTACACAGAGAGTGTTGTAGATATTTCCATGTTTATACAGACAGCGGTGTAGATATTTCCATGTTTATACAGATAGCGGTGTAGAGATTTCTATGTTTATACAGCTCGCGGTGTAGATATTTCCATCTTTATGCAGATGGTAGTGTAGATATTTCCATGTTTATAGAGATAGCTGTTAAGGTATTTCCATTTTTACACAGATGGTGGAGTAGATAGTTCCATGTTTATGGAGATGGAGGTTTAGATATTTTCATGTTTATAAAGATGGCGGTGTAGATATTTCCAGGCTTATATAGATGGCTGTGTAGATATTTCCATGTTTATAGAGATAGCTGTGTAATTATTTCCATGTGTATAGAGAAAGCGGTTTAGGCATTAACATCTTTATACTGATGGCTGTGTATATATTTCCACGTTTATACAGATGGCAGTCTAGATATTTCCAGGTTTATAGAGATGCTGGTGCCGATATTTCCATGTTTATACAGATGACTGTGTAGATATTTCCATGTTTATACACATGGCGGTGTAGATATTTCCATGTTTATAGAGATAGCGGTGAATATATTTCCATATTTACACTGATAGCGGTATAAATATTTCCACGTTTATTCAAATGGCAGTGTATATATTTCCATGTTTATACAGATAGCGGTGTGGCTATTTCTACGTTTATACAGATAGCGGTGTAGATATTTCCATGTTTACACAGATGTCTTTGTAGATAATTCCATGTTTATACAGATGGCAGTGTACATATTTCTATGTTTATACAGATAGTGGTGTAGATATTTCCATGTTGATACAGATGACTGTGTAGGTATTTCCATGTTTATACAGATGGCGGCGTAGATATTTCCATGTTTATAGAGATGGCCATGTAGATAATTCCATGTTTTTACAGATAGCGGTGAAGACATTTACATGTTTATAGAGATAGCGGTGTAAATATTTCCATGTTCATTAAGATGGCAGTGTAGGTATTTCCATGTTTATAGAGATAGCGGTATAGATATTTCCATATTTATACAGATAGCGGTGCAGATATTTCCACGTTTATAGAGATAGTGGTGTTGGTATGTCCATGTATATACAGATAGCGTTGTAGATATTTCCATGTTTATACAGCTCGCGGTGTAGGTATTTCCATCTTTATAGAGATGTCAGTGTAGGTATTTCCATGTTTATGCAGATAGCGGTGTAGATATTTCCATGTTTATGCAGATAGCGGAATAGGTTTTCCATGTTTATAGAGATAGCGGTGTAGATATTTCCATGTTTATACAGATGACTGTGTAGTCTTTTCCATGTGTATTCAGATGGCAGTGTAGATATTACCATGTTTATACAGATGTAGGTGTAGATATTTCCACGTTTATACAGATAGCGATGTAGATATTTCCATGTTTATACAGCTCGCGGTGCAGTTATTTATATCTTTATACAGATGGCCTTGTAGATATTTCCTTTTTCACACAGATGGCGGTGTAGATGTTTCCATGTTTATACAGATAGCGGAGTAGTTAGTTCCATGTTTATGGAGATGGCAGTGTGGATAATTTCATGTTTATAGAGATGGCGGTGTAGATATTTCCATGTTTATACATTTAGCAGTGTAGATATTTACATGTTTATACAGATGGCTGTGTAGATATTTATATGTGTATACAGACGGCATTGTAGATATTTCCATGTTTATACAGATGACTTTATAGGTATTTCCATGTTTTTACAGATGGCAGTGCAGATATTTCCATGTTTACAGAGATAGCGGTGTAGATATTTCCATGTTTGTACAGATGGCGGTGTTGATATATCCATCTATACACAGATGGCCATGTAGATATTTCCATGGGTAAACAGATGGTGGCGTAGATATTTCCATGGACATGCCGATGGCAGTGTAGATATTTCCATGTTTATGCAGATAGCGGTGTAGATATTTCCATGTTTTCACAGATGGTGGTGTAGCTATTTCCGTGTTTATACACATGGCGGAGTAGATACTTCCATCTTTATGGAGATGGCAGTGTAGGTATTTTCATGTTTATAGAGATGGCAGTGTAGATATTTCCATGTTCCTACACATGACTGTGTAGGTATTTCCATGTTTATACAGATGGCTTTGTAGATATTTCCATGTCTATAGAGATAGCGGTGCAGATATTTCCATGTTTATACAGATAGCGGTGTAGATATTTCCATGTTTATACAGATCGCGGTGTAGATATTTCCATGTTTATACAGATGGCGGTGTAGATATTTCCATGTTTATACAGATACCGGTGTAGATATTTCCATGTTTATACAGACCGCAGTGTAGATATTTCCATGTTTATAGAGATAGCAGTGTAGATATTTCCATGTTTGTACAGATGGCGGTGTTGATGTTTCCATCTATACACAGATTGCCGTGTAGGTATTTCCATGTGTATACAGATGGCGTTGTAGATATTTCCATGTTTATACAGATGGTGGTGTAGATATTTCCATGTTTACACAGATGACTGTGTAGGTATTTCCATGTTTATACAGATGGCGGTGTAGATATTTCCATGTTTATAGAGATAGCGGTGTAGATATTTCCATATTTATACAGATAACGGTGTTGAAATTTCCATGTTTATACAGATAGCGGTGTAGATATTTCCATGTTTATAAATATCACGGTTTAGATATTTCCATGTTTATAGAAATAGCGGTGTAGATATTTCCATGATTATAAAGATAGCGGTGTAGATATTTCCATGATTATACAGACCGCGTTGTAGATATTTCCATCTTTATAGAGATAGCGGTGCAGATATTTCCATGTTTGTACAGATGGCGGTGTTGATATTTCCATCTATACACAGATGACTGTGTAGACTTTTCCATGTTTATACAGATGGCGGTGCAGATATTTCCATGGATATGTAGATGGCGGTGTAGATATTTCCATGTTTATACAAATAGCGGTGTAGTTATTTCCATGTTTATATAGATAGCGGTGTAGATATTTCCATGTATATACACATGGCTGTGTAGTTATTTCCATGTTTATACAGTTGGCGGTGTAGGTTTTCCATGTTTATACAGATAACTTTGTAAGTATTTCCATGTTTATACAGATGGCGGTGTAGATATTTCGATGTTTCTAGAGATAGAAGTGGAGATATTTCCATGTTTATACAGATGGCTGTGTAGATATTTCCATGTTTATACAGATGACTTTGTAGGTATTTCCATGTTTATACAGATGGCGTTGTAGATATTTCCATGTTTATAGAGATAGCTGTGTAGATATTTCCATGTTTATACAGATAGCGGTGTTGATATTTCCATGTTTATACAGATCGCTGTGTAGATATTTCCATGTTTATACAGATTGCGGTGTAGATATTTCCATGCTTTTACAGATATCGGTGTAAATATTTCCATGTTTACACAGATTGCGGTGTAGATATTTCCATCTTTCTACAGATGGCATTGTAGATATTTCCATGTTTATACAGATGGTGGTGTAGATATTTCCATGTTTATACAGATGGCGGTGTAGATATTACCATGTTTATACAGATAGCGGTGTAGATATTTCCATGTTTATACAGATCGTGTTGAAGATATTTCCATGTTTATACAGATTGCGGTGTAGATATTTCCATGTTTATACAGATCGCGGTGTAGCTATTTACATGTTTACACAGATAGCGGTGTAGATATTTCCATGTTCATACAGATAGCGGTGTAGATATTTCCATGTTTATAGAGATAGCGGTGTAGTTATTTCCATGTTTATAGACATAGCGGTGCAGTTATTTATATCTTTATACAGATGGCCTTGTAGATATTTCCTTTTTCACACAGATGGCGGTGTAGATGTTACCATGTTTATACAGATGGCAGAGTAGTTAGTTCCACGTTTATGCAGATGGCAGGGTAGATATTTTCATGTTTATAGAGATGGCGGTGTAGATATTTCCATGTTTATAGAGATAGCAATGTAGATATTTACATGTTTATACAGATGTCTGTGTAGATATTTCCATGTGTATACAGATGGCATTGTAGATATTTCCATGTTTATACAGATGACTGTATAGGTATTTCCATGTTTTTACAGATGGCAGTGCAGATATTTCCATGTTTATAGAGACCGCAGGGTAGATATTTCCATGTTTATAGAGATAGCAGTGTAGATATTTCCATGTTTGTACAGATGGCGGTGTTGATGTTTCCATCTATACACAGATTGCCGTGTAGGAATTTCCATGTGTATACAGATGGCATTGTAGATATTTCCATGTTTATACAGATGGTGGTGTAGATATTTCCATGTTTACACAGATGACTGTATAGGTATTTCCATGTTTATACAGATGTCGGTGTAGATATTTCCATGTTTATAGAGATAGCGGTGTAGATATTTCCATATTTATTCAGATCACGGTGTAGAAATTTCCATGTTTATACAGATAGCGGTGTAGATATTTCCATGTTTATACAGATTACGGTGTAGATATTTCCATGTTTATAGAAATAGCGGTGTAGATATTTCCATGATTATAAATATAGCGGTGTAGATATTTCCATGTTTATACAGACCGCGGTGTAGATATTTCCATGTTTATACAGATCACGGTGTTGAAATTTCCATGTTTATAGAAATAGCGGTGTAGATATTTCCATGATTATAAATATAGTGGTGTAGATATTTCCATGTTTATACAGACCACGGTGTAGATATTTCCATGTTTATACAGATAGCGGTGTAGATATTTCCATATTTTTACAGATAACGGTGTAGAAATTTCCATGTTTATACAGATAGCGGTATAGTTATTTCCATGTTTATATAGATAGCGGTATAGATATTTCCATGTATATACATATGGCTGTGTATATATTTCCATGTTTATACAGATGCCGGTGCAGATATTTCCATGTTTATACAGATAACTTTGTAAGTATTCCCATGTTTATACAGATGGCGGTGTAGATATTACGATGTTTATAGAGATAGCAGTGGGGATATTTCCATGTTTATACAGATAGCGGTGTAGATATTTCCATGTTTATACTGATCGTGGTGTAGATATTTCCATGTTTATAGAGATGGCGGTGTAGATATTTCCATGTTTATACAGATCACGGTGTAGATATTTCCTTGTTTATACAAATAGCGGTGTAGTTATTTCCATATTTATACAGATAGCGGTGAAGATATTTCCATGTATACACAGATGGTGGTGTAGATATTTCCGTGTTTATACACATGGCGGAGTAGATATTTCCATCTTTATGGAGATGGCAGTGTAGATATCTTCATGTTTATAGAGATGGCGGTGTAGATATTTCCATATTTATAGAGATAGCCGTGTACATATTTCCATCT
The DNA here is from genome assembly GCF_028858775.2 of Pan troglodytes. NCBI lineage: Eukaryota > Metazoa > Chordata > Mammalia > Primates > Hominidae > Pan > Pan troglodytes. The sequence goes on along the minus strand of NC_072405.2, from coordinate 2,005,587 downwards.
TTCTACAGATGGCAGTGTAGTTATTTCCATGTTTATACAGATGGCCGTGTAGATATTTCCATATTTATACAGATGGTGGCATAGATATTTCCATGGACATGCAGATGGCAGTGTAGATATTTCCGTGTTTATACAGATAGCGGTGCAGATATTTCCATGTTTATACAGATGCCTATGCAGATATTTCCTTATTTATACAGAGGGATGTTTAGTAATTTCTATGTTTATACAGATGGCAGTGTAGATATTTAAATGTTCCTACACATGACTGTGTAGGTATTTCCATGTTTATACAGATGGCTGTGTAGATATTTCCATGTTTATACAGATGACTTTGTAGGTAATTCCATGTTTATACAGATGGCGGTGTAGGTATTTCCATGTTTATAGAGATAGCTGTGTAGATATATCCATGTTTATACAGATAGCGGTGTAGATATTTCCATTTTTATACAGATCGCGGTGTAGATATTTCCTTGTTTTTACAGACAGCAGTGGAGATATTTCCATGTTTACACACATAGCGGTGTACATATTTCCATGTTTATAGAGACAGCGATGTAGGTATTTCCATGTTTATACAGATAGCGGTGCAGATATTTCCATGTTTATACAGATGCCTATGCAGATATTCCATATTTATACAGAGGGCTGTGTTGATATTTCCATGTTTATACAGATGACTGTGTAGTTATTTCCATGTTTATAGAGATGACATTGTAGTTATTTCCTTGTTTATAGCGATAGCGGTGCAGATATTTCCATGTTTATACAGATAGCGGTGTAAATATTTCCATGTTTATACAGACCGCGGTGTAGATATTTCCATGTTTATTAAGATACCGGTGTAGATATTTCCATGTTTATAGAGACCGCAGCGTAGATATTTCCATGTTTATAGAGATAGCGGTGTAGATGTTTCCATGTTTGTACAGATGGCGGTGTTGATGTTTCCATCTATACACAGATTGCCGTGTAGGTATTTCCATGTGTATACAGATGGCATTGTAGATATTTCCATGTTTATACAGATGGCTTTGTAGTTATTTCCATGTTTATAGAGATAGCGGTGAAGACATTTCCATGTTTATACAGATAGCGGTGTAGATATTTCCATGTTTATACAGACCGCGGTGTAGATATTTCCATGTTTATACAGATAGCGGTGCAGATATTTCCATGTTTACAAAGATGGCGGTGTTGATATTTCCATCTATACACAGATGACGGTGTAGATATTTCCATGTTTATACAGATGGCGGCACAGATATTTCTATGGATATGTAGATGGCAGTGTAGATATTTCCATGTTTATACAGATAGCGGTGAAGTTATTTCCATGTTTATATAAATAGCGGTGTAGATATTTCCATGTATATACACATGGCTGTGTTGATATTTCCATGTTTATACAGATGGCGGTGTAGATATTTCGATGTTTATAGAGATAGCAGTAGAGATATTTCCATGTTTATACAGATAGCGGTGTAGTTATTTCCATGTTTATACTGATCGCGGTGTAGATATTTCCATGTTTATACAGATGTCTGTGTAGATATTTCCATGTGTATACAGATGGTATTGTAGGTATTTCCATGTTTATACAGATGGTATTGTAGTATTTCCATGTTTATTCGGATGACTGTGTACATATTCCCATGTTTTTACATATGGCGGTGTAGATATTTCAATATTTATAGAGATGGTTCTGTAGATATTTCCATGTTTATACATATAAAGTTGGAGATATTTTCATGTTTATACAGACAGCAGTGGAGATATTACCATGTTTATACGCATAGCAGTATACATATTTCCATGTTTATAGAGACAGCGGTGTAGGTATTTCCATGTTTATACAGATAGCGGTGCGGATATTTCCATTTTTATACACATGCCTATGCAGATATTTCCATATTTATACAGAGGGCTGTGTAGATATTTCCATGTTTTTACAGATGGCAGTGTAGATATTTCCAAGTTCCTACACATGACTGTGTAGTTATTTCCATGTTTATACAGATGGCTTTGCAGGTATTTCCTTGTTTATAGAGATAGCGGTGTTGATATTTCCATGTTTATACAGATAGCGGTGTAAATATTTCCATGTTTTATACAGATAGTGGTGTAGATATTTCCATGTTTATACAGATACCAGTGTAGATATTTCCATGCTTATACAGACCACAGTGTAGATATTTCCATGTTTATACAGATAGCGGTGTAGATATTTCCATGACTGTAGAGATGGCGGTGCGGATATTTCCATCTATACACAGATTGCCGTGTAGGTATTTCCATGTGTATACAGATGGCATTGTAGATATTTCCATGTTTATACAGATGGTGGTGTAGATATTTCCATGTTTCTACAGATAGCGTTGTAGGTATATTTCCATGTTTATACAGACAACGGTGTAGATATTTCCATGTTTATACAGATAGCTGTGTAAATATTTCCAAGTTTATACAGATCACGGTGAAGATATTTCCATGTTCATAGAGATAGCGGTGTTGATTTTTCCATGTTTACAGAGATAGCGGTGTGGATATTTCCATGTTTATACCGATAGGGGTGTATATATTTCCATGTTTATAGAGAAGGCGGTGTAGATATTTCCATGTAGATACAGATCACAGTGTAGATATTTCCTTCTTTATACAAATAGCGGTGTAGTTATTTCCATGTTTATACAGATAGTGTTGTAGATATTTCCATGTATATACAGATGGCTGTTTAGACATTTCCATGTTTATACAGATGGCTTTGTAGATATTTCCATGTTTATGCAGATGACTTTGTAGGTATTTCCATGTTTATACAGATGGCGGTGTAGATATTTCCATGTTTATAGAGATAGCTCTGTAGGTATTTCCATGTTTCTACAGATAGCAGTGTAGATATTTCCATGTTTATACAGATCACGGTGTAGATATTTCCATGTTTATACAGATCGCGGTGTAGATATTTCCATGTTTATACAGATAGCGGTGTAGTTTTTTTCATGTTTTTACAGATATCATGTAGATATTTCCATGTTTACACAGATTGCGGTGTAGATATTTCCATCTTTCTACAGATGGCATTGTAGATATTTCCATGTTTATACAGATGGCGGTGTAGATATTTCCATGGACATGCATATGGCAGTGCAGATATTTCCATGTTTCTACAGATAGCGGTGTAGATATTTCCATGTTTACACAGATGGTGGTGTAGATATTTCCGTGTTTATACACATGGCGGAGTAGATACTTCCATCTTTATAGAGATGGCAGTGTAGATATTTTCATGTTTATACAGATGGCGGTGTAGATATTTCCATATTTATAGAGATAGCGGTGTACATACTTCCATTTTCTACAGATGGCAGTGTAGATATTTCCATGTTTATACAGATGGCCGTGTAGATATTTCCATATTTATACAGATGTCTGTGTAGATATTTCCATGTGTATACAGATGGTATTGTAGGTATCTCCATGTTTATACAGATGGTGGTGTAGATATTTCCATGTTTACACAGATTACTGAATAGGTATTTCCATGTTTATACAGATGGCGGTGTAGATATTTCCATGTTTATAGAGATGGCGGTGTAGATATTTCCATATTTATACAGATCACGGTGTAGAAATTTCCATGTTTATAGATATAGCGGTGTAGATATTTCCATGTTTATACAGATAGCGGTGCAGATATTTCCTTGTTTATACAGACCGTGGTGTAGATATTTCCATGTTTATACAGATAGCGGTGCAGATATTTCCATGTTTCTACAGATTGCGGTGTTTATATTTCCATCTATACATAGATGACCGTGTAGATATTTCCATGTTTACACAGATGGTGGCACAGATATTTCCATGGATATGTAGATGGCGGTGTAGATATTTCCATGTTTATACAGATAGCGGTGTAGTTATTTCCATGTTTATATAGATAGCAGTGTAGATATTTCCATGTATATACACATGGCTTTGTAGATATTTCCATGTTTATACAGATGGCAGTGGAGATATTTCCATGATTATACAGATAACTTTCTAAGTATTTCCATGTTTATGCAGATGGCGGTGTAGATATTTCGATGTTTATAGAGATAGCAGTGGATATATTTCCATGTTTATACAGATAGCGGTGTAGATATTTCCATGTTTATACTGATCGTGGTGTAGATATTTCCATGTTTATAGAAATGGCGGTGTAGATATTTCCATGTTCATAGAGATAGCGGTGTTGATTTTTCCATGTTTATAGAGATAGCGCTGTTGATATTTCCATGTTTATACAGATAGGGGTGTACATATTTCCATGTTTATAGAGATGGTGGTGTAGATATTTCCATGTTGATACAGATCACGGTGTAGATATTTCCTTATTTATACAAATAGCGGTGTAGTTATTTCCATGTTTATACAGATAGTGTTGTAGATATTTCCATGTATATACAGATGGCTGTGTAGATATTTCCATGTTTATACAGATGGCTTTTTAGATATTTCCATGTTTATGCAGATGACTTTGTAGGTATTTCCATGTTTATACAGATGGCGGTGTAGATATTTCCATGTTTATAGAGATAGCTCTGTAGGTGTTTCCATGTTTACACAGATAACGGTGTAGAAGTTTCCATGTTTATACAGATAGCGTTGTAAATATTTCCATGTTTATACAGATCACGGTGTAGATATTTCCATGTTTATAGAGATAGCGCTGTAGATATTTCCATGTTTATAGAGATAGCGGTGTAGATATTTCCATATTTATACAGATAACGGTGTAGAAATTTCCATGTTTATACAGATAGCGGTGTAAATATTTCCATGTTTATACAGATCACGGTGTAGTTATTTCCATGTTTATAGAGATAGCGGTGCAGATATTTCCATGTTTATACAGATAGCGGTGTAGATATTTCCATGTTTATACAGACCGCGGTGTAGATATTTCCATCTTTATACAGATAGCGGTGCAGATATTTCCATGTTTATACAGATGGCGGTGTTGATATTTCCATCTATACACAGATGACCATGTAGATATTTATATGTTTATACAGATGGCGGCGCAGATATTTCCATGGATATGTAGATGGCGGTGTAGGTATTTCCATGTTTATACTGATAGCAGTGTAGATATTTCCATGTTTATATAGATAGCAGTGTAGATATTTCCATGCATATACACATGGCTTTGTAGATATTTCCATGTTTATACAAATGGCGGTGGAGATATTTCCATGTTTATACAGATAACTTTGTAAGTATTTCCATGTTTATACAGATGGCGGTGTAGATATTTCGATGTTTATAGAGATAGCAGTGGAGAAATTTCCATGTTTATACAGATGGCGGTGTAGATATTTCAATGTTTATAGAGATGTCGCTGTAGATATTTCCATGTTTATACAGATAACGGTGGAGATATTTCCATGTTTATACAGAGAGCAGTGGAGATATTTCCATGTTTATACATATGGCTGTGTAGATATTTCTATGTTTATACAGACGAATTTGTAGGTATTTCCGTGTTTATACAGATGGCGGTGGAGATATTTCCATGTTTATAGAGATCGCTGTGTAGATACTTCCATGTTTATACAGATCGCGGTGTAGATATTTCCATGTTTATACAGATCGCAGTGCAGATATTTCCATGTTTATATAGATAGCGCTGTAGATATTTCCATGTTTATACAGATGGCGGTGTAGATATTTCCATGTTTATGGAGATGGCGGTGTAGATATTTCCATGTTTATAGAGATAGCGGTGTAGATATATCCATGTTCATACAGATAGCAGTGAGGATATTTCCATGTTTATACAGATAGCAGTGTAGATATTTCCATTTTTATAGAGATAGCGGTTTAGATATTTCATATTTATACAGACAGCGGTGTAGATATTTCCATGTTTATACAGATTGCGGTGTAGATATTTCCATGTTTATACACATGACTGTGTAGGTATTTCCATGTTTATACAGATGGCTTTGTAGATATTTCCATGTTTATAGAGATAGCGGTGCAGATATTTCCATGTTTATGCAGATAGCGGTGTAAATATTTCCATGTTTATGCAGATCGTGGTGTAGATATTTCCATATTTATACAGATACCGGTGTAGATATTTACATGTTTATACAGACCGCAGTGTAGATATTTCCATGTTTATAGAGATAGATGTGTAAATATTTCCATGTTTGTACAGATGGCGGTGTTGATGTTTCCATCTATACACAGATTGCCGTGTAGGTATTTCCATGTGTATACAGATGGCAATGTAGATATTTCCATGTTTATACACATGGTGGTGTAGATATTTCATGTTTATACAGATGACTGCATAGGTATTTCCATGTTTTTACTGACGGCATTGTAGATATTTCCATGTTTGTAGAGATAGCAGTGTAGATATTTCCATGTTTATACAGATGGAGGTGTAGACATTTCCATGTTTATAGAGATAGCGGTGTAGATATTTCCATATTTATACAGATAACTGTGTAGATATTTCCATGTTTATACAGATAGCGGTGTAGATATTTCCATGTTTATACTGATCACGGTGTAGATATTTCCATGTATATACAGATCGCGGTGTAGATATTTCCATGTTTATACCGATCATGGTGTAGATATTTCCATGTTTATACAGATCGCGGTTTGATATTACCATGTTTATAGGGATGGGGGTGCAAATATTTCCACATTTATACAGATAGCGGTGTAGTTATTAGCATGTTTATACAGATAGCGGTGTAGATATTTCCATGTATAAACAGATGTCTGTGTATATATTTCCATGTTTAAACAGATGGCGGTGTAGATATTTCCTTGTTTATACAAATAGCGGTGTAGATATTTCCATGTTTATACAGATAGCGGTGTAGATATTTCCATGTATATACAGATGGCTGTGTAGATATTTCCATGTTTATACAAATGGCTGTGTAGATATTTCCATGTTTATACAGATGACTTTGTAGGTATTTCCATGTTTATACAGATGGCCGTGTAGATATTTCCATGTTTATAGAGATAGCTGTGTAGATATTACCATGTTTCTACAGATAGCGATCTGGATATTTCCATGTTTATACAGATCGCGGTGTAGATATTTCCATGTTTATACAGATCGCGGTGTAGATATTTCCATGTTTATAAAGATGGCGGTGTAGATATTTCCATGTTTATAGAGATAGTGGTGTAGATATATCCATGTTCACAGAGATAGCAGTGAGGATATTTCCATGTTTATACAGATAGCAGTGTAGATATTTCCACTTTTATAGAGATAGCGGTTTAGATATTTCATATTTATATAGATAGCGGTGTAGATATTTCCATGTTTATACAGATTGCGTTGTAGATATTTCCATGTTTATACAGATAGCGGTGTAGATATTTCCACGTTTATACATATGGCGGTGTAGATATTTCCATCTTTCTACAAATGGCAGTGTAGATATTTCCATGTGTATAGAGATGGAGGTGTAAACATTTCCATGTTTATATAGTTGGCAGTGTAGGTATTTTCTTGTTTATGTAGACGGCGTTGTAGATACCTCTATGTTTAAAGAGATGGCGGTGTGTATATTTCCATGTTGATGGAGATAGTGGTGTAGATGTTTCCATGTTTATAGAGATAGCGGTGTAGTTATTTCCATGTTTATAGAGATAGCGGTGTAGATATTTCCATGTTTCTACAGATGACTGTGTAGATATTTCCATGTTTGTACAGATGGCAGTGTAGATATTTCCATGTTTATAGAGATAGCCGTGTAGATATTTTCATGTTTATACAGATTGCGGTGGAGATATGTCCATGTTTATACAGATAGAAATGGAGATATTTCCACGTTAATACACATAGCGGTGTAGATATTTCCATGGTTATACAGATGGCTGTGCCGATATTTCCATGTCTTTACAGAGTTCTCTCTAGATATTTCCATGTTTATATAGATGACTGTGTAGATATTTCCAGGTTTATACAGATGACTGTGTAGATATTTCCATGTTAATACAGATGGCGGTGTAGATATTTCCATGTTTATAGAGATAGCGGTGTAGATATTTCCATGTTTATATAGATAGCGGTTTAATTATTTCCATCTTTATACAGATAGTGGTATAGGTATTTCCATGTTTATACAGATGGCAGTGTAGATACAGCCATGTTTCTGAAGATGGCAGTGTAGATATTTTCATGTTTACATAGATGGCGGTGTAGATATTACCATGTTTACAGAGATTGCGGTGTAGATATTTCTATGTTTATAGTGCAAGTGGTGTAGGTATTTCCATGTTTATAGAGATAGCGGTGTAGACATTTCCATATATATACAGGTAGCGGTGTATGTGTTTCCATGTTTGTACAGATGGCGGTGTAGATATTTCCATGTTTCTAAAGATGGCGGTGTAGATATTTCCTTGTTTATACAGATAGCGGTGTAGATATTTCCATGTATATAAAGATAGCGGTGTAGATATTTCCATGTTTACACAGATAGTTGTGGAGATATTTCCCTGTTTATACAGATAGCGATGTAGATATTTCCAAGTTTATACAGATAGCGGTGTAGATATTTCCATGTTTATAGAGATTGCGGTGTTGATATTTCCATGTTTATACAGATGGCTGTGTAGATATTTCCATGTGTATACAGATGGCGGAGTAGATATTTCCATCTTTGCACAGATTGCGGTGTAGACACTGCAAATTTTACACAGAGAGCAGTGTAGATATTTCCAAGTTTACACAGATAGTTGTGTCGGTATTTCCATATTTACAGAGATATCATTGTAGCTATTTCCATGTTTATACAGATAGCGGTATAGTTATTTACATGTTGATACAGATAGCGGTGTAGATATTTTCAGGGTTATACAGATAGCGGTGTAGATATTTCCATATTTATACAGATGGCTGTGTAGATATTTCCATGTGTGTACAGATGGCAGTATAGATATTTCCATGTTTTTAGAGATGGCGCTGTAGATATTTCCATGTTTATACAGATGGCAGTGTAGATATTTCCATGTTTTTACAGGTAGCAGTGTAGATATTTCCATGTTTGCAGAGATAGCCGTGTAGATATTTCCATGTTTATACAGATAACGGTGTTGGTATTTCCATGTTTATACAGATAGCGGTGTAGATATTTCCATGTTTATACAGCTCGAGGTGTAGTTATTTCCATCTTTATACAGATGGCAGTGTAGATATTTCCATGTTTATACAGATAGCGGTGTAGATATTTACATGTCTATAGAGGTAGCGGTGTAGGTGTTTCCATATTTATACAGATTGTGTTGTAGATATTTCCATCTTTATACAGATGGTGGTGTAGTTATTTCCATGTTTATACACATGGCAGTGAAGATATTTCCATGTTTATACAGATAGTGGTGTAGATATTTCCATGTTTTTACAGATGGCGGTGTAGATACATCCATGTTTCTGAAGATGGCGGTGTAGATATTTTCATGTTTATAGAGATGGCGGTGTAGATATTTCCATGTATATTGAGATTGCAGTGTAGATATTTCCATGTTTATAGAGAAAGCGGTGTAGGTATTTCCATGTTTATAGAGATAGCGTTGTGGATATTTCCATATTTATACAGATAGCGGTGTAGGTATTTCCATGTTTATACAGATGGCGGTGTAGATATTTCCTTGTTTATACAGATAGCGGTATAGATATTTCCATGTTTATACAGATATCGGTGTAGATATTTCCAGGTTTATACGGAGAGCGGTGTAGATATTTCCACGTTTTACAGATAGTGGTGTACATATTTCCATCTTTATACAGGTAGCGGTGCACATATTTCCATGTTTACACAAATAGCCGTGTAGATATTTCTATGTTTACACAGATAAGAGTTGCAGATATTTCCATGTTTATAAAGATAGCAGTGCAGATATTTCCATCTTTATACAGATAGCGGTGTGGGTATATCCATGTTTATACAGATAGCGGTGTGGGTATTTCCATGTTTATACAGATAGCGGTATAGATATTTCCATGTTTATAGAGATGACTGTCTAGATATTTCCATGTTTATACAGCTTTCCGTGTAGATATTTCCATGTTTATACAGATGGCGGTGTAGATATTTCCATGTTTATACAAATAGCTGTGTAGATATTTCCATGTTTATACAGACAGCAATGTACATATTTCTATGTTTATAGAGATAGCGGTGTAGATATTTTCATGTTCATACAAACAACAGTGTAGATATTTTCATGTTTTTGGAGATAGCGGTGTAGATATTTCCATTTTTATACACATAGCGGTGTAAATATTTCCAAGTTTCTACAGATAGCGGTGTAATATTTCCATGATTATACAGATAGCGGTGTAAATATTTTCATGTTTATAGACATAGCGGTGTAGATATTTCCATGATTTAGAGATAGCGGTGTAAATATTTCCATGTTTATACAGATAGCTGTGTAAATATTTACACGTTTATAGGGATAGCTTTGTAGATATTCCCACGTTTATACAGATAGCGGTGTAGATATTTCCCCGTTTATAGAGATAGCAGTGTAGATATTTCAACGTTTATACAGATAGCAGTGAAGATATTTCCAATTTTATACAGATTGTGGTGTAGAAATTTCCAAGTTTATACACATAGCGGTGCAGATATTTCCACGTTTATACACATACCGGTGTAGATATTTCCTTGTTTATACAGATAGCGTTGTAGATATTTCCAAGTTTGTAGACATAGCGATGAAGATATTTCCATGTTTATACAGATAGCGGTGGAAATATTTCCATTTATACAGATAGCGGTGTAGATATTTCCATGTTTATACAGATAGCGGTGGAAATATTTCCATTTATACAGATAGCGATGTAGATATTTCCATGTTTATACAGATAGCGGTGTAGATATTTCCTGGTTTATAGAGATAGCGGTGCAGATATTTCCATATTTCTACAGATGGCTGTGTAGATATTTCCATGTGTGTACAGATGGCAGTATAGATATTTCCATGTTTTTAGAGATGGCGCTGTAGATATTTCCATGTTTATACAGATGGCAGTGTAGATATTTCCATGTTTATACAGATAGCAGTGTAGATATTTCCATGTTTACAGAGATAGCCGTGTAGATATTTCCATGTTTATACAGATAACAGTGTTGGTATTTCCATGTTTATACAGATAGCGGTGTAGATATTTCCATGTTTATACAGCTCACGGTGTAGATATTTCCATCTTTATACAGATGGCAGTGTAGATATTTCCATGTTTATACAGATAGCGGTGTAGATATTTACATGTCTATAGAGGTAGCGGTGTAGGTATTTCCAAATTTATACAGATTGTTGTGTAGATATTTCCATCTTTATACAGATGGTGGTGTAGTTATTTCCATGTTTATACACATGGAAGTGAAGATATTTCCATGTTTATACAGATAGTGGTGTAGATATTTCCATGTTTTTAAAGATGGCGGTGTAGATACATCCATGTTTCTGAAGATGGCGGTGTAGATATTTTCATGTTTATAGAGATGGCGGTGTAGATATTTCCATGTATATTGAGATTGCAGTGTAGATATTTCCATGTTTATAGAGAAAGCGGTGTAGGTATTTCCATGTTTATAGAGATAGCGGTGTGGATATTTCCATATTTATACAGATAGCGGTGTAGGTATTTCCATGTTTATACAGATGGCGGTGTAAATATTTCCTTGTTTACACAGATAGCGGTATAGATATTTCCATGTTTATACAGATATCGGTGTAGATATTTCCAGGTTTATACAGAGAGCGGTGTAGATATTTCCACGTTTTACAGATAGTGGTGTACATATTTCCATCTTTATACAGGTAGCGGTGCAGATATTTCCATGTTTACACAAATAGCCGTGTAGATATTTCTATGTTTACACAGATAGAGTTGCAGATATTTCCATGTTTATAAAGATAGCAGTGCAGATATTTCCATCTTTATAGAGATAGCGGTGTGGGTATATCCATGTTTATACAGATAGCGGTGTGGGTATTTCCATGTTTATACAGATAGCGGTATAGATATTTCCATGTTTATAGAGATGACTGTCTAGATATTTCCATGTTTATACAGCTTTCCGTGTAGATATTTCCATGTTTATACAGATAGCGGTGTAGATATTTCCATGTTTATACAGATAGCTGTGTAGATATTTCCATGTTTATACAGACAGCAATGTACATATTTCTATGTTTATAGAGATAGCGGTGTAGATATTTTCATGTTCATACAAACAACAGTGTAGGTATTTTCATGTTTATGGAGATAGCGGTGTAGATATTTCCATTTTTATAGACATAGCGGTGTAAATATTTCCAAGTTTCTACAGATAGCGGTGTAAATATTTCCATGATTATACAGATAGCGGTGTAAATATTTTCATGTTTATAGACATAGCGGTGTAGATATTTCCATGTTTTTAGAGATAGCGGTGTAAATATTTCCATGTTTATACAGATAGCCGTGTAAATATTTACACGTTTATAGGGATAGCGTTGTAGATATTCCCACGTTTATACAGATAGCGGTGTAGATATTTCCCCGTTTATAGAGATAGCGGTGTAGATATTTCAACGTTTATACAGATAGCGGTGAAGATATTTCCAATTTTATACAGATTGTGGTGTAGAAATTTCCAAGTTTATACACATAGCGGTGCAGATATTTCCACGTTTATACACATACCGGAGTAGATATTTCCTTGTTTACACAGATAGCGTTATAGATATTTCCACGTTTGTAGACATAGCGATGAAGATATTTCCACGTCTATACAGATAGCGGTGTAGGTATTTCCACGTTAACACAGATAACGGTGTAGATATTTCCAGGTTTATAGAGACAGCGGTGTAGATATTTCAATGTTTATACTGATAGCGGTGTAGATATTTCCATGTTTATACAGTCAGTGGTGTAGATATTTCCATGTTTAAACAGATAGCCATGTATATATTTCCATGTTTATACTGAGAGCGGTGTAGATATTTCCATGTTTTACAGATAGTGGTGTAGATATTTCCATGTTTATAGAGATAGCGGTGTAGATATTTCCATGTTTATAGAGATAGCTTTGTAAATATTTCCATGTTTACACAGATTGTGGTGTAAGTATTTCCATTTTTATAGAGATAGTGGTGTAGATATTTCCATGTTTATAGAGATAGCGGTGTAGATATTTCCACATTTATACTTATAGCGGTGTAGATATTTCCAGGTTTATAGAGTTAGCGGTGTAGATGTTTCCATGTTTTTAGAGATAGCGGTGTATATATTTCCACGTTTATAGAGATAGCGGTGGAGATATTTCCATGTTTCTAGAGACAGCGGTGTAGATATTTCCATGTTCATAGAGATATCGGTGTAGATATTTCCATGTTTATAGAGACAGTGATGTAGATATTTGCGTGTTTATAGAGATAGCATTGTAGATATTTCCATGTGTATAGAGACAGTGGTGTAGCTATTTCCATGTTTATAGAGACAGCGGTGTAGATATTTCCATGTTTATACAGATAGAGGTATAGATATTTCCATCTTTATAGAGACAGCAGTGTAGATATTTCCATGTTTACACAGATAGCGGTGTAGATATTTCCATGTTAACAGAGACAGCAGTGTAGGTATTTCCATCTTTGCACAGATTGCTGTGTAGATATTTCCATTTTTACACAGATAGCTGTGTAGATATTTCCAAGTTTACACAGATAGCTTTGTAGATATTTCCAAGTTTACACAGATAGCATTGTATATATTTCCATGTTTATACAGATAGCGGTGTAGATATATCCATGTTTATACAGATAGCGGTATAGATATTTCCATGTTTATACAGATAGCGGTGGAAATATTTCCGTTTATACAGATAGCGTTGTAGATATTTCCATGTTTATACAGATAGCGGTGTAGATATTTCCTCGTTTATAGAGATAGCGGTGTAGATATTTCCATATTTATACAGATGGCTGTGTAGATATTTCCATGTGTGTACAGATGGCAGTATAGATATTTCCATGTATTTAGAGATGGCGCTGTAGATATTTCCATGTTTATACAGATGGCAGTGTAGATATTTCCATGTTTATACAGATAGCAGTGTAGATATTTCCATGTTTACAGAGATAGCCGTGTAGATATTTCCATGTTTATACAGATAACGGTGTTGGTATTTCCATGTTTATACAGATAGCAGTGTAGATATTTCCATGTTTATACAGCTCGCGGTGTAGATATTTCCATCTTTATACAGATGGCAGTGTAGATATTTCCATGTTTATACAGATAGCGGTGTAGATATTTACATGTCTATAGAGGTAGCGGTGTAGGTATTTCCATATTTATACAGATTGTGGTGTAGATATTTCCATCTTTATACAGATGGTGGTGTAGTTATTTCCAGGTTTATACACATGGCAGTGAAGATATTTCCATGTTTATACAGATAGTGGTGTAGATATTTCCATGTTTTTACAGATGGCGGTGTAGATACATCCATGTTTCTGAAGATGGCGGTGTAGATATTTTCATGTTTACAGAGATGGCGGTGTAGATATTTCCATGTATATTGAGATTGCAGTGTAGATATTTCCATGTTTATAGAGAAAGCGGTGTAGGTATTTCCATGTTTATAGAGATAGCGGTGTGGATATTTCCATATTTATACAGATAGCGGTGTAGGTATTTCCATGTTTATACAGATGGCGGTGTAGATATTTCCTTGTTTATACAGATAGCGGTATAGATATTACCATGTTTATACAGATATCGGTGTAGATATTTCCAGGTTTATACGGAGAGCGGTGTAGATATTTCCACGTTTTACAGATAGTGGTGTACATATTTCCATCTTTATACAGGTAGCAGTGCAGATATTTCCATGTTTACACAAATAGCCGTGTAGATATTTCTATGTTTACACAGATAGAGTTGCACATATTTCCATGTTTATAAAGATAGCGGGGCAGATATTTCCATCTTTATACAGATAGCGGTGTGGGTATATCCATGTTTATACAGATAGCGGTGTGGGTATTTCCATGTTTATACAGATAGCGGTATAGATATTTCCATGTTTATAGAGATGACTGTCTAGATATTTCCATGTTTATACAGCTTTCCGTGTAGATATTTCCATGTTTATACAGATAGCGGTGTAGATATTTCCATGTTTATACAGATAGCTGTGTAGATATTTCCATGTTTATACAGACAGCAATGTACATATTTCTGTTTATAGAGATAGCGGTGTAGATATTTTCATGTTCATACAAACAACAGTGTAGATATTTTCATGTTTATGGAGATAGCGGTGTAGATATTTCCATTTTTATAGACATAGCGGTGCAAATATTTCCAAGTTTCTACAGATAGCGGTGTAAATATTTCCATGATTATACAGATAGCGGTGTAAATATTTTCATGTTTATAGACATAGCGGTGTAGATATTTCCATGTTTTTAGAGATAGCGGTGTAAATATTTCCATGTTTATACAGATAGCTGTATAAATATTTACACGTTTATAGGGATAGCGTTGTAGATATTCCCACGTTTATACAGATAGCGGTGTAGATATTTCCCCGTTTATAGAGACAGCGGTGTAGATATTTCAAAGTTTGTACAGATAGCGGTGAAGATATTTCCAATTTTATACAGATTGTGGTGTAGAAATTTCCAAGTTTATACACATAGCGGTGCAGATATTTCCACGTTTATACACATACCGGTGTAGATATTTCCTTGTTTATACAGATAGCGTTGTAGATATTTCCACGTTTGTAGACATAGCGATGAAGATATTTCCACGTCTATACAGATAGCGGTGTAGGTATTTCCACGTTAACACAGATAACGGTGTAGATATTTCCAGGTTTATAGAGACAGCGGTGTAGATATTTCAATGTTTATACTGATAGCGGTGTAGATATTTCCATGTTTATACAGTAAGTGGAGTAGATATTTCCATGTTTAAACAGATAGCCGTGTATATATTTCCATGTTTATACTGAGAGCAGTGTAGGTATTTCCATGTTTTACAGATAGTGGTGTAGATATTTCCAAGTTTATAGAGATATCGGTGTAGATATTTCCATGTTTATAGAGATAGCTTTGTAAATATTTCCATGTTTATACAGATTGCGGTGTAAGTATTTCCATGTTTATAGAGATAGTGGTGTAGATATTTCCATGTTTGTAGAGATAGCGGTGTAGTTATTTCCACATTTATACTTATAGCGGTGTAGATATTTCCAGGTTTATAGAGTTAGCGGTGTAGATGTTCCCACGTTTATAGAGATAGCGGTGTAGATATTTCCATGTTTTTAGAGATAGCGGTGTATATATTTCCACGTTTATAGAGATAGCGGTGTAGATCTTTCCACGTTTCTAGAGACAGCGGTGTAGATATTTCCATGTTCATAGAGATATCGGTGTAGATATTTCCATGTTTATAGAGACAGTGATGTAGATATTTGCGTGTTTATAGAGATAGCATTGTAGTTATTTCCATGTTTATAGAGACAGTGGTGTAGATATTTCCATGTTTATAGAGACAGCGGTGTAGATATTTCCATGTTTATACAGATAGAGGTGTAGATATCTCCATGTTTATAGAGACAGCACTGTAGATATTTCCATGTTTACACAGATAGCGGTGTAGATATTTCCATGTTTACAGAGATAGCGGTGTAGGTATTTCCATGTTTATAGAGATAGCGGTGTAGATATTTCCATGTTTATAGAGACGGCGGTGTAAATAGTTCCATGTTTATACAGATAGCGTTGTAAATGTTTACACATTTACAGAGATAGCGGTGTAGATATTTCCACGTTTACAGAGATTTTATGAAAATTTATTTTATGAAGAGCAAACAAGTCATTGGGGTCCCTACCTTATGTCATTTTTTAGATTGAGAGTGTTAAAAATACCCCTACCCTAACCAAAACCCTGACATATAGAGCCAGGAAAGGCCATGCAATAAAGGATTCTTGGGCTTGTATGCCTGATAACAAAAACTTATCACAGAAGACTGCAAAAAACACAATCTTGCACAAAGCCCATTGCAACTTTGCACACAACAATGCTTTTGAAGGATATTTGCCCAACAACTGCCTGTCCAACCTTTGCCTGGCATCACCTTTGTTATTGATCTTTGTAGCCAAGGATAGTCATTTCCATATGATCATATAATCTTCCTCATTTTTTCTTTTGTCTTCCTTTACCTCCGTGAATATGCATATAGTTTACTCTGGCTTGCCTGTTTCTATTGCAAGGCTCTGTTTCCAAACGAATATCTTTTTCTTGTGGAGAGCCTCTCTCTGTTTGTTATTTATGTTGATAAGAGAAATGGGAACATTTGAGAGCTCAGGTAAAAGGCCTTAGTCTACAGTGAAACTTTTTTGCACCCTTAGATGCTTACTTCCACTACAACTTGCAGGTGGGCCTTGAAAAGTTCTTGGAACAAGTTTGAGCTTTGGTCTTCTCCGATTCATTTAGCATAGATTCTCAAAATGTGGTCCCTGGACCCACAGCATCAGCATCACCTGGAGATTGTTAGAAATGCAAATCATCGGGCCTCATTCCATACCCTCAGCTGGAAACTCTAGGGGCATGGCCAGACCCTCTCTAGCTGAACAAGCCATCCAGGTGGTTTTGATGCAGCTAAAGTTTTGGAACAACTAATGTAGCCCCATTTGGAAAACTTGCCTCTACAGGCCTCCCTAGCTGGTAAGCTGCTAGCATTTTTTGTTTGTTTGTTTCTTTGTTTTGATACAGGGTCTTGCTCTGTTGACCAGACCGTGACCTCCTGGGTTCAAGCGAGGACTCAGCCTCCTGAGTAGCCGGGACTACAGGTATGTGCCACCACCATGCCCAACTACTTTTTGTATTTTTTTTTGTAGGGATGGGTTTTTAGCCCAGGCTAGTCTCAAACTCCTGGACTCAAACAATCTGCCCACTTTGGCCTCACGAAGTGCTGGGATTATAGGCATGGGCCACCACTCCTGGCTCAAAGTTCATATTTTAA
The DNA here is from genome assembly GCF_028858775.2 of Pan troglodytes. Lineage (NCBI taxonomy): Eukaryota > Metazoa > Chordata > Mammalia > Primates > Hominidae > Pan > Pan troglodytes. The sequence goes on along the minus strand of NC_072405.2, from coordinate 1,987,516 downwards.
CTACTAACCTAAATTATTTTAAAAACAAAATTCTCCTTGGACTCAAACCAAGTCAGAGTGACATGATCATGTGCCTGTTTTGTGCAGGGTGAAGTGAGATTATTATCTAGGAAATAGCTGAAGTGTCCTGAGGGTGACAAAGAGGAGCTGTGTTTTCAGCTAAATATCAGAACCAGGGCCACTGCCTGCCGCTGAACCCCAGCGGGGACCCCTACTTTTTGTTTATCTGTGGTGGCTGCGCTTGCCCACCTGGGTGGGAACCCCGAGAATGACTCCAGACTTTTCCAGGGACTGCATGCCAGGGTATTTTTACAATTTATGTGTAGACTTTGTTCGGGTGGAAAAGTTATTTTATGAAGACGAAACAAGCAATTGGGGTACCTACCTTATGGCATTTTTTACATTGAGAGTGTTAAAAATACCCCTCCCCTAACCAAAACCCTGACAAATAGAGCCAGGGAAGGCCATGCAATAAAGGATTCTTGGGCTTGTATGCCTGATAACAAAAACTTATCACAGAAGACTGCAAAAAACACAATCTTGCACAAAGCTCATTGCAACTTTAAACACAACCATGCTTCTGAAGGATATTTGCCCAACAACTGCCTGTCCAACCTGGGCCTGGCATCACCTTTGTTATTGATCTTTGTAGCCAAGGATAATCATTTCCAAATGATCATATAATCTTCCTCATTTTTTCTTTTGTCTTCCTTTACCTCCGTGAATATGCGTATAGTTTACTCTGGCTTGCCTGTTTCTATTGCAAGGCTCTGTTTCCAAACGAATATCTTTTTCTTGTGGAGAGCCTCTCTCTGTTTGTATTTATGTTGATAAGAGAAATGGGAACATTTGAGAGCTCAGGTAAAAGGCCTTAGTCTACAGTGAAACTTTTTTGCACCCTTAGATGCTTACTTCCACTACAACTTGCAGGTGGGCCTTGAAAAGTTCTTGGAATAAGTTTGAGCTTTGGTCTTCTCCGATTCATTTAGCATAGATTCTCAAAATGCGGTCCCTGGACCCACAGCATCAGCATCACCTGGAGATTGTTAGAAATGCAAATCATCGGGCCTCATTCCAGACCCTCAGCTGGAAACTCTAGGGGCATGGCCAGACCCTCTGTAGCTGAACAAGCCATCCAGGTGGTTTTGATGCAGCTAAAGTTCTGGAACAACTTATGTAGCCCCATTTGGAAAACTTGGCTCTACAGGCCTCCCTAGCTGGTAAGCTGCTAGCATTTTTTGTTTGCTTGTTTGTTTGTTTTGATACAGGGTCTTGCTCTGTTGACCAGACCGTGACCTCCTGGGTTGAAGTGAGGACTCAGCCTCCTGAGTAGCCGGGACTACAGGTATGTGCCACCACCATGCCCAACTACTTTTTGTATTTTTTTTTGTAGGGATGGGGTTTTAGCCCAGGCTAATCTCAAACTCCTGGACTCAAGCAATCTGCCCACTTTGGCCTCACGAACTGCTGGGATTCTAGGCATGAGCCACTGTGCCCGGCCCTGCCAGCTTTGTATAAGCTGAGGAGTTTTTAAAAATACCTAGACTCAGGGCAAACCCCAGACACTTAAGTCAGATTCTCTGGGAGGTGAAGCCCAGGCACTGGTATTTTTAAAGTCTCTACAGATGGTTCTAATGTGCTGCTAAGTTAGAGAACCGCTGATCTATACCAGGCTTTTCAAACTTAATGTGCATGTGAATTACCTGGACCTTGTTAAAATGCAGATTCAGTCTGCATAGGCCTGGGGTGGAGCCTGAGCTTCTGCATTTTTAACAAGTCTCTAGAGGATGCTGCTGCATCTGGGCTGCTAACTACACTTGGAGATAGGAGGTTCTGGAGAGCAGAGGAAAGAGCATGAACCATAACCTAGGGGCTGGTAGTCCTGACTTCCGAGCCAAGGTTTGCCTTTATGTGGCTGGCAACTTGCTTGGACTCCTACCTCAATTCTTTGGGCCCAAGGTTTGTCCTGCCTCAGAAGGATGTCAAGAAAATTGAGTGAGTAATGCAGAATTGTTTCTTAAAGTGTGTGCAGATGCTCCATGAATTTAGAGAGTATGTGGATGCACATTAGTAAATTTTAATAGTTGTGACCATCTTGTTATGAGTACTTAGAACAAGTAATAATGGCTTTTGATGTATAGTAGTAAGAAAGCTTCCTTTTAAAAGGCGTGTATTTAAGTTTCAAAAGTGGGTCTATTTAAAAATATATGAAATAAATAATAGTAGAGGTAATTGACAGATCAAAATTAGGAAGGCAGGATGAGAATGAGTCAAGTTTGGGAAATGCTGAGAAAGCAGATGCCCAAGGGCTATGAAAACTTAAAAAAATAGGTAGCACTTGATTTTGATTGGCTGAATGAGATGATGTGTTTGATTATTTATGGGGTTGGCATTTGGCAACATGCACTGGGTGGCTGGGATCACTGTTTATTAAAAAATATTTGAGTCTCCACTTTGCACTAGATACTCTTTTAGTCTCTTGGAAAAGGGATTGGGGGGCAGGCAGGATAAAAACAAATCATTTATGCCCACAAGAAAATTGCAGGAAGATAAAAGTCATGAAATAAACTCTATGCTTCTAATTTAATATTTTTTATAGATTATGAGAAAAAAGTTTTGCTCACTATCAGCTAGGAAAGCTGTCTTAGCACAACCATTCATTCTTGCACAAATCAAAATCAAGACGAGCCAGATTTAATTTAATATTTTTTCACAGATTATGAGAAAAAAGTTCTAATTTAATGTTTTTATAGATTATGAGAAAAAAGTTTCGCTCTCTATCAGCTAGGAAAGCTGTCTTAGCACAACCATTCATTCTTGCACAAATCAAAATCAAGATGAGCCAGAAGGCTCCATTCTGACAGCTTCTAATGGAGAAGCTACATTTACTGGACATGGGGAAAGTTGCTGGGCTCTAAGGACTGTGCATTTCTTGAACTAGATAAATGGTCTTGGTGTAGCATAATACCAAAACTTCTTGTCGCAGCCTGTAAGGACAGAACTCAATCAGCCTGAAAAGGAAGTCAGTGACTCCGACTCAACACAGGAATGTTCTGTGATTCCTAAAGAAGGATGTAGGAGTGTGGCACAATTCAACCACAGTCTGTGGCCCTGTGCCTCTGCCTTGACATGAGTGGGATTTCCCAGCTGGTCATTTTCTTCTTATCTAAGACATTGGGAACAAATTACTTGACCTCCTCTGGGCTTCAGTACTCCCACTCATCAAATTAGAGGACTGGGCAGTCGCTAGGCTCTCTTTAGGCATCATATTTTAGTTTCTGTGATTTTAAATTTGAGAAGGGGTGTGTAAGGGAGAATACATAGGGGAGGGGGAAAGGCTTATTAAAAGTGTAGTTAGACACTGAATTTTTAAGAATTGCATTTTGTAATAATACCTTTACCTAATCAGGACTGACAATCTTACCTGATGACAGCACATGGAGGAATGGCTGCATTCAAAAATAAAAATGAAATAAAACAAGACCTTATTTGAACTTAGCAATAATGCTGATTCCTCTTTTTGATTTGAGGAGGTTATAGCTGTTGTAAATGCTTGAATTGGGTCTGCCCAGGCAAAACGGAGTCAAGAGTCCATGTCGGATGAATTTTAACAATGTAGACAATAGAAAGGGTTGCTTAAACTGCCCCTCTTTTACCAAAACACATTTACAAGTGAAAGAACAACACTTCCATTTTTTAAAAACATTTTTTGAGATGAAGTCTTGCTTTGTCACCCAGAGTGGAGTGCAGTGGTGTGATCTTGGCTCACTGCAAACTTTGCCTCCCGGGTTCAAGTGATTCTCCTGCCTCATCCTCCCGAGTAGCTGGGACTACAGGCGCCCACCACCATTCCTAGCTAATTTTTGTATTTTTAGTAGAGACAGGGTTTCACCATGTTGGCCAGGCTGGTCTCGAACTCCTGACCCCAGGTGATCTGCCGACCTCGGCCTCTGAAAGTGCTGGGATTACAGGCCTGAGCCAACAGGCGTGGCCAAAAATTTTTCATTTTTAATTGCAGGGTCTGGGGAATTAAAATGCATCCGTAATTTCTTGCATCTCTCCGCTCGGGCTTGCATGAATGCAGAGGGATGGGGAGGACTTCTTGAGGCAAGCATCCCCCTCTTGTCGCCTGCCATCTGGAGAGAGAGGGCTGTGATTTATCTCACTTTAATCAGGAAGGACCCGATGTGTGAATGGAGAGGTCTGACGGCTTTGTTGCTCCATGTGGGAAAGAAACGGACAGAGTGAATTTGTGTATGATCCCTAAGGAGAAAGCCTCTTTGTGCTCTATTTCTTTTTGACCTGGAGCCCCTGAAAGCAAGCTAGTTACAAGTTGAAATAGGCCATTTCTAAAGTGTGATTTTGTTTGTGTATGAGCCTTGATTACAAAGGGGAAAAAAACCCGCTTAATTTACATACACCACATGTAGCGCAGGATCCCCTGGGCTGTCTTTTCAGGTATCAGGAAACTTTGATGAAAGTCGCTTGCCTCATCTAGGACTCATTTGATATTGTTTAGCAGAGCCTGGTATTAACATTTCCTTCCAACTGTTTACTGGAATCTGTGTGTTCCCTTCAAGTGATGCATACTAGGTGCACAGGCTTCCTGCCACTGTCATCCTAATCTTTCCATGCAGACAGGAGCAGAGGGGAGAGCGCTGAGCCAGGCCCCAGCTTGCTTTTCTTTCCTGACACAGCCCGGCTCCGCTGCACTTCTCAGCTCTTGCTCTAGGTGGTGCTGTTTGACCATTTTCTTCATGTGACCCTCCACTCGGTAATATAAATTCATTCGGAGGATGACCTGATATCAAAAAAATTCCTTTTGATTAGTAGAATCAACTTGTTCCTTCACACGATACTCTTCCCACTGAGACACATGGAGACAATTCTGACTCCAGGTTTGCAACCTTGAGATTTCTCTCAGATGCAATAAAAAAAACAAAAAAGCATTTTGAGTGGCACAGTGATGCCTAGTGCATGATCATGTTTGTCTGCTCAAACATTAAAGGGAAACTTGTGGGTTTGAGGATGCCCAGCAGCACGACAGCTGCCAATGTAAATGAGCCGTATAGAGAGAGAGGGGGCGGGAGGGGACTACAAACTTCAGAATATGAGCTGTTCGTTTATAAGTTAAAAAAAAAAAAAAAGTCAAAAGGGAGCCCAGGATGGTGCAAGAAAGAGGAGAAAGGAAGATTTTCCTTGCAGCTAATCAGGAGAGTTCATAAGGGCTGATTACATGAGTGGAAGCCTTAAGTTCTTTTTTTAAAAAAATGTGAAAATTTGCATGTATGTATGTATGTATGTATAGCTTCGTGTATTACCATTATTATTGCAATCAGCAAATGGATTTACTTCCTTTATCTCATGGGCTCCTTCCCACTCACTTCTGGCAGCACATTTTCCTTTCTCCTTCATCCCAGAACACCAAAGAACAGATGCGCTTCCTAACCCTGGCTCCAGGGGACTTTATACAATGTAAACAGTGCACCTCTAACATGGTTCACTGCTTAGAGAACGTGTGTCCCATTTTAAAACTGTGACTCCTTTATATTTTGCAGTGCTTATTTTAATAAGAGACATTGGACTTGTGACTTATTTTTCATGGAGGAGTGAGCTTAATGGTTGAAAGTAATCGATAAACTTGTTTTTCCTCTGATGCCATCAGCCAAGATCCTATGGCAATAGTAAGAGGATGACACTGGGCTGGCACCCCCTCCATAACATATTTGGACCATGTTTTCCCCCCAGAATGCACATGCAATAGCTTTGGTTTGGTAAGAGAGAGATGGTGTACTTGGTTTCCTTCTGTCACACTTTTGGTGAAATGAATTAGACTTTTAAATCAGGAAATTCAGCGAGATGAGTTAGATTTTTACACAAGAGCAGTGGAGGACTTCCAGCTGGTTGGGGGACTGATACGGAAATATCTTGCTAAATCAGGGTCTGGTGGAATGCTGCTCCCCTGGCAGGCTCCTCTTCACAGGGAGCAATCTGTGGGTTGCTTATAGAACAGAGCGAGCAGGAGGCATAGCATGGTCTTGCTCAGGGGAAGACCCGGTGTTCAGATGTTTGTCATTAGGAACTGGGTGTGGGCTTTTTCAAGTTAAACTGAAGCAGCAGTTCTATTAGGAAGAGCCTCCCAGATCAGCATCTTCTGTTTCTGGATACTCTCCCTTTGAAAAGCCAGATTTCAGCAAAAAGCTTTGCTAATGGTGAAATTGCACAACTGAAACCCTATGGGAGCAATGGGAAAGATGGAGAAAGAGGTGGTTATATCATGTACTTCAACAGTTTATTTAGAGGCTGTTGACGTTAGAATAACAAGCCAAGACAAACAAAAATACTCATTTTGGATGAAAATATTGTCTTTTCATGTTATTATAGATAGCTGAGTCCTAAGACTTCTACAGAAACACATTTTCCTAATGAGTGGCTGATTTTTCTGGTTGTGCAAGTAATATCCAAATTATTGTACAAATTTTTGGCTCAGGAGCAAACATTGTATTGCATATTGAGCTAATCACTTGCCCTTTCTAAGGTAAGCCCTTACCTCTGCTTTCCCTTCATCTTGTCATTTCTGTTTGTTGGGTACAGGTTTCCTGTTGGTTCTTTCTGTTGGCTCTGATATAACATGAATGAAGTTCTTAACATCCTTTCAGACATAAACACAACTTAGCTCATTGTTTCTGAGTTCATATAGAGGTTTTATTGCCCCTGAGACTTTCGTGTCAGACAGCTGGATGTTGCTGTGTTCAAGGCTCTATATGTTGATTTTGTATCCTACAACTTTACTGATATCACCTATCAGTTCAGTTCTAACAGTTTTCAAATTTTATTTATTTGTTTTTGTTTTTTAAATATTGCATGTTTCATTTTAGAGTCAGGAGCGTAGATGTACAGGTTTCTTAAACAGGTATATTGCATGGTGCTGAGGTTTGGGCTTCTAATGATCCCACCACCCAAGCAGTGAGCATAGTAATCGATAGGTAGTTTTTCAACCCTTGCTCCCACCATCCTTCCCTCCCACCTTTGGAGTCCCCCAGTGTCTATTGTTCCCTTCTTTGTGTTGAGTTCTAACCTTTTTTTAGTGAAGTTTGTATGGTTTTCTATATATAACAAGATCATGCCGTCAGTAGAGACAGTTTCACTTCTTCCTTTCCTATTAAGATGCCTTTTATTTCTTTCTTTTGCCTAATTACCCTGAGAAGTGGTGTCTGTGGTCATCCTTGTCTTGTTCCTGATGGTAGAGGAAAAGTTTCAACTTTTCACCATTGATCATGGTGTTAGCTATGGGTTTGTCATATATGGCCTTTATTTTGTTGGGATACAGTCCCTCAATAAGTGATCTGTTGGGTGTTTTTTTTTTTTCACCATGAAAGGGTTTCGAATTTTGTCAAAAGCTTTTTCTATATCTATTGTGATGGCCATATAGTTTCTATCCTTTATTTTTCTAATACGGTATATTATATGTATTGATTTGCTTATGTTGAACCATGACATGATCATGGTGAATGATTCTTTCAATGTGCTATTGAATTTGGTTTGCTAGGATTTTGTTGAGGATTTTTGCATCTATGTAGATCAAGGATATTGGCCTGTCATTTTCCTTTCTTGTAGTGTTCTTGTCTGGCTTTGGAATCAGGGTAATGCTGGCCCTGTCAGATGAGTTTGGAAGTATTCCCTCCACTTCAGCTTTTTGGAAGAGTTTGAGAAGGACTGGTATTAGTTCTTCTTAAAATATTTGGTAGAATTAATCTGGGAAGCCATCTGGTTTTGGGTTTTTCATTGATAGGAGACATTTTCTTATGGATTCAACCTCCTTGCTTGCTATTAGTCTGTTCAGATTTTTAAATTTCTTCATGAGTCAATCTTGGTAGGTTTTATGTGTCTGGGAATTTATCCATTTCTTCTAGATGATCCAATTAGTTAGTGTGTAATTATACCTAGCAGTTTCTTAGGATCCTTTGTATTTCTGTGATATTGGCTATGATGTTTCATCTTTCATTTCTGATTTTATGCTCTATTGAAAACATGAGGCATAGCAGGTAGGGGGCACTGGTCAGGACTTGGGGTATAAACTGGCAGATGTTAAGGTGGGTGATTCTGGTTAACTCAGAAACTCCGAAGTCCCGTGTGGAAGAATTAACTGCCTGTACTCACCTAGTAATGTATATCCTTGGTCAAAAAAGATCCAGCTGAGAATGTTGGATGAAGGGACCAAATCAATATTCATCATTATATTGAAAACAAGTCAGATTGGCTGTGGTCTTTTGACAGCAGGTCAGTAGCTAAGTCTATTTGAACAAAGTTAGGGCAGGTTCAAGGGAGAATCCTGAGATCGGTATTCTTTGTTCCATACAAACTTGCCTTTCAGTTTCTTCTCCCCATGCCTCCAGGATGTCCCTGCACGGCCCGTAGGGCCCCCTCCTTCAGTACCTTTCCTTACGAAGGGGAGAAAATGAGTTTTCCAATGTTAGCATATATTTAGCCTTCCAAAATTTTCTATTTCTATTTTAGGGGAGCTCTAGGAAAACAGCAGATTACTCTAAATCCCCAGGTAAAAATCTGAAATGGTGGAATTTCATATGACCAGGAGACATATTTTGGGGCAAGTGGGCTTTTCACAATCACTTGGACATGAAGGCATCTGCTTCTTCTATGCCTAAAATAGTCCTTCAATTTAGTAGTTTAATTCCTCTTCCACTTTTTCAAATTTCAAGACAATACATGTAGTGACTGAACAATTTGGATCCAAGTTTCACTATTTAACTGCCAGTGTGACCTTGGGCGAGTCACTTAATCTTTTCAAGGCTCAATTTCATCATGTAAAGTAGAAGTACAAACAATCCATGACTTAGAATATTTTGACTTACGATTTTTCAACTTTAAGATAGTTTGAAAGCAATACACATTCAGCAGAAGCTGTACTTTGAGTACTCATACAACCATTCTGTTTTCCACTTTCAGTACAGTATTCATTATATTCCATGAGATATTCAAAGCCCACTTTATTATAAAATGGGCTTTCTGTTAGATGATTTTGCCTAACTGTAGGTTAATGTGAGTGTTTAAGGTAGGCCGAGCTAAGCTATGATGTTTAGTAGGTTAAGTGTATTAAATGCATTTTCAGCTTACAATATTTTCATAAGTTTATTGGAATATAACCCTATTGTAAATTGAGGGGTATTTGTAATAATGATATCTCTTCAAGGAGACTTTGTGAGCCTCTCATAGGAAAATGCATACACAGATGCATATAAATATATAATCTTTCTTTTCCATACATATGATATTCTTTAAGGATATTCAAAAATCTGGAAACAGTTGCCTCCAGGGAGATAAATGGTAGTGGGTTGGGAAACTTTTAACTGTATACGCTTTTGTACCTTTTGCATTTTGAATCAGATGAATGTATAATCTACATAAAATATTAAGATTAAAACATCACCGAATAACTTATCAGGAGTTTGGTGAACATAAGGGAAGGCCACCTATGGTGGCTGTATTTTATTCAGTGTTGGTCACTGTTGGGCACTTCATAGAGCTTATTTCATTTCATCCTCACAAGCGCCGTAGGAGGAAGGGGCCCCAGAGGGATTCTTGGTTAGAATAGCAGAGTAGGAGCATTTGGCAGCTATATTCTGTGTAGGTGATAACTTTAAAGATATTTTTGTTATAAAATGTTTCAAACATATAAAAAATATAGAGAAGCAGTTTTCTATAGTTATTAAATATTGTTAATGGGTAGTCACAGAAATTATCATCCAAAGTGGGATATTCTTGAGAGAAAAAGGAGGTTCTATTTATAATTATGGTGGGATAACAAACTTAAGATGAACAGCTCTGGACAAACTGGGTTGTATGGTCCCTGGAAAACAAGGATTACTGTAAATGTGAGTCCCGCCTTGTGCTTCTCTCTGTCCCACCAAGAAAATATGATCTTGATACAGATGTTCATTGTGTCAAGGCAACCATGGCAACCATGATCTAGATACACTGTTCAAGTTTTATGCTGATCCTACCTAGGTATGTCTCAGGAACTTTCCAGAGTTTCCTTTGAGTGCTTCTAAATTTTGCATAAATGGTATGTTGTCCCTTGTCTCTTTTTAAAACCAATAAGCCATTTTCCCTTCTTTTCCTGGAAAATTAAAGGAACAAAGACCAGGAAATAACAACGTATTAGCTAAGGTTCTGTTGATTGAAAGCAACAGAACCTAATTCTGGCTAGCTTAAACCATGCTAGGATTTAATGAAGAATACTGCAGAATCTTAGATATCTTATGACTGGGAAAGAGGAGGTTCAGGCAGTTCCTGGAATGTCAGCAACAGGTAGCTGTCAATTAACTGCCCCCACACCACCCACTGCTGCCGTCATCAATATAGCACACCACGATGGCTCCCAGCCTCTGTACGTCTGGGTTCCAGTGTTCAAATTCTAGAGACAGCAAGAGAAATCCCATTGAGTCAGGGATCCTTCCCTGGGTCACACTCCCTGCATATGGTCAGAAATGCAGGATTATGTACTAAAGACACAGCTAAAGAAGACCCACTTCACTGTTTTGGGACGATTTGCAGGGGAGGCAAAATTATGAGCTACTCACTTAAAGAGGTGATAACCATAAGTTTGCAGGAAAAAAAAAATTGGAGAAGAGAAGGATAACACTATCCTACGGTTTCTTCTGAAAATGGACGAAGGGAACAGCATTTCCATTTGGAAATTCTCTCCTGGCATTTCAATATTTATGGATTCTGAATTCTGAGAAAAATCAGTTGAGAAATTAGGAAAATGGGAAGGAACATTCTAATTTTCCTGTGAAAATTACAGCTTAATAGTCAGTATAGAGAACTTACTGGCTTGAAGAAATGCACTGACTTCAAGTCAAGCAAGATGAGGAAGCACTGACATGTGGAGATGAAAGTTAAGGTGAACAGGACAGGAGCAGTAAAGGAGCCTCAGTCAGACTTTCTTGTATCTGCTGCTGTGTTACAAGTGTGTGTTCATGGCCTTGTCCACTGCTAACAGTGAACCATTTCTGCAAATAAATTTTAATGTGTTCATAGGCATAGTATATGTTTTACAAATCCTATGAGAGGTTTTCTAAGAAATGCCAAGTTTTAGAAACAAAATATGCCCTTAAATCGGCCATTTTGACAGTTGCTTCTTTCTAGTGCTATTCATCTTGCCAGGAGATCAGAATGTTATGTTATTTAAATGGTATTGGAGGGGATGATTGATGCCTTGTTTAACAATGTCATGTAAACAACGATTAAAGCATTAAGTATTTGTGGTGTTACCTTTCAATCTTTAAAGGACTTTTCTTTAGCATTTATTTTGTGATAATATTCATTTCTTTTTAATGTTTTCTCTATTAATGCTATTGGATTTTAGAATCTTGTTACAATATGTTGGTTCCTAATAATAAGAAATCATCATTTGTTATCATATCTTTTAAAAACAGAAGACTACTAAAACTTTTCATATAATCCTGTTACAGAAAAAAACGACTATTTGCTTGTTATTATAGTCACTTATTATTTTTCAAAAACTTGTAAGTGAAGCGTTATGAAAATCATATGAATTTGGGAATTCCCAAGCATTCTCAGAAATTCTATTTCCTTGTTCCCAAATCCCAATGATTAATATCTGCCAGGAGTCGGAAAACAGTGAAAGGAAGTAACATCCTATGTTGGATACCTGGTAGGGTTAGTGAAGAAACGTTATTGCTGAGCTCTGTGTTACGCTCACGAATGATGCCATTGAGGAAGTCACGCTTGTTGAAAGGAACGCAGATACACAAAGAGTTTTGCTGCTGTCTGTTGGATAAGAACCCCCTGGTCGATTTCAGCTCCTACTGCAAGTTACAAAAATCAATCCAATGATAAATGAAAAGTGCCCAGTGTTCTGGGAAATAACTTATTTTTTGGCTTCAGAGGAAATTTTAGAAACAGTGCCAAGTGAAACGTAAAAACAAACTACGAAGAGGTTCATGAATTTCCCTCTGAAGCTGACAGCCGTATTTTAGCAGATGGAACTCCTACTATTAGCCCAACTCTTGGGTTGAAACAGTGTGTCCAGGAAACCCTATGTTAAAATGCAATGTGTTGGGGATATTGTTCCTCTATTTGCTTGAGTTAATTTTCAAATTAGTGTACTCTTGCTTAGCTGTGCTCTGAGGGAATGAACAAAAGATTGGTAAACTCTGATGGAGAACACTGGTCAGGCAGGGCACATAGAATCCCTGGGGATGGTGGTTCCTGGCAAATGGGGGAGGAGGCCCTGAGCCAGGCTTGGGCTGGGCTGGAGGAACATGAAGATGGGATCTACTCACAACCCCCAAAACTGAGGGGTCCTGGTAACACATTATTTCACCCTCAGCCATGCAAATTCATTATTTTTATGGATAAAATAGCTTTAAAAAACTAATTTACATTGAAATGTTAAAATATTTATATAGAGATTAGAAATATTTATATAGAGATTATTGGGAATCCCCTCCTAAAGCCCAAACATAAAAACTACCAAAAAAAGAAATTCCGTGTAGGCTAAGATTGCAAATGACTGATGGAATGTCATTTAAATTAAACATGGAAAATATATTTCCTCTTTAATAAAGATCTAAATTCTATTCTTTTTAGGAGCCTTCAGAAATCAAATTCAACTATTAAAAAAAGTATAGAGAAGCCTTTAGAAAAGAAACTTTTCTTTTGCTGTATTATATATTAAAGAACTTTGATGAGAATAGTTCTAAAGTGTTTAATACTCGATTCCACTGATGTTTCTAGGTATTGTGGGGAACACCTAGAAATTAAATCTTCATCTTTGGCAGATCAGAGGCCTATTATTTTTAGGTAAAACAATTAAAATCTGCTTTTAATAAATCACAAATTTTGCAAGTTAGCCATTAATAGTAAGTGCTTTTCAAAGTTTGGCCCAATACATGAAAAAGCCAGAAAAACATACCTGCATTAGTTTTGCCCATCACCTTCTTATGCTGGCCTCAGGAGATTTATTAACAGCATTCAATATTTTAGGTAGTCTGGATGTGGTGGCTCATGCATGTAATCCCAGCACTTTGGGAGGCTGAGGTGGGAGGATGGCTTGAGACCAGGAGTTCAAGACCAGCCTGGTCAACCTAGTGAGCCCCTCGGTCTCTCTGAAAAGAAAAAAAAATTAGGTATCCTGTGGCTACCTCCAAAAACAAACTCCAGAGGAACTGAATTTTTTTTTTTTTTTATTTCATGTGTTGGGATAATGGCTTCTTTTGCAGTTACTTACGAAGAATTTAAGGGTCAGTAAAAATATTTTTTCATCCTTAATAACATGAATTCTCTAATTTGTGTGTGATATAATGCTAGATATTGTGCCAAAAGTGTTACATAGACATAATCCATGCCCATTTTCAAAGATAATACTAATATAGAGAATAAGAATCATTATTATTGTAGTAATTATTATTTTAGTAATAGTAGTAATAATCAAAACAATTACATCAAACACTTATTAAACCCTTATTATGTGATAGGTACTGTGTAAGCAATTTCCACATATTAGCTCCTTAAATGTGATCACTAACCCCATGAGGTAGGTAGCATTATGTCCATTTTATAGATGCAGAAACTGAGCTTTGAAGAGGGAAAGCAACTTGCCCAAGGCCATGCAGGCAGTCATTGATAAGTGTGGGGAGCGAGAAGTTGAAGTCTGAGATGTAAGTTCACAGACACGAGTACACAAACACGTACAAGATACTCGTATGACATGTGGGGTTGCTTGAAATATGTAATTGACTTTCCCCAGCACAAGAAAGTGTTAGGACAGATTTCAAAGGGATCTAACACTTCCTCAGAGGACTGCCCTACGACATTTTTCCGTGTGCTTTTCTGCCTCTTGTCCTATACTTTTGGCATTTCTTCTGCTCTTAGAGGCAATGAGTCAACAGCATATTTTTAGCACCTCCTGTGTGCATAGAAGTGGCCCCTGACTCAATGGGAGTGTATAACTACCATGGGCCAAATCAGTGTGCTTTCCTGTTAGCCAGGGGATTATAGAAGAACACGCTCCCCTGATTCCAACAGAACTTGCTGCCACTCTGATGTCTTCATTGTAAGGCCTCTAAATGAATGTTCAAGAAATTCATGTTAAAGGCACGTGTCATATGTGTAACTTGTAAACATTTGTGTACTTGTCTCTGTGTCCTTACACCTCAGGCTTCAACTCTTGTTTTTACCTTTATCAATGACTACCTGTGTGCTGTGTGGCTTTGGACCAATTGCTCACCCCCTCTAAAGCTCAGTTTCTGCATCTGTAAAATGGATATAATGCCATATATACATAGATATAGATATACATACACCAATATATATACACACATATATATGTGTGTATACATATATATACACACATATATATGTGTGTATATACATACATATATATGTGTGTATATACATATATATATAATATACAAACTGAAATATATAGTTATATAAATATTTCAGTTTAAGTTTCAAAAATCACTGGAGGGTATTTTTATAATACCCTTCAGCAATTTTACCTGCTGCCTTTGCACATTCTGGTGAATTTCTAAATGGAAGTCTGATAGAGATTAATCTTTTAATGCATCATAAATAAAAAAGAAAATCACAGAATGATGTAGCTGGAGAGGACCCTGGGGATCTAGTGTTTCATGAAAGATTAATGTCCTTGATCTGTTTGTAAGTGTTTTGGAAAAATCTTCCATGGTCAAATAAAACTTGGCAATGTTGGATTAAAGTTAAATAGGTTTTTTTTTTTTTCCTGCAGAACTTCATAGTCTTTAATATGCTAATATGTTTTGTGAATCTACAAGGAATGAAGTGTTTCAATGCTTATTTTACCCAGATTCTCATTTTTGGACAGGCTGGTCAAGCTGAGTCAGATAGTATATTCTCTAGATGGAGATGATGGCTGACTCCTTTTTGAGAGCAAGAGAGTCCCCAGGGGAAGCAAGGGTATATCAGTTGCTCCATTTCATGCCAAGGATCCTCAGTCTTTAGAGGCTCAGAGAAGGCTGAAAGGCTACTCTAGGCTATCAGGGCTACCATTCATTGTGACCCATGCTACAGAGAAGCTTTGAGCTCAGTGCAAAGGAGTGACCAGCCCTTGAGAATCAGGAAAATTTATTTATTCCTGACCTAGTCCACTGAGGACATACAAGGAATGGGGCAGGGGAGTGTCACCAGCTATGGTTACAAGCTAGTCTGATTCTCTTTCATTAAGAAAACTGGTCCCTGTGAGTTTAGATTGGGAAGCACCAGGTTAAAAAAATTTTAGGCCAGGAGTGGTGGCCACTGTACTCCAGCCTGGGTGACAGAGTGAGAATCTGTCTTAAAAAAAAAAAAAAAAAAAAAAAAAAAAAAAAGTTAAGTGATGTCTTCTGTTGAGGACCTCTCAGAACTTTTAATATGAAAGTGTGCATTGTGAAGAATGGGAGTAGAGTGTACAGGAGTTTTAAAAGCTACTTGGTCATGAAACTCTTGCTTTGTGCAGGATTCGAGGGGCACTAACATTCTGAGGAAAATATTTTGGGAAACATTGATCTAATCCAAACTTCTCATTTTACCAGCAAACAACTGTGGGGCCCTCTAAGTTTCCTTTCTCCATCATTGTGACAAATTCATTGGAATTAATTCAATTAAACCTGGGGTCAGCTTTGAAGAGATTTATTTAGCAGGTAAATCTGTTTTGTACATTTTGAGGGAGTTCTGAGTTTCCATAGTCAAAAACCACAGATCAATTTAACCAACCTTTATGGAATATCACCTATGGCCCAAAGACCCTTTAGCTACAGTGATGGTCTACAAAAATATAAACTGTAATTCTTGCAATACAGGAGATTAGTAATAATGGTAAATATAATGATGATGACACCATGAATCGCTAACATTTATTGAATGCTTTTCTATTAGTCAGGCACTTTACTAATTATTTTAATCCTCCCAACAATTTATGAGGTAGGGATTATAATAATTCCCATCTTATAGTGAGGACACTGAGGTTAGGAAATTATCCTAGCCTAAATGTTAAGTATAAGCATGAATAGAAAGGTGTTATTAGCCTCTAAGACATTCCTTTATGAGTGATACAAAGTCCTATGTAAATTCAGAGAAAAGAAAAGTGGTTTTAGAAATCCTTGATCAGTGAGTGTGAAGCATGTGGTGGCCCGGTTACTGTTTGGTTGCCCATCTGTCCTCCCTCTGGGATCAGCACCCCCTTACTTTGGAAGAATTGTTTTCCTTTTCACTGTAAGGTTCTTTCTGGCTATGCGATGGGGCACATTGCCTCAAACTAGCCCTGTTCCCGTCTTTGAGAACCTTGAAATCGGAACCAAGGGAAGAGGATTGCCTCTTGAATGGTAATTCTCTAAAATCTAGTCTGAGGTGCTGGTGCCTAATCCCTGGGTCTGTGGAAGGAGCTGGGCTGTGAGAGGGGAGAATGATGTTGATGTCAAGAGAGAGGCAGGTGCTAGGAGCAGAGAAATGGAGGCCTGGAGGGTTTCTGGGCTTCTCTGAGGCTTAGGGTTTGGATCATTGTCTTCGTTACTGGAACAAAGGATTTACCATACCTGCTCTTCTGGGAATGAAACTGTCCTGCTTTGCAAAATAAAGTGTCATTAGAAAGAGATCTTAAAAACCCCACACCATAGACAGGTGCACAGATCCGTAGAAGTGTTAAAGTTCTGTCTGTTGGATGCTAAGCCAAGACTCTTAAGTATGTTCTAAAGAGAAACTGGTGTGTGTAGGCTGTGCACTCCCAGGGAGATAAAAAGTTAGGAACTTTATGGGTTGGGCTTGGTGGCTCCCACCTGTAATCCCAGCACTGTGGGAGGCTAAAGTGGGCAGATTGATTGAGCTGAGGAGTTCGAGACCAGCCTAGGCAACATGGTGAAACCCCATGTCTACAAAAGCTACAAAAATTAGCTGGGCGTGGTGGCATGTACCTGTAGGCGGGAGGATCACTTGAGCCCAAGAGGGAGAGGGTGCAGTGAGCCATGATTGTGCCACTGCACTCCACCTGGGTGACAGGAACTTTATGGGGAATGGGATCTTGGAGACTGAGTAGAGACTAGAGGAAAAAAAAAAAAAAAACTACCTCCCCAACTGGCCACACTATTCTTTTAAAAAATGTTAATTGACAAATTAAAATTGTATGTATTTACGGAGGTATAATGTGATGTTATGATATATGTATACATTGTGGAATAATTAAATCCAGAGAATTAATAGATTCATCACCTCAAAACCTATCTTTTTTGTGGTGAGAACATTTGAAATTTATTGTCTTAGCAATTTTGAAATACACAATACTTCATTGTTAACTACAGTCACCATGCTGTGCTGTAGATCTCAACAAAATGTATTCTTCCTGTCTCAACTAAAACATTGTACTCTTTGACAACATTTCCCCATTCCTCTCACCCCCTCCAAAAACACCCATTCTTTATGTTGAAGAGAATGGCTAAAAAGTCCCAGCAGGTTTCAACTGACGGCTTCACTGGTTGTCCCATCACACTTCAATGTTATTAATAGAAAGGGGAGGGGCAATACATAATTTGGACAGGCAGAAAGTACCACTGTAACCACTTTCCTGACTTCACAGAAAAAATCCTCTTGTTTTCTTCTGTAAAATGGGAATTGCTTGAATACCATTCTTCTTTTCTTCAGCCTCCAAAGAAAAAACAGATGCAAAGCCTTTTATCAATTGCAAAACAGTATACAATGTGTGTTATTACTCACAGTTGTCTTACTGTGACCAAACACTTTATAAGCCTGTGGCAAGTCAGTCTTACTCTCAGGAAGTGGACAATATTTGGGGAAGGAGAAGCAGCAGGATCTTTCAGGACAGTAGCCTTGGTGGGTCCAAAAATTCCTTGAGCGAAATGGGAGACAAAACTTTCTTCCTGCTTTGGGGTTTATCCTGTTAGTCTTTTCTCTCTTCACTCCTATTTTCTATGGAGAATTTCCTGGTTTTGGAGTTTGGGTGCGTTTTATGGAGAGGAGGCAGAACATCTTTAGCTCCAGCAGAATGAAAGGATACATGCAAAGGAACCTAGCACAGTATGTGGTACCCAGTTCCCCTTTAACTTGGCTTTATTCATTCACTCCTGGTAGGGCATTAATAAGGGATTTAGCCCCCTCCTATTGAAAACGATTAATTCAGGGAAGAGTTCAGGCAGTGTGGACAGATACAGTGTAGGCCAAGCCTGTTTCTAAGGCAGGAGCTGGGTAGGGAGGGTGAGAAGGGCGAGAAGAATAGGGAAATATGTGTCGTCTGTGTTGCTGCTGTTGCAACCACCAAAACAAACAAACAAGTGAAAAAAAAAAAAAAAAAGAATTGTCCATACCGGAAAGTGTGCTGTTTTGGAGGAGGCTGGGGAAAGTGTGGATGGCTCGAGTGGGTCCTGTTGGATTGAAGTCTGACAGTGGTGATTCCCTTCAACAAATGGTCGGGGTGGGAGGGTACACACACACATACACACACACACACACCCGACACGCAGCACCAAGCCTCCGATTTCAGCGCTGGCAGGAGATAACCATTCTTAGCTCGCCTTTCCAGGGTTATTTTTGGCTGAGGCTGTTCGCTGATGGCAAAAGGTTTCAGCCCCCTCCCAAATCCCTCCCCGTGCTTGTTCTAAAGAGAAACTGGTGCGTGTAGGCTGCGCACTCCCAGGGAGACAGGGAGACGGGCCTGGCGCCGGAGAGGAACCCGGACTCTGCCCAAAGTCTCGCCGCCCGCCGGCTGTTTTCTGGCGGAGGGTGTGCCCCGGAGGGCGGCGATCGCGCGTGAAGGCTGGGGCCAGGCGCGGGTGCAGGCGTCACCGGGGTCGGGCTAGCAGGCCCTGGAATCAGGCTTTTTGGACACCCCGAAAGTGAGTCTAACTTGGGGAGAAACTGAGGGCACCTCGGGCGGTCTGGCAGCGGAGAAGGTGGGCGGGAGAAAACTTTACAGGAAGGCAGAAGCAATCTCCGCCGAGGGAGTCAGCGAGCGGCTCATGGAGAGGAGGGGCGGGCGGTCCCCAGGCGGGCGGGCGCAGGGCGCAGGGTGCCGACCTGCCCGGGAGGGGGCCCGGGCGCGAGGCGGAGTCCCGGCACGCGGCCAGGCTGGTGGAGGCCCCCGGCAGGCTGCAGATTCCCTCCGGCCCCGGGAGCCACAGCAGGACCGGCCAGGAGGCACCACGGAGGGGAGCCCCATCCCGGTGCTGACAGTGCCCACCGTGCCCTATGAGGACTCGCGGCGGGCCGGCGGCGGAGTTCTGCGGCGACCTACCGGCCTCTTCGAGGGCCAGCGCAACTACCTGCCCAAATTCATCCAGAGCGTGCTATCGTCCATTGACCTGCGCGACCGTCGGGGCTGCACCACGGTGGTGGGCAGCGACGGCAGGTACTTTAGCAGGACGGCCATCGAGATCGTGGGGCAGATGGCCGTGGCCAACGGGGTGAGTGTCCAGATGCCTCTCGCTTCCCGCCGCGCTGCCGCCATGCCCTCTCCTAGCCCTTGTCCCCCTGCTGCCTCCAGGCCCAGCTGGGAGGCCCCTGCCCGGCCCAGGCTTTGCTTCCTCACTCCCGCGTCCTCACCCTCCAGCGCCCCACTCCCACCGTGCTTGCAGCCTCCCCGGCGCACCCCGGACACTGGGTTCTATTAGTACCCACCGCCCCCAAAAGCCTTGAGGGGTGTCCGTCGTTCCTGGAGCCACTCCGGGCGCCCTGGACTCTTCTCCGACTCTGCACACATCCCGCACCTGCTCATTTTTCTTTCGGACATTCTCTTACCCGGCCCTGTAGATTCCAAGGCAGCTCCCAGTTTTCCATATTGTTCCCAATGCGTTCACTGCCCACAGTCCCCACACAAACTTCTTTCCCAGGCTCACAACATAGTCCCTCTGCCCCGTGCCCTTTTTGCAATAATCTGCCAGTCCCCTAAGTCTTAGCTCTGCCTATTTAACAGTAGTGGTGTCTCAGAACACACACACACACACACACACACACACACACACACACACACACACACGATCCCTGACATATTTGGCAAGAGTAGGCCCTGAAGGTTTTTAATATTTTGGTTCTTTAACCCAGTGGAATTACTGAATGATTTATTTAATTAGGGTAGGGATGGAGTGGATCCATTTGTTTGATGCTAAACAGCCTGAGCTCGCAGTTCCCAGGGGGCATATCTCTAAATGGTCTGAAACGAGATTTGCAGTGGTTTTCTTAATGCAATTCCCAACTTCTCTCCAAATGCCTTTTGACATTTGACAACATTTCATGCCTCTTCCCCTTTCGCTTTTCATCCTTGTTTTCTCTCCCTTCTCCCACGACCTCGGTAGTCTTCTGCAATCCAGATTCTCAGACTTCGGGTTTTTCTCCCTCTGCCCCTTTCCTCTCTGTCCTATAACTAGAAGCACCTTTTGGCATAGACCCGTATCCCAGTTTCCTCTTTCCCAGGTCCAGCAGCATCTCAAGGACATCTACAAGAGGGATACCTAACTTCAGGGGTCTCTGAATGATATGTGGGAAACATCGTCTAAAAAAGTAATTTTATCCTTATTCATGCAACCAGACCCACACTCATAGAACTTTTCTTTAAGGGGAGTGTCTTGCAGATGTATAAATGAGTGTTAACATCTTTAAAAGCGAAACTGCACAATTCCCTGGCATTTGAATTCCCTCCTTCCTTCCCAACCCTCTCCTTTTCATTTTCTCATTTATTATTAAAAACATTTTTAAAGGATCTCCATGCTTCATATTTATCTACTATAATTCCTCCTTCTCGGTGTTGCAGGGATGGGGAAAGAGGATTTTTTAAAAAACACAATAAAAAGCAATTGGGAGAAACAGGGCCAATGGTGTTGGGGTGGGTAGTGGAATTGTGATTTTTGACTCCAGTAGACAATGATGCTGGATATATGGGGTTTGATTTCTCTCTGGCTCCTCACTTGAGATTGATGAAGTTTGGCTAGAATCAGGGAGTTGAAGAGAGGTTGACAAATGGTCTTTCACTCTTCTCTGACAGGCTGTTCCTGTGGAGTGATGGAGAATAATGAGCCTTGGGAGAGCTATGGGAGCTCTCATACTCCTTCCCGAGCCAATTTTTTAGGGAGTGAGAGAAACATGGCCTGTCCAATACTTGTTGTGGGTCAAGATATTTTTGAAGCTACGGTTGTTGATTTGCATGGGAAAATTATTATGTCTTATTATTTCTTGTCCCACTTTACCATAAGGGCTCCTCAACTTCTTACTTCAATGGGTCTTCCATGACACACACACTTTATTAACTCTAAGAGTGGAATATATTTTAACAGATAATTAGCATAGGTCAATATATGCTGAAAATAGAGTCAAATTAAACCTACTAGCTGTTATAAAGGACAGATGACAAAATCCACATAGAAGCATCGACTCTTAAATAATCTGAAAGTACTACTTCTAAGAGGGGCGGGCATGGGTGAAGGGAATGGTGGACATGTTTCAGAATTTCAAATGCCAACTTTAACCAATCGTTTCCTCATTTTGTTCACCTTCTTGGGGGCTTATGCTAAAGTGAAGTGAATAGCCATAAGGCTGGCTTCAGGAGAAAGGTGGTCTAAAAGAACTGGATAATTATAAGCAAAATTGGTCTCGAATGATTGAAAATTGATGAGAATGTGCTTGTCTCCTGATTTGGCATCCTGAGTTAGACTCAGGAATACTGAACATGGATCCCAAAGGCTTTGGTCTTTTTTGATATCCTATTGGATAATCATAAGCAGGCTAGAAAAATAGGAAACTAGAATTTATTCTCTTTGAACTGACAAATCTGACCAGTGGGCTGCATTCTCTATATCTGAAAAATCTTGGTTTTGATTGAAAAAATAATTTTACAAAGCAATTTTCTTTTTTTCAATTAAATTTCATTTTTTTTTTGACACAGGGTCTCACTTTGTTGCCCAGGCTGGAGTGCAATGGTACAGTCTTGGCTCACTGTAGCCTTGACCTCCCCAGACTCAGGTGATCTTCCCACCTCAGCCTCCTGAGTAGCTGGGGCTATAGGTGCACGCCACTAAGCACAGCTGATTTTTGTGTTTTTACTACTCATAGGGTTTCTCTGTAGCCCAGTCTAGTCTCAAACTCCTGATCTCAAGAGATCTGCCTGCCTTGGCCTCCTAAAGTGTCATGAACCACCATGCCCAGCCTACAAAGCAATGTTCTAGGAAAAACTACAGTTACTCTTTGATTATGTAATTGCTGGAGAAGAAAAGCATGGCATTTCTAAAATGATGAACTATATTACTTATATTTTAATATCTCATAAAGTTTGAAATAGACATTTCAAACATAAACATGTATAAAAATTTTTATAAATTATAAAATCAAAAACATTTTACAATTATTTTATCAAATTATTATAGAATCAAAAACATTATAAATTTAAACAACTTTTTTAAAAATTTATTTTGGGATTTCCCATGGAGTGATGGAGAATAATGAGCCTTGGGAGAGCTATGGCAGCTCTCATACTCCTTCCTGGGCCAACTTTTTTAGGAAATGGGAGAAATATACCCTGTTCAATGTTTATTGTGGGTCAGGATATTTTTGAAGCTATAGTTGTTGATTTGCTTCAAACTTTAAAAAAATTATTATAAAATTATGGGATGTAAAAAAATTTATTATAAAACTTTGAAATTTTCAAACTTTCGGAAAAGCAGAGAGATGAGATTAATGGCACTCACAGGCAAGCATAGAACATAGATTGTAAACATTTTGCTATATTTGTGTCATGACTATTTTTTGCTTGTGTTTGAAAGTATATTAAAGAAAATGATATTTTACCCCTAAATTCTTTAGTACAGATTTCTAAAAAAATAAGAACATTTTCCTGTATAGTTACAAAATCATCTTTTCAAACAAAATAAAAAATGGCTTTTTTATATCATTTATTACCCAGTCCACATTCAGATTTCCTCAATTATTATGAAATGTCCTTTTATTTTTTGAGACAGAGTCTTGCTCTTTCACACAGCCTGAAGTGCAGTGAAACAATCATAGCTCATTGCAGCCTCAAACTCCTGGGCTCAAGTGATCTTCCTGCCTCAGCTTCCTGAGTAGCTAGGACTAGAGGTGCACACCACCATGCCCAGCTAATTTATTGTTTTTGTAGAGATGGAGGTCTTACTACGTTGCCCAGGCTGGTCTCAAACTCCTGGCCTCAAGTGATCCTTCCAGCTTGGTCTCCCTGAAATATCTTTTGTGGCTGGTTTGTTCAAATTAGTTTCTTCTAATCAAGGGATACACATTGCATTTGATTATTTAGCTCAAGACTTTTTTAACCTGGAAAATACCCATACTCTTTGTTTATGTATTTATTTAGTGAAATTGACTTGTTGAAAAACTAGTCAGTTGTCCTGTAGAATATTTCCCCTTCTGGAATTTTCTGGTTGCTTTTTATGGTGTCATTTAACTTTTCACTCTGTTTTTTCCTGGTTAACTGGAAGTTAGTTCTAAAGGCTTTTAGGCCTGCTATAACAAAATACCAAAAACTGGATGACTTATAAAGAACAGAAATTTATTTCCCACAGTCCTAGAGGCTAGCAAGTTTAAAATCAAGGAGCATGTGGTTTTGATATCTGGTTAGGACCAACTCTCTGGTTCATAGATTGGCCTTCTTGCTGGGCCCTCACATAGTGGGAGAGACTAGCTAGCTCTCTGGGGCCTCTTTTATAAGGGCACTAATTCCAATCATGAATCCTCTGTCCTTATGATCTAATGACCCCCTAAAGGCCCCACCTTTTAATACCAGCACCTTTGGGGTTAGGATGTCAACATATTAATTTGGGGAAGACATACACGTTCAGCCCATTGCAAGGTTTAGTTAGATTCAGGTTCAACTTCTTTTTTTAAAGACTATTTCATAGGCAATAATGTGTATTCACATCCCATCATTAGTGATGGTGAGATGATCGCAAGGTTAGGGTGATCACTGCCTATCTCCTCTGCTATATTCCCCCTTGGGTCAAGCCAGTAGTCTGTGACGTGAACTTTGTACCATGTGTATATTCAGTTATATTCTGTATCAATAGTTACTTGATTGTTTTAGCATTTATTAATGATCCTTGCTTGAGTTGATTATTTCATTAGGGGTTTCAAAATGGTGAATTTCTAATTCTCTAATTCTATCTACATGTTTTAGCTGGCATTTTTCTATAAGCAGACCATTTTCTTCACAACTGGGTTATTTGGCTACCCTGAAACATAGTTCCTTCCGGGAAGGCAGAACATATGTTTATTTCTGTCTTTTAAAAATTACTGGTGTTTGGAGTGAAGATTAGGTGAGCTAACTACCTCCACAGGTGACAAATGAATTTTGTTTTGTCTCACTTTTGCTTTTTTGAATATCACTGTGGCTGCTTGGATTTTTATATTTAATT
Source organism: Pan troglodytes (assembly GCF_028858775.2). Classification (NCBI taxonomy): domain Eukaryota; kingdom Metazoa; phylum Chordata; class Mammalia; order Primates; family Hominidae; genus Pan; species Pan troglodytes. The sequence continues at coordinate 1,963,079 of NC_072405.2, read as the reverse complement.
TGAATGGATTAGGGAATAAGTGAGAAGATAGGTTTTATCTGTTTCTGTAGTTTTTATGTGGCTGTGTGATCTTACTTTTAAAAATTCCCAGAAATATTTTAATTCCCCTTTAAAGATATAAACTATATCATACTATAAAGCAAAAGAAAAACCAATCATGTGAAAAGTAAATAGTATCGTTTAAACGAATTGTGGTTAAGCTTAGTTTGTACCTAATTAGTTTTTTATTTTCTTTCTACTTTTATCTGCTTCAGAGCCTCTTCAGTGGTTTAGATCTTCTATGTGTCAAATTATTCTAATCTCTTAAAAAGTTTAAGAGCTAAAATACAACACAATGACTACAGGAATGCCCTTGTCCTTTTCTGGTTAGGTACACCTAAGGCAACTTCTTTTTCTCTTCTTTGTTCTCTTCTTCTTTCTTATTCTTAAATCATCTTCAATATTGGACAGATGAGAGCACTATGCCTGCCTCAAGATGTTTCTGACTTTTTCTTTTTCTTTTTTTTTTTTTGAGATGGAGTCTTGCTCTGTCACCCAGGCTAGAGTGCAGTGGCACAATCTTGGCTCACTACAACTTCTGTCTCCTGGGTTCCAGTGATTCTCCCAACTCAGCCTCCTGAGTAGCTGTGGTTACAGGCATGCACCACCACGCCTAGCTAATTTTTTGTATTTTTACTAGAGACGGGGTTTCACCATGTTGGCCAGGCTGGTCTTGAACTCCTGACCTCAAGGGATCTGCCTGCCTTGGCCTCCCAAAGTGCTGGGATTACACGTGTGAGCCACTGCACCCGGCCGTTTCTGACTTTTTCTAAAGTCTTCTTTCTCTGGAGATGACATTATATAATAGCACTGTTCAATAGAAGTTTCTTTGATGATGGAACTGTTCTATAATCTGCATTGTCCCAGCCACTAGCCATATGTGACTACTGTAACACTTGAAATGTGGCTAGAGCAACTGAAGAACTGAATTTTGCATTTTACTGAATTGTAATTAATTAAAATAGAAATGCAAATAACCATAAGTGGTTAGTAGCTACCATACTGGACAGTAAAGATCTATAATTCAGCATTTAAAATCGATTTTGTTTTGTTTTCAAAAATGGAGTCAGACTGTTACAACCCAAAAGAACTGTAGGTTAAATTAAGGTAAATCCCCAAATACTACATACACATTTGGGAAATCCAAACCAGATTTTTTCATGTGATAACCACACCCTCTTTTGACTTTAGCCTTGGAGGTAATGGAGTATGGCAGAAAAAACCCTGTATCAGCAGCTGGAAGACTCACCTTCTTTTCCTAGCTCTGCCATATATTGACCAAAAGAGTCAAAGTCCATTCAGATGGTTGAAGGGCCTTGGAATTTTGTTTTTGGTTTTCACATACAAGTTGGAGGGCAGATGCGTTAGCCTCTTGAAATACCCAGAAACCACTTGTTTCCTCATCTAAAAATCAGGTATGACAGGATCATTTAATTATCCTGGAAATCAGATGAAGCACTGCATATGAAAGCACTTTGTAACATCGATAGCACTGGGAAATGTAAAGACCTTTTACTGAAATATAAAGGTGTATGGTCAACTGAATATATCTCAGATAGTTAGGATTTGACTGTATATATTGAATATAACCTGTAGTGGGCCCCTTGGTAAACAGCTTACAGTTTTGTTGCAAGTTTTAGCCAAGAGAAAATTTATTTGTTGACTAGTCATGCCCTTTATTGGCCACATGATGAGCAGCCAAGATATTAACACACAGTGCACCTTGCAGAATTCAAGAATGTCTCAGTGTCTTGTGAACTAGGAAGCTGAAATGCAGTGGTATGCAGAAGGCTGGCTCAGTAGGAGCCTTGGGAGTGTCCTCCAGATAGATGTTTGTGCAGGTTGTGTTTGATTCCAGTTGGCCATGAAAAGCTGGTTGCTCTAAAGAATGAGAATATACTTGGTTTTGCATTTACTAGAACTATCTGGGGAACAAATCTTGGGGTGGAAGAAAGAAGGGAGGGAGGGAAAGCTGTGCTTCAATACCTAGGGCTTCTTTCCTGGAATGGATCTGAGAATCTGGGATTGGGTGGCTAATATCTCATCTCTAGAAGGGAGAAAGAACTGGGTGGTGATGGCTTTGTATTTTCTATTGGAGTTCACTAGAGAATAGGTGAATGGAATGGGCTGCTATGATCCAGACATTAGGGAGGACAGGTTTGTGATACATTAGAAAACTTGAATGAGCCCTTCTATGATTCTCTCTTCCCTCTTTCTGCTTCCCGTTCTTAATCACCATCCGCAGGTTGTGGAATTAGCAAATCTATTATGTGAGCAATAGCAAACTTACAGGAGCCCTTGGCTCCATCTATCTCCCTGTTTGTGTCAGTTCCTTCTGGATGCTTTTAGTCTGTGGTCTTCATTCACTCTTTTTATGGGGAAGTAAAAGGAGTGGGACAGATTATGAGAACAGCTGGGTCCTCCCAGTTGCTGGGGTGGTTATTTTAAGCTTTGTTTAATGTGTCCAGAGACCCAGATGGCATTTTTAACTAAGCTGCTTTATTAAATCTTGTGATAAAGCATAGTGATGTTTATTGAAAAGGCAGACACGCATCAGCAACATTATGCGTGAAACTTGCTCTAAGAATTTTCTATAAAACATCTGTTCTCTTTGAGCCTTTTGTGAACTCTGGAAGTTTGCTAGTTTCTATACAGACTTGAGGACAATAAGTTGGAACCCACTTTTGGAGATGTCCAAGCATAGGTATTGGAATCATTAATCCTAACCCTCTCAGTTTTAAGGCCCCGGATACCCTTCTGTTAGACAACAGTAACATGAGCAAGCACTGTAATAACCTTTAAACAAGATTATTTGGAAATAATGGACAAGAAAAATTAGTATAAATTGTTTGGGGATTTTAAAATTAAAGATAAAAAGCTAGGGCTTCAATGACCTGTGCCAGCCTATAGCCTTAAGAGTCAATTTGCAAACACTCAAGATTTGGCCAATATGCCTCTACTACTTCTACTTAACACAGTCAAAGGGAAATTTTTAGATTCTTTCATCTGATTTGACTCTCTTAGTTACGAATAAGAGGATATCTAGAATATATATGTGACTTGTTAAAATGAAAATCCACCTTCTCGGAGTCTTCAAATATCTTTCATATCTTACATTTTTTAGTCACATCAACTTTTGAAGTCATGTCCGTAGTTGTATGAAAAGAAAAATTTCAGGAACATTCAACCTCAAAAGTTCTTTTTCTTAGTCTGAAGTCGTAGAAGCATTTGACTTTTACTTTCTCTTTTTAAGTTTGTACTAGTAGGTATTTTGTATAAATATAATATTTAATTATTGCCTTTGTATTCTTTTTCTCTAGTAAACATCCTGGTTTTTAGCTATCAATATGTAGTTTTACATTTAGGGATTTCTAATGGAAAGAGAAAGGAATCTGAAATCAGAGGACGAGAGTTTATTCTACTTGACCAAACACATACACAATACTGGAAGGAGAGTTTTACAACAAATATTTAATATCTATGACATGTAAAACGTTTTTTGAAATCAAGAAAATTCAAACAATTCAATACAAATATCATCAATAATAACACATGAACAGGTGGCCAACCTTATTAATAACCAGAGAAATATCATTTAAAACAATCCATCAACTTGTAAAAAAGATGAAATTACCCAGAGTTGGTGTAGGTGATGGAAAATTGTCATGTTTGTATACTGTTCATAGAAGTTAAATTGACATAACTTTTTGGTCAGGCAATTTGGAAGTATATATCTAAATTAATAGAGTAGTTTTCTAATAACCTGGGAATCTCTTAATCTAAGAATCTTTGCTGTAGATTTTTCTAGAACAAATGTACAAACATCTGTGTACAAGGGTACTCACTGCAGCATTTTGCTAAGGAAAAACTCAGAAAAAATCTATATGTTCAACAGAGAACAGGTACATAATTTATGACACAACTGCACAATATACACCACTAAAATAAAGGATATAAATTTATATGTAGTATGAAAAAGATGTGAATGGTAGCTTGTTGGTGAAAAACAGCAATGACTGGAATATTGTGTGTAACGTAATCCTGCTTTTCTGTATATAATGTAGGCATAGAAAATAGGATTGAAAGGACATACTCTAGTCAACAGTGTATATAGCTTGGGTGGAGGGGGTGTATAATGGGGAAGGAGAGTCCCTTTTCCTATCTATTCCATATACATCTCTGGATTTAAAAGATCATACATGCATATGCATTACCTTCAAAATTAAAATGATAAAGACAAAAGGAGAAGCTTTGGATTTGAATCATGATACTACTGTTTGCAACTTCTATGACCGTGGGGAAGTCGCCTAGCCTCCTGGGGTTTATTTCCTCATTTATAAAAATAGGGAAAGTAATAATACTTGTCTACATATCTTCTAGGGTTGTTGGGAGGATTGAATGTGATAATGGGTTACAGCATTATGAATTATTTATTCATATAACACAATTATTATAAAAATATTTTGCTCTGATTAAAATAAAAGAAGGACGAGATCGTGTGTGTTTTTCAGTCCCAGTAGCTTTACTAACCAGAAAGCGCCTGCTGATGTGGTGATCACAGTTGCTTTGGTGCAGCTTCCTGTTGACTTTTGGCAATTCTCCACGCTGCTAGCTAAGGCTGAGGTGGCGACTGTGGAAGGTGTGATCTCCTCCCCCTCCCAGCACACATTTGTGTGCATACTCACACTCATGCACACACAAACACACACATGCACACTCTATCACAGTACATGAGGTGGCAGCAGCTGCTCCGGCATAGACTTTCACACAACATAAAGGGCTTTTTTGGTGTGGTCTGTGCATTATTTCCTGTTAAGCATGAGCTGAGTCAGTGCCATGCTTTTCCATCTGAAACCTTTCTGAGGCTCAGGCTGTGTTAAGAGCAAACCCTCTCCCCTCCATGCCCACCCCATGGCCCTCTACTGAAGCCAGATCATAATCTGCTCATTTCATGAGGATTTTCAAACCGAATGGACTGGGCCATGTGAGAGATCACTGAAAGGAACAGACCAAGCAGAGGCTAAGAGACTCCACGCTAATCTGCTGAGTCATCTGAAAATGCACAGCTGTGGGAGCTCACGGTGCTTTAAAGTACTTTGGCAGGATGTTTGTTCAGGGGGCCTGTTCCTGCAGCCCTGCTGAATGTTTGGTTAGGAGGCATAATCATTTTTTGGACAGGATCTCCCAAATGTAAGGTGATAGATGCTAATGTGGAATATAATACAGAAGATACAGCTTGGATGTCATAAATAACAATAAATTGTTTAATCTTGCTGAGTTGTAAATATATGATTGCCAGAGGTCTTTAGTTCACTGGAATATAGTATAGGGGCAGGGGCACTTAGCAAATAGGCAGTCATTATTTTCCAACCAGACAGAAACTGGTCTGATGAAATTTATCTAAAAAGGCATACACATGTATTTTAATTAATTGTGACAATTACTCAGAGAAAACACATGGCCCTAAAGACGCTGAGGGTTTTTTTGTTCTACCTATAAATGAATATGTATATTCACCTATATTCTACCTATGTATAAGTAAGAGAATGAGTTTTTGTTTTGGGGATATATATTTATACGTATCTATACAGACAGATATACACATACTTAATTTCTGTGTACCTATTAAGGTGCGGTGACAGATGGAAAGTATTTTTAAGCATTTAGATAGCTTATTCTATAGCATATGTGTGCATATAGCCCCCCCATAAAGCTTTGTCTCTTTTCTGGATATATTTAACAAGAGGCTAGAACAGAGTCCAAAATGTCAGAAATGTTTGAACATTCCATAGAAATGAAGGAGGTGTTTCCAAATGACCTATGTTTCTATGGCAATAAATAGAACTTGTGCTGCGTTGGATGGGTCAGGAGTAAGGAATATAAACAGTGTAAGTATGGCTATTCCAGGCAGAAATCTACCTTGTAAGAACAGCTTTATGCAGTGAGCTCGACAACATTGATCAGTTAGCAGTCCGGTTCAGTACAACATTGATCAGGTAGCAAGACGGTTCGGCAGTGCCAGTCGGAGACACAGATGGGGACAATCAAAGAAGATGCAGGTCAGGACAAGGATTCAGACATGTACCTGTCACTACCATGGACTTCAGCAGCTTCTTAGGGAGCAGGTTGATGATAAAGAAGAAAGACATCGTTGATATGTAAGCATGTTACAATTAATTTGCAGTTTAGTTACTAGCAAACTACATCCAGTTTATAGTTTTTAGGTTTTTTTTTCTTTTTTCTTTTTTGAAACAGGTTCTTGTTCTGTCATCCAGGTTGGAGTGCAATCGTTATCCAAGCTCACTGCAGCCTTAAAATCCTGGGCTCTGTGGATCCTCCCACCTCAGCCTCCCAAGAAGCTGGGACTACAGGAGCACACGACCATGGCCAGCTAATACTTCTAATTTTTTTGTAGAGATGAGGCCTTGCTGTATTGCCCAGGCTGCTCTTGAGCTCCTGGCAGTGTAGATATTTCCATGTTTATAAAGATGATGGTGTAGATAATTCAATGTTTATACAGATGAGTGTGTAGATATTTCCATGTTTTTAAAGATGGCGGTGTAGATATTTCCATGTTTATAGAGATGGCGGTGTAGATATTTCCATGTTTATACAGATAGCGGTGTAGATATTTCCACGTTTTTAAAGACAGCGGTGTAGATATTTCCATTTTTATACAGGTAGCGGTGTAGATATTTCCATGTTTACACAGATGGCGGTGTAGATATTTCCATGTTTATTAAGATAGCGGTGTAGACATTTCCATGTTTATAGAGATAGTGGTGTAGATATTTCCATGTTTATAGAGATAGCGGTGTAGATATTTCCATATTTATACATATAGCGGTGTAGATATTTCCATGTTTATAGTGATAGCAGTGTAGGAATTTCCATCTTTATAGTGATAGCGGTGTAGATATTTCCATGTTTATACGGATAGCGGTGTAGATATTTCCATGTTTATACGGATAGCGGTGTTGATATTTTCATGTTTATACAGATAGCGGTGTAGGTATTTCCATGCTAATACAGATAGCGGTGTAGATATTTCCATGTTTATACAAATGGCTGTGTAGATATTTCCATGTTTATACAGATGGCAGTGTAGATATTTCCATGTTTATGCAGATAGTGGTGTTGATATTTCCGTGTTTACAGAGATAGCGGTGTAGATATATCCATCTTTGCACAGATTGCGGTGTAGGTATTTCCATCTTTACACAGATAGTGGTGTAGATATTTCCGAGATTACAAAGATAGCTGTGTAGATATTTCCATGTTTAAACAGATGGCGTTGTAGATATTTCCATGTTTACAAAGATAGCGTTGTAGATATTTCCATGTTTATGCAGACAGCGGTGTAGATATTTGCATGTTTATACCCATAGCAGTGTACATATTTCCACGTTTACAGAGATTGCGGTGTAGATATTTCCATGTTTATACTGATGGCTCTGTAGATATTTCCATGTGTATACAGATTGCAGTGTAGATTTCCCATGTTTATTCTGATGCAGGTGTAGATATTTCCTTGTTTATAGAGATAGCGGTGGAGATATTTCCATGTTGATACAGATAGCGATGTAGATAATTCCATGTTTATAGAGATAGCAGTGAAGGTATTTCCATGTTGATACAGAAAGCGGTGAAGATATTTCCATGTTTTTTTAGAGATAGCAGTGTAGATATTTCCATGTTTATACAGATAGCAGTGGAGATATTTCCATGTTTATACAGATAGCGGTGGAGATATTGCCTTGTTTCTACAGATGGCAGTGTAGATATTTCCAAGTTTATACAGATAGCAGTTTAGATATTTCGATTTTTATACAGATAGCAGTGCAGTTATTTCCATGTTTATACAGATTGCAGTGAAGTTATTTCCAGGTTTATAGAGATAGCGGTGTAGATATTTCCATGTTTATACAGATGGCTGTGTAGATATTTCAATGTGTATACAGATGGCAGTGTAAATATTTCCAAGTTTATGCAGATGGAGGTGTAGATATTTCCATGTTTATACAGATGACTGTGTAGGTATTTCCATGTTTATACAGATGGCTGTGTATATATTTCCATGTTTATAGAGATATCCATGCAGATATTTCCATGTTTATACAGATAGCGCTGTAGATATTTCCATGTTTATACAGAAAGTGGTGTAGATATTTCCATGTTTATACAGATAGCGGTGTAGATATTTCCATGTTTATACAGATAGCGGTGTAGACAATTCCATGTATATAAAGATAGCGGTCTAGATATTTCCATATTTATGCAGATATCGGTGTAGATATTTCCATGTTTATATATATAGCGGCATAGATATTTCCATGTTCATAAAGATTGCGGTGTAGGTATTACATGTTTCTACAGATAGCGGTGTAAGTATTTCCATGTTCATACAGATCGCAGTGAAGATATTTCCATGTTTATACAGATGGAGGTGTAGATATTTCCATGTTTATACAGATGACTTTGTAGATATTTCCATGTTTTTACAGATGGCGGTGTTGATATTTCCATGTTTATACAGATGGTGGTGTGGCTATTTCCATGTTTATACAGATAGCGTTGTAGACATTTCGATGTTTATAGAGATAGCGGTGTAGATATTGCCATATTTATACAGATTTCAGTGTATATATTTCCATGTTTATACAGATAGCGGTGTAGATATTTCCATGTTTATACAGATTGCGGTGTAGGTATTTCCGTGTTTATAGAAATATCCTTGTAGATATGTCCATGTTTATACAGATAATGTTGTAGATATCTCCCTGTTTAAACAGATAGCGGTGGAGGTATTTCCATGTTTATATAGATAGTGGTGGATATACATCCATGTTTATACAGATGGCAGTGTAGATATTTCAAAGTTTATGAAGAAAGCGGTGTAGATATTTCCATGTTTATACAGATAGTGGTGTAGATATTTCCATGTTTATAAATATTGCGGTGTAGGTATTTCCATGTTTATAGAGATAGCGGTGTAGATATTTCCATGTTTATAAATATTGCGGTGTAGGTATTTCCATGTTTATAGAGATAGCGGTGTAGATATTTCCATGTTTATACAGATGGCTGTGTAGATCTTTCCATATGTATACAGATGGCAGTGTAGATATTTCCATGTTTATACAGATGGAGGTGTAGATATTTCCATGTTTATACAGATGACTGTGTAGATATTTTCATATTTTTACACATGGCAGTGTAGATATTTCATTGTTTATACAGATAGCGGTGTGTCTACTTCCATGTTTATACAGATAGCAGTGGAGGTATTTCCATGTTCATAGAGATGGTTGTGTAGATATTTCCATGTTTATACGGATGGCAGTGTAGGTATTTCCATGTTTATACAGACAGCGGTGTAGATATTTCCATGTTTATGCAGATGACTGTGTAGGTATTTCCATGTTTATACAGATGGCGGTGTAGTTATTTCCATGTTTATACAGATTGTGATGCCGCTATTTCCATGCTGATAGAGATAGCAGTGTACGTATTTCCATGTTTATATAGATGGCTGTGTAGATATTTACATGTGTTTACAGATTGCAGTGTAGACATTTCCATGTTTATACAGATGGAGGTGTAGATATTTCCATGTTTATACAGATGACTGTGTAGATATTTCCATGTTTATACATATTGCGGTGTAGATATTTCCATGTTTATACAGATAGTGGTGTAGACATTTCGATGTTTATAGAGATAGCGGTGTAGATATTTCCATGTTTATACAGATAGCGGTGTAGGTATTGCCATGTTTACAGAGATAGAGCTGTAGATATTTCAGTATTTGCACAGATTGCGGTGTAGATATTTCCATCTTTACACAGATAGCGGAGTGCATATTTCCATGTTTACACAGACAGCTGTGTAGATATTTCCATGTTTACACAGAGAATGTTGTAGATATTTCCATGTTTATACAGAGAGCGGTGTAGATATTTCCATGTTTATACAAACAGCGGTGTAGATATTTCCATGTTTATACAGATAGCGGTGTAGATATTTCCATGTTTATACATATGGCGGTGTAGTTATTTCCATGTTTATACAGAGAGCGGTGTAGATATTTCCATGTTTATACAGATAGCGGTGTAGATATTTCCATGTTTATACAGATAGCAGTGGAGATATTTAGATGTTTATACAGATAGCGGTGGAGATATTTCCATGTTTATAGAGATAGCGGTGTAGATATTTCCATGTTTATAGAGATAGCAGTGTAGATATTTCAATGTTTATACAGATGGCGGTGCAGGTATTTCCATGTTTATAGAGATAGCGGTGTAGATATTTCCATGTTTATACAGATGGCTGTGTAGGTATTTCCATATGTATACAGATGGCAATGTAGATCTTTCCATGTTTTAAAGATGGCGGTGTAGATATTTCCATGTTTATGCAGATACCGTTGTAGATATTTCCATGTTTATAGAGATGGCTGTGTAGATATTTCCATGTTTATACAGATAGCAGGGTAGTTATTTCCATGTTTATACAGATAGTGGTGTAGATATATCCATGTTTATGCAGATGACTGTGTAGGTATTGACACGTTGATACAGATGACGGTGTAGATATTTCCATGTTTATAGAGATAGCCATGTAGTTATTTCCATGTTTATGCAGCTAGCGGTGTAGATATTTCCATGTATATACACTTGGCTGTGTAGATATTTCCATGTTTATAGAGATGGCGGTGTAGATATTTCCATGTTTATACAGGTAACTTTGTAAGTATTTCCATGTTTATACAGATGGCGGTGTAGATATTTCCATGTTTATAGAGATAGCGGTGTAGATATATCCATGTTCATAGAGATAGCAGTGAGGATATATCCATGTTTATACAGATAGCAGTGTAGATATTTCCATTTTTATAGAGGTAGTGGTTTAGATATTTCATATCTATACAGATAGCGGTGTAGATATTTCCATGTTTATACAGATTACGGTGTAGATATTTCCATGTTTATTCAGATGACTGTGTAGATATTTCCATGTTTTTACAGATGGCTGTGTAGATATTTCAATGTTTGTAGAGATGGGGCTGTAGATATTTCCATGTTTATACAGATAACGGTGTAGATATTTCCATGTTTATAGAGATAGCGGTGTAGATATTTCCATGTTTATACAGATAGCGGTGTAGATATTTCCATGTTTATACAGACCGCGGTGTAGATATTTCCATGTTTATACAGATTGCGGTGCAGATATTTCCATGTTTGTACAGATGGCGGTGTTGATATTTCCATCTATACACAGATGACCGTGTAGATATTTCCATGTTTATACAGATGGCGATGCAGATATTTCCATGGATATGTAGATGGCGGTGTAGATATTTCCATGTTTATACAGATAGCGCTGTAGTGATTTCCATGTTTATATAGATAGCGGTGTAGGTATTTCCATGTATATACACATGGCTGTGTAGATATTTCCATGTTTATACAGATGGCTGTGTAGATATTTCCATGTTTATACAGATAACTTTGTAAGTATTTCCATGTTTATACAGATGGCGGTGTACATATTTCGATGTTTATGGAGATAGCAGTGGAGATATTTCCATGTTTATACAGATAGCGGTGTAGATATTTCCATGTTTATACTGATCGTGGTGTAGATATTTCCATGTTATAGAGATGGCGGTGTAGATATTTCCATGTTCATAGAAATAGCGGTGTTGATTTTTCCATGTTTATAGTGATAGCGGTCTGGATATTTCCATGTTTATACAGATAGGGGTGTAGATATTTCCATGTTTGTAGAGATGGCGGTGTAGATATTTCCATGTTTATACAGATCACTGTGTAGATATTTCTCTGTTTATACAAATAGCGTTGTAGTTATTTCCATGTTTATACAGATAGCGGTGTAGATATTTCCATGTATATACAGATGGCTGTGTAGATATTTCCATGTTTATAGAGATGGCTGTGTAGATATTTCCATGTTTATACAGATGACTTTGTAGGTATTTCCATGTTTATACAGATGGCGGTGTAGATATTTCCATGTTTATAGAGATAGCTGTGTAGATATTTCCATGTTTATACAGATAGCGGTGTAGATATTTCTATGTTTATACAGATCGCGGTGTAGATCTTTCCATGTTTATACAGATCGCTGTGTAGATATTTCCATGTTTATACAGATCGCGGTGTAGATATTTCCATGTTTATACACATACCGGTGTAGATATTTCCATGTTTACACAGATTGCGGTGTAGTTATTTCCATGTTTATAGAGATAGCGGTGTAGGTATTTCCATGTTTATAGACATAGCGGTGTAGATATTTCCATGTTTATATAGATGGTGTTGTAGATATTTCCATGTTTATATCGATAGCGGTGTTGGTATTTCCACCTTTATACAGATAGCGATGTGGATATTTCCATGTTTATACAGCTCGTGGTGAAGATATTTATATCTTTATACAGATGGCATTGTAGTTATTTCCTTATTCACACAGATGGCGGTGTAGATGTTTCCATGTTTATACAGATGGCGGAGTTGTTAGTTATATGTTTATGGAGATGGCAGAGTAGATATTTTCATGTTTATAGAGATGGCGGTGTAGATATTTCCATGTTTATAGAGATAGCAGTGTAGATATTTACATGTTTATACAGATGGCTTTGTAGATATTTCCATGTGTATACAGATGGCATTGTAGATATTTCCATGTTTATACAGATGACTGAATAGGTATTTCCATGTATTTACAGATGGCAGTGCAGATATTTCCATGTTTATAGAGATAGCGATGTAGATATTTCCATGTTTGCACAGATGGCGGTGTTGATATTTCCATCTATACACAGATGGCCGTGTAGATATTTCCATGTTTATACAGATGGCGGTGAAAATATTTCCATGGACATGCAGATGGCGGTGTAGATATTTCCATGTTTATACAGATAGCGGTGTAGATATTTCCACGTTTACACAGATGGTGGTGTAGATATTTCCGTGTTTATACACATGGCGGAGTAGATACTTCCATCTTTATGGAGATGGCAGTGTAGATATTTTCATGTTTATAGAGATGGCGGTGTAGATATTTCCATATTTACAGAGATAGCGGTGTACATATTTCCATCTTTCTACAGATGGCAGTGTAGATATTTCCATGTTTATACAGATGACCGTGTAGATATTTCCATATTTATACAGATGTCTGTGTAGATATTTCCATGTGTATACAGATGGTATTGTAGGTATTTCCATGTTTATACAGATGGTTGTGTAGATATTTCCATGTTTATTCAGATGACTGTGTAGATATTTCCATGTTTTTACAGATGGCAGAGTAGATATTTCAATGTTTATAGAGATGGCGATGTAGATATTTCCATGTTTAAACAGATAACGGTGTAGATATTTCCATATTTATACAGAAAACAGTGGAGATATTTACATGTTTATACACATAGCGGTGTACATATTTCCATGTTTATAGAGACAGTGGTGTAGGTATTTCCATGTTTATACAGATAGCGGTGCAGATATTTCCATGTTTACACAGATGCCTATGCAGATATTTCCATATTTATACAGAGGACTGTGTCGATATTTCCATGTTTATACAGATAGCGGTGTAGATATTTCCTTGTTTATACAGACTGCGGTGTAGATATTTCCATGTTTGTACAGATGGTGGTGTTGATATTTCCATCTATACACAGATGACCGCCTAGATAATTCCATGTTTATACAGATGGCGGCGCAGATATTTCTATGGATATGTAGATGGCGGTGTAGATATTTAAATGTATATAGAGAGAGCGGTGTAGATATTTCCATGTTTATATAGAGAGAGGTGTGGATATTCCCATGTATGTACACATGGCTGTGGGATATTTCCATGTTTATACAGATGGCGGTGTAGATATTTCCATGTTTATACAGATAACTTTCTAAGTATTTCCATGTTTATACAGATGTCAGTGTAGCTATTTCGATGTTTATAGAGATAGCAGTGGAGATATTTGCATGTTTATACAGATAGCGGTGTAGTTATTTCCATGTTTATATAGATAGCGGTGTAGATATTTCCATGTATATACACATGGCTGTTTAGATATTTGCATGTTTATACAGATGGCGGTGTAGATATTTCCATGTTTATACAGATAATTCTGTAAGTATTTCCATGTTTATACAGATGGCGGTGCAGATATTTCCATCTTTATACTGATCGCGGTGTTGGTATTTCCATGCTTATAGAGATGGCGGTGTACATATTTCCATGTTCATAGAGATAGCGTTGTTGATTTTTCCATGTTTATAGAGATAGCGGTGTGGATATTTCCATGTTTATACAGATAGGGGTGTAGATATTTCCATGTTTATAGAGATGGCGGTGTAGATATTTCCATTTTTATATAGATCATGGTGTAGATATTTCCATGTTTATACAGATCATGGTGTAGATATTTCCATGTTTATACAGATTGCGGTGTTGATATTACCATGTTTATAGGGAGAGCCGTGCAAATATTTCCACATTTATACAGATAGCGGTGTAGTTAATAGCATGTTTATTCAGATAGCGGTGTAGATATTTCCATGTATAAACAGATGTCTGTGTATATACTTCCATGTTTAAACAGATGGCGGTGTAGATATTTCCTTGTTTATACAAATAGCGGTGTAGTTATTTCCATGTTTATACAGGTAACAGTGCAGATATTTCCATGTATATACAGATGGCTGTGTAGATATTTCCATGTTTATACAGATGGCTGAGTAGATATTTCCATGTTTACACAGATGACTTTGTAGGTATTTCCATGTTTATACAGATGGCGGTGTAGGTATTTCCACGTTTATAGCGATAGATGTGTAGATATTTCCATGTTTATACAGATAGCGGTGTAGATATTTCCATGTTTATACAGATTGCGGTGTAGATATTTCCATGCTTATACAGACAGCATTGGAGATATTTCCATGTTTATACATATAGCGGTGTACATATTTCCATGTTTATAGAGACAGCGTTGTAGGTATTTCCATGTTTGTACAGATGGCGGTGTTGATGTTTCCAAGTATACACAGATTGCCGTGTAGTTTTTCCATGCGTATACAGATGGCATTGTAGATATTTCCATGTTTATACAGAAGGTGGTGTAGATATTTCCATGTTTATACAGATGGCTGTATAGGTATTTCCATGTTTTTACAGATGGCATTGTAGATATTTCCATGTTTATAGAGATAGTAATGTAGGTATTTCCATGTTTATACAGATGGCGGTGTAGATATTTCCATGTTTATAGAGATAGTGGTGTAGATATTTCCATATTTATACAGATAACTGTGTAGATATTTCCATGTGTATACAGATAGCGGTGTAAATGTTTCCATGTTTATACAGATCATGGTGTAGATATTTCCATGTTTATACAGATAGCGGTGTAGATATTTCCATGTTTATACAGACCGCGGTGTAGATATTTCCATGTTTATACAGATGGCGTTGTAGATATTTCCATGTTTATTCCGATAGCGGTGTTGGTATTTCCACCTTTATACAGATAGCGATGTACATATTTCCATGTTTATACAGCTCGCGGTGCAGACATTTATATCTTTATACAGATGGCATTGTAGATATTTCCTTATTCACACAGATGGCGGTGTAGTTGTTTCCATGTTTTTACAGATGGCGGAGCAGTTAATTCCATGTTTATGGAGATGACAGTGTAGATATTTTCATGATTATAGAGATGGCAGTGTAGATATTTCCATGTTTATAGAGATAGCAGTGTAGATATTTCCAAGTTTATACAGATAGCGTTGCAGATATTTCCATGTTTCTACAGATGGCGGTGTTGATATTTCCATCTATACACAGATGACCGTGTAGATATTTCCATGTTTATATAGGTGGCGGCGCAGAGATTTCTATGAATATGTAGATGGCAGTGTAAATATTTCCATGTTTACACAGATAGCGGTGTAGTTATTTCCATGTTTATATAGATAGCGGTGTAGATATTTCCATGTATATACACATGGCTGTTTAGATATTTCCATGTTTATATAGACGGCGGTGTAGATATTTCCTTGTTTATACAAATAGCGGTGTAGTTATTTCCACGTTTATACAGATAGCGGTGTAGATATTTCCATGTACATACATATGGCTGTGTAGATATTTCCATGTTCATACAGATGGCTGTGTAGATATTTCCATGTTTTTCCAAATTGCAGTGTAGATGTATCCATGTTTATGCAGATGGCGGTGTGGATTTTTCCATGATTATGCAGATGGCGGTGTTGATATTTCCATGTTTATACAGATATCAGTGTAGAAATTTCCATGTTTATTTACCTTGCGGAGTAGATACTTACATCTTTATAGAGATGGCATTGTAGATATTTCCATGTTTATTCAGATGGCAGTGTAGATATTTCCATATTTATACAGATGGCGGTGTAGATAGTTCAATGATTATGGAGAAGGCAGTGTAGATATTTTCATGTTTATAGAGATGGCGGTGTAGATATTTACATGTTTATACAGATAGCGGTGTAGATATTTCCATGTTTATAGAGATAGTGGTGTATTTATTTCCATGTTAACAGAGACAACGGTGTAGATATTTCCTTGTTTATACAGATGGCTGTGTAGATATTTCCATGTGTACACAGATGGCAGTGTAGATATTTCCATGTTTATACAGATGGCGGTGTAGATAGTTCCATGTTTATGGAGATGACAGTGTAGATATTTTCATGTTTATTGAGAAGGCGGTGTAGATATATTCATGTTTATAGAGATAGTGGTGAAGATATTTCCATGTATATAGAGATAGCGGTGTAGGTATTTCCATTTTTATAGAGATAGCGGGGTAGATATTTCCATGTTTATACAGATGGTTGTGTAGATATTTCCATGTTTATATAGATAGCGGTGTAGATATTTCCATGTTTATACAGATAGCGGTGTAGATATTTCCATGTTTACACAGATAACGTTGTTGATATTTCCATGCTTATAGAGATAGCGGTTTATATATTTCCATGTTTATAGAGATAGATTTGTAGATATTTCCATGTTTATAGGGATGGCGGTTTAGATATTTCCAAGTTTATACAGATAGCGGTGTAGACATATCCAGGCTTATGGAGAAAGCGGTGTAGATAATTCCATATTTAAAGAGATAGCGGTGTAGATATTTCCATGTTTATACAGATAGCGATAAAGACATTTCCATGGTTACACAGATAGCGTTGTTGATATTTCCATGTTTATAGAGATAGCGGTTTATATATTTCCTTGTTTACAGTGATAGGTTTGTAGATATTTCCACGTTTATAGAGACAGTGGTTTAGATATCTCCAAGTTTATACAAATAGCGCTGTAGACATTTCCATGCTTATGGAGATAGCAGTGTAGATATTTCCATATTTAAAGAGATAGCTGTGTAGCTATTTCCATGTTTATACAGATAGCGGTGTAGATATTACCATGTTTATTCAGCTTGCGAAGCAGATATTTCCATCGTTATACTGATGGCAGTGCAGATATTTCCTATTTTATACAGTTATCGGTGTAGTTATTTCCATGTTTACCCAAATGACGGTGTAGATAGTTCCATGTTTATAGAGATTGTTGTGTAGATATTCACATGTTTATGGAGATTTAGATGTAGATATTTCCATGTTTATAAAGATAGCGGTGTAGATATTTCCATGTTTATAGAGATAACGGTGTAGGTATTTCCATGTGTATAGAGATAGCGGTGTCGATGTTTCCATGTTTACACTGATGGCTGTGTATATATTACCATTTGTATACAGATGGCAGTTTAGATAGTTCCATGTTTACACAGATAGCAGTGGAGATGTTTCCCTGTTTATACAGATAGCGATGTAGACATTTCCATGTTTATACAGATAACGGTGTAGATATTTGCATGTTTATACAGATAACGGTCTAGATATTTCCATGTTTATACAGATAGTGGTGTAGATACTTCCATGTTTATACACAAAGCGGTGTAGATATTTCCATGTTTATACAGATAACGGTGTAGATATTTCTATGTTTATAGAGATAGCGGTGTAGATATTTCCATGTTTATACAGATAGTGGTGCAGATATTTCCATGTTTATACCCAAAGCGGTGTAGATATTTCCATGTTAATACAGAGAGCAGTGGAGGTGTTTCCATGTGTATACACATAGCGATGTAGACATTTCCGTGTTTATACAGATAACGGTGTAGATATTTGCATGTTTATACAGATAACGGTCTAGATATTTCCATGTTTATACAGATAGTGGTGTAGATATTTCCATGTTTATACAGATGTCTGTGTAGATACTTCCATGATTATAAAGATGGCAGTGTAGATATTTCCATTGTTATACAGACGGCGGTGTAGGTAGTTCCATTATTATGGAAATGGCAGTGTAGATATTTTCATGTTTATAGAGATGGTCGTGTAGATATTTCCATGTTTATAGAGAAAGCAGTGTAGATATTTCCATGTTTATAGAGATAGCGTTGTAGGTATTTCCATGTTTATAGAGTTAGCGGTGTAGATATTTCCATGTTTCTACAGATGACTGTGTACATATTTCCATGTGTACACAGATGGCACTGTAGATATTTCCATGTTTATACAGATGGTGGTGTAGATATTTCCATGTTTATACAAACGGTGGTGTAGATATTTCCATGTTTATACAGATGGCTGTGTAGATATTTCCATGTTTTAACAGATGGCGGTGTAGTTATTTCAATGTTTATAGAGATAGTGGTGTAGATATTTCCATGTTTATACAGATGGCCGTGGAGATATTTCCTTGTTTATGTAGATGGCGGTGTAGGTTTTTCCATGTGTATAGAGATGGCGTTGTATATATTTACATGTTTATAGAGATAGCAGTGTAGGTATTTCCATGTTTATAGAGATAGCAGTGTAGATATTTCCATGTTTATAGAGATAGCACTGTAGGTATTTCCATGTTTATAGAGATAGCGGTGTAGACATTTGCATGTTTATACAGGTGGCGATGTAGATATTTCCGTGTTTATACAGATAGTGGTGTAGGTTTTTCCAAGTTTATAAAGACAGTGGGGTAGGTATTTCCATGTTTACAGATAGCGGTATAGATATTTCCATTTTTATACAGATAGCGGTGTAGGAATCTCCGTTTTTTTATTGATAGCTGTGTATATATTTCCATGTTTATACAGATGGCTGTGAAGATATTTCCATGTGTATACAGATAGCGGTGTAGTAATTTCCGTTTTTTTATTGATAGCGCTGTATATATTTCCATGTTTATACAGATGGCTGGGAAGATATTTCCGTGTGTATACAGATGGCAGTGTCGATATTTCCAGGTTTATACTCTCGGAAGTGTAGATATTTCCATGTTTATGCAGATGACTGTGTAGATATTTCCATGTTTTCACAGATGGCGGTGTAGATATTTTCATGTGTATAAACATAGCGGTGTGGATATTTCCATATTTATACAGATAGCGGTGTAGATAATTCCATGTTTATTCAGATTGCGGTGTAGATATTTCCATGTTTATACAGATGGCTGTGTAGATATTTTCATGTTTATACAGATGTCTGTGTAGATATTTCCATGATTATACAGATGGCAGTGTAGATATTTCCATTGTTATACAGATGGCGCAGTAGATATTCGCATGTTTATGTTGATGGCGGTGTAGATATTTCCATGTTTATAGAGATGGAGGTGTAGATATTTCTATTTTTATAGAGATAGCGGTGTAGATATTTCCATGTTTATAGAGATGGCGGTGTATTTCCATGTTTATAGAGATCGCGGTATTGATATTTCCATGTTTATAGAGATTGTGGTGGAGATATTTCCATGTTTATAGAGATAGCGGTGTTGGTATTTCCATGTTTATAGAGATAGCGGTGAAGAAATTTCCATGTTTATACCGATAGCTGTGTAAATATTTCCATGTGTATGCAGATGGAAGTGAAAATATTTCCATGAGTATAGAGATGGTGGTGTAGATATTTCAATGTTTACACAGGTGAGTGTGTAGATATTTGCATGTTTATATAGATGGCGTTGTAGATATTTCCAAGTTTATAGAGATAACAGTATAGTTATTTCCATGTTTATACAGATAGCGGTGTAGATATTTCCATGTTCATACAGGTAGCGTTGTTGGTATTTCCATGTTTATACACATAGCGCTGTAGATATTTCCATGTTTATACTGCTCGCGGTGTAGATACTTCCATCTTTATACAGATGGCAGTGTAGATATTTCCATGTTTATACAGATAGTGGTGTTGATATTTCCATGTTTATACAGATGGCGGTGTAGATAGTTCCATGTTTCTGGAGATGGCGGTGTAGATATTTTCATGTTTATAGAGATTGCGGTGTAGATATTTCCATGTTTATAGAGATTGCGGTGAAGATATTTCCATGTTTATAGAGATAGCGGTGTAGGTATTTCCATGTTTATGGAAGTAGCGGTGTAGATATTTCCATGTTTATACAGATATCGGTGTAGATATTTCCATGTTTGCAGGGATAGCCGTGTAGATATTTTGATATTTGCACAGATTGGGGTGTACATATTTTCATCTTTACACAGATAGCGTTGTACATATTTCCATGTCTACACAGATAGCTGTGTAGATATTTCCATGTTTACACAGATATTGTTGTAGATATTTCCATGTTTATACAGATAGCGGTGAAGATATTTCCACGTTTATAAAGATAGTGGTGTAGATATTTCCATGTTTATACAGATAGCGGTGTAGATATTTCCATGTTTATAGAGAGAAAGTTGAAGATATTTCCATGTTTATACAGATTGCGGTGTAGATAATTCCATGTTTATAGACATACCGGTGTAGATATTTCCATGCTTATACAGATAGCTGTGTAGGTATTTCCATGTGTATACAGATGGCAGTGTAGATATTTCCATGTTTATACAGATGGCAGTGCAGATATTTCCATGTTTATACAGATAGCAGTGTAAATATTTCCATGTTTATGGAGACAGCTGTGTAGATATTTCCATGTTTATACAGACGGCAGTGTAGATATTTCCATGCTTATACAGAGAGTGGTGTAGGTATTTCCAAGTTTATACAGGTAGAGGTGTAGATATTTCCATGTTTATGAAGATCTCTGTGTAGATATTTCCACCTTTGTACAGATGACCGTGTAGATGTTTCTATGTTTATAGAGTTGGTGGTGAAGATATTTTCATATTTATACAGATGGCGGTGTAGATATTTCTATGTTTATAGAGATGGCGTTTTACATATTTCCATGTTTATCCAGATAGCGGTGTAGATATTTCCATGTTTATACAGATAGCGGTGTAGATATTTCCATGTTTAAACAGATGGCAGTGTAGATATTTCCATGTTTATATAGATAGTGGTGTAGATATTTCCATGTTTATACAGATGACTGTGTATGTATTTCCATGTTTATACAGACGGCGTTGTAGATATTTCCATGTTTATAGCGATAGCCATGTAGATATTTCCATGTTTATACAGATAGCGCTGTTGCCATTTCCATGTTTATAGTGATAGCGGTGTAGATATTTCCATATTTACACAGATAGTGGTGTAGGTATTTCCATGTTTATACAGATAGCGGTGTAGATATTTCCACGTTTATACAGATAGCGGTGTAGATATTTCCCTGTTTATACAGATCGTGGTGTAGATATTTCCATGTTTATACAGATAGCGGTGTATATATTTCCATGTTTATAGAGATAGCAGTGTAGATATTTGCATGTTTACAGAGAAAGCGGTGTAGATATTTCCATCTTTGCACAGATTGTGGTGTAGATATTTCCATCTTTACTCAGATAGCGGTGTACATATTTCCATGTATACACAGATAGCTGTTTAGTTATTTCCATGTTTACCCAGATAGTGTTGTAGATATTTCCATGTTTATACAGATAGCGGTGTAGGAATTTCCATGTTTATAGAGATAACGGTGTAGATATTTCCATGTTTATACAGATGGCTGTGTAGATATTTCGATGTGTATACCGATGTCAGTGTAGATATTTCCATGGTTATAGTGATGGTGGTGTAGATATTTCCATGTTTATACAGATGACTGGGTAGATATTTGCATGTTTATACAGATGGTGGTGTAGATATTTCCATGTTTATAGAGATAACAGTGTAGATATTTAAATGTTTATAATGATAGCGATGTAGGTATTTCGATGTTTATATAGATAGCGGTGTAGATATTTCCATATTTATACAGATAGCGGTGTAGATATTTCCATGTTTATACAGATGGCGTTGTAGATATTTCCATGAATATACAGATGGTGGAGTAGTGATTTCCTTGATTATACACATAGCAGTGTAGATATTTCCATGTTTATACAGATAGCGGTGCAGATATTTCCATGTTTATGCACATATCGGTGTTGGTATTTCCATGTTTATACAGCTCGCGGTGTAGATATTTCAATCTTTATACAGACGGCAGTGTAGATATTTCCATGTTGATACAGATAGCGGTGTAGATATTTCCATGTTTATACAGATTGCGGTGCACGTATTTCCATGTTTGTAGAGAAAGCGGTGTAGACATTTCCATGTTTATACAGATGGCTGTGTAGATATTTCCATGTGTATACAGATGGCAGTGTAGATATTTCCAGGTTTATACAGATGACTGTGTAGATATTTTCATGTTTTTACACAAGGCGGTGTTGATATTTCCATGTTTATACAGATACGGTGTCGCTATTTCTATGTTTATACAGACAGCAGTGTATATATTTCCATGTTTATAGAGATAGCTGTGTAGATTTTCCCATGTTTGTAAAGATAGCGGTGTAGATATTTCCTTGTTTATACAGATGGCAGTGTAGATATTTCCATGTTTATACAGATAGTGGTGTATATGTTTCCATGTTTATACAGATGACTGTGTAGTTATTTCCATGTTTATACAGGTGGTGGTGTAGATATTTCCATGTTTATGGAGTTAGCCATGTAGATATTTCCATGTTCATAAAGATAGCGGTGTAGGCATTTCCATGTTCATAGAGATAGCGTTGTAGGTATTTCAATGTTTATAGAGAGAGCGGAGTAGACATTTCCATGTTTATACAGATCGTGGTGTAGATATTTCCATGTTTATACAGATAGCGGTGTAGATATTTCCATGTTTATAGAGAGAAAGGTGAAGATATTTCCATGTTTATACAAATTGCGGTGTAGATAATTCCATGTTTATAGACATAGCGGTGTAGATATTTCCATACTTATACAGATAGCTGTGTAGGTATTTCCATGTGTATACAGATGGCAGTGTAGATATTTCCATGTTTATACAGATGGCAGTGCAGATATTTCCATGTTTATACTGATAGCAGTTTAAATATTTCCATGTTTATGGAGACAGCTGTGTATATATTTCCATGTTTATACAGACGGCAGTGTAGATATTTCCATGTTTATACAGAGAGTGGTGTAGATATTTCTAAGTTTATACAGGTAGAGGTGTAGATATTTCCATGTTTATGAAGATCCCTGTGTAGATATTTCCATCTTTGTACAGATGACCGTGTAGATGTTTCTATGTTTATAGAGTTGGTGGTGAAGATATTTTCATGTTTATACAGATGGCGGTGTAGATATTTCTATGTTTATAGAGATGGCGTTTCACATATTTCCATGTTTATACAGATAGCGGTGTAGATATTTCCATGTTTATACAGATAGCGGTGTAGATATTTCCATGTTTATACAGATAGTGGTGTAGTTATTTCCATGTTTATGCAATTGACTGTGTAGGTATTTCCTAGTTTATACAGATGGCGGTGTAGATATTTCCATGTTTATAGAGATATCCATGTAGATATTTCCATGTTTATACAGCTAGCGGTGTAGATATTTCCATATTTATACAGATTGCGGTGTAGGTATTTCCATGTTTATGGAGATAGCGTTGTAGATATTTCCATGTTTATACAGATGGTTGTGTAGATATTTCCATGGGTATACAGAGGGCAGTGTAGATATTTCCATGTTTATTCACATGGAGATGTAGATATTTCCATGTTTATACAGATGACTGTGTAGATATTTCCATGTTTTTCCAGATGGAGGTGTAGATATTTCAATGTATATGCAGATAGCATTGTGGCTATTTCCATGTTTATACAGATAGCAGTGCAGATATTTCCATGTTTATACAGATAGCGGTGTAGATATTTCCATGTTTACAGAGATAGCGGTGTAGATATTTCCATATTTGCACATATTGCGGTGAAGATATTTCCATCTTTACACAGATAGCGGTGTACATATTTCCATGTTTACACAGATAACAGTGAAGATATTCCCATGTTTACACAGATAGTGTTGTAGATATTTCCATGTTTATACAGGTAGCGGTGAAGATATTTCCATTTTTACAAAGATAGTGGTGTAGATATTTCCAAGTTTATACAGGTAGAGGTGTAGATATTTCCATGTTTATGCAGATCTCTGTGTAGATATTTCCATCTTTGTACAGATGACAGTGTAGATATTTCTATGTTTATAGAGTTGGTGCTGAAGATATTTTCATGTTTATACAGTTGGCGGTGTAGATATTTCCATGTTTATAGAGATGGCGTTTTACATATTTCTATGTTTATAGAGATAGCGTTGTAGATAATTCCGTGTTTATACACATAGCAGTGTAGGTATTTCCGTGTTTATACAGATAGCGGTGTAGATATTTCCATGTTTATACTGATAACGGTGTAGATATTTCCATGTTTATACAGATAGTGCTGTAGATATTTCCATGTTTATGCAATTGACTGTGTAGGTATTTCCTTGTTTATACAGATGGTGGTGTAGATATTTCCATGTTTATAGAGATATCCATGTAGATATTTCCATGTTTGTACAGCTAGCGGTGTAGATATTTCCATATTTATACAGATTGCGGTGTAGGTATTTCCATGTTTATGGAGATAGCGGTGTAGATATTTCCATGTTTATAGAGATGGTTGTGTAGATATTTCCATGGGTGTACAGATGGCAGTGTAGATATTTCCATGTTTATTCACATGGAGATGTAGATATTTCCATGTTTATACAGATGACTGTAGATATTTCCATGTTTTTCCAGATGGAGGTGTAGATATTTCCATGTTTATGCAAATAGCGGTGTGGCTATTTTCTTGTTTATACAGATAGCTGTGTAGATTTTTCCATGTTTATAGACATGGCTGAATAGATATTTCCATGTTTATACAGATGGCTGTGTAGATATTTCCATGTTTATACCGATGGCATCGTAGATGTTTCCATGTGTATACAGATAGTGGTGTAGATTTTTCCATGTTTATACAGATGACTGTGTAGGTATTTCCATGTTTATACAGATGGCGGTGTAGTTATTTCCATGTTTATAGAGATAGCCATATAGATATTTCCTTGTTTATACAGATAGCAGTGCAGATATTTCCATGTTTATACAGATAGCGGTGTAGATATTTCCATGTTTACAGTAATAGCGGTGTAGATATTTCCATATTTGCGCATATTGCGGTGAAGATATTTCCATCTTTACACAGATAGCGGTGTACATATTTCCATGTTTACACAGATAACAGTGAAGATATTCCCATGTTTACACAGATAGTGTTGTAGATATTTCCATGTTTATACAGGTAGCGGTGTAGATATTTCCATTTTTACAAAGATAGTGGTGTAGATATTTCCAAGTTTATACAGGTAGAGGTGTAGATATTTCCATGTTTATGCAGATCTCTGGGTAGATATTTCCATCTTTGTACAGATGACAGTGTAGATGTTTCTATGTTTATAGAGTTGGTGCTGAAGATATTTTCATGTTTATACAGATGGCGGTGTAGATATTTCCATGTTTATACAGATGGCGTTTTACATATTTCTATGTTTATAGAGATAGCGGTGTAGATAATTCCGTGTTTATACACATAGCGGTGTAGGTATTTCCATGTTTATACAGATAGCGGTGTAGATATTTCCATGTTTATACTGATAGCGGTGTAGATATTTCCATGTTTATACAGATACTGGTGTAGATATTTCCATGTTTATGCAATTGACTGTGTAGGTATATCCTTGTTTATACAGATGGTGGTGTAGATATTTCCATGTTTATAGAGATATCCATGTAGATATTTCCATGTTTATACAGCTAGCGGTGAAGATATTTCCATATTTAAACAGATTGCGGTGTAGGTATTTCCATGTTTATGGAGATAGCGGTGTAGATATTTCCATGTTTATACAGATGGTTGTGTAGATATTTCCATGGGTATACAGATGGCAGTGTAGATATTCCCATGTTTCTTCACATGGAGATGTAGATATTTCCATGTTTATACAGATGACTGTGTAGATATTTCCATGTTTTTCCAGATGGAGTTGTAGATATTTCCATGTTTATGCATATAGCGCTGTGGCTATTTCCTTGTTTATACAGATGGCTGTGTAGATATTTCCATGTTTATACAGATGGCTGTGTAGATATTTCCATGTTTATACCGATGGCATTGTAGATGTTTCCATGTGTATACAGATAGTGGTGTAGATTTTTCCATGTTTATACAGATGAATGTGTAGGTATTTCCATGTTTATACAGATGGCGGTGTAGATATTTCCATGTTTATAGAGATTGCAGTGTAGATATATCCATGTTTATACAGACGGCTCTGTAGATATACCCATGTGTATACAGATAGCAGTGTAGATATTTCCATGTTTATAGAGATAACAGTGTAGATATTTCCACGTTTGTACAGATAGCGGTGTAGATATTTCCACGTTTATACAGATAGCGGTGTTGATATTTCCACGTTTTACAGATACGGTGTAGATATTTACGTGTTTATGCAGATAGCGGTGTAGATATTTCCATGTTTACAGACATAGCGGTGAAGATATTTCCATCTTTGCAGAGATTGCGGTGTGGATATATCCATCTTTACGCTGAAAGTGCTGTAGACATTTCCAAGTTAACACAGTTAGCTGTGTTGATATTTCAATGTTTACACAGATAGCGTTGTAAATATTTCCATGTTTATACAGATAGCGGAGTAGATTTTTCCATATTTATACAGATAGCGGTGTTGGTATTTCCATGTTTATACAGATAGCGGTATAGATATTTCCATGTTTATAAAGCTCACGGTGTAGATATTTCCATCTTTATACTGATGGCAGTCTAGATATTTCCATGTTTATACAGATAGTCATGTGGATATTTCCATGTTTATACCGATGGCGGTGTAGATAGTTCCATGTTTCTGGAGACGGCGGTGTAGATATTTTCATGTTTATAGAGATGGCGGTGTAGTTATTTCCATGTTTATACAGATAGCGGTATAGATATTTCCATGTTTATAAAGCTCGCGGTGTAGATATTTCCATCTTTATACTGATGGCAGTCTAGATATTTCCATGTTTATACAGATAGTCATGTGGATACTTCCATGTTTATACCGATGGCGGTGTAGATAGTTCCATGTTTCTGGAGACGGCGGTGTAGATATTTCCATGTTTACACAGATGGCTGTGTAGTTATTTCCATGTTTATACAGATAGCGGTGTAGATATTTCCATATTTATACAGATCGTGGTGTAGATAATTAAATGTTTATACAGATAGCGGTGTAGATATTAACATGTTTATACAGACCGCGGTGCAGATATTTCAATATTTATACAGATAACCGTGCAGATATTTCCATGTTTGTACAGATGGCGGTTTTGATATTTCCATCTATACAGAGATGGCCGCGTAGATATTTCCATGTTTATACATATGGCGGCGTGGATATTTCCATGGATTTGCAGATGGCGGTGTAGATATTGCCATGTTTATACACATAGCGGTGTAGTTATTTCCAGGTTTAAACCAATCGCGGTGAAGTTAGTTCCAACTATCTACAGATGACTGTGTAGATATTTCCATGTTAATACTGATGGCGGCGTAGATATTTCCATGTTTATAGAGATAGCGGTGTAAATATTTCCATGTTTATACAGATAGCGGTGTTAATATTTCCATGTTTATACATATCATGGTGCAGATATTTCCATGTTTATACTGATAACGTTGTAGATATTTCCATGTTTATCTAGATAGCGGTGTTAATATTTCCATGTTTATACAGACCACGGTGTAGATATTTCCATCTTTCTGCAGTTTTCAATGTAGATATTTCCATTTTTATACAGATGGCGGTGTAGATATTTCCAGGTTTATATAGACGGCGGTGTAGGTATTTCCTTGTTTATGTAGATGGCGTTGTAGATTTTCCCATGTTTATAGAAAAGGCTGTGTATATATTTCCACGTTTATAGTGATAGCGGTGTAGATATAACCATGTTTATGCAGATGCCGTTGTAGATATTTCCATGTTTATAGAGATAGCGGTGTAGATATTTCCATATTTATAGAGATTGCAGTGTAGATATTTCCATCTTTATGCAGATAGCAGTGAAGATATTTCCATGTTTACACAGATGGTGGTGTAGATATTCCCGTGTTTATACACGTGGCGGAGTAGATACTTCCATCTTTATGGAGATGGCAGTGTAGATATTTTCATGTTTATAGAGATGGCGGTGTAGATATTTCCATATTTATAGAGATAGCAGTGTAGATATTTCCATCTTTCTACAGATGGCAGTGTAGATATTTCCATATTTAAACAGATGTCTGTTTAGACATTTCCATGTGTATACAGATCGTATTATAGGTATTTCCATGTTTATACAGATGGTGGTGTAGATATTTCCATGTTTATTCAGATGACTGTGTAGATATTTCCAAGTTTTTACAGATGGCAGTGTAGATATTTCAATGTTTATAGAGATGGCGATGTAGATATTTCCATGTTTATACAGATAAGGGTGGAGATATTTCCATGTTTATACAGACAGCAGTGGAGATATTTCCATGTTTATACACATAGCGGTGTACATATTTCCATGTTTATAGAGACAGCGATGTAGGTATTTCCATGTTTATACAGATAGCGGTGCAGATATTTCCATGTTTAAACAGATGCCTATGCAGATATTTCCATATTGAGGGCTGTGTACATATTTCCATGTTTATACAGATAACGTTGTAGATATTTCCATCTTTATACAAACGGTGGTGTAGATATTTCCATGTTCCTACATATGACTGTGTAGTTATTTCCATGTTTATACAGATGGCGGTGTAGATATTTCCATATTTATAGAGATAACAGTGTAGATATTTCCAAGTTTATTCAGATAGCGGTGTAAATATTCCCATGTTTATACAGATCGTGGTGTAGATATTTTCATGTTTATACAGATACCGGTGTAGATATTTCCATGTTTCAACAGACTGCAGTGTAGATATTTCTATGTTTATAGAGAGAGCGGTGTAGATAATTCCATGGTTGTACACATGGCGGTGTTGATATTTCCATCTGTACACAGATTGCCGTGTAGATATTTCCATCTTTATACAGATGGCGTTGCAGATATTTCCGTGGATATGCAGATGGCGGTGTAGATATTTCCATGTTTATAGAGATAGCGTTGGAGATATTTCTATGTTTATAGACTAGCGGTGCAGATATTTCCAGGTTTATGTAGATGGCGTTGTAGATATTTCCATGTTTATACCGATAGCGGTGTTGGTATTTTCACGTTTATACAGATAGCGATGTAGATATTTCCATGTTTATACAGCTCGCGGTGCAGATATTTATATCTTTATACAGATGGCATTGTACATATTTCCTTATTCACACAGATAGCGGTGTAGGTGTTTCCATGTTTATACAGATGGCGGAGTAGATAGTTCCATGTTTATGGAGATTTCAGTGTAGATATTTTCATGTTTATAGAGATGGCGATGTACATATTTCCAGGTTTATAGAGATAGCTGTGAAGGTATTTCCACGTTTATACAGATAGCGTTGTAGATATTTCCACATTTATACAGATAGCGGTTTAGATATTTCCACGTTTATACAGATAGCTGTGTAGATATTTCAACGTTTTACAGATAGCTGTGTTGATATTTCCATGTTTACACAGATAGCGTTGTAGATATATCCATGTTTACACAGATAGCGTTGTAGATATTTCCATGTTTACACAGATAGCGGTGTACATATTTCCAAGTTTCAACAGATAGCTGTGTAGATATTTCCATGTTTACACAGATAGCGTTGTAGATATTTCCATGTTTATACAGATAGCGGTGTAGATATTTCCATGTTTATACAGATAGCGGTGTAGATATTTCCATGTTTATACAGATAGCAGTGTAGATATTTCCATGTTTATACAGATAGCGGTGGAGATATTTCCCTGTTTACACAGATATCGATGTAGATATTTCCATGTTTATAAAAATAGCGGTGTAGATATTTCCATGTTTATAGAGATAGCGGTGTAGATATTTCCATGTTTATACAGATGGTTCTGTACGTATTTCCATGTGTATACAGATGGCGGTGTAGATATTTCCATGTTTAAACATATATTGGTGTAGATATTTCCATGTTTATAGATATAGCGGTAAAGATATTTCCAACTTTGCACAGATTGCGGTGTAGACATTGGAAACTTTACACAGATAGCGGTCTAGATGTTTCCAAGTTTACACAGATACCTGTGGCGATATTTCCATGTGTACAGAGATAGCATTGTAGATATTTCCATGTTTATACAGATAGCGGTGTATTTACATGTTGATACAGATAGCGGTGTAGATATTTTCAGGGTTATACAGATAGTGGTGAAGGTATTTCCACGTTTATACAGATAGCGATGTAGATATTTCCACGTTTATACAGATAGCGTTGCAGGTATTTCCACGTTTATACAGATAGCGATGTAGATATTTCCACGTTTATACAGATAGCGTTGTAGGTATTTCCACGTTTATACTGATAGCGGTTTAGATATTTCAACGTTTATACAGATAGCGGTGTAGATATTTTCACGTTTTACAGATAGCTGTGTAGATATTTCCCTGTTTATACAGATAGCAGTGTAGGTATTTCCATGTTGATAAAGATACCGGTGTAGGTATTTCCGTGTTTATAAAGACAGCGGTGGAGATACTTCCATGTTTATACAGATAGCGGTGTAAAATTTTCCATGTTTATTCAGATAGCCGTGTAGATATTTCCATGTTTATACAAACAGCGGTGTACATATTTCCATGTTTATAGAGACTGCGGTGTAGATATTTCCATCTTTGCAGAGATTGCTGTGTAGATATTTTCATTTTTACACAGATAGCTGTGTAGATATTTCCAAGTTTACACAGATAGCGGTGTAGATATTTCCATGTTTATAGAGTTAGCAGTGTAGATATTTCCATGTTTATACAGATGGCTCGGTAGATATTTCCATGTGTATACAGATGGCGGTGTAGATATTTCCATGTTTATACAGATGGCGCTGTAGATATTTCCATGTTTATACAGATGGCAGTGTAGATATTTCCATGTTTATACAGATAGTGGTGTAGATACTTCCATGTTTACAGAGATAGCGGTGTAGAAATTTCCATCTTTGCACAGATTGCGCTGTAGGTATTGCCAAATTAACACAGATAGCGTTGTAGATATTTCCAAGTTTACACAGATAGCTGTGTAGGTATTTCCATGTTTACAGAGATAGCATTCTAGATATTCCCATGTTTATACAGATTGCGGTGTAGTTATTTCCATGTTGATACAGATAGCTCTGCAGATGTTTCCATGTTTACAGAGATAGCATTGTGACTATTTCCATGTTTATACAGATTGCGGTGTAGTTATTTCCATGTTGATACAGATAGTGGTGTAGATATTTCCATGTTTATAGAGGTAGCGGTGTAGAGATTCCCATGTTTATACAGATCTCTTTGTCGATATTTCCATATTTCTACAGATGTCAGTGTAGATATTTCCAAGTTTATACAGATGGCATTGTAGATATTTCCATGTTCCTACAGATGTCTGTGTAGAAATTTCCATGTTTTTGCAGATGGCGGTGTAGATATTTCCAGGTTTATAGAGATGGCGGTGAAGTTATTTCTATGTTTAAAGAGATAGCAGTGAAAATATTTCCATGTTTATAGAGATGGTGGTGTAACTATTTTTATGTTTATAGAGATGGCGGTGTAGATATTTCCATGTTTATACAGATAGCGGTGTTGCTATTTCCATGTTTATAGGGATAGCGGTGTAGATATTTCCATGTTTATACAGCTCGCGGTGTAGATATTTCCATCTTTATGCAGATGGCAGTGTAGATATTTCCATGTTTATAGAGATAGCGGTGTAGATATTTCCATGTCTATAGAGATAGCGGTGTAGGTATTTCCATATTTATACAGATTGCGCTGTAGATATTTCCATCTTTATGCAGATGGCGGTGTAGGTATTTCCATGTTTATACAGATAGCAGTGAAGATATTTCCATGTTTATACAGATAGTGGTGTAGCTATTTCCATGTTTATACAGATGGCGGTGTAGATACATCCATGTTTCTGAAGATGGCAGTGTAGATATTTTCATGTTTATACAGATGGCGGTGTAGATATTTCCATGTATATAGAGATTGCAGTGTAGATATTTCCATGTTTATACAGAAAGAGGTGTAGGTATTTCCATGTTTATAGAGATAGCGGTGTAGATATTTCCATGTTTATGTAGATGGGAGTGTAGATATTTCCATGTTTATACAGATGGCTCGGTAGATATTTCCATGTGTATACAGATGGCGGTGTAGATATTTCCATGTTTATACAGATGGCGCTGTAGATATTTCCATGTTTATGTAGATGGGAGTGTAGATATTTCCATGTTTATACAGATAGCGGTGTAGATATTTCCATGTTTACAGAGATAGCGGTGTAGATATTTCCATCTTTGCACAGATTGCGCTGTAGCTATTGCCAAATTTACACAGATAGCGGTGTAGATATTTCCAAGTTTACACAGATAGCTGTGTAGATATTTCCATGTATACACAGATAGCATTGTAGATATTTCAATATTTATATAGATTGCGGTGTAGTTATTTCATGTTGATACAGATAGCTCTGTAGATATTTCCATGAATTCAGAGATAGCATTGTAGATATTTCCATGTTTATACAGATTGCGGTGTAGTTATTTCCATGTTGATAGAGATAGCGGTGTAGATATTTCCATGTTTATACAGGTAGCGGTGTAGAAATTCCCATGTTTATACAGAACGCTTTGTAGATATTTCCATCTTTCTACAGATGTCAGTGTAGATATTTCAAAGTTTATACAGATGGCAGTGTAGATACTTCCATGCTCATACAGATGTCTGTGTAGATATTTCCATGTTTTTGCAGATGGCAGTGCAGATATTTCCATGTTTATAGAGATGGCGGTGTTGTTATTTCTATGTTTGAAGAGATAGCGGTGTAAATATTTCCATGTTTATAGAGATGGTGGTTTAATTATTTTTATGTTTATAGAGATAGCGGTGTAGATATTTCCATGTTTATACAGATAGCGGTGTAGATATTTCCATGTTTACAGAGATAGCGGTGTAGATATTTCCATCTTTGCACAGATTGCGCTGTAGCTATTGCCAAATTTACACAGATAGCGGTGTAGATATTTCCAAGTTTACACAGATAGCTGTGTAGATATTTCCATGTATACACAGATAGCATTGTAGATATTTCAATATTTATATAGATTGCGGTGTAGTTATTTCATGTTGATACAGATAGCTCTGTAGATATTTCCATGAATTCAGAGATAGCATTGTAGATATTTCCATGTTTATACAGATTGCGGTGTAGTTATTTCCATGTTGATAGAGATAGCGGTGTAGATATTTCCATGTTTATACAGGTAGCGGTGTAGAAATTCCCATGTTTATACAGAACGCTTTGTAGATATTTCCATCTTTCTACAGATGTCAGTGTAGATATTTCAAAGTTTATACAGATGGCAGTGTAGATACTTCCATGCTCATACAGATGTCTGTGTAGATATTTCCATGTTTTTGCAGATGGCAGTGCAGATATTTCCATGTTTATAGAGATGGCGGTGTTGTTATTTCTATGTTTGAAGAGATAGCGGTGTAAATATTTCCATGTTTATAGAGATGGTGGTTTAATTATTTTTATGTTTATAGAGATAGCGGTGTAGATATTTCCATGTTTATACAGATAGCGGTGTTGCTATTTCCATGTTTATAGAGATAGCAGTGTAGATATTTCCATGTTTATACAGCTCGCGGTGTAGATATTCCCATGTTTATACAGACAGCGGTATAGATATTTCCATGTCTATAGAGATAGCGGTGTACGTATTTCCATATTTATACAGATTGCGGTGTAGATATTTCCATCTTTATACAGATTGCGGTGTAGGTATTTAAATGTTTATTCAGATAGCAGTGAAAATATTTCCCTGTTTATACAGATAGTGGTGTAGATATTTCCATGTTTATACAGATGGCGGTGTAGATACATCCATGTTTCTGAAGACGGCGGTGAAGATATTTTCATGTTTATACAGATGGCGGTGTAGATATTTCCATGTATATAGAGATTGCAGTGTAGATATTTCCATGTTTATGGAATAAGCGGTGTAGTTATTTCCATGTTTATAGAGATAGCGGTGTAGATATTTCCATATTTATACAGATAGCGGTGTAGATATTCCCATGTTTCTACAGATGGCGGTGTAGATATTTCCTTGTTTATACAGACAGCTGTGTAATTATTTCCATGTTTATACAGGTAGTGGTGTAGATATTTCCATTTTTACAGAGATAGCGTTGTAGATATTTCCATCTTTGCACAGATTGCCTTGTAGATATTACCAAGTTTACACAGATAGCTGTGTAGATATTTCCATATTTACACACATAGCGTTGTAGATATTTCCATGTTTATACAGACTGCGGTGTAGATATGTCTATGTTTATACAGATAGCGGTGTAGATATTTTCATGTTTATACAGATAGCGGTGGAGATATTTCCATGTTTATAGAGACAGCGGTATAGATATTTCCATGTTTATACAGATAGCGGTGTAGATATTTCCATGTTTACAGAGATATCAGTGTAGATATTTCAATATTTTCACAGATTGTTGTGTACATATTTCCATTTTTACACAGATAGCTGTGTAGATATTTCCAAGTTTACACAGATAGCTGTGTAGATATTTCCAAGTTTACACAGATAGCTGTGTAGATATTTCCATGTTTACACAGATAGCATTGTAGATATTTCCAAGTTTATACAGATAGCGGTGTTGATATTTCCATGTTTATACAGATAGCGGTGTAGATATTTCCATGTTTATACAGATAGCAGTGGAGATATTTCCCTGTTTATACAGATAGCGATGTAGACATTTCCATGTTTATAGAGATAGCGGTGTAGATTTTCCATGTTTATACAGATGGGTGTTTAGATATTTCCATGAGTGTACAGATGGCAGTGTAGATATTTCCATGTTTATACAGATAATGGTGTAGATATTTCCATGTTTACAGAGATTGCGGTGCAGATATTTCCATCTTTGCACAGATTGCGCTGTTGGTATTGCCAGATTTACCCAGATAGCGGTGTAGATATTTCCAAGTTTACACAGATAGCTGTGTGGATATTTCCATGTTTACAGAGATAGCATTGTAGATATTTCCATGTTTATACAGATTGCGGTGTAGTTATTTCCATGTTGATACAGATAGCGGTGTAGCTATTTCCACGTTTATACAGGTAGCGGTGTAGAAATTCCCATGTTTATACAGGTCGCTTTGTAGACATTTCCATCTTTCTACCGATGTCTGTTTAGATATTTCCATGTTTATGCATATGGCGGTGTAGATATTTCCATGTTTATAGAGATGGCTGTGTAGTTATTTCTATTTTTATAGAGATAGCGGTGTAAATATTTCCATGTTTACATAGATTTTGGTGTAACTATTTTCATGTTTATGCAGATAGCGGTGTATATATTTCCATGTTTATACAGCTCGCGGTGTAGATATTTCCATCTTTATACAGATGGCAGTGTGGATATTTCCATGTTTATACAGATAGCGGTGTAGATATTTCCATGTCTATAGAGATAGCGGTGTTGGTATTTCCATATTTATACAGATTGCGGTGTAGATATTTCCATCTTTATACAGATGGCAGTGAAGATATTTCCATGTTTATACATATACTGGTGTAGATACTTCCATGTTTATACAGATGGCGGTGTAGATACTTCCATGTTTCCGAAGACGGTGGTGTAGATATTTTCATGTTTATAGAGATGGCGGTGTAGATATTTCCATGTTTATACAGCTCGTGGTGTAGATATTTCCATCTTTATAGAGATGGCAGTGTAGATATTTCCATGTTTATACAGATAGCGGTTTAGATATTTCCATGTTTATACAGATGGCGGTGTAGATACTTCCATGTTTATACAGATATGGGTTTAGATATTTCCATGTTTATACATACAGCTGGGTTGTTATTTCCATGTTTATACAGATAGCGGTGTAGATTGTTCCATGTTTATGGAGATGGCGATGTAAATATTTTCAAATTTACAGTGATGGAGATGTAGTTATTTCCATGTTTATACAGATGACTGTGTAGATATTTCCATGTATATACAGATGGCGGAGTAGATATTTCCTTGTTTATTCAGATAAAGGTGGAGATATTTCCTTGTTTACAGATCGTGGTGTAGATATTTCTATGTTTATTAAGAGAGCCGTGTAGATATTTCCATGTTTATACAGGTAGCAGTGTACATATATCCATGTTTACACAGATCATTGTGTAGATATTTCCATTTTCCTCAGATGGCAGTTCAGATATTTCCATGTTTATACAGATGGCGGTGTAGAAATATCCATGTTTATGCAGACAGCGGTGTAGATATTTCCATGTTCATTCAGAAGGCGGTGTATATATTTCCATGTTTACAGAGATGGCGGAGTAGATACTTCTATGTTTATAGAGATAGCGGTGTAGGTATTTCCATGTGTATAAAGATAGTGGTGTAGGTATTTCCATGTTTATAGAGATAGCGGTGTAGATATTTCCATGTTTATTCAGATAGCGTAGAAGTTATTTCCATGTTTATACAGATGGCGGTGTAGATAGTTTCATGTTTATGGAGATGGCCGTGTAGATATTTTCACGTTTATAGTGATGGCGGTGTAGATATTTCCATGTTTACAGAGATAGCGGTGTAGATATTTCCATGTTTATACAGATGGCGGTGTAGATATTTCCATGCTTATACAGATGGCAGTGTAGATATATCCATGTTTATACAGATAGCGTTGGAGATATTTCCATATTTATAAAGATAGCGTTGTAGATTTTCCATGTTTATACAGATAACGGTGTAGATATATCCATGTTTATACAGATAGCGGTGTAGATATTTCCATGTTTATACAGATAGTGGTGTTGGTATTTCCATGTTTATAGAACTAGTATTGTAGATATTTCCATGTTTATACAGCTCGCGTTGTTGTTATTTCCACCTTAATAGAGATGACAGTGTAGATAATTCCATGTTTTTACAGATAGTGGTGTAGATACCACCGTGTTTATACAGAGGGTGGTGTAGATATTTCCATGTTTATGGAGATCACGGTGCAGATATTTTCAGGTTTATAGAGATGGCGGTGTAGATATTTCCACGTATATAGAGATTGCGGTGTAGATATTTCCATGTTTATAGAGATAGCGGTGTAGGTATTTCCGTGTTTATAGAGATGGCGGTGAGGATATTTCCATGTCAATGCAGATGGCTGTGTAGATATTTCCATGTGCATACAGATGGCAGCGTAGATATTTCCATGTTTAAGCTGATGGTGGTGTCGATATTTCCATGTTTATAGAGATGACTTTGTAGATATTTCCATGTTTATACAGATAGCGGTGTAGATATTTCCATGTTTATACAGATGCTGGTGTAGATATTTCCATGTTTATAGAGATGACTGTGTAGGTATTCACAGGCTTATACAGATGGCGGTGTAGATATTTCCATCTTTATAGAGATAGCCATGTAGATATTTCCATGTTGATACAGATAGCCGTGTAGAAATTTCCATGTTTATAGAGATAGCGGTGTAGATATTTCCATATTTATACAGATAGCTTGGTAGATATTTCCATGTATATACAGATAGCTGTGTAGATATTTCCATGTTTATACAGATAGCAGTGCAGATATTTCCATGTTTATACAGATCGCGGTGTAGATATTTCCATGTTTATACAGATAGTGGTGTAGATATTTCCATGTTTATACAGGTAGCGGTGTAGATATTTCCATGTTTATACAGATAGCGGTGTTGGTATTTCCATGTTTGTTCAGATAGTGGTGTAGATATTTCCATGTTTATCCAGCTCACGGTATAGATATTTACATCTTTATACAGATTGCAGTGTAGATATTTCCATGTTTACACAGATGGTGCTGTAGATACTTCCATGTTTATGGAGATGGCAGTGTAGATATTTACATGTTTATAGAGATGGCGGTGTAGATGTTTCCATGTTTATAGAGATAGTGGTGTAGATAATTCCATGTTTATAGAGATAGCGGTGTAGGTAATCCCATGTTTATAAAGATAGCGGTGTAGTTATTTCCATGTTGGTACAGGTGGCTGTGTAGATATTTCCATGTGTATACATGTGGCAGTGTAGGTATTTCCATGTGTACACAGATGGCAGTGTAGATATTTCCAACTTTATACAGATGGTGGTGTAGATACTTCCATGTTTACAGACGACTTTGTAGATATTTCCATGCTTATACAGATCACTGTGTAGATATTTCCATGTTTTTACAGATGGTGGTGGAGATATTTCCATGTTTATAGAGATGGTGGTGTGGATATTTCCGTGTTTATACAGATACCGGTGTAGATATTTCCATATTTATACAGATGGCAGTGTAGAGATTTCCATGTTTACACAGATAGCAGTGTAGATTTTTCCATGTTTATACTGACGGAGTTGTAGATATTTCCATGTTCATACAGAAGACTGTACATATTTCCATGTTTTTACAAATGGCGGTGGAGATATTTCCATGTTTATACAGATGGCATTGTGGATATTTCCATGATTATACAGAAGGTGGTGTTGATATTTCCATGTTTATAGAGATGGCGGTGTAGATATTTCCATGTTTATACAGTTGGTGTAGATATTTAGATGTTTATGCAGATGGCGGTGTAGATATTTCGAAATTTAGAGAGATAGCGGTGTAGATATTTCCATATTTATACAGAAAGCAGTGTAGATATTTCCATGTTTATACAGATAGCTGTTTAGGAATTTCCATGTTTATAGAGATAACGGTGTAGATAATTCCATGTTTATACAGATGGCTGTGTAGATATTTCCATGTGTATACAGATGGTAGTGTAGATATTTCCATGTATATACAGATGGAAGTGTGGAGGTTTCCATGTTTATACACATGAATGTGCAGATATTTCCATGTGTATACAGATGGTAGTGTAGATATTTCCATGTTTATACAGATGAAAGTGCGGCTGTTTCCATGTTTACAAACATGATTGTGTAGATATTTCCATGTTTATACAGATGGCAGTGTAGATATTTCCATGTTTATATAGATTGAGGTGTGGCTACTTCCATGATTATACAGAGAGCGGTGTAGCTATTTCCATGTTTATTAGAGGTAGCGGTGTAGATATTTCCATGTTCATACTGATGGATGTGTAGATATTTTCATGTTTATACAAATGACTGCGTACATATTTCCATGTTTTTACAGATGGCGGTGTAGATATTTCCATGTTTATACAGACAGCAGTGTGGATATTTCCATGATTATACAGGTGGCGGTGTTGATATAAACATGTATATAAAGATGGCGGTGTAGATATTTCCATGTTTATACAGATGGCGGTGTAGATATTTAGGTGTTTATGCGGATGGCGGTGTAGATATTTCCAAGTTTATAGAGATAGCGGTGTAGATATTTCCATGTTTATACAGAAAGCTGTGTAAATATTTCCATGTTTATACAGATGACTGTGTAGATATTACCACGTTTATACAGATGGCGGTGTAGAGATTTCCATGTTTATAGAGATAGCAGTGTAGTTATTTCAATGTTTATACAGATAGCGATGTAGGTATTTCCATGCTTATAGAGATAGCTATGCAATTATTTCCACATTCATACATATAGCGGTGTAGTTATTTCCATGTTTATAAAGATTGCGGTGTAGAAATTTCCATGTTGACACTGATAGCAGTGTAGATATTTCCATGTTTATACAGATGGATGTGTAGATGTTTCCATGTGTATACACATGGCAGTGTAGATATTTCATGTTTATACAGGTGGAGGTGTAGATATTTCCATGTTTATACATATGGCTGTGTAGATATTTCCATGTTTATACTGATGGTGGTGTAGATATTTCCATGTTAATACAGATGACTGTGTACTTATTTCCATGTTTAAACAGATGGCGGTGTAGATATTTCCATGTTTATAGAGATAGCCGTGTAGATATTTCCATGTTTATACAGAAACCGGTGTAGGCATTTCCATGTTTATAGAAATAGCCGTGTAGATATTTCCATATTCATAAAGATATCGCTGTAGATATTTCCATGTTTATACAGATTGCGGTGTAGTTATTTCCTTGTTTATGTAGATGGCGGTGTATATATTTCCATGATTATACAGATAGCGATGTAGATATTTTCCTGTTTATACAGATGGCGATGTAGATATTTCCATGTTTATAAAGATAGCGGTGTAGATAGTTCCATGTTTATACAGATAGCGGTGGAGATGTTTCCATGTTTATACAGATAGCGATGTAGATATTTCCGTGTTTATATAGATAGTGGTGAAGATATTTGCATGTTTATACAGATAGCATTGTAGGTATTTCCATGTTTATTCAGAGAGCGGTGTAGATATTTTCATGTTTATACAAATAGCGGTGTAGATATTTCCACGTTTATATAGATAGTGGTGTAGATATTTCCAAGTTTATACAGATAGCGGTGTAGGTATTTACATCTTTATATAGATGACGGTGTAGATATATCCATGTTTATACAAATGACTGTGTAGATATTTCCACGTTTACACAGATGGCGGTGTAGATATTT
The DNA here is from genome assembly GCF_028858775.2 of Pan troglodytes. Taxonomy (NCBI): domain Eukaryota; kingdom Metazoa; phylum Chordata; class Mammalia; order Primates; family Hominidae; genus Pan; species Pan troglodytes. Next base: position 1,921,793 of record NC_072405.2, on the reverse strand, counting down.
CCATGTTTATACAGATAGCAGTGTAGTTCTTTCTATGTTTATACACATAGCTGTGTAGATATCTCCATGGTTATAGAGATAGTGGTGTAGTTATTTCCATGTTTATACATATAGAGGTGTAGATATTTCCATGATTATACAGACAGCGGTGTAGATATTTCCATGTTTATACAGATAGCAGTGTGTCTATTTCCATTGTTATACAGATAGCGGTGTAGCTATTTCCATGTTTATAGAGATGGCTGTGTATATATTTCCATGTTTATACCTATGGCAGTGTAGATATTTCCATTATTATACAGATGCTGGTGTAGGTATTTCCATGCTTATAGAGATGACTGTGTAGGTATTTCCAGGTTTATACAGATGGCGGTGTAGATATTTCCAGGTTTACATAGATGGCGATGTAGATATTTCCTTGTTTATAGAGATAGAGTGTTTGGTATTTCCATGTTTATACAGATAGCTGTGTACGTATTTCCATATTTATACACATAGCGGTGTTGCTATTTCCATGATTATACAGATAGCTGTGTAGATATTTCCATGTTTATACGGCTCGCGGTGTATATATTTACATCTTTATACAGATGGCAGGGTAGATATTTCCATGTTTATACAGATGGTGGTGTAGGTAGTCCCATGTTTATGGAGATGGCAGTGTAGATATTTTCATGTTTATAGAGATGGCGGTGTAGTTATTTCCATGTTTGTAGAGATAGCCGTGTTGGTATTTCCATGTTTATAGAGATACCAGTGTAGATATTACCATGTTTATTGAGATAGTGGTGCAGGTATTTCCATGTTTATAGAGATAGTGGTGTAGATATTTCCATGTTTATACAGATGGCTGTGAATATATTTCCATGTGTATACAGATGGCAGTGTAGGTATTTCCAAGTTTATACAGGTTGTAGTGTAGATTCTTCCATGTTTATACAGATAACTTTGTAGATATTTCCATGCTTTTACAGATGGCGGTGCAGATATATCCATGTTTATAGAGATAGCGTTGTAGATATTTCCATGTTTATATCGATGGCGATATAGATATATTCTTGTTTATGTAGATGGTGTTGTAGATATTTCCATGTTTACAGGGATGGCGATGTATATATTTCCATGTTTATAGAGCAAGCTGTGTAGATATTTCCAGGTTTTTAGAGATAGCGGTGTAGATATTTCCATGTTTATACAGCTCACAGTGTAGATAATTACATCTTTATACAGATGGCAGTGTAGATATGTCCATGTTTATACAGATGGCGGTGTAGATAGTTCCATGTTTATGGAGATGTCAGTGTAGATATTTACATGTTTATAGAGATGGCGGTGTAGATATTTCCATGTTTATAGAGATAGTGGTGTAGATATTTCCATGTTTATAGAGATAGCGGTGTAGGTAATTCCATGTTTATATAGATAGCGGTGTAGTTATTTCCATGTTGATACAGATGGTGGTGTAGATATTTCCATGTTTATACAGATGACTGTGTAGATATTTTCATGTTTTTAGAGATGGCGGTGTCGATATTTCCATATTTATACAGAAATCGGTGTAGATATTTCCATGTTTATACAGATAGCGGTGTGGCTATTTCCATGTTTATGCAGATAGCGGTGTAGCTATTTCCGTGTTTATAGAGATGGCTGTGTAAATATTTCCATGTTTATACACATGGCAGGGTAGATATTTCCATGTTTATAGAGATAGCCGTTTAGATATTTCCATATTTATAAAGATAGCGCTGTAGATATTTCCATGTTTATACAGATAGCGGTGCAGATATTTCCATGTTTATACAGGTGACGGTGTACATATATCCATGTTTACACAGATTGCGGTGTAGATATTTCCATCTTTCTACAGATGGCAGTGTAGATATTTCTATGTTTATACAGATGGCGGTGTAGATATTTCCATGTTTATACAGATGGCGGTGTAGAAATTTCCTCGTTTATGTAGATAGCGGTGCAGATATTTCCATGATTATACAGATAGCGGTATAGATATTTCCATGTTTATACAGATGGCGATGTAGATATTTCCATGTTTATAAAGATAGCGTTGTAGATAGTTCTGTGTTTATACAGATAGCGGTGGAGATGTTTCCATGTTTATACAGATAGCGATGTAGATATTTCCATGTTTATACAGATTGCGGTGTAGATATTTGCATGTTTATACAGATAGCGGTGTAGGTATTTCCATGTTTATTCAGGTAGCGGTGTAGATATTTCCATGTTTATACAGATAGCGGTGTAGATATTTCCAAGTTTTTTCAGATAGTGGTGTAGATATTTCCAGGTTTATACAGATAGCGGTGTAGGTATTTCCATATTTATAGAGATGGCGCTATAGATATTTCCATGTTTATACAGATGGCGGTGGAGATATTTCCATGTTTATACAGATAGCGGTGGAGATATTTCCATGTACACAGATGGCGGTGGGGATATTTCCATGTTTACACAGATAGTGGTGTAGATATTTCCAAGTTTATACAGACAGCGGTGTAGATATTTCCATTTTTATACAGTTAGCCGTGTAGATATTTCCATGTTTATACAGATGGCTGTGTAGATATTTCCATGTGTATACAGATGGCAGTGTAGATATTTCCATGTTTATACAGATGGAGGGGTAGATATTTCCATATTTATACAGATGACTGTGTTGGTATTTCCATGTTTATACAGATGGTGGTGTAGGTATTTCCATGTTTATAGAGATAGTGGTGTAGATATTTCCATGTTCATACAGGTAGCGGTGCAGATATTTCCATGTTTATAGAGATGGCGGTGTAATTATTTCCATGTTTATACAGATAGCGGTGTTATATTTCCATGATTATACAGATGACAGTGTAGATATTTCCATGTTTATACAGATAGCGTTTTTATATTTGCATGTTTATACAGATGACGGTGTAGACATTTCCATGTTTATATACATGGCGGTGTAGATATTTCCATGTTTGTACAGATAGCGGTGTAGATATTTCCATCTTTATACAGACAGTAGTGGTGTTATTTCCATGTTTATACAGATAGCGGTGTAGATATTTCCAAGTTTATACAGGTCACGGTGTAGATATTTCCATCCTTATACAGATATCATTGTAGTTATTTCCATGTTTATACAGACAGCAGTGTAGTTATTTCCTTGTTTACACAGATGGTTGTCTAGATAGTTCCATGTTTATGGAGATGGCGGTGTAGATATTTTCATGTTTGTAGAGATGACGGTGTAGATATTTCCAAGTTTATAGAGATAGCGGTATAGGTATTTCCATGTGTATAGAGATAGCGGTGTGGATGTTTCCATATTTATACTGATGGCTGTGTACATAGTTCCATGTGTATACAGATGACAGTGTTGATATTTCCATGTTTACCCAATTAGTGTCGTAGATATTTCCATGTTTATACAGATAGCGGTGTAGATATTTCCTTGTTTATATAGATAGCATTGTTGATATTTCCATGTTTTTACAGATAGCGGTGTAGATATTTCCATGTTTATACAGATAGCTGTGTACATATTTCCATGTTTACCCAGATGGCGATATAGTTACTTCTATGTTTATGGAGATGGCAGTGTAGATAATTTCATGTTTATAGAGATGTCGGTGTAGATATTTCCATGTTTATAGAGATTGCCTGTAGATATTTCCATGTTTATAGCGATAGCAGTGTAGGTATTTCCATGTGTATAGAGATAGTGGTGTAGTTATTTCCATGTAGATACAGATGGCTGTGTAGCTATTTCCATATTTATACAGATGACGGTGTAGATAGTTCCATGTTTATATAGATGGCAGTGTAGATGTTTTCATGTTTATAGAGATGGTGGTGTAGATATTTCCATGTTTATAGAGATAGTGGTGTAGATATTTCCATGTTTATAGAGATTGCGGTGTAGATTTTTCCATTGTATAGAGATAGAGTAGTAGATGCTTCCTTGTTTATACCGATGGCTGTGTAGATATTTCCATGTTTATACAGATGGCGGTGTGGATATTTCCATGTTTATAGAGATAGCCGTGTAGATATTTCCATGTTTATAGAGGTAGCGGTGCAGACATTTCCATGTTTAAAGAGATAGCGGTGTAGATACTTCCATGTTTACACAGATACCGGTGTAGATATTTCCATGTTTATATAGGTAGCGGTGTAGATATTTCCATATTTATACAGATGTTGGTGTAGAAATTTCCATCTTTATACAGATGGCACTGCAGATATTTCCAAGTTTATACAGATAGCGGTTTAGATATTTCCATGTTTACACAAATGGCGGTGTAGATAGATCCAAGTTTATACAGATAGCGGTGTAGATAATTCCATGTTTATACAGATGGCGGTGTAGATACTTCCATGTTTATACAGATGATTTGGTAGATATTTCCATGTTTTTACAGATGGCGGTGTGGAGATTTCCATGTGTATATAGATAGCGGTGTAGATGTTTCCATGTTTATATAGATGGCGGTGTATATATTTCCTTGTTTATATAGATGGCGGTGTAGATATTTCCATGTTTATAGAGATGACGGTGTATATATTTCCATGTTTATAGAGATAGCGGTGTAGGTATTTCCATGTTTATACAGATAGCGGTGTAGATATTTCCATGTTTATACAGATTGTGGTGTTGGTATTTCCATGTTTATACAGATAGCAGTGTAGATATTTCCATGTATATACAGATCACGGTGTAGATATTTTCATCTTTATACAGATGGCAGTGTAGATTTTTCCATGTTTATACGGATGGCAGTGTACATATTTCAATGTTCATAGAGATAGTGGTGTAGATATTTCCATGTTTACAGTGATAGCGTTGTATTTCCATGTTTATAGAGATAGCGGTGTAGTTGTTTCCATGTTGATACAGATGGCTGTGAAGATATATCCATGTGTATAAAGATGGCAGTGTAGGTATTCCCATGTTTATACAGATGTTGGTGTAGATATTTCCATGTCTATACAGATGACTGTGTAGATATTTCCAGGTTTTTGCAGATGGCGTTGTAGATGTTTCCATGTTTATAGAGACAGCGGTGTAGAGATTTCCATGTTTATACAGATGGCAGTGTAGATATTTCCATGTTTATACAGATAGCGGTGTAGATATTTCCATGATTACACAGATGGTGGTGTAGGTAGTTCCAGGTTTATGGAGATGGTGGTGTAGATATTTCCATGTTTATAGAGGTAGCGGTGAAGGTATTTCCATGTGGATAGAGATAGCGGTGTAGATGTTTCCATGTTTTTACTGATGGCTGTGCAGATATTTCCATGAGTATAGAGATGGCAGAGTAGATATTTCCAAGTTTATACAGATGGTGGTGTAGATACTTCCATGTTTATACAGATGACTTTGTAGGTATATCCATGAGTCTACAGATGGCGGTGTAGATATTTCCATGTTTATAGAGATAGCGGTGTAGATATTTCCGTGTTTATACAGATGGCGGTGTAGATATTTCCTTGTTTATGTATAAGGCGGTGTCGATATTTCCTTGTTTATGTATAAGGCGGTGTCGATCTTCCCGTTTATAGAGATGGCGGTGTATATATTTCCATGTTAATAGAGATAGCGGTGTAGATATTTCCATGTTTATAGAGATAGCGGTGTAGGTATTTCCATGTTTATAGAGATAGCGGAGTAGATATTTCCATGTTTATACAGATAGCGTTGTAGATATTTCCATGTTTATACAGATTGCGGTGTAGTTATTTCCATGTTTATACAGCTCACGGTGTACATATTTGCATCTTTATACCGATGGCAGTGTAGATATTTCCATATTTATACAGATGACGGTGTAGATAGTTCCATGTTTATGTAGATGGCAGTGTAAATGTTTTCTTGTTTATAGAGATGGCGGTGTAGATATTTCCATGTTTATAGAGGTAGTGGTGTAGATATTTCCATGTTTATAGAGAGAGCGGTGTAGGTATTTCCATGTTTGAGATAGCGGTGTAGTTATTTCCATGTTGATACAGATGTCTGTGTAGATATTGCCATGTGTGTACAGATGGCAATGAAGATATTTCCATGTTTATATGGGTGGTGGTGTAGATATTTCCATGTTTATACAGACGACTGTGTAGATATTTTCCTGTTTTTGCAGATGGCGGTGTAGATATTTCCATGTTTATAGAGACAGTGGTGTAGATATTTTAATGTTTATACAGATGGCGGCGTAGATATTTCCATGTTTATACAGATAGCGGTGTAAATATTTCCATGTTTATACAGATGGTCTTGTAGATAATTCGACGTTTATGGAGATGGTGGTGTAGATATTTTCATGTTTATAGAGATGGCGGTGTAGATATTTCCATGTTTATAGAGATTGTGGTGTAGATGTTTCCATAGTAAAGAGATAGCGGAGTAGATGCTTCCATGTTTATACTGATGGCTGTGTAGATACTTCCATGTTTATTCAGATGGCGGGGTGGATTTTTCCATGTTTATAGAGATAGCCGTGTAGATATTTCCATGTTTATAGGGGTAGCGGTGCAGATATTTCCATGATTGTGGAGATAGTGGTGGAGATATTTCCATGTTTATATAGATAGCTGTGCATATATTTCCATGTTTATACAGATTACTGTGTGGTTATTTCCATATTTATACACGTGGCGGTGTAGATATTTCCATGTTTATACAGTGAGCAGTGTAGATATTTCCATGTTTATACAGGTAGCAGTGTAGATATTTCCATGTTTACACAGATCGCGGTTTAGATATTTCCATCTTTGCACAGTTTGCAGTGTAGAAATTTCCATTTTTAAACAGGCAGCGGTGTAGATATTTCCATGTTTATAGTGATAGCGGTGTAGACATTTTAACATTTATACATATAGCGGTTTAGACATGTCCATGTTTATACAGATGGCAATGTAGATATTTCCATGTATATACAGATGGCGGTGTAGATATATCCATGTTTATACAGATAGCGGTGTAGATATTTCCATGTTTATACAGATAGTGGTGTAGATATTTCCATGTTTACAGAGATAGCGGTGTGGATATTTCCATCCTTGAACAGGTTGCGGTGTAGATATTTCCATATTTATACAGATAGCCGTGTAGATATTTCCATGTTTATACAGATGGCGGTGTAGATATTTCCATGTTATAGAGATAGCGGTGTTGGTATTTCCATGTTTATAATGATAACGGTGTAGATATTTCTATGTTTTTACAGGTAGCGGTGTACATATTTCCATGTTTATACGGGTAGTGGTGTTGTTATTTCCATGTTTATAGGGATAGCGTTGTAGATGCTTCCATGTTTATACAGATAGCGGTGTAGGTATTTCCATTTTTATACAGTTATCGGTGTGGATATTTCCATGTTCACAGAGATGGCTGTGTAGATATTTCCATGTTTGTACAGATGGCAGTGTAGATATTTCCCTGTTTATACAGATGGCGGTGGAGATATTTCCATGTTTATACAGATGTTGGTGTAGATATTTTCATGTTCATAGAGATATCGATGTAGATATTTCCATGTTTATACAGATAGCGGTGTAGACATTTCCATGTTTGTACAGATAGCGGTGTAGACATTTCCATGTTTATAGAGATAGCGGTGTAGATATTTCCATATTGATACAGATAGCGATGTAGATATTTCCATGTTTACACAGATAGCGGTGAAGATATTTCCATGCTTATGCAGATATCGGTGTTGATATTTCCATGTTTATAGAGATGGCGGTGTAGGTATTTCTATGTTTATAGAGATAGTGGTGTAGATATTTCTATGTTTATACAGACAGCGGTGTAGGTATTTCCACTTTTATACAGACAGCAGTGTTGGTATTTCCATCTTTATACGGATAGCAGTTAATCTACTTCCATGTTTATAGAGATGTCGGTGTAGGTATTTCCATGTTTATAGAGATTTTGGTGTAGATATTTCCATGTTTATACAGAGAGCGGTGTAGATATTTCCACGTTTATACAGACAGCGGTGTTGGTGTTTCCATGTTTATACGGATAGCAGTTTATATATTTCCATGTTTATACAGCTCGCGGTATAGATATTTCCATCTTTATACAGATGGAAGTGTAGATGTTTCCATGTTTATACAGAAAGCGGTGTAGATATTTCCAAGTTTATACAGATGGTGGTGTAGTTACTTCCATGATTATGTAGATTGCGGTGTAGATATTTTCATGTTTATAGAGATGGCGGTGTAGATATTTCCATGATTATAGAGATTGTGGTGTAGATATTTCCATGATTCTAGAGATAGCTGTGTAGGTATTTCCATGTTTATAGAGATAGCAGTGTAGATATTTCCATGTTTATACACATGGCTGTGTAGATATTTCCATTTGTATACAAACGGCATTGTAGATATTTCCATGTTTATAGAGATGGTGGTGTAGATTTTCCATGTTTATAGAGATAGTGGTGTAAATATTTCCATGTTTATACAGATAGCGGTTTAGATATTTCCATGTGTATACAGATCCCGTTGTAGATATTTCCAGGTTTATACAGATGGCGGTTTAATTATTTAAATGTTTATAGAGATAGCGGTGTAGATATTTCCATGTGTATACAGATAGCGGTGTAGATATTTCAATGTTTATACAGATAGCGGTATAGATGTTTCCATCTTTATGCAGATAGCGATGTTGACATTTCCATGTTTTTACAGATAGCGGTGTAGATATTTCCATGTTTATAGAGATGGTGGTGTAGATATTTCCATGTTTATACATATGGCTGTGAGGATATTCGCATGATTATACACATGGCAGTGCAGTTATATCCAGGTTTATAGAGATAGCGGTGTAGATATTTCCATGTTTGTAGAGATAGCGGTGTAGATATTTCCGTATTTATACAGATAGTGGTGTAGTTATTTCCACGTTTATACAGACGGTGTAGATATTTCCATGTTTCTACAAATAGTGGTGGAGATATTTCCATGTTTACAGAGATAGTGGTGTAGATATTTCCATGTTTATACAGATGGCTGTGTGGATATTTCCATGTGTATACCGACGGCGGTGTAGATATTTCCATGTTTATAGACATAGTGGTGTAGATATTTCCATGTGTATACAGAGAGCGGTGCAGATATTTCCATGTTATAGAGACAGCGGTGTAGATACTTCCATGTTTTTACAGATCGCGATGTAGATATTTCCATGTTTACACAGATAGCGGTGTAGATATTTCCATGTTTACAAAGATAGCGGTGTAGATATTTCCATCTTTGCACAGATTGCGGTGTAGATATTTCCATCTTTGCACAGATAGCGGTGTAGATATTTCCAAGTTTACACAGACAGCTGTGTAGATACTTAACCGTTTACACAGATAGTGCGGAATATATTTCCATGTTTATACAGATAGCGGTGTAGATATTTCCATGTTTATACAGATAGCGGAGTAGGAATATCCATATTTATAGAGATAGCGGTGTAGATATTTTCATGTTTATACTGATTCCTGTGTAGATATTTCCATGTGTATACAGATGGCAGTGTAGATATTTCCAAGTTTATACTCACGGAGGTGTACATATTTCCATGTTTATACAGATGACTGTGTAGATATTTCCATGATTATATAGATGCCGTTGTTGATATTTCCATGATTATTCAGATCGCGGTGTAGATATTTCCATGTTTACACAGACAGCGGTGTTGGTATTTCCATGTTTATACAGAGAGCGGTGTAGATATTTCCATGTTTCTACAGCTCACGTTGAAGATATTTGCTTGTTTGTAGTGATGGTGGTGTAGATATTTCCATGTATATACAGATGGTGATGTAGATAATTCCATGATTATGGAGATGGCAGTGTAGATATTTTCATGTTTATAGAGATGGCCGTGTAGATATTTCCATGTTTATAGGGATAGTGGTGTAGGTATTTCCATGTTTATAGAGATAGCGGTATAGATATTTCTATGTTTATAGAGATAGTGATGTAGATATTTCCAAGTTTATACAGATGGTTTTGTAGATATTTCCATGTTTATACAGATAGCGGTGTAAGTATTTCCATGTTTATACAGATAGCGTTGTAGATATTTCCATGTTTACACAGATAGCATTGTAAATGTTTCCATGTTTATAGAGATAGTGGTTTATATATTTCCATGTTTACACAGATAGCATTGTAGATATCTCCACGTTTATGGAGAGAGCAGTTTAGGTATTTCCAAGTTTATCCACATAGCGGTGTAGATATTTCCACGTTTATACAGATAGCGTTGTAGATATCTCCATGTTTATACAGATGGCGGTGTAGATATTTCTATGTTTATACACATAGTAGTGTAGAAAATTCCATGTTTATAGAGATGGCATTGTAGGTATTTCCATGTTTATGTGTATAGTGGTGTAGGTATTTCCATGTTTATACAGATAGCGGTGTCGATATTTCCATGTTTATACAGGTAGCTGTGTTGGTATTTCCATGTTTATACAGACAGCGGAGTAGATATTTCCAAGTTTATACAGATAGCGGTGTTGGTATTTCCACGTTTATACAGATAGCGTTGTAGACATTTCCATGTTTATTCAGCTCACGATGTAGATATTTCCATCGTTATACAGATGGCAGTGTAGATATTTCCATGTTAATACAGATATCGGTGTCGTTATTTCCAGTTTACACAAATGGTGGTGTAGATAGTTCCATCTTTATGGAGATGGTGGTGTAGTTATTTTCATGTTTATAGAGATGGCGGTGTAGATATTTCCATGTTTATAGAGATTGCGGTGTAGATATTCCCATGTTTATACACATAGCGGTGTAGGTATTTCCATGTTTATACAGATAGCAATGGAGATATTTCCATGTTTATACAGATAGCGGTGTAGATATTTCCATGTTTATGCAGATAGTGGTGTAGATAGCTCCATGTTTATACAGGTTGCGGTGTAGATATTTCCATGTTTATACAGATATCGGTGCAGATACCTCCATGTTTATACAGATAGCGGTGTAGATATTTCCATTTTTATACAGATAGCTGTGTAGATATTTCCAAGTTTATAGAGATAGCAGTGTAGATATTTCCATTTTTATAAAGATAGCGATGTATGTATTTCCATGTTTATTCAGATGGTGTTGTAGATAATTCCACATTTATACACATAGCGGTGTGGCTATTTGCATGTTTATACAGATGCAGTATAGATATTTCCATGTTTATACTGATAGTGGTGTAGATATTTCCATGTTTATACAGATGACTGTGTAGGTATTTCCATGTTTATACAGATGACGGTATAGATATTTCCATGTTTATAGAGATAGCCATGTAGATATTTCCATGTTTAGACAGATAGCAGTGGAGATATTTCCATGTTTATGCAGATAGCGTTGTAGATATTTCCATGTTTATACAGATGGCAGTGTAGATATTTCCATGTTTATACAGATAGCGGTATATATATTTCCAAGTTTATACAGATAGCGGAGTAGATATTTAAATGTTTTTACAAATAGCGGTGCAGATATTTCCATGTTTTTACAGATAGCGGTGTAGGTATTTCCATGTTTATAGAGATAGCGGTGTAGACATTTCCATGTTTATAGAATTAGCGGTGTAGATATTTCCATATTTATACAGACAGCGGTGTAGATATTTCCATGTTTATACTGATAGCGGTGTAGATATTTCCATGTTTATAGAGATGGCGGTGTAGGTATTTCCATATTTATACAATTAGCGGTGTAGATATTTCCATGTTTTTACAGATGGCTGTGTAGATATTTCCATGTTTAAAGAGATGGCGGTGTAGATATTTCCATGTTTGTACAGATGACTCTGTAGGTATTTCCATGTTTTCACAGATGGCAGTGTAGATATTTCCATGTTCATACAGATAGCGGTGTGGTTATTTCCATGTTTATAGAGATAGCGGTGTAGATATTTCAATGTGTATAGAGATGGCGGTGAAGGTATTTCCATGTTTATACAGATAGCAGTGTAGATATTTCCATGTGTATAGAGATAGCGGTGTAGATATTTCCATGTTTACACAGATAGCAGTTTAGTTATTTCCATTTTTGTACAGATAGCAGTGTAGATATTTCCATTTTTATAGAGATAGCGGTGGAGATGTTTCCATGTTTATAGAGATGGCTGTGTAGATATTTCCATGTTTATACAGATTGCAGTGTAGATATTTCCCTATTTATAGAGATGGCGGTGTAGATATTTCCATGTTTATACAGATGGCGGTGTAGATATTTCCATGTTCATGCAGATGGCGGTGTAGATATTTCCATGTTTATAGAGATGGCGGTGTAGATATTTCTATGTTTATATAGGTAGCGGTGTAGATATTTCCATGTTTATAGAGATGGCGGTGTAAGTATTTCCATGTTTATAGAGATGGCGGTGTAAGTATTTCCATGTTTATAGAGATAGCAGTGTAGATATTTCCATGTTTATACACATAGCGGTGTAGATATTTCGATGTTTACATATAGCGGTGCTGGTATTTCCATGTTTATACAGATAGTGGTGTAGATATTTCCATGTTTATACAGCTCACGGTGTAGATATTTGCACGTTTACACACATAGTGGTGTAGATATTTCCATGTTTGCACAGATTGCGGTGTATATATTTCCATTTTTACACAGATAGTGGTGAAGGTATTTCCATCGTTGTACAGATTGTGCTGTAGATATTTCAATCTTTACACAGATAGTGGTGTACATATTTCCATGTTTACACAGACAGCGGTGTAGATATTTCCATGTTTACACAGATAGCGTAGTATATATTTGCATGTTTATACAGATAGCGGTGTAGATATTTCCATGTTTATACAGATAGCGGTGTAGATATTTCCATGTTCATAGAGATAACGGTGTAGATATTTCCATATTTATACACATGGCGTTGTAGATATTTCCATGTTTATTCAGATGTACGTGTAGATATTTCCATGTTTATACAGATGGCGGTGTAGGTATTTCCATGTTTATACAGATAGAGGTGTGGATATTTCCATGTTTATACAGATAGCGGTGTAGATATTACCAAGTTTACACAGATAGCGGTGTAGATATTTCCATATTTGCACAGATTGCGGTGCAGTTATTTCCACCTTTACACAGATAGCGGTGTAGATATTTCCATCGTTGCACAGATTGTGCTGTAGATATTTCAATCTTTACACTGATAGTGTTGTAGATATTTCCATATTTACACAGAGAGAGGTGTAGATATTTCCATGTTTACACAGATAGCATTGTATATGTTTGCATGTTTATACAGATAGTGGTGTAGATAGTTCCATGTTTTTACAGGTAGTGGTGTAGATATTCCCATGTTTATACAGATAGCGGTGTAGGTATTTCCATGTTTATAGAGATAGCAGTGTAGACATTTCCATGTTTATATAGATAGCGGTATAGATATTTCCATATTTATACAGATAGTGGTGAAGATATTTCCATGTTTATACAGATAGCGATGTATATATTTCCATGTTTATACAGATAGCTGTGTAGTTATTTCCATGTGTATACAGATAGCAGTGTAGATATTTCCATGTTTATAGAAATGGAGGTGTAGATATTTCCAGACTTATACAGATGACTGTGTAGATATTTCCATGATTATACAGATGACTGTGTAGATATTTCCATGTTCATACAGATGGCGGTGTAGATATTTCCATGTTTATAGAGATAGCGCTGTAGATATTTCCATGTTTATACAGATAGCGGTGTAGCTATTTCCATGATTATAGAGATGGCGGTGTAGATATTTCCATATTTATACAATTAGTGGTGTAGATATTTCCATGTTTATACAGATGGCGGTGTAAATATTTCCATGTTTTTACAGATAGCGGTGTAGATATTTACATGTTTATATAGATCGTGGTGTAGATATTTCCATGTTTATACAGATAGCGGTGTAGATATTTCTTTTTATACAGGTAGCGGTGTAGATATTTCCATGTTTATACAGATCGCGGTGTAGACATTTCCATCTTTCTAGAGATAGCCGTGAAGATATTTCCATGTTTATGGAGATGGCTGTGTTGATATTTCCATGTTTATACAGATGACTGTGTAGATATTTCCATGTTTATACAGATGGCAGTATAGATACTTGCATGTTTATAGAGATATCCATGAAGATATTTCCATGTTTATACAGATAAAGGGGTAAACATTTCCATGTTTATAGAGATAGCGGTGTAGATATTTCCATGTTTAAACTGATAGCGGTGTAGATATTTCCATTTTTATACAGATACCGGTGGAGATATTTCCATCTTTATACAGACGGCTCTGTAGATATTTCCACGTTTATTAAGATTGCGGTGTAGATATTTCCTTATTTATAGAGATGGCGGTGTAGATATTTCCATGTTTATACAGATGGCCGTGTGGATATTTCCATGTTTATACAGATGGCGGTGTAGATATTTCCATGTTTATAGAGATGATGGTGTAGATATTTCTATGTTTACAGATTTAGCGGTGAAGATATTTCCATGTTTATAGAGATGGCGGTGTAATGTTTCCATGTGTATAGAGATAGCGGTGTAGATATTTCCATGTTTATACACATAGCGGTGTTGATATTTCCATGTATACAGATAGCGGTGTTGGTATTTCCATGTTTACACAGCTCACGGTGTAGATATTTCCATGTTTACAGATAGCGGGGTACATATGTCCATGTTTATACAGTTGACTGTGTAGATATTTCCATGTGTATACAGATGGCAGTGTAGATATTTCCATGTTTATACATATGGAGTTGTAGAAATTTCCAAGTTTATACAGAAGACTCTGTTGATATCTTCATGTTTTTACAGATGGCGCTGTAGATATTTCCATCTTTATACAGATAGCAGTGTAACTATTTCCATGTTTATAGAGATAGCTGTCTTGATATTTCCATGTTTATACAGATAGCGGTGTAGATATTTCCATGTTTGTACAGATGGCAGTGTAGATATTTCCATGTTTATACAGATAGTGGTGTAGATGTTTCCATGTTTATACAGATGACAGTGTAGGTATTTCCATGTTTATACAGATGGCTGTGTAGATATTTCCATGTTTATAGAGATAGCCTTGTAGGTATTCCCATGTTTATAAGGATAGCGTTGTAGGCATTTCCATGTTTATAGAGATAGCGTTGTAGGTATTTCAATATTTATAGAGATAGCAGAGTAGATATTTCCAAGTTTATACAGATAGCGGTGTAAATATTTCCATGTACATTCAGATAGCAGTGTAGACATTTCCATGTTTTACAGATCGTGGTGTAGATATTTCCATGTTTATACAGATAGCGGTGTAGATATTTCCATGTTTATAGAGATAGCGGTGTAGATATTTTCATGTTTATACATATTGTGGTGGAGATATGTCCATGTTTATACAGATAGCGGTGTTGGTATTTCCACGTTTATACAGATAGCGATGTAGATATTTCCATGTTTATACAGCTCGTGGTGCAGATATTTATGTCTTTCTACAGATGGCATTGTCGATAATTCCTGATTCACACAGATGGCGGTGTAGATGTTTCCATGTTTATACAGATGGCGGAGTAGTTAGTTCCATGTTTATGGAGATGGCTGTGTAGATATTTTCATGTTTATAGAGATAGAAGTGTAGATATTTACATGTTTATACAGATGGCTGGGTAGATATTTCCATGTGTATACAGATGGCATTGTAGATCTTTCCATGTTTATGCAAATGACTGTATAGGTATTTCCATGTTTTTACAGATGGCAGAGCAGATATTTCCATGTTTATAGAGATTGCGGTGTAGATATTTTCATGTTTATACACATTGCGATGGAGATATGTCCATGTTTATACAGATAGCAATGGAGATATTTCCACGTTAATACACATAGCGGTGCAGATATTTCCGTGTTTATACAGATAGCGGTGTAGATATTTCCATGTTTATACAGATGTCTGTGCCGATATTTCCATGTTTATACAGAGTTCTCTGTAGATATTTCCATGTTTATATAGATGACAGTGTATATATTTCCAGGTTTATAAAGATGACTGTGTAGATATTTCCATGTTAATACAGATGGCGGTGTAGATATTTCCAAGTTTATAGTGATAGCGGTGTAGATATTTCCATGTTTATTGAGATAGCGGTGTAAATATTTCCATATTTATACAGATAGTGGTTTAGATATTTCCATGATTTTACAGGTAGCGGTGTAGATATTTCCATCTTTATTCAGAGAGTGCTGTACATATTTCCATGTTTATACAGATCACTGTGTAGATATTTCCATGTTTATGCAGATAACGTTGTAGATATTTCCATCTTTATAAAAACGGTGGTGTAGATACTTCCATGTTCCTACACATGACTGTGTAGTTATTTCCATGTTTATACAGATGGCGGTGTAGATATTTCCATATTTATAGAGATAGCAGTGTAGATATTTCCAGGTTTATACAGATAGCGGTGTAAATATTTCCATGTTTATACAGATCGTGGTGTAGATATTTCCATGTTTATACAGATACCGGTGCAGATATTTCCATGTTTATACAGACTGCAGTGTAGGTATTTTTATGTTTATACAGATAGCAGTTTAGATATTTCCATGTTTGTACAGAAGGCGGTGTTGATATATCCATCTGTACACAGATTGCCGTGTAGATATTTCCATCTTTATACAGATGGCGTTGTAGATATTTCCATGGATATGCCGATGGCGGTGTGGATATTTCCATGTTTGTAGAGATAGCGGTGTATATATTTACACGTTTATAGACATAGCGGTGTAGATATTTCCATGTTTATATAGATGGCGTTGTAGATATTTCCATGTTTATGCCGATAGCGGTGTTGGTATTTCCACGTTTATACAGATAGCGATGTAGATATTTCCATGCTTATACAGCTCGCGGTGCAGATATTTATATCTTTATACCGATGGCATTGTAGATAATTCCTTATTCACACAGATGGCGGTGTAGATGTTTCCATGTTTATACAGATGGCGGAGTAGTTAGTTCCATGTTTATGGAGATGGCAGTGTAGTTATTTTCATGTTTATAGAGATGGCGGTGTAGATATTACCATGTTTATAGAGATAGCATTGTAGATATTTACATGTTTATACAGATGGCTGTGTAGATATTTCCATGTGTATACAGATGGCATTGTAGATATTTCCATGTTTATACAGATGACTGTATAGGTATTTCCATGTTTTTACAGATGGCAGTGCAGATATTTCCATCTTTATAGAGATAGCGGTGCAGATATTTCCATGTTTGTACAGATGGCGGTGTTGATATTTCCATGTTCATAGAGATAGCGGTGTACATATTTCCATGTTAGTACATATGGCGGTGTTGATATTTCCATCTATACACAGATGGCCATGTAGATATTTCCATGTTTATACAGATGGCGGCTTAGATATTTCCATGGATATGCAGATGGCGGTGAAGATATTTCCATGTTTATACAGATAGCGGTGTAGTTATTTCCATGTTTATATAGATAGCGCTGTAGATATTTCCATGAATATACACATGGATGTGTAGATATTTTCATGTTTATACAGATGGTGGTGTTGATATTTCCGTGTTTATACCGATAACTTTGTAAGTATTTCCATGTTTATACAGTTGGCGGTGTAGATATTTCGATGTTTATAGAGGTAGCAGTGGAGATATTTCCATGTTTATACAGATAGCGGTGTAGATATTTCAATGTTTATACTGATCGTGGTGTAGTTATTTCCATGTTCATAGAGATGGCGGTGTAGATATTTCCATGTTCATAGAAATAGCGGTGTTGATTTTTCCATGTTTATAGAGATAGCTGTGTGGATATTTCCATGTTTATACAGATAGGGGTGTAGATATTTCCATGTTTATGGAGATGGCGGTGCAGATATTTCCATGTTTATAGAGATAGGGTTGTAGATGTTTCCATGTTTATAGAGATGGCGGTGTAGATATTTCCATGTTTATACAGATCATGGTGTAGATATTTCCATGTTTATACAGATCGCGGTGTTGATATTACCATGTTTATAGGGATAGCGGTTCAAATATTTCCACATTTCTACAGATTGCGGTGTAGTTATTAGCGTTTTTATACAGATAGCCGTGTAGATATTTCCATGTATAAACAGATGTCTGTTTATATACTTCCATGTTTAAACAGATGGCGGTGTAGATATTTCCTTGTTTATACAAATAGCGATGTAGTTATTTCCATGTTTAAACAGATGTCGGTGTTGATATTTCCTTGTTTATACAAATAGCGATGTAGTTATTTCCATGTTTATACAGATAGCGGTGTAGATATTTCCATGTATATACAGATGGCTGTGTAGATATTTGCATGTTTATACAGATGGCTGTGTAGATATTTCCATGTTTATACAGATGACTTTGTAGGTATTTCCATGTTTATACAGATGGCGGTGTAGGTATTTCCATGTTTATAGAGATAGCTGTGTAGAGATTTCCACGTATATACAGATAGTGGTGTAGATTTTCCATGTTTATACACATAGTGGTGTAGATATTTCCATGTTTATAGAGATAGCGGTGTAGATATTTCCATGTTCATACAGATCATTGTGCAGATATTTCCATGTTTATACAGATTGCCGTGTTGATATTACCATGTTTATAGGGATAGCGGTGCAAATATGTCCACATTTATACAGATAGCGGTGTAGTTATTAGCATGTTTATACAGATAGCTGTGTAGATATTTCCATGTATAAACAGATGTCTGTGTATATATTTACATGTTTAAACAGATGGCGGTGTAGGTATTTCCTTGTTTATACAAATACCGGTGTAGTTATTTCCATGTTTATACAGATTGCGGTGTAGACATTTCCATGTTTATACAGATAGCGGAGTAGATATTTCCACGTTTATATAGATGGCGGTGTAGATATTTCCATATTCTACAAATGTCAGTGTAGATATTTCCATGTTTATAGAGATGGCGGTGTAGATATTTCCATGTTTATATAGATGGCAGTGTAGATATTTTCTTGTTTATGTAGATGGCGTTGTAGATACTTCCATGTTTAAAGAGATGGCGGTGTGTATATTTCCATGTTGATGGAGATATCGGTGTACATATTTCCATGTTTATAGAGATAGGGGTTTAGTTATTTCCAGGTTTATAGAGATAGCGGTGTAGATATTTCCATGTATCTACAGATGACTGTGTAGATATTTCCATGTTTGTACAGATGGCAGTGTAGATATTTCCATGTTTATAGAGATAGCGGTGGATATTTTCATGTTTATACAGATTGGGGTGGAGGTTTGTCCATGTTTTTACACATAGCAATGGAGATATTTCCACGTTAATACACATAGCGGTGTAGATATTTCCATGTTTATACAGATAGCGGTGTAGATATTTCCATGTTTATACAGATGGCTGTGCCGATATTTCCATGTTTATACAGATGGCGGTGTAGATATTTCCATGTTTATACGGATAACTTTGTAAGTATTTCCATGTTTATACAGATGGCGGTGTAGATATTTCGATGTTTATAGATATAGCAGTGGAGATATTTGCTTGTTTATACAGATAGTGGTGTAGTAATTTCCATGTTTATATAGATAGCGGTGTAGATATTTCCATGTATATACACATGGCTGTGTAGATATTTCCATGTTTATACAGATGGCGGTGTAGATATTTCCATGTTGATACAGATAACTTTGTTAATATTTCCATGTTTATACAGATCGCGGTGTAGATATTTCGATGTTTATAGAGGTAGCAGTGGAGATATTTCCATGTTTATACAGATAGCGGTGTAGATATTTCAATGTTTATACTGATCGTGGTGTAGTTATTTCCATGTTCATAGAGATGGCGGTGTAGATATTTCCATGTTCATAGAAATAGCGGTGTTGATTTTTCCATGTTTATAGAGATAGCTGTGTGGATATTTCCATGTTTATACAGATAGGGGTGTAGATATTTCCATGTTTATGGAGATGGCGGTGCAGATATTTCCATGTTTATAGAGATAGGGTTGTAGATGTTTCCATGTTTATAGAGATGGCGGTGTAGATATTTCCATGTTTATACAGATCATGGTGTAGATATTTCCATGTTTATACAGATCGCGGTGTTGATATTACCATGTTTATAGGGATAGCGGTTCAAATATTTCCACATTTCTACAGATTGCGGTGTAGTTATTAGCGTTTTTATACAGATAGCCGTGTAGATATTTCCATGTATAAACAGATGTCTGTTTATATACTTCCATGTTTAAACAGATGGCGGTGTAGATATTTCCTTGTTTATACAAATAGCGATGTAGTTATTTCCATGTTTAAACAGATGTCGGTGTTGATATTTCCTTGTTTATACAAATAGCGATGTAGTTATTTCCATGTTTATACAGATAGCGGTGTAGATATTTCCATGTATATACAGATGGCTGTGTAGATATTTGCATGTTTATACAGATGGCTGTGTAGATATTTCCATGTTTATACAGATGACTTTGTAGGTATTTCCATGTTTATACAGATGGCGGTGTAGGTATTTCCATGTTTATAGAGATAGCTGTGTAGAGATTTCCACGTATATACAGATAGTGGTGTAGATTTTCCATGTTTATACAGATAGTGGTGTAGATATTTCCATGTTTATAGAGATAGCGGTGTAGATATTTCCATGTTTATACAGATCATTGTGCAGATATTTCCATGTTTATACAGATTGCCGTGTTGATATTACCATGTTTATAGGGATAGCGGTGCAAATATGTCCACATTTATACAGATAGCGGTGTAGTTATTAGCATGTTTATACAGATAGCTGTGTAGATATTTCCATGTATAAACAGATGTCTGTGTATATATTTACATGTTTAAACAGATGGCGGTGTAGGTATTTCCTTGTTTATACAAATACCGGTGTAGTTATTTCCATGTTTATACAGATTGCGGTGTAGACATTTCCATGTTTATACAGATAGCGGAGTAGATATTTCCACGTTTATATAGATGGCGGTGTAGATATTTCCATATTCTACAAATGTCAGTGTAGATATTTCCATGTTTATAGAGATGGCGGTGTAGATATTTCCATGTTTATATAGATGGCAGTGTAGATATTTTCTTGTTTATGTAGATGGCGTTGTAGATACTTCCATGTTTAAAGAGATGGCGGTGTGTATATTTCCATGTTGATGGAGATATCGGTGTACATATTTCCATGTTTATAGAGATAGGGGTTTAGTTATTTCCAGGTTTATAGAGATAGCGGTGTAGATATTTCCATGTATCTACAGATGACTGTGTAGATATTTCCATGTTTGTACAGATGGCAGTGTAGATATTTCCATGTTTATAGAGATAGCGGTGTAGATATTTTCATGTTTATACAGATTGGGGTGGAGGTTTGTCCATGTTTTTACACATAGCAATGGAGATATTTCCACGTTAATACACATAGCGGTGTAGATATTTCCATGTTTATACAGATAGCGGTGTAGATATTTCCATGTTTATACAGATGGCTGTGCCGATATTTCCATGTTTATACAGAGTTCTCTGTAGATATTTCCATGTTTATATAGATGACAGTGTAGATATTTCCAGGTTTATACAGATGACTGTGTAGATATTTCCCTGTTAATACAGACGGCAGTGTATATATTTCCATGTTTATAGAGATTGCGGTGTAGATATTTCCATGCTTATAGAGATAGCGGTTTAAATATTTCCATCTTTATACAGATAGTGGTGTAGATATTTCCATGTTTATACAGATGGCGGTGTAGATACAGCCATGATTCTGAGTATGGCAGTGTAGATATTTTCATGTTTATAGAGATGGCGGTGTAGATATTTCCATGTTTATAGAGATAGCAGTGTAGACATTTCCATATTTATACAGGTAGCGGTGTAGGTATTTCCATGTTTATACAGATGGCGGTGTAGATATTTCCATGTTTCTAAAGATGGCGGTGTAGATATTTCCTTGTTTATACAGATAGCGGTGTAGATATTTCCATGTATATAGAGATAGCGGTGTAGATATTTCCATGTTTACACAGATAGCGGTGGAGATATTTCCCTGTTCATACAGATAGCGATGTACATATTTCCATGTTTATACAGATAGCGGTGTAGATATTTCCATGTTTATTGAGATAGCGGTGTAGATATTTCCATGTTTATAGAGATAGCGGTGTAGATATTTCCATATTTATACAGATAACGGTGTAGATATTTCCATGTTTATACAGATAGCAGTGTAAATATTTCCATGTTTATACAGATCACGGTGTAGATATTTCCATGTTTATAAAGATAGCGGTGGAGATATTTCCATGTTTATACAGATAGCGGTGTAAAAATTTCCATGTTTATACAGATAGCGGTGTAGTTATTTCCATATTTATACAGATAGCGGTGTAGATATTTACATGTTTATACAGGTAGCGGTGAAGAAATTCCCATGTTTATACAGATTGCTTTGTTGATATTTCCATCTTTCTACAGATGTCAGTGTAGATATTTCCAAGTTTATACAGATGTCTGTGTATATATTTCTATGTTTATGCAAATGGCGGTGTAGATATTTCCATGTTTATAGAGATGGCGGTGTAGTTATTTCTATGTTTATAGAGATAGCGGTGTAAATATTTCCATGTTTATAGAGATGGTGGTGTAAGTATTTTCATGTTTATAGAGATAGCGGTGTAGACATTTCCATGTTTATACAGATAGCGTTGTAGATATTTCCATGTTTATATAGCTCGCGGTGTAGATATTTCCATCTTTATACAGATGGGAGTGGAGATATTTCCATGTTGATACAGATAGCGTTGTAGATATTTCCATGTCTATAGAGATAGCTGTGTAGATATTTCCATATTTATACAGATTGCGGTGTAGATATTTCCATCTTTATACAGATGGCGGTGTAGATATTTCCATGTTTATACAGATAGAATTGAAGATATTTCCATGTTTATACAGACAGTGGTGTAGATATTTCCAAGTTTATACAGATGGCGGTGTAGATATATCCATGTTTCTGAAGATGGCGGTGTAGATATTTTCATGTTTATAGAGATGGCGGTGTAGATATTTCCATGTATATAGAGATCTCAGTGTAGATATTTCCATGTTTATAGAGAAATTGGTGTAGGTATTTCCATGTTTATAGAGATAGCGGTGTAGACATTTCCATATTTGTACAGATAGCGGTGTAGGTATTTCCATGTTTATACAGATTGTGGTGCAGATATTTCCATGTTTCTACAGATGGCGGTGTAGATATTTCCTTGTTTATACAGACAGCGGTGTAGATATTACCATGTTTATACAGGTAGCGGTGTAGATATTTCCATGTTTACAGAGATAGTGGTGTAGTTATTTCCATCTTTGCACAGATTGCCGTGTAGATATTTCCATGTTTACGCAGATAGCTGTGTAGATATTTCCAAGTTTATACAGATAGTTGTGTAGATATTTCCATGTTTACACACATAGCGTTGTAGATATTTCCATGTTTATACAGATTGCGGTGTAGACATGTCCATGTTTATACAGAATGCGGTGTAGATATTTCCAAGTTTACACAGATAGCTGTGTAGATATTTCCATGTTTACACAGATAGCGTTGTAGATATTTCCATGTTTATACAGATAGGGGTGTAGATATTTCCATGTTTATACAGATAGCCGTGTAGATATTTCCATGTTTATACAGACAGCGGTGGAGATATTTCCATGTTTATACAGATAGCGGTGTAGATATTTCCATGTTTATACAGATGGCTGTGCCGATATTTCCATGTTTATACACAGTTCTCTGTAGATATTTCCATGTTTATATAGATGACAGTGTATATATTTAAAGGTTTATACAGATGACTGTGCAGATATTTCCGTGTTAATACAGATGGCGGTGTAGATATTTCCATGTTTATAGAGATACTGGTGTAGATATTTCCATGTTTATACAGATAGCGGTTTAAATATTTCCATCTTTATACAGATAGTGGTGTAGATATTTCCATGTTTATACAGATGGCGGTGTAGATACAGCCATGTTTCTGAATATGGCAGTGTAGATATTTTCATGTTTACATAGATGGCGGTGTAGATATTTCCATGTTTACAGAGATTGCGGTGTTGATATTTCCATGTTTATAGTGCAAATGGTGTAGGTATTTCCATGTTTATAGAGATAGCAGTGTAGACATTACCATATTTATACAGGTAGCGGTGTAGGTATTTCCATGTTTATACAGATGGCGGTGTAGATATTTCCATGTTTCTAAAGATGGCGGTGTAGATATTTCCTTGTTTATACAGATAGCGGTGTAGATATTTCCATATATATACAGATAGCGGTGTAGATATTTCCATGTTTATACAGATAGCGATGTAGATATTTCCATGTTTATAGAGATAGCGGTGTAGATATTTCCATGTTTATACAGATGGCTGTGTAGATATTTCCATGTGTATACAGATGGCAGTGTAGATATTTCCATGTTTATACATATAGCGGTGTAGATATTTCCATATTTACAGATATAGTGGTAAAGATATTTCCATCTTTGCACACATTGCGGTGTAGACATTGCAAACTTTCCACAGATAGCGGTGTAGATATTTCCAAGTTTACACAGATTCCTGTGTCAATAATTCCATGTTTACAGAGATATCATTGTAGATATTTCCATGTTTATACAGATAGTGGTGTAGTTATTTACATGTTGATACACATAGCGGTGTAGATATTTTCAGGGTTATACAGATAGTGGTGTAGATATTTCCAAGTTTTACAGATAGCTGTGTAGATATTTCCCTGTTTACACAGATAGCATTGTAAATATTTCCATGTTTACACAGATAGCGTTGTAGATATTTCCATGCTTACACAGATTGCGGTGTAGATATTTCCAAGTTTACACAGATAACTGTGTAGATATTTCCATGTTTACACAGATAGCGTTGTATATATTTCATTGTTTATAGAGATAGCGGTGTAGGTATTTCCATGTTTTTAAAGGTACCGGTGTAGGTAATTCCGTGTTTATAAAGATAGCGGTGGAGATATTTCCATGTTTACACAGATAGCGGTGTAAAAATTTCCATGTTTATACAGATAGCGGTGTAGTTATTTCCATATTTATACAGATAGCGGTGTAGATATTTCCATGTTTGTACAGGTAGCGGTGTAGAAATTCCCATGTTTATACAGATCGCTTTGTAGATATTTCCATATTTCTTCAGATGTCAGTGTAGATATTTCCAAGTTTATACAGATGTCTGTGTATATATTTCTATGTTTATGCAGATGGCGGTGTAGGTATTTCCATGTTTATAGAGATGGCGGTGTAGTTATTTCTATGTTTATAGAGATAGCGGTGTAAATATTCCATGTTTATAGAGATGGTGGTGTAAGTATTTTCATGTTTATAGATATAGCGGTGTAGACATTTCCATGTTTATACAGATTGCGGTGTAGATATTTCCATCTTTATACACATGGCGGTGTAGATATTTCCATGTTTATACAGATAGAATTGAAGATATTTCCATGTTTATACAGATAGTGGTGTAGATATTTCCAAGTTTATACAGATGGCGGTGTAGATACATCCATGTTTCTGAAGATGGCGTTGTAGATATTTTCATGTTTATAGAGATTGCAGTGTAGATATTTCCATGTTTATAGAGAAAGTGGTGTAGGTATTTCCATGTTTATAGAGATAGCGGTGTAGACATTTCCATATTTATACAGATAGCGGTGTAGGTATTTCCATGTTTATACAGATTGTGGTGTAGATATTTCCATGTTTCTACAGATGGCGGTGTAGATATTTCCTTGTTTATACAGACAGCGGTGTAGATATTTCCATGTTTATTGAGATAGCGGTGTAGATATTTCCATGTTTATAGAGATAGCGGTGTAGATATTTCCATATTTATACAGATAACGGTGTAGATATTTCCATGTTTATACAGATAGCAGTGTAAATATTTCCATGTTTATACAGATCACGGTGTAGATATTTCCATGTTTATAAAGATAGCGGTGGAGATATTTCCATGTTTATACAGATAGCGGTGTAAAAATTTCCATGTTTATACAGATAGCGGTGTAGTTATTTCCATATTTATACAGATAGCGGTGTAGATATTTACATGTTTATACAGGTAGCGGTGAAGAAATTCCCATGTTTATACAGATTGCTTTGTTGATATTTCCATCTTTCTACAGATGTCAGTGTAGATATTTCCAAGTTTATACAGATGTCTGTGTATATATTTCTATGTTTATGCAAATGGCGGTGTAGATATTTCCATGTTTATAGAGATGGCGGTGTAGTTATTTCTATGTTTATAGAGATAGCGGTGTAAATATTTCCATGTTTATAGAGATGGTGGTGTAAGTATTTTCATGTTTATAGAGATAGCGGTGTAGACATTTCCATGTTTATACAGATAGCGTTGTAGATATTTCCATGTTTATACAGCTCGCGGTGTAGATATTTCCATCTTTATACAGATGGGAGTGGAGATATTTCCATGTTGATACAGATAGCGTTGTAGATATTTCCATGTCTATAGAGATAGCTGTGTAGATATTTCCATATTTATACAGATTGCGGTGTAGATATTTCCATCTTTATACAGATGGCGGTGTAGATATTTCCATGTTTATACAGATAGAATTGAAGATATTTCCATGTTTATACAGACAGTGGTGTAGATATTTCCAAGTTTATACAGATGGCGGTGTAGATATATCCATGTTTCTGAAGATGGCGGTGTAGATATTTTCATGTTTATAGAGATGGCGGTGTAGATATTTCCATGTATATAGAGATCTCAGTGTAGATATTTCCATGTTTATAGAGAAATTGGTGTAGGTATTTCCATGTTTATAGAGATAGCGGTGTAGACATTTCCATATTTGTACAGATAGCGGTGTAGGTATTTCCATGTTTATACAGATTGTGGTGCAGATATTTCCATGTTTCTACAGATGGCGGTGTAGATATTTCCTTGTTTATACAGACAGCGGTGTAGATATTACCATGTTTATACAGGTAGCGGTGTAGATATTTCCATGTTTACAGAGATAGTGGTGTAGTTATTTCCATCTTTGCACAGATTGCCGTGTAGATATTTCCATGTTTACGCAGATAGCTGTGTAGATATTTCCAAGTTTATACAGATAGTTGTGTAGATATTTCCATGTTTACACACATAGCGTTGTAGATATTTCCATGTTTATACAGATTGCGGTGTAGACATGTCCATGTTTATACAGAATGCGGTGTAGATATTTCCAAGTTTACACAGATAGCTGTGTAGATATTTCCATGTTTACACAGATAGCGTTGTAGATATTTCCATGTTTATACAGATAGGGGTGTAGATATTTCCATGTTTATACAGATAGCCGTGTAGATATTTCCATGTTTATACAGACAGCGGTGGAGATATTTCCATGTTTATACAGATAGCGGTGTAGATATTTCCATGTTTATACAGATGGCTGTGCCGATATTTCCATGTTTATACACAGTTCTCTGTAGATATTTCCATGTTTATATAGATGACAGTGTATATATTTAAAGGTTTATACAGATGACTGTGCAGATATTTCCGTGTTAATACAGATGGCGGTGTAGATATTTCCATGTTTATAGAGATACTGGTGTAGATATTTCCATGTTTATACAGATAGCGGTTTAAATATTTCCATCTTTATACAGATAGTGGTGTAGATATTTCCATGTTTATACAGATGGCGGTGTAGATACAGCCATGTTTCTGAATATGGCAGTGTAGATATTTTCATGTTTACATAGATGGCGGTGTAGATATTTCCATGTTTACAGAGATTGCGGTGTTGATATTTCCATGTTTATAGTGCAAATGGTGTAGGTATTTCCATGTTTATAGAGATAGCAGTGTAGACATTACCATATTTATACAGGTAGCGGTGTAGGTATTTCCATGTTTATACAGATGGCGGTGTAGATATTTCCATGTTTCTAAAGATGGCGGTGTAGATATTTCCTTGTTTATACAGATAGCGGTGTAGATATTTCCATATATATACAGATAGCGGTGTAGATATTTCCATGTTTATACAGATAGCGATGTAGATATTTCCATGTTTATAGAGATAGCGGTGTAGATATTTCCATGTTTATACAGATGGCTGTGTAGATATTTCCATGTGTATACAGATGGCAGTGTAGATATTTCCATGTTTATACATATAGCGGTGTAGATATTTCCATATTTACAGATATAGTGGTAAAGATATTTCCATCTTTGCACACATTGCGGTGTAGACATTGCAAACTTTCCACAGATAGCGGTGTAGATATTTCCAAGTTTACACAGATTCCTGTGTCAATAATTCCATGTTTACAGAGATATCATTGTAGATATTTCCATGTTTATACAGATAGTGGTGTAGTTATTTACATGTTGATACACATAGCGGTGTAGATATTTTCAGGGTTATACAGATAGTGGTGTAGATATTTCCAAGTTTTACAGATAGCTGTGTAGATATTTCCCTGTTTACACAGATAGCGTTGTAAATATTTCCATGTTTACACAGATAGCGTTGTAGATATTTCCATGCTTACACAGATTGCGGTGTAGATATTTCCAAGTTTACACAGATAACTGTGTAGATATTTCCATGTTTACACAGATAGCGTTGTATATATTTCATTGTTTATAGAGATAGCGGTGTAGGTATTTCCATGTTTTTAAAGGTACCGGTGTAGGTAATTCCGTGTTTATAAAGATAGCGGTGGAGATATTTCCATGTTTACACAGATAGCGGTGTAAAAATTTCCATGTTTATACAGATAGCGGTGTAGTTATTTCCATATTTATACAGATAGCGGTGTAGATATTTCCATGTTTGTACAGGTAGCGGTGTAGAAATTCCCATGTTTATACAGATCGCTTTGTAGATATTTCCATATTTCTTCAGATGTCAGTGTAGATATTTCCAAGTTTATACAGATGTCTGTGTATATATTTCTATGTTTATGCAGATGGCGGTGTAGGTATTTCCATGTTTATAGAGATGGCGGTGTAGTTATTTCTATGTTTATAGAGATAGCGGTGTAAATATTCCATGTTTATAGAGATGGTGGTGTAAGTATTTTCATGTTTATAGAGATAGCGGTGTAGACATTTCCATGTTTATACAGATTGCGGTGTAGATATTTCCATCTTTATACACATGGCGGTGTAGATATTTCCATGTTTATACAGATAGAATTGAAGATATTTCCATGTTTATACAGATAGTGGTGTAGATATTTCCAAGTTTATACAGATGGCGGTGTAGATACATCCATGTTTCTGAAGATGGCGTTGTAGATATTTTCATGTTTATAGAGATTGCAGTGTAGATATTTCCATGTTTATAGAGAAAGTGGTGTAGGTATTTCCATGTTTATAGAGATAGCGGTGTAGACATTTCCATATTTATACAGATAGCGGTGTAGGTATTTCCATGTTTATACAGATTGTGGTGTAGATATTTCCATGTTTCTACAGATGGCGGTGTAGATATTTCCTTGTTTATACAGACAGCGGTGTAGATATTTCCATGTTTATTGAGATAGCGGTGTAGATATTTCCATGTTTATAGAGATAGCGGTGTAGATATTTCCATATTTATACAGATAACGGTGTAGATATTTCCATGTTTATACAGATAGCAGTGTAAATATTTCCATGTTTATACAGATCACGGTGTAGATATTTCCATGTTTATAAAGATAGCGGTGGAGATATTTCCATGTTTATACAGATAGCGGTGTAAAAATTTCCATGTTTATACAGATAGCGGTGTAGTTATTTCCATATTTATACAGATAGCGGTGTAGATATTTACATGTTTATACAGGTAGCGGTGAAGAAATTCCCATGTTTATACAGATTGCTTTGTTGATATTTCCATCTTTCTACAGATGTCAGTGTAGATATTTCCAAGTTTATACAGATGTCTGTGTATATATTTCTATGTTTATGCAAATGGCGGTGTAGATATTTCCATGTTTATAGAGATGGCGGTGTAGTTATTTCTATGTTTATAGAGATAGCGGTGTAAATATTTCCATGTTTATAGAGATGGTGGTGTAAGTATTTTCATGTTTATAGAGATAGCGGTGTAGACATTTCCATGTTTATACAGATAGCGTTGTAGATATTTCCATGTTTATACAGCTCGCGGTGTAGATATTTCCATCTTTATACAGATGGGAGTGGAGATATTTCCATGTTGATACAGATAGCGTTGTAGATATTTCCATGTCTATAGAGATAGCTGTGTAGATATTTCCATATTTATACAGATTGCGGTGTAGATATTTCCATCTTTATACAGATGGCGGTGTAGATATTTCCATGTTTATACAGATAGAATTGAAGATATTTCCATGTTTATACAGACAGTGGTGTAGATATTTCCAAGTTTATACAGATGGCGGTGTAGATATATCCATGTTTCTGAAGATGGCGGTGTAGATATTTTCATGTTTATAGAGATGGCGGTGTAGATATTTCCATGTATATAGAGATCTCAGTGTAGATATTTCCATGTTTATAGAGAAATTGGTGTAGGTATTTCCATGTTTATAGAGATAGCGGTGTAGACATTTCCATATTTGTACAGATAGCGGTGTAGGTATTTCCATGTTTATACAGATTGTGGTGCAGATATTTCCATGTTTCTACAGATGGCGGTGTAGATATTTCCTTGTTTATACAGACAGTGGTGTAGATATTACCATGTTTATACAGGTAGCGGTGTAGATATTTCCATGTTTACAGAGATAGTGGTGTAGTTATTTCCATCTTTGCACAGATTGCCGTGTAGATATTTCCATGTTTACGCAGATAGCTGTGTAGATATTTCCAAGTTTATACAGATAGTTGTGTAGATATTTCCATGTTTACACACATAGCGTTGTAGATATTTCCATGTTTATACAGATTGCGGTGTAGACATGTCCATGTTTATACAGAATGCGGTGTAGATATTTCCAAGTTTACACAGATAGCTGTGTAGATATTTCCATGTTTACACAGATAGCGTTGTAGATATTTCCATGTTTATACAGATAGGGGTGTAGATATTTCCATGTTTATACAGATAGCCGTGTAGATATTTCCATGTTTATACAGACAGCGGTGGAGATATTTCCATGTTTATACAGATAGCGGTGTAGATATTTCCATGTTTATACAGATGGCTGTGCCGATATTTCCATGTTTATACACAGTTCTCTGTAGATATTTCCATGTTTATATAGATGACAGTGTATATATTTAAAGGTTTATACAGATGACTGTGCAGATATTTCCGTGTTAATACAGATGGCGGTGTAGATATTTCCATGTTTATAGAGATACTGGTGTAGATATTTCCATGTTTATACAGATAGCGGTTTAAATATTTCCATCTTTATACAGATAGTGGTGTAGATATTTCCATGTTTATACAGATGGCGGTGTAGATACAGCCATGTTTCTGAATATGGCAGTGTAGATATTTTCATGTTTACATAGATGGCGGTGTAGATATTTCCATGTTTACAGAGATTGCGGTGTTGATATTTCCATGTTTATAGTGCAAATGGTGTAGGTATTTCCATGTTTATAGAGATAGCAGTGTAGACATTACCATATTTATACAGGTAGCGGTGTAGGTATTTCCATGTTTATACAGATGGCGGTGTAGATATTTCCATGTTTCTAAAGATGGCGGTGTAGATATTTCCTTGTTTATACAGATAGCGGTGTAGATATTTCCATATATATACAGATAGCGGTGTAGATATTTCCATGTTTATACAGATAGCGATGTAGATATTTCCATGTTTATAGAGATAGCGGTGTAGATATTTCCATGTTTATACAGATGGCTGTGTAGATATTTCCATGTGTATACAGATGGCAGTGTAGATATTTCCATGTTTATACATATAGCGGTGTAGATATTTCCATATTTACAGATATAGTGGTAAAGATATTTCCATCTTTGCACACATTGCGGTGTAGACATTGCAAACTTTCCACAGATAGCGGTGTAGATATTTCCAAGTTTACACAGATTCCTGTGTCAATAATTCCATGTTTACAGAGATATCATTGTAGATATTTCCATGTTTATACAGATAGTGGTGTAGTTATTTACATGTTGATACACATAGCGGTGTAGATATTTTCAGGGTTATACAGATAGTGGTGTAGATATTTCCAAGTTTTACAGATAGCTGTGTAGATATTTCCCTGTTTACACAGATAGCGTTGTAAATATTTCCATGTTTACACAGATAGCGTTGTAGATATTTCCATGCTTACACAGATTGCGGTGTAGATATTTCCAAGTTTACACAGATAACTGTGTAGATATTTCCATGTTTACACAGATAGCGTTGTATATATTTCATTGTTTATAGAGATAGCGGTGTAGGTATTTCCATGTTTTTAAAGGTACCGGTGTAGGTAATTCCGTGTTTATAAAGATAGCGGTGGAGATATTTCCATGTTTACACAGATAGCGGTGTAAAAATTTCCATGTTTATACAGATAGCGGTGTAGTTATTTCCATATTTATACAGATAGCGGTGTAGATATTTCCATGTTTGTACAGGTAGCGGTGTAGAAATTCCCATGTTTATACAGATCGCTTTGTAGATATTTCCATATTTCTTCAGATGTCAGTGTAGATATTTCCAAGTTTATACAGATGTCTGTGTATATATTTCTATGTTTATGCAGATGGCGGTGTAGGTATTTCCATGTTTATAGAGATGGCGGTGTAGTTATTTCTATGTTTATAGAGATAGCGGTGTAAATATTCCATGTTTATAGAGATGGTGGTGTAAGTATTTTCATGTTTATAGAGATAGCGGTGTAGACATTTCCATGTTTATACAGATTGCGGTGTAGATATTTCCATCTTTATACACATGGCGGTGTAGATATTTCCATGTTTATACAGATAGAATTGAAGATATTTCCATGTTTATACAGATAGTGGTGTAGATATTTCCAAGTTTATACAGATGGCGGTGTAGATACATCCATGTTTCTGAAGATGGCGTTGTAGATATTTTCATGTTTATAGAGATTGCAGTGTAGATATTTCCATGTTTATAGAGAAAGTGGTGTAGGTATTTCCATGTTTATAGAGATAGCGGTGTAGACATTTCCATATTTATACAGATAGCGGTGTAGGTATTTCCATGTTTATACAGATTGTGGTGTAGATATTTCCATGTTTCTACAGATGGCGGTGTAGATATTTCCTTGTTTATACAGACAGCGGTGTAGATATTTCCATGTTTATACAGGTAGCGGTGAAGATATTTCCATGTTTACAGAGATAGCGGTGTAGTTATTTCCATCTTTGCACAGATTGCCGTGTAGATATTTCCATGTTTATGCAGATAGCTGTGTAGATATTTCCAAGTTTATACAGATAGTTGTGTAGATATTTCCATGTTTACACACATAGCGTTGTAGATATTTCCATGTTTATACAGATTGCGGTGTAGACATGTCCATGTTTATACAGAAAGCGGTGTAGATACTTTCATGTTTATACAGATAACGGTGGAGATATTTCCATGTTTATAGAGACTGCGGTATAGATATTTCCATGTTTATACAGATAGCGGTGTAGATATTTCCATGTTTACAGAGATAGCAGTGTAGATATTTCCATCTTTGTACACATTGCTGTGTAGACTTTTCCATTTTTACACAAATATCTGTGTAGATATTTCCAAGTTTACACAGATAGCTGTGTAGATATTTCCATGTTTACACAGATAGCGTTGTAGATATTTCCATGTTTATACAGATAGGGGTGTAGATATTTCCATGTTTATACAGATAGCCGTGTAGATATTTCCATGTTTATACAGACAGCGGTGGAGATATTTCCATGTTTATACAGATAGCGATGTAGATATTTCCATGTTTATACTGATAGCGGTGTAGATATTTCCATGTTTATAGAGATAGCAGTGCAGATATTTCCATGTTTATACAGATGGCTGTGTAGATATTTCCATGTGTATTCAGATGGCGGTGTAGATATTTCCATGTTTATACAGATGGCGCTGTAGATATTTCCATGTTTATACAGATGGCAGTGTTGATATTTCCATGTTTATACAGATATCAGTGTAGATGTTTCCATGTTTACAGAGATAGCGGTGTAGGTATTTCCATCTTTGCACAGATTGTGGTGGAGGTATTGCCAAATTTACACAGATAGCGGTGTAGATATTTCCAAGTTTACACAGATAGCTGTGTAGATATTTCCATGTTTACAGAGATATGATTTTAGATATTTCCGTGTTTATACAGATTGCGGTGTAGTTATTTCCATGTTGATACAGATAGCGGTGTAGATATTTCCATGTTTGTACAGGTAGCGGTGTAGAAATTCCCATGTTTATACAGATCGCTTTTTAGAGATTTCCATGTTTGTAGAGATAGCGGTGCAGATATTTCCATGTTTATACAGATAGCGGTGTACATATTTCCATGTTTATACAGATCGTGGTGTGGATATTTCCATGTTTATACAGATACCGGTGTAGATATTTCCATGTTTATAGAGACCGCAGTGTAGATATTTCCATGGGTATAGAGATAGCAGTGTAGATATTTCCATGTTTGTATAGAATGCGGTGTTGATGTTTCCATCTATACACAGATTTCCGTTTAGGTATTTCCATGTGTATACAGATGGCATTGTAGATATCTCCATGTTTATACAGATTGTGGTGTAGATATTTCCATGTTTACACAGATGACTGTATAGGTATTTCCATGTTTATACAGATGGCGATGTAGATATTTCCAAGTTTATAGAGATAGTGGTGTAGATATTTGCATATTTATATAGATAACGGTGTAGGAGTTTCCATGTTTATACAGATAGCGGTGTAAATGTTTCCATGTTTTTAAAGATCACGGTGTAGATATTTCCATGTTTATAGAGATAGCAGTGTAGATATTTCCATGTTTATACAGATAGCGGTGTAGATATTTCAATGTTTATACCGTCCGCGGTGTAGATATTTCCATGTTTGTACAGATGGCGGTGTTGCTATTTCCATCTACACACAGATGTCCGTGTAGATATTTCCATGTTTATACAGATGGCGGCGCAGATATTTCCATGGATATGTAGATGGCGGTGTAGATATTTCCATGTTTATACACGTAGCGGTGTAGTTATTTCCATGTTTATATAGATAGCGGTGTAGATATTTCCATGTATGTACACATTGCTGTGTAGATATTTCCATGTTTATACAGATAACATTGTAAGTATTTCCATGTTTATACAGATGGCAGTGTAGATATTTCGATGTTTATAGAGATAGCAGTGGAGATATTTCCATGTTTATGCACATGGAGATGTAGATATTTTCATGTTTATACAGATGACTGTGTAGATATTTGCATGTTTTTCCAGATGGAGGTGTAGATATTTCCATGTTTATGCAGATAGCGGTGTGGCTATTTCCATGTTTATACACATAGCTGTGTAGATATTTCCATGTTTATAGAGGTGGCTGAGTAGATATTTCCATGTTTATACAGATGGCTGTGTAGATATTTCCATGTTTATACCGATGGCGGTGTAGATGTTTCCATGTGTATACAGATAGTGGTGTAGATTTTTCCATGTTTATACAGATGACTGTGAAGGTATTTCCATGTTTATACAGATGGCGGTGTAGATATTTCCATGTTTATAGAGATAGCCATGTAGATATTTCCATGTTTATAAAGATAGCGGTGTAGGAATTTCCATGTTTATAGAGATAGTGTTGTAGGTATTTCAATATTTATAGAGATAGCAGAGTAGATATTTCCAAGTTTATACAGATAGCGGTGTAGATATTTCCATGTATTTACAGATAGCGGTGTAGACATTTCCATGCTTTTACAGATCGTGGTGTAGATATTTCCATGTTTATGCAGATAGCGGTGTAGGTATTTCAATGTTTATACACTTAATGGGGTAGATATTTCCATGTTTACAGAGATAGCGGTGTAAATATTTTGATATTTACAGATTGCGGTGTACATGTTTTCATCTTTCACAGATAGCGGTGTTCATATTTCCATGTTGACACAGAGAGCTATGTAGATATTTCCAGATGATTGTGTACGTATTTCCATGTTTATACAGATTGCGATGTAGATATTTCCATGTTTTTACAGATGGCGGTGTAGATATTTCCATGTATATACAGATAGCGGTGTGGATATTTCCATGTTTATAGAGACAGCGGTGTAGATATTACCATGTTTACACAGATAGCGGTTTAGTTATTTCCATCTTTGCACAGATTGCGATGTAGATATTTCCATCTTTACAAAGATAGCAGTGTAGATATTTCCATGTTTACACAGATAGTGGTGTAGATGTTTCCATGTTTATACAGACAACTCTGTAGGTATTTCCATGTTTATACAGATGGCAGTGTAGATATTTCTATGTTTATACAGATGGCGGTGCAGATATTTTCATGTTTATACAGTTGGCGGCGTAGATATTTCCATGTTTATACAGATGGCAGTGTAGATATTTCTATGTTTATACAGATGGCGGTGCAGATATTTTCATATTTATACAGTTGGCGGCGTAGATATTTCCATGTTTATTGAGATGGCCATGTAGATAATTCCATGTTTATACAGATAGCGGTGAATACATTTTCATGTTTATAGAGATAGCGGTGTAGATATTTCCATGTTCATAAAGATGGCGGTGTAGGTATTTCCATGTTTATAGAGATAGCGGTATAGATATTTCCATATTTATAGAGATAGCGGTGTAGACATTTCCACGTTTATAGAGATAGTGGTGTTCGTAAGTCCATGTTTATACAGATAGCGTTGTAGATATTTCCATGTTTATACAGCTCACGGTGTAGGTATTTCCATCTTTATAGAGATGTCAGTGTAGGAATTTCCTTGTTTATGCAGATAGCGGTGTAGATATTTCCATGTTTATGCAGATAGCGGTATAGGTTTTCCATGTTTATAGAGATAGCGGTGTAGATATATCCATGTTTATACAGATGGCTGTGTAGTCTTTTCCATGTGTATTCAGATGGCAGTGTAGATATTTCCATGTTTATACAGATGTAGGAGTAGATATTTCCATGTTTATACAGATGACTGTGGAGATATTTCCATATTTTTACAGATGGCGGTGTAGATATTTCCTTGTTTATACAGATATCGGTGTCGATATTTCCATGTTTATAGGGATAGCGATGTAGATATTTCCATGTTTATAGAGATGGCTGTGAGGATATTTCCATGTTTATTCTGATGGCAGTGTAAATATTTCCACCTTTATACAGATAGTGTTGAAGATATTTCCATGTTTATACAGATGACTGTGTAGGTATTTCCATGTATATACAGAAGGCAGTGTAGATATTTCCAAGTTCATACAGATAGCCATGTATATATTTCCATGTTTATACAGATAGCCGTGTATACATTTCCATGTTTATAGAGATAGCGGTGTGGATATTTCCATATTTATTCAGATAGCAGTGTAGATATCTCCATGTTTATACAGGAAGAGGTGTAGATATCTCCATGTTTATACAGATCACGGTGTAGATGTTTCCATCTTTCTACAGATGGCAGTGTAGATATTTCTACGTTTATACAGATGGCGGTGTAAATATTTCCATTTTTACACAGATCGCGGTGTAGATATTTCCATGTTTATGCAGATGGCGGTGTAGATATTTCCATGTTTACTGAGATTGCGTTGTAGATATTTCTATGTTTATAGAGATAGTGGTGTAGATAATTCCATGTTTATGGAGATGGCGGTGTAGGTATTTCCATGTTTATAGAGATAGTGTGGTAGATATTTCCATGTTTACAGTCAGTGCTGTAGATATTTCCATGTTTATACAGATAGTGGTGTTGGTATTTCCATCTTTATACACATAGCTGTGTAGATATTGCCATGTTTATACAGCTCGCGGTGTAGATATTTCCATCTTTATATAGATGGCAGTGTAGTAATTTCCATGTTTATGCAGATAGTGGTGTAGATTTTCCATGTTTATACAGATATCGGTGTAGTTATTTCCATGTTTACAGAGATAGGGTGTAGGTATTTTCATGTGTATACAGATAGCGGTGCAGATGTTTCCAAGTTTATACTGATGGCTGTGTAGATATTTCCACGTGTATACACATGGTCGTGTAGATATTTCCATGTCTATAGAGATGGTGTTGTAGATATTTCCATGTATATACAGATGACTGTGTAGATATTTCCATGTTTCTACAGATGGCGGTGTTGAGAGTTCCATGATTATAGAGATAGCAGTGTAGATATTTCCATGTTTATACAGATAGCGGTGAAGATATTTCCATGTTTATAGGGATAGCATTGTATATATTTCCATCTTTGCACAGATTGTGGAGCAGATATTTCCATCTTTACACAGATAGCGTTGTAGATATTTCCATGTTTATAGAGATAGCCATGGAGATATTTCCATGTTTATAAAGATAGCGCTGTAGACATTTCCATGTTCATAGAGAGAGCGGTGTAGATATTTCCTCATTTATACAGATAGCTGTGTAGATATTTCCATGTTTATACAGGTAGAGGTGTAGATATTTCCATGTTTATGCAGATCTCGGTGAAGATATTTCCATCTTTCTACAGATGGCAGTGTAGATATTTCTATGTTTATAGAGATGGCAGTGTAGATAATTCCATATTTATACAGACGGCGGTGTAGTTATTTCCATGTTTATGCTGATGGCGGTGTAGATAATTCCATGTTTATAGAGACGGCAGTGTAGATATTTCTAAGTTTGTAGAGATAGCAGTGTAGATATTTACATGTTTATACAGATGGCGGTGTAGATATTTCCATGTTTATAGAGATGGTGGTGTAGATATTTCCATGTATATACAGATGACTGTGTAGATATTTCCATGTTTATACAGATGGCGGTGTAGATATTTCCATATTTATAGAGATAGCCTTGTAAATATTTCCATGTTGATACAGATAGCGGTGTAGATATTTCCCTGTTTATACAGATAGCGGTGCAGATAATTCCATGTTTATAGAGATAGCGTTGTAGATATTTCCATCTTTGCACAGATTTCAGTGTAGATATTTCCACCTTTCCTCAGAAAGCGGTGTAGATATTTCCATGTTTACACAGATAGCTGTTTAGGTATTTCCATGTTTACACAGATAGCATTGTAGATATTTCCTGGTTTATACAGATAGCGGTGTAGATATTTCCATGTTTATACAGATAGCGGTGCAGGTAATTCCATGTTTATAGAGATAGAGTTGTAGATATATCCATCTTTGCACAGATTGCAGTGTAGATATTTCCATCTTTCCACAGAGAGCGGTGTAGATATTTCCATGTTTACACAGATAGCTGTTTAGATATTTCCATGTTTACACAGATAGCATTGTAGATATTTCCAGGTTTATAGAGATAGCGGTGTAGATATTTCCATGTTTATACAGATAGCGGTGTAGATGTTTCCATGTCTATACAGATAGCGGTGGAGGTATTTCCATGTTTATACAGATCGTGGTGTAGATATTTCCATGTTTATACAGATAGAAGTGTGGATATTTCCATGTTAACACAGATAGTCTTGTAGATATTTCCATCGTTATACAGATAGCGGTGTAGATATTTCCATGTTTATACAGATAGTGTTGTAGATTTTCCATGTTTATACAGATAGCGGTGTAGATATTTCCATGTTTATAAAGATAGCGGTGTCGATAATTCCATGTTTATACCGATAGCGGTGTAGATATTTCCATATTTATACCTATAGCGATGTAGATATTTCCATGTTTATACAGAGAATGGTGGAGATATTTCCATGTTTATACAGATGGCGGTGTAGATATCTCCATGTTTATACAGATAGTAGTGTAGATATCTCCATGTTTATACAGATGACTGCGTATATATTTCCATGTTTATACAGATGGCGTTGTAAATATTTCCACGTTTATACAGATAGCCATGTAGATACTTCCATGTTTATACAGATAGCGGTGTAGGAATTTCCATGTTTATAGAGATAACGGTGTAGATATTTCCATGTTTATACACATGGCAGTGTAGAGATTTCCATGGGTATACAGATGGCAGTGTAGTTATTTCCATGTTTATACAGACGGAAGTGTAGCTATTTCCAAGTTTATACAGATAGCGGTGTAGATATTTCCATGTTTCTACAGATAGCGGTGTAGATATTTCCATGTTTATACATATAGCTGTGTAGGTATTTCCATGTTAATAGAGATAGCGGTGTAGATATTTCCATGTTTATACAGATGGCAGTGTAGATATTTCCATGTGTATAGAGATGGCAGTGTAGATATTTCCAGGTTTCTACAGATGGAGTTGTAGATATTTCCATGTTTATACAGATGACTGTGTAGGTATTTTCACGTTTTTACAGATGGCGGTGTAGATATTTCCCTGTTTATATAGATAGCGGTGTGGCTATTTCCATGTTTATACAGATAACAATGTAGATATTTCCATGTTTATAGAGATGGCTGTGTAGGTATTTCCATGTTTATACATATGGCAGTGTAGATAATTCCATGTTTATACAGATAGTGGTGTAGATATTTCCATGTTTATACAGATGACAGTGTAGTTATATCCATGTTTATACAGACTGCGTTGTAGATATTTCCATGTTTATAGAGATAGCCATGTAGATATTTCCATGTTTATACAGATAGCGGTGTTGCCATTTCCATGTTTATAGTGATAGCGGTGTAGATATTTCCATATTTACACAGATAGTGGTGTAGGTATTTCCATGTTTATACAGATAGCGGTGTAGATATTTCCATGTTTATACAGATAGTGTTGTAGATTTTCCATGTTTATACAGATAGCGGTGTAGACATTTCCATGTTTATAAAGATAGCGGTGTAGATATTTCCATGTTTATACCAATAGCGGTGTAGATATTTCCATATTTATACCGATAGCGATGTAGATATTTCCATGTTTATACAGAGAGCGGTGGAGATATTTCCATGTTTATACAGATAGCAGTGTAGATATTAGCATGTTTACAGAGATAGCGGTGTAGATATTTCCATCTTTGCACAGATTGCGGTGTAGATATTTCCATCTTTACACAGATAGCGGTGTCCATATATCCATGTATACACACATAGCTGTTTAGGTATTTCCATGTTTACACAGATAGTGTTGTAGATATTTCCATGTTTACACCGATAGCGGTGTAGATATTTCCATATTTATAGAGATTGTGGTGTAGATATTTCCATATTTATGCAGATAGCGGTGTAGATATTTTCATGTTTATACAGAGTGTGTTGTTGATTTTCCATGTTTATACAGATAGCGGAGTAGATATTTCCATGTTTATACAGATAGCGGTGTACATATTTCCATGAGTATGCAGATAGCGTTGGAGATATTTCCGTGTTTATACAGATAGCGGTGGAGATATTTCCATGTTTCTACAGATGGCGGTGTAGATATTTCCAAGTTTATACAAATCGTGGTGTAGATATTTCCATGTTTATGGAGATAGCGGTGTAGATATTTCCATATTTATACAGATAGCGGTGTAGATATTTCCATCTTTATTCAGATGGCGGTGTAGATATTTCCATGTTTATACAGATGACAATGTAGATATTTCTATGTTTATACAGATAGCGGTGCAGATATTTTCATGTTCATACAGATGGCGGTGTAGATATTTCCATTTTTATACAGATCGTGGTGTATATGTTTCCATGTTTATACAGATAGCAGTGTAGATATTTCCATGTTTACACAGATAGTGTTGTAGATATTTCCAAGTTTATACAGAGAGCGGTGTACATATTTCCAAGTTTATACAGATAGCGGTGTAGATGTTTCCATGTTTATACAGATCGCTGTGGAGATATTTCCATGTTTATACAGATCGTGGTGTAGATTTTCCATGTTTATGGAGATAGCGGTGTAGATATTTCCATATTTATACAGATAGCGGTGTAGATATTTCCATGTTTATTCAGATGGTGGTGTAGGTATTTCCATGTTTATACAGGTGGTGTATATATTTCCATGTTTATACTGACAGTGGTGTAGATATTTCTATGTTTGTACAGATATTGGTGGAGATATTTCCATGTTTACGCACATAGCGGTGTAGATATCTCCATGTTTACAGAGATGGCGGTGTAGATAATTCCATATTTGCGCAGATTGCGGTGTAGATATTTCCATCTTTACTCACAAAGCGGTGTACATATTTCCATGTTTACACAGATAGCTGTGTAGATATTTCCATGTTTACACAGATAGTGTTGTAGATATTTCCATGTTTATACAGATCGCGGTGTATATATTTCCATGTTTATGCAGACGGCGGTGTAGATATTTCCATGTTTGTAGAGATGGTGGTGTAGATGTTTCTATGTTTATAGAGATAGCGGTGTAGATAATTCCATGTTTATAGAGATGGTGGTGTAGGTATTTCCATGTTTATAAAGATAGTGGAGTAGATATTTCCATGTTTATTCAGATAGCGGTGTAGATATTTCCATGCTTATACAGATAGTGGTGTTGATATTTCCATGTTTATACATATAGTGGTGTAGACATTTCCATGTTTATTCTGCTCGCGGTGCAGGTATTTCCATGTTTATACAGATGGCAGTGTAGGTATTTCCATGTTTATGCAGATAGCGGTGTAGTTATTTCCATGTTTATACAGATAGCAGTGAATATCTTTCCATGTTTATAGAGATAGCGGTGTAGGTATTTCCATGTGTATTCAGATAGCGCTTCAGATGTTTCCAAGTTCATACTGATGGCTGTGTAGATATTTCCATGAGTATACACATGCCAGTGTAGATATTTCCATGTTTATAGAGATGGTGGTGTAGATATTTCCAAGTATATACAGATGACTGTGTAGATATTTCAATGTTTATACAGATACTAGTGCAGATATTTCCATGTTTATAGAGATAGCGGTGTAAATATTTCCATGTTTGCACAGATTGCAGTGCAGATATTTCCATCTTTACACAAATAGCGGTGTAGATATTTCCATGTTTACACAGATAGCTCTGTAGACATTTCCATGTTTACACAGATAGCGTTGTAGATATTTCCATGACTATACAGATAGCTGTGTAGATGTCACCATGTTTATACAGATGACTGTGTAGGTATTTCCATGTGTATACAGATTGCGGTGTAGATATTTCCATCTTTACAAAGATAGCGGTGTAGATATTTCCTTTTTTACACAGATTGCGGTGTAGATATTTCCATGTTTACACAGATAGTGGTGTAGATGTTTCCATGTTTATACAGATAGTGTTGTAGATTTTCCATGTTTATACAGATAGCGGTGTAGATATTTCCATGTTTATAAAGATAGCGGTGTAGATATTTCCATGTTTATACCGATAGCGGTGTAGATATTTCCATATTTATACCGATAGCAATGTAGATATTTCCATGTTTATACAGAGAGAAGTGGAGATATTTCCATGTTTATACAGATGGCGGTGTAGATATTTCCATGTTTCTACAGATAGCGGTGTAGATATTTCCATGTTTATACAGATAGCTGTGTAGGTATTTCCATGTTAATAGAGATAGCGGTGTAGATATTTCCATGTTTATACAGATGTCAGTGTAGATATTTCCATGTGTATAGAGATGGCAGTGTAGATATTTCCAGGTTTCTACAGATGGAGTTGTAGATATTTCCATGTTTATACAGATGACTGTGTAGGTATTTTCACGTTTTTACAGATGGCGGTGTAGATATTTCCCTGTTTATATAGATAGCGGTGTGGCTATTTCCATGTTTATACAGATAACAATGTAGATATTTCCATGTTTATAGAGATGGCTGTGTAGATATTTCCATGTTTATACAGATGGCAGTGTAGATATTTCCATGTTTATACAGATAGTGGTGTAGATATTTCCATGTTTATACAGATGACAGTGTAGTTATATCCATGTTTATACAGACTGCGTTGTAGATATTTCCATGTTTATAAAGATAGCCATGTAGATATTTCCATGTTTATACAGATAGCGGTGTTGCCATTTCCATGTTTATAGTGATAGCGGTGTAGATATTTCCATATTTACACAGATAGTGGTGTAGGTATTTCCATGTTTATACAGATAGCGGTGTAGATATTTCCATGTTTATACAGATAGTGTTGTAGATTTTCCATGTTTATACAGATAGCGGTGTAGACATTTCCATATTTATAAAGATAGCGGTGTAGATATTTCCATGTTTATACCAATAGCGGTGT
Source organism: Pan troglodytes (assembly GCF_028858775.2). NCBI lineage: Eukaryota > Metazoa > Chordata > Mammalia > Primates > Hominidae > Pan > Pan troglodytes. Next base: position 1,877,298 of record NC_072405.2, on the reverse strand, counting down.
AGATATTTCCATATTTATACCGATAGCGATGTAGATATTTCCATGTTTATACAGAGAGCGGTGGAGATATTTCCATGTTTATACAGATGGCGGTGTAGTTATCTCCATGTTTATACAGATAGTAGTGTAGATATCTCCATGTTTATACAGATGACTGTGTATGTATTTCCATGTTTATACAGATGGCGTTGTAGATATTTCCACGTTTATACAGATAGCCATGTAGATACTTCCATGTTTATACAGATAGCGGTGTAGGAATTTCCATGTTTATAGAGACAACGGTGCAGATATTTCCATGTTTATACACATGGCAGTGTAGAGATTTCCATGGGTATACAGATGGCAGTGTAGTTATTTCCATGTTTATACTGACGGAAGTGTAGCTATTTCCAAGTTTATACAGATAGCGGTGTAGATATTTCCATGTTTCTACAGATAGCGGTGTAGATATTTCCATGTTTATACAGATAGCTGTGTAGTTATTTCCATGTTAATAGAGATAGCGGTTTAGATATTTCCATGTTTATACAGATGGCAGTGTAGATATTTCCATGTGTATAGAGATGGCAGTGTAGATATTTACAGGTTTCTACAGATGGAGTTGTAGATATTTCCATGTTTATACAGATGAATGTGTAGGTATTTTCATGTTTGTACAGATGGCGGTGTAGATATTTCCCTGTTTATATAGATAGCGGTGTGGCTATTTCCATGTTTATACAGATAGCAATGTAGATATTTCCATGTGTATAGAGACGGCTGTGTAGATATTTCCATGTTTATACAGATGGCAGTGTAAATATTTCCATGTTTATACAGATAGTGGTGTAGATATTTCCATGTTTATACAGATGACAGTGTAGGTATTTCCATGTTTATACAGACGGCGTTGTAGATATTTCCATGTTTATAGAGATAGCCATGTAGATATTTCCATGTTTATACGGATAGCGGTGTTGCCATTTCCATGTTTATAGTGATAGCGGTGTAGATATTTCCATATTTACACAGATAGTGGTGTAGGTATTTCCATTTTTATACAGATAGCGGTGTAGATATTTCCATGTTTATACAGATAGCAGTGTAGATATTTCCATGTTCATACAGAACGTGGTGTAGATATTTCCATGTTTATACAGATAGCGGTGTAGATATTTCCATGTTTATACAGATAGCAGTGTAGATATTAGCATGTTTACAGAGATAGCGGTGTAGATATTTCCATCTTTGCACAGATTGCGGTGTAGATATTTCCATCTTTACACAGATAGCGGTGTACATATATCCATGTATACACACATAGCTGTTTAGGTATTTCCATGTTTACACAGATAGTGTTGTAGATATTTCCATGTTTACACCGATAGCGGTGTAGATATTTCCATATTTATAGAGATTGTGGTGTAGATATTTCCATATTTATGCAGATATCGGTGTAGATATTTTCATGTTTATACAGAGTGTGTTGTTGATTTTCCATGTTTATACAGATAGCGGAGTAGATATTTCCATGTTTATACAGATAGCGGTGTACATATTTCCATGACTATGCAGATAGCGTTGGAGATATTTCCGTGTTTATACAGATAGCGGTGGAGATATTTCCATGTTTCTACAGATGGCGGTGTAGATATTTCCACGTTTATACAAATCGTGGTGTAGATATTTCCATGTTTATGGAGATAGCGGTGTAGATATTTCCATATTTATACAGATAGCGGTGTAGATATTTCCATCTTTATTCAGATGGCGGTGTAGATATTTCCATGTTTATACAGATGACAATGTAGATATTTCTATGTTTATACAGATAGCGGTGCAGATATTTTCATGTTCATACAGATGGCGGTGTAGATATTTCCATTTTTATACAGATCGTGGTGTATATGTTTCCATGTTTATACAGATAGCAGTGTAGATATTTCCATGTTTACACAGATAGTGTTGTAGATATTTCCAAGTTTATACAGAGAGCGGTGTAGATATTTCCAAGTTTATACAGATAGCGGTGTAGATGTTTCCATGTTTATACAGATCGCTGTGGAGATATTTCCATGTTTATACAGATCGTGGTGTAGATATTTCCATGTTTATGGAGATAGCGGTGTAGATATTTCCATATTTATACAGATAGCGGTGTAGATATTTCCATGTTTATTCAGATGGTGGTGTAGGTATTTCCATGTTTATACAGGTGGTGTATATATTTCCATGTTTATACTGACAGTGGTGTAGATATTTCTATGTTTGTACAGATAGTGGTGTAGATATTTCCATGTTTACGCACATAGCAGTGTAGATATCTCCATGTTTACAGAGATGGCGGTGAAGATAATTCCATATTTGCCCAGATTGCGGTGTAGATATTTCCATCTTTACTCACAAAGCGGTGTACATATTTCCATGTTTACACAGATAGCTGTGTTGATATTTCCATGTTTACACAGATAGTGTTGTAGATATTTCCATGTTTATACAGATTGCGGTGTATATATTTCCATGTTTATGCAGACGGCGGAGTAGATATTTCCATGTTTGTAGAGATGGTGGTGTAGATATTTCTATGTTTATAGAGATAGCGGTGTGGATAATTCCATGTTTATAGAGATGGTGGTGTAGGTATTTCCGTGTTTATAAAGATAGTGGAGTAGATATTTCCATGTTTATTCAGATAGCGGTGTAGATATTTCCATGCTTATACAGATAGTGGTGTTGATATTTCCATGTTTATACATATAGTGGTGTAGACATTTCCATGTTTATTCTGCTCGCGGTGCAGTTATTTCCATGTTTATACAGATGGCAGTGTAGGTATTTCCATGTTTATGCAGATAGCGGTGTAGTTATTTCCATGTTTATACAGATAGCAGTGAATATCTTTCCATGTTTATAGAGATAGCGGTGTAGGTATTTCCATGTGTATTCAGATAGCGCTTCAGATGTTTCCAAGTTCATACTGATGGCTGTGTAGATATTTCCATGAGTATACACATGGCAGTGTAGATATTTCCATGTTTATAGAGATGGTGGTGTAGATATTTCCAAGTATATACAGATGACTGTGTAGATATTTCCATGTTTATACAGATACTAGTGCAGATATTTCCATGTTTATAGAGATAGCGGTGTAAATATTTCCATGTTTGCACAGATTGCAGTGCAGATATTTCCATCTTTACACAAATAGCGGTGTAGATATTTCCATGTTTACACAGATAGCTGTGTAGACATTTCCATGTTTACACAGATAGCATTGTAGATATTTCCATGACTATACAGATAGCTGTGTAGATGTCACCATGTTTATACAGATGATTGTGTAGGTATTTCCATGTGTATACAGATTGCGGTGTAGATATTTCCATCTTTACAAAGATAGCGGTGTAGATATTTCCTTTTTACACAGATTGCGGTGTAGATATTTCCATGTTTACACAGATAGTGGTGTAGATGTTTCCATGTTTATACAGATAGTGTTGTAGATTTTCCATGTTTATACAGATAGCGGTGTAGATATTTCCATGTTTATAAAGATAGCGGTGTAGATATTTCCATGTTTATACCGATAGCGGTGTAGTTATTTCCATATTTATACTGATAGCAATGTAGATATTTCCATGTTTATACAGAGAGCAGTGGAGATATTTCCATGTTTATACAGATGGCAGTGTAGATATCTCCATGTTTATACAGATAGTAGTGTAGATATCGCTATGTTTATACAGATGACTGTGTATGTATTTCCATGTTTATACAGATGGCGTTGTAGATATTTCCACGTTTATACAGATAGCCATGTAGATACTTCCATGTTTATACAGATAGCGGTGTAGGAATTTCCATGTTTATTGAGATAATGGTGTAGATATTTCCATGTTTATACACATGACAGTGTAGAGATTTCCATGGGTATACCGATGGCAGTGTAGATATTTCCATGTTTATACAGACGGAATTGTAGCTATTTCCAAGTTTATACAGATAGCGGTGTAGATATTTCCATGTTTCTACAGATAGCAGTGTAGATATTTCCATGTTTATACAGATAGCTGTGTAGGTATTTCCATGTTAATAGAGATAGCGGTGTAGATATTTCCATGTTTATACAGATGGCAGTGTAGATATTTCCATGTGTATAGAGATGGCAGTGAAGATATTTCCAGGTTTCTACAGATGGAGTTGTAGATATTTCCATGTTTATACAGATGACTGTGTAGGTATTTTCATGTTTTTACAGATGGCGGTGTAGATATTTCCCTGTTTATATAGATAGCGGTGTGGCTATTTCCATGTTTATACAGATAGCAATGTAGATATTTCCATGTTTATAGAGATGGCTGTGTAGATATTTCCATGTTTATACAGATGGCAGTGTAGATATATCTATGTTTATACAGATAGTGGTGTAGATATTTCCATGTTTATACAGATGACAGTGTAGTTATTTCCATGTTTATACAGACGGCGTTGTAGATATTTCCATATTTATAGAGATAGCCATGTAGATATTTCCATGTTTATACAGATAGCGGTGTACATATTTCCATGAGTATGCAGATAGCGTTGGAGATATTTCCATGTTTATACAGATAGCGGTGGAGATATTTCCATGTTTATACAGATGGCGCTGCAGATATTTGCCTGTTTATACAGATAGCGGTGTAGATATTTCCATGTTTATGGAGATAGCGGTGTAGTTATTTCCATATTCATGCAGATAGCGGTGTAGATATTTCCATGTTTATTCAGATGGCGGTGTAGATATTTCCATGTTTATACAGATGACAATGTAGATATTTCTATGTATATACAGATGGCGGTGCAGATATTTTCATGTTCATACAGATGGCGGTGTAGTTATTTCCATTTTTATACAGATCGTGGTGTATATGTTTCCATTTTTATACAGATAGCAGTGTAGGTATTTCCATGTTTACAGAGATAGTGTTGTAGTTATTTCCAAGTTTATACAAAGAGCGGTGTAGATATTTCCATGTTTATACAGGTAGCGGTGTTCATATTTCCATGTTTATACAGATCGTGGTGTAGATATTTCCATTTTCCTCAGATGGCAGTTTAGATATTTCCATTTTATACAGATGGCGGTGTAGATATTTCCATGTTCATTCAGAAGGCGGTGTAGAAATTTCCACGTTTACATAGATGGCGGTGTTGATATTTCTCCGTTTATAGAGATAGCGGTGTAAATATTTCCATGTGTATAGAGATGGTGGTGTAGGTATTTCCATGTTTATAATGACAGTGGTGTAGATATTTCCATGTTTATTCACATAGTGGTGTAGGTATTTCCATGTTTATACAGATGTCGGTGCAGATATTTCCATGTTTATGGAGATGGCCATGTAGATATTTCCATGTTTATAAAGATAGCGGTGTAGACATTTCCATGTGTATAGAGATAGTGGTGTAGATATTTCCATATTTATACAGATAGTGGAGTAGATATTTCCATGTTTATACAGATAGTGATGTAGATATTTCCATGTTTATACAGATAGCTGTGTAGGAATATCCATGTTTATGCAGATTGTGGTGTAGATATTTCCATGTTTATACAGATAGCGGTGTAGATATTTCCATGTTTACAGAGATAGAAGTGTAGATATTTCCATATTTGCAAAGATTGCTGTGTAGATATTTCCATCTTCACACAGATTGCGGTGTACATATTTCCATGTTTAAACAGACAGCTGTGTACATATTTCCAAGTTTACACAGATAGTGTTGTAGATATTTCCATGTTTGTACAGATTGCAGTGTAGATATTTCCATGTTTATACAGACAGCGTTGTAGATATTTCCATGTTTATACAGAGAGCGGTGTAGATGTTTCCATGTTTATACAGATAGCGGTGTAGATATATCCATGTTTATACAGATCACAGTGTAGATATTTCCATGTTTTTACAGACAGCGGTGTAGATATTTCCATCTTTGTATAGATAGCGGAATAGATATTTCCATATTTACAGAGATAGATGTGTAGATATTTCCATATTTCCACAGATTGCGGTGTAGACGTTTCCACCTTTATACAGAGAGCGGTGTAGAAATTTCCATGTTTATACAGATAACGGTGTAGATATTTCCATCTTTATACAGATGACTGTGTAGATATTTCCATGTGTATACAGATGGCAGTGTAGAAATTTCCATGTTTATGCAGATAGTGGTGTGGCTATTTCCATGTTTATAGAGGTAGCGTTGTAGATATATCCATGTTTATAGAGATGGCTGTGTAGGTATTTCCATGTTTATACAGATGGCAGTGTAGATATTTCCACGTTTCTACAGATAGTGGAGTAGATGTTTCCATGTTTATACAGATGACTGTGTAGCTATTTCCATGTATATACAAATGGCAGTGTAGATATTTCCATGTTTATAGAGATAGCGGTGTAGTTATTTCCGTGTTTATACAGATGGCAGTGTAGATATTTTCATGTTTATACAGAAGGCGGTGTAAGCATTTCCATGTTTATAGAGATAGCGGTGCAGATATTTCCATATTTATACAGATAGCGGAGTAGATATTTCCATGTTTATACAGATAGTGGTGTAGATATTTCCATGTTTATACAGATTGTGGTGTAGATATTTCCATGTTTTCAGAGATAGAGGTGTAGATATTTCCATATTTGCACTGATTGCGGTGTAGATATTTCCATCCTCACACAGATTGCTGTTTACATATTTCCATGTTTACACAGACAGCTGTGTAGATATTTCCTTGTTTACACAGATAGTGTTGGAGGTATTTCCATGTTTATAGAGATTGCGGTGTAGATATTTCCATGTTTATAAAGATAGCAGTGTAGATATTTCCATGTTTATACAGATAGCGGTGGAGATATTTCCATGTTTATACAGATAGCGCTGTAGATATTTGCATGTTTATACAGATAGCAGTGTAGATATTTCCATGTTTATACAGATAGCGGTGTAGATATTTCCATGTTTATACAGATAGCGGAGTAGATATTTCCATGTTTATACAGATAGTGATGTAGATATTTCCATGTTTATACAGATAGCTGTGTAGGAATATCCATGTTTATGCAGATTGTGGTGTAGATATTTCCATGTTTATACAGATAGCGGTGTAGATATTTCCATGTTTACAGAGATAGAAGTGTAGATATTTCCATATTTGCAAAGATTGCTGTGTAGATATTTCCATCTTCACACAGATTGCGGTGTACATATTTCCATGTTTAAACAGACAGCTGTGTACATATTTCCAAGTTTACACAGATAGTGTTGTAGATATTTCCATGTTTGTACAGATTGCAGTGTAGATATTTCCATGTTTATACAGACAGCGTTGTAGATATTTCCATGTTTATACAGAGAGCGGTGTAGATGTTTCCATGTTTATACAGATAGCGGTGTAGATATATCCATGTTTATACAGATCACAGTGTAGATATTTCCATGTTTTTACAGACAGCGGTGTAGATATTTCCATCTTTGTATAGATAGCGGAATAGATATTTCCATATTTACAGAGATAGATGTGTAGATATTTCCATATTTCCACAGATTGCGGTGTAGACGTTTCCACCTTTATACAGAGAGCGGTGTAGAAATTTCCATGTTTATACAGATAACGGTGTAGATATTTCCATCTTTATACAGATGACTGTGTAGATATTTCCATGTGTATACAGATGGCAGTGTAGAAATTTCCATGTTTATGCAGATAGTGGTGTGGCTATTTCCATGTTTATAGAGGTAGCGTTGTAGATATATCCATGTTTATAGAGATGGCTGTGTAGGTATTTCCATGTTTATACAGATGGCAGTGTAGATATTTCCACGTTTCTACAGATAGTGGAGTAGATGTTTCCATGTTTATACAGATGACTGTGTAGCTATTTCCATGTATATACAAATGGCAGTGTAGATATTTCCATGTTTATAGAGATAGCGGTGTAGTTATTTCCGTGTTTATACAGATGGCAGTGTAGATATTTTCATGTTTATACAGAAGGCGGTGTAAGCATTTCCATGTTTATAGAGATAGCGGTGCAGATATTTCCATATTTATACAGATAGCGGAGTAGATATTTCCATGTTTATACAGATAGTGGTGTAGATATTTCCATGTTTATACAGATTGTGGTGTAGATATTTCCATGTTTTCAGAGATAGAGGTGTAGATATTTCCATATTTGCACTGATTGCGGTGTAGATATTTCCATCCTCACACAGATTGCTGTTTACATATTTCCATGTTTACACAGACAGCTGTGTAGATATTTCCTTGTTTACACAGATAGTGTTGGAGGTATTTCCATGTTTATAGAGATTGCGGTGTAGATATTTCCATGTTTATAAAGATAGCAGTGTAGATATTTCCATGTTTATACAGATAGCGGTGGAGATATTTCCATGTTTATACAGATAGCGCTGTAGATATTTGCATGTTTATACAGATAGCAGTGTAGATATTTCCATGTTTATACAGATAGCGGTGTAGATATTTCCATGTTTATACAGATAGCGGAGTAGATATTTCCATGTTTATACAGATAGTGATGTAGATATTTCCATGTTTATACAGATAGCTGTGTAGGAATATCCATGTTTATGCAGATTGTGGTGTAGATATTTCCATGTTTATACAGATAGCGGTGTAGATATTTCCATGTTTACAGAGATAGAAGTGTAGATATTTCCATATTTGCAAAGATTGCTGTGTAGATATTTCCATCTTCACACAGATTGCGGTGTACATATTTCCATGTTTAAACAGACAGCTGTGTACATATTTCCAAGTTTACACAGATAGTGTTGTAGATATTTCCATGTTTGTACAGATTGCAGTGTAGATATTTCCATGTTTATACAGACAGCGTTGTAGATATTTCCATGTTTATACAGAGAGCGGTGTAGATGTTTCCATGTTTATACAGATAGCGGTGTAGATATATCCATGTTTATACAGATCACAGTGTAGATATTTCCATGTTTTTACAGAGAGCGGTGTAGATATTTCCATCTTTGTATAGATAGCGGAGTAGATATTTCCATATTTACAGAGATAGATGTGTAGATATTTCCATATTTCCACAGATTGCGGTGTAGACGTTTCCACCTTTATACAGAGAGCGGTGTAGAAATTTCCATGTTTATACAGATAACGGTGTAGATATTTCCATCTTTATACAGATGACTGTGTAGATATTTCCATGTGTATACAGATGGTAGTGTAGAAATTTCCACGTTTATGCAGATAGCGGTGTGGCTATTTCCATGTTTATAGAGGTAGCGTAGTAGATATATCCATGTTTATAGAGATGGCTGTGTAGGTATTTCCATGTTTATATAGATGGCAGTGTAGATATTTCCACGTTTCTACAGATAGTGGAGTAGATGTTTCCATGTTTATACAGATGACTGTGTAGCTATTTCCATGTATATACAGATGGCAGTGTAGATATTTCCATGTTTATAGAGATAGCGGTGTAGTTATTTCCGTGTTTATACAGATGGCAGTGTAGATATTTTCATGTTTATACAGAAGGCGGTGTAAGCATTTCCATGTTTATAGAGATAGCGGTGCAGATATTTCCATATTTATACAGATAGCGGAGTAGATATTTCCATGTTTATACAGATAGTGGTGTAGATATTTCCATGTATATACAGATTGTGGTGTAGATATTTCCATGTTTTCAGAGATAGAGGTGTAGATATTTCCATCCTCACACAGATTGCTGTGTACATATTTCCATGTTTACACACACAGCTGTGTAGATATTTCCTTGTTTACACAGATAGTGTTGGAGGTATTTCCATGTTTATAGAGATTTCGGTGTAGATATTTCCATGTTTATAAATATAGCAGTGTAGATATTTCCATGTTTATACAGATAGCGGTCGAGATATTTCCATGTTTATACAGATAGCGCTGTAGATATTTGCATGTTTATACAGATAGCCGTGTAGATATTTCCATGTTTATACAGATAGCGGTGTAGATATTTCCATGTTTATACAGATAGCGGTGTAGATATTTCCATGTTAATACACAGAGCGGTGGAGATATTTCCATGTTTATACAGATAGCGGTGGAGATATTTCAATGTTTATAGAGATGGTGGTGTAGATACTTTCAAGTATATGCTGATCGCGGTGTAGATATTTCCATGTTTATAGAGATAGTGTTGTAAATATTTCCATGTTTATACAGGTATCGGTGTAGATATTTCCGTGTTTACAGAGATAGCGGTGTAGATACTTCCATATTTATAGAGATAGCGGTGTAGATATTTGTATGTTTATTCAGATGGCGGTGTAGATATTTCCATGTTTATAAAGAGAGCGGTGTAGACATTTCCATGTTTATAGAGATAGCGGTGTGGATATTTCCATATTTATACAGATAACGGAGGAGATATTTCCATGTTTATACAGATTGTGGTGTAGATATTTGCATGTTTATACAGATAGTTGTGTAGATATATCCATGTTTATACAGATTGTGGTGTAGATATTTCCATGTTTATACAGATAGCGGTGTCGATATTTCCATGCTTATACAGAGAATGGTGTAGATATTTCCATGTTTACAGAGATAGATGTGTAGATATTTCCATATTTGCACAGATTGCGGTGTAGATATTTCCATCTTCACACAGATTGTGCTGTACATATTTCCATGTTTACACAGACAGCGGTGTAGATACTTCCATGTTTATACAGATTGTGGTGTAGATATTTCCATGTTTATAGAGATTGCGGTGTAGATATTTCCATGTTTATACAGATAGCGGTGTAGATATTTCCATGTTTATACAGATAGCGGTGTAGATATTTCCATGTTTATACAGATAGCGGTATAGATATTTCCATGTTTATACAGTGAGTGGAGGAGATATTTCCATGTTTATACAGATAGCGGTGGAGATATTTCCATGTTTCTAGAGATGGTGGTATAGATATTTCCAAGTTTATGCAGGTAGCATTGTAGATATTTCCATGTTTATAGAGATAGCGGTGTAGATATGTCCATGTTTATACAGGTAGCGGTGTAGATATTTCCATGTTTACAGAGATATCGGTGTAGATATTTCCATATTTATGCAGATAGCGGTTTAGATATTTGTATGTTTATTCAGATGGTTGTGTAGATATTTTCATGTTTATACAGATAGCAGTGTGGCTATTACCATGTTTATACAGATGGCAGTGTAGATATATCCATGTTTATACAGATAGTGGAGTAGATATTTCCATGTTTATAAAGATAGCGGTGAAGATATTTCCAGGTTTATAGAGATAGCGGTGGAGATATTTCCATGTTCATAGAGATAGCGATGGAGATATTTCCATGTTTGTACAGGTAACGATGTCGATATTTCCATGTCTAAGCAGATAGTGGGGTAGATATTTCCGTGTTTATGCAGATAGCGGTGTAGATATTTCCATGTTTATATAGATAGCCATGTAGATATTTCCATGTTTATGCAGATAGCGGTGTCGACATTTCCATGTTTATAGGGATAACGGTGTGGATATTTCCATATTTATACAGATAGCGGTGTAGATATCTCCATGTTTATACGGATAGCGGTGTAGATATTTCCATGTTAATACAGAGAGCGGTGGAGATATTTCCATGTTTATACAGATAGCGGTGGAGATATTTCAATGTTTATAGAGATGGTGGTGTAGATATTTTCAAGTATATGCAGATAGCGGTGTAGATATTTCCATGTTTATAGAGATAGTGGTGTAAATATTTCCATGTTTATACAGGTAGCGGTGTAGATATTTCCGTGTTTACAGAGATAGCGGTGTAGATAGTTCCATATTTATAGAGATAGCGGTGTAGATATTTGTATGTTTATTCAGATGGCGGTGTAGATATTTCCATGTTTATAAAGAGAGCGGTGTAGACATTTCCATGTTTATAGAGATAGCGGTGTGGATGTTTCCATATTTATACAGATAACGGAGGAGATATTTCCATGTTTATACAGATTGTGGTGTAGATATTTGCATGTTTATACAGATAGCGGTGTAGATATATCCATGTTTATACAGATTGTGGTGTAGATATTTCCATGTTTATACAGATAGCGGTGTCGATATTTCCATGCTTATACAGAGAGTGGTGTAGATACTTCCATGTTTACAGAGATACATGTGTAGATATTTCCATATTTGCACAGATTGCGGTGTAGATATTTCCATCTTCACACAGATTGCTCTGTACATATTTCCATGTTTACACAGACAGCGGTGTAGATACTTCCATGTTTACACAGATAGTGTTGTAGATATTTCCATGTTTATAGAGATTGCGGTGTAGGTATTTCCATGTTTATACAGATAGCGGTGTAGATATTTCCATGTTTATACAGATAGCAGTATAGATATTTCCATGTTTATACAGTGAGTGGAGGAGATATTTCCATGTTTATACAGATAGCGGTGGAGATATTTCCATGTTTCTAGAGATGGTGGTGTAGATATTTCCAAGTTTATGCAGGTAGCGTTGTAGATATTTCCATGTTTATAGAGATAGCGGTGTAGATATGTCCATGTTTATACAGGTAGCGGTGTAGATATTTCCATGTTTACAGAGATATCGGTGTAGATATTTCCATATTTATACAGATAGCTGTTTAGATATTTGTATGCTTATTCAGATGGTTGTGTAGATATTTTGATGTTTATACAGATAGCGGTGTGGCTATTACCATGTTTATACAGATGGCAGTGTAGGTATATCCATGTTTATACAGATAGTGGAGTAGATATTTCCATGTTTATAAAGAAAGCGGTGAAGATATTTCCAGGTTTATAGAGATAGCGGTGGAGATATTTCCATGTTCATAGAGATAGCGATGGAGATATTTCCATGTTTGTACGAATAACGAGGTAGATATTTCCATGTCTATGCAGATAGCGGTGTAGATATTTCCATGTTTATACAGATAGCGGTGTAGATATTTCCACGTTTATACAGATAGCGGTGGAGATATTTCCATGTGTATACAGATGGCGGTGTAGATATTTCCATGTTTCTACAGATGACTGTGTAGATATTTCCATATTTTTATAGATGGCGGTTTAGATATTTCCATGTTTATACAGATAGCGGTTTATCTATTTCCATGTTTATTCAGATAGCGATGTAGATATTTCCATGTTTATAGACATGGCTGTGAAGGTATTTCCATGTTTATACAGATGGCAGTGTAGATATTTCCATATTTATAGAAATAGCCATGTAGATATTTCCATGTTTAGGCAGATAGCGCTGTAGACATTTCCACGTTTATAGAGATAGCGGTGTAGATATTTCCATATATATACAGATAGCGATTTAGATATTTCCATGTTTATACAGATAGCGGTGTAGGTGTTTCCATGTTTATACAGATAGCGGTGTAGATATATCCATGTTTATACAGATCATGGTGTAGATAATTCCATGTTTATACAGACAGCGGTGTAGATATTTCCATGTTTATATAGATAGCGGAGTAGATATTTCCATATTTACAGAGATATATGTGTAGATATTTCCATATTTCCACAGATTGCGGTGAAGATATTTCAACCTTTATACAGATAGCGGTGTAGATATTTCAACGTTTATACAGATAGTCGTGTAGATGATTCCATGTTTATACAGATGACTGTGTAGCTATTTCCATGTATATACAGATGGCAGTGTAGATATTTCCATGTTTATACATAACGCGGTGTAGACATTTCGATGTTTATAGAGATAGCGGTGTAGATATTTCCATATTTATACAGATAGCGGAGTAGATATTTCCATGTTTATACAGAGTGTGTTGTTGATTTTCCATGTTTATACAGATAGCTTGGTAGATATTTCCATGTATATACAGATAGCGGTGTACATAGTTCCATGAGTATGCAGATAGCGTTGGAGATATTTCCATGTTTATACAGATAGCGGTGGAGATATTTCCATATTTATACAGATAGCGGTGTAGGTATTTCCATGTTTATACAGACAGCAGTGTAGATATTTCCATGTTTATACAGGTAGCGGTGTCGATTTTTCCAAGTTTACAGAGATAGCGTCGTAGTTATTTCCATCTTTGCACAGATTGCCGTGTAGATATTTCCATGTTTACGCAGATAGCTGTGTAGATATTTCCAAGTTTACACAGATAGCTGTGTAGATATTTCCATGTTTACACTCATACCGTGGTAGATATTTCCATGTTTAAACAGATTGCCGTGTAGATATGTCCATGATTATACAGATAGCGGTGCAGATAATTTCATGTTTATACAGATAGCGGTGGAGATATTTCCATGTTTATAGAGACTGCGGTATAGACATTTCCATGTTTATACAGATAGCGGTGTAGATATTTCCATCTTTACAGAGATAGCTGTGAAGGTATTTCTATCTTTGCACAGATTGCGGTGTAGCTATTGCCAAATTTACACAGATAGCGGTGTAGATATTTCCAAGTTTACACAGATAGCTGTGTAGATATTTCCATGTTTACAGAGATAGCATTGTAGATATTTCCATATTTATACAGATTGCGATGTAGTTATTTCCATGTTGATACAGACAGCGGTGTAGATATTTCCATTTTTTAAAGGTAGCAGTGTAGAAATTCCCATGTTTATGCAGATCGCTTTATAGACATTTCCATCTTTCTACAGATGTCAGTGTAGATATTTCCAAGTTTATACAGATGGCGGTGTAGATATTTCCATGTTTATACAGAGGTCTGTGTAGATATTTCCATGTTTATGCAGATGGCGGTGTAGATATTTCCATGTTTATAGGGATGGCGGTGTAGTTATTTCTATGTTTATAGAGATAGCGGTGTAAATATCTCCATGTTTATAGAGATGGTGGTGTAAGTATTTTCATGTTTATAGAGATAGCGGTGTAGATATTTCCATGTTTATACAGATAACGTTGTTTGTGTTTCCATGTTTATACAGATAGCGGTGTAGATATTTCCATGTTTATACAGCTCGCGGTGTAGATATTTCCATCTTTATACAGATGGCAGTGTAGATATTTCCATGTTTATACAGATAGCGGTGTAGGTATTTCCATGTCTATAGAGATAGCGGTGTAGTTATTTCCATATTTATACAGATTGCGGTGTAGATATTTCCATCTTTATACAGATGGCAGTGTAGATATTTCCATACTTATGCAGATGGCAGTGAAGACATTTCCATGTTTATACAGATAGTGGTGTAGATATTTCCATGTTTATACAGATGGCGGTGTAGTTACATCCATGTTTCTGAAGATGGCGGTGTATATATTTTCATGCTTATAGAGATGGAGCTGTAGATATTTCCACGTTTATAGAGATTGCGGTGTAGATATTTCCATGTTTATAGAGATAGCGGTGTAGGTATTTCCATGTTTATGGAAATAGCGGTGTAGATATTTCCATGTTTATACAGATGGCTGTGTAGATATTTCCATGTGTATACAGATGGCAGTGTAGATATATCCAGGTTTATACAGATGACTGTGTAGATATTTTCATGTTTTTACACATGGCGGTGTTGATATTTCCATATTTATAGAGATAGCGGTGTCACAATTTCTATGTTTCTTCAGACAGCAGTGTAGATATTTCCATGTTTATAGAGATAGTTGTGTAGATTTTCCCACGTTTGTACAGATAGCGGTGTAGATATTTCCTTGTTTATCCAGATGGCAGTGTAGATATTTCCATGTTTATACAGATAGTGGTGTAGATATTTCCATGTTTATACAGATAGCAGTGTAGATTTCTCCATGTTTATGCAGATAACGGGGTAGATATTTCCATGTTTACAGAGATAGCGTTGTAGATATTTTGATATTTGCACAGATTGGAGTGTAAATATTTTCATCTTTACATAGATAGCGTTGTACATATTTCCATGTCTACACAGATAGCTGTGTAGATATTTTCATGTTTACACAGATATTGTTGTAGATATGTCCATGTTTATACAGATAGCGGTGTAGATATTTCCATGTTTATAAAGATAGCGGTGTAGATATTTCCATGTTTATACAGATATCGGTGTAGATATTTCCATGTTTATACAGAGAACGGTGTAGATATTTCCATGTTTATACAGATTGCGGTGTGGCTAATTCCATGTTTATAGAGATAACGGTGTAGATATTTCCATGCTTATACAGATAGCTGTGTAGCTATTTCCATGTGTATACAGATGGCAGTGTAGATATTTCCATGTTTATACAGATGGAAGTGCAGACATTTCAATGTTTATACAGATAGCAGTGAAGATATTTCCATGTTTATGGAGACAGCTGGGTAGATATTTCCATGTTTATACAGAAGGCAGTGTAGACATTTCCATGTTTATAGAGATAGTGGTGTAGATATTTCCACGTTTTACAGATAGCGGTGTAGATATTTACATGTTTATGCAGATAGCGGTGTAGATATTTCCATATTTACTGAGATAGCGGTGTAGATATTTCCATCTTTGCACATATTGCGGTGTGGATATTTCCATCTTTACACAGATAACTGTGTAGAAATTTCCAAGTTTACGAAGATAGCTATGTAGATATTTCCATGTTTACACAGATAGCATTGTAGATATTTCCATGTTTATATAGATAGCGGTGTTGGTATTTCCATGTTTTTACACTGAGCGGTGTAGATATATCCAAGATTATACAGCTCGCGTTGTAAGTATTTCCATCTTTATACAGATGGCGGTGTAGACATTACCATGTTTATGCAGATAGGGGTGAAGATATTTCCATGTTTACAGAGAAAGCGGTGTAGATATTTGCATCTTTCCACAGATTGTGGTGTAGATATTTACATCTTTACAAAGATAGCTATGTAGATATTTCCAAGTTTACAGAGATAGCGGTGTAGATATTTCCATGTATATACACATGGCTGTGTAGATATTTCCATGTTTATACAGATGGCGGTGTAGATATTTCCATGTTTATACAGATAGCGGAGTAGATATTTCCATGTTTATAGAGATAGCGGTGTAGGTATTTCCATGTTTATAGACATAGCGGTGTAGATATTTCCATGTTTATATGGATGGCCTTGTAGGTATTTCCATGTTTATACCGATAGCCGTGTTGGTATTTCCACGTTTATACAGATAGCGATGTAGATATTTCCATGTTTATACAGTTCGCGGTGCAGATATTTGTATCTTTATACAAATGGCATTGTAGATATTTCCTTATTCACACAGATGGCGGTGTAGATGTTTCCATGTTTATACAGACGGCGGAGTAGTTAGTTCCATGTTTATGGAGATGGCATTGTAGATATTTTCATGTTGATAGAGATGGCGGTGTAGATATTTCCATGTTTATAGAGATAGCAGTGTAGATATTTACATGTTTATACAGATGGCTGTGTAGATATTTCCATGTGTATACAGATGGCATTGTAGATATTTCCATGTTTATACAGATGACTGTATAGGTATTTCCATGTTTTTACAGATGGCAGTGCCGATATTTCCATGTTTATACAGATAGCGGTGTGTAGATATTTCCATGGATATGTAGATGGCGGTGTAGATATTTCCATGTTTATACAGATATCGGTGTGTAGATATTTCCATGTTTATACAGATAGGGGTGTAGATATTTCCATGTTTATACAGATCGTGGTGTAGATATTACCATGTTTATATAGATGTTGGTGTAGATATTACCATGTTTATACAGATAGCGGTGTAGATATTTCCATGTTTACACAGATCGCGGTGTAGATATTTCCATGTTTATAGAGATAGCAGTGTAGATATTTACATGTTTATACAGATGGCTGTGTAGATATTTCCATGTGTATACAGATGGCATTGTAGATATTTCCATGTTTATACAGATAACTGTATAGGTATTTCCAGGTTTTTACAGATGGCAGTGCAGATATTTCCATGTGTAAAGAGATAGCAATGTAGATATTTCCATGTTTGTACAGATGGCGGTGTTGATATTTCCATCTATACACAGATGGCCGTGTAGATATTTCCATGTTTATACAGATGGAGGCGTAGATATTTCCATGAACATGCAGATGGCGGTGTAGATATTTCCATGTCTATACAGATAGCGGTGTAGATATTTCCATGTTTATACAGATAGCGGTGTAGATATTTCCATGTTTACACAGATGGTGGTGTAGATATTTCCGTGTTTATACACATGGTGGAGTAGATACTTCCATCTTTATGGAGATGCCAGTGTAAATATTTTCATGTTTATAGAGATGGCGGTGTAGATATTTCCATATTTATAGAGATAGCGGTGTACATATTTCCATCTTTCTACAGATGGCAGTGTAGATATTTCCATGTTTATACAGATGGCCGTGTAGATATTTCCATATTTATACAGATGTCTGTGTAGATATTTCCATGTGTATACAGATGGTATTGTAGGTATTTCCATGTTTATACAGATGGTGGTGTAGATATTTCCATGTTTATTCAGATGACTGTGTAGATATTTCCATGTTTTTACAGATGGCAGTGTAGATATTTCAATATATATAGAGATGGCACTGTAGATATTTCCTTGTTTAAACAGATAAGGGTGGAGTTATTTCCATGTTTATACAGACAGCAGTGGAGATATTTCCATGTTTATAAACATAGCGGTGTACATATTTCCATGTTTACAGAGACAGCGGTGTAGGTATTTAAATGTTTATACAGATAGCGGTGCAGATATTTCCATGTTTACACAGATGCCTCTGCAGGTATTTCCATATTTATACAGAGGGCTGTGTAGATATTTCTATGTTTATACAGATGGCAGTGTAGATATTTCCATGTTCCTACACATGACTGTGTAGGTATTTCCATGTTTATACAGATGGCTTTGTAGATATTTCCATGTTTATAGAGATAGCAGTGCAGATATTTCCATGTTTATACAGATAGCGGTGTATATATTTCCATGTTTATACATATCATGGTGTAGATATTTCCATGTTTACACAGATACCGGTGTAGATATTTCCATGTTTATACAGACCGCAGTGTAGATATTTCCATGTTTATAGAGATAGCAATGTAGATACTTCCATGTTTATACAGTTGGCGGTGTTGATGTTTCCATCTATACACAGATTGCCGTGTAGCTATTTCCATATGTATACAGATGGCATTGTAGATATTTCCATGTTTATACAGATGGTGGTGTAGATATTTCCATGTTTACACAGATGACTGTATAGGTATTTCCATCTTTATACAGATGGCGGCGTAGATATTTCCATGTTTATAGAGATAGTGGTGTAGATATTTCCATATTTATACAGATAACGGTGTAGATATTTCCATGTTTATACAGATAGCCGTGTAAATATTTCCATGTTTATAGAGATCACGGTGTAGATATTTTCATGATTATAGAGATAGCGGTGTAGATATTTCCACGTTTATACAGATAGCGGTGTAGATATTTCCATGTTTATACAGACCGCGGTGAAAATATTTCCACGTTTATACAGATAGCGTTGCAGATATTTCCATGTTTGTACAGATGGCGGTGTTGATATTTCCATCTATACACAGATGACCGTGTAGATATTTCCATGTTTATACAGATGGCGGCGAAGCTATTTCTATGGATATGTAGATGGCGCTGTAAATATTTCCATGTTTATTCAGATAGCTGTGTAGTTATTTCCATGTTTATATAGATAGCGGTGTATGTATTTCCATATATATACACATGGCTGTGTAGATATTTCCATGTTTATACAGATGGCGGTGTAGATATTTCCATGTTTATACAGATAACTTTGTAAGTATTTCCATGTTTATACCGATGGCGGTGTAGATATTTCGATGTTTATAGAGATAGTAGTGGAGATATTTCCATGTTTATACAGATAGCGGTGTAGATATTTCCATGTTTATACTGATCGCGGTGTAGATATTTCCATGTTTATAGAGATGGAAGTGTAGATATTTCCATGTTCATAGAGATAGCGTTGTTGATTTTTCCATGTTTACAGAGATAGCTGTGTGGATATTTCCATGTTTATACAGATAGGGTTGTAGATTTTTCCATGTTCATAGAGATGGCGGTGTAGATATTTCCATGTTTATATAGATCACGTTGTAGATATTTCCATGTTTATACAGATCGCGGTGTAGATATTTCCATGTTTATACAGATCATGGTGTAGATATTTCCATGTTTATTCAGATTGCGGTGTTGATATTACCATGTTTATAGGGATAGCGGTGCAAATATTTCCACATTTATACAGATAGCGGTGTAGTTATTAGCATGTTTATACAGATAGCGGTTTAGATATTTCCATGTATAAACAGATGTCTGTGTATATATTTCCATGTTTAAACAGATGGCGGTGTAGATATTTCCTTGTTTATTCAAATAGCAGTGTAGTTATTTCCATTTTTCTACAGATAGCGGTGTAGATATTTCCATGTATATACAGATGGCTGTGTAGATATTTCCATGTTTATACAGATGACTTTGTAGGTATTTCCATGTTTATACAGATGGCGGTGTAGGTATTTCCATGTTTATAGAGATAGCTGTGTAGATATTTCCATGTTTATACAGATAGCGGTGTAGATATTTCCATGTTTATACAGATCACGGTGTAGATATTTCCATGTTTATACAGATAGCGGTGAAGATATTTCCATGTTTATACAGATCGCAGTGTAGATATTTAAATGTTTATTCAGATAGCGGTGTAGATATTTCCATGTTTATACAGATAGCGGTGTAGATATTTCCATGTTTATACACATAGCGCTGTAGATATTTCCATGTTTATACAGATGGCGGTGTAGATATTTCCATGTTTATAGAGATGGCGGTGTAGATATTTCCATGTTTATAGAGATAGCGGTGTAGATATATCCACGTTCATAGAGATAGCACTGAGGATATTTCCATGTTTATACAAATGGCGGTGTAGATATTTCCACGTTTATATAGATGGTGGTGTAGATATTTCCATGTTTATACAGATAGCGGTGTAGATATTTCCATGTTTATACAGATCGCGGTGAAGATATTTCCATGTTTATACAGATCGCGGTGTAGGTGTTTCCATGTTTATACAGATCGCGGTGTAGATATTTCCATGTTTATACAGATAGCGGTGTAGGTGTTTCCATGTTTATACAGATCGCGGTGTAGATATTTCCATGTTTATACAGATAGCGGTGTAGGTGTTTCCATGTTTATACAGATCGCGGTGTAGATATTTCCATGTTTATACAGATAGCGGTTTAGATATTTCCATGTTTATACAGATAGCGGTGTAGATATTTCCATGTTTATAGAGATAGCGGTGTAGGTATTTCCATGTTTATAGACATAGCGGTGTAGATATTTCCATGTTTATATAGATGGCGTTGTAGATATTTCAATGTTTATACTGATAGCGGTGTTGGTATTACCACGTTTATACAGATAGCGATGTAGATATTTCCATGTTTATACAGCTCGCGGTGCAGATATTTATATCTTTATACAGATGGCATTGTAGATATTTCCTTATTCACACAGATGGCGGTGTAGATGTTTCCATGTTTAAATAGATTGTGGAGTAGTTGGTTCCATGTTTATGGAGATGGCAGTGTAGATATTTCCATGTTTATACAGATGGTGGTGTAGATATTTCCATGTTTACACAGATGACTTTATAGGTATTACCATGTTTATACAGATGGCGGTGTAGATATTTCCATGTTTATAGAGATAGCGGTGTAGATATTTCCATATTTATACAGATAACGGTGTAGATATTTCCATGTTTATACAGATAGCCGTGTAAATATTTCCATGTTTATATAGATCACGGTGTAGATATTTTCATGTTTATAGAGATAGCGGTGTAGATATTTCCATGTTTATACAGATAGCGGTGTAGATATTTCCATGTTTATACAGACCGCGGTGAAAATATTTCCACGTTTATACAGATAGCGTTGCAGATATTTCCATGTTTGTACAGATGGCGGTGTTGATATTTCCATCTATACACAGATGACCGTTTAGATATTTCCATGTTTATACAGATGGCGGCGAAGGTATTTCTATGGATATGTAGATGGCGCTGTAAATATTTCCATGTTTATACAGATAGCTGTGTAGTTATTTCCATGTTTATATAGATAGCGGTGTAGGTATTTCCATGTATATACACATGGCTGTGTAGATATTTCCATGTTTATACAGATGGCAGTGTAGATATTTCCATGTTTATACAGATAACTTTGTAAGTATTTCCATGTTTATACAGATGGCGGTGTAGATATTTTGATGTTTATAGAGATAGCAGTGGAGATATTTCCATGTTTATACAGATAGCGGTGTAGATATTTCCATGTTTATACTGATCGCGGTGTAGATATTTCCATGTTTATAGAGATGGCAGTGTAGATATTTCCATGTTCATAGAGATAGCTTTGTTGATTTTTCCATGTTTACAGAGATAGCTGTGTGGATATTTCCATGTTTATACAGATAGGGTTGTAGATTTTTCCATGTTCATAGAGATGGCGGTGTAGATATTTCCATGTTTATATAGATCACGTTGTAGATATTTCCATGTTTATACAGATCGCGGTGTAGATATTTCCATGTTTATACAGATCATGGTGTAGATATTTCCATGTTTATACAGATTGCGGTGTTGATATTACCATGTTTATAGGGATAGCAGTGCAAATATTTCCACATTTATACAGATAGCGGTGTAGTTATTAGCATGTTTATACAGATAGCGGTGTAGATATTTCCATGTATAAACAGATGTCTGTGTATATATTTCCATGTTTAAACAGATGGCGGTGTAGATATTTCCTTGTTTATTCAAAGAGTGGTGTAGTTATTTCCATGTTTCTACAGATAGCGGTGTAGATATTTCCATGTATATACAGATGGCTGTGTAGATAATTCCATGTTTATACAGATGACTTTGTAGGTATTTCCATGTTTATACAGATGGCGGTGTAGATATTTCCATGTTTATAGAGATAGCTGTGTAGATATTTCCATGTTTATACAGATAGCGGTGTAGATATTTCCATGTTTATACAGATCACGGTGTAGATATTTCCATGTTTATACAGATAGCGGTGAAGATATTTCCATGTTTATACAGATCGCAGTGTAGATATTTAAATGTTTATACAGATAGCGGTGTAGATATTTCCATGTTTATACAGATAGCCGTGTAGATATTTCCATGTTTATACACATAGCGCTGTAGATATTTCCATGTTTATACAGATGGCGGTGTAGATATTTCCATGTTTATAGAGATGGCGGTGTAGATATTTCCATGTTTATAGAGATAGCGGTGTAGATATATCCACGTTCATAGAGATAGCACTGAGGATATTTCCATGTTTATACAAATGGTGGTGTAGATATTGCCATGTTTATACAGATAGCGGTGTAGATATTTCCATGTTTATGCAGATCGTGGTGAAGATATTTCCATATTTATACAGATCGCGGTGTAGGTATTTCTATGTTTATACAGATTGCGGTGTAGATATTTCCATGTTTATACAGATAGCTGTTTAGATATTTCCATGTTTATACAGATAGCGGTGTAGATATTTCCATGTTTATAGAGATAGCGGTGTCGGAATTTCCATGTTTATAGAGATAGCGGTGTAGATATTTCCATGTTTATATAGATGGCGTTGTAGATATTTCAATGTTTATACCGATAGCGGTGTTGGTATTTCCACGTTTATACAGATAGCGATGTAGATATTTCCATGTTTATACAGCTCGCGGTGCAGATATTTATATCTTTATTCAGATGGCATTGTAGATATTTCCTTATTCACACAGATGGCGGTGTAGATGTTTCCATGTTTAAATAGATGGCGGAGTAGTTAGTTCCATGTTTATGGAGATGGCAGTGTAGATATTTTCATGTTTATAGAGATGGTGGTGTAGATATTTCCATGTTTATAGAGATAGCACTGTAGATATTTACATGTTTATACAGATGGCTGTGTAGATATTTCCATGTGTATACAGATGGCATTGTAGTTATTTCCATGTTTATACAGATGACTGTATAGGTATTTCCATGTTTTTACAGATGGCAGTGCAGATATTTCCATGTGTATAGAGATAGCGATGTAGATTTTTCCATGTTTGTACAGATGGCGGTGTTGATATTTCCATCTATACACAGATGGCCGTGTAGATATTTCCATGTTTATACAGATGGTGGCGTAGATATTTCCATGAACATGCAGATGGCGGTGTAGATATGTCCATGTTTATACTGATAGCGGTGTAGATATTTCCATGTTTATACAGATAGCGGTGTAGATATTTCCATGTTTACACAGATGGTGGTGTAGATATTTCCGTGTTTATACACATGGCGGAGTAGATACTTCCATCTTTATGGAGATGGCAGTGTAGATATTTTCATGTTTATAGAGATGGCGGTGTAGATATTTCCATATTTATAGAGATAGCGTTGTACATATTTCCATCTTTCTACATATGGCAGTGTAGATATTTCCATGTTTATACAGATGGCCGTGTAGATATTTCCACATTTATACAGATGTCTGTGTAGATATTTCCATGGGTATACAGATGGTATTGTAGGTATTTCCATGTTTATACAGATGGTGGTGTTGATATTTCCATGTTTATTCAGATGACTGTGTAGATATTTCCATGTTTTTACAGATGGCAGTGTAGATATTTCAATGTTAATAGAGATGGCGCTGTAGATATTTCCTTGTTTAAACAGATAACGGTGGAGATATTTCCATGTTTATACAGACAGCAGTGGAGATATTTCCATGTTTATACTCATAGTGGTGTACGTATTTCCATGTTAATAGAGACAGCGGTGTAGTTATTTAAATGTTTATACAGATAGCGGTGCAGATATTTCCATGTTTACACAGATGCCTCTGCAGATATTTCCATATTTTTACAGAGGGCTGTGTAGATATTTCTATGTTTATACAGATGGCAGTGTAGATATTTCCATGTTCCTACAAATGACTGTGAAGGTATTTCCATGTTTATACAGATGGCTTTGTAGATATTTCCATGTTTATAGAGATAGCAGTGCAGATATTTCCATGTTTATACAGATCGTGGTGTAGATATTTCCATGTTTATACAGATACCGGTGTAGATATTTCCATGTTTATACAGACCGCAGTGTAGATATTTCCATGTTTATAGAGATAGCAATGTAGATATTTCCATGTTTATACAGATGGCGGTGTTGATGTTTCTATCTATACACAGATTGCCGTGTAGGTATTTCCATGTGTATACAGAAGGCATTGTAGATATTTCCATGTTTATACAGATGGTGGTGTAGATATTTCCATGTTTACACAGATGACTGTATAGGTATTTCCATGTTTATACAGATGGCGGTGTAGATATTTCATTATTTATAGAGATAGCGGTGCAGATATTTCCATATTTATACAGATAACGGTGTAGATATTTCCATGTTTATACAGATAGCCGTGTAAATATTTCCATGTTTATACAGATCACGGTGTAGATATTTTCATGTTTATAGAGATAGCGGTGTAGATATTTCCATGTTTATACAGATAGCGGTGTAGATATTTCCATGTTTATACAGACCGCGGTGAAAATATTTCCACGTTTATACAGATAGCGTTGCAGATATTTCCATGTTTGTACAGATGGCGGTGTTGATATTTCCATCTATACACAGATGACCGTGTAGATATTTCCATGTTTATATAGATGGCGGCGAAGGTATTTCTATGGATATGTAGATGGCACTGTAAATATTTCCATGTTTATACAGATAGCTGTGTAGTTATTTCCATGTTTATATAGATAGCGGTGTAGGTATTTCCATGTATATACACATGGCTTTGTAGATATTTCCATGTTTATACAGATGGCGGTGTAGATGTTTCCATGTTTATACAGATAACTTTGTAAGTATTTCCATGTTTATACAGATGGCGGTGTAGATATTTCGATGTTTATAGAGATAGCAGTGGAGATATTTCCATGGTTATACAGATAGCGGTGTAGATATTTCCATGTTTATACTGATCGCGGTGTAGATATTTCCATGTTTATAGAGATGACAGTGTAGATATTTCCATGTTCATAGAGATAGCGTTGTTGATTTTTCCATGTTTACAGAGATAGCTGTGTGGATATTTCCATGTTTATACAGATAGGGTTGTAGATTTTTCCATGTTCATAGAGATGGCGGTGTAGATATTTCCATGTTTATATAGATCACGTTGTAGATATTTCCATGTTTATACAGATCACGGTGTAGATATTTCCATGTTTATACAGATCATGGTGTAGATATTTCCATGTTTATACAGATTGCGGTGTTGATATTACCATGTTTATAGGGATAGCGGTGCAAATATTTCCACATTTATACAGATAGCGGTGTAGTTATTAGCATGTTTATACAGATAGCGGTGTAGATATTTCCATGTATAAACAGATGTCTGTGTATATATTTCCATGTTTAAACAGATGGCGGTGTAGATATTTCCTTGTTTATTCAAATAGCAGTGTAGTAATTTCCATGTTTCTACAGATAGCGGTGTAGATATTTCCATGTATATACAGATGGCTGTGTAGATATTTCCATGTTTATACAGATGACTTTGTAGGTATTTCCGTGTTTATACAGATGGCGGTGTAGATATTTCCATGTTTATAGAGATAGCTGTGTAGATATTTCCATGTTTATACAGACCGCGGTGAAAATATTTCCATGTTTATACAGATCACGGTGTAGATATTTCCATGTTTATACAGATAGCGGTGCAGATATTTCCATGTTTATACAGATCGCAGTGTAGATATTTAAATGTTTATACAGATAGCGGTGTAGATATTTCCATGTTTATACAGATAGGGGTGTAGATATTTCCATGTTTATACACATAGCGCTGTAGATATTTCCATGTTTATACAGATGGCGGTGTAGATATTTCCATGTTTATAGAGATGGCGGTGTAGATATTTCCATGTTTATAGAGATAGCGGTGTAGATATATCCACGTTCATAGAGATAGCACTGAGGATATTTCCATGTTTATACAAATGGTGGTGTAGATATTTCCACGTTTATATAGATGGTGGTGTAGATATTTCCATGTTTATACAGATAGCGGTGTAGATATTTCCATGTTTATACAGATCGTGGTGAAGATATTTCCATGTTTATACAGTTCATGGTGTAGATATTTCCATGTTTATTCAGATTGCCGTGTTGATATTACCATATTTATAGGGATAGCGGTGCAAATATTTCCACATTTATACAGATAGCGGTGTAGTTATTAGCATGTTTATACAGATAGCAGTGTAGATATTTCCATGTATAAACAGATGTCTGTGTATATAATTCCATGTTTAAACAGATGGCGGTGTAGATATTTCCTTGTTTATTCAAATAACGGTGTAGTTATTTCCATGTTTCTACAGATAGCGGTGTAGATATTTCCATGTATATACAGATGGCTGTGTAGATATTTCCATGTTTATACAGATGACTTTGTAGGTATTTCCATGTTTATACAGATGGCGGTGTAGATATTTCCATGTTTATAGAGATAGCTGTGTAGATATTTCCATGTTTATACAGAAAGCGGAGTAGATATTTCCATGTTTATACAGATAACAGTGTAGATATTTCCATGTTTATACAGATAGCGGTGAAGATATTTCCATGTTTATACAGATCGCAGTGTAGATATTTAAATGTTTATACAGATAGCGGTGTGGATATTTCCATGTTTATACAGATAGCGCTGTAGATATTTCCATGTTTATACAGATAGCGCTGTAGATATTTCCATGTTTATACAGATGGCGGTGTAGATGTTTCCATGTTTATAGAGATGGCGGTGTAGATATTTCCATGTTTATAGAGATAGCGGTGTAGATATATCCATGTTCATAGAGATAGCAGTGAGGATATTTCCATGTTTATACAAATGGCGGCGTAGATATTTCCATGTTTATATAGATGGTGGTGTAGATATTACCATGTTTATACAGATTGCGGTGTAGATATTTCCATGTTTATTCAGATCGCGGTGAAGATATTTCCATGTTTATACAGATCGCGGTGTAGGTTTTTCCATGTTCATACAGATCGCGGTGTAGATATTTCCATGTTTATACAGATAGCGGTGTAGGTATTTCCTTGTTTATACAGATAGCGGTGTAGATATTTCCATGTTTATAGAGATAGCGGTGTAGGTATTTCCATGTTTATAGACATAGCGGTGTAGATATTTCCATGTTTATATAGATGGTGTTGTAGATATTTCCATGTTTATACCGATAGAGTTGTTGGTATTTCCACGTTTATACAGATAGCAATGTAGATATTTCCATGTTTATACAGCTCGCGGTGCAGATATTTATATCTTTATACAGATGGCATTGTAGATATTTCCTTATTCAAACAGATGGCGGTGTAGATGTTTCCATGTTTAAAGAGATGGTGGAGTAGTTAGTTCCATGTTTATGGAGATATCAGTGTAGATATTTTCATGTTTATAGAGATGGTGGTGTAGATATTTCCATGTTTACAGAGATAGCAGTGTAGATATTTACATGTTTATACAGATGGCGGTGTAGATATTTACATGTGTATACAGATGGCATTGTAGATATTCCCATGTTTATACAGATGACTGTATAGTTATTTCCATGTTTTTACAGATGGCAGTGCAGATATTTCCATGTGTAAAGAGATAGCGATGTACATATTTCCATGTTTGTACAGATGGCGGTGTTGATATTTCCATCTATACAGAGATGGCCGTGTAGATATTTCAATGTTTATACAGATGGCGGCGTAGCTATTTCCATGAACATGCAGATGGCGGTGTAGATATTTCCATGTTTATACAGATAGCGGTGTAGATATTTCCATGTTTACACAGATTGTGGTATAGATATTTCCGTGTTTATACACATGGCGGGGTAGATACTTCCATCTTTATGGAGATGGCAGTGTAGATATTTTCATGTTTATAGAGATGGCGGTGTAGATATTTCCATATTTATAGAGATAGCGGTGTAGATATTTCCATCTTTCTATAGATGGCAGTGTAGATATTTCCATGTTTATACAGATGTCTGTGTAGATATTTCCATGTGTATACAGATGGTATTGTAGGTATTTCCATGTTTATACAGATGGTGGTGTAGATATTTCCATGTTTATTCAGATGACTGTGTAGATATTTCCATGTTTTTACAGATGGCAGTGCAGATATTTCAATGTTTATAGAGATGGCGCTGTAGATATTTCCATGTTTAAACAGATAACGGTGGAGTTATTTCCATGTTTATACAGACAGCAGTGGAGATATTTCCATGTTTATACACATAGCGGTGTACAGATTTCCATGTTTATAGAGACAGCGGTGTAGGTATTTCCATGTTTATACAGATAGCGGTGCAGATATTTCCATGTTTATACAGATGTCTATGCAGATATTTCCATATTTATACAGAGGGCTGTGTAGATATTTCTATGTTTATACAGATGCCAATGTAGTTATTTCCATGTTTTTACATATATCGGTGTAGATATTTCCCTGTTTACACAGATTGCGGTGTAGATATTACCATGTTTATATAGATGTTGGTGTAGATATTACCATGTTTATACAGATAGCGGTGTAGATATTTCCAAGTTTATACAGATCGCGGTGAAGTTATTTCCATGTTTATACAGATCGCGGTGTAGATATTTCCATGTTTATACAGATCGCGGTGTAGATATTTCCATGTTTATACAGATAGCGGTGTAGATATTTCCATGTTTATAGAGATAGCGGTGTAGGTATTTCCATGTTTATAGAGATAGCGGTGTAGGTATTTCCATGTTTATTGACATAGCGGTGTGGATATTTCCATGTTTATATAGATGGCGTTGTAGATATTTCCATGTTTATACCGATAGCGGTGTTGGTATTTCCACGTTTATACAGATAGCGATGTAGATATTTCCATGTTTATACAGCTCGCGGTGCAGATATTTATATCTTTATACAGATGGCATTGTAGATATTTCTTTATTCACACAGATGGCGGTGTAGATGTTTCCATGTTTATACATATGGCGGAGTAGTTAGTTACAAGTTTATGGAGATGGCAGTGTAGATATTTTCATGTTCATAGAGATGGCGGTGTAGACATTTCCATGTTTATAGAGATAGCAGTGTAGATATTTACATGTTTATACAGAGGGCTGTGTAGATATTTCCATGTGTATACAGATGGCATTGTAGATATTTCCATGTTTATACAGATGACTGTATAGGTATTTCCATGTTTTTACAGATGGCAGTGCAGATATTTCCATGTATGTAGAGATAGCGGTGTAGATATTTCCATGTTTGTACAGATGGCGGTGTTGATATTTCCATCTATACACAGATGGCCGTGTAGATATTTCCATGTTTATACAGATGGCGGCGTAGATGTTTCCATGGACATGCAGATGGCGGTGTAGATATTTCCATGTTTATACAGATAGCCGTGTAGATATTTCCATGTATATACAGACCGCGGTGTAGATATTTCCATGTTTATACACATAGCGATGCAGATATTTCCATCTTTGTACAGATGGCGGTGTTGATATTTCCATCTATACACAGATGACCGTGTAGATATTTCCATGTTTATACAGATGGCGGCGCAGATATTTCCATGGATATGTAGATGGCGGTGTAGATATTTCCATGTTTATACAGATATCGGTGTGTAGATATTTCCATGTTTATACAGATAGGGGTGTAGATATTTCCATGTTTATACAGATCGTGGTGTAGATATTACCATGTTTATACAGATCGCGGTGTAGACATTTCCAGGTTTATACAGATAGCGGTGTAGATATTTCCATGTTTTTACAGATATCGGTGTAGATATTTCCATGTTTACACAGATAGCGGTGTAGATATTTCCATCTTTCTACAGATGGCATTGTAGATATTTCCATGTTTATACAGATGGCGGTGTAGATATTTCCATGTTTATACAGATAGCGGTGTAGATATTTCCCTGTTTATACAGATCGCGGTGTAGATATTTCCATGTTTATACAGATAGCGGTGTAGATATTTCCATGTTTACACAGATGGTGGTGTAGATATTTCCGTGTTTATACACATGGTGGAGTAGATACTTCCATCTTTATGGAGATGCCAGTGTAAATATTTTCATGTTTATAGAGATGGCGGTGTAGATATTTCCATATTTATAGAGATAGCGGTGTACATATTTCCATCTTTCTACAGATGGCAGTGTAGATATTTCCATGTTTATACAGATGGCCGTGTAGATATTTCCATATTTATACAGATGTCTGTGTAGATATTTCCATGTGTATACAGATGGTATTGTAGGTATTTCCATGTTTATACAGATGGTGGTGTAGATATTTCCATGTTTATTCAGATGACTGTGTAGATATTTCCATGTTTTTACAGATGGCAGTGTAGATATTTCAATATATATAGAGATGGCCCTGTAGATATTTCCTTGTTTAAACAGATAACGGTGGAGATATTTCCATGTTTATACAGACAGCAGTGGAGATATTTCCATGTTTATACACATAGCGGTGTATGTATTTCCATGTTTATAGAGACAGCGGTGTAGGTATTTAAATGTTTATACAGATAGCGGTGCAGATATTTCCATATTTACACAGATGCCTCTGCAGATATTTCCATATTTATACAGAGGGCTGTGTAGATATTTCTATGTTTATACAGATGGCAGTGTAGATATTTCCATGTTCCTACACATGACTGTGTAGGTATTTCCATGTTTATACAGATGGCTTTGTAGATATTTCCTTGTTTATAGAGATAGCAGTGCAGATATTTCCATGTTTATACAGATAGCGGTGTATATATTTACATGTTTATACATATCATGGTGTAGATATTTCCATGTTTACACAGATACCGGTGTAGATATTTCCATGTTTATACAGACCGCAGTGTAGATATTTCCATGTTTATAGAGATAGCAATGTAGATACTTCCATGTTTATACAGTTGGCGGTGTTGATGTTTCCATCTATACACAGATTGCCGTGTAGCTATTTCCATATGTATACAGATGGCATTGTAGATATTTCCATGTTTATACAGATGGTGGTGTAGATATTTCCATGTTTACACAGATGACTGTATAGGTATTTCCATCTTTATACAGATGGCGGCGTAGATATTTCCATGTTTATAGAGATAGCGGTGTAGATATTTCCATGTTTATACAGATAGCGGTGTAGATATTTCCATGTTTATACAGACCGCGGTGAAAATATTTCCACGTTTATACAGATAGCGTTGCAGATATTTCCATGTTTGTACAGATGGCGGTGTTGATATTTCCATCTATACACAGATGACCGTTTAGATATTTCCATGTTTATACAGATGGCGGCGAAGGTATTTCTATGGATATGTAGATGGCGCTGTAAATATTTCCATGTTTATACAGATAGCTGTGTAGTTATTTCCATGTTTATATAGATAGCGGTGTAGGTATTTCCATGTATATACACATGGCTGTGTAGATATTTCCATGTTTATACAGATGGCGGTGTAGATATTTCCATGTTTATACAGATAACTTTGTAAGTATTTCCATGTTTATACAGATGGCGGTGTAGATATTTCGATGTTTATAGAGATAGCAGTGGAGATATTTCCATGTTTATACAGATAGCGGTGTAGATATTTCCATGTTTATACTGATCGCGGTGTAGATATTTCCATGTTTATACAGATAGCCGTGTAGATATTTCCATGTATATACAGACCGCGGTGTAGATATTTCCATGTTTATACACATAGCGATGCAGATATTTCCATCTTTGTACAGATGGCGGTGTTGATATTTCCATCTATACACAGATGACCGTGTAGATATTTCCATGTTTATACAGATGGCGGCGCAGATATTTCCATGGATATGTAGATGGCGGTGTAGATATTTCCATGTTTATAAAGATATCGGTGTGTAGATATTTCCATGTTTATACAGATAGGGGTGTAGATATTTCCATGTTTATACAGATCGTGGTGTAGATATTACCATGTTTATACAGATCGCGGTGTAGATATTTCCAGGTTTATACAGATAGCGGTGTAGATATTTCCATGTTTTTACAGATATCGGTGTAGATATTTCCATGTTTACACAGATAGCGGTGTAGATATTTCCATCTTTCTACAGATGGCATTGTAGATATTTCCATGTTTATACAGATGGCGGTGTAGATATTTCCATGTTTATACAGATAGCGGTGTAGATATTTCCCTGTTTATACAGATCGCGGTGTAGATATTTCCATGTTTATACAGATAGCGGTGTAGATATTTCCATGTTTACACAGATGGTGGTGTAGATATTTCCGTGTTTATACACATGGTGGAGTAGATACTTCCATCTTTATGGAGATGCCAGTGTAAATATTTTCATGTTTATAGAGATGGCGGTGTAGATATTTCCATATTTATAGAGATAGCGGTGTACATATTTCCATCTTTCTACAGACGGCAGTGTAGATATTTCCATGTTTATACAGATGGCCGTGTAGATATTTCCATATTTATACAGATGTCTGTGTAGATATTTCCATGTGTATACAGATGGTTTTGTAGGTATTTCCATGTTTATACAGATGGTGGTGTAGATATTTCCATGTTTATTCAGATGACTGTGTAGATATTTCCATGTTTTTACAGATGGCAGTGTAGATATTTCAATATATATAGAGATGGCCCTGTAGATATTTCCTTGTTTAAACAGATAACGGTGGAGATATTTCCATGTTTATACAGACAGCAGTGGAGATATTTCCATGTTTATACACATAGCGGTGTACGTATTTCCATGTTTATAGAGACAGCGGTGTAGGTATTTAAATGTTTATACAGATAGCGGTGCAGATATTTCCATATTTACACAGATGCCTCTGCAGATATTTCCATATTTATACAGAGGGCTGTGTAGATATTTCTATGTTTATACAGATGGCAGTGTAGATATTTCCATGTTCCTACACATGACTGTGTAGGTATTTCCATGTTTATACAGATGGCTTTGTAGATATTTCCTTGTTTATAGAGATAGCAGTGCAGATATTTCCATGTTTATACAGATAGCGGTGTATATATTTCCATGTTTATACATATCATGGTGTAGATATTTCCATGTTTACACAGATACCGGTGTAGATATTTCCATGTTTATACAGACCGCAGTGTAGATATTTCCATGTTTATAGAGATAGCAATGTAGATACTTCCATGTTTATACAGTTGGCGGTGTTGATGTTTCCATCTATACACAGATTGCCGTGAAGCTATTTCCATATGTACACAGATGGCATTGTAGATATTTCCATGTTTATACAGATGGTGGTGTAGATATTTCCATGTTTACACAGATGACTGTATAGGTATTTCCATCTTTATACAGATGGCGGCGTAGATATTTCCATGTTTATAGAGATAGCGGTGTAGATATTTCCATGTTTATACAGATAGCGGTGTAGATATTTCCATGTTTATACAGACCGCGGTGAAAATATTTCCACGTTTATACAGATAGCGTTGCAGATATTTCCATGTTTGTACAGATGGCGGTGTTGATATTTCCATCTATACACAGATGACCGTTTAGATATTTCCATGTTTATACAGATGGCGGCGAAGGTATTTCTATGGATATGTAGATGGCGCTGTAAATATTTCCATGTTTATACAGATAGCTGTGTAGTTATTTCCATGTTTATATAGATAGCGGTGTAGGTATTTCCATGTATATACACATGGCTGTGTAGATATTTCCATGTTTATACAGATGGCGGTGTAGATATTTCCATGTTTATACAGATAACTTTGTAAGTATTTCCATGTTTATACAGATGGCGGTGTAGATATTTCGATGTTTATAGAGATAGCAGTGGAGATATTTCCATGTTTATACAGATAGCGGTGTAGATATTTCCATGTTTATACTGATCGTGGTGTAGATATTTCCATGTTTATAGAGATGGCAGTGTAGATATTTGCATGTTCATAGAGATAGCTTTGTTGATTTTTCCATGTTTACAGAGATAGCTGAGTGGATATTTCCATGTTTATACAGATAGGGTTGTAGATTTTTCCATGTTCATAGAGATGGCGGTGTAGATATTTCCATGTTTATATAGATCACGTTGTAGATATTTCCATGTTTATACAGATCGCGGTGTAGATATTTCCATGTTTATACAGATTATGGTGTAGATATTTCCATGTTTATACAGATTGCGGTGTTGATATTACCATGTTTATAGGGATAGCGGTGCAAATATTTCCACATTTATACAGATAGCGGTGTAGTTATTAGCATGTTTATACAGATAGCGGTGTAGATATTTCCATGTATAAACAGATGTCTGTGTATATATTTCCATGTTTGAACAGATGGCGGTGTAGATATTTCCTTGTTTATTCAAATAGCGGTGTAGTTATTTCCATGTTTCTACAGATAGCGTTGTAGATATTTCCATGTATATACAGATGGCTGTGTAGATATTTCCATGTTTATACAGATGACTTTGTAGGTATTTCCATGTTTATACAGATGTCGGTGTAGATATTTCCATGTTTATAGAGATAGCTGTGTAGATATTTCCATGTTTATACAGATAGCGGTGTAGATATTTCCATGTTTATACAGATCACGGTGTAGATATTTCCATGTTTATACAGATAGCGGTGAAGATATTTCCATGTTTATACAGATCGCAGTGTAGATATTTAAATGTTTATACAGATAGCGGTGTAGATATTTCCATGTTTATACAGATAGCCGTGTAGATATTTCCATGTTTATACACATAGCGCTGTAGATATTTCCATGTTTATACAGATGGCGGTGTAGATATTTCCATGTTTATAGAGATGGCAGTGTAGATATTTCCATTTTTATAGAGATAGCGGTGTAGATATATCCATGTTCATAGAGATAGCAGTGAGGATATTTCCATGTTTATACAAATGGCGGTGTAGATATTTCCATGTTTATATAGATGGTGATGTAGATATTACCATGTTTATACAGATAGCGGTGTAGATATTTCCATGTTTATACAGATCGTGGTGAAGATATTTCCATGTTTATACAGATCGCGGGGTAGGTTTTTCCATGTTTATACAGATCGCGGTGTAGATATTTCCATGTTTATACAGATAGCGGTGTAGATATTTCCATGTTTATACAGATAGCGGTGTAGATATTTCCATGTTTTTAGAGATAGAGGTGTAGGTATTTCCATGTTTATAGACATAGCGGTGTAGATATTTCCATGTTTATATAGATGACGTTGTAGATATTTCCATGTTTATACCGATAGCGGTGTTGGTATTTCCACGTTTATACAGATAGCGATGTAGATATTTCCATGTTTATACAGCTCACGGTACAGATATTTATATCTTTATACAGGTGGCATTGTAGATATTTCCTTATTCACACAGATGGCGGTGTAGATGTTTCCATGTTTAAATAGATGGCGGAGTAGTTAGTTCCATGTTTATGGAGATGGCAGTGTAGATATTTTCATGTTTATAGAGATGGTGGTGTAGATATTTCCATGTTTATAGAGATAGCAGTGTAGATATTTACATGTTTATACAGATGGCTGTGTAGATATTTCCATGTGTATACAGATGGCATTGTAGATATTTCCATGTTTATACAGATGACTGTATAGGTATTTCCATGTTTTTACAGATGGCACTGCAGATATTTCCATGTGTATAGAGATAGCGATGTAGATATTTCCATGTTTGTACAGATGGCGGTGTTGATATTTCCATCTATACACAGATGGCCGTGTAGATATTTCCATGTTTATACAGATGGCGGCGTAGATATTTCCATGAACATGCAGATGGCGGTGTAGATATTTCCATGTTTACACAGATAGCGGTGTAGATATTTCCATGTTTATACAGATAACGGTGTAGATATTCCCATGTTTACACAGATGGTGGAGTAGATATTTCCGTGTTGATACACATGGCGGAGTAGATACTTCCATCTTTATGGAGATGGCAGTCTAGATATTTTCATGTTTATAGAGATGGCGGTGTAGATATTTCCATATTTATAGAGATAGCGGTGTACATATTTCCATCTTTCTACAGATGGCAGTGTAGGTATTTCCATGTTTATACAGATGGCCGTGTAGATATTTCCACATTTATACAGATGTCTGTGTAGATATTTCCATGTTTATACAGATGGTATTTTAGGTATATCCATGTTTATACAGATGGTGGTGTAGATATTTCCATGTTTATTCAGATGACTGTGTAGATATTTCCATGTTTTTACAGATGGCTGTGTAGATATTTCAATATTTATAGAGATGGCCCTGTAGATATTTCCTTGTTTAAACAGATAAGGGTGGAGATATTTCCATGTTTATACAGACAGCAGTGGAGATATTTCCATGTTTATAAACATAGCAGTGTACATATTTCCATGTTTATAGAGACAGCGGTGTAGGTATTTAAATGTTTATACAGATAGCGGTGCAGATATTTCCATGTTTACACAGATGCCTATGCAGATATTTCCATATTTATACAGAGGGCTGTGTAGATATTTCTATGTTTATACAGACGGCAGTGTAGATATTTCCATGTTCCTACACATCACTGTATAGGTATTTCCATGTTTATACAGATGGCTTTGTAGATATTTCCATGTTTATAGAGATAGCAGTGCTGATATTTCCATGTTTATACAGATAGCGGTGTATATATTTCCATGTTTATACAGATCTTGGTGTAGATATTTCCATGTTTACACAGATACCGTTGTAGATATTTCCATGTTTATACTGACCGCAGTGTAGATATTTCCATGTTTATAGAGATAGCAATGTATATATTTCCATGTTTATACAGATGGCGGTGTTGATGTTTCCATCTATACACAGATTGCCGTGTAGGTATTTCCATGTGTATACAGATGACATTGTAGATATTTCCATGTTTATACAGATGGTGGTGTAGATATTTCCATGTTTACACAGATGACTGTATAGGTATTTCCATGTTTATACAGATGGCGGTGTAGGTATTTCCTTGTTTATAGAGATAGCAGTGTAGATATTTCCATATTTATACACATAACGGTGTAGATATTTCCATGTTTATACAGATAGCCGTGTAAATATTTCCATGTTTATACAGATCGCAGTGTAGATATTTTCATGTTTATAGAGATAGCGTTGTAGATATTTCCATGTTTATGCAGACCGCAGTGAATATATTTCCACGTTTATACAGATAGCGTTGCAGATATTTCCATGTTTGTACAGATGGCGGTGTTGATATTTCCATCTATACACAGATGACCGTGTAGTTATTTCCATATTTATACAGATGGCGGTGAAGGTATTTCTATGGATATGTAGATGGCGCTGTAATATTTCCATGTTTATACAGATAGCTGTGTAGTTATTTCCATGTTTATAAAGATAGCGGTGTAGATATTTCCATGTATATACACATGGCTGTGTAGATATTTCCATGTTTATACAGATGGCGGTGTAGATATTTCCATGTTTATACAGATAACTTTGTAAATATTTCCATGTTTATACAGATGGCGGTGTAGATATTTCGATGTTTATAGAGATAGCAGTGGAGATATTTCCATGTTTATACAGATAGCCGTGTAGATATTTCCATGTTTATACTGATCGCGGTGTAGATATTTCCATGTTTATAGAGATGGCGGTGTAGATATTTCCATGTTCATAGAGATAGCGTTGTGGATTTTTCCATGTTTACAGAGGTAGCTGTGTGGATATTTCCATGTTTATACAGATAGGGTTGTAGATATTTCCATGTTTATAGTGATGGCGGTGTAGATATTTCCATGTTTATATAGATCAAGTTGTAGATATTTCCATGTTTATAGAGATGGCGGTGTAGATATTTCCATGTTTATATAGATCACGTTGTAGATATTTCCATGTTTATACAGATCGCGGTGTAGATATTTCCATGTTTTTACAGATCATGGTGTAGTTATTTCCATGTTTATACAGATTGCGGTGATGATATTACCATGTTTATAGGGATAGCGGTGCAAATATTTCCACATTTATACAGATAGCGGTGTAGTTATTAGCATGTTTATACAGATAGCGGTGTAGACATTTCCATGTAGAAACAGATGTCTGTGTATATATTTCCATGTTTAAACAGATGGCGGTGTAGATATTTCCTTGTTTATTCAAATAGCGGTGTAGTTATTTCCATGTTTCTACAGATAGCGGTGTAGATATTTCCATGTATATACAGATGGCTGTGTAGATTTTTCCACGTTTATACAGATGACTTTGTAGGTATTTCCATGTTTATAAAGACGGCGGTGTAGATATTTTCATGTTTATAGAGATAGCTCTGTAGATATTTCCATGTTTATACAGATAGCGGTGTAGATATTTCCATGTTTATACAGATAGCGGTGTAGATATTTCCATGTTTATACAGATCACGGTGTAGATATTTCCATGTTTATACAGATAGCGGTGAAGGTATTTCCATGTTTATACAGATCGCCGTGTAGATATTTCCATGTTTATACAGATAGCGGTGTAGATATTTCCATGTTTATGCAGATAGCGCTGTAGATATTTCCATGTTTATACAGATGGCGGTGTAGATATTTCCATGTTTATAGAGATGGCGGTGTAGATATTTCCATGTTTATAGAGATAGCGGTGTAGATATATCCACGTTCATAGAGATAGCACTGAGGATATTTCCATGTTTATACAAATGGCGGTGTAGATATTTCCATGTTTATATAGATGGTGGTGTAGATATTACCATGTTTATACAGATAGCGGTGTAGATATTTCTATGTTTATACAGATCGTGGTGAAGATATTTCCATGTTTATACAGATCGCGGTGTAGGTTTTTCCATGTTTATAGAGATCGCGGTGTAGATAGTTCCATGTTTATACAGGTAGCGGTGTAGATATTTCCATGTTTATACAGATAGCGGTGTAGATATTTCCATGTTTATAGAGATAGCGGTGTAGGTATTTCCATGTTTATAGACATAGCGGTGTAGATATTTCCATGTTTATATAGATGGCGTTGTACATATTTCCATGTTTATACCGATAGAGGTGTTGTTATTTCCACGTTTATACAGATAGCGATGTAGATATTTCCATGTTTATACAGCTCACGGTGGAGATATTTATATCTGTGTACAGATGGCATTGTAGACATTTCTTTACTCACACAGATGGCGGTGAAGATGTTTCCATGTTTAAATAGATGGCGGAGTAGTTAGTTCCATGTTTATGGAGATGGCAGTGTAGATATTTTCATGTTTATAGAGATGGTGGTGTAGATATTTCCATGTTTATAGAGATAGCAGTGTAGATATTTACATGTTTATACAGATGGCTGTGTAGATATTTCCATGTGTATACCGATGGCATTGTAGGTATTTCCATGTTTATACAGATGACTGTATAGGTATTTCCATGTTTTTACAGATGGCAGTGCAGATATTTCCATGTGTAAAGAGATAGCGATGTAGATATTTCCATGTTTGTACAGATGGCGGTGTTGATATTTACATCTATACACAGATGGCCGTGTAGATATTTCCATGTTTATACAGATGGCGGCGTAGATATTTCCATGAACATGCAGATGGCGGTGTAGATATTTCCATGTTTATACAGATTGCGGTGTTGATATTACCATG
This sequence comes from Pan troglodytes, assembly GCF_028858775.2. Classification (NCBI taxonomy): domain Eukaryota; kingdom Metazoa; phylum Chordata; class Mammalia; order Primates; family Hominidae; genus Pan; species Pan troglodytes. The sequence goes on along the minus strand of NC_072405.2, from coordinate 1,836,393 downwards.
TTTATAGGGAGAGCGGTGCAAATATTTCCACATTTATACACATAGCGGTGTAGTTATTAGCATGTTTATACAGATAGCGGTGTAGATATTTCCATGTATAAACAGATGTCTGTGTATATATTTCCATGTTTAAACAGATGGCGGTGTAGATATTTCCTTGTTTATTCAAATAGCGGTGTAGTTATTTCCATGTTTCTACAGATAGCGGTGTAGATATTTCCATGTATATACAGATGGCTGTGTAGATATTAACATGTTTATACAGATGACTTTGTAGGTATTTCCATGTTTATACAGATGGCGGAGTAGATATTTCCATGTTTATAGAGATAGCTGTGTAAATAATTCCATGTTTATACAGATAGCGGTGTAGATATTTCCATGTTTATACAGATCACGGTGTAGATATTTCCATGTTTATACAGATAGCGGTGAAGATATTTCCATGTTTATACAGATCGTAGTGTAGATATTTAAATGTTTATACAGATAGCGGTGTAGATATTTCCATGTTTATACAGATAGCGCTGTAGATATTTCCATGTTTATACAGATAGCGCCTTAGATATTTCCATGTTTATACAGATGGCGGTGTAGATATTTCCATGTTTATAGAGATGGCGGTGTAGATATTTCCATGTTTATAGAGATAGCTGTGTAGATATATCCATGTTCATAGAGATAGCAGTGAGGATATTTCCATGTTTATACAAATGGCGGTGTAGATATTTCCATGTTTATATAGATGGTGGTGTAGATATTACCATGTTTATACAGATAGCGGTGTAGATATTTCCATGTTTATACAGTTCGTGGTGAAGATATTTCCATGTTTATACAGATGGCGGTGTAGGTTTTTCCATGTTTATACAGATCGCGGTGTAGATATTTCCATGTTTATACAGATAGCGGTGTAGATATTTCCATGTTTATACAGATAGCAGTGTAGATATTTCCATGTTTATAGAGATAGCGGTGTAGGTGTTTCCATGTTTATAGACATAGTGGTGTAGATATTTCCATGTTTATATAGATGGCGTTGTAGATATTTCCATGTTTATACCGATAGAGGTGTTGGTATTTCCACGTTTATACAGATATCGATGTAGATATTTCCATGTTTATACAGCTCGCGGTGCAGATATTTATATCTTTATACACATGGCATTGTAGATATTTCCTTATTCACACAGATGGCGGTGTAGATGTTTCCATGTTTAAATAGATGGCGGAGTAGTTAGTTCCATGTTTATGGAGATGGCAGTGTAGATATTTTCATGTTTATAGAGATGGTGGTGTAGATATTTCCATGTTTATAGAGATAGCAGTGTAGATATTTACATGTTTATACAGATGGCTGTGTAGATATTTCCATGTGTATAAAGATGGCATTGTAGAAATTTCCATGTTTATACAGATGACTGTATAGCTATTTCCATGTTTTTACAGATGGCAGTGCAGATATTTCCATGTGTAAAGAGATAGCGATGTAGATATTTCCATGTTTGTACAGATGGCGGTGTTGATATTTCCATCTATACACTGATGGCCGTGTAGATATTTCCATGTTTATACAGATGGCGGCGTAGATATTTCCATGAACATGCAGATGGCGGTGTAGATATTTCCATGTTTATACAGATTGCGGTGTTGATATTACCATGTTTATAGGGATAGCGGTGCAAATATTTCCACATTTATACAGATAGCGGTGTAGTTATTAGCATGTTTATACAGATAGCGGTGTAGATATTTCCATGTATAAACAGATGTCTGTGTATATATTTCCATGTTTAAACAGATGGCGGTGTAGATATTTCCTTGTTTATTCAAATAGCGGTGTAGTTATTTCCATGTTTCTACAGATAGCGGTGTAGATATTTCCATGTATATACAGATGGCTGTGTAGATATTTCCATGTTTATACAGATGACTTTGTAGGTATTTCCATGTTTATACAGATGGCGGTGTAGATATTTCCATGTTTATAGAGATAGCTGTGTAGATATTTCCATGTTTATACAGATAGCGGTGTAGATATTTCCATGTTTATACAGATAACGGTGTAGATATTTCCATGTTTATACAGATAGCGGTGTAGATATTTCCATGTTTATACAGATAATGGTGTAGATATTTCCATATTTATACAGATAGCGGTGAAGATATTTCCATGTTTATACAGATCGCAGTGTAGATATTTAAATGTTTATACAGATAGCGGTGTAGATATTTCCATGTTTATACAGATAGCGCTGTAGATATTTCCATGTTTATACAGATAGCGCTGTAGATATTTCCATGTTTATACAGATGGCGGTGTAGATATTTCCATGTTTATAGAGATAGCGGTGTAGATATTTCCATGTTTATAGAGATAGCGGTGTAGATATATCCATGTTCATAGAGATAGCAGTGAGGATATTTCCATGTTTATACAAATGGCGGTGTAGATATTTCCATGTTTATATAGATGGTGGTGTATATATTACCATGTTTATTCAGATAGCGGTGTACATATTTCCATGTTTATACAGATCGTGGTGAAGATATTTCCATGTTTATACAGATCGCGGTGTAGATTTTTCCATGTTTATACAGATCGCGGTGTAGATATTTCCATGTTTATACAGATCGCGGTGTAGATATTTCCATGTTTATACAGATAGCGGTGTAGATATTTCCATGTTTATAGAGATAGCGGTGTAGGTATTTCCATGTTTATAGACATAGCGGGGTAGATATTTCCATGTTTATATAGATGGCGTTGTAGATATTTCCATGTTTATACCGACAGAGGTGTTGGTATTTCCACGTTTATACAGATAGCGATGTAGATATTTCCATGTTTATACAGCTCGCGGTGCAGATATTTATATCTTTATACAGGTGGAATTGTAGATATTTCCTTATTCACACAGATGGCGGTGTAGATGTTTCCATGTTTAAATAGATGGCGGAGTAGTTAGTTCCATGTTTATGGAGATGGCAGTGTAGATATTTTCATGTTTATGGAGATGGTGGTGTAGATATTTCCATGTTTATAGAGATAGCAGTGTAGATATTTACATGTTTACATAGATGGCTGTGTAGATATTTCCATGTTTATACAGATAGCGGTGAAGATATTTCAATGTTTATACAGATCGCAGTGTAGATATTTAAATGTTTATACAGATAGCGGTGTAGATATTTCCATGTTTATACAGTTAGCGCTGTAGCTATTTCCATGTTTATACAGATAGCGCTGTAGTTATTTCCATGTTTATACAGATGGCGGTGTAGATATTTCCATGTTTATAGAGATGGCGTTGTAGATATTTCCATGTTTATACAGATGACTGTATAGGTATTTCCATGTTTTTACAGATGGCAGTGCAGATATTTCCATGTGTAAAGAGATAGCGATGTAGATATTTCCATGTTTGTACAGATGGCGGTGTTGATATTTCCATCTATACACAGATGGCCGTGTAGATATTTCCATGTTTATACAGATGGCGGCGTAGATATTTCCATGAACATGCAGATGGCGGTGTAGATATTTCCATATTTATACAGATTGCGGTGTTGATATTACCATGTTTATAGGGAGAGCGGTGCAAATATTTCCACATTTATACACATAGCGGTGTAGTTATTAGCATGTTTATACAGATAGCGGTGTAGACATTTCCATGTATAAACAGATGTCTGTGTATATATTTCCATGTTTAAACAGATGGTGGTGTAGATATTTCCTTGTTTATTCAAATAGCGGTGTAGTTATTTCCATGTTTCTACAGATAGCGGTGTAGATATTTCCATGTATATACAGATGGCTCTGTAGATTTTTCCATGTTTATACAGATGACTTTGTAGGTATTTCCATGTTTATAAAGATGGCGGTGTAGATATTTTCATGTTTATAGAGATAGCTGTGTAGATATTTCCATGTTTATACAGATAGCGGTGTAGATATTTCCATGTTTATACAGATAGCGGTGTAGATATTTCCATGTTTATACAGATCACGGTGTAGATATTTCCATGTTTATACAGATAGCGGTGAAGGTATTTCCATGTTTATACAGATCACAGTGTAGATATTTCCATGTTTATACAGATAGCGGTGTAGATATTTCCATGTTTATACAGATAGCGCTGTAGATATTTCCATGTTTATACAGATGGCGGTGTCGATATTTCCATGTTTATAGAGATGGCGGTGTAGATCTTTCCATGTTTATAGAGATAGCGGTGTAGATATATCCATGTTCATATAGATAGCAGTGAGGATATTTCCATGTTTCTACAAATGGCGGTGTAGATATTTCCATGTTTATATAGATGGTGGTGTAGATATTACCATGTTTATACAGATAGCGGTGTAGATATTTCCATGTTTATACAGATCATGGTGAAGATATTTCCATGTTTATACAGATCGCTGTGTAGATATTTCCATGTTTATACAGATAGCGGTGTAGATATTTCCATGTTTATACAGATAGCGGTGTAGGTATTTCCATGTTTATAGACATAGCGGTGTAGATATTTCCATGTTTATATAGATGGCGTTGTAGATATTTCCATGTTTATACTGATAGAGGTGTTGATATTTCCACGTTTATACAGATAGCAATGTAGATATTTCCATGTTTATACAGCTCGCTGTGCAGATATATATATCCTTATACAGATGGCATTGTAGATATTTCCTTATTCACACAGATGGCGGTGTAGATGTTTCCATGTTTAAATAGATGGCGGAGTAGTTAGTTCCATGTTTATGGAGATGGCAGTGTAGATATTTTCATGTTTATAGAGATGGTGGTGTAGATATTTCCATGTTTACAGAGATAGCATTGTAGATATTTACATGTTTATACAGATGGCTGTGTAGATATTTCCATGTGTATACAGATGGCATTGTAGATATTTCCATGTTTATACAGATGACTGTATAGGTATTTCCATGTTTTTACAGATGGCAGTGCAGATATTTCCATGTTTAAAGAGATAGCGATGTAGATATTTCCATGTTTATACAGATGGCGTTGTTGATATTTCCATCTATACACAGATGGCCGTGTAGATATTTCCATGTTTATACAGATGGCGGCGTAAATATTTCCATGAACATGCAGATGGCGGTGTAGTTATTTCCATGTTTATACAGATTGCGGTGTTGATATTACCATGTTTATAGGGAGAGCGGTGCAAATATTTCCACATTTATACAGATAGCAGTGCAGTTATTAGCATGTTTATACAGATAGCGGTGTAGATATTTCCATGTATAAACAGATGTCTGTGTATATATTTCCATGTTTAAACAGATGGCGGTGTAGATATTTCCTTGTTTATTCAAATAGCGGTGTAGTTATTTCCATGTTTCTACAGATGACTTTGTAGGTATTTCCATGTTTATACAGATGGCGGTGTAGATATTTCCATGTTTATAGAGATAGCTGTGTAGATATTTCCATGTTTATACAGATAGCGGTGTAGATATTTCCATGTTTATACAGATAACGGCGTACATATTTCCATATTTATACAGACAGCGGTGAAGATATTTCCATGTTTATACAGATCGCAGTGTAGATATTTAAATGTTTATACAGATAGCGGTGTAGATATTTCCATGTTTATACAGATAGCGCTGTAGATATTTCCATGTTTATACAGATAGCATAGTAGATATTTCCATGTTTATACAGATGGCGGTGCAGATATTTCCATGTTTATAGAGATGGCGGTGTAGATATTTCCATGTTTATAGAGATAGCGGTGTAGGTATTTCCATGTTTATATAGATGGCGTTGTAGATATTTCCATGTTTATACCGATAGAGGTGTTGGTATTTCCACGTTTATACAGATAGCGATGTAGATATTTCCATGTTTATACAGCTTGCGGTGCAGATATTTATATCTTTATACAGATGGCATTGTAGATATTTCCTTATTCACACAGATGGCAGTGTAGATGTTTCCATGTTTAAATAGATGGCGGAGTAGTTAGTTCCATGTTTATGGAGATGGCAGTGTAGATATTTTCATGTTTATAGAGATGGTGGTGTAGATATTTCCATGTTTATAGAGATAGCAGTGTAGATATTTACATGTTTATACAGATGGCTGTGTAGATATTTCCATGTGTATACAGATGGGATTGTAGATATTCCCATGTTTATACAGATGACTGTATAGGTATTTCCATGTTTTTACAGATGGCAGTGCAGATATTTCCATGTGTAAAGAGATAGCGATGTAGATATTTCCATGTTTGTACAGATGGCGGTGTTGATATTTCCATCTATACACAGATGGCCGTGTAGATATTTCCATGTTTATACAGATGGCGGCGTAGATATTTCCATGAACATGCAGATGGCGGTGTAGATATTTCCATGTTTATACAGATAGCGGTGTAGATATTTCCATGTTTATACAGATAACGGTGTAGATATTTCCATGTTTATAGGGAGAGCGGTGCAAATATTTCCACATTTATACAGATAGCAGTGTAGTTATTAGCATGTTTATACAGATAGCGGTGTAGATATTTCCATGTATAAACAGATGTCTGTGTATATATTTCCATGTTTAAACAGATGGCGGTGTAGATATTTCCTTGTTTATTCAAATAGTGGAGTAGTTATTTCCATGTTTCTACAGATAGCAGTGTAGATATTTCCATGTATATACAGATGGCTGTGTAGATATTTCCATGTTTATACAGATGACTTTGTAGGTATTTCCATGTTTATACAGATGGCGGTGTAGATATTTCCATGTTTATAGAGATAGCTGTGTAGATATTTCCATGTTTATACAGATCGCGGTGAAGATATTTCCATGTTTATACAGATCGCAGTGTAGATATTTAAATGTTTATACAGATAGCGGTGTAGATATTTCCATGTTTATACAGATAGCGCTGTAGATATTTCCATGTTTATACAGATAGCGTTGTAGATATTTCCATGTTTATACAGATGGCGGTGTAGATATTTCCGTGTTTATAGAGATGGCGGTGTAGATATTTCCATGTTTATAGAGATAGCGGTGTAGATATATCCATGTTCATAGAGATAGCAGTGAGGATATTTCCATGTTTATACAAATGGCGGTGTAGATATTTCCATGTTTATATAGATGGTGGTGTAGATATTACCATGTGTATACAGATTGCGGTGTAGATATTTCCATGTTTATACAGATCGTGGTGAAGATATTTCCATGTTTGTACAGATCGCGGTGTAGATTTTTCCATGTTTATACAGATCGCGGTGTAGATATTTAAATGTTTATACAGATAGCGGTGTAGATATTTCCATGTTTATACAGATAGCGGTGTAGATATTTCCATGTTTATACTGATCATGGTGTAGACATTTCCATGTTTATAGAGATGGCGGTGTAGATATTTCCATGTTCATAGAGATAGCGGTGTTGATTTTTCCATGTTTATAGAGATAGCGGTGTGGATATTTCCATGTTTTTACAGATCACGGTGTAGATATTTCCTTGTTTATACAAATAGCGGTGTAGTTATTTCCATGGTTATACAGATCATGGTGTAGATATTTCCATGTTTATACAGATAGCGGTGTTGATATTACCATGATTCTAGGGATAACGGTGCAAACATTTCCACATTTATACAAATAGCGGTGTAGTTATTAGCATGTTTATACAGATAGCAGTGTAGATATTTGCATGTATAAACAGATGTCTGTGTATTTATTTCCATGTTTAAACAGATGGCGGTGTATATATTTCCTTGTTTATACAAATAGCGATGTAGTTATTTCCATGTTTATACAGATAGCGGTGTAGATATTTCCATGTATATAGAGATGGCTGTGTAGATATTTCCATGTTTATACAGACGACTTTGTAGGTATTTCCATGTTTATACAGATAGCGGTGTAGATATTTCCATGTTTATACAGATCGCGGTGTAGATATTTCCATGTTTATACTGATGACTGTGTAGGTATTTCCATCTTTATACAGATGGCGGTGTAGCTATTTCCATGTTTATACAGATAGCGGTGTAGGTATTTCCATGTTTTTACAGATCAAGGTGTAGATATTCCCTTGTTTATACAAATAGCGGTGTAGTTATTTCCATGTTTATACAGATAGTGGTGTAGATATATCCATGTATATACAGATGGCTGTGTAGATATTTCCATGTTTATACAGATGGCTGTGTAGATATTTCCATGTTTATACAGATGACTTTGTAGGTATTTCCATGTTTATACAGATGGCGGTGTAGATATTTCCATGTTTATAGAGATAACTGTGTAGATATTTCCATGTTTATACAGATAGCGGTGTAGATATTTCCATGTTTATACAGATCGCGGTGTAGATATTTCCATGTTTATACAGATAGCGGTGTAGATATTTCCATGTTTTTACAGATATCGGTGTAGATATTTCCATGTTTACACAGATTGCGGTGTAGATATTTCCATCTTTCTACAGATGGCATTGTAGATATTTCCATGTTTATACAGATGACTGTATAGTTATTTCCATGTTTTTACAGATGGCAGTGCAGATATTTCCATGTCTATAGAGATAGCGGTGTAGATATTTCCATGTTTGTACAGATGGCGGTGTTGATATTTCCATCTATACACAGATGGTCGTGTAGATATTTCCATGTTTATTCAGATGGCGGTGTAGATATTTCCAAGGACATGCAGATGGCGGTGTAGTTATTTCCATGTTTATACAGATAGTGGTGTAGATATTTCCATGTTTATACAGATAGCGGTGTAGATATTTCCATGTTTATACAGATCACGGTGTAGATATTTCCATGTTTATACAGATAGCGGTGAAGGTATTTCCATCTTTATACAGATCGCAGTGTAGATATTTCCATGTTTATACAGATAGCGGTGTAGATATTTCCATGTTTATACAGATAGCGCTGTAGATATTTCCATGTTTATACAGATGGCGGTGTCGATATTTCCATGTTTATAGAGATGGCGGTGTAGATCTTTCCATGTTTATAGAGATAGCGGTGTAGATATATCCATGTTCATAGAAATAGCAGTGAGGATATTTCCATGTTTCTACAAATGGCGGTGTAGATATTTCCATGTTTATATAGATGGTGGTGTAGATATTACCATGTTTATACAGATAGCGGTGTAGATATTTCCAAGTTTATACAGATCGTGGTGAAGATATTTCCATGTTTATACAGATCGCGGTGTAGATATTTCCCTGTTTATACAGATAGCGGTGTAGATATTTCCATGTTTATAGAGATAGCGGTGTAGATATTTCCATGTTTATAGAGATAGCGGTGTAGGTATTTCCAAGTTTATAGACATAGCGGTGTAGATATTTCCATGTTTATATAGATGGCGTTGTAGATATTTCCATGTTTATACTGATAGAGCTGTTGATATTTCCACGTTTATACAGATAGCAATGTAGATATTTCCATGTTTATACAGCTCGCGGTGCAGATATTTATATCCTTATACAGATGGCATTGTAGATATTTCCTTATTCACACAGATGGCGGTGTAGATGTTTCCATGTTTAAATACATGGCGGAGTAGTTAGTTCCATGTTTATGGAGATGGCAGTGTAGATATTTTCATGTTTATAGAGATGGTGGTGTAGATATTTCCATGTTTATAGAGATTGCAGTGTAGATATTTACATGTTTATACAGATGGCTGTATAGATATTTCCATGTGTATACAGATGGCATTGTAGATATTTCCATGTTTATACAGATGACTGTATAGGTATTTCCATGTTTTTACAGATGGCAGTGCAGATATTTCCATGTGTAAAGAGATAGCGATGTAGATATTTCCATGTTTATACAGATGGCGTTGTTGATATTTCCATCTATACACAGATGGCCGTGTAGATATTTCCATGTTTATACAGATGGTGGCGTAGATATTTCCATGAACATGCAGATGGCGGTGTAGTTATTTCCATGTTTATACAGATTGCGGTGTTGATATTACCATGTTTATAGGGAGAGCGGTGCAAATATTTCCACATTTATACAGATAGCAGTGTAGTTATTAGCATGTTTATACAGATAGCGGTGTAGATATTTCCATGTATAAACAGATGTCTGTGTATATATTTCCATGTTTAAACAGATGGCGGTGTAGATATTTCCTTGTTTATTCAAATAGCGGTGTAGTTATTTCCATGTTTCTACAGATAGCGGTGTAGATATTTCCTTGTATTTACAGATGGCTGTGTAGATATTTCTATGTTTATACAGATGACTTTGTAGGTATTTCCATGTTTATACAGATGGCGGTGTAGATATTTCCATGTTTATAGAGATAGCTGTGTAGATATTTCCATGTTTATACAGATAGCGGTGTAGATATTTCCATGTTTATACAGATAACGGTGTACATATTTCCATGTTTATACAGACAGCGGTGAAGATATTTCCATGTTTATACAGATCGCAGTGTAGATATTTAAATGTTTATACAGATAGCGGTGTAGATATTTCCATGTTTATACAGATAGCACTGTAGATATTTCCATGTTTATACAGATAGCGTAGTAGATATTTCCATGTTTATACAGATGGCGGTGTAGATATTTCCATGTTTATAGAGATGGCGGTGTAGATCTTTCCATGTTTATAGAGATAGCGGTGTAGATATATCCATGTTCATAGAGATAGCAGTGAGGATATTTCCATGTTTATACAAATGGCGGTGTAGATATTTCCATATTTATATAGATGGTGGTGTAGATATTACCATGTGTATACAGATTGCGGTGTAGATATTTCCATGTTTATACAGATCGTGGTGAAGATATTTCCATGTTTGTACAGATCGCGGTGTAGATTTTTCCATGTTTATACAGATCGCGGTGTAGATATTTAAATGTTTATACAGACAGCGGTGTGGATATTTCCATGTTTATACAGATAGCGTTGTAGATATTTCCATGTTTATACTGATCGTGGTGTAGACATTTCCATGTTTATAGAGATGGCGGTGTAGATATTTCCATGTTCATAGAGATAGCGGTGTTGATTTTTCCATGTTTATAGAGATACCGGTGTGGATATTTCCAAGTTTTTACAGATCACGGTGTAGATATTTCCTTGTTTATATAAATAGCGGTGTAGTTATTTCCATGGTTATACAGATCATGGTGTAGATATTTCCATGCTTATACAGATAGCGGTGTTGATATTACCATGATTCTAGGGATAGCGGTGCAAATATTTCCACATTTATACACATAGCGGTGTAGTTGTTAGCATGTTTATACAGATAGCAGTGTAGATATTTGCCTGTATAAACAGATGTCTGTGTATTTATTTCCATGTTTAAACAGATGGCGGTGTATATATTTCCTTGTTTATACAAATAGCGATGTAGTTATTTCCATGTTTATACAGATAGTGGTGTAGATATATCCATGTATATACAGATGGCTGTGTAGATATTTCCATGTTTATACAGATGGCTGTGTATATATTTCCATGTTTATACAGATGACTTTGTAGGTATTTCCATGTTTATACAGATGGCGGTGTAGATATTTCCATATTTATAGAGATAGCGGTGTAGATATTTCCATCTTTCTACAGATGGCAGTGTAGATATTTCCATGTTTATACAGATGGCCGTTTAGATATTTCCATATTTATACAGATGTCTGTGTAGATATTTCCATGTGTATACAGATGGTATTGTAGCTAATTCCATGTTTATACAGATGGTGGTGTAGATATTTCCATGTTTATTCAGATGAATGTGTAGATATTTCCATGTTTTTACAGATGGTAGTGTAGATATTAAAATGTTTTTATAGATGGCGCTGTTGATATTTCCATGTTTATACAGATAACGGTGGAGATATTTCCATGTTTATACAGAGAGCAGTGGAGATATTTCCATGTTTATACACATAGCGGTGTACATATTTCCATGTTTATAGAGACAGCGGTGTAGGTATTTCCATGTTTATACAGATAGCGGTGCAGATATTTCCATGTTTACACAGATGTCTATGCAGATATTTCCATATTTATACAGAGGGCTGTGTAGATATTTCTATGTTTATACAGATGGCAGTGTAGATATTTAAATGTTCCTACACATGACTGTGTAGGTATTTCCATGTTTATACAGATGTCTTTGTAGTTATTTCCATGTTTATAGAGATAGCGGTGCAGATATTTCCATGTTTATACAGATAGCGGTGTATATATTTCTAGGTTTATAAAGATCATGGTGTAGATATTTCCATGTTTATACAGATACCGGTGTAGATATTTCCATGTTTATACAGACCGCAGTGTAGATATTTCCATGTTTATAGAGATAGCAGTGTAGATATTTCCATGTTTGTACAGATGGCGGTGTTGATATTTCCATCTATACACAGATGGCCGTGTAGATATTTCCATGTTTATTCAGATGGCAGTGTAGATATTTCCAAGGACATGCAGATGGCGGTGTAGTTATTTCCATGTTTATACAGATAGCGGTGTAGTTATTTCCATGTTTACACAGATGGTGGTGTAGATATTTCCGTGTTTATACACATGGCGGTGTAGATACTTCCATCTTTATGGAGATGGCAGTGTAGATATTTTCATGTTCATAGAGATGGCGGTGTAGATATTTCCATATTTATAGAGATAGCGGTGTAGATATTTCCATCTTTCTACAGATGGCAGTGTAGATATTTCCATGTTTATACAGATGACCGTGTAGATATTTCCATATTTATACAGATGTCTGTGTAGATATTTCCATGTGTATACAGATGGTATTGTAGCTATTTCCATGTTTATACAGATGGTGGTGTAGATATTTCCATGTTTATTCAGATGAATGTGTAGATATTTCCATGTTTTTACAGATGGCCTTGTAGATATTTCAATGTTATATAGATGGCGCTGTTGATATTTCCATGTTTATACAGATAACGGTGGAGATATTTCCATGTTTATACAGAGAGCAGTGGAGATATTTCCATGTTTATACACATAGCGGTGTACATATTTCCATGTATATAGAGACAGCGGTGTAGGTATTTCCATGTTTATACAGATAGCGGTGCAGATATTTCCATGTTTACAGAGATGCCTATGCAGATATTTCCATATTTATACAGAGGGCTGTGTTGATATTTCTGTATTTATACAGATGGCAGTGTAGATTTTTAAATGTTCCTACACATGACTGTGTAGGTATTTCCATGTTTATACAGATGTCTTTGTAGTTATTTCCATGTTTATAGAGATAGCGGTGCAGATATTTCCATGTTTATACAGATAGCGGTGTATATATTTCCATGTTTATACAGATCATGTTGTAGATATTTCCATGTTTATACAGATACCGGTGTAGATATTTCCATGTTTATACAGACCGCAGTGTAGATATTTCCATGTTTATAGAGAGAGCAGTGTAGATATTTCCATGTTTGTACAGATGGCGGTGTTGATGTTTCCATCTATACACTGACTGCCGTGTAGGTATTTCCATGTGTATACAGATGGCATTGTAGATATTTCCATGTTTATACAGATGGTGGTGTAGATATTTCCATGTTTACACAGATGACTGTATAGGTATTTCCATGTTTATACAGATGGCGGTGTAGATATTTCCAAGTTTATAGAGATAGCGGTGTAGATATTTCCATATTTATACAGATAACGGTGTAGAAGTTTCCATGTTTATAGAGATAGCGGTGTAAATATTTCCATGTTTATATAGATCACGGTGTAGATATTTCCATGTTTATAGAGATAGCGGTGTAGATATTTCCATGTTTATACCGATAGCGGTGTTGATATTTCCATGTTTATACAGACCGCGGTGTAGATATTTCCATGTTTATACAGATAGCGGTGGACATATTTCCATGTTTGTACAGATGGCGGTGTTGATATTTCCATCTATACACAGATGACCGTGTAGATATTTCCATGTTTATACACATGACTGTATAGGTATTTCCATGTTTTTACAGATGGCATTGTAGATATTTCCATGTTTATAGAGATAGCAGTGTAGATATTTCCATGTTTATACAGATGGCGGCGTAGATATTTCCATGTTTATACAGATAGAGGTGTAGATATTTCCATGTTTATAGAGACGGCGGTGTAGATATTTCCATGTTTATGTAGATCACGTTGTTGATACTTTCATGTTTATAGAGATAGCGGTGTGGATATTTCCATGTTTATACAGATAGGGGTGTAGATATTTCCATGTTTATAGAGACGGCGGTGTAGATATTTCCATGTTTATATAGATCACGTTGTAGATACTTCCATGTTTATACAGATCGCGGTGTAGTTATTTCCATGTTTTTACAGATCATGGTGTAGATATTTCCATGTTTATACAGATAGCGGTGTTGATATTACCATGATTATAGGGATAGCGGTGCAAATATTTTCACATTTATACACATAGCGGTGTAGTTATTAGCATGTTTATACAGATAGCAGTGTAGATATTTGCATGTATAAACAGATGTCTGTGTATTTATTTCCATGTTTAAACAGATGGCGGTGTATATATTTCCTTGTTTATACAAATAGCGATGTAGTTATTTCCATGTTTATACAGATAGCGGTGTAGATATTTCCATGTATATACAGATGGCTGTGTAGATATTTCCATGTTTATACAGACGACTTTGTAGGTATTTCCATGTTTATACAGATGGCGGTGTAGATATTTCCATGTTTATAGAGATAGCTGTGTAGATATTTCCATGTTTATACAGATAGCAGTGTAGATATTTCCATGTTTATACAGATCACGGTGTAGATATTTCCATGTTTATACTGATCACGGTGTAGCTATTTCCATGTTTATACAGATAGCGGTGTAGGTATTTCCATGTTTATACAGATCACGGTGTAGGTATTTCCTTGTTTATAGAAATAGCGGTGTAGTTATTTCCATGTTTATACAGATAGTGGTGTAGATATATCCATGTATACAGATGGCTGTGTAGATATTTCCATGTTTATACAGATGGCTGTGTAGATATTTCCATGTTTATACAGATGACTTTGTAGGTATTTCCATGTTTATACAGATGGCGGTGTAGATATTTCCATGTTTATAGAGGTAACTGTGTAGATAATTCCATGTTTATACAGATAGCGGTGTAGATATTTCCAAGTTTATACAGATAGCGGTGCAGATATTTCCATGTTTATACAGATCGCGGTGTAGATATTTCCAAGTTTATAGAGATAGCGGTGTAGATATTTCCATGTTTTTACAGATATCGGTGTAGATATTTCCATGTTTACACAGATTGCGGTGTAGATATTTCCATCTTTCTACAGATGGCATTGTAGATATTTCCATGTTTATACAGATGACTGTATAGTTATTTCCATGTTTTTACAGATGGCAGTGCAGATATTTCCATGTCTATAGAGATAGCGGTGTAGATATTTCCATGTTTGAACAGATGGCGGTGTTGATATTTCCATCTATACACAGATGGCCATGTAGATATTTCCATGTTTATTCAGATGGCGGTGTAGATATTTCCAAGGACATGCAGATGGCGGTGTAGTTATTGCCATGTTTATACAGATAGCGGTGTAGGTATTTCCATGTTTACACAGATGTTGGTGTAGACATTTCCGTGTTTATACACATGGCGGAGTAGATACTTCCATCTTTATGGAGATGGCAGTGTAGATATTTTCATGTTCATAGAGATGGCGGTGTAGATATTTCCATATTTATAGAGATAGCGGTGTAGATATTTCCATCTTTCTACAGATGGCAGTGTAGATATTTCCATGTTTATACAGATGGCCGTGTAGATATTTCCATATTTATACAGATGTCTGTGTAGATATTTCCATGTGTATACAGATGGTATTGTAGATATTTCCATGTTTATACAGATGGTGGTGTAGATATTTCCATGTTTATTCAGATGAATGTGTAGATATTTCCATGGT
The DNA here is from genome assembly GCF_028858775.2 of Pan troglodytes. Classification (NCBI taxonomy): domain Eukaryota; kingdom Metazoa; phylum Chordata; class Mammalia; order Primates; family Hominidae; genus Pan; species Pan troglodytes. Next base: position 1,820,394 of record NC_072405.2, on the reverse strand, counting down.
TTTACAGATGGTAGTGTAGATATTTCAATGTTTATATAGATGGCGCTGTTGTTATTTCCATGTTTATAGAGATAACGGTGGAGATATTTCCATGTTTATACAGAGAGCAGTGGAGATATTTCCATGTTTATACACATAGCGGTGTACATATTTCCATGTTAATTGAGACAGCGGTGTAGGTATTTCCATGTTTATACAGATAGCGGTGCAGATATTTCCATGTTTACACAGATGCCTATGCAGATATTTCCATATTTACACAGAGGGCTGTGTAGATATTTCTATATTTATACAGATGGCAGTGTAGATATTTAAATGTTCCTACACATGACTGTGTAGCTATTTCCATTTTTATACAGATGTCTTTGTAGATATATCCATGTTTATAGAGATAGCGGTGCAGATATTTCCATGTTTATACAGATAGCGGTGTATATATTTCCATGTTTATAGAGATCATGGTGTAGATATTTCCATGTTTATACAGATACCGGTGTAGATATTTCCATGTTTATACAGACTGCAGTGTAGATATTTCCATGTTTATAGAGATAGCAGTGTAGATATTTCCTTGTTTGTACAGACCGCAGTGTAGATATTTCCATGTTTATAGAGATAGCAGTGTAGATATTTCCATGTTCCTCCACATGAATGTGTCGGTATTTCCATGTTTATACAGATGGCTTTGTAGATATTTCCATGTTTATAGAGATAGTGGTGCAGATAATTCCATGTTTATACAGATAGCGGTGTAAATATTTCCATGTTTATACAGATTTTGGTGTAGATATTTCCATGTTTATACAGATGCCGGTGTAGATATTTCCATGTTTATACAGACCACAGTGTAGATATTTTGCTGTTTATAGAGACAGCGGTGTAGATATTTCCATGTTTGTACAGATGGCGGTGTTGGTGTTTCCATCTATACTCAGATTGCCGTGTAGGTATTTCCATGTGTATACAGATGGCATTGTAGATATTTCCATGTTTATACAGATAGCGGTGGAGATATTTCCATGTTTATACAGATGGCGGTGTAGATACATCCATGTTTCTGAAGATGGCGGTGTAGTTGTTTTCATGTTTAAACAGATGGCGGTGTAGATATTTCCATGTATATAGAGATTGCAGTGTAGATATTTCCATGTTTATAGAGAAAGCGGTGTAGGTATTTCCATGTTTATAGAGATGGCGGTGTAGTTATTTCCATCTTTGCACAGATGGCCGTGTAGATATTTCCATGTTTACGTGGATAGCTGTGAAGATATTTCCAAGTTTACGCAAATAGCTGTGTAGATATTTCCATGTTTACACACATAGCGTTGTAGATATTTCCAAGTTTATACAGATTGCGGTGTAGATATGTCCATGTTTATACACATAGCGGTGTGGATATTTTCATGTTTATACAGATGGCATTGCAGATATTTCCATGTTTATACAGATAGTGGTGTAGATATTTCCATGTTTATACAGATGGCGGTGTAGATACATCCATGTTTCTGAAGATGGCAGTGTAGATATTTTGATGTTTATACAGATGGCGGTGTAGATATTTCCATGTTTATACAGATGTCTGTGTAGGTATTTCCATGCTTATGCAGATGGCGGTGTAGATATTTCCGTATTTATAGAGATGGCGGTGTAGTTATTTCTATGTTTATAGAGATAGCGGTGTAAATATCTCCATGTTTATAGAGATGGTGGTGTAAGCATTTTCATGTTTATAGAGATAGCGGTGTAGATATTTCCATGTTTATACAGATAACGGTGTTGGTATTTCCATGTTTATACAGATAGCGCTGTAGATATTACCCTGTTTATACAGCTCGCGGTGTAGATATTTCCATCTTCATACAGATGGCAGTGTAGATATTTCCATGTTTATAAAGATAGCGGTGTAGATATTTCCATGTCTATAGAGATAGCGGTGTAGGTATTTCCATATTTATACAGATTGCGGTGTGGATATTTCCATCTTTATACAGATGGCGGTGTAGATATTTCCATATTTATACAGATTGCGGTGTGGATATTTCCATCTTTATACAGATGGCGGTGTAGATATTTCCATGTTTATACAGATGGCATTGAAGATATTTCCATGTTTAAACAGTTAGTGGTGTAGATATTTCCATGTTTATACAGATGGCGGTGTAGATACATCCATGTTTCTGAAGATGGCGGTGTAGGTATTTTCGTATTTATAGAGATGGCGGTGTAGATATTTCCATGTTTATACAGATGTCTGTGTAGGTATTTCCATGTTTATGCAGATAGCGTTGTAGATATTTCCATGTTTATAGAGATGGCGTTCTAGTTATTTCTAAGTTTATACAGATAGCTGTGTAAATATTTCCATGTTTATTGAGATGATGGTGTAAGTATTTTCAGGTTTATAGAGATAGCGGTGTAGATATTTCAATGTTTATACAGATAGCGGTGTAGATATTTCCTTGTCTATAGAGATTGCGATGTATTTATTTCCACATTTATACAGATTTCGGTGTAGATATTTCCACCTTTATACAGATGGCGGTGTAGATATTTCCATGTTTATACAGATGGTGGTGGAGATATTTCCCTGTTTATACAGATAGCGATATAGATATTTCCATGTTTATAGAGATAGCGGTGTAGATATTTCCATGTTTATACTGATGGCTGTGTAGGTATTTCCATGTGTGTACAGATGGCAGTGTAGATATTTCCATGTTTATAGAGATGGCGCTGTAGATATTTCCATGTTTATACAGATGGCAGTCTAGATATTTCCAAGTTTATACAGATAGCGGTGTAGGTAGTTCCATGTTTACAGAGATAGCAGTGTAGATGTTTCCATCTTTGCACAGATTGCGGTGTAAATATTGCCAAATTTACACAGATAGCGGTGTAGATATTTCCAAGTTTACACTGATAGCTGAGTAGATATTTCCATGTTTACAGAGATAGCATTGTAGATATTTCCATGTTTATACAATTTGCGGTGTAGTTATTTCCATGTTGATACAGATAGCGGTGTAGATATTTCCATGTTTATACAGGTAGTGGTGTATAAATTCCCATGTTTATTCAGATCGCTTTGTAGATATCTCCATCTTTCTACAGATGACAGTGTAGATATTTCCAAGTTTATACAGATGGCAGTGTAGGTATTTCCATGTTTATACAGATGTCTGTGTAGATATTTCCATGTTTATGCAGATGGCGTTGTAGGTATTTCCATGTTTGTACAGATGGCGGTGTAGATATTTCCTTGTTTATACAGATGGCAGTGAAGATATTTCCATATTTATACAGATAGTGGTGCAGATATTTCCATGTTTATACAGATGGCGGTGTAGATACATCCATGTTTCTGAAGATGGCGGTGTAGATATTTTCATGTTTATAGAGATGGAGGTGTAGATATTTTCATGTATATAGAGATAGCAGTGTAGATATTTTCATGTTTATAGAGAAAGCGGTGGAGGCATTTCCATGTTTATATAGATGGCAGTGTAGATATTTCCATGTTTATACAGATATCGGTGTAGATATTTCCATGTTTATAGAGATAGCAGTGTAGGTATTTCCATCTTTGCACAGATTTCGTTGTAGGTATTGCCAAACTTACACAGAGAGCGGTGTAGATATTTCCAAGTTTACACAGATAGCTGTGTAGATATTTCCATTTTTACAGAGATAGCACTGTAGATATTTCCATGTTTATACAGATTGCGGTGTAGTTATTTCCATGTTGATAGAAATAGCGGTGTAGATATTTCCATGTTTATACAAGTAGCTATGTAGAAATTCCCATGTTTATACAGATCGCTTTGTAGACATATCCATCTTTCTACAGATGTCAGTGTAGATATTTCCAAGTTTATACAGATGGCAGTGTAAATATTTCCATGTTTATACAGATGTCTGTGTAGATATTTCCATGTTTATGCAGATGGCGGTGTAGATATTTCCATGTTTATAGAGATGGCGGTGTAGTTTTTTCTGTGTTTATAGAGATAGCGGTGTAAATATCTCCATGTTTATAGAGATGGTGGTGTAAGTATTTTCATGTTTATAGAGATAGCGCTGTAGATATTTCCATGTTTATACAGATAACGGTGTTGGTATTTCCATGTTTATACAGATAGCGGTGTAGATATTTCCATGTTTATACAGATCGCGGTGTAGATATTTCCATGTTTATACAGCTCGCGGTGTAGATATTTCCATCTTTATACAGATGGCGGTGTAAATATTTCCATGTTTATACCGATAGCTGTGTAGATATTTCCATGTCTATAGAGATAGCGGTATAGGTATTTCCATATTTATACAGATTGCGGTGTAGATATTTCCATCTTTATACACATGGCGGTGTAGATATTTCCATGATAATACAGATGGCAGTGAAGATATTTCCATGTTTATACAGATAGTGGTGTAGTAATTTCCATGTTTATACAGATGGCGGTGTAGATACATCCATGTTTCTGAAGATGGCGGTGTAAATATTTTCATGTTCATAGAGATGGCGTTGTAGATATTTCCATGCTTATACAGATGTCTGTGTAGATAATTCCATGTTTATGCAGATAGCGTTGTAGATATTTCCATGTTTATAGAGATAGCGGTCTAGTTATTTCTAAGTTTATAGAGATAGCGGTGTAAATATTTCCATGTTTATACACATGGCGGTGTAGATATTTCTATGTTTATACAGCTCGCGGTGTAGACATTTCCATCTCTATACAGATGGCAGTGATGATATTTCCATGTTTATACAGATAGCGGTGTAGATATTTCCATGTTTCTACAGATGGCGGTGTAGATATTTCCTTGTTTATACAGACAGCGGTGTAGATATTTCCATGTTTATACAGGTAGCGGTGTAGATATTTCCATGTTTACAGAGATAGCGGTGTAGATACTTCCATCTTTGCACTGATTGCTGTGTAGATATTTCCATTGTTACACAGATAGCTGGGTAGATATTTCCAAGTTTACACAGATAGCTGTGTAGATGTTTCCATGTTTACACAGATAGCAATGTATATATTTCCATGTTTATACAGATCGTGGTGAAGATATTTCCATGTTTATACAGATCGCGATGTATATATTTCCATGTTTATACAGATCGCGGTGTAGATATTTCCATGTTTATACAGATAGCGGTGTAGATATTTCCATGTTTATACAGATTTCCATGTAGATATTTCCATGTTTATACAGAAAGCTGTGTAGAAATTTCCATATTTATAGAGATAGCGGTGTAGATATTTCCATCTTTCTACAGATGGCAGTGTAGATATTTCCATGTTTATACAGATAACGGTGGAGATATTTCCATGTATATACAGACATCAGTGGAGATATTTCCATGTTTATACACAGAGCGGTGTACATATTTCCATGTTTATAGAGACAGTGGTGTAGGTATTTCCATGTTTATACAGATAGCGGTGCAGATATTTCCATGTATATACAGATGCCTATGCAGATATTTCCATATTTATACAGAGGGCTGCGTAGATATTTCTATGTTTATACAGATGGCAGTGTAGATATTTCCATGTTCCTACACATGACTGTGTAGGCATTTCCATGTTTATACAGATGGCTTGGCAGATATTTCCATGTTTATAGAGATAGCGGTGCAGATATTTCCATGTTTATACAGAGAGGGGTGTATATATGTCTATGTTTATACAGATCGTGGTGTAGATATTTCCATGTTTATACAGATACCGGTGTAGATATTTCCATGTTTATACAGACCGCAGTGTAGATATTTCCATGTTTATAGAGATAGCAGTGTAGATATTTCCATATTTGTACAGATGGCGGTGTTGATGTTTCCATCTAAACACCGATTGCCGTGTAGGAATTTCCATGTGTATGCAGATGGCATTGTAGATATTTCCATGTTTATACAGAGGGTGGTGTAGATATTTCCATGTTTACACAGATGACTGTATAGGTATTTCCATGTTTATACAGATGGCAGTGTAGATATTTCCATGTTTATAGAGATAGCGGTGTATATATTTCCACGTTTATACAGATAGCGTTGTAGATATTTTCATGTTTATACAGACCGCGGTGTAGGTATTTCCATGTTTATACAGATAGCGGTGCAGATATTTCCATCTTTGTACAGATGGCGGTGTTGATATTTCCATCTATACACAGATGACCGTGGAGATGGTTCCATGTTTATACAGATGGAAGCGCAGATACTTCTATGTGTATGTAGATGGCGGTGTAGATATTTCCATGTATAGACAGATAGCGGTGTAGTTATTTCCATGTTTATATAGAGAGCGGTGTAGATATTTCCATGTATGTACACATGGCTGTGTAGATATTTCCATGTTTATACAGATGGCGGTGTAGATATTTCCATGTTTATACCGATAACTTTGTAAGCATTTCCATGTTTATACAGATGGCGGTGTAGATATTTCGGTGTTTATAGAGATAGCAGTGGAGATATTTCCATGTTTATAAATATAGCGGCGTAGTTATTTCCATGTTTATTTAGATAGCGGTGTAGATATTTCCATGTATATACACATGGCTGTGTAGATATTTCCATGTTTATACAGATGGCGGTGTAGATATTTCCATGTTTATACAGATAACTTTGTAAGTATTTCCATGTTTATACAGATGGCGGTGTAGATATTTCGATGTTCATAGAGATAGCAGTGGAGATATTTCCATGTTTATACAAATAGCGGTGTAGTTATTTCCATGTTTATGTAGATAGCGGTGTAGATATTTCCATGTATATACACTAGGCTGTGTAGATATTTCCATGTTTATACAGATGGCGGTGTAGATATTTCCATGTTTATACAGATAAATTTGTAAGTATTTCCATGTTTATACAGATGGCGGTGTAGATATTTCGATGTTTATGGGGATAGCAGTGGAGATATTTGAATGTTTATACAGATAGCGGTGTAGATATTTCCATGTTTATACAGATCACGGTGTAGATATTTCCATGTTTATAGAGATGGCATTTAAGATATTTCCATGTTCATAGAGATAGCGGTGTTGATTTTTCCATGTTTATAGAGATAGCTGTGTGGATATTTCCATGTTTATGCAGATAGGGGTGTAGATATTTCCATGTTTATAGAGATGGCGGTGTAGATATTTCCATGTTTATGCAGATGATGGTGTAGATATTTCCATGTTTATACACATCGCAGTGTAGATATTTCCATGTTTATACAGATCATGATGTACATATTACCATGTTTATAGAGATCGCGGTGTTGATATTACCATGTTTATAGGGATAGCGGTGCAAATATTTCCACATTTATACAGATAGCGGTGTAGTTATTAGCATGTTTATACAGATAGCGGTGTAGATATTTCCATGTATAAACAGATGTCTGTGTATATATTTCCATGTTTAAAGAGATGGCGGTGTAGATATTTCCTTGTTTATACAAATAGCGGTATAGTTATTTCCATGTTTATACAGATAGCGGTCAAGATATTTCCATGTGTATACAGATGGCTGTGTAGATATTTCCATGTTTATACGGATGGCTGTGTAGTTATTTCCATGTTTATACAGATGACTTTGTAGGTATTTCCATGTTTATTCAGATGGCGGTGTAGGTATTTCCATGTTTATAGAGATAGGTGTGTAGATACTTCCATGTTTATACAGATAGCGGTGTAAATAATTCCATGTTTATACAGATCACGTTGTAGATATTTCCATGTTTATAGAGATAGCGGTGTAGATATTTCCATGTTTATACAGATGACAGTGTAGATATTTCCATGTTTATACAAATCACGGGGTAGATATTTCCATGTTTATACAGATCATGGTGTAGATATTTCCATGTTTATACAGATCGTGGTGTTGATAATACCACGTTTATAGGGATAGCGGTGCAAATATTTCCACATTTATACAGATAGCGGTGTAGTTATTAGCATGTTTATACAGATAGCGGTGTAGATATTTCCATGTATAAACAGATGTCTGTGTATATATTTCCATGTTTAAACAGATGGCGGTGTAGATATTTCCTTGTTTACACAAATAGCGGTGTAGTTATTTCCATGTTTATACAGATAGCGGTGTAGATATTTCCATGTATATACAGATGGCTGTGTAGGTATTTCCATGTTTATACTGATGGCCGTGTAGATATTTCCATGTTTACACACATATCGGTTTAGATATTTCCATGTTTATACAGATCGCGGTGTAGATATTTCCATGTTTATACAGATTGCGGTGTAGATATTTCCATGTCTATACAGATAGTGGTGTACATATTTCCATGTTTATACAGATGACGGTGTAGATAGTTCCATGTTTATAGAGATGGCGGTGTAGGTATTTCCATGTTTATAGAGATAGCGGTGTAGATATATCAATGTTCACAGAGATAGCAGTGAGGATATTTCCATGTTTATACAGATCGCAGTGTAGATATTTCCACTTTTATAGAGATAGCGGTTTAGATATTTCATATTTATACAGAGAGCAGTGTAGATATTTCCATGTTTATACAGATAGCTTTGTAGATATTTCCGTGTTTATACAGATGGCTGTGCCGATATTTCCATGTTTATACAGAGTTCTCTGTAGATATTTCCATGTTTATATAGATGACAGTGCAGATATTTCCAGGTTTATACCAATGGCTGTGTAGATATTTCCATGTATATACAGATGGCTGTGTAGATATTTCCATGTTTATACAGATGACTTTGTAGGTATTTCCATGTTTATACAGATGGCGGTGTAGATATTTCCATGTTTATAGAGATAGCTGTGTAGATATTTCCATGTTTACACAGATAGCGGTTTAGATATTTCCATGTTTATACAGATCGCGGTGTAGATATTTCCATGTTTATACAGATCACGGTGTAGATATTTCCATGTCTATACAGATAGCGGTGTAGATATTTCCATGTTTACACAGATGACGGTGTAGATAGTTCCATGTTTATAGAGATGACGGTGTAGATATTTCCATGTTTATAGAGATAGCGGTGTAGATATATCAATGTGCATAGAGATAGCTGTGAGGGTATTTCCATGTTTATACAGATAGCAGTGTAGATATTTCCACTTTTATAGAGATAGCGGTTTAGATATTTCATATTAATACAGAGATCGGTGTAGATATTTCCATGTTTATACAGATTGCGGTGTAGATATTTCCATGTTTATACATATAGCGGTGTATATATTTCCACGTTTATACAGATGGCGGTGTAGATATTTCCATCTTTCTACAAATGGCAGTGTAGATATTTCCATGTTTATAGAGATGGCGGTGTAGATATTTCCATGTTTATGTAGATGGCAGTGTAGATATTTTCTTGTTTATGTAGATGGCGTTGTAGATACCTCCATGTTTAAAGAGATGGCGGTGTGTATGTTTCCATGTTGATGGAGATAGCGGTGAAGATATTTCCATGTTTATAGAGATAGCGGTGTAGTTATTTCCATGTTTATAGAGATAGCGGTGTAGATATCTCCATGTTTCTACAGATGACTGTGTAGATATTTCCATGTTTGTACAGATGGCAGTGTAGATATTTCCATGTTTATAGAGATAGAAGTGTAGATATTTTCATGTTTATACATATTGCGGTGGAGATTTGTCCATGTTTATACAGATAGCAATGGAGATATTTCCACGTTAATACACATAGCGGTGTAGATATTGCCATGTTTATACAGATAGCGTTGAAGATATTTCCATGTTTATACAGATGGCTGTGCCGATATTTCCATGTTTATACAGAGTTCTCTGTAGATATTTCCATGTTTATATAGATGACAGTGCAGATATTTCCAGGTTTATACAGATGGCTGTGTAGATATTTCCATGTTTATACAGATGGCTGTGTAGATATTTCCATGTTTATACAGATGACTTTGTATGTATTTCCATGTTTATACAGATGGCGGTGTAGATATTTCCATGTTTATAGAGATAGCTGTGTAGATATTTCCATGTTTACACAGATAGCGGTTTAGATATTTCCATGTTTATACAGATCGCGGTGTACATATTTCCATGTTTATACAGATCGCGGTGTAGATATTTCCATGTTTATACAGATAGCGGTGTAGATATTTCCATGTTTATACAGATGACGGTGTAGATAGTTCCATGTTTATAGAGATGGCGGTGTAGATATTTCCATGTTTATAGAGATAGCGGTGTAGATATATCAATGTTCATAGAGATAGCAGTGAGGATATTTCCATGTTTATACAGATAGCAGTGGAGATATTTCCACTTTTATAGAGATAGTGGTTTAGATATTTCATATTTATACAGAGAGCTGTGTAGATATTTCCATGTTTATACAGATTGCGGTGTAGATATTTCCATGTTTATACAGATAGCGGTGTAGGTATGTCCACGTTTATACAGATGGCGGTGCAGATATTTCCATCTTTCTATAAATGGCAGTGTAGATATTTCCTTGTTTATAGAGATGGTGGTGTAGATATTTCCATGTTTATATAGATGGCAGTGTAGATATTTTCTTGTTTATGTAGATGGCGTTGTAGATACCTCCATGTTTAAAGAGATGGCGGTGTGTATATTTCCATGTCGATGGAGATAGCGGTGTAGATATTTCCATGTTTATAGAGATAGCGGTGTAGTTATTTCCATGTTTATAGAGATAGCGGTGTAGATATCTCCATGTTTCTACAGATGACTGTGTAGATATTTCCATGTTTGTACAGATGGCAGTGTAGATATTTCCATGTTTATAGAGATAGAAGTGTAGATATTTTCATGTTTATACATATTGCGGTGGAGATTTGTCCATGTTTATACAGATAGCAATGGAGATATTTCCACGTTAATACACATAGCGGTGTAGATATTGCCATGTTTATACAGATAGCGTTGAAGATATTTCCATGTTTATACAGATGGCTGTGCCGATATTTCCATGTTTATACAGAGTTCTCTGTAGATATTTCCATGTTTATATAGATGACAGTGCAGATATTTCCAGGTTTATACAGATGGCTGTGTAGATATTTCCATGTTTATACAGATGGCTGTGTAGATATTTCCATGTTTATACAGATGACTTTGTAGGTATTTCCATGTTTATACAGATGGCGGTGTAGATATTTCCATGTTTATAGAGATAGCTGTGTAGATATTTCCATGTTTACACAGATAGCGGTTTAGATATTTCCATGTTTATACAGATCGCGGTGTACATATTTCCATGTTTATACAGATCGCGGTGTAGATATTTCCATGTTTATACAGATAGCGGTGTAGATATTTCCATGTTTATACAGATGACGGTGTAGATAGTTCCATGTTTATAGAGATGGCGGTGTAGATATTTCCATGTTTATAGAGATAGCGGTGTAGATATATCAATGTTCATAGAGATAGCAGTGAGGATATTTCCATGTTTATACAGATAGCAGTGGAGATATTTCCACTTTTATAGAGATAGTGGTTTAGATATTTCATATTTATACAGAGAGCGGAGTAGATATTTCCATGTTTATACAGATTGCGGTGTAGATATTTCCATGTTTATACAGATAGCGGTGTAGATATTTCCACGTTTATACAGATGGCGGTGTAGATATTTCCATCTTTCTACAAATGGCAGTGTAGATATTTCCATGTTTGTAGAGATGGCGGTGTAGATATTTCCATGTTTATATAGATGGCAGTGTGGATATTTTCTTGTTTATGTAGATGGCGTTGTAGATTCCTCCAAGTTTAAAGAGATGTTGGTGTGTATATTTCCATGTTGATGGAGATAGCGGTGTAGATATTTCCATGTTTATAGAGATAGCGGTGTAGTTTTTTCCATGTTTATAGAGATAGCGGTGTAGATATTTCCATGTTTCTACACATGACTGTGAAGATATTTCCATGTTTGTACAGATGGCAGTGTTGATATTTCCATGTTTATAGAGATAGAAATTTAGATATTTTCATGTTTATACATATTGAGGTGGAGATTTGTCCATGTTTATACAGATAGCAATGGAGATATTTCCACGTTAATACACATAGCGGTGTAGATATTTCCATGTTTATACAGATAGCGTTGTAGATATTTCCATGTTTATACAGATGGCTGTGCCGTTATTTCCATGTTTATACAGAGTTCTCTGTAGATATTTCCATGTTTATATAGATGACAGTGCAGATATTTCCAGGTTTATACAGATGGCTGTGTAGATATTTCCAAGTTTATACAGATGGCTGTGTAGATATTTCCATGTTTATACAGATGACTTTGTAGGTATTTCCATGTTTATACAGATAGCGTTGTAGATATTTCCATGTTTATAGAGATAGCTGTGTAGATATTTCCATGTTTACACAGATAGCGGTTTAGATATTTCCATGTTTATACAGATCGCGGTGTACATATTTCCATGTTTATACAGATCGCGGTGTAGATATTTCCATGTTTATACAGATAGCGGTGTAGATATTTCCATGTTTATACAGATGACGGTGTAGATAGTTCCATGTTTATAGAGATGGCGGTGTAGATATTTCCATGTTTATAGAGATAGCGGTGTAGATATATCAATGTTCATAGAGATAGCAGTGAGGATATTTCCATGTTTATACAGATAGCAGTGTAGATATTTCCACTTTTATAGAGATAGCGGTTTAGATATTTCATATTTATACAGAGAGCGGTGTAGATATTTCCATGTTTATACAGATTGCGGTGTAGATATTTCCATGTTTATACAGATAGCGGTGTAGATATTTCCACGTTTATACAGATGGCGGTGTAGATATTTCCATCTTTCTACAAATGGCAGTGTAGATATTTCCATGTTTGTAGAGATGGCGGTGTAGATATTTCCATGTTTATATAGATGGCAGTGTAGATATTTCCTTGTTTATGTAGATGGCGTTGTAGATTCCTCCAAGTTTAAAGAGATGGTGGTGTGTATATTTCCATGTTGATGGAGATAGCGGTGTAGATATTTCCATGTTTATAGAGATAGCGGTGTAGTTTTTTCCATGTTTATAGAGATAGCGGTGTAGATATTTCCATGTTTCTACACATGACTGTGAAGATATTTCCATGTTTGTACAGATGGCAGTGTAGATATTTCCATGTTTATAGAGATAGAAATGTAGATATTTTCATGTTTATACATATTGAGGTGGAGATTTGTCCATGTTTATACAGATAGCAATGGAGATATTTCCACGTTAATACACATAGCGGTGTAGATATTTCCATGTTTATACAGATAGCGTTGTAGATATTTCCATGTTTATACAGATGGCTGTGACGTTATTTCCATGTTTATACAGAGTTCTCTGTAGATATTTCCATGTTTATATAGATGACAGTGCAGATATTTCCAGGTTTATACAGATGGCTGTGTAGATATTTCCATGTTTATACAGATGGCTGTGTAGATATTTCCATGTTTATACAGATGGCGGTGTAGATATTTCCATGTTTATACAGATAGCGGTGTAGCTATTTCCACGTTTATACAGATGGCGGTGTAGATATTTCCATGTTTATAGAGATAGCTGTGTAGATATTTCCATGTTTACACACATATCGGTTTAGATATTTCCATGTTTATACAGATCGCGGTGTAGATATTTCCATGTCTATACAGATAGCGGTGTAGATATTTCCATGTTTATACAGATGACGGTGTAGATAGTTCCATGTTTATAGAGATGGCGGTGTAGGTATTTCCATGTTTATAGAGATAGCGGTGTAGATATATCAATGTTCATAGAGATAGCAGTGAGGATATTTCCATGTTTATACAGATAGCAGTGTAGATATTTCCACTTTTATAGAGATAGCGGTTTAGATATTTCATATTTATACAGAGAGCGGTGTAGATATTTCCATGTTTATACAGATAGCGTTGCAGATATTTCCGTGTTTATACAGATGGCTGTGCCGATATTTCCATGTTTATACAGAGTTCTCTGTAGATATTTCCATGTTTATATAGATGACAGTGCAGATATTTCCAGGTTTATACCAATGGCTGTGTAGATATTTCCATGTATATACAGATGGCTGTGTAGATATTTCCATGTTTATACAGATGATTTTGTAGGTATTTCCATGTTTATACAGATGGCGGTGTAGATATTTCCATGTTTATAGAGATAGCTGTGTAGATATTTCCATGTTTACACAGATAGCGGTTTAGATATTTCCATGTTTATACAGATCGCGGTGTAGATATTTCCATGTTTATACAGATCACGGTGTAGATATTTCCATGTCTGTACAGATAGCGGTGTAGATATTTCCATGTTTACACAGATGACGGTGTAGATAGTTCCATGTTTATAGAGATGACGGTGTAGATATTTCCATGTTTATAGAGATAGCGGTGTAGGTATATCAATGTGCATAGAGATAGCAGTGAGGATATTTCCATGTTTATACAGATAGCAGTGTAGATATTTCCACTTTTATAGAGATAGCGGTTTAGATATTTCATATTTATACAGAGAGCGGTGTAGATATTTCCATGTTTATACAGATAGCGTTGTAGATATTTCCATGTTTATAGAGATAGCGGTGTAGATATTTCCACGTTTATACAGATGGCGGTGTAGATATTTCCATCTTTCTACAAATGGCAGTGTAGATATTTCCATGTTTATAGAGATGGCGGTGTAGATATTTCCATGTTTATGTAGATGGCATTGTAGATATTTTCTTGTTTATGTAGATGGCGTTGTAGATACCTCCATGTTTAAAGAGATGGCGGTGTGTATATTTCCATGTTGATGGAGATAGCGGTGTAGATATTTCCATGTTTATAGAGATAGCGGTGTAGTTATTTCCATGTTTATAGAGATAGCGTTGTAGATATTTCCAGGTTTCTACAGATGACTGTGTAGATATTTCCATGTTTGTACAGATGGCAGTGTAGATACTTCCATGTTTATAGAGATAGAAGTGTAGATATTTTCATGTTTATACGTATTGCGGTGGAGATTTGTCCATGTTTATACAGATAGCAATGGAGATATTTCCACGTTAATACACATAGCGGTGTAGATATTTCCATGTTTCTACAGATGACTGTGTAGATATTTCCATGTTTGTATAGATGGCAGTGTAGATATTTCCATGTTTATAGAGATAGAAGAGTAGATATTTTCATGTTTATACATATTGCGGTGGAGATTTGTCCATGTTTATACAGATAGCAATGGAGATATTTCCACGTTGATACACATAGCGGTGTAGATATTTCCATGTTTATACAGATAGCGTTGTAGATATTTCCATGTTTATACAGATGGCTGTGCCGTTATTTCCATGTTTATACAGAGTTCTCTGTAGATATTTCCATGTTTATATAGATGACAGTGCAGATATTTCCAGGTTTATACAGATGGCTGTGTAGATATTTCCATGTTTATACAGATGGCTGTGTAGATATTTCCATGTTTATACAGATGGCGGTGTAGATATTTCCATGTTTATACAGATAGCGGTGTAGGTATTTCCACGTTTATACAGATGGCGGTGTAGATATTTCCATCTTTCTACAAATGGCAGTGTAGATATTTCCATGTTTATAGAGATGGCGGTGTAGATATTTCCATGTTTATATAGATGGCAGTGTAGATATTTTCTTGTTTATGTAGATGGCGTTGTAGATACCTCCATGTTTAAAGAGATGGCGGTGTGTATATTTCCATGTTGATGGAGATAGCGGTGTAGATATTTCCATGTTTATAGAGATAGCAGTGTAGTTATTTCCACGTTCATAGAGATAGCGGTGTAGATATTTCCATGTTTCTACAGATGACTGTGTAGATATTTCCATGTTTGTACAGATGGCAGTGTAGATATTTCCATGCTTATAGAGATAGAAGTGTAGATATTTTCATGTTTATACATATTGCGGTGGAGATTTGTCCATGTTTATCCAGATAGCAACGGAGATATTTCCACGTTAATACACATAGCGGTGTAGATATTTCCATGTTTATACAGATGGCTGTGCCGATATTTCCATGTTTATACAGAGTTCTCTGTAGATATTTCCATGTTTATATAGATGACAGTGCAGATATTTCCAGGTTTATACAGATGGCTGTGTAGATATTTCCATGTTTATACAGATGGCTGTGTAGATATTTCCATGTTTATACAGATGACTTTGTAGGTATTTCCATGTTTATACAGATGGCGGTGTAGATATTTCCATGTTTATAGAGATAGCTGTGTAGATATTTCCATGTTTACACACATATCGGTTTAGATATTTCCATGTTTATACAGATCGCGGTGTAGATATTTCCTTGTTTATACAGATTGCGGTGTAGATATTTCCATGTCTATACAGATAGCGGTGTAGATATTTCCATGTTTATACAGATGACGGTGTAGATAGTTCCATGTTTATAGAGATGGCGGTGTAGGTATTTCCATGTTTATAGAGATAGCGGTGTAGATATATCAATGTTCATAGAGATAGCAGTGAGGATATTTCCATGTTTATACAGATAGCAGTGTAGATATTTCCACTTTTATAGAGATAGCGGTTTAGATATTTCATATTTATACAGAGAGCGGTGTAGATATTTCCATGTTTATACAGATAGCGTTGTAGATATTTCCGTGTTTATACAGATGGCTGTGCCGATATTTCCATGTTTATACAGAGTTCTCTGTAGATATTTCCATGTTTATATAGATGACAGTGCAGATATTTCCAGGTTTATACCAATGGCTGTGTAGATATTTCCATGTATATACAGATGGCTGTGTAGATATTTCCATGTTTATACAGATGATTTTGTAGGTATTTCCATGTTTATACAGATGGCGGTGTAGATATTTCCATGTTTATAGAGATAGCTGTGTAGATATTTCCATGTTTACACAGATAGCGGTTTAGATATTTCCATGTTTATACAGATCGCGGTGTAGATATTTCCATGTTTATACAGATCACGGTGTAGATATTTCCATGTCTGTACAGATAGCGGTGTAGATATTTCCATGTTTACACAGATGACGGTGTAGATAGTTCCATGTTTATAGAGATGACGGTGTAGATATTTCCATGTTTATAGAGATAGCGGTGTAGATATATCAATGTGCATAGAGATAGCAGTGAGGATATTTCCATGTTGATACAGATAGCAGTGTAGATATTTCCACTTTTATAGAGATAGCGGTTTAGATATTTCATATTTATACAGAGAGCGGTGTAGATATTTCCATGTTTATACAGATTGCGTTGTAGATATTTCCATGTTTATACAGATAGCGGTGTAGATATTTCCACGTTTATACAGATGGCGGTGTAGATATTTCCATCTTTCTACAAATGGCAGTGTAGGTATTTCCATGTTTATAGAGATGGCGGTGTAGATATTTCCATGTTTATGTAGATGGCATTGTAGATATTTTCTTGTTTATGTAGATGGCGTTGTAGATACCTCCATGTTTAAAGAGATGGCGGTGTGTATATTTCCATGTTGATGGAGATAGCGGTGTAGATATTTCCATGTTTATAGAGATAGCGGTGTAGTTATTTCCATGTTTATAGAGATAGCGGTGTAGATATTTCCAGGTTTCTACAGATGACTGTGTAGATATTTCCATGTTTGTACAGATGGCAGTGTAGATACTTCCATGTTTATAGAGATAGAAGTGTAGATATTTTCATGTTTATACGTATTGCGGTGGAGATTTGTCCATGTTTATACAGATAGCAATGGAGATATTTCCACGTTAATACACATAGCGGTGTAGATATTTCCATGTTTCTACAGATGACTGTGTAGATATTTCCATGTTTGTATAGATGGCAGTGTAGATATTTCCATGTTTATAGAGATAGAAGAGTAGATATTTTCATGTTTATACATATTGCGGTGGAGATTTGTCTATGTTTATACAGATAGCAATGGAGATATTTCCACGTTGATACACATAGCGGTGTAGATATTTCCATGTTTATACAGATAGCGTTGTAGATATTTCCATGTTTATACAGATGGCTGTGCCGATATTTCCATGTTTATACAGAGTTCTCTGTAGATATTTCCATGTTTATATAGATGACAGTGCAGATATTTCCAGGTTTATAAAGATGGCTGTGTAGATACTTCCATGTTTATACAGACGGCTGTGTAGATATTTTCATGTTTATACAGATGACTTTGTAGGTATTTCCATGTTTATACAGATGGCGGTGTAGATATTTCCATGTTTATAGAGATAGCTGTGTAGATATTTCCATGTTTACACAGATAGCGGTTTAGATATTTCCATGTTTATACAGATCGCGGTGTAGATATTTCCATGTTTATACAGATCGCGGCTTAGATATTTCCATGTCTATACAGATAGCCGTGTAGATATTTCCATGTTTATACAGATGACGGTGTAGATATTTCCATGTTTATAGAGATAGCGGTGTAGATATATCAATGTTCATAGAGATAGCAGTGAGGATATTTCCATGTTTATACAGATAGCAGTGTAGATATTTCCACTTTTATAGAGATAGCGGTTTTGATATTTCATATTTATACAGAGAGCGGTGTAGATATTTCCATGTTTATACAGATTGCGGTGTAGATATTTCCATGTTTATACAGATAGCGGTGTAGATATTTCCACGTTTATACAGATGGCGGTGTAGATATTTCCATCTTTCCACAAATGGCAGTGTAGATATTTCCATGTTTATAGAGATGGCGGTGTAGATATTTCCATGTTTATATAGATGGCAGTGTAGATATTTTCTTGTTTATGTAGATGGCGTTGTAGATACCTCCATGTTTAAAGAGATGGCGGTGTGTATATTTCCATGTTGATGGAGATAGCGTTGTAGATATTTCCATGTTTATAGAGATAGCGGTGTAGTTATTTCCATGTTTATAGAGATAGCGGTGTAGATATTTCCATGTTTCTACAGATGACTGTGTAGATATTTCCATGTTTGTACAGATGGCAGTGTAGATATTTCCATGTTTATAGAGATAGAAGTATAGATATTTTCATGTTTATACATATTGCGGTGGAGATTTGTCCATGTTTATACAGATAGCAATGGAGATATTTCCACGTTAATACACATAACGGTGTAGATATTTACATGTTTATACAGATAGCGTTGTAGATATTTCCATGTTTATATAGATGACAGTGCAGATATTTCCAGGTTTATTCAGATGGCTGTGTAGATATTTCCGTGTTTATACAGATGTCTGTGTAGATATTTCCATGTTTATACAGATGACTTTGTAGGTATTTCCATGTTTATACAGATAGCGGTGTAGATATTTCCATGTTTATAGAGATAGGTTTGTAGATATTTCCATGTTTACACACATATCGGTTTAGATATTTCCATGTTTATACAGATCGCGGTGTAGATATTTCCATGTTTATACAGATTGCGGTGTAGATATTTCCATGTCTATACAGATAGTGGTGTAGATATTTCCATGTTTATACAGATGACGGTGTAGATAGTTCCATGTTTATAGAGATGGCGGTGTAGGTATTTCCATGTTTATAGAGATAGCGGTGTAGATATATCAATGTTCATAGAGATAGCAGTGAGGATATTTCCATGTTTATACAGATAGCAGTGTAGATATTTCCACTTTTATAGAGATAGCGGTTTAGATATTTCATATTTATACAGAGAGCAGTGTAGATATTTCCATGTTTATACAGATAGCGTTGTAGATATTTCCGTGTTTATACAGATGGCTGTGCCGATATTTCCATGTTTATACAGAGTTCTCTGTAGATATTTCCATGTTTATATAGATGACAGTGCAGATATTTCCAGGTTTATACCAATGGCAGTGTAGATATTTCCATGTATATACAGATGGCTGTGTAACTATTTCCATGTTTATAAAGATGACTTTGTAGGTATTTCCATGTTTATACAGATGGCGGTGTAGATATTTCCATGTTTATAGAGATAGCTGTGTAGATATTTCCATGTTTACACAGATAGCGGTTTAGATATTTCCATGTTTATACAGATCGCGGTGTAGATATTTCCATGTTTATACAGATCACGGTGTAGATATTTCCATGTCTATACAGATAGCGGTGTAGATATTTCCATGTTTACACAGATGACGGTGTAGATAGTTCCATGTTTATAGAGATGACGGTGTAGATATTTCCATGTTTATAGAGATGGCGGTGTAGATATATCAATGTTCATAGTGATAGCAGTGAGGATATTTCCATGTTTATACAGATAGCAGTGTAGATATTTCCACTTTTATAGAGATAGCAGTTTAGATATTTCATATTTATACAGAGAGCGGTGTAGATATTTCCATGTTTATACAGATTGCGGTGTAGATATTTCCATGTTTATACAGATAGCGGTGTAGGTATGTCCACGTTTATACAGATGGCGGTGTAGATATTTCCATCTTTCTATAAATGGCAGTGTAGATATTTCCATGTTTATAGTGATGGTGGTGTAGATATTTCCATGTTTATATAGATGGCAGTGTAGATATTTTCTTGTTTATGTAGATGGCGTTGTAGATACCTCCATGTTTAAAGAGATGGCGGTGTGTATATTTCCATGTTGATGGAGATAGCGGTGTAGATATTTCCATGTTTATAGAGATAGCGGTGTAGTTATTTCCATGTTTATAGAGATAGCGGTGTAGATATCTCCATGTTTCTACAGATGACTGTGTAGATATTTCCATGTTTGTACAGATGGCAGTGTAGATATTTCCATGTTTATAGAGATAGAAGTGTAGATATTTTCATGTTTATACATATTGCGGTGGAGATTTGTCCATGTTTATACAGATAGCAATGGAGATATTTCCACGTTAATACACATAGCGGTGTAGATATTGCCATGTTTATACAGATAGCGTTGTAGATATTTCCATGTTTATACAGATGGCTGTGGCGATATTTCCATGTTTATACAGAGTTCTCTGTAGATATTTCCATGTTTATATAGATGACAGTGCAGATATTTCCAGGTTTATACAGATGGCTGTGTAGATATTTCCATGTTTATACAGATGGCTGTGTAGATATTTCCATGTTTATACAGATGACTTTGTAGGTATTTCCATGTTTATACAGATGGCGGTGTAGATATTTCCATGTTTATAGAGATAGCTGTGTAGATATTTCCATGTTTACACAGACAGCGGTTTAGATATTTCCATGTTTATACAGATCGCGGTGTACATATTTCCATGTTTATACAGATCGCGGTGTAGATATTTCCATGTTTATACAGATAGCGGTGTAGATATTTCCATGTTTATACAGATGACGGTGTAGATAGTTCCATGTTTATAGAGATGGCGGTGTAGATATTTCCATGTTTATAGAGATAGCGGTGTAGATATATCAATGTTGATAGAGATAGCAGTGAGGATATTTCCATGTTTATACAGATAGCAGTGTAGATATTTCCACTTTTATAGAGATAGCGGTTTAGATATTTCATATTTATACAGAGAGCGGTGTAGATATTTCCATGTTTATACAGATTGCGGTGTAGATATTTCCACGTTTATACAGATAGCGGTGTAGATATTTCCACGTTTATACAGATGGCGGTGTAGATATTTCCATCTTTCTTCAAATGGCAGTGTAGATATTTCCATGTTTGTAGAGATGGCGGTGTAGATATTTCCATGTTTATATAGATGGCAGTGTAGATATTTTCTTGTTTATGTAGATGGCGTTGTAGATTCCTCCAAGTTTAAAGAGATGGTGGTGTGTATATTTCCATGTTGATGGAGATAGCGGTGTAGATATTTCCATGTTTATAGAGATAGCGGTGTAGTTTTTTCCATGTTTATAGAGATAGCGGTGTAGATATTTCCATGTTTCTACACATGACTGTGAAGATATTTCCATGTTTGTACAGATGGCAGTGTTATTTCCATGTTTATAGAGATAGAAATGTAGATATTTTCATGTTTATACATATTGAGGTGGAGATTTGTCCATGTTTATACAGATAGCAATGGAGATATTTCCACGTTAATACACATAGCGGTGTAGATATTTCCATGTTTATACAGATAGCGTTGTAGATATTTCCATGTTTATACAGATGGCTGTGCCGTTATTTCCATGTTTATACAGAGTTCTCTGTAGATATTTCCATGTTTATATAGATGACAGTGCAGATATTTCCAGGTTTATACAGATGGCTGTGTAGATATTTCCATGTTTATACAGATGGCTGTGTAAATATTTCCATGTTTATACAGATGACTTTGTAGGTATTTCCATGTTTATACAGATGGCGGTGTAGATATTTCCATGTTTATAGAGATAGCTGTGTAGATATTTCCATGTTTACACAGATAGCGGTTTAGATATTTCCATGTTTATACAGATAGCGGTGTACATATTTCCATGTTTATACAGATCGCGGTGTAGATATTTCCATGTTTATACAGATAGCGGTGTAGATATTTCCATGTTTATACAGATGACGGTGTAGATAGTTCCATGTTTATAGAGATGGCGGTGTAGATATTTCCATGTTTATAGAGATAGCGGTGTAGATATATCAATGTTCATAGAGATAGCAGTGAGGATATTTCCATGTTTATACAGATAGCAGTGTAGATATTTCCACTTTTATAGAGATAGCGGTTTAGATATTTCATATTTATACAGAGAGCGGTGTAGATATTTCCATGTTTATACAGATTGCGGTGTAGATATTTCCATGTTTATACAGATAGCGGTGTAGATATTTCCACGTTTATACAGATGGCGGTGTAGATATTTCCATCTTTCTACAAATGGCAGTGTAGATATTTCCATGTTTGTAGAGATGGCGGTGTAGATATTTCCATGTTTATATAGATGGCAGTGTAGATATTTTCTTGTTTATGTAGATGGCGTTGTAGATTCCTCCAAGTTTAAAGAGATGGTGGTGTGTATATTTCCATGTTGATGGAGATAGCGGTGTAGATATTTCCATGTTTATGCAGATAGCGGTGTAGTTTTTTCCATGTTTATAGAGATAGCGGTGTAGATATTTCCATGTTTCTACACATGACTGTGAAGATATTTCCATGTTTGTACAGATGGCAGTGTTGACATTTCCATGTTTATAGAGATAGAAACGTAGATATATTCATGTTTATACATATTGAGGTGGAGATTTGTCCATGTTTATACAGATAGCAATGGAGATATTTCCACGTTAATACACATAGCGGTGTAGATATTTCCATGTTTATACAGATAGCGTTGTAGATATTTCATTGTTTATACAGATGGCTGTGCCGTTATTTCCATGTTTATACAGAGTTCTCTGTAGATATTTCCATGTTTATATAGATGACAGTGCAGATATTTCCAGGTTTATACAGATGGCTGTGTAGATATTTCCATGTTTATACAGATGGCTGTGTAGATATTTCCATGTTTATACAGATGGCGGTGTAGATATTTCCATGTTTATACAGATAGCGGTGTAGGTATTTCCACGTTTATACAGATGGCGGTGTAGATATTTCCATCTTTCTACAAATGGCAGTGTAGATATTTCCATGTTTATAGAGATGGCGGTGTAGATATTTCCATGTTTATATAGATGGCAGTGTAGATATTTTCTTGTTTATGTAGATGGCGTTGTAGATACCTCCATGTTTAAAGAGATGGCGGTGTGTATATTTCCATGTTGATGGAGATAGCGGTGTAGATATTTCCATGTTTATAGAGATAGCGGTGTAGTTATTTCCATGTTCATAGAGATAGCGGTGTAGATATTTCCATGTTTCTACAGATGACTGTGTAGATATTTCCATGTTTGTACAGATGGCAGTGTAGATATTTCCATGCTTATAGAGATAGAAGTGTAGATATTTTCATGTTTATACATATTGCGGTGGAGATTTGTCCATGTTTATCCAGATAGCAACGGAGATATTTCCACGTTAATACACATAGCGGTGTAGATATTTCCATGTTTATACAGATGGCTGTGCCGATATTTCCATGTTTATACAGAGTTCTCTGTAGATATTTCCATGTTTATATAGATGACAGTGCAGATATTTCCAGGTTTATACAGATGGCTGTGTAGATATTTCCATGTTTATACAGATGGCTGTGTAGATATTTCCATGTTTATACAGATGACTTTGTAGGTATTTCCATGTTTATACAGATGGCGGTGTAGATATTTCCATGTTTATAGAGATAGCTGTGTAGATATTTCCATGTTTACACACATATCGGTTTAGATATTTCCATGTTAATACAGATCGCGGTGTAGATATTTCCATGTTTATACAGATTGCGGTGTAGATATTTCCATGTCTATACAGATAGCGGTGTAGATATTTCCATGTTTATACAGATGACGGTGTAGATAGTTCCATGTTTATAGAGATGGCGGTGTAGGTATTTCCATGTTTATAGAGATAGCGGTGTAGATATATCAATGTTCATAGAGATAGCAGTGAGGATATTTCCATGTTTATACAGATAGCAGTGTAGATATTTCCACTTTTATAGAGATAGCGGTTTAGATATTTCATATTTATACAGAGAGCGGTGTAGATATTTCCATGTTTATACAGATAGCGTTGTAGATATTTCCGTGTTTATACAGATGGCTGTGCCGATATTTCCATGTTTATACAGAGTTCTCTGTAGATATTTCCATGTTTATATAGATGACAGTGCAGATATTTCCAGGTTTATACCAATGGCTGTGTAGATATTTCCATGTATATACAGATGGCTGTGTAGATATTTCCATGTTTATACAGATGATTTTGTAGGTATTTCCATGTTTATACAGATGGCGGTGTAGATATTTCCATGTTTATAGAGATAGCTGTGTAGATATTTCCATGTTTACACAGATAGCGGTTTAGATATTTCCATGTTTATACACATCGCGGTGTAGATATTTCCATGTTTATACAGATCACGGTGTAGATATTTCCATGTCTGTACAGATAGCGGTGTAGATATTTCCATGTTTACACAGATGACGGTGTAGATAGTTCCATGTTTATAGAGATGACGGTGTAGATATTTCCATGTTTATAGAGATAGCGGTGTAGATATATCAATGTGCATAGAGATAGCAGTGAGGATATTTCCATGTTTATACAGATAGCAGTGTAGATATTTCCACTTTTATAGAGATAGCGGTTTAGATATTTCATATTTATACAGAGAGCGGTGTAGATATTTCCATGTTTATACAGATTGCGTTGTAGATATTTCCATGTTTATACAGATAGCGGTGTAGATATTTCCACGTTTATACAGATGGCGGTGTAGATATTTCCATCTTTCTACAAATGGCAGTGTAGCTATTTCCATGTTTATAGAGATGGCGGTGTAGATATTTCCATGTTTATGTTGATGGCAGTGTAGATATTTTCTTGTTTATGTAGATGGCGTTGTAGATACCTCCATGTTTAAAGAGATGGCGGTGTGTATATTTCCATGTTGATGGAGATAGCGGTGTAGATATTTCCATGTTTATAGAGATAGCGGTGTAGTTATTTCCATGTTTATAGAGATAGCGGTGTAGATATTTCCATGTTTCTACAGATGACTGTGTAGATATTTCCATGTTTGTACAGATGGCAGTGTAGATATTTCCATGTTTATAGAGATAGAAGAGTAGATATTTTCATGTTTATACATATTGCGGTGGAGATTTGTCCATGTTTATACAAATAGCAATGGAGATATTTCCACGTTGATACACATAGCGGTGTAGATATTTCCATGTTTATACAGATAGCGTTGTAGATATTTCCATGTTTATACAGATGGCTGTGCCGATATTTCCATGTTTATACAGAGTTCTCTGTCGATATTTCCATGTTTATATAGATGACAGTGCAGATATTTCCAGGTTTATACAGATGGCTGTGTAGATACTTCCATGTTTATACAGACGGCTGTGTAGATATTTCCATGTTTATACAGATGACTTTGTAGGTATTTCCATGTTTATACAGATGGCGGTGTAGATATTTCCATGTTTATAGAGATAGCTGTGTACATATTTCCATGTTTACACAGATAGCGGTTTAGATATTTCCATGTTTATACAGATCGCGGTGAAAATATTTCCATGTATATACAGATCGCGGTGTAGATATTTATATGTTTATACAGATAGCGGTGTAGATATTTCCATGTTTATACAGATGACGGTGTAGATATTTCCATGTTTATAGAGATGGCGGTGTAGATATTTCCATGTTTATAGAGATAGCGGTGTAGATATATCAATGTTCATAGAGATAGCAGTGAGGATATTTCCATGTTTATACAGATAGCAGTGTAGATATTTCCACTTTTATAGAGATAGCGGTTTAGATATTTCATATTTATACAGAGAGCGGTGTAGATATTTCCATGATTATACAGATTGCGGTGTAGATATTTCCATGTTTATACAGATAGCGGTGTAGATATTTCCACGTTTATACAGATGGCGGTGTAGATATTTCCATCTTTCTACAAATGGCAGTGTAGATATTTCCATGTTTATACAGAAGGCGGTGTAGATATTTCCATGTTTATATAGATGGCAGTGTAGATATTTTCTTGTTTATGTAGATGGCGTTGTAGATACCTCCATGTTTAAAGAGATGGCGGTGTGTATATTTCCATGTAGATGGAGGTAGCGGTGTAGATATTTCCATGTTTATAGAGATAGCGGTGTAGTTATTTCCATGTTTATAGAGATAGCGGTGTAGATATTTCCATGTTTCTACAGATGACTGTGTAGATATTTCCATGTTTGTACAGATGGCAGTGTAGTTATTTCCATGTTTATAGAGATAGAAGTGTAGATATTTTCATGTTTATACATATTGCGGTGGAGATTTGTCCATGTTTATACAGATAGCAATGGAGATATTTCCACGTTAATACACATAGCGGTGTAGATATTTCCATGTTTATACAGATAGCGTTGTAGATATTTCCATGTTTATACAGATGGCTGTGCCGATATTTCCATGTTTATAGAGAGTTCTCTGTAGATATTTCCTGGTTTATATAGATGACAGTGCAGATATTTCCAGGTTTATACAGATGGCTGTGTAGAAATTTCCATGTTTATACAGATGGCTGTGTAGATATTTCCATGTATATACAGATGACTTTGTAGGTATTTCCATGTTTAAACAGATGGCGGTGTAGATATTTCCATGTTTATAGAGATAGCTGTGTAGATATTTCCATGTTTACACAGATAGCGGTTTAGATATTTCCATGTTTATACAGATCGCGGTGTAGATATTTCCATGTTTATACAGATCGCGGTGTAGATATTTCCATGTCTATACAGATAGCGGTGTAGATATTTCCATGTTTATACAGATGACGGTGTAGATAGTTCCATGTTTATAGAGATGGCGGTGTAGATATTTCCATGTTTATAGAGATAGCGGTGTAGATATATCAATGTTCATACAGATAGCAGTGAGGATATTTCCATGTTTATACAGATAGCAGTGTAGATATTTCCACTTTTATAGAGATAGCGGTTTAGATATTTCATATTTATACAGAGAGCGGTGTAGATATTTCCATGTTTATACAGATAGCTTTGTAGATATTTCCATGTTTATGCAGATGGCTGTGCCGATATTTCCATGTTTATACAGAGTTCTCTGTATATATTTCCATGTTTATATAGATGACAGTGCAGATATTTCCAGGTTTATACCAATGGCTGTGTAGATATTTCCATGTTTATACAGATGGCTGTGTAGATATTTCCATGTTTATACGGAAGACTTTGTAGGTATTTCCATGTTTACACAGATGGCGGTGTAGATATTTCCATGTTTATAGAGATAGGTGTGTAGATATTTCCATGTTTACACAGATAGCGGTTTAGATATTTCCATGTTTATACAGATCGCGGTGTAGATATTTCCATGTTTATACAGATCACGGTGTAGATATTTCCATGTCTATACAGATAGCGGTGTAGATATTTCCATGTTTACACAGATGACGGTGTAGATAGTTCCATGTTTATAGAGATGGCGGTGTAGATATTTCCATGTTTATAGAGATAGCGGTGTAGATATATCAATGTGCATAGAGATAGCAGTGAGGATATTTCCATGTTTATACAGATAGCAGTGTAGATATTTCCACTTTTATAGAGATAGCGGTTTAGATATTTCATATTTATACAGAGAGCGGTGTAGATATTTCCATGTTTATACAGATTGCGGTGTAGATATTTCCATGTTTATACAGATAGCGGTGTAGATATTTCCACGTTTATACAGATGGCGGTGTAGATATTTCCATCTTTCTACAAATGGCAGTGTAGATATTTCCATGTTTGTAGAGATGGCGGTGTAGATATTTCCATGTTTATATAGATGGCAGTGTAGATATTTTCTTGTTTATGTAGATGGCGTTGTAGATTCCTCCAAGTTTAAAGAGATGGTGGTGTGTATATTTCCATGTTGATGGAGATAGCGGTGTAGATATTTCCATGTTTATGCAGATAGCGGTGTAGTTTTTTCCATGTTTATAGAGATAGCGGTGTAGATATTTCCATGTTTCTACACATGACTGTGAAGATATTTCCATGTTTGTACAGATGGCAGTGTTGACATTTCCATGTTTATAGAGATAGAAACGTAGATATTTTCATGTTTATACATATTGAGTTGGAGATTTGTCCATGTTTATACAGATAGCAATGCAGATATTTCCACGTTAATACACATAGCGGTGTAGATATTTCCATGTTTATACAGATAGCGTTGTAGATATTTCCATGTTTATACAGATAGCGGTGTAGGTATTTCCACGTTTATACAGATGGCGGTGTAGATATTTCCATCTTTCTACAAATGGCAGTGTAGATATTTCCATGTTTATAGAGATGGCGGTGTAGATATTTCCATTTTTATATAGATGGCAGTGTAGATATTTTCTTGTTTATGTAGATGGCGTTGTAGATACCTCCATGTTTAAAGAGATGGCGGTGTGTATATTTCCATGTTGATGGAGATAGCGGTGTAGATATTTCCATGTTTATAGAGATAGCGGTGTAGTTATTTCCATGTTCATAGAGATAGCGGTGTAGATATTTCCATGTTTCTACAGATGACTGTGTAGATATTTCCATGTTTGTACAGATGGCAGTGTAGATATTTCCATGCTTATAGAGATAGAAGTGTAGATATTTTCATGTTTATACATATTGCGGTGGAGATTTGTCCATGTTTATCCAGATAGCAACGGAGATATTTCCACGTTAATACACATAGCGGTGTAGATATTTCCATGTTTATACAGATGGCTGTGCCGATATTTCCATGTTTATACAGAGTTCTCTGTAGATATTTCCATGTTTATATAGATGACAGTGCAGATATTTCCAGGTTTATACAGATGGCTGTGTAGATATTTCCATGTTTATACAGATGGCTGTGTAGATATTTCCATGTTTATACAGATGACTTTGTAGGTATTTCCGTGTTTATACAGATGGCGGTGAAGATATTTCCATGTTTATAGAGATAGCTGTGTAGATATTTCCATGTTTACACACATATCGGTTTAGATATTTCCATGTTTATACAGATCGCGGTGTAGATATTTCCATGTTTATACAGATTGCGGTGTAGATATTTCCATGTCTATACAGATAGCGGTGTAGATATTTCCATGTTTATACAGATGACGGTGTAGATATTTCCATGTTTATAGAGATGGCGGTGTAGATATTTCCATGTTTATAGAGATAGCGGTGTAGATATATCAATGTTCATAGAGATAGCAGTGAGGATATTTCCATGTTTATACAGATAGCAGTGTAGATATTTCCACTTTTATAGAGATAGCGGTTTAGATATTTCATATTTATACAGAGAGCGGTGTAGATATTTCCATGATTATACAGATTGCGGTGTAGATATTTCCATGTTTATACAGATAGCGGTGTAGATATTTCCACGTTTATACAGATGGCGGTGTAGATATTTCCATCTTTCTACAAATGGCAGTGTAGATATTTCCATGTTTATACAGAAGGCGGTGTAGATATTTCCATGTTTATATAGATGGCAGTGTAGATATTTTCTTGTTTATGTAGATGGCGTTGTAGATACCTCCATGTTTAAAGAGATGGCGGTGTGTATATTTCCATGTTGATGGAGGTAGCGGTGTAGATATTTCCATGTTTATAGAGATAGCGGTGTAGTTATTTCCATGTTTATAGAGATAGCGGTGTAGATATTTCCATGTTTCTACAGATGACTGTGTAGATATTTCCATGTTTGTACAGATGGCAGTGTAGTTATTTCCATGTTTATAGAGATAGAAGTGTAGATATTTTCATGTTTATACATATTGCGGTGGAGATTTGTCCATGTTTATACAGATAGCAATGGAGATATTTCCACGTTAATACACATAGCGGTGTAGATATTTCCATGTTTATACAGATAGCGTTGTAGATATTTCCATGTTTATACAGATGGCTGTGCCGATATTTCCATGTTTATAGAGAGTTCTCTGTAGATATTTCCAGGTTTATATAGATGACAGTGCAGATATTTCCAGGTTTATACAGATGGCTGTGTAGAAATTTCCATGTTTATACACATGGCTGTGTAGATATTTCCATGTTTATACAGATGACTTTGTAGGTATTTCCATGTTTAAACAGATGGCGGTGTAGATATTTCCATGTATATAGAGATAGCTGTGTAGATATTTCCATGTTTACACAGATAGCGGTTTAGATATTTCCATGTTTATACAGATCGCGGTGTAGATATTTCCATGTTTATACAGATCGCGGTGTAGATATTTCCATGTCTATACAGATAGCGGTGTAGATATTTCCATGTTTATACAGATGACGGTGTAGATAGTTCCATGTTTATAGAGATGGCGGTGTAGATATTTCCATGTTTATAGAGATAGCGGTGTAGATATATCAATGTTCATAGAGATAGCAGTGAGGATATTTCCATGTTTATACAGATAGCAGTGTAGATATTTCCACTTTTATAGAGATAGCGGTTTAGATATTTCATATTTATACAGAGAGCGGTGTAGATATTTCCATGTTTATACAGATAGCTTTGTAGATATTTCCATGTTTAAGCAGATGGCTGTGCCGATATTTCCATGTTTATACAGAGTTCTCTGTATATATTTCCATGTTTATATAGATGACAGTGCAGATATTTCCAGGTTTATACCAATGGCTGTGTAGATATTTCCATGTTTATACAGATGGCTGTGTAGATATTTCCATGTTTATACGGAAGACTTTGTAGGTATTTCCATGTTTACACAGATGGCGGTGTAGATATTTGCATGTTTATAGAGATAGGTGTGTAGATATTTCCATGTTTACACAGATAGCGGTTTAGATATTTCCATGTTTATACAGATCGCGGTGTAGATATTTCCATGTTTATACAGATCACGGTGTAGATATTTCCATGTCTATACAGATAGCGGTATAGATATTTCCATGTTTACACAGATGACGGTGTAGATAGTTCCATGTTTACAGAGATGGCGGTGTAGATATTTCCATGTTTATAGAGATGGCGGTGTAGATATTTCCATGTTTATAGAGATAGCGGTGTAGATATATCAATGTGCATAGAGATAGCAGTGAGGATATTTCCATGTTTATACAGATAGCAGTGTAGATATTTCCACTTTTATAGAGATAGCGGTTTAGATATTTCATATTTATACAGAGAGCGGTGTAGATATTTCCATGTTTATACAGATTGCGGTGTAGATATTTCCATGTTTATACAGATAGCGGTGTAGATATTTCCACGTTTATACAGATGGCGGTGTAGATATTTCCATCTTTCTACAAATGGCAGTGTAGATATTTCCATGTTTGTAGAGATGGCGGTGTAGATATTTCCATGTTTATATAGATGGCAGTGTAGATATTTTCTTGTTTATGTAGATGGCGTTGTAGATTCCTCCAAGTTTAAAGAGATGGTGGTGTGTATATTTCCATGTTGATGGAGATAGCGGTGTAGATATTTCCATGTTTATGCAGATAGCGGTGTAGTTTTTTCCATGTTTATAGAGATAGCGGTGTAGATATTTCCATGTTTCTACACATGACTGTGAAGATATTTCCATGTTTGTACAGATGGCAGTGTTGACATTTCCATGTTTATAGAGATAGAAACGTAGATATTTTCATGTTTATACATATTGAGGTGGAGATTTGTCCATGTTTATACAGATAGCAATGCAGATATTTCCACGTTAATACACATAGCGGTGTAGATATTTCCATGTTTATACAGATAGCGTTGTAGATATTTCCATGTTTATACAGATAGCGGTGTAGGTATTTCCACGTTTATACAGATGGCGGTGTAGATATTTCCATCTTTCTACAAATGGCAGTGTAGATATTTCCATGTTTATAGAGATGGCGGTGTAGATATTTCCATTTTTATATAGATGGCAGTGTAGATATTTTCTTGTTTATGTAGATGGCGTTGTAGATACCTCCATGTTTAAAGAGATGGCGGTGTGTATATTTCCATGTTGATGGAGATAGCGGTGTAGATATTTCCATGTTTATAGAGATAGCGGTGTAGTTATTTCCATGTTCATAGAGATAGCGGTGTAGATATTTCCATGTTTCTACAGATGACTGTGTAGATATTTCCATGTTTGTACAGATGGCAGTGTAGATATTTCCATGCTTATAGAGATAGAAGTGTAGATATTTTCATGTTTATACATATTGCGGTGGAGATTTGTCCATGTTTATCCAGATAGCAACGGAGATATTTCCACGTTAATACACATAGCGGTGTAGATATTTCCATGTTTATACAGATGGCTGTGCCGATATTTCCATGTTTATACAGAGTTCTCTGTAGATATTTCCATGTTTATATAGATGACAGTGCAGATATTTCCAGGTTTATACAGATGGCTGTGTAGATATTTCCATGTTTATACAGATGGCTGTGTAGATATTTCCATGTTTATACAGATGACTTTGTAGGTATTTCCGTGTTTATACAGATGGCGGTGAAGATATTTCCATGTTTATAGAGATAGCTGTGTAGATATTTCCATGTTTACACACATATCGGTTTAGATATTTCCATGTTTATACAGATCGCGGTGTAGATATTTCCATGTTTATACAGATTGCGGTGTAGATATTTCCATGTCTATACAGATAGCGGTGTAGATATTTCCATGTTTATACAGATGACGGTGTAGATATTTCCATGTTTATAGAG
Source organism: Pan troglodytes (assembly GCF_028858775.2). Classification (NCBI taxonomy): domain Eukaryota; kingdom Metazoa; phylum Chordata; class Mammalia; order Primates; family Hominidae; genus Pan; species Pan troglodytes. The sequence continues at coordinate 1,787,068 of NC_072405.2, read as the reverse complement.
ATGGCGGTGTAGATATTTCCATGTTTATAGAGATAGCGGTGTAGATATATCAATGTTCATAGAGATAGCAGTGAGGATATTTCCATGTTTATACAGATAGCAGTGTAGATATTTCCACTTTTATAGAGATAGCGGTTTAGATATTTCATATTTATACAGAGAGCGGTGTAGATATTTCCATGATTATACAGATTGCGGTGTAGATATTTCCATGTTTATACAGATAGCGGTGTAGATATTTCCACGTTTATACAGATGGCGGTGTAGATATTTCCATCTTTCTACAAATGGCAGTGTAGATATTTCCATGTTTATACAGAAGGCGGTGTAGATATTTCCATGTTTATATAGATGGCAGTGTAGATATTTTCTTGTTTATGTAGATGGCGTTGTAGATACCTCCATGTTTAAAGAGATGGCGGTGTGTATATTTCCATGTTGATGGAGGTAGCGGTGTAGATATTTCCATGTTTATAGAGATAGCGGTGTAGTTATTTCCATGTTTATAGAGATAGCGGTGTAGATATTTCCATGTTTCTACAGATGACTGTGTAGATATTTCCATGTTTGTACAGATGGCAGTGTAGTTATTTCCATGTTTATAGAGATAGAAGTGTAGATATTTTCATGTTTATACATATTGCGGTGGAGATTTGTCCATGTTTATACAGATAGCAATGGAGATATTTCCACGTTAATACACATAGCGGTGTAGATATTTCCATGTTTATACAGATAGCGTTGTAGATATTTCCATGTTTATACAGATGGCTGTGCCGATATTTCAATGTTTATAGAGAGTTCTCTGTAGATATTTCCAGGTTTATATAGATGACAGTGCAGATATTTCCAGGTTTATACAGATGGCTGTGTAGAAATTTCCATGTTTATACACATGGCTGTGTAGATATTTCCATGTTTATACAGATGACTTTGTAGGTATTTCCATGTTTAAACAGATGGCGGTGTAGATATTTCCATGTATATAGAGATAGCTGTGTAGATATTTCCATGTTTACACAGATAGCGGTTTAGATATTTCCATGTTTATACAGATCGCGGTGTAGATATTTCCATGTTTATACAGATCGCGGTGTAGATATTTCCATGTCTATACAGATAGCGGTGTAGATATTTCCATGTTTATACAGATGACGGTGTAGATAGTTCCATGTTTATAGAGATGGCGGTGTAGATATTTCCATGTTTATAGAGATAGCGGTGTAGATATATCAATGTTCATAGAGATAGCAGTGAGGATATTTCCATGTTTATACAGATAGCAGTGTAGATATTTCCACTTTTATAGAGATAGCGGTTTAGATATTTCATATTTATACAGAGAGCGGTGTAGATATTTCCATGTTTATACAGATAGCTTTGTAGATATTTCCATGTTTAAGCAGATGGCTGTGCCGATATTTCCATGTTTATACAGAGTTCTCTGTATATATTTCCATGTTTATATAGATGACAGTGCAGATATTTCCAGGTTTATACCAATGGCTGTGTAGATATTTCCATGTTTATACAGATGGCTGTGTAGATATTTCCATGTTTATACGGAAGACTTTGTAGGTATTTCCATGTTTACACAGATGGCGGTGTAGATATTTGCATGTTTATAGAGATAGGTGTGTAGATATTTCCATGTTTACACAGATAGCGGTTTAGATATTTCCATGTTTATACAGATCGCGGTGTAGATATTTCCATGTTTATACAGATCACGGTGTAGATATTTCCATGTCTATACAGATAGCGGTGTAGATATTTCCATGTTTACACAGATGACGGTGTAGATAGTTCCATGTTTATAGAGATGGCGGTGTAGATATTTCCATGTTTATAGAGATAGCGGTGTAGATATATCAATGTGCATAGAGATAGCAGTGAGGATATTTCCATGTTTATACAGAAAGCAGTGTAGATATTTCCACTTTTATAGAGATAGCGGTTTAGATATTTCATATTTATACAGAGAGCGGTGTAGATATTTGCATGTTTATACAGATTGCGGTGTAGATATTTCCATGTTTATACAGATAGCGGTGTAGTTATTTCCACGTTTATACAGATGGCGGTGTAGATATTTCCATCTTTCTACAAATGGCAGTGTAGATATTTCCATGTTTATAGAGATGGCGGTGTAGATATTTCCATGTTTATGTAGATGGCAGTGTAGATATTTTCTTGTTTATGTAGATGGCGTTGTAGATACCTCCATGTTTAAAGAGATGGCGGTGTGTATATTTCCATGTTGATGGAGATAGCGGTGTAGATATTTCCATGTTTATAGAGATAGCGGTGTAGTTCTTTCCTTGTTGATGGAGATAGCGGTGTAGATATTTCCATGTTTCTACAGATGACTGTGTAGATATTTCCATGTTTGTACAGATGGCAGTGTAGATATTTCCAAGTATATAGAGATAGAATTGCAGATATTTTCATGTTTATACATATTGCGGTGGAGATTTGTCCATGTTTATACAGATAGCAATGGAGATATTTCCACGTTAATACACATAGCGGAGTAGATATTTCCATGTTTATACAGATAGCGTTGTAGATATTCCCATGTTTATACAGATAGCGTTGTAGATATTTCCATGTTTATACAGATGGCTGTGGCGATATTTCCATGTTTATACAGAGTTCTCTGTAGATATTTCCATGTTTACAAAGATGACAGTGCAGATATTTCCAGGTTTATACAGATGGCTGTGTAGATATTTCCATGTTTATACAGATGGCTGTGTAGATATTTCCATGTTTATACAGATAACTTTGTAGGTATTTCCATGTTTGTTTATACAGATGGCGGTGTAGATATTTCCATGTATATAGAGATAGCTGTGTAGATATTTCCATGTTTACACAGATAGCGGTTTATATATTTCCATGTTTATACAGATCGCGGTGTAGATATTTCCATGTTTATACAGATAGCATTGTAGATATTTCCATGTTTATACAGATGGCTGTGCCGATATTTCCATGTTTATACAGAGTTCTCTGTAGATATTTCCATGTTTATATAGATGACAGTGCAGATATTTCCAGGTTTATACAGATGGCTGTGTAGATATTTCCATGTTTATACAGATGGCTGTGTAGATATTTCCATGTTTATACAGATGACTTTGTAGGTATTTCCATGTTTATACAGATGGCGGTGTAGATATTTCCATGTTTATAGAGATAGCTGTGTACATATTTCCATGTTTACACAGATAGCGGTTTAGATATTTCCATTTTTATACAGATCACGGTGTAGATATTTCCATGTTTATACAGATCGCAGTGTAGATATTTCCATGTTTATACAGATAGCGGTGTAGATATTTCCATGTTTATACAGATGACGGTGTAGATATTTCCATGTTTATAGAGATGGCGCTGTAGATATTTCCATGTTTATAGAGATGGCGGTGTAGATATATCAATGTTCATAGTCATAGCAGTGAGGATATTTCCATGTTTCTACAGATAGCAGTGTAGATATTTCCACTTTTATAGAGATAGCAGTTTAGATATTTCATATTTATACAGAGAGCGGTGTAGATATTTCCATGTTTATACAGATGGCGGTGTAGATATTTCCATGTTTATACAGATAGCGGTGTAGATATTTCCATGTTTATACAATTTGTGGTGTAGATATTTCCATGTTTATACAGATAGCGGTGTAGATATTTCCACGTTTATGCAGATGGCGGTGTAGATATTTCCATCTTTCTACAAATGGCAGTGTAGATATTTCCATGTTTATAGAGATGGCGGTGTAGATATTTCCATGTTTATAGAGATGGCGGTGTAGATATATCAATGTTCATAGTGATAGCAGTGAGGATATTTCCATGTTTCTACAGATAGCAGTGTAGATATTTCCACTTTTATAGAGATAGCAGTTTAGATATTTCATATGTATACAGAGAGCGGTGTAGATATTTCCATGTTTATACAGATTGCGGTGTAGATATTTCCATGTTTATACAGATAGCGGTGTAGGTATTTCCAGGTTTATACAGATGGCGGTGTAGATATTTCTATGTTTATACACATGGCGGTGTAGATATTTCCATCTTTCTACAAATGGCAGTGTAGGTATTTCCATGTTTATAGAGATGGCGGTGTAGATATTTCCATGTTTATATAGATGGCAGTGTAGATATTTTCTTGTTTATGTAGATGGCGTTGTAGATACCTCCATGTTTAAAGAGATGGCGGTGTGTATATTTCCATGTTGATGGAGATAGCGGTGTAGATATTTCCATGTTTATAGAGATAGCGGTGTAGTTATTTCCATGTTTATAGAGATAGCGGTGTAGATATCTCCATGTTTCTACAGATGACTGTGTAGATATTTCCATGTTTGTACAGATGGCAGTGTAGATATTTCCATGTTTATAGAGATAGAAGTGTAGATATTTTCATGTTTATACATATTGCGGTGGAGATTTGTCCATGTTTATACAGATAGCAATGGAGATATTTCCACGTTAATACACATAGCGGTGTAGATATTTCCATGTTTATACAGATAGCGTTGTAGATATTTCCATGTTTATACAGATGGCTGTGCCGATATTTCCATGTTTATACAGAGTTCTCTGTAGATATTTCCTTGTTTATATAGATGACAGTGCAGATATTTCCAGGTTTATACAGATGGCTGTGTAGATATTTCCATGTTTATACAGATGGCTGTGTAGATATTTCCATGTTTATACAGATGACTTTGTAGGTATTTCCATGTTTATACAGATGGCGGTGTAGATATTTCCATGTTTATAGAGATAGCTGTGTAGATATTTCCATGTTTACACAGATAGCGTTTTAGATATTTCCATGTTTATACAGATCGCGGTGTACATATTTCCATGTTTATACAGATCGCGGTGTAGATATTTCCATGTTTATACAGATAGCGGTGTAGATATTTCCATGGTTATACAGATGACGGTGTAGATAGTTCCATGTTTATAGAGATGGCGGTGAAGATATTTCCATGTTTATAGAGATAGCGGTGTAGGTATATCAATGTTCATAGAGATAGCAGTGAGGATATTTCCATGTTTATACAGATAGCAGTGTAGATATTTCCACTTTTATAGAGATAGCGGTTTAGATATTTCATATTTATACAGAGAGCGGTGTAGATATTTCCATGTTTATACAGATTGCGGTGTAGATATTTCCATGTTTATACAGATAGCGGTGTAGATATTTCCACGTTTAAACAGATGGCGGTGTAGATATTTCCATCTTTCTACAAATGGCAGTGTAGATATTTCCATGTTTATAGAGATAGCTGTGTAGATATTTCCATGTTTACACAGATAGCGTTTTAGATATTTCCATGTTTATACAGATCGCGGTGTACATATTTCCATGTTTATACTGATCGCGGTGTAGATATTTCCATGTTTATACAGATAGCGGTGTAGATATTTCCATGGTTATACAGATGACGGTGTAGATAGTTCCATGTTTATAGAGATGGCGGTGAAGATATTTCCATGTTTATAGAGATAGCGGTGTAGGTATATCAATGTTCATAGAGATAGCAGTGAGGATATTTCCATGTTTATACAGATAGCAGTGTAGATATTTCCACTTTTATAGAGATAGCGGTTTAGATATTTCATATTTATACAGAGAGCGGTGTAGATATTTCCATGTTTATACAGATTGCGGTGTAGATATTTCCATGTTTATACAGATAGCGGTGTAGATATTTCCACGTTTAAACAGATGGCGGTGTAGATATTTCCATCTTTCTACAAATGGCAGTGTAGATATTTCCATGTTTATAGAGATAGCTGTGTAGATATTTCCATGTTTACACAGATAGCGTTTTAGATATTTCCATGTTTATACAGATCGCGGTGTACATATTTCCATGTTTATACTGATCGCGGTGTAGATATTTCCATGTTTATACAGATAGCGGTGTAGATATTTCCATGGTTATACAGATGACGGTGTAGATAGTTCCATGTTTATAGAGATGGCGGTGAAGATATTTCCATGTTTATAGAGATAGCGGTGTAGGTATATCAATGTTCATAGAGATAGCAGTGAGGATATTTCCATGTTTATACAGATAGCAGTGTAGATATTTCCACTTTTATAGAGATAGCGGTTTAGATATTTCATATTTATACAGAGAGCGGTGTAGATATTTCCATGTTTATACAGATTGCGGTGTAGATATTTCCATGTTTATACAGATAGCGGTGTAGATATTTCCACGTTTAAACAGATGGCGGTGTAGATATTTCCATCTTTCTACAAATGGCAGTGTAGATATTTCCATGTTTATAGAGATGGCGGTGTAGATATTTCCAGGTTTATATAGATGGCAGTGTAGATATTTTCTTGTTTATGTAGATGGCGTTGTAGATTCCTCCAAGTTTTAAGAGATGGTGTTGTGTATATTTCCATGTTGATGGGGATAGCGGTGTAGATATTTCCATGTTTATAGAGATAGCGGTGTAGTTATTTCCATGTTTATAGAGATAGCGGTGTAGATATTTCCATGTTTCTACAGATGACTGTGAAGATATTTCCATGTTTGTACAGATGGCAGTGTTGATATTTCCATGTTTATAGAGATAGAAATGTATATATTTTCATGTTTATACATATTGAGGTGGAGATTTGTCCATGTTTATCCAGATAGCAATGGAGATATTTCCACGTTAATACACATAGCGGTGTAGATATTTCCATGTTTATACAGATAGCGTTGTAGATATTTCCATGTTTATACAGATGTCTGTGCCGATATTTCCATGTTTATACATAGTTCTCTGTAGATATTTGCATGTTTATATAGATGACAGTGCAGATATTTCCAGGTTTATTCAGATGGCTGTGTAGATATTTCCGTGTTTATACAGATGGCTGTGTAGATATTTCCATGTTTATACAGATGACTTTGTAGGTATTTCCATGTTTATACAGATAGCGGTGTAGATATTTCCATGTTTATACAGATGACTTTGTAGGTATTTCCATGTTTATACAGATGGCGGTGTAGATATTTCCATGTTTATAGAGATAGCTGTGTAGATATTTCCATGTTTACACACATATCGGTTTAGATATTTCCATGTTTATACAGATCGCGGTGTAGATATTTCCATGTTTATACAGATGGCGGTGTAGATATTTCCATGTTTATACAGATAGCGGTGTAGGTATTTCCACGTTTATACAGATGGCGGTGTAGATATTTCCATCTTTCTACAAATGGCAGTGTAGATATTTCCATGTTTATAGAGATGGCGGTGTAGATATTTCCATGTTTATATAGATGGCAGTGTAGATATTTTCTTGTTTATGTAGATGGCGTTGTAGATACCTCCATGTTTAGAGAGATGGCGGTGTGTATATTTCCATGTTGATGGAGATAGCGTTGTAGATATTTCCATGTTTATAGAGATAGCGGTGTAGTTATTTCCATGTTTATAGAGATAGCGGTGTAGATATATCCATGTTTCTACAGATGACTGTGTAGATATTTCCATGTTTGTACAGATGGCAGTGTAGATATTTCCATGCTTATAGAGAGAGAAGTGTAGATATTTTCATGTTTATACATATTGCGGTGGAGATTTGTCCATGTTTATCCCGATAGCAATGGAGATATTTCCACGTTAATACACATAGCGGTGAAGATATTTCCATGTTTATACAGATAGCGTTGTAGATATTTCCATGTTTATACAGATGGCTGTGCCGATATTTCCATGTTTATACAGAGTTCTCTGTAGATATTTCCATGTTTATATAGATGACAGTGCAGATATTTCCAGGTTTATACAGATGGCTGTGTAGATATTTCCATGTTTATACAGATGGCTGTGTAGATATTTCCATGTCTATACAGATGGCTGTGTAGATATTTCCATGTTTATACAGATGACTTTGCAGGTATTTCCATGTTTATACAGATGGCGGTGTAGATATTTCCATGTTTATAGAGATAGCTGTGTAGATATTTCCACGTTTACACAGATAGCGGTTTAGATATTTCCATGTTTATACAGATCGCGGTGTACATATTTCCATGTTTATACAGATCGCGGTGTAGATATTTCCATGTTTATACAGATAGCGGTGTAGATATTTCCATGTTTATACAGATGACGGTGTAGATAGTTCCACGTTTATAGAGATGGCGGTGTAGATATTTCCATGTTTATAGAGATATCGGTGTAGATATATCAATGTTCATAGAGATAGCAGTGAGGATATTTCCATGTTTATACAGATAGCAGTGTAGATATTTCCACTTTTATAGAGATAGCGGTTTAGATATTTCATATTTATAGAGAGAGCGGTGTAGATATTTCCATGTTTATACAGATTGCGGTGTAGATATTTCCATGTTTATACAGATAGCGGTGTAGATATTTCCACGTTTATACAGATGGCGGTGTAGATATTTCCATCTTTCTACAAATGGCAGTGTAGATATTTCCATGTTTATAGAGATGGCGGTGTAGATATTTCCATGTTTATATAGATGGCAGTGTAGATATTTTCTTGTTTATGTAGATGGCGTTGTAGATTCCTCCAAGTTTAAAGAGATGGTGGTGTGTATATTTCCATGTTGATGGAGATAGCGGTGTAGATATTTCCATGTTTATAGAGATAGCGGTGTAGTTATTTCCATGTTTATAGAGATAGCGGTGTAGATATTTCCATGTTTCTACAGATGACTGTGAAGATATTTCCATGTTTGTACAGATGGCAGTGTTGATATTTCCATGTTTATAGAGATAGAAATGTAGATATTTTCATGTTTATACATATTGAGGTGGAGATTTGTCCATGTCTATACAGATAGCAATGGAGATATTTCCACGTTAATACACATAGCGGTGTAGATATTTCCATGTTTATACAGATAGCGTTGTAGATATTTCCATGTTTATACAGATGGCTGTGCGTTATTTCCATGTTTATACAGAGTTCTCTGTAGATATTTCCATGTTTATATAGATGACAGTGCAGATATTTCCAGGTTTATACAGATGGCTGTGTAGATATTTCCATGTTTATACAGATGGCTGTGTAGATATTTCCATGTTTATACAGATGGCGGTGTAGATATTTCCATGTTTATACAGATAGCAGTGTAGGTATTTCCACGTTTATACAGATGGCGGTGTAGATATTTCCATCTTTCTACAAATGGCAGTGTAGATATTTCCATGTTTATAGAGATGGCGGTGTAGATATTTCCATGTTTATATAGATGGCAGTGTAGATATTTTCTTGTTTATGTAGATGGCGTTGTAGATACCTCCATGTTTAGAGAGATGGCGGTGTGTATATTTCCATGTTGATGGAGATAGCGGTGTAGATATTTCCATGTTTATACAGATGTCTGTGCCGATATTTCCATGTTTATACATAGTTCTCTGTAGATATTTCCATGTTTATATAGATGACAGTGCAGATATTTCCAGGTTTATTCAGATGGCTGTGTAGATATTTCCGTGTTTATACAGATGGCTGTGTAGATATTTCCATGTTTATACAGATGACTTTGTAGGTATTTCCATGTTTATACAGATAGCGGTGTAGATATTTCCATGTTTATACAGATGACTTTGTAGGTATTTCCATGTTTATACAGATGGCGGTGTAGATATTTCCATGTTTATAGAGATAGCTGTGTAGATATTTCCATGTTTACACACATATCGGTTTAGATATTTCCATGTTTATACAGATCGCGGTGTAGATATTTCCATGTTTATACAGATTGCGGTGTAGATATTTCCATGTCTATACAGATAGTGGTGTACATATTTCCATGTTTATACAGATGACGGTGTAGATAGTTCCATGTTTATAGAGATGGCGGTGTAGGTATTTCCATGTTTATAGAGATAGCGGTGTAGATATATCAATGTTCATAGAGATAGCAGTGAGGATATTTCCATGTTTATACAGATCGCAGTGTAGATATTTCCACTTTTATAGAGATAGCGGTTTAGATATTTCATATTTATACAGAGAGCAGTGTAGATATTTCCATGTTTATACAGATAGCTTTGTAGATATTTCCGTGTTTATACAGATGGCTGTGCCGATATTTCCATGTTTATACAGAGTTCTCTGTAGATATTTCCATGTTTATATAGATGACAGTGCAGATATTTCCAGGTTTATACCAATGGCTGTGTAGATATTTCCATGTATATACAGATGGCTGTGTAGATATTTCCATGTTTATACAGATGACTTTGTAGGTATTTCCATGTTTATACAGATGGCGGTGTAGATATTTCCATGTTTATAGAGATAGCTGTGTAGATATTTCCATGTTTACACAGATAGCGGTTTAGATATTTCCATGTTTATACAGACCGCGGTGTAGATATTTCCATGTTTATACAGATCACGGTGTAGATATTTCCATGTCTATACAGATAGCGGTGTAGATATTTCCATGTTTACACAGATGACGGTGTAGATAGTTCCATGTTTATAGAGATGACGGTGTAGATATTTCCATGTTTATAGAGATAGCGGTGTAGATATATCAATGTGCATAGAGATAGCAGTGAGGATATTTCCATGTTTATACAGATAGCAGTGTAGATATTTCCACTTTTATAGAGATAGCGGTTTAGATATTTCATATTAATACAGAGATCGGTGTAGATATTTCCATGTTTATACAGATTGCGGTGTAGATATTTCCATGTTTATACATATAGCGGTGTATATATTTCCACGTTTATACAGATGGCGGTGTAGATATTTCCATCTTTCTACAAATGGCAGTGTAGATATTTCCATGTTTATAGAGATGGCGGTGTAGATATTTCCATGTTTATGTAGATGGCAGTGTAGATATTTTCTTGTTTATGTAGATGGCGTTGTAGATACCTCCATGTTTAAAGAGATGGCGGTGTGTATATTTCCATGTTGATGGAGATAGCGGTGTAGATATTTCCATGTTTATAGAGATAGCGGTGTAGTTATTTCCATGTTTATAGAGATAGCGGTGTAGATATTTCCATGTTTCTACAGATGACTGTGTAGATATTTCCATGTTTGTACAGATGGCAGTGTAGATATTTCCATGTTTATAGAGATAGAAGTGTAGATATTTTCATGTTTATACATATTGCAGTGGAGATTTGTCCATGTTTATACAGGTAGCAATGGAGATATTTCCACGTTAACACACATAGCGGTGTAGATATTTCCATGTTTATACAGATAGCGTTGTAGATATTTCCATGTTTACACAGATAGCGGTTTAGATATTTCCATGTTTTTACAGATCGCGGTGTAGATATTTCCATGTTTATACAGATCGCGGTGTAGATATTTCCATGTCTATACAGATAGCGGTGTAGATATTTCCATGTTTATACAGATGACGGTGTAGATAGTTCCATGTTTATAGAGATGGCGGTGTAGATATTTCCATGTTTATAGAGATAGCGGTGTAGATATATCAATGTTCATACAGATAGCAGTGAGGATATTTCCATGTTTATACAGATAGCAGTGTAGATATTTCCACTTTTATAGAGATAGCGGTTTAGATATTTCATATTTATACAGAGAGCGGTGTAGATATTTCCATGTTTATACAGATAGCTTTGTAGATATTTCCATGTTTATGCAGATGGCTGTGCCGATATTTCCATGTTTATACAGAGTTCTCTGTATATATTTCCATGTTTATATAGATGACAGTGCAGATATTTCCAGGTTTATACCAATGGCTGTGTAGATATTTCCATGTTTATACAGATGGCTGTGTAGATATTTCCATGTTTATACGGAAGACTTTGTAGGTATTTCCATGTTTACACAGATGGCGGTGTAGATATTTCCATGTTTATAGAGATAGGTGTGTAGATATTTCCATGTTTACACAGATAGCGGTTTAGATATTTCCATGTTTATACAGATCGCGGTGTAGATATATCCATGTTTATACAGATCACGGTGTAGATATTTCCATGTCTATACAGATAGCGGTATAGATATTTCCATGTTTACACAGATGACGGTGTAGATAGTTCCATGTTTATAGAGATGGCGGTGTAGATATTTCCATGTTTATAGAGATAGCGGTGTAGATATATCAATGTGCATAGAGATAGCAGTGAGGATATTTCCATGTTTATACAGATAGCAGTGTAGATATTTCCACTTTTATAGAGATAGCGGTTTAGATATTTCATATTTATACAGAGAGCGGTGTAGATATTTCCATGTTTATACAGATTGCGGTGTAGATATTTCCATGTTTATACAGATAGCGGTGTAGATATTTCCACGTTTATACAGATGGCGGTGTAGATATTTCCATCTTTCTACAAATGGCAGTGTAGATATTTCCATGTTTGTAGAGATGGCGGTGTAGATATTTCCATGTTTATATAGATGTCAGTGTAGATATTTTCTTGTTTATGTAGATGGCGTTGTAGATTCCTCCAAGTTTAAAGAGATGGTGGTGTGTATATTTCCATGTTGATGGAGATAGCGGTGTAGATATTTCCATGTTTATGCAGATAGCGGTGTAGTTTTTTCCATGTTTATAGAGATAGCGGTGTAGATATTTCCATGTTTCTACACATGACTGTGAAGATATTTCCATGTTTGTACAGATGGCAGTGTTGACATTTCCATGTTTATAGAGATAGAAACGTAGATATTTTCATGTTTATACATATTGAGGTGGAGATTTGTCCATGTTTATACAGATAGCAATGCAGATATTTCCACGTTAATACACATAGCGGTGTAGATATTTCCATGTTTATACAGATAGCGTTGTAGATATTTCCATGTTTATACAGATGGCTGTGCCGTTATTTCCATGTTTATACAGAGTTCTCTGTAGATATTTCCATGTTTATATAGATGACAGTGCAGATATTTCCAGGTTTATACAGATGGCTGTGTAGATATTTCCATGTTTATACAGATGGCTGTGTAGATATTTCCATGTTTATACAGATGGCGGTGTAGGTATTTCCATGTTTATACAGATAGCGGTGTAGGTATTTCCACGTTTATACAGATGGCGGTGTAGATATTTCCATCTTTCTACAAATGGCAGTGTAGATATTTCCATGTTTATAGAGATGGCGGTGTAGATATTTCCATTTTTATATAGATGGCAGTGTAGATATTTTCTTGTTTATGTAGATGGCGTTGTAGATACCTCCATGTTTAAAGAGATGGCGGTGTGTATATTTCCATGTTGATGGAGATAGCGGTGTAGATATTTCCATGTTTATAGAGATAGCGGTGTAGTTATTTCCATGTTCATAGAGATAGCGGTGTAGATATTTCCATGTTTCTACAGATGACTGTGTAGATATTTCCATGTTTGTACAGATGGCAGTGTAGATATTTCCATGCTTATAGAGATAGAAGTGTAGATATTTTCATGTTTATACATATTGCGGTGGAGATTTGTCCATGTTTATCCAGATAGCAACGGAGATATTTCCACGTTAATACACATAGCGGTGTAGATATTTCCATGTTTATACAGATGGCTGTGCCGATATTTCCATGTTTATACAGAGTTCTCTGTAGATATTTCCATGTTTATATAGATGACAGTGCAGATATTTCCAGGTTTATACAGATGGCTGTGTAGATATTTCCATGTTTATACAGATGGCTGTGTAGATATTTCCATGTTTATACAGATGACTTTGTAGGTATTTCCGTGTTTATACAGATGGCGGTGAAGATATTTCCATGTTTATAGAGATAGCTGTGTAGATATTTCCATGTTTACACACATATCGGTTTAGATATTTCCATGTTTATACAGATCGCGGTGTAGATATTTCCATGTTTATACAGATTGCGGTGTAGATATTTCCATGTCTATACAGATAGCGGTGTAGATATTTCCATGTTTATACAGATGACGGTGTAGATATTTCCATGTTTATAGAGATGGCGGTGTAGATATTTCCATGTTTATAGAGATAGCGGTGTAGATATATCAATGTTCATAGAGATAGCAGTGAGGATATTTCCATGTTTATACAGATAGCAGTGTAGATATTTCCACTTTTATAGAGATAGCGGTTTAGATATTTCATATTTATACAGAGAGCGGTGTAGATATTTCCATGATTATACAGATTGCGGTGTAGATATTTCCATGTTTATACAGATAGCGGTGTAGATATTTCCACGTTTATACAGATGGCGGTGTAGATATTTCCATCTTTCTACAAATGGCAGTGTAGATATTTCCATGTTTATACAGAAGGCGGTATAGATATTTCCATGTTTATATAGATGGCAGTGTAGATATTTTCTTGTTTATGTAGATGGCGTTGTAGATACCTCCATGTTTAAAGAGATGGCGGTGTGTATATTTCCATGTTGATGGAGGTAGCGGTGTAGATATTTCCATGTTTATAGAGATAGCGGTGTAGTTATTTCCATGTTTATAGAGATAGCGGTGTAGATATTTCCATGTTTCTACAGATGACTGTGTAGATATTTCCATGTTTGTACAGATGGCAGTGTAGTTATTTCCATGTTTATAGAGATAGAAGTGTAGATATTTTCATGTTTATACATATTGCGGTGGAGATTTGTCCATGTTTATACAGATAGCAATGGAGATATTTCCACGTTAATACACATAGCGGTGTAGATATTTCCATGTTTATACAGATAGCGTTGTAGATATTTCCATGTTTATACAGATGGCTGTGCCGATATTTCCATGTTTATGGAGAGTTCTCTGTAGATATTTCCAGGTTTATATAGATGACAGTGCAGATATTTCCAGGTTTATACAGATGGCTGTGTAGAAATTTCCATGTTTATACAGATGGCTGTGTAGATATTTCCATGTTTATACAGATGACTTTGTAGGTATTTCCATGTTTAAACAGATGGCGGTGTAGATATTTCCATGTTTATAGAGATAGCTGTGTAGATATTTCCATGTTTACACAGATAGCGGTTTAGATATTTCCATGTTTATACAAATCGCGGTGTAGATATTTCCATGTTTATACAGATCGCGGTGTAGTTATTTCCATGTCTATACAGATAGCGGTGTAGATATTTCCATGTTTATACAGATGACGGTGTAGATAGTTCCATGTTTATAGAGATGGCGGTGTAGATATTTCCATGTTTATAGAGATAGCGGTGTAGATATATCAATGTTCATAGAGATAGCAGTGAGGATATTTCCATGTTTATACAGATAGCAGTGTAGATATTTCCACTTTTATAGAGATAGCGGTTTAGATATTTCATATTTATACAGAGAGCGGTGTAGATATTTCCATGTTTATACAGATAGCTTTGTAGATATTTCCATGTTTAAGCAGATGGCTGTGCCGATATTTCCATGTTTATACAGAGTTCTCTGTGTATATTTCCATGTTTATATAGATGACAGTGCAGATATTTCCAGGTTTATACCAATGGCTGTGTAGATATTTCCATGTTTATACAGATGGCTGTGTAGATATTTCCATGTTTACACGGAAGACTTTGTAGGTATTTCCATGTTTACACAGATGGCGGTGTAGATATTTGCATGTTTATAGAGATAGGTGTGTAGATATTTCCATGTTTACACAGATAGCGGTTTAGATATTTCCATGTTTATACAGATCGCGGTGTAGATATTTCCATGTTTATACAGATCACGGTGTAGATATTTCCATGTCTATACAGATAGCGGTGTAGATATTTCCATGTTTACACAGATGACGGTGTAGATAGTTCCATGTTTATAGAGATGGCGGTGTAGATATTTCCATGTTTATAGAGATAGCGGTGTAGATATATCAATGTGCATAGAGATAGCAGTGAGGATATTTCCATGTTTATACAGAAAGCAGTGTAGATATTTCCACTTTTATAGAGATAGCGGTTTAGATATTTCATATTTATACAGAGAGCGGTGTAGATATTTGCATGTTTATACAGATTGCGGTGTAGATATTTCCATGTTTATACAGATAGCGGTGTAGTTATTTCCACGTTTATACAGATGGCGGTGTAGATATTTCCATCTTTCTACAAATGGCAGTGTAGATATTTCCATGTTTATAGAGATGGCGGTGTAGATATTTCCATGTTTATGTAGATGGCAGTGTAGATATTTTCTTGTTTATGTAGATGGCGTTGTAGATACCTCCATGTTTAAAGAGATGGCGGTGTGTATATTTCCATGTTGATGGAGATAGCGGTGTAGATATTTCCATGTTTATAGAGATAGCGGTGTAGTTCTTTCCTTGTTGATGGAGATAGCGGTGTAGATATTTCCATGTTTCTACAGATGACTGTGTAGATATTTCCATGTTTGTACAGATGGCAGTGTAGATATTTCCAAGTATATAGAGATAGAATTGCAGATATTTTCATGTTTATACATATTGCGGTGGAGATTTGTCCATGTTTATACAGATAGCAATGGAGATATTTCCACGTTAATACACATAGCGGAGTAGATATTTCCATGTTTATACAGATAGCGTTGTAGATATTCCCATGTTTATACAGATAGCGTTGTAGATATTTCCATGTTTATACAGATGGCTGTGGCGATATTTCCATGTTTATACAGAGTTCTCTGTAGATATTTCCATGTTTACAAAGATAACAGTGCAGATATTTCCAGGTTTATACAGATGGCTGTGTAGATATTTCCATGTTTATACAGATGGCTGTGTAGATATTTCCATGTTTATACAGATAACTTTGTAGGTATTTCCATGTTTGTTTATACAGATGGCGGTGTAGATATTTCCATGTATATAGAGATAGCTGTGTAGATATTTCCATGTTTACACAGATAGCGGTTTAGATATTTCCATGTTTATACAGATCGCGGTGTAGATATTTCCATGTTTATACAGATAGCATTGTAGATATTTCCATGTTTATACAGATGGCTGTGCCGATATTTCCATGTTTATACAGAGTTCTCTGTAGATATTTCCATGTTTATATAGATGACAGTGCAGATATTTCCAGGTTTATACAGATGGCTGTGTAGATATTTCCATGTTTATACAGATGGCTGTGTAGATATTTCCATGTTTATACAGATGACTTTGTAGGTATTTCCATGTTTATACAGATGGCGGTGTAGATATTTCCATGTTTATAGAGATAGCTGTGTACATATTTCCATGTTTACACAGATAGCGGTTTAGATATTTCCATTTTTATACAGATCACGGTGTAGATATTTCCATGTTTATACAGATCGCAGTGTAGATATTTCCATGTTTATACAGATAGCGGTGTAGATATTTCCATGTTTATACAGATGACGGTGTAGATATTTCCATGTTTATAGAGATGGCGGTGTAGATATTTCCATGTTTATAGAGATGGCGGTGTAGATATATCAATGTTCATAGTGATAGCAGTGAGGATATTTCCATGTTTCTACAGATAGCAGTGTAGATATTTCCACTTTTATAGAGATAGCAGTTTAGATATTTCATATTTATACAGAGAGCGGTGTAGATATTTCCATGTTTATACAGATGGCGGTGTAGATATTTCCATGTTTATACAGATAGCGGTGTAGATATTTCCATGTTTATACAATTTGTGGTGTAGATATTTCCATGTTTATACAGATAGCGGTGTAGATATTTCCACGTTTATGCAGATGGCGGTGTAGATATTTCCATCTTTCTACAAATGGCAGTGTAGATATTTCCATGTTTATAGAGATGGCGGTGTAGATATTTCCATGTTTATAGAGATGGCGGTGTAGATATATCAATGTTCATAGTGATAGCAGTGAGGATATTTCCATGTTTCTACAGATAGCAGTGTAGATATTTCCACTTTTATAGAGATAGCAGTTTAGATATTTCATATGTATACAGAGAGCGGTGTAGATATTTCCATGTTTATACAGATTGCGGTGTAGATATTTCCATGTTTATACAGATAGCGGTGTAGGTATTTCCAGGTTTATACAGATGGCGGTGTAGATATTTCTATGTTTATACACATGGCGGTGTAGATATTTCCATCTTTCTACAAATGGCAGTGTAGGTATTTCCATGTTTATAGAGATGGCGGTGTAGATATTTCCATGTTTATATAGATGGCAGTGTAGATATTTTCTTGTTTATGTAGATGGCGTTGTAGATACCTCCATGTTTAAAGAGATGGCGGTGTGTATATTTCCATGTTGATGGAGATAGCGGTGTAGATATTTCCATGTTTATAGAGATAGCGGTGTAGTTATTTCCATGTTTATAGAGATAGCGGTGTAGATATCTCCATGTTTCTACAGATGACTGTGTAGATATTTCCATGTTTGTACAGATGGCAGTGTAGATATTTCCATGTTTATAGAGATAGAAGTGTAGATATTTTCATGTTTATACATATTGCGGTGGAGATTTGTCCATGTTTATACAGATAGCAATGGAGATATTTCCACGTTAATACACATAGCGGTGTAGATATTTCCATGTTTATACAGATAGCGTTGTAGATATTTCCATGTTTATACAGATGGCTGTGCCGATATTTCCATGTTTATACAGAGTTCTCTGTAGATATTTCCTTGTTTATATAGATGACAGTGCAGATATTTCCAGGTTTATACAGATGGCTGTGTAGATATTTCCATGTTTATACAGATGGCTGTGTAGATATTTCCATGTTTATACAGATGACTTTGTAGGTATTTCCATGTTTATACAGATGGCGGTGTAGATATTTCCATGTTTATAGAGATAGCTGTGTAGATATTTCCATGTTTACACAGATAGCGTTTTAGATATTTCCATGTTTATACAGATCGCGGTGTACATATTTCCATGTTTATACAGATCGCGGTGTAGATATTTCCATGTTTATACAGATAGCGGTGTAGATATTTCCATGGTTATACAGATGACGGTGTAGATAGTTCCATGTTTATAGAGATGGCGGTGAAGATATTTCCATGTTTATAGAGATAGCGGTGTAGGTATATCAATGTTCATAGAGATAGCAGTGAGGATATTTCCATGTTTATACAGATAGCAGTGTAGATATTTCCACTTTTATAGAGATAGCGGTTTAGATATTTCATATTTATACAGAGAGCGGTGTAGATATTTCCATGTTTATACAGATTGCGGTGTAGATATTTCCATGTTTATACAGATAGCGGTGTAGATATTTCCACGTTTAAACAGATGGCGGTGTAGATATTTCCATCTTTCTACAAATGGCAGTGTAGATATTTCCATGTTTATAGAGATAGCTGTGTAGATATTTCCATGTTTACACAGATAGCGTTTTAGATATTTCCATGTTTATACAGATCGCGGTGTACATATTTCCATGTTTATACTGATCGCGGTGTAGATATTTCCATGTTTATACAGATAGCGGTGTAGATATTTCCATGGTTATACAGATGACGGTGTAGATAGTTCCATGTTTATAGAGATGGCGGTGAAGATATTTCCATGTTTATAGAGATAGCGGTGTAGGTATATCAATGTTCATAGAGATAGCAGTGAGGATATTTCCATGTTTATACAGATAGCAGTGTAGATATTTCCACTTTTATAGAGATAGCGGTTTAGATATTTCATATTTATACAGAGAGCGGTGTAGATATTTCCATGTTTATACAGATTGCGGTGTAGATATTTCCATGTTTATACAGATAGCGGTGTAGATATTTCCACGTTTAAACAGATGGCGGTGTAGATATTTCCATCTTTCTACAAATGGCAGTGTAGATATTTCCATGTTTATAGAGATAGCTGTGTAGATATTTCCATGTTTACACAGATAGCGTTTTAGATATTTCCATGTTTATACAGATCGCGGTGTACATATTTCCATGTTTATACTGATCGCGGTGTAGATATTTCCATGTTTATACAGATAGCGGTGTAGATATTTCCATGGTTATTCAGATGACGGTGTAGATAGTTCCATGTTTATAGAGATGGCGGTGAAGATATTTCCATGTTTATAGAGATAGCGGTGTAGGTATATCAATGTTCATAGAGATAGCAGTGAGGATATTTCCATGTTTATACAGATAGCAGTGTAGATATTTCCACTTTTATAGAGATAGCGGTTTAGATATTTCATATTTATACAGAGAGCGGTGTAGATATTTCCATGTTTATACAGATTGCGGTGTAGATATTTCCATGTTTATACAGATAGCGGTGTAGATATTTCCACGTTTAAACAGATGGCGGTGTAGATATTTCCATCTTTCTACAAATGGCAGTGTAGATATTTCCATGTTTATAGAGATGGCGGTGTAGATATTTCCAGGTTTATATAGATGGCAGTGTAGATATTTTCTTGTTTATGTAGATGGCGTTGTAGATTCCTCCAAGTTTTAAGAGATGGTGTTGTGTATATTTCCATGTTGATGGGGATAGCGGTGTAGATATTTCCATGTTTATAGAGATAGCGGTGTAGTTATTTCCATGTTTATAGAGATAGCGGTGTAGATATTTCCATGTTTCTACAGATGACTGTGAAGATATTTCCATGTTTGTACAGATGGCAGTGTTGATATTTCCATGTTTATAGAGATAGAAATGTATATATTTTCATGTTTATACATATTGAGGTGGAGATTTGTCCATGTTTATCCAGATAGCAATGGAGATATTTCCACGTTAATACACATAGCGGTGTAGATATTTCCATGTTTATACAGATAGCGTTGTAGATATTTCCATGTTTATACAGATGTCTGTGCCGATATTTCCATGTTTATACATAGTTCTCTGTAGATATTTGCATGTTTATATAGATGACAGTGCAGATATTTCCAGGTTTATTCAGATGGCTGTGTAGATATTTCCGTGTTTATACAGATGGCTGTGTAGATATTTCCATGTTTATACAGATGACTTTGTAGGTATTTCCATGTTTATACAGATAGCGGTGTAGATATTTCCATGTTTATACAGATGACTTTGTAGGTATTTCCATGTTTATACAGATGGCGGTGTAGATATTTCCATGTTTATAGAGATAGCTGTGTAGATATTTCCATGTTTACACACATATCGGTTTAGATATTTCCATGTTTATACAGATCGCGGTGTAGATATTTCCATGTTTATACAGATGGCGGTGTAGATATTTCCATGTTTATACAGATAGCGGTGTAGGTATTTCCACGTTTATACAGATGGCGGTGTAGATATTTCCATCTTTCTACAAATGGCAGTGTAGATATTTCCATGTTTATAGAGATGGCGGTGTAGATATTTCCATGTTTATATAGATGGCAGTGTAGATATTTTCTTGTTTATGTAGATGGCGTTGTAGATACCTCCATGTTTAGAGAGATGGCGGTGTGTATATTTCCATGTTGATGGAGATAGCGTTGTAGATATTTCCATGTTTATAGAGATAGCGGTGTAGTTATTTCCATGTTTATAGAGATAGCGGTGTAGATATATCCATGTTTCTACAGATGACTGTGTAGATATTTCCATGTTTGTACAGATGGCAGTGTAGATATTTCCATGCTTATAGAGAGAGAAGTGTAGATATTTTCATGTTTATACATATTGCGGTGGAGATTTGTCCATGTTTATCCCGATAGCAATGGAGATATTTCCACGTTAATACACATAGCGGTGAAGATATTTCCATGTTTATACAGATAGCGTTGTAGATATTTCCATGTTTATACAGATGGCTGTGCCGATATTTCCATGTTTATACAGAGTTCTCTGTAGATATTTCCATGTTTATATAGATGACAGTGCAGATATTTCCAGGTTTATACAGATGGCTGTGTAGATATTTCCATGTTTATACAGATGGCTGTGTAGATATTTCCATGTCTATACAGATGGCTGTGTAGATATTTCCATGTTTATACAGATGACTTTGCAGGTATTTCCATGTTTATACAGATGGCGGTGTAGATATTTCCATGTTTATAGAGATAGCTGTGTAGATATTTCCACGTTTACACAGATAGCGGTTTAGATATTTCCATGTTTATACAGATCGCGGTGTACATATTTCCATGTTTATACAGATCGCGGTGTAGATATTTCCATGTTTATACAGATAGCGGTGTAGATATTTCCATGTTTATACAGATGACGGTGTAGATAGTTCCACGTTTATAGAGATGGCGGTGTAGATATTTCCATGTTTATAGAGATAGCGGTGTAGATATATCAATGTTCATAGAGATAGCAGTGAGGATATTTCCATGTTTATACAGATAGCAGTGTAGATATTTCCACTTTTATAGAGATAGCGGTTTAGATATTTCATATTTATAGAGAGAGCGGTGTAGATATTTCCATGTTTATACAGATTGCGGTGTAGATATTTCCATGTTTATACAGATAGCGGTGTAGATATTTCCACGTTTATACAGATGGCGGTGTAGATATTTCCATC
This sequence comes from Pan troglodytes, assembly GCF_028858775.2. Lineage (NCBI taxonomy): Eukaryota > Metazoa > Chordata > Mammalia > Primates > Hominidae > Pan > Pan troglodytes. The sequence goes on along the minus strand of NC_072405.2, from coordinate 1,764,628 downwards.
TTTCTACAAATGGCAGTGTAGATATTTCCATGTTTATAGAGATGGCGGTGTAGATATTTCCATGTTTATATAGATGGCAGTGTAGATATTTTCTTGTTTATGTAGATGGCGTTGTAGATTCCTCCAAGTTTAAAGAGATGGTGGTGTGTATATTTCCATGTTGATGGAGATAGCGGTGTAGATATTTCCATGTTTATAGAGATAGCGGTGTAGTTATTTCCATGTTTATAGAGATAGCGGTGTAGATATTTCCATGTTTCTACAGATGACTGTGAAGATATTTCCATGTTTGTACAGATGGCAGTGTTGATATTTCCATGTTTATAGAGATAGAAATGTAGATATTTTCATGTTTATACATATTGAGGTGGAGATTTGTCCATGTCTATACAGATAGCAATGGAGATATTTCCACGTTAATACACATAGCGGTGTAGATATTTCCATGTTTATACAGATGGCTGTGCCGATATTTCCATGTTTATACAGAGTTCTCTGTAGATATTTCCATGTTTATATAGATGACAGTGCAGATATTTCCAGGTTTATACAGATGGCTGTGTAGATATTTCCATGTTTATACAGATGGCGGTGTAGATATTTCCATGTTTATAGAGATAGCTGTGTAGATATTTCCATGTTTACACACATATCGGTTTAGATATTTCCATGTTTATACAGATCGCGGTGTAGATATTTCCATGTTTATACAGATTGCGGTGTAGATATTTCCATGTCTATACAGATAGCGGTGTAGATATTTCCATGTTTATACAGATGACGGTGTAGGTAGTTCCATGTTTATAGAGATGGCGGTGTAGGTATTTCCATGTTTATAGAGATAGCGGTGTAGATATATCAATGTTCATAGAGATAGCAGTGAGGATATTTCCATGTTTATACAGATAGCAGTGTAGATATTTCCACTTTTATAGAGATAGCGGTTTAGATATTTCATATTTATACAGAGAGCGGTGTAGATATTTCCATGTTTATACAGATAGCGTTGTAGATATTTCCGTGTTTATACAGATGGCTGTGCCGATATTTCCATGTTTATACAGAGTTCTCTGTAGATATTTCCATGTTTATATAGATGACAGTGCAGATATTTCCAGGTTTATACCAATGGCTGTGTAGATATTTCCATGTATATACAGATGGCTGTGTAGATATTTCCATGTTTATACAGATGATTTTGTAGGTATTTCCATGTTTATACAGATGGCGGTGTAGATATTTCCATGTTTATAGAGATAGCTGTGTAGATATTTCCATGTTTACACAGATAGCGGTTTAGATATTTCCATGTTTATACAGATCGCGGTGTAGATATTTCCATGTTTATAGAGATCACGGTGTAGATATTTCCATGTCTGTACAGATAGCGGTGTATATATTTCCATGTTTACACAGATGACGGTGTAGATAGTTCCATGTTTATAGAGATGACGGTGTAGATATTTCCATGTTTATAGAGATAGCGGTGTAGATATATCAATGTGCATAGAGATAGCAGTGAGGATATTTCCATGTTTATACAGATAGCAGTGTAGATATTTCAACTTTTATAGAGATAGCGGTTTAGATATTTCATATTTATACAGAGAGCGGTGTAGATATATCCATGTTTATACAGATTGCGTTGTAGATATTTCCATGTTTATACAGATAGCGGTGTAGATATTTCCACGTTTATACAGATGGCGGTGTAGATATTTCCATCTTTCTACAAATGGCAGTGTAGCTATTTCCATGTTTATAGAGATGGCGGTGTAGATATTTCCATGTTTATGTTGATGGCAGTGTAGATATTTTCTTGTTTATGTAGATGGCGTTGTAGATACCTCCATGTTTAAAGAGATGGCGGTGTATATATTTCCATGTTGATGGAGATAGCGGTGTAGATATTTCCATGTTTATAGAGATAGCGGTGTAGTTATTTCCATGTTTATAGAGATAGCGGTGTAGATATTTCCATGTTTCTACAGATGACTGTGTAGATATTTCCATGTTTGTACAGATGGCAGTGTAGATATTTCCATGTTTATAGAGATAGAAGAGTAGATATTTTCATGTTTATACATATTGCGGTGGAGATTTGTCCATGTTTATACAGAAAGCAATGGAGATATTTCCACGTTGATACACATAGCGGTGTAGATATTTCCATGTTTATACAGATAGCGTTGTAGATATTTCCATGTTTATACAGATGGCTGTGCCGATATTTCCATGTTTATACAGAGTTCTCTGTAGATATTTCCATGTTTATATAGATGACAGTGCAGATATTTCCAGGTTTATACAGATGGCTGTGTAGATACTTCCATGTTTATACAGACGGCTGTGTAGATATTTCCATGTTTATACAGATGACTTTGTAGGTATTTCCATGTTTCTACAGATGGCGGTGTAGATATTTCCATGTTTATAGAGATTGCTGTGGAGATATTTCCATGTTTATAGAGATAGAAGTGTAGATATATCAATGTTCATAGAGATAGCAGTGAGGATATTTCCATGTTTATACAGATAGCAGTGTAGATATTTCCACTTTTATAGAGATAGCGGTTTAGATATTTCATATTTATACAGAGAGCGGTGTAGATATTTCCATGATTATACAGATTGCGGTGTAGATATTTCCATGTTTATACAGATAGCGGTGTAGATATTTCCACGTTTATACAGATTGCGGTTTAGATATTTCCATCTTTCTACAAATGGCAGTGTAGATATTTCCATGTTTATAGAGATGGCGGTGTAGATATTTCCATGTTTATATAGATGGCAGTGTAGATATTTTCTTGTTTATGTAGATGGCGTTGTAGATACCTCCATGTTTAAAGAGATGGCGGTGTTTATATTTCCATGTACATGGAGGTAGCGGTGTAGATATTTCCATGTTTATAGAGATAGCGGTGTAGTTATTTCCATGTTGATGGAGATAGCGGTGTAGATATTTCCATGTTTCTACAGATGACTGTGTAGATATTTCCATGTTTGTACAGATGGCAGTGTAGATATTTCCATGTTTATAGAGATAGAAGTGTAGATATTTTCATGTTTATACATATTGCGGTGGAGATTTGTCCATGTTTATACAGATAGCAATGGAGATATTTCCACGTTAATACACATAGCGGTGTAGATATTTCCATGTTTATACAGATAGCGTTGTAGATATTTCCATGTTTATACAGATGTCTGTGCCGATATTTCCATGTTTATACATAGTTCTCTGTAGATATTTCCATGTTTATATAGATGACAGTGCAGATATTTCCAGGTTTATTCAGATGGCTGTGTAGATATTTCCGTGTTTATACAGATGGCTGTGTAGATATTTCCATGTTTATACAGATGACTTTGTAGGTATTTCCATGTTTATACAGATAGCGGTGTAGATATTTCCATGTTTATAGAGATAGCGGCGTAGTTATTTCCATGTTTATAGAGATAGCGGTGTAGATATTTCCATGTTTATACAGATGACTTTGTAGGTATTTCCATGTTTATACAGATGGCGGTGTAGATATTTCCATGTTTATAGAGATAGCTGTGTAGATATTTCCATGTTTACACACATATCGGTTTAGATATTTCCATGTTTATACAGATCGCGGTGTAGATATTTCCATGTTTATACAGATTGCGGTGTAGATATTTCCATGTCTATACAGATAGTGGTGTAGATATTTCCATGTTTATACAGATGACGGTGTAGATAGTTCCATGTTTATAGAGATGGCGGTGTAGGTATTTCCATGTTTATAGAGATAGCGGTGTAGATATATCAATGTTCATAGAAATAGCTGTGAGGATATTTCCATGTTTATACAGATAGCAGTGTAGATATTTCCACTTTTATAGAGATAGCGGTTTAGATATTTCATATTTATACAGAGAGCGGTGTAGATATTTCCATGTTTATACAGATAGCGTTGTAGATATTTCCGTGTTTATACAGATGGCTGTGCCGATACTTCCATGTTTATACAGAGTTCTCTGTAGATATTTCCATGTTTATATAGATGACAGTGCAGATATTTCCAGGTTTATACCAATGGCTGTGTAGATATTTCCATGTTTATACAGATGGCTGTGTAGATATTTCCATGTTTATACGGAAGACTTTGTAGGTATTTCCATGTTTACACAGATGGCGGTGTAGATATTTCCATGTTTATAGAGATAGCTGTGTAGATATTTCCATGTTTACACAGATAGCGGTTTAGATATTTCCATATTTATACAGATCGCGGTGTAGATATTTCCATGTTTATACAGATCACGGTGTAGATATTTCCATGTCTATACAGATAGCGGTGTAGATATTTCCATGTTTACACAGATGACGGTGTAGATAGTTCCATGTTTATAGAGATGGCGGTGTAGATATTTCCATGTTTATAGATATAGCGGTGTAGATATATCAATGTGAATAGAGATAGCAGTGAGGATATTTCCATGTTTATACAGATAGCAGTGTAGATATTTCCACTTTTATAGAGATAGCGGTTTAGATATTTCATATTTATACAGAGAGCGGTGTAGATATTTCCATGTTTATACAGATTGCGGTGTAGATATTTCCATGTTTATACAGATAGCGGTGTAGTTATTTCCACGTTTATACAGATGGCGGTGTAGATATTTCCATCTTTCTACAAATGGCAGTGTAGATATTTCCATGTTTATAGAGATGGCGGTGTAGATATTTCCATGTTTATGTAGATGGCAGTGTAGATATTTTCTTGTTTATGTAGATGGCGTTGTAGATACCTCCATGTTTAAAGAGATGGCGGTGTGTATATTTCCATGTTGATGGAGATAGCGGTGTAGATATTTCCATGTTTATAGAGATAGCGGTGTAGTTCTTTCCATGTTGATGGAGATAGCGGTGTAGACATTTCCATGTTTCTACAGATGACTGTGTAGATATTTCCATGTTTGTACAGATGTCAGTGTAGATATTTCCATGTATATAGAGATAGAATTGCAGATATTTTCATGTTTATGCATATTGCGGTGGAGATTTGTCCATGTTTATACAGATAGCAATGGAGATATTTCCATGTTAATACACATAGCGGTGTAGATATTTCCATGTTTATACAGATAGCGTTGTAGATATTCCCATGTTTATACAGATAGATTTGTAGATATTTCCATGTTTATACAGATGGCTGTGGCGATATTTCCATGTTTATACAGAGTTCTCTGTAGATATTTCCATGTTTACAAAGATGACAGTGCAGATATTTCCAGGTTTATACAGATGGCTGTGTAGATATTTCCATGTTTATACAGATGGCTGTGTAGATATTTCCATGTTTATACAGATGACTTTGTAGGTATTTCCATGTTTGTTTATACAGATGGCGGTGTAGATATTTCCATGTATATAGAGATAGCTGCGTAGATATTTCCATGTTTACACAGATAGCGGTGTAGATATTTCCATGTTTATACAGATAGCGGTGTAGATATTTCCACGTTTATACAGATGGCGGTGTAGATATTTCCATCTTTCTACAAATGGCAGTGTAGATATTTCCATGTTTATAGAGATGGCGGTGTAGATATTTCCATGTTTATATAGATGGCAGTGTAGATATTTTCTTGTTTATGTAGATGGCGTTGTAGATACCTCCATGTTTAAAGAGATGGCGGTGTGTATATTTCCATGTTGATGGAGATAGCGGTGTAGATATTTCCATGTTTATAGAGATAGCGTTGTAGTTCTTTCCATGTTTATAGAGATAGCGGTGTAGATATTTCCATGTTTCTACAGATGACTGTGTAGATATTTCCATGTTTGTACAGATGGCAGTGTAGATATTTCCATGTTTATAGAGATAGAAGTGTAGATATTTTCATGTTTATACACATTGCGGTGGAGATTTGTCCATGTTTATACAGATGGCAATGGAGATATTTCCACGTTAATACACATAGCGGTGTAGATATTTCCATGTTTATACAGATAGCGTTGTAGATATTTCCATGTTTATACAGATGGCTGTGCCGATATTTCCATGTTTATACAGAGTTCTCTGTAGATATTTCCATGTTTATATAGATGACAGTGCAGATATTTCCAGGTTTATACAGATGGCTGTGTAGATATTTCCATGTTTATACAGATGGCTGTGTAGATATTTCCATGTTTATACAGATGAATTTGTAGGTATTTCCATGTTTATACAGATGGCGGTGTAGATATTTCCATGTTTATAGAGATAGCTGTGTACATATTTCCATGTTTACACAGATAGCGGTTTAGATATTTCCATGTTTATACAGATCACGGTGTAGATATTTCCATGTTTATACAGATCGCAGTGTAGATATTTCCATGTTTATACAGATAGCGGTGTAGATATTTCCATGTTTATACAGATGACGGTGTAGATATTTCCATGTTTATAGAGATGGCGGTGTAGATATTTCCATGTTTACAGAGATGGCGGTGTAGATATATCAATGTTCATAGTGATAGCAGTGAGGATATTTCCATGTTTCTACAGATAGCAGTGTAGATATTTCCACTTTTATAGAGATAGCAGTTTAGATATTTCATATTTATACAGAGAGCGGTGTAGATATTTCCATGTTTATACAGATGGCGGTGTAGATATTTCCATGTTTATACAGATAGCGGTGTAGATATTTCCATGTTTATACAGATTGTGGTGTAGATATTTCCATGTTTATACAGATAGCGGTGTAGATATTCCCACGTTTATACAGATGGCGGTGTAGATATTTCCATCTTTCTACAAATGGCAGTGTAGATATTTCCATGTTTATAGAGATGGCGGTGTAGATATTTCCATGTTTATAGAGATGGCGGTGTAGATATATCAATGTTCATAGTGATAGCAGTGAGGATATTTCCATGTTTCTACAGATAGCAGTGTAGATATTTCCACTTTTATAGAGATAGCAGTTTAGATATTTCATATTTATACAGAGAGCTGTGTAGATATTTCCATGTTTATACAGATTGCGGTGTAGATATTTCCATGTTTATACAGATAGCGGTGTAGGTATTTCCAGGTTTATACAGATGGCGGTGTAGATATTTCCATGTTTATACACATGGCGGTGTAGATATTTCCATCTTTCTACAAATGGCAGTGTAGGTATTTCCATGTTTTTAGAGATGGCGGTGTAGATATTTCCATGTTTATAGAGATGGCGTTGTAGATATTTCCATGTTTATAGAAATAGCGGTGTAGATATATCAATGTTCATAGTGATATCAGTGAGGATATTTCCATGTTTATAGAGATAGAAGTGTAGATATTTTCATGTTTATACATATTGCGGTGGAGATTTGTCCATGTTTATACAGATAGCAATGGAGATATTTCCACGTTAATATACATAGCGGTGTAGATATCTCCATGTTTATACAGATAGCGTTGTAGATATTTCCATGTTTATACAGATAGCGTTGTAGATATTTCCATGTTTATACAGATGGCTGTGCTGTTATTTCCATGTTTATACAGAGTTCTCTGTAGATATTTCCATGTTTATATAGATGACAGTGAAGATATTTCCAGGTTTATACAGATGGCTGTGTAGATACTTCCATGTTTATACAGATAGCTGTGTAGATATTTCCATGTTTATACAGATGGCGGTGTAGATATTTCCATGTTTATACAGATAGCGGTGTAGGTATTTCCACGTTTATACAGATGGCGGTGTAGATATTTCCATCTTTCTACAAATGGCAGTGTAGATATTTCCATGTTTATAGAGATGGCAGTGTAGATATTTCCATGTTTATGTAGATGGCAGTGTAGATATTTTCTTGTTTATGTAGATGGCGTTGTAGATACCTCCATGTTTAAAGAGATGGCGGTGTGTATATTTCCATATTGATGGAGATAGCGGTGTAGATATTTCCATGTTTATAGAGATAGCGGTGTAGTTATTTCCATGTTTATAGAGATAGCGGTGTAGATATTTCCATGTTTCTACAGATGACTGTGTAGATATTTCCATGTTTGTACAGATGGCAGTGTAGATATTTCCATGCTTATAGAGATAGAAGTGTAGATATTTTCATGTTTATACATATTGCGGTGGAGATTTGTCCATGTTTATCCAGATAGCAATGGAGATATTTCCACATTAATACACATAGCGGTGTAGATATTTCCAAGTTTATACAGATAGCGTTGTAGATATTTCCATGTTTATACAGATGGCTGTGCCGATATTTCCATGTTAATACAGAGTTCTCTGTAGATATTTCCATGTTTATATAGATGACAGTGCAGATATTTCCACGTTTATACAGATGGCTGTGTAGATATTTCCATGTTTATACAGATGGCTGTGTAGATATTTCAATGTTTATACAGATGACTTTGTAGGTATTTCCATGTTTATACAGATGGCGGTGTAGATATTTCCATGTTTATAGAGATAGCTGTGTAGATATTTCCATGTTTACACAGATAGCGGTTTAGATATTTCCATGTTTATACAGATCGCGGTGGAGATATTTCCATGTTTATACAGATCGCGGCTTAGATATTTCCATGTCTATACAGATAGCGGTGTAGATATTTCCATGTTTATACAGATGACGGTGTAGATATTTCCATGTTTACAGAGATGGGGGTGTAGATATTTCCATGTTTATAGAGATAGCGGTGTAGATATATCAATGTTCATAGAGATAGCAGTGAGGATATTTCCATGTTTATACAGATAGCAGTGTAGATATTTCCACTTTTATAGAGATAGCGGTTTTGATATTTCATATTTATACAGAGAGCGGTGTAGATATTTCCATGTTTATACAGATTGCGGTGTAGACATTTCCATGTTTATACAGATAGCGGTGTAGATATTTCCACGTTTATACAGATGGCGGTGTAGATATTTCCATCTTTCTACAAACGGCAGTGTAGATATTTCCATGTTTATTGAGATGGCGGTGTAGATATTTCCATGTTTATGTAGATGGCAGTGTAGATATTTTCTTGTTTATGTAGATGGCGTTGTAGATACCTCCATGTTTAAAGAGATGGCGGTGTGTATATTTCCATATTGATGGAGATAGCGGTGTAGATATTTCCATGTTTATAGAGATAGCGGTGTAGTTATTTCCATGTTTATAGAGATAGCGGTGTAGATATTTCCATGTTTCTACAGATGACTGTGTAGGTATTTCCATGTTTGTACAGATGGCAGTGTAGATATTTCCATGTTTATAGAGAGAGAAGTGTAGATATTTTCATGTTTATACATATTGCGGTGGAGACTTGTCCATGTTTATACAGATAGCAATGGAGATATTTCCACGTTGATACACATAGCGGTGTAGATATTTCCATGTTTATACAGATAGCGTTGTAGATATTTCCATGTTTATACAGATGGCTGTGCCGATATTTCCATGTTTATACAGAGTTCTCTGTAGATATTTCCATGTTTATATAGATGACAGTGCAGATATTTCCAGGTTTATACAGATGGCTGTGTAGATACTTCCATGTTTATACAGACGGTTGTGTAGGTATTTCCATGTTTATACAGATGACTTTGTAGGTATTTCCATGTTTATACAGATGGCGGTGTAGATATTTCCATGTTTATAGAGATAGCTGTGGAGATATTTCCATGTTTACACAGATAGCGGTTTAGATATTTCCATGTTTATACAGATCGCGGTGAAAATATTTCCATGTATATACAGATCGCGGTGTTGATATTTCCATGTTTATACAGATAGCGGTGTAGATATTTCCATGTTTATACAGATGACGGTGTAGATATTTCCATGTTTATAGAGATGGTGGTGTAGATATTTCCATGTTTATAGAGATAGCGGTGTAGATATATCAATGTTCATAAAGATAGCAGTGAGGATATTTCCATGTTTATACAGATAGCAGTGTAGATATTTCCACTTTTATAGAGATAGCGGTTTAGATATTTCATATTTATACAGAGAGCGGTGTAGATATTTCCATGTTTATACAGATTGCGGTGTAGATATTTCCATGTTTATACAGATAGCGGTGTAGATATTTCCACGTTTATACAGATGGCGGTGTAGATATTTCCATCTTTCTACAAATGGCAGTGTAGATATTTCCATGTTTATAGAGATGGCGGTGTAGATATTTCCATGTTTATATAGATGGCAATGTAGATATTTTCTTGTTTATGTAGATGGCGTTGTAGATACCTCCATGTTTAAAGAGATGGCGGTGTGTATATTTCCATGTTGATGGAGGTAGCGGTGTAGATATTTCCATGTTTATAGAGATAGCGGTGTAGTTATTTCCATGTTTATAGAGATAGCCGTGTAGATATTTCCATGTTTCTACAGATGACTGTGTAGATATTTCCATGTTTGTACAGATGGCAGTGTAGATATTTCCATGTTTATAGAGATAGAAATGTAGATATTTTCATGTTTATACATATTGCGGTGGAGATTTGTCCATGTTTATACAGATAGCAATGGAGATATTTCCACGTTAATACACATAGCGGTGTAGATATCTCCATGTTTATACAGATAGCGTTGTAGATATTTCCATGTTTATACAGATAGCGTTGTTGATATTTCCATGTTTATACAGATGGCTGTGGCGATATTTCCATGTTTATACAGAGTTCTCTGTAGATATTTCCATGTTTATATAGATGACAGTGCAGATATTTCCAGGTTTCTACAGATGGCTGTGTAGATATTTCCATGTTTATACAGATGGCTGTGTAGATATTTCCATGTTTATACAGATGACTTTGTAGGTATTTCCATGTTTATACAGATGGCGGTGTAGATATTTCCATGTTTATAGAGATAGCTGTGTAGATATTTCCATGTTTACACAGATAGCGGTTTAGATATTTCCATGTTTATACACATCGCGGTGTAGATATTTCCATATTTATACAGACCGCGGTGTAGATATTTCCATGTTTATACCGATAGCGATGTAGATATTTCCATGTTTATACAGATGACGGTGTAGATATTTCCATGTTTATACAGATGTCGGTGTAGATATTTCCATGTTTATAGAGATAGCGGTGTAGATATATCAATGTGCATAGAGATAGCAGTGAGGATATTTCCATGTTTATACAGATAGCAGTGTAGATATTTCCACTTTTTTAGAGATAGCGGTTTAGATATTTCATATTTATACAGAGAGCGGTGTAGATTTTTCCATGTTTATACAGATTACGGTGTAGATATTTCCATGTTTATACAGATAGCGGTGTAGATATTTCCACGTTTATACAGATGGCGGTGTAGATATTTCCATCTTTCTACAAATGGCAGTGTAGATATTTCCATGTTTATAGAGATGGCGGTGTAGATATTTCCATGTTTATGTAGATGGCAGTGTAGATATTTTCTTGTTTATGTAGATGGCGTTGTAGATACCTCCATGTTTAAAGAGATGGCGTTGTGTATATTTCCATGTTGATGGAGATAGCGGTGTAGATATTTCCATGTTTATAGAGATAGCGGTGTAGTTATTTCCATGTTTATAGAGATAGCGTTGTAGATATTTCCATGTTTCTACAGATGACTGTGTAGATATTTCCATGTTTGTACAGATGGCAGTGTAGATATTTCCATGTTTATAGAGATAGAAGTGTAGATATTTTCATGTTTATACATATTGCGGTGGAGATTTGTCCATGTTTATACAGATAGCAAAGGAGATATTTCCGCGTTAATACACATAGCAGTGTAGATATATCCATGTTTATACAGATAGCGTTGTAGATATTTCCATGTTTATACAGATGGCTGTGCCGATATTTCCATGTTTATACAGAGTTCTCTGTAGATATTTCCATGTTTATATAGATGACAGTGCAGATATTTCCAGGTTTATACAGATGGCTGTGTAGATATTTCCATGTTTATACAGATGGCTGTGTAGATATTTCCATGTTTATACAGATGACTTTGTAGGTATTTCCATGTTTATACAGATGGCGGTGTAGATATTTCCATGTTTATAGAGATAGCTGTGTAGATATTTCCATGTTTACACAGATAGCGGTTTAGATATTTCCATGTTTATACAGATCGCGGTGTAGATATTTCCATGTTTATACAGATCGCGGTGTAGATATTTCCATGTTTATACCGATAGCGGTGTAGATATTTCCATGTTTATAGAGATGGCGGTGTAGATATTTCCATGTTTATAGAGATGGCGGTGTAGATATTTCCATGTTTATAGAGATAGCGGTGTAGATATATCAATGTTCATAGAGATAGCAGTGAGGATATTTCCATGTTTATACAGATAGCAGTGTAGATATTTCCACTTTTATAGAGATAGCGGTTTAGATATTTCATATTTATACAGAGAGCGGTGTAGATATTTCCATGTTTATACAGATTGCGGTGTAGATATTTCCATGTTTATACAGATAGAGGTGTAGATATTTCCACGTTTATACAGATGGCGGTGTAGATATTTCCATCTTTCTACAAATGGCAGTGTAGATATTTCCATGTTTATAGAGATGGCGGTATAGATATTTCCATGTTTATATAGATGGCAGTGTAGATATTTTCTTGTTTATGTAGATGGCGTTGTAGATACCTCCATGTTTAAAGAGATGGCGGTGTGTATATTTCCATGTTGATGGAGATAGCGGTGTAGATATTTCCATGTTTATAGAGATAGCGGTGTAGTTATTTCCATGTTTATAGAGATAGCGTTGTAGATATTTCCAGGTTTCTACAGATGACTGTGTAGATATTTCCATGTTTGTACAGATGGCAGTGTAGATACTTCCATGTTTATAGAGATAGAAGTGTAGATATTTTCATGTTTATACGTATTGCGGTGGAGATTTGTCCATGTTTATACAGATAGCAATGGAGATATTTCCACGTTAATACACATAGCGGTGTAGATATTTCCATGTTTATACAGATAGCGTCGCAGATATTTCCATGTTTATACAGATGGCTGTGCCGATATTTCCATGTTTATACAGAGTTCTCTGTAGATATTTCCATGTTTATATAGATGACAGTGCAGATATTTCCAGGTTTATACAGATGTCTGTGTAGATATTTCCATGTTTATGCAGATGGCTGTGTAGATATTTCCATGTTTATACAGATGACTTTGTAGGTATTTCCATGTTTACACAGATGGCGGTGTAGATATTTCCATGTTTATAGAGATAGCTGTGTAGATATTTCCATGTTTACACAGATAGCGGTTTAGATATTTCCATGTTTATACAGAACGCGGTGTAGATATTTCCATGTTTATACAGATCGCGGTGTAGATATTTCCATGTTTATACCGATAGCGGTGTAGATATTTCCATGTTTATAGAGATGGCGGTGTAGATATTTCCATGTTTATAGAGATGGCGGTGTAGATATTTCCATGTTTATAGAGATAGCGGTGTAGATATATCAATGTTCATAGAGATATTAGTGAGGTTATTTCCATGTTTATACAGATAGCAGTGTAGATATTTCCACTTTTATAGAGATAGCGGTTTAGATATTTCATATTTATACAGAGAGCGGTGTAGATATTTCCATGTTTATACAGATTGCGGTGTAGATATTTCCATGTTTATACAGATAGCGGTGTAGATATTTCCACGTTTATACAGATAGCGGTGTAGATATTTCCATCTTTCTACAAATGGCAGTGTAGATATTTCCATGTTTATAGAGATGGCGGTGTAGATATTTCCATGTTTATATAGATGGCACTGTAGATATTTTCTTGTTTATGTAGATGGCGTTATAGATACCTCCATGTTTAAAGAGATGGCGGTGTGTATATTTCCATGTTGATGGAGATAGCGGTGTAGATATTTCCATGTTTATAGAGATAGCGGTGTAGTTATTTCCATGTTTATAGAGATAGCGGTGAAGATATTTCCATGTTTCTACAGATGACTGTGTAGATATTTCCATGTTTGTACAGATGGCAGTGTAGATATTTCCATGTTTATAGAGATAGATGTGTAGGTATTTTCATGTTTATACATATTGCGGTGGAGATTTGTCCATGTTTATACAGATAGCAATGGAGATATTTCCACGTTAATACACATAGCGGTGTAGATATTTCCATGTTTATACAGATAGCGTTGTAGATATTTCCATGTTTATACAGATGGCTGTTCCGTTATTTCCATGTTTATACAGAGTTCTCTGTAGATATTTCCATGTTTATATAGATGACAGTGCAGATATTTCCATGTTTATACAGATGGCTGTGTAGATATTTCCATGTTTATACAGATGACTTTGTAGGTATTTCCATGTTTATACGGATGGCGGTGTAGATATTTCCATGTTTATAGAGATAGCTGTGTAGATATTTCCATGTTTACACAGATAGCGGTTTAGATATTTCCATGTTTATACAGATCGCGGTGTAGATATTTCCATGTTTATACAGATCGCGGTGTAGATATTTCCATGTTTATACCAATAGCGGTGTAGATATTTCCATGTTTATACAGATGGCGGTGTACATATTTCCATGTTTATAGAGATGGCGGTGTAGATATTTCCATGTTTATAGAGATAGCGGTGTAGATATATCAATGTGCATAGAGATAGCAGTGAGGATATTTCCATGTTTATACAGATAGCAGTGTAGATATTTCCACTTTTATAGAGATAGCGGTTTAGATATTTCATATTTATACAGAGAGCGGTGTAGATATTTCCATGTTTATACAGATTGCAGTGTAGATATTTCCATGTTTATACAGATAGCGGTGTAGATATTTCCACGTTTTTACAGGTGGCGGTGTAGATATTTCCATCTTTCTACAAATGGCAGTGTAGATATTTCCATGTTTATAGAGATGGCGGTGTAGATATTTCCATGTTTATATAGATGGCATTGTAGATATTTTCTTGTTTATGTAGATGGCATTGTAGATACCTCCATGTTTAAAGAGATGGCGGTGTGTATATTTCCATGTTGATGGAGATAGCGGTGTAGATATTTCCATGTTTATAGAGATAGCGGTGTAGTTATTTCCATGTTTATAGAGATAGCGGTGTAGATATTTCCAGGTTTCTACAGATGACTGTGTAGATATTTCCATGTTTGTACAGATGGCAGTGTAGATACTTCCATGTTTATAGAGATAGAAGTGTAGATATTTTCATGTTTATACATATTGCGGTGGAGATTTGTCCATGTTTATACAGATAGCAATGGAGATATTTCCACGTTAATACACATAGCGGTGTAGATATTTCCATGTTTATACAGATAGCGTTGCAGTTATTTCCATGTTTATACAGATGGCTGTGCCGATATTTCCATGTTTATACAGAGTTCTCTGTAGATATTTCCATGTTTATATAGATGACAATGCAGATATTTCCAGGTTTATACAGATGGCTGTGTAGATATTTCCATGTTTATACAGAAGGCTTTGTAGATATTTCCATGTTTATACAGATGACTTTGTAGGTATTTCCATGTTTATACAGATGGCGGTGTAGATATTTCCATGTTTATACAGATAGCTGTGTAGATATTTCCATGTTTACACAGATAGCGGTTTAGATATTTCCATGTTTATACAGATCGCGGTGTAGATATTTCCATGTTTATACAGATCGCGGTGTAGATATTTCCATGTTTATACAGATCGCGGTGTAGATATTTCCATGTTTATACAGATGACGGTGTAGATATTTCCATGTTTCTAGAGATGGCGGTGAAGATATTTCAATGTTTATAGAGATAGCGTTGTAGATATATCAATGTTCATAGAGATAGCAGTGAGGATATTTCCATGTTTCTACTGATAGCAGTGTAGATATTTCCATGTTTATACAGATGACTTTGTAGGTATTTCCATGTTTATACAGTTGGCGGTGTAGATATTTCCATCTTTATAGAGATAGCTGTGTAGATATATCAATGTTCATAGAGTTAGCAGTGAGGATATTTCCATGTTTATACAGATAGCAGTGTAGATATTTCCAGTTTTATAGAGATAGCGGTTTAGATATTTCATATTTATACAGAGAGCGGTGTAGATATTTCCATGTTTATACAGATTGCGGTGTAGATATTTCCATGTTTATACAGATAGCGGTGTAGATATTTCCACGTTTATACAGATGGCGGTGTAGATATTTCCATCTTTCTACAAATGGCAGTGTAGATATTTCCATGTTTATAGAGATGGCGGTGTAGATATTTCCATGTTTATATAGATGGCAGTGTAGATATTTTCTTGTTTATGTAGATGGCGTTGTAGATACCTCCATGTTTAAAGAGATGGCGGTGTGTATATTTCCATGTTGATGGAGATGGCGGTGTAGATATTTCCATGTTTATAGAGATAGCTGTGTAGTTATTTCCATGTTTATAGAGATAGCGGTGTAGATATTTCCATGTTTCTACAGATGACAGTGTAGATATTTCCATGTTTGTACAGATGGCAGTGTAGATATTTCCATGTTTATAGAGATAGAAGTGTAGATATTTTCATGTTTATACATATTGCGGTGGAGATTTGTCCATGTTTATACAGATAGCAATGGAGATATTTCCACGTTAATACACATAGCGGTGTAGATATTTCCATGTGTATACAGATAGCGTTGTAGATATTTCCATGTTTATATAGATGGCTGTGCCGATATTTCCATGTTTATACAGAGTTCTCTGTAGATATTTCCATGTTTATATAGATGACAGTGCAGATATTTCCAGGTTTATACAGATGGCTGTGTAGATATTTGCATGTTTATACAGATGGCTGTGTAGATAGTTCCATATTTATACAGATTACTTTGTAGGTATTTCCATGTTTATACAGATGGCGGTGTAGATATTTCCATGTTTATAGAGATAGCTGTGTAGATATGTCCATGTTTACACAGATAGCGGTTTATATATTTCCATGTTTATACAGATCGCCGTGTAGATATTTCCATGTTTGTACAGATAGCAGTGTAGATATTTCCATGTTTATACAGATGACGGTGTAGATATTTCCATGTTTATAGAGATGGCGGTGTAGATAGTTCCATGTTTATAGAGATAGCGGTGTAGATATATCAATGTTCATAGAGACAGCAGTGAGGATATTTCCATGTTTATACAGATAGCAGTGTAGATATTTCCACTTTTATAGAGATAGCGGTTTAGATATTTCATATTTATACAGAGAGCCGTGTAGATATTTCCATGTTTATACAGATTACGGTGTAGATATTTCCATGTTTATACAGATAGCGGTGTAGATATTTCCACGTTTATACAGATGGCGGTGTAGATATTTCCATCTTTCTACAAATGGCAGTGTAGATATTTCCATGTTTATAGAGATGGCGGTGTAGGTATTTCCATGTTTATACAGATGACGGTGTAGATATTTCCATGTTTATAGAGATGGTGGTGTAGATATTTCCATGTTTATAGAGATAGCGCTGTAGATATATCAATGTTCATAGAGTTAGCAGTGAGGATATTTCCATGTTTATACAGATAGCAGTGTAGATACTTCCACTTTTATAGAGATAGCGGTTTAGATATTTCATATTTATACAGAGAGCGGTGTAGATATTTCCATGTTTATACAGATTGCGGTGTAGATATTTCCATGTTTATACAGATAGCGGTGTAGATATTTCCACGTTTATACAGATGGCAGTGTAGATATTTCCATCTTTCTACAAATGGCAGTGTAGATATTTCCATGTTTATAGAGATGGCGGTGTAGATATTTCCATGTTTATATAGATGGCAGTGTAGATATTTTCTTGTTTATGTAGATGGCGTTGTAGATACCTCCATGTTTAAAGAGAAGGCGGTGTGTATATTTCCATGTTGATGGAGATGGCGGTGTAGATATTTCCATGTTTATAGAGATAGCTGTGTAGTTATTTCCATGTTTATAGAGATAGCGGTGTAGATATTTCCATGTTTCTACAGATGACAGTGTAGATATTTCCATGTTTGTACAGATGGCAGTGTAGATATTTCCATGTTTATAGAGATAGAAGTGTAGATATTTTCATGTTTATACATATTGCGGTGGAGATTTGTCCATGTTTATACAGATAGCAATGGAGATATTTCCACGTTAATACACATAGCGGTGTAGATATTTCCATGTGTATACAGATAGCGTTGTAGATATTTCCATGTTTATACAGATGGCTGTGCCGATATTTCCATGTTTATACAGAGTTCTCTGTAGATATTTCCATGTTTATATAGATGACAGTGCAGATATTTCCAGGTTTATACAGATAGCAGTGTAGATATTTCCACTTTTATAGAGACAGCAGTTTGGATATTTCATATTTATACAGAGAACGGTGTAGATATTTCCATGTTTATACAGATTGCGGTGTAGATATTTCCATGTTTATACAGATAGCGGTGTAGATATTTCCACGTTTATACAGATGGCGGTGTAGATATTTCCATCTTTCTACAAATGTCAGTGTAGATATTTCCATGTTTATAGAGACGGCGGTGTAGATATTTCCATGTTTATGTAGATGGCAGTGTAGATAGTTTCTTGTTTATGTAGATGGCGTTGTAGATACCTCCATGTTTAAAGAGATGGCGGTGTGTATATTTCCATGTTGATGGAGATAGCGGTGTAGATATTTCCATGTTTATAGAGATAGCGGTGTAGTTATTTCCATGTTTATAGAGATAGCGGTGTATATATTTCCATGTTTCTACGGATGACTGTGTAGATATTTCCATGTTTGTACAGATGTCAGTGTAGATATTTCCACGTTTATAGAGATAGAAGTGTAGATATTTTCATGTTTATACATATTGCGGTGGAGATTTGTCCATGTTTATACAGATAGCAATGGAGATATTTCCACGTTAATACACATAGCGGTGTAGATATTTCCATGTTTATACAGATAGCGTTGCAGTTATTTCCATGTTTATACAGATGGCTGTGCCGATATTTCCATGTTTATACAGAGTTCTCTGTAGATATTTCCATGTTTATATAGATGACAATGCAGATATTTCCAGGTTTATACAGATGGCTGTGTAGATATTTCCATGTTTATACAGAAGGCTTTGTAGATATTTCCATGTTTATACAGATGACTTTGTAGGTATTTCCATGTTTATACAGATGGCGGTGTAGATATTTCCATGTTTATAGAGATAGCTGTGTAGATATTTCCATGTTTACACAGATAGCGGTTTAGATATTTCCATGTTTATACAGATCGCGGTGTAGATATTTCCATGTTTATACAGATCGCGGTGTAGATATTTCCATGTTTATACAGATCGCGGTGTAGATATTTCCATGTTTATACAGATGACGGTGTAGATATTTCCATGTTTCTAGAGATGGCGGTGAAGATATTTCAATGTTTATAGAGATAGCGTTGTAGATATATCAATGTTCATAGAGATAGCAGTGAGGATATTTCCATGTTTCTACTGATAGCAGTGTAGATATTTCCATGTTTATACAGATGACTTTGTAGGTATTTCCATGTTTATACAGTTGGCGGTGTAGATATTTCCATGTTTATAGAGATGGCGGTGTAGATAGTTCCATGTTTATAGAGATAGCGGTGTAGATATATCAATGTTCATAGAGACAGCAGTGAGGATATTTCCATGTTTATACAGATAGCAGTGTAGATATTTCCACTTTTATAGAGATAGCGGTTTAGATATTTCATATTTATACAGAGAGCGGTGTAGATATTTCCATGTTTATACAGATTACGGTGTAGATATTTCCATGTTTATACAGATAGCGGTGTAGATATTTCCACGTTTATACAGATGGCGGTGTAGATATTTCCATCTTTCTACAAATGGCAGTGTAGATATTTCCATGTTTATAGAGATGGCGGTGTAGGTATTTCCATGTTTATACAGATGACGGTGTAGATATTTCCATGTTTATAGAGATGGCGGTGTAGATATTTCCATGTTTATAGAGATAGCGCTGTAGATATATCAATGTTCATAGAGTTAGCAGTGAGGATATTTCCATGTTTATACAGATAGCAGTGTAGATACTTCCACTTTTATAGAGATAGCGGTTTAGATATTTTATATTTATACAGAGAGCGGTGTAGATATTTCCATGTTTATACAGATTGCGGTGTAGATATTTCCATGTTTATACAGATAGCGGTGTAGATATTTCCACGTTTATACAGATGGCAGTGTAGATATTTCCATCTTTCTACAAATGGCAGTGTAGATATTTCCATGTTTATAGAGATGGCGGTGTAGATATTTCCATGTTTATATAGATGGCAGTGTAGATATTTTCTTGTTTATGTAGATGGCGTTGTAGATACCTCCATGTTTAAAGAGATGGCGGTGTGTATATTTCCATGTTGATGGAGATGGCGTTGTAGATATTTCCATGTTTATAGAGATAGCGGTGTAGTTATTTCCATGTTTATAGAGATAATGTTGTAGATATTTCCATGTTTCTACAGATGACTGTGTAGATATTTCCATGTTTGTACAGATGGCAGTGTAGATATTTCCATGTTTATAGAGATAGAAGTGTAGATATTTTCATGTTTATACATATTGCGGTGGAGATTTGTCCATGTTTATACAGATAGCAATGGAGATATTTCCACGTTAATACACATAGCAGTGTAGATATTTCCATGTTTATACAGATAGCGTTGTAGATATTTCCATGTTTATACAGATGGCTGTGCCGATATTTCCATGTTTATACAGAGTTCTCTGTAGATATTTCCATGTTTATATAGATGACAGTGCAGATATTTCCAGGTTTATACAGATGGCTGTGTAGATATTTCCATGTTTATACAGATGGCTGTGTAGATATTTCCATATTTATACAGACGACTTTGTAGGTATTTCCATGTTTATACAGATGGCGGTGTAGATATTTCCATGTTTATAGAGATAGCTGTGTAGATATTTCCATGTTTACACAGATAGCGGTTTAGATATTTCCATGTTTATACAGATCGCGGTGTAGATATTTCCATGTTCATACAGATCGCGGTGTAGATATTTCCATGTTTATACCGATAGCGGTGTAGATATTTCCATGTTTATACAGATGACGGTGTAGATATTTCCATGTTTATAGAGATGGCGGTGTAGATATTTCCATGTTTATAGAGATAGCGGTGTAGATATATCAATGTTCATAGAGATAGCAGTGAGGATATTTCCATGTTTATACTGATAGCAGTGTAGATATTTCCAATTTTATAGAGATAGCGGTTTAGATATTTCATAATTGTACAGAGAGCGGTGTAGATATTTCCATGTTTATACAGATTGCGGTGTAGATATTTCCATGTTTATACAGATAGCGGTGTAGATATTTCCACGTTTATACAGATGGCGGTGTAGATATTTCCATCTTTCTACAAATGTCAGTGTAGATATTTCCATGTTTATAGAGACGGCGGTGTAGATATTTCCATGTTTATGTAGATGGCAGTGTAGATAGTTTCTTGTTTATGTAGATGGCGTTGTGGATACCTCCATGTTTAAAGAGATGGCGGTGTGTATATTTCCATGTTGATGGAGATAGCGGTGTAGATATTTCCATGTTTATAGAGATAGCGGTGTAGTTATTTCCATGTTTATAGAGATAGCGGTGTATATATTTCCATGTTTCTACGGATGACTGTGTAGATATTTCCATGTTTGTACAGATGTCAGTGTAGATATTTCCACGTTTATAGAGATAGAAGTGTAGATATTTTCATGTTTATACATATTGCGGTGGAGATTTGTCCATGTTTATACAGATAGCAATGGAGATATTTCCACGTTAATACACATAGCGGTGTAGATATTTCCATGTTTATACAGATAGCGTTGCAGATATTTCCATGTTTATACAGATGGCTGTGCCGATATTTCCATGTTTATACAGAGTTCTCTGTAGATATTTCCATGTTTATATAGAAGACAATGCAGATATTTCCAGGTTTATACAGATGGCTGTGTAGATATTTCCATGTTTATACAGAAGGCTTTGTAGATATTTCCATGTTTATACAGATGACTTTGTAGGTATTTCCATGTTTATACAGATGGCGGTGTAGATATTTCCATGTTTCTAGAGATGGCGGTGAAGATATTTCAATGTTTATAGAGATAGCGGTGTAGATATATCAATGTTCATAGAGATAGCAGTGAGGATATTTCCATGTTTATACTGATAGCAGTGTAGATATTTCCATGTTTATACAGATGACTTTGTAGGTATTTCCATGTTTATACAGTTGGCGGTGTAGATATTTCCATCTTTATAGAGCTAGCTGTGTAGATATTTCCATGTTTACACAGATAGCGGTTTAGATATTTCCATGTTTATACAGATCGCGGTGTAGGTATTTCCATGTTTATACAGATCGCGGTGTAGATATTTCCTTGTTTATACAGATAGCGGTGTACATATTTCCATGTTTATACAGATCGCGGTGTAGATATTTCCATGTTTATAGAGATGCGGTGTAGATATTTCCCTGTTTATACAGATGACGGTGTAGATATTGCCATGTTTATAGAGATGGCGGTGTAGATATTTCCATGTTTATAAAGATCGCGGTGTAGATATATCAATGTTCATAGAGTTAGCAGTGAGGATATTTCCATGTTTATACAGATAGCAGTGTAGATATTTCCAGTTTTATAGAGATAGCGGTTTAGATATTTCATATTTATACAGAGAGCGGTGTAGATATTTCCATGTTTATACAGATTGCGGTGTAGATATTTCCATGTATATACAGATAGCGGTGTAGATATTTCCACGTTTATACAGATGGCAGTGTAGATATTTCCATCTTTCTACAAATGGCAGTGTAGATATTTCCATGTTTATAGAGATGGCGGTGTAGATATTTCCATGTTTATATAGATGGCAGTGTAGATATTTTCTTGTTTATGTAGATGGCGTTGTAGATACCTCCATGTTTAAAGAGATGGCGGTGTGTATATTTCCATGTTGATGGAGATGGCGGTGTAGATATTTCCATGTTTATAGAGATAGCGGTGTAGTTATTTCCATGTTTATAGAGATAACGGTGTAGATATTTCCATGTTTCTACAGATGACTGTGTAGATATTTCCATGTTTGTACAGATGGCAGTGTAGATATTTCCATGTTTATAGAGATAGAAGTGTAGATATTTTCATGTTTATACATACTGCGGTGGAGATTTGTCCATGTTTATACAGATAGCAATGGAGATATTTCCACGTTAATACACATAGCAGTGTAGATATTTCCATGTTTATACAGATAGCGTTGTAGATATTTCCATGTTTATACAGATGGCTGTGCCGATATTTCCATGTTTATACAGAGTTCTCTGTAGATATTTCCATGTTTATATAGATGACAGTGCAGATATTTCCAGGTTTATACAGATGGCTGTGTAGATATTTCCATATTTATACAGATGACTTTGTAGGTATTTCCATGTTTATACAGATGGCGGTGTACATATTTCCATGTTTATAGAGATAGCTGTGTAGATATTTCCATGTTTACACAGATAGCGGTTTAGATATTTCCATGTTTATACAGATCGCGGTGTAGATATTTCCATGTTCATACAGATCGCGGTGTAGATATTTCCATGTTTATACCGATAGCGGTGTAGATATTTCCATGTTTATACAGATGACGGTGTAGATATTTCCATGTTTATAGAGATGGCGGTGTAGATATTTCCATGTTTATAGAGATAGCGGTGTAGATATATCAATGTTCATAGAGATAGCAGTGAGGATATTTCCATGTTTATACTGATAGCAGTGTAGATATTTCCAATTTTATAGAGATAGCGGTTTAGATATTTCATAATTGTACAGAGAGCGGTGTAGATATTTCCATGTTTATACAGATTGCGCTGTAGATATTTCCATGTTTATACAGATAGCGGTGTAGATATTTCCACGTTTATACAGATGGCGGTGTAGATATTTCCATCTTTCTACAAATGGCAGTGTAAATATTTCCATGTTTATAGAGATGGCGGTGTAGATATTTCCATGTTTATATAGATGGCAGTGTAGATATTTTCTTGTTTATGTAGATGGCGTTGTAGATACCTCCATGTTTAAAGAGATGGCCATGTGTATATTTCCATGTTGATGGAGATAGCGGTGTAGATATTTCCATGTTTATAGAGATAGCGGTGTAGTTATTTCCATGTTTATAGAGATAGCGGTGTTGATATTTCCATGTTTCTACAGATGACTGTGTAGATATTTCCATGTTTGTACAGATGGCAGTGTAGATATTTCCATGTTTATAGAGATAGAAGTGTAGATATTTTCATGTTTATACATACTGCGGTGGAGATTTGTCCATGTTTATACAGATAGCAATGGAGATATTTCCACGTTAATACACATAGCGGTGTAGATATTTCCATGTTTATACAGATAGCGTTGTAGATATTTCCATGTTTATACAGATGGCTGTGCCGATATTTCCATGTTTATACAGAGTTCTCTGTAGATATTTCCATGTTTATATAGATGACAGTGCAGATATTTCCAGGTTTATACAGATGGCTGTGTAGATATTTCCATGTTTATACAGATGGCTGTGTAGATATCTCCATGTTTATACAGATGACTTTGTAGGTATTTCCATGTTTATACAGATGGTGGTGTAGATATTTCCATGTTTATAGAGATAGCTGTGTAGATATTTCCATGTTTACACAGATAGCGGTTTAGATATTTCCATGTTTATACAGATCGCGGTGTAGATATTTCCATGTTTATACAGATCGCGGTGTAGGTATTTCCATGTTTATACCGATAGCGGTGTAGACATTTCCATGTTTATACAGATGACGGTGTAGATATTTCCATGTTTATAGAGATGGCGGTGTAGATATTTCCATGTTTATAGAGATAGCGGTGTAGATATATCAATGTTCATAGAGATAGCAGTGAGGATATTTCCATGTTTATACAGATAGCAGTGTAGATATTTCCACTTTTATAGAGATAGCGGTTCAGATATTTCATATTTATACAGAGAGCAGTGTAGATATTTCCATGTTTATACAGATTGCGGTGTAGATATTTCCATGTTTATACAGATAGCGGTGTAGATATTTCCACGTTTATACAGATGGCGGTGTAGATATTTCCATCTTTCTACAAATGGCAGTGTAGATATTTCCATGTTTATAGAGATGGCGGTGTAGATATTTCCATGTTTATATAGATGGCAGTGTAGATATTTTCTTGTTTATGTAGATGGCGTTGTAGATACCTCCATGTTTAAAGAGATGGCGGTGTGTATATTTCCATGTTGATGGAGATAGCGGTGTAGATATTTCCATGTTTATAGAGATAGCGGTGTAGTTATTTCCATGTTTACAGAGATAGCGGTGTAGATATTTCCATGTTTCTACAGATGACTGTGTAGATATTTCCATGTTTGTACAGATGGCAGTGTGTATATTTCCATGTTTATAGAGATAGAAGTGTAGATATTTTCATGTTTATACATATTGCGGTGGAGATTTGTCCATGTTTATACAGATAGCAATGGAGATATTTCCACGTTAATACACATAGCGGTGTAGATATTGCCATGTTTATACAGATAGCGTTGTAGATATTTCCATGTTTATACAGATGGCTGTGCCGATATTTCCATGTTTATACAGAGTTCTCTGTAGATATTTCCATGTTTATATAGATGACAGTGCAGATATTTCCAGGTTTATACAGATGGCTGTGTAGATATTTCCATGTTTATACAGATGGCTGTGTAGATATTTCCATGTTTATACAGATGACTTTTTAGGTATTTCCACGTTCATACAGATGGCGGTGTAGATATTTCCAAGTTTATAGAGATAGCTGTGTAGATATTTCCATGTTTACACAGATAGCGGTTTAGATATTTCCATGTTTATACAGATCGCGGTGTAGATATTTCCATGTTTATACAGATCGCGGTGTAGATATTTCCATGTTTATACCGATAGCGGTGTAGATATTTTCATGTTTATACAGATGACGGTGTAGATATTTCCATGTTTATAGAGATGGCGGTGTAGATATTTCCATGTTTATAGAGATAGCGGTGTAGATCTGTCAATATTCATAGAGATAGCAGTGAGGATATTTCCATGTTTATACAGATAGCAGTGTAGATATTTCCACTTTTATAGAGATAGCGGTTTAGATATTTCATATTTATACAGAGAGCGGTGTAGATATTTCCATATTTATACAGATTGCGGTGTAGATATTTCCATGTTTATACAGATAGCGGTGTAGATATTTCCACGTTTATACAGATGGCGGTGTAGATATTTCCATCTTTCTACAAATGGCAGCGTAGATATTTCCATGTTTATAGAGACGGCGGTGTAGATATTTCCATGTTTATGTAGATGGCCGTGTAGATATTTTCTTGTTCATGTAGATGGCGTTGTAGATACCTCCATGTTTAAAGAGATGGCGGTGTGTATATTTCCATGTTGATGGAGATAGCTGTGTAGATATTTCCATGTTTATAGAGATAGCGGTGTAGTTATTTCCATGTTTATAGAGATAGCGGTGTAGATATTTCCATGTTTCTACAGATGACTGTGTAGATATTTCCATGTTTGTACAGATGGCAGTGTAGATATTTCCATGTTTATAGAGATAGAAGTGTAGATATTTTCATGTTTATACATATTGCGGTGGAGATTTGTCCATGTTTATACAGATAGCAATGGAGATATTTCCACGTTAATACACATAGCGGTGTAGATATTGCCATGTTTAAACAGATAGCGTTGTAGATATTTCCATGTTTATACAGATGGCTGTGCCGATATTTCCATGTTTATACAGAGTTCTCTGTAGATATTTCCATGTTTATATAGATGACAGTGCAGATATTTCCAGGTTTATGCAGATGGCTGTGTAGATATTTCCATGTTTATACAGATGACTTTGTAGGTATTTCCATGTTTATACAGATGGCGGTGTAGATATTTCCATGTTTATAGAGATAGCTGTGTAGATATTTCCATGTTTACACAGATAGCGGTTTAGATATTTCCATGTTTATACAGATCGCGGTGTAGATATTTCCATGTTTATACAGATGGCGGTGAAGATATTTCCATGTTTATACCGATAGCGGTGTAGATATTTCCATGTTTATACAGATGACGGTGTAGATATTTCCATATTTATAGAGATAGCGGTGTAGATATATCAATGTGCATAGGGATAGCAGTGAGGATATTTCCATGTTTATACAGATAGCAATGTAGATATTTCCACTTTTATAGAGATAGCGGTTTAGATATTTCATATTTATACAGAGAGCAGTGTAGATATTTCCATGTTTATACAGATTCCGGTGTAGATATTTCCATGTTTATACAGATAGCGGTGTAGATATTTCCACGTTTATACAGATGGCGGTGTAGATATTTCCATCTTTCTACAAATGGCAGTGTAGCTATTTCCATGTTTATAGAGACGGCGGTGTAGATATTTCCATGTTTATGTAGATGGCAGTGTAGATATTTTCTTGTTTATGTAGATGGCGTTGTAGATACCTCCATGTTTAAAGAGATGGCGGTGTGTATATTTCCATGTTGATGGAGATAGCTGTGTAGATATTTCCATGTTTATAGAGATAGCGGTGTAGTTATTTCCATGTTTATAGAGATAGCGGTGTAGATATTTCCATGTTTCTACAGATGACTGTGTAGATATTTCCATGTTTGTACAGATGGCAGTGTAGATATTTCCATGTTTATAGAGATAGAAGTGTAGATATTTTCATGTTTATACATATTGCGGTGGAGGTTTGTCCATGTTTATACAGATAGCAATGGAGATATTTCCACGTTAATACACATAGCGGTGTGGATATTTCCATGTTTATACAGATAGCGTTGTAGAGATTTCCATGTTTATACAGATGGCTGTGCCGATATTTCCATGTTTATACAGAGTTCTCTGTAGATATTTCCATGTTTATATAGATGACAGTGCAGATATTTCCAGGTTTATACAGATGGCTGTGTAGATACTTTCCATGTTTATACAGATGGCTGTGTAGATATTTCCATGTTTATACAGATGACTTTTTAGGTATTTCCACGTTCATACAGATGGCGGTGTAGATATTTCCATGTTTATAGAGATAGCTGTGAAGATATTTCCATGTTTACACAGATAGCGGTTTAGATATTTCCATGTTTATACAGATCGCGGTGTAGATATTTCCATGTTTATACAGATCGCGGTGTAGATATTTCCATGTTTATACCGATAGCGGTGTAGATATTTCCATGTTTATACAGATGACGGTGTAGATATTTCCATGTTTATAGAGATGGCGGTGTAGATATTTCCATGTTTATAGAGATAGCGGTGTAGATCTATCAATATTCATAGAGATAGCAGTGAGGATATTTCCATGTTTATACAGATAGCAGTGTAGATATTTCCACTTTTATAGAGATAGCGGTTTAGATATTTCATATTTATACAGAGAGCGGTGTAGATATTTCCATGTTTATACAGATTGCGGTGTAGATATTTCCATGTTTATACAGATAGCGGTGTAGATATTTCCACGTTTATACAGATGGCGGTGTAGATATTTCCATCTTTCTACAAATGGCAGCGTAGATATTTCCATGTTTATAGAGACGGCGGTGTAGATATTTCCATGTTTATGTAGATGGCCGTGTAGATATTTTCTTGTTCATGTAGATGGCGTTGTAGATACCTCCATGTTTAAAGAGATGGCGGTGTGTATATTTCCATGTTGATGGAGATAGCTGTGTAGATATTTCCATGTTTATAGAGATAGCGGTGTAGTTATTTCCATGTTTATAGAGATAGCGGTGTAGATATTTCCATGTTTCTACAGATGACTGTGTAGATATTTCCATGTTTGTACAGATGGCAGTGTAGATATTTCCATGTTTATAGAGATAGAAGTGTAGATATTTTCATGTTTATACATATTGCGGTGGAGATTTGTCCATGTTTATACAGATAGCAATGGAGATATTTCCACGTTAATACACATAGCGGTGTAGATATTTCCATGTTTATACAGATAGCGTTGTAGATATTTCCATGTTTAGACAGATGGCTGTGCCAATATTTCCATGTTTATACAGAGTTCTCTGTAGATATTTCCATGTTTATATAGATGACAGTGCAGATATTTCCAGGTTTATACAGATGGCTGTGTAGATATTTCCATGTTTATACAGATGACTTTGTAGGTATTTCCATGTTTATACAGATGGCGGTGTAGATATTTCCATGTTTATAGAGATAGCTGTGTAGATATTTCCATGTTTACACAGATAGCGGTTTAGATATTTCCATGTTTATACAGATCGCGGTGTAGATATTTCCATGTTTATACAGATCGCGGTGAAGATATTTCCATGTTTATACCGATAGCGGTGTAGATATTTCCATGTTTATACAGATGACGGTGTAGATATTTCCATGTTTATAGAGATGGCGGTGTAGATATTTCCATATTTATAGAGATAGCGGTGTAGATATATCAATGTGCATAGGGATAGCAGTGAGGATATTTCCATGTTTATACAGATAGCAATGTAGATATTTCCACTTTTATAGAGATAGCGGTTTAGATATTTCATATTTATACAGAGAGCGGTGTAGATATTTCCATGTTTATACAGATTCCGGTGTAGATATTTCCATGTTTATACAGATAGCGATGTAGATATTTCCACGTTTATACAGATGGCGGTGTAGATATTTCCATCTTTCTACAAATGGCAGTGTAGCTATTTCCATGTTTATAGAGACGGCGGTGTAGATATTTCCATGTTTATGTAGATGGCAGTGTAGATATTTTCTTGTTTATGTAGATGGCGTTGTAGATACCTCCATGTTTAAAGAGATGGCGGTGTGTATATTTCCATGTTGATGGAGATAGCGGTGTAGATATTTCCATGTTTATAGAGATAGCGGTGTAGTTATTTCCATGTTTACAGAGATAGCGGTGTAGATATTTCCATGTTTCTACAGATGACTGTGTAGATATTTCCATGTTTGTACAGATGGCAGTGTGTATATTTCCATGTTTATAGAGATAGAAGTGTAGATATTTTCATGTTTATACATATTGCGGTGGAGATTTGTCCATGTTTATACAGATAGCAATGGAGATATTTCCACGTTAATACACATAGCGGTGTAGATATTTCCATGTTTATACAGATAGCGTTGTAGATATTTCCATGTTTATACAGATGGCTGTGCCGATATTTCCATGTTTATACAGAGTTCTCTGTAGATATTTCCATGTTTATATAGATGACAGTGCAGATATTTCCAGGTTTATACAGATGGCTGTGTAGATATTTCCATGTTTATACAGATGGCTGTGTAGATATTTCCATGTTTATACAGATGACTTTTTAGGTATTTCCACGTTCATACAGATGGCGGTGTAGATATTTCCAAGTTTATAGAGATAGCTGTGTAGATATTTCCATGTTTACACAGATAGCGGTTTAGATATTTCCATGTTTATACAGATCGCGGTGTAGATATTTCCATGTTTATACAGATCGCGGTGTAGATATTTCCATGTTTATACCGATAGCGGTGTAGATATTTTCATGTTTATACAGATGACGGTGTAGATATTTCCATGTTTATAGAGATGGCGGTGTAGATATTTCCATGTTTATAGAGATAGCGGTGTAGATCTATCAATATTCATAGAGATAGCAGTGAGGATATTTCCATGTTTATACAGATAGCAGTGTAGATATTTCCACTTTTATAGAGATAGCGGTTTAGATATTTCATATTTATACAGAGAGCGGTGTAGATATTTCCATGTTTATACAGATTGCGGTGTAGATATTTCCATGTTTATACAGATAGCGGTGTAGATATTTCCACGTTTATACAGATGGCGGTGTAGATATTTCCATCTTTCTACAAATGGCAGCGTAGATATTTCCATGTTTATAGAGACGGCGGTGTAGATATTTCCATGTTTATGTAGATGGCCGTGTAGATATTTTCTTGTTCATGTAGATGGCGTTGTAGATACCTCCATGTTTAAAGAGATGGCGGTGTGTATATTTCCATGTTGATGGAGATAGCTGTGTAGATATTTCCATGTTTATAGAGATAGCGGTGTAGTTATTTCCATGTTTATAGAGATAGCGGTGTAGATATTTCCATGTTTCTACAGATGACTGTGTAGATATTTCCATGTTTGTACAGATGGCAGTGTAGATATTTCCATGTTTATAGAGATAGAAGTGTAGATATTTTCATGTTTATACATATTGCGGTGGAGATTTGTCCATGTTTATACAGATAGCAATGGAGATATTTCCACGTTAATACACATAGCGGTGTAGATATTGCCATGTTTATACAGATAGCGTTGTAGATATTTCCATGTTTATACAGATGGCTGTGCCGATATTTCCATGTTTATACAGAGTTCTCTGTAGATATTTCCATGTTTATATAGATGACAGTACAGATATTTCCAGGTTTATACAGATGGCTGTGTAGATATTTCCATGTTTATACAGATGACTTTGTAGGTATTTCCATGTTTATACAGATGGCGGTGTAGATATTTCCATGTTTATAGAGATAGCTGTGTAGATATTTCCATGTTTACACAGATAGCGGTTTAGATATTTCCATGTTTATACAGATCGCGGTGTAGATATTTCCATGTTTATACAGATGGCGGTGAAGATATTTCCATGTTTATACCGATAGCGGTGTAGATATTTCCATGTTTATACAGATGACGGTGTAGATATTTCCATGTTTATAGAGATGGCGGTGTAGATATTTCCATATATATAGAGATAGCGGTGTAGATATATCAATGTGCATAGGGATAGCAGTGAGGATATTTCCATGTTTATACAGATAGCAATGTAGATATTTCCACTTTTATAGAGATAGCGGTTTAGATATTTCATATTTATACAGAGAGCAGTGTAGATATTTCCATGTTTATACAGATTCCGGTGTAGATATTTCCATGTTTATACAGATAGCGGTGTAGATATTTCCACGTTTATACAGATGGCGGTGTAGATATTTCCATCTTTCTACAAATGGCAGTGTAGCTATTTCCATGTTTATAGAGACGGCGGTGTAGATATTTCCATGTTTATGTAGATGGCAGTGTAGATATTTTCTTGTTTATGTAGATGGCGTTGTAGATACCTCCATGTTTAAAGAGATGGCGGTGTGTATATTTCCATGTTGATGGAGATAGCTGTGTAGATATTTCCATGTTTATAGAGATAGCGGTGTAGTTATTTCCATGTTTATAGAGATAGCGGTGTAGATATTTCCATGTTTCTACAGATGACTGTGTAGATATTTCCATGTTTGTACAGATGGCAGTGTAGATATTTCCATGTTTATAGAGATAGAAGTGTAGATATTTTCATGTTTATACATATTGCGGTGGAGGTTTGTCCATGTTTATACAGATAGCAATGGAGATATTTCCACGTTAATACACATAGCGGTGTAGATATTTCCATGTTTATACAGATAGCGTTGTAGATATTTCCATGTTTATACAGATGGCTGTGCCGATATTTCCATGTTTATACAGAGTTCTCTGTAGATATTTCCATGTTTATATAGATGACAGTGCAGATATTTCCAGGTTTATAGAGATGGCTGTGTAGATATTTCCATGTTTACACAGATAGCGGTTTAGATATTTCCATGTTTATACAGATCGCGGTGTAGATATTTCCATGTTTATACAGATGGCGGTGAAGATATTTCCATGTTTATACCGATAGCGGTGTAGATATTTCCATGTTTATACAGATGACGGTGTAGATATTTCCATGTTTATAGAGATGGCGGTGTAGATATTTCCATATTTATAGAGATAGCGGTGTAGATATATCAATGTGCATAGGGATAGCAGTGAGGATATTTCCATGTTTATACAGATAGCAATGTAGATATTTCCACTTTTATAGAGATAGCGGTTTAGATATTTCATATTTATACAGAGAGCAGTGTAGATATTTCCATGTTTCTACAGATTCCGGTGTAGATATTTCCATGTTTATACAGATAGCGGTGTAGATATTTCCACGTTTATACAGATGGCGGTGTAGATATTTCCATCTTTCTACAAATGGCAGTGTAGCTATTTCCATGTTTATAGAGACGGCGGTGTAGATATTTCCATGTTTATGTAGATGGCAGTGTAGATATTTTCTTGTTTATGTAGATGGCGTTGTAGATACCTCCATGTTTAAAGAGATGGCGGTGTGTATATTTCCATGTTGATGGAGATAGCTGTGTAGATATTTCCATGTTTATAGAGATAGCGGTGTAGTTATTTCCATGTTTATAGAGATAGCGGTGTAGATATTTCCATGTTTCTACAGATGACTGTGTAGATATTTCCATGTTTGTACAGATGGCAGTGTAGATATTTCCATGTTTATAGAGATAGAAGTGTAGATATTTTCATGTTTATACATATTGCGGTGGAGGTTTGTCCATGTTTATACAGATAGCAATGGAGATATTTCCACGTTAATACACATAGCGGTGTAGATATTTCCATGTTTATACAGATAGCGTTGTAGATATTTCCATGTTTATACAGATGGCTGTGCCGATATTTCCATGTTTATACAGAGTTCTCTGTAGATATTTCCATGTTTATATAGATGACAGTGCAGATATTTCCAGGTTTATAGAGATGGCTGTGTAGATATTTCCATGTTTATACAGATGGCTGTGTAGATATTTCCATGTTTATACAGATGACTTTGTAGGTATTTCCATGTTTATACAGATGGCGGTGTAGATATTTCCATGTTTATAGAGATAGCTGTGTAGATATTTCCATGTTTACACAGATAGCGGTTTAGATATTTCCATGTTTATACAGATCGCGGTGTAGATATTTCCATGTTTATACAGATCGCGGTGTAGATATTTCCATGTTTATAACGATAGCGGTGTAGATATTTCCATGTTTATACAGATGACGGTGTAGATATTTCCATGTTTATAGAGATGGCGGTGTAGATATTTCCATGTTTATAGAGATAGCGGTGTAGATATATCAATGTTCATAGAGATAGCAGTGAGGATATTTCCATGTTTATACAGATAGCAGTGTAGATATTTCCACTTTTATAGAGATAGCGGTTCAGATATTTCATATTTATACAGAGAGCAGTGTAGATATTTCCATGTTTATACAGATCGCGGTGTAGATATTTCCATGTTTATACAGATAGTGGTGTAGATATTTCCACGTTTATACAGATGGCGGTGTAGATATTTCCATCTTTCTACAAATGGCAGTGTAGATATTTCCATGTTTATAGAGATGGCGGTGTAGATATTTCCATGTTTATATAGATGGCAGTGTAGATATTTTCTTGTTTATGTAGATGGCGTTGTAGATACCTCC
The DNA here is from genome assembly GCF_028858775.2 of Pan troglodytes. Classification (NCBI taxonomy): domain Eukaryota; kingdom Metazoa; phylum Chordata; class Mammalia; order Primates; family Hominidae; genus Pan; species Pan troglodytes. Next base: position 1,730,098 of record NC_072405.2, on the reverse strand, counting down.
ATGTTTAAAGAGATGGCGGTGTGTATATTTCCATGTTGATGGAGATAGCGGTGTAGATATTTCCATGTTTATAGAGATAGCGGTGTAGTTATTTCCATGTTTACAGAGATAGCGGTGTAGATATTTCCATGTTTCTACAGATGACTGTGTAGATATTTCCATGTTTGTACAGATGGCAGTGTATATATTTCCATGTTTATAGAGATAGAAGTGTAGATATTTTCATGTTGATACATATTGCGGTGGAGATTTGTCCATGTTTGTACAGATAGCAATGGAGATATTTCCACGTTAATACACATAGCGGTGTGGATATTTCCATGTTTATACAGATAGCGTTGTAGAGATTTCCATGTTTATACAGATGGCTGTGCCGATATTTCCATGTTTATACAGAGTTCTCTGTAGATATTTCCATGTTTATATAGATGACAGTGCAGATATTTCCAGGTTTATACAGATGGCTGTGTAGATACTTTCCATGTTTATACAGATGGCTGTGTAGATATTTCCATGTTTATACAGATGACTTTTTAGGTATTTCCACGTTCATACAGATGGCGGTGTAGATATTTCCATGTTTATAGAGATAGCTGTGAAGATATTTCCATGTTTACACAGATAGCGGTTTAGATATTTCCATGTTTATACAGATCGCGGTGTAGATATTTCCATGTTTATACAGATCGCGGTGTAGATATTTCCATGTTTATACCGATAGCGGTGTAGATATTTCCATGTTTATACAGATGACGGTGTAGATATTTCCATGTTTATAGAGATGGCGGTGTAGATATTTCCATGTTTATAGAGATAGCGGTGTAGATCTATCAATATTCATAGAGATAGCAGTGAGGATATTTCCATGTTTATACAGATAGCAGTGTAGATATTTCCACTTTTATAGAGATAGCGGTTTAGATATTTCATATTTATACAGAGAGCGGTGTAGATATTTCCATGTTTATACAGATTGCGGTGTAGATATTTCCATGTTTATACAGATAGCGGTGTAGATATTTCCACGTTTATACAGATGGCGGTGTAGATATTTCAATCTTTCTACAAATGGCAGCGTAGATATTTCCATGTTTATAGAGACGGCGGTGTAGATATTTCCATGTTTATGTAGATGGCCGTGTAGATATTTTCTTGTTCATGTAGATGGCGTTGTAGATACCTCCATGTTTAAAGAGATGGCGGTGTGTATATTTCCATGTTGATGGAGATAGCTGTGTAGATATTTCCATGTTTATAGAGATAGCGGTGTAGTTATTTCCATGTTTATAGAGATAGCGGTGTAGATATTTCCATGTTTCTACAGATGACTGTGTAGATATTTCCATGTTTGTACAGATGGCAGTGTAGATATTTCCATGTTTATAGAGATAGAAGTGTAGATATTTTCATGTTTATACATATTGCGGTGGAGATTTGTCCATCTTTATACAGATAGCAATGGAGATATTTCCACGTTAATACACATAGCGGTGTAGATATTTCCATGTTTATACAGATAGCGTTGTAGATATTTCCATGTTTAGACAGATGGCTGTGCCAATATTTCCATGTTTATACAGAGTTCTCTGTAGATATTTCCATGTTTATATAGATGACAGTGCAGATATTTCCAGGTTTATACAGATGGCTGTGTAGATATTTCCATGTTTATACAGATGACTTTGTAGGTATTTCCATGTTTATACAGATGGCGGTGTAGATATTTCCATGTTTATAGAGATAGCTGTGTAGATATTTCCATGTTTACACAGATAGCGGTTTAGATATTTCCATGTTTATACAGATCGCGGTGTAGATATTTCCATGTTTATACAGATCGCGGTGAAGATATTTCCATGTTTATACCGATAGCGGTGTAGATATTTCCTTGTTTATACAGATGACGGTGTAGATATTTCCATGTTTATAGAGATGGCGGTGTAGATATTTCCATATTTATAGAGATAGCGGTGTAGATATATCAATGTGCATAGGGATAGCAGTTAGGATATTTCCATGTTTATACAGATAGCAATGTAGATATTTCCACTTTTATAGAGATAGCGGTTTAGATATTTCATATTTATACAGAGAGCGGTGTAGATATTTCCATGTTTATACAGATTCCGGTGTAGATATTTCCATGTTTATACAGATAGCGGTGTAGATATTTCCACGTTTATACAGATGGCGGTGTAGATATTTCCATCTTTCTACAAATGGCAGTGTAGCTATTTCCATGTTTATAGAGACGGCGGTGTAGATATTTCCATGTTTATGTAGATGGCAGTGTAGATATTTTCTTGTTTATGTAGATGGCGTTGTAGATACCTCCATGTTTAAAGAGATGGCGGTGTGTATATTTCCATGTTGATGGAGATAGCTGTGTAGATATTTCCATGTTTATAGAGATAGCGGTGTAGTTATTTCCATGTTTATAGAGATAGCGGTGTAGATATTTCCATGTTTCTACAGATGACTGTGTAGATATTTCCATGTTTGTACAGATGGCAGTGTAGATATTTCCATGTTTATAGAGATAGAAGTGTAGATATTTTCATGTTTATACATATTGCGGTGGAGGTTTGTCCATGTTTATACAGATAGCAATGGAGATATTTCCACGTTAATACACATAGCGGTGTAGATATTTCCATGTTTATACAGATAGCGTTGTAGATATTTCCATGTTTATACAGATGGCTGTGCCGATATTTCCATGTTTATAAAGAGTTCTCTGTAGATATTTCCATGTTTATATAGATGACAGTGCAGATATTTCCAGGTTTATAGAGATGGCTGTGTAGATATTTCCATGTTTATACAGATGGCTGTGTAGATATTTCCATGTTTATACAGATGACTTTGTAGGTATTTCCTTGTTTATACAGATGGCGGTGTAGATATTTCAATGTTTATAGAGATAGCTGTGTAGATATTTCCATGTTTACACAGATAGCGGTTTAGATATTTCCATGTTTATACAGATCGCGGTGTAGATATTTCCATGTTTATACAGATCGCGGTGTAGATATTTCCATGTTTATACCGACAGCGGTGTAGATATTTGCATGTTTATACAGATGACGGTGTAGATATTTCCATGTTTATAGAGATGGCGGTGTAGATATTTCCATGTTTATAGAGATAGCGGTGTAGATATATCAATGTTCATAGAGATAGCAGTGAGGATATTTCCATGTTTATACAGATAGCAGTGTAGATATTTCCACTTTTATAGAGATAGCGGTTCAGATATTTCATATTTATACAGAGAGCAGTGTAGATATTTCCATGTTTATACAGATCGCGGTGTAGATATTTCCATGTTTATACAGATAGTGGTGTAGATATTTCCACGTTTATACAGATGGCGGTGTAGATATTTCCATGTTTACAAAGATAGCGGTTTAGATATTTCCATGTTTATACAGATCGCGGTGTAGTTATTTCCATGTTTATACAGATCGCGGTGTAGATATTTCCATGTTTATACAGATAGCAGTGTAGATATTTCCATGTTTATACAGATGACGGTGTAGATATTTCCATGTTTATAGAGATGGCTGTGTAGATATTTCCATGTTTATAGAGATAGCGGTGTAGATATATCAATGTTCATAGAGATAGCAGTGAGGATATTTCCAGGTTTATACAGATAGCAGTGTAGATATTTCCACTTTTATAGAGATAGCGGTTTAGATAGTTCATATTTATACAGAGAGCGGTGTAGATATTTTCATGTTAATACAGATTGCGGTGTAGATATTTCCATGTTTATACAGATAGCGGTGTAGGTATTTCCACGTTTATACAGATGGCGGTGTAGATATTTCCATCTTTCTACAAATGGCACTGTAGATATTTCCATGTTTATAGAGATGGCGGTGTAGATATTTCCATGTTTATATAGATGGCAGTGTAGATATTTTCTTGTTTATGTAGATGGCATTGTAGATACCTCCATGTTTAAAGAGATGGCGGTGTGTATATTTCCATGTTGATGGAGATAGCGGTGTAGATATTTCCATGTTTATAGAGATAGCGGTGTAGTTATTTCCATGTTTATAGAGATAGCGGTGTAGATATCTCCATGTTTCTACAGATGACTGTGTAGATATTTCCATGTTTGTACAGATGGCAGTGTAGATATTTCCATGTTTATAGAGATAGAAGTGTAGATATTTTCATGTTTATACATATTGCGGTGGAGAATTGTCCATGTTTATACAGATAGCAATGGAGATATTTCCACGTTAATACACATAGCATTGTAGATATTGCCATGTTTATACAGATAGCGTTGTAGATATTTCCATGTTTATACAGATGGCTGTGCCGATATTTCCATGTTTATACAGAGTTCTCTGTAGATATTTCCATGTTTATATAGATGACAGTGCAGATATTTCCAGGTTTATACAGATGGCTGTGTAGATATTTCCATGTTTATACAGATGACTTTGTAGGTATTTCCATGTTTATACAGATGGCGGTGTAGATATTTCCATGTTTATAGAGATAGCTGTGTAGATATTTCCATGTTTACACAGATAGCGGTTTAGATATTTCCATGTTTATACAGATCGCGGTGTAGATATTTCCATGTTTATACAGATGGCGGTGAAGATATTTCCATGTTTATACCGATAGCGGTGTAGATATTTCCATGTTTATACAGATGACGGTGTAGATATTTCCATGTTTATAGAGATGGCGGTGTAGATATTTCCATATTTATAGAGATAGCGGTGTAGATATATCAATGTGCATAGGGATAGCAGTGAGGATATTTCCATGTTTATACAGATAGCAATGTAGATATTTCCACTTTTATAGAGATAGCGGTTTAGATATTTCATATTTATACAGAGAGCAGTGTAGATATTTCCATGTTTATACAGATTCCGGTGTAGATATTTCCATGTTTATACAGATAGCGGTGTAGATATTTCCACGTTTATACAGATGGCGGTGTAGATATTTCCATCTTTCTACAAATGGCAGTGTAGCTATTTCCATGTTTATAGAGACGGCGGTGTAGATATTTCCATGTTTATGTAGATGGCAGTGTAGATATTTTCTTGTTTATGTAGATGGCGTTGTAGATACCTCCATGTTTAAAGAGATGGCGGTGTGTATATTTCCATGTTGATGGAGATAGCTGTGTAGATATTTCCATGTTTATAGAGATAGCGGTGTAGTTATTTCCATGTTTATAGAGATAGCGGTGTAGATATTTCCATGTTTCTACAGATGACTGTGTAGATATTTCCATGTTTGTACAGATGGCAGTGTAGATATTTCCATGTTTATAGAGATAGAAGTGTAGATATTTTCATGTTTATACATATTGCGGTGGAGGTTTGTCCATGTTTATACAGATAGCAATGGAGATATTTCCACGTTAATACACATAGCGGTGTAGATATTTCCATGTTTATACAGATAGCGTTGTAGATATTTCCATGTTTATACAGATGGCTGTGCTGATATTTCCATGTTTATACAGAGTTCTCTGTAGATATTTCCATGTTTATATAGATGACAGTGCAGATATTTCCAGGTTTATAGAGATGGCTGTGTAGATATTTCCATGTTTATACAGATGGCTGTGTAGATATTTCCATGTTTATACAGATGACTTTGTAGGTATTTCCATGTTTATACAGATGGCGGTGTAGATATTTCCATGTTTATAGAGATAGCTGTGTAGATATTTCCATGTTTACACAGATAGCGGTTTAGATATTTCCATGTTTATACAGATCGCGGTGTAGATATTTCCATGTTTATACAGATCGCGGTGTAGATATTTCCATGTTTATAACGATAGCGGTGTAGATATTTCCATGTTTATACAGATGACGGTGTAGATATTTCCATGTTTATAGAGATGGCGGTGTAGATATTTCCATGTTTATAGAGATAGCGGTGTAGATATATCAATGTTCATAGAGATAGCAGTGAGGATATTTCCATGTTTATACAGATAGCAGTGTAGATATTTCCACTTTTATAGAGATAGCGGTTCAGATATTTCATATTTATACAGAGAGCAGTGTAGATATTTCCATGTTTATACAGATCGCGGTGTAGATATTTCCATGTTTATACAGATAGTGGTGTAGATATTTCCACGTTTATACAGATGGCGGTGTAGATATTTCCATCTTTCTACAAATGGCAGTGTAGATATTTCCATGTTTATAGAGATGGCGGTGTAGATATTTCCATGTTTATATAGATGGCAGTGTAGATATTTTCTTGTTTATGTAGATGGCGTTGTAGATACCTCCATGTTTAAAGAGATGGCGGTGTGTATATTTCCATGTTGATGGAGATAGCGGTGTAGATATTTCCATGTTTATAGAGATAGCGGTGTAGTTATTTCCATGTTTACAGAGATAGCAGTGTAGATATTTCCATGTTTCTACAGATGACTGTGTAGATATTTCCATGTTTGTACAGATGGCAGTGTATATATTTCCATGTTTATAGAGATAGAAGTGTAGATATTTTCATGTTGATACATATTGCGGTGGAGATTTGTCCATGTTTATACAGATAGCAATGGAGATATTTCCACGTTAATACACATAGCGGTGTGGATATTTCCATGTTTATACAGATAGCGTTGTAGAGATTTCCATGTTTATACAGATGGCTGTGCCGATATTTCCATGTTTATACAGAGTTCTCTGTAGATATTTCCATGTTTATATAGATGACAGTGCAGATATTTCCAGGTTTATACAGATGGCTGTGTAGATACTTTCCATGTTTATACAGATGGCTGTGTAGATATTTCCATGTTTATACAGATGACTTTTTAGGTATTTCCACGTTCATACAGATGGCGGTGTAGATATTTCCATGTTTATAGAGATAGCTGTGAAGATATTTCCATGTTTACACAGATAGCGGTTTAGATATTTCCATGTTTATACAGATCGCGGTGTAGATATTTCCATGTTTATACAGATCGCGGTGTAGATATTTCCATGTTTATACCGATAGCGGTGTAGATATTTCCATGTTTATACAGATGACGGTGTAGATATTTCCATGTTTATAGAGATGGCGGTGTAGATATTTCCATGTTTATAGAGATAGCGGTGTAGATCTATCAATATTCATAGAGATAGCAGTGAGGATATTTCCATGTTTATACAGATAGCAGTGTAGATATTTCCACTTTTATAGAGATAGCGGTTTAGATATTTCATATTTATACAGAGAGCGGTGTAGATATTTCCATGTTTATACAGATTGCGGTGTAGATATTTCCATGTTTATACAGATAGCGGTGTAGATATTTCCACGTTTATACAGATGGCGGTGTAGATATTTCCATCTTTCTACAAATGGCAGCGTAGATATTTCCATGTTTATAGAGACGGCGGTGTAGATATTTCCATGTTTATGTAGATGGCCGTGTAGATATTTTCTTGTTCATGTAGATGGCGTTGTAGATACCTCCATGTTTAAAGAGATGGCGGTGTGTATATTTCCATGTTGATGGAGATAGCTGTGTAGATATTTCCATGTTTATAGAGATAGCGGTGTAGTTATTTCCATGTTTATAGAGATAGCGGTGTAGATATTTCCATGTTTCTACAGATGACTGTGTAGATATTTCCATGTTTGTACAGATGGCAGTGTAGATATTTCCATGTTTATAGAGATAGAAGTGTAGATATTTTCATGTTTATACATATTGCGGTGGAGATTTGTCCATGTTTATACAGATAGCAATGGAGATATTTCCACGTTAATACACATAGCGGTGTAGATATTTCCATGTTTATACAGATAGCGTTGTAGATATTTCCATGTTTAGACAGATGGCTGTGCCAATATTTCCATGTTTATACAGAGTTCTCTGTAGATATTTCCATGTTTATATAGATGACAGTGCAGATATTTCCAGGTTTATACAGATGGCTGTGTAGATATTTCCATGTTTATACAGATGACTTTGTAGGTATTTCCATGTTTATACAGATGGCGGTGTAGATATTTCCATGTTTATAGAGATAGCTGTGTAGATATTTCCATGTTTACACAGATAGCGGTTTAGATATTTCCATGTTTATACAGATCGCGGTGTAGATATTTCCATGTTTATACAGATCGCGGTGAAGATATTTCCATGTTTATACCGATAGCGGTGTAGATATTTCCATGTTTATACAGATGACGGTGTAGATATTTCCATGTTTATAGAGATGGCGGTGTAGATATTTCCATATTTATAGAGATAGCGGTGTAGATATATCAATGTGCATAGGGATAGCAGTGAGGATATTTCCATGTTTATACAGATAGCAATGCAGATATTTCCACTTTTATAGAGATAGCGGTTTAGATATTTCATATTTATACAGAGAGCGGTGTAGATATTTCCATGTTTATACAGATTCCGGTGTAGATATTTCCATGTTTATACAGATAGCGGTGTAGATATTTCCACGTTTATACAGATGGCGGTGTGGATATTTCCATCTTTCTACAAATGGCAGTGTAGCTATTTCCATGTTTATAGAGACGGCGGTGTAGATATTTCCATGTTTATGTAGATGGCAGTGTAGATATTTTCTTGTTTATGTAGATGGCGTTGTAGATACCTCCATGTTTAAAGAGATGGCGGTGTGTATATTTCCATGTTGATGGAGATAGCTGTGTAGATATTTCCATGTTTATAGAGATAGCGGTGTAGTTATTTCCATGTTTATAGAGATAGCGGTGTAGATATTTCCATGTTTCTACAGATGACTGTGTAGATATTTCCATGTTTGTACAGATGGCAGTGTAGATATTTCCATGTTTATAGAGATAGAAGTGTAGATATTTTCATGTTTATACATATTGCGGTGGAGGTTTGTCCATGTTTATACAGATAGCAATGGAGATATTTCCACGTTAATACACATAGCGGTGTAGATATTTCCATGTTTATACAGATAGCGTTGTAGATATTTCCATGTTTATACAGATGGCTGTGCCGATATTTCCATGTTTATACAGAGTTCTCTGTAGATATTTCCATGTTTATATAGATGACAGTGCAGATATTTCCAGATTTATAGAGATGGCTGTGTAGATATTTCCATGTTTATACAGATGGCTGTGTAGATATTTCCATGTTTATACAGATGACTTTGTAGGTATTTCCTTGTTTATACAGATGGCGGTGTAGATATTTCAATGTTTATAGAGATAGCTGTGTAGATATTTCCATGTTTACACAGATAGCGGTTTAGATATTTCCATGTTTATACAGATCGCGGTGTAGATATTTCCATGTTTATACAGATCGCTGTGTAGATATTTCCATGTTTATACCGATAGCGGTTTAGATATTTCCATGTTTATACAGATGACGGTGTAGATATTTCCATGTTTATAGAGATGGCGGTGTAGATATTTCCATGTTTATAGAGATAGCGGTGCAGATATATCAATGTTCATAGAGATAGCAGTGAGGATATTTCCATGTTTATACAGATAGCAGTGTAGATATTTCCACTTTTATAGAGATAGCGGTTCAGATATTTCATATTTATACAGAGAGCAGTGTAGATATTTCCATGTTTATACAGATCGTGGTGTAGATATTTCCATGTTTATACAGATAGTGGTGTAGATATTTCCACGTTTATACAGATGGCGGTGTAGATATTTCCATGTTTACAAAGATAGCGGTTTAGATATTTCCATGTTTATACAGATCGCGGTGTAGTTATTTCCATGTTTATACAGATCGCGGTGTAGATATTTCCATGTTTATACAGATAGCAGTGTAGATATTTCCAAGTTTATACAGATGACGGTGTAGATATTTCCATGTTTATAGAGATGGCTGTGTAGATATTTCCATGTTTATAGAGATAGCGGTGTAGATATATCAATGTTCATAGAGATAGCAGTGAGGATATTTCCAGGTTTATACAGATAGCAGTGTAGATATTTCCACTTTTATAGAGATAGCGGTTTAGATAGTTCATATTTATACAGAGAGCGGTGTAGATATTTTCATGTTAATACAGATTGCGGTGTAGATATTTCCATGTTTATACAGATAGCGGTGTAGGTATTTCCACGTTTATACAGATGGCGGTGTAGATATTTCCATCTTTCTACAAATGGCACTGTAGATATTTCCATGTTTATAGAGATGGCGGTGTAGATATTTCCATGTTTATATAGATGGCAGTGTAGATATTTTCTTGTTTATGTAGATGGCATTGTAGATACCTCCATGTTTAAAGAGATGGCGGTGTGTATATTTCCATGTTGATGGAGATAGCGGTGTAGATATTTCCATCTTTATAGAGATAGCGGTGTAGTTATTTCCATGTTTATAGAGATAGCGGTGTAGATATCTCCATGTTTCTACAGATGACTGTGTAGATATTTCCATGTATGTACAGATGGCAGTGTAGATATTTCCATGTTTATAGAGATAGAAGTGTAGATATTTTCATGTTTATACATATTGCGGTGGAGAATTGTCCATGTTTATACAGATAGCAATGGAGTTATTTCCACGTTAATACACATAGCGGTGTAGATATTTCCATGTTTATACAGATAGCGTTGTAGATATTTCCATGTTTATACAGATGGCTGTGCCGATATTTCCATGTTTATACAGAGTTCTCTGTAGATATTTCCATGTTTATATAGATGACAGTGCAGATATTTCCAGGTTTATACAGATGGCTGTGTAGATATTTCCATGTTTATACAGATGGCTGTGTAGATATTTCCATGTTTATACAGATGACTTTGTAGGTATTTCCATGTATATACAGATGGCGGTGTAGATATTTCCATGTTTATAGTGATAGCTGTGTAGATATTTCCATGTTTACACAGATAGCGGTTTAGATATTTCCATGTTTATACAGATCACGGTGTAGTTATTTCCATGTTTATACAGATCGCAGTGTAGATATTTCCATGTTTATACAGATAGCGGTGTAGATATTTCCATGTTTATACAGATGACGGTGTAGATATTTCCATGTTTATAGAGATGGCGGTGTAGATATTTCCATGTTATAGAGATAGCGGTGTAGATATACCAATGTTCATAGAGATAGCAGTGAGGATATTTCCATGTTTACACAGATAGCAGTGTAGATATTTCCACTTTCATAGAGATAGCGGTTTATATATTTCATATTTATACAGAGAGCGGTGTAGATATTTCCGTGTTTATAAAGATTGCGGTGTAGATATTTCCATGTTTATACAGATAGCGGTGTAGATATTTCCACGTTTCTACAGATGGCGGTGTAGATATTTCCATCTTTCTACAAATGGCAGTGTAGATATTTCCATGTTTATAGAGATGGCGGTGTAGATATTTCCATGTTTATATAGATGGCAGTGTAGATATTTTCTTGTTTATGTAGATGGCGTTGTAGATACCTCCATGTTTAAAGAGATGGCGCTGTGTATATTTCCATGTTGATGGAGATAGCGGTGTAGATATTTCCATGTTTATAGAGATAGCGGTGTAGTTATTTCCATGTTTACAGAGATAGCGGTGTAGATATTTCCATGTTTCTACAGATGACTGTGTAGATATTTCCATGTTTGTACAGATGGCAATGTAGATATTTAAATGTTTATAGAGATAGAAGTGTAGATATTTTCATGTTTATACATATTGCGGTGGAGATTTGTCCATGTTTATACAGATAGCAATGGAGATATTTCCACGTTAATACACATAGCGGTGTAGATATTTCCATGTTTATACAGATGGCTGTGCCGATATTTCCATGTTTATACAGAGTTCTCTGTAGATATTTCCATGTTTATACAGTTGACAGTGCAGATATTTCCAGGTTTATACAGATGGCTGTGTAGATATTTCCACGTTTATACAGATGGCTGTGTAGATATTTCCATGCTTATACAGATGACTTTGTAGGTATTTCCATGTTTATACAGATGGCGGTGTAGATATTTCCATGTTTATAGAGATAGCTGTGTAGATATTTCCATGTTTACACAGATAGCGGTTTAGATATTTCCATGTTTATACAGATCGCGGTGTAGATATTTCCATGTTTATACAGATCGCGGTGTAGATATTTCCATGTCTATACAGATAGCGGTGTAGATATTTCCATGTTTATACAGATGACGGTGTAGATATTTCCATGTTTATAGAGATGGCGGTGTAGATATTTCCATGTTTATAGAGATAGCGGTGTAGATATATCAATGTTCATAGAGATAGCAGTGAGGATATTTCCATGTTTATACAGATAGCAGTGTAGATATTTCCACTTTTATAGAGATAGCGGTTTAGATATTTCATATGTATACAGAGTGCGGTGTAGACATTTCCGTGTTTATACAGATTGCGGTGTATATATTTCCATGTTTATACAGATGACGGTGTAGATATTTCCATGTTTATAGAGATGGCGGTGTAGATATTTCCATGTTTATAGAGATAGCGGTGTAGATATATCAATGTTCATAGAGATAGCAGTGAGGATATTTCCATGTTTATACTGATAGCAGTGTAGATATTTCCACTTTTATAGAGATAGCGGTTCAGATATTTCATATTTATACAGAGAGCGGTGTAGATATTTCCATGTTTATACAGATTGCGGTGTAGATATTTCCATGTTTATACAGATAGCGGTGTAGATATTTCCACGTTTATACAGATGGCGGTGTAGATATTTCCATCTTTCTACAAATGGCAGTATAGATATTTCTATGTTTATAGAAATGGCGGTGTAGATATTTCCATGTTTATATAGATGGCAGTGTAGATAATTTCTTGTTTATGTAGATGGCGTTGTAGATACCTCCATTGTTAAAGAGATGGCGGTGTTTACATTTCCATGTTGATGGAGATAGCGGTGTAGATATTTCCATGTTTATAGAGATAGCGGTGTAGTTATTTCCATGTTTATAGAGATAGCGGTGTAGATATTTCCATGTTTCTACAGATGACTGTGTAGATATTTCCATGTTTGTACAGATGGCAGTGTAGATATTTCCATGTTTATAGAGATAGAAGTGTAGATATTTTCATGTTTATACATACTGCGGTGGAGATTTGTCCATGATTATACAGATAGCAATGGAGATATTTCCACGTTAATACACATAGCGGTGTAGATATTTCCATGTTTATACAGATAGCGTTGTAGATATTTCCATGTTTATACAGATGGCTGTGCCGATATTTCCATGTTTATACAGAGTTCTCTGTAGATATTTCCATGTTTATATAGATGACAGTGCAGATATTTCCAGGTTTATAGAGATGGCTGTGTAGATATTTCCATGTTTATACAGATGGCTGTGTAGATATTTCCATGTTTATACAGATGACTTTGTAGGTATTTCCATGTTTATACAGATGGTGGTTTAGATATTTCCATGTTTATAGAGATAGCTGTGTAGATATTTCCATGTTTACACAGATAGCGGTTTAGATATTTCCATGTTTATACAGATCGCGGTGTAGATATTTCCATGTTTATACAGATCTCGGTGTAGGTATTTCCATGTTTATACCGATAGCGGTGTAGATATTTCCATGTTTATACAGATGACGGTGTAGATATTTCCATGTTTATAGAGATGGCGGTGTAGATATTTCCATGTTTATAGAGATAGCGGTGTAGATATATCAATGTTCATAGAGATAGCAGTGAGGATATTTCCATGTTTATACAGATAGCAGTGTAGATATTTCCACTTTTATAGAGATAGCGGTTCAGATATTTCATATTTATACAGAGAGCAGTGTAGATATTTCCATGTTTATACAGATTGCGGTGTAGATATTTCCATGTTTATACAGATAGCGGTGTAGATATTTCCACGTTTATACAGATGGCGGTGTAGATATTTCCATCTTTCTACAAATGGCAGTGTAGATATTTCCATGTTTATAGAGATGGCGGTGTAGATATATCCATGTTTATATAGATGGCAGTGTAGATATTTTCTTGTTTATGTAGATGGCGTTGTAGATACCTCCATGTTTAAAGAGATGGCGGTGTGTATATTTCCATGTTGATGGAGATAGCGGTGTAGGTATTTCCATGTTTATAGAGATAGCGGTGTAGTTATTTCCATGTTTACAGAGATAGCGGTGTAGATATTTCCATTTTTCTACAGATGACTGTGTAGATATTTCCATGTTTGTACAGATGGCAGTGTGTATATTTCCATGTTTATAGAGATAGAAGTGTAGATATTTTCATGTTTATACATATTGCGGTGGAGATTTGTCCATGTTTATACAGATAGCAATGGAGATATTTCCACGTTAATACACATAGCGGTGTAGATATTTCCATGTTTATACAGATAGCGTTGTAGATATTTCCATGTTTATACAGATGGCTGTGCCGATATTTCCATGTTTATACAGAGTTCTCTGTAGATATTTCCATGTTTATATAGATGACAGTGCAGATATTTCCAGGTTTATACAGATGGCTGTGTAGATATTTCCATGTTTATACAGATGGCTGTGTAGATATTTCCATGTTTATACAGATGACTTTGTAGGTATTTCCACGTTCATACAGATGGCGGTGTAGATATTTCCAAGTTTATAGAGATAGCTGTGTAGATATTTCCATGTTTACACAGATAGCGGTTTAGATATTTCCATGTTTATACAGATCGCGGTGTAGATATTTCCATGTTTATACAGATCGCGGTGTAGATATTTCCATGTTTATACCGATAGCGGTGTAGATATTTCCATGTTTATACAGATGACGGTGTAGATATTTCCATGTTTATAGAGATGGCGGTGTAGATATTTCCATGTTCATAGAGATAGCGGTGTAGATCTATCAATATTCAAAGAGATAGCAGTGAGGATATTTCCATGTTTATACAGATAGCAGTGTAGATATTTCCACTTTTATAGAGATAGCGGTTTAGATATTTCATATTTATACAGAGAGCGGTGTAGATATTTCCATGTTTATACAGATTGCGGTGTAGATATTTCCATGTTTATACAGATAGCGGTGTAGATATTTCCACGTTTATACAGATGGCGGTGTAGATATTTCCATCTTTCTACAAATGGCAGCGTAGATATTTCCATGTTTATAGAGACGGCGGTGTAGATATTTCCATGTTTATGTAGATGGCCGTGTAGATATTTTCTTGTTTATGTAGATGGCGTTGTAGATACCTCCATGTTTAAAGAGATGGCGCTGTGTATATTTCCATGTTGATGGAGATAGCGGTGTAGATATTTCCATGTTTATAGAGATAGCGGTGTAGTTATTTCCATGTTTACAGAGATAGCGGTGTAGATATTTCCATGTTTCTACAGATGACTGTGTAGATATTTCCATGTTTGTACAGATGGCAATGTAGATATTTAAATGTTTATAGAGATAGAAGTGTAGATATTTTCATGTTTATACATATTGCGGTGGAGATTTGTCCATGTTTATACAGATAGCAATGGAGATATTTCCACGTTAATACACATAGCGGTGTAGATATTTCCATGTTTATACAGATGGCTGTGCCGATATTTCCATGTTTATACAGAGTTCTCTGTAGATATTTCCATGTTTATACAGTTGACAGTGCAGATATTTCCAGGTTTATACAGATGGCTGTGTAGATATTTCCACGTTTATACAGATGGCTGTGTAGATATTTCCATGCTTATACAGATGACTTTGTAGGTATTTCCATGTTTATACAGATGGCGGTGTAGATATTTCCATGTTTATAGAGATAGCTGTGTAGATATTTCCATGTTTACACAGATAGCGGTTTAGATATTTCCATGTTTATACAGATCGCGGTGTAGATATTTCCATGTTTATACAGATCGCGGTGTAGATATTTCCATGTCTATACAGATAGCGGTGTAGATATTTCCATGTTTATACAGATGATGGTGTAGATATTTCCATGTTTATAGAGATGGCGGTGTAGATATTTCCATGTTTATAGAGATAGCGGTGTAGATATATCAATGTTCATAGAGATAGCAGTGAGGATATTTCCATGTTTATACAGATAGCAGTGTAGATATTTCCACTTTTATAGAGATAGCGGTTTAGATATTTCATATGTATACAGAGTGCGGTGTAGACATTTCCGTGTTTATACAGATTGCGGTGTATATATTTCCATGTTTATACAGATGACGGTGTAGATATTTCCATGTTTATAGAGATGGCGGTGTAGATATTTCCATGTTTATAGAGATAGCGGTGTAGATATATCAATGTTCATAGAGATAGCAGTGAGGATATTTCCATGTTTATACTGATAGCAGTGTAGATATTTCCACTTTTATAGAGATAGCGGTTCAGATATTTCATATTTATACAGAGAGCGGTGTAGATATTTCCATGTTTATACAGATTGCGGTGTAGATATTTCCATGTTTATACAGATAGCGGTGTAGATATTTCCACGTTTATACAGATGGCGGTGTAGATATTTCCATCTTTCTACAAATGGCAGTATAGATATTTCTATGTTTATAGAAATGGCGGTGTAGATATTTCCATGTTTATATAGATGGCAGTGTAGATAATTTCTTGTTTATGTAGATGGCGTTGTAGATACCTCCATTGTTAAAGAGATGGCGGTGTTTACATTTCCATGTTGATGGAGATAGCGGTGTAGATATTTCCATGTTTATAGAGATAGCGGTGTAGTTATTTCCATGTTTATAGAGATAGCGGTGTAGATATTTCCATGTTTCTACAGATGACTGTGTAGATATTTCCATGTTTGTACAGATGGCAGTGTAGATATTTCCATGTTTATAGAGATAGAAGTGTAGATATTTTCATGTTTATACATACTGCGGTGGAGATTTGTCCATGATTATACAGATAGCAATGGAGATATTTCCACGTTAATACACATAGCGGTGTAGATATTTCCATGTTTATACAGATAGCGTTGTAGATATTTCCATGTTTATACAGATGGCTGTGCCGATATTTCCATGTTTATACAGAGTTCTCTGTAGATATTTCCATGTTTATATAGATGACAGTGCAGATATTTCCAGGTTTATAGAGATGGCTGTGTAGATATTTCCATGTTTATACAGATGGCTGTGTAGATATTTCCATGTTTATACAGATGACTTTGTAGGTATTTCCATGTTTATACAGATGGTGGTTTAGATATTTCCATGTTTATAGAGATAGCTGTGTAGATATTTCCATGTTTACACAGATAGCGGTTTAGATATTTCCATGTTTATACAGATCGCGGTGTAGATATTTCCATGTTTATACAGATCTCGGTGTAGGTATTTCCATGTTTATACCGATAGCGGTGTAGATATTTCCATGTTTATACAGATGACGGTGTAGATATTTCCATGTTTATAGAGATGGCGGTGTAGATATTTCCATGTTTATAGAGATAGCGGTGTAGATATATCAATGTTCATAGAGATAGCAGTGAGGATATTTCCATGTTTATACAGATAGCAGTGTAGATATTTCCACTTTTATAGAGATAGTGGTTCAGATATTTCATATTTATACAGAGAGCAGTGTAGATATTTCCATGTTTATACAGATTGCGGTGTAGATATTTCCATGTTTATACAGATAGCGGTGTAGATATTTCCACGTTTATACAGATGGCGGTGTAGATATTTCCATCTTTCTACAAATGGCAGTGTAGATATTTCCATGTTTATAGAGATGGCGGTGTAGATATTTCCATGTTTATATAGATGGCAGTGTAGATATTTTCTTGTTTATGTAGATGGCGTTGTAGATACCTCCATGTTTAAAGAGATGGCGGTGTGTATATTTCCATGTTGATGGAGATAGCGGTGTAGGTATTTCCATGTTTATAGAGATAGCGGTGTAGTTATTTCCATGTTTACAGAGATAGCGGTGTAGATATTTCCATTTTTCTACAGATGACTGTGTAGATATTTCCATGTTTGTACAGATGGCAGTGTGTATATTTCCATGTTTATAGAGATAGAAGTGTAGATATTTTCATGTTTATACATATTGCGGTGGAGATTTGTCCATGTTTATACAGATAGCAATGGAGATATTTCCACGTTAATACACATAGCGGTGTAGATATTTCCATGTTTATACAGATAGCGTTGTAGATATTTCCATGTTTATACAGATGGCTGTGCCGATATTTCCATGTTTATACAGAGTTCTCTGTAGATATTTCCATGTTTATATAGATGACAGTGCAGATATTTCCAGGTTTATACAGATGGCTGTGTAGATATTTCCATGTTTATACAGATGGCTGTGTAGATATTTCCATGTTTATACAGATGACTTTGTAGGTATTTCCACGTTCATACAGATGGCGGTGTAGATATTTCCAAGTTTATAGAGATAGCTGTGTAGATATTTCCATGTTTACACAGATAGCGGTTTAGATATTTCCATGTTTATACAGATCGCGGTGTAGATATTTCCATGTTTATACAGATCGCGGTGTAGATATTTCCATGTTTATACCGATAGCGGTGTAGATATTTCCATGTTTATACAGATGACGGTGTAGATATTTCCATGTTTATAGAGATGGCGGTGTAGATATTTCCATGTTCATAGAGATAGCGGTGTAGATCTATCAATATTCAAAGAGATAGCAGTGAGGATATTTCCATGTTTATACAGATAGCAGTGTAGATATTTCCACTTTTATAGAGATAGCGGTTTAGATATTTCATATTTATACAGAGAGCGGTGTAGATATTTCCATGTTTATACAGATTGCGGTGTAGATATTTCCATGTTTATACAGATAGCGGTGTAGATATTTCCACGTTTATACAGATGGCGGTGTAGATATTTCCATCTTTCTACAAATGGCAGCGTAGATATTTCCATGTTTATAGAGACGGCGGTGTAGATATTTCCATGTTTATGTAGATGGCCGTGTAGATATTTTCTTGTTTATGTAGATGGCGTTGTAGATACCTCCATGTTTAAAGAGATGGCGCTGTGTATATTTCCATGTTGATGGAGATAGCGGTGTAGATATTTCCATGTTTATAGAGATAGCGGTGTAGTTATTTCCATGTTTACAGAGATAGCGGTGTAGATATTTCCATGTTTCTACAGATGACTGTGTAGATATTTCCATGTTTGTACAGATGGCAATGTAGATATTTAAATGTTTATAGAGATAGAAGTGTAGATATTTTCATGTTTATACATATTGCGGTGGAGATTTGTCCATGTTTATACAGATAGCAATGGAGATATTTCCACGTTAATACACATAGCGGTGTAGATATTTCCATGTTTATACAGATGGCTGTGCCGATATTTCCATGTTTATACAGAGTTCTCTGTAGATATTTCCATGTTTATACAGTTGACAGTGCAGATATTTCCAGGTTTATACAGATGGCTGTGTAGATATTTCCACGTTTATACAGATGGCTGTGTAGATATTTCCATGCTTATACAGATGACTTTGTAGGTATTTCCATGTTTATACAGATGGCGGTGTAGATATTTCCATGTTTATAGAGATAGCTGTGTAGATATTTCCATGTTTACACAGATAGCGGTTTAGATATTTCCATGTTTATACAGATCGCGGTGTAGATATTTCCATGTTTATACAGATCGCGGTGTAGATATTTCCATGTCTATACAGATAGCGGTGTAGATATTTCCATGTTTATACAGATGATGGTGTAGATATTTCCATGTTTATAGAGATGGCGGTGTAGATATTTCCATGTTTATAGAGATAGCGGTGTAGATATATCAATGTTCATAGAGATAGCAGTGAGGATATTTCCATGTTTATACAGATAGCAGTGTAGATATTTCCACTTTTATAGAGATAGCGGTTTAGATATTTCATATGTATACAGAGTGCGGTGTAGACATTTCCGTGTTTATACAGATTGCGGTGTATATATTTCCATGTTTATACAGATGACGGTGTAGATATTTCCATGTTTATAGAGATGGCGGTGTAGATATTTCCATGTTTATAGAGATAGCGGTGTAGATATATCAATGTTCATAGAGATAGCAGTGAGGATATTTCCATGTTTATACTGATAGCAGTGTAGATATTTCCACTTTTATAGAGATAGCGGTTCAGATATTTCATATTTATACAGAGAGCGGTGTAGATATTTCCATGTTTATACAGATTGCGGTGTAGATATTTCCATGTTTATACAGATAGCGGTGTAGATATTTCCACGTTTATACAGATGGCGGTGTAGATATTTCCATCTTTCTACAAATGGCAGTATAGATATTTCTATGTTTATAGAAATGGCGGTGTAGATATTTCCATGTTTATATAGATGGCAGTGTAGATAATTTCTTGTTTATGTAGATGGCGTTGTAGATACCTCCATTGTTAAAGAGATGGCGGTGTTTACATTTCCATGTTGATGGAGATAGCGGTGTAGATATTTCCATGTTTATAGAGATAGCGGTGTAGTTATTTCCATGTTTATAGAGATAGCGGTGTAGATATTTCCATGTTTCTACAGATGACTGTGTAGATATTTCCATGTTTGTACAGATGGCAGTGTAGATATTTCCATGTTTATAGAGATAGAAGTGTAGATATTTTCATGTTTATACATACTGCGGTGGAGATTTGTCCATGATTATACAGATAGCAATGGAGATATTTCCACGTTAATACACATAGCGGTGTAGATATTTCCATGTTTATACAGATAGCGTTGTAGATATTTCCATGTTTATACAGATGGCTGTGCCGATATTTCCATGTTTATACAGAGTTCTCTGTAGATATTTCCATGTTTATATAGATGACAGTGCAGATATTTCCAGGTTTATAGAGATGGCTGTGTAGATATTTCCATGTTTATACAGATGGCTGTGTAGATATTTCCATGTTTATACAGATGACTTTGTAGGTATTTCCATGTTTATACAGATGGTGGTTTAGATATTTCCATGTTTATAGAGATAGCTGTGTAGATATTTCCATGTTTACACAGATAGCGGTTTAGATATTTCCATGTTTATACAGATCGCGGTGTAGATATTTCCATGTTTATACAGATCTCGGTGTAGGTATTTCCATGTTTATACCGATAGCGGTGTAGATATTTCCATGTTTATACAGATGACGGTGTAGATATTTCCATGTTTATAGAGATGGCGGTGTAGATATTTCCATGTTTATAGAGATAGCGGTGTAGATATATCAATGTTCATAGAGATAGCAGTGAGGATATTTCCATGTTTATACAGATAGCAGTGTAGATATTTCCACTTTTATAGAGATAGTGGTTCAGATATTTCATATTTATACAGAGAGCAGTGTAGATATTTCCATGTTTATACAGATTGCGGTGTAGATATTTCCATGTTTATACAGATAGCGGTGTAGATATTTCCACGTTTATACAGATGGCGGTGTAGATATTTCCATCTTTCTACAAATGGCAGTGTAGATATTTCCATGTTTATAGAGATGGCGGTGTAGATATTTCCATGTTTATATAGATGGCAGTGTAGATATTTTCTTGTTTATGTAGATGGCGTTGTAGATACCTCCATGTTTAAAGAGATGGCGGTGTGTATATTTCCATGTTGATGGAGATAGCGGTGTAGGTATTTCCATGTTTATAGAGATAGCGGTGTAGTTATTTCCATGTTTACAGAGATAGCGGTGTAGATATTTCCATTTTTCTACAGATGACTGTGTAGATATTTCCATGTTTGTACAGATGGCAGTGTGTATATTTCCATGTTTATAGAGATAGAAGTGTAGATATTTTCATGTTTATACATATTGCGGTGGAGATTTGTCCATGTTTATACAGATAGCAATGGAGATATTTCCACGTTAATACACATAGCGGTGTAGATATTTCCATGTTTATACAGATAGCGTTGTAGATATTTCCATGTTTATACAGATGGCTGTGCCGATATTTCCATGTTTATACAGAGTTCTCTGTAGATATTTCCATGTTTATATAGATGACAGTGCAGATATTTCCAGGTTTATACAGATGGCTGTGTAGATATTTCCATGTTTATACAGATGGCTGTGTAGATATTTCCATGTTTATACAGATGACTTTTTAGGTATTTCCACGTTCATACAGATGGCGGTGTAGATATTTCCAAGTTTATAGAGATAGCTGTGTAGATATTTCCATGTTTACACAGATAGCGGTTTAGATATTTCCATGTTTATACAGATCGCGGTGTAGATATTTCCATGTTTATACAGATCGCGGTGTAGATATTTCCATGTTTATACCGATAGCGGTGTAGATATTTCCATGTTTATACAGATGACGGTGTAGATATTTCCATGTTTATAGAGATGGCGGTGTAGATATTTCCATGTTCATAGAGATAGCGGTGTAGATCTATCAATATTCAAAGAGATAGCAGTGAGGATATTTCCATGTTTATACAGATAGCAGTGTAGATATTTCCACTTTTATAGAGATAGCGGTTTAGATATTTCATATTTATACAGAGAGCGGTGTAGATATTTCCATGTTTATACAGATTGCGGTGTAGATATTTCCATGTTTATACAGATAGCGGTGTAGATATTTCCACGTTTATACAGATGGCGGTGTAGATATTTCCATCTTTCTACAAATGGCAGCGTAGATATTTCCATGTTTATAGAGACGGCGGTGTAGATATTTCCATGTTTATGTAGATGGCCGTGTAGATATTTTCTTGTTCATGTAGATGGCGTTGTAGATACCTCCATGTTTAAAGAGATGGCGGTGTGTATATTTCCATGTTGATGGAGATAGCTGTGTAGATATTTCCATGTTTATAGAGATAGCGGTGTAGTTATTTCCATGTTTATAGAGATAGCGGTGTAGATATTTCCATGTTTCTACAGATGACTGTGTAGATATTTCCATGTTTGTACAGATGGCAGTGTAGATATTTCCATGTTTATAGAGATAGAAGTGTAGATATTTTCATGTTTATACATATTGCGGTGGAGGTTTGTCCATGTTTATACAGATAGCAATGGAGATATTTCCACGTTAATACACATAGCGGTGTAGATATTTCCATGTTTATACAGATAGCGTTGTAGATATTTCCATGTTTATACAGATGGCTGTGCCGATATTTCCATGTTTATACAGAGTTCTCTGTAGATATTTCCATGTTTATATAGATGACAGGGCAGATATTTCCAGGTTTATAGAGATGGCTGTGTAGATATTTCCATGTTTATACAGATGGCTGTGTAGATATTTCCATGTTTATACAGATGACTTTGTAGGTATTTCCTTGTTTATACAGATGGCGGTGTAGATATTTCAATGTTTATAGAGATAGCTGTGTAGATATTTCCATGTTTACACAGATAGCGGTTTAGATATTTCCATGTTTATACAGATCGCGGTGTAGATATTTCCATGTTTATACAGATCGCGGTGTAGATATTTCCATGTTGATACCGATAGCGGTGTAGATATTTCCATGTTTATACAGATGACGGTGTAGATATTTCCATGTTTATAGAGATGGCGGTGTAGATATTTCCATGTTTATAGAGATAGCGGTGTAGATATATCAATGTTCATAGAGATAGCAGTGAGGATATTTCCATGTTTATACAGATAGCAGTGTAGATATTTCCACTTTTATAGAGATAGCGGTTCAGATATTTCATATTTATACAGAGAGCAGTGTAGATATTTCCATGTTTATACAGATCGCGGTGTAGATATTTCCATGTTTATACAGATAGTGGTGTAGATATTTCCACGTTTATACAGATGGCGGTGTAGATATTTCCATGTTTACAAAGATAGCGGTTTAGATATTTCCATGTTTATACAGATCGCGGTGTAGTTATTTCCATGTTTATACAGATCGCGGTGTAGATATTTCCATGTTTATACAGATAGCAGTGTAGATATTTCCATGTTTATAGAGATGACGGTGTAGATATTTCCATGTTTATAGAGATGGCTGTGTAGATATTTCCATGTTTATAGAGATAGCGGTGTAGATATATCAATGTTCATAGAGATAGCAGTGAGGATATTTCCAGGTTTATACAGATAGCAGTGTAGATATTTCCACTTTTATAGAGATAGCGGTTTAGATAGTTCATATTTATACAGAGAGCGGTGTAGATATTTTCATGTTAATACAGATTGCGGTGTAGATATTTCCATGTTTATACAGATGGCTGTGCCGATATTTCCATGTTTATACAGAGTTCTCTGTAGATATTTCCATGTTTATACAGTTGACAGTGCAGATATTTCCAGGTTTATACAGATGGCTGTGTAGATATTTCCACGTTTATACAGATGGCTGTGTAGATATTTCCATGCTTATACAGATGACTTTGTAGGTATTTCCATGTTTATACAGATGGCGGTGTAGATATTTCCATGTTTATAGAGATAGCTGTGTAGATATTTCCATGTTTACACAGATAGCGGTTTAGATATTTCCATGTTTATACAGATCGCGGTGTAGATATTTCCATGTTTATACAGATCGCGGTGTAGATATTTCCATGTCTATACAGATAGCGGTGTAGATATTTCCATGTTTATACAGATGATGGTGTAGATATTTCCATGTTTATAGAGATGGCGGTGTAGATATTTCCATGTTTATAGAGATAGCGGTGTAGATATATCAATGTTCATAGAGATAGCAGTGAGGATATTTCCATGTTTATACAGATAGCAGTGTAGATATTTCCACTTTTATAGAGATAGCGGTTTAGATATTTCATATGTATACAGAGTGCGGTGTAGACATTTCCGTGTTTATACAGATTGCGGTGTATATATTTCCATGTTTATACAGATGACGGTGTAGATATTTCCATGTTTATAGAGATGGCGGTGTAGATATTTCCATGTTTATAGAGATAGCGGTGTAGATATATCAATGTTCATAGAGATAGCAGTGAGGATATTTCCATGTTTATACTGATAGCAGTGTAGATATTTCCACTTTTATAGAGATAGCGGTTCAGATATTTCATATTTATACAGAGAGCGGTGTAGATATTTCCATGTTTATACAGATTGCGGTGTAGATATTTCCATGTTTATACAGATAGCAGTGTAGATATTTCCACGTTTATACAGATGGCGGTGTAGATATTTCCATCTTTCTACAAATGGCAGTATAGATATTTCTATGTTTATAGAAATGGCGGTGTAGATATTTCCATGTTTATATAGATGGCAGTGTAGATAATTTCTTGTTTATGTAGATGGCGTTGTAGATACCTCCATTGTTAAAGAGATGGCGGTGTTTACATTTCCATGTTGATGGAGATAGCGGTGTAGATATTTCCATGTTTATAGAGATAGCGGTGTAGTTATTTCCATGTTTATAGAGATAGCGGTGTAGATATTTCCATGTTTCTACAGATGACTGTGTAGATATTTCCATGTTTGTACAGATGGCAGTGTAGATATTTCCATGTTTATAGAGATAGAAGTGTAGATATTTTCATGTTTATACATACTGCGGTGGAGATTTGTCCATGATTATACAGATAGCAATGGAGATATTTCCACGTTAATACACATAGCGGTGTAGATATTTCCATGTTTATACAGATAGCGTTGTAGATATTTCCATGTTTATACAGATGGCTGTGCCGATATTTCCATGTTTATACAGAGTTCTCTGTAGATATTTCCATGTTTATATAGATGACAGTGCAGATATTTCCAGGTTTATAGAGATGGCTGTGTAGATATTTCCATGTTTATACAGATGGCTGTGTAGATATTTCCATGTTTATACAGATGACTTTGTAGGTATTTCCATGTTTATACAGATGGTGGTTTAGATATTTCCATGTTTATAGAGATAGCTGTGTAGATATTTCCATGTTTACACAGATAGCGGTTTAGATATTTCCATGTTTATACAGATCGCGGTGTAGATATTTCCATGTTTATACAGATCTCGGTGTAGGTATTTCCATGTTTATACCGATAGCGGTGTAGATATTTCCATGTTTATACAGATGACGGTGTAGATATTTCCATGTTTATAGAGATGGCGGTGTAGATATTTCCATGTTTATAGAGATAGCGGTGTAGATATATCAATGTTCATAGAGATAGCAGTGAGGATATTTCCATGTTTATACAGATAGCAGTGTAGATATTTCCACTTTTATAGAGATAGTGGTTCAGATATTTCATATTTATACAGAGAGCAGTGTAGATATTTCCATGTTTATACAGATTGCGGTGTAGATATTTCCATGTTTATACAGATAGCGGTGTAGATATTTCCACGTTTATACAGATGGCGGTGTAGATATTTCCATCTTTCTACAAATGGCAGTGTAGATATTTCCATGTTTATAGAGATGGCGGTGTAGATATTTCCATGTTTATATAGATGGCAGTGTAGATATTTTCTTGTTTATGTAGATGGCGTTGTAGATACCTCCATGTTTAAAGAGATGGCGGTGTGTATATTTCCATGTTGATGGAGATAGCGGTGTAGGTATTTCCATGTTTATAGAGATAGCGGTGTAGTTATTTCCATGTTTACAGAGATAGCGGTGTAGATATTTCCATTTTTCTACAGATGACTGTGTAGATATTTCCATGTTTGTACAGATGGCAGTGTGTATATTTCCATGTTTATAGAGATAGAAGTGTAGATATTTTCATGTTTATACATATTGCGGTGGAGATTTGTCCATGTTTATACAGATAGCAATGGAGATATTTCCACGTTAATACACATAGCGGTGTAGATATTTCCATGTTTATACAGATAGCGTTGTAGATATTTCCATGTTTATACAGATGGCTGTGCCGATATTTCCATGTTTATACAGAGTTCTCTGTAGATATTTCCATGTTTATATAGATGACAGTGCAGATATTTCCAGGTTTATACAGATGGCTGTGTAGATATTTCCATGTTTATACAGATGGCTGTGTAGATATTTCCATGTTTATACAGATGACTTTGTAGGTATTTCCACGTTCATACAGATGGCGGTGTAGATATTTCCAAGTTTATAGAGATAGCTGTGTAGATATTTCCATGTTTACACAGATAGCGGTTTAGATATTTCCATGTTTATACAGATCGCGGTGTAGATATTTCCATGTTTATACAGATCGCGGTGTAGATATTTCCATGTTTATACCGATAGCGGTGTAGATATTTCCATGTTTATACAGATGACGGTGTAGATATTTCCATGTTTATAGAGATGGCGGTGTAGATATTTCCATGTTCATAGAGATAGCGGTGTAGATCTATCAATATTCAAAGAGATAGCAGTGAGGATATTTCCATGTTTATACAGATAGCAGTGTAGATATTTCCACTTTTATAGAGATAGCGGTTTAGATATTTCATATTTATACAGAGAGCGGTGTAGATATTTCCATGTTTATACAGATTGCGGTGTAGATATTTCCATGTTTATACAGATAGCGGTGTAGATATTTCCACGTTTATACAGATGGCGGTGTAGATATTTCCATCTTTCTACAAATGGCAGCGTAGATATTTCCATGTTTATAGAGACGGCGGTGTAGATATTTCCATGTTTATGTAGATGGCCGTGTAGATATTTTCTTGTTTATGTAGATGGCGTTGTAGATACCTCCATGTTTAAAGAGATGGCGCTGTGTATATTTCCATGTTGATGGAGATAGCGGTGTAGATATTTCCATGTTTATAGAGATAGCGGTGTAGTTATTTCCATGTTTACAGAGATAGCGGTGTAGATATTTCCATGTTTCTACAGATGACTGTGTAGATATTTCCATGTTTGTACAGATGGCAATGTAGATATTTAAATGTTTATAGAGATAGAAGTGTAGATATTTTCATGTTTATACATATTGCGGTGGAGATTTGTCCATGTTTATACAGATAGCAATGGAGATATTTCCACGTTAATACACATAGCGGTGTAGATATTTCCATGTTTATACAGATGGCTGTGCCGATATTTCCATGTTTATACAGAGTTCTCTGTAGATATTTCCATGTTTATACAGTTGACAGTGCAGATATTTCCAGGTTTATACAGATGGCTGTGTAGATATTTCCACGTTTATACAGATGGCTGTGTAGATATTTCCATGCTTATACAGATGACTTTGTAGGTATTTCCATGTTTATACAGATGGCGGTGTAGATATTTCCATGTTTATAGAGATAGCTGTGTAGATATTTCCATGTTTACACAGATAGCGGTTTAGATATTTCCATGTTTATACAGATCGCGGTGTAGATATTTCCATGTTTATACAGATCGCGGTGTAGATATTTCCATGTCTATACAGATAGCGGTGTAGATATTTCCATGTTTATACAGATGATGGTGTAGATATTTCCATGTTTATAGAGATGGCGGTGTAGATATTTCCATGTTTATAGAGATAGCGGTGTAGATATATCAATGTTCATAGAGATAGCAGTGAGGATATTTCCATGTTTATACAGATAGCAGTGTAGATATTTCCACTTTTATAGAGATAGCGGTTTAGATATTTCATATGTATACAGAGTGCGGTGTAGACATTTCCGTGTTTATACAGATTGCGGTGTATATATTTCCATGTTTATACAGATGACGGTGTAGATATTTCCATGTTTATAGAGATGGCGGTGTAGATATTTCCATGTTTATAGAGATAGCGGTGTAGATATATCAATGTTCATAGAGATAGCAGTGAGGATATTTCCATGTTTATACTGATAGCAGTGTAGATATTTCCACTTTTATAGAGATAGCGGTTCAGATATTTCATATTTATACAGAGAGCGGTGTAGATATTTCCATGTTTATACAGATTGCGGTGTAGATATTTCCATGTTTATACAGATAGCGGTGTAGATATTTCCACGTTTATACAGATGGCGGTGTAGATATTTCCATCTTTCTACAAATGGCAGTATAGATATTTCTATGTTTATAGAAATGGCGGTGTAGATATTTCCATGTTTATATTGATGGCAGTGTAGATAATTTCTTGTTTATGTAGATGGCGTTGTAGATACCTCCATTGTTAAAGAGATGGCGGTGTTTACATTTCCATGTTGATGGAGATAGCGGTGTAGATATTTCCATGTTTATAGAGATAGCGGTGTAGTTATTTCCATGTTTATAGAGATAGCGGTGTAGATATTTCCATGTTTCTACAGATGACTGTGTAGATATTTCCATGTTTGTACAGATGGCAGTGTAGATATTTCCATGTTTATAGAGATAGAAGTGTAGATATTTTCATGTTTATACATACTGCGGTGGAGATTTGTCCATGATTATACAGATAGCAATGGAGATATTTCCACGTTAATACACATAGCGGTGTAGATATTTCCATGTTTATACAGATAGCGTTGTAGATATTTCCATGTTTATACAGATGGCTGTGCCGATATTTCCATGTTTATACAGAGTTCTCTGTAGATATTTCCATGTTTATATAGATGACAGTGCAGATATTTCCAGGTTTATAGAGATGGCTGTGTAGATATTTCCATGTTTATACAGATGGCTGTGTAGATATTTCCATGTTTATACAGATGACTTTGTAGGTATTTCCATGTTTATACAGATGGTGGTTTAGATATTTCCATGTTTATAGAGATAGCTGTGTAGATATTTCCATGTTTACACAGATAGCGGTTTAGATATTTCCATGTTTATACAGATCGCGGTGTAGATATTTCCATGTTTATACAGATCTCGGTGTAGGTATTTCCATGTTTATACCGATAGCGGTGTAGATATTTCCATGTTTATACAGATGACGGTGTAGATATTTCCATGTTTATAGAGATGGCGGTGTAGATATTTCCATGTTTATAGAGATAGCGGTGTAGATATATCAATGTTCATAGAGATAGCAGTGAGGATATTTCCATGTATATACAGATAGCAGTGTAGATATTTCCACTTTTATAGAGATAGTGGTTCAGATATTTCATATTTATACAGAGAGCAGTGTAGATATTTCCATGTTTATACAGATTGCGGTGTAGATATTTCCATGTTTATACAGATAGCGGTGTAGATATTTCCACGTTTATACAGATGGCGGTGTAGATATTTCCATCTTTCTACAAATGGCAGTGTAGATATTTCCATGTTTATAGAGATGGCGGTGTAGATATTTCCATGTTTATATAGATGGCAGTGTAGATATTTTCTTGTTTATGTAGATGGCGTTGTAGATACCTCCATGTTTAAAGAGATGGCGGTGTGTATATTTCCATGTTGATGGAGATAGCGGTGTAGGTATTTCCATGTTTATAGAGATAGCGGTGTAGTTATTTCCATGTTTACAGAGATAGCGGTGTAGATATTTCCATTTTTCTACAGATGACTGTGTAGATATTTCCATGTTTGTACAGATGGCAGTGTGTATATTTCCATGTTTATAGAGATAGAAGTGTAGATATTTTCATGTTTATACATATTGCGGTGGAGATTTGTCCATGTTTATACAGATAGCAATGGAGATATTTCCACGTTAATACACATAGCGGTGTAGATATTTCCATGTTTATACAGATAGCGTTGTAGATATTTCCATGTTTATACAGATGGCTGTGCCGATATTTCCATGTTTATACAGAGTTCTCTGTAGATATTTCCATGTTTATATAGATGACAGTGCAGATATTTCCAGGTTTATACAGATGGCTGTGTAGATATTTCCATGTTTATACAGATGGCTGTGTAGATATTTCCATGTTTATACAGATGACTTTTTAGGTATTTCCACGTTCATACAGATGGCGGTGTAGATATTTCCAAGTTTATAGAGATAGCTGTGTAGATATTTCCATGTTTACACAGATAGCGGTTTAGATATTTCCATGTTTATACAGATCGCGGTGTAGATATTTCCATGTTTATACAGATCGCGGTGTAGATATTTCCATGTTTATACCGATAGCGGTGTAGATATTTCCATGTTTATACAGATGACGGTGTAGATATTTCCATGTTTATAGAGATGGCGGTGTAGATATTTCCATGTTCATAGAGATAGCGGTGTAGATCTATCAATATTCAAAGAGATAGCAGTGAGGATATTTCCATGTTTATACAGATAGCAGTGTAGATATTTCCACTTTTATAGAGATAGCGGTTTAGATATTTCATATTTATACAGAGAGCGGTGTAGATATTTCCATGTTTATACAGATTGCGGTGTAGATATTTCCATGTTTATACAGATAGCGGTGTAGATATTTCCACGTTTATACAGATGGCGGTGTAGATATTTCCATCTTTCTACAAATGGCAGCGTAGATATTTCCATGTTTATAGAGACGGCGGTGTAGATATTTCCATGTTTATGTAGATGGCCGTGTAGATATTTTCTTGTTCATGTAGATGGCGTTGTAGATACCTCCATGTTTAAAGAGATGGCGGTGTGTATATTTCCATGTTGATGGAGATAGCTGTGTAGATATTTCCATGTTTATAGAGATAGCGGTGTAGTTATTTCCATGTTTATAGAGATAGCGGTGTAGATATTTCCATGTTTCTACAGATGACTGTGTAGATATTTCCATGTTTGTACAGATGGCAGTGTAGATATTTCCATGTTTATAGAGATAGAAGTGTAGATATTTTCATGTTTATACATATTGCGGTGGAGGTTTGTCCATGTTTATACAGATAGCAATGGAGATATTTCCACGTTAATACACATAGCGGTGTAGATATTTCCATGTTTATACAGATAGCGTTGTAGATATTTCCATGTTTATACAGATGGCTGTGCCGATATTTCCATGTTTATACAGAGTTCTCTGTAGATATTTCCATGTTTATATAGATGACAGGGCAGATATTTCCAGGTTTATAGAGATGGCTGTGTAGATATTTCCATGTTTATACAGATGGCTGTGTAGATATTTCCATGTTTATACAGATGACTTTGTAGGTATTTCCTTGTTTATACAGATGGCGGTGTAGATATTTCAATGTTTATAGAGATAGCTGTGTAGATATTTCCATGTTTACACAGATAGCGGTTTAGATATTTCCATGTTTATACAGATCGCGGTGTAGATATTTCCATGTTTATACAGATCGCGGTGTAGATATTTCCATGTTGATACCGATAGCGGTGTAGATATTTCCATGTTTATACAGATGACGGTGTAGATATTTCCATGTTTATAGAGATGGCGGTGTAGATATTTCCATGTTTATAGAGATAGCGGTGTAGATATATCAATGTTCATAGAGATAGCAGTGAGGATATTTCCATGTTTATACAGATAGCAGTGTAGATATTTCCACTTTTATAGAGATAGCGGTTCAGATATTTCATATTTATACAGAGAGCAGTGTAGATATTTCCATGTTTATACAGATCGCGGTGTAGATATTTCCATGTTTATACAGATAGTGGTGTAGATATTTCCACGTTTATACAGATGGCGGTGTAGATATTTCCATGTTTACAAAGATAGCGGTTTAGATATTTCCATGTTTATACAGATCGCGGTGTAGTTATTTCCATGTTTATACAGATCGCGGTGTAGATATTTCCATGTTTATACAGATAGCAGTGTAGATATTTCCATGTTTATAGAGATGACGGTGTAGATATTTCCATGTTTATAGAGATGGCTGTGTAGATATTTCCATGTTTATAGAGATAGCGGTGTAGATATATCAATGTTCATAGAGATAGCAGTGAGGATATTTCCAGGTTTATACAGATAGCAGTGTAGATATTTCCACTTTTATAGAGATAGCGGTTTAGATAGTTCATATTTATACAGAGAGCGGTGTAGATATTTTCATGTTAATACAGATTGCGGTGTAGATATTTCCATGTTTATACAGATGGCTGTGCCGATATTTCCATGTTTATACAGAGTTCTCTGTAGATATTTCCATGTTTATACAGTTGACAGTGCAGATATTTCCAGGTTTATACAGATGGCTGTGTAGATATTTCCACGTTTATACAGATGGCTGTGTAGATATTTCCATGCTTATACAGATGACTTTGTAGGTATTTCCATGTTTATACAGATGGCGGTGTAGATATTTCCATGTTTATAGAGATAGCTGTGTAGATATTTCCATGTTTACACAGATAGCGGTTTAGATATTTCCATGTTTATACAGATCGCGGTGTAGATATTTCCATGTTTATACAGATCGCGGTGTAGATATTTCCATGTCTATACAGATAGCGGTGTAGATATTTCCATGTTTATACAGATGATGGTGTAGATATTTCCATGTTTATAGAGATGGCGGTGTAGATATTTCCATGTTTATAGAGATAGCGGTGTAGATATATCAATGTTCATAGAGATAGCAGTGAGGATATTTCCATGTTTATACAGATAGCAGTGTAGATATTTCCACTTTTATAGAGATAGCGGTTTAGATATTTCATATGTATACAGAGTGCGGTGTAGACATTTCCGTGTTTATACAGATTGCGGTGTATATATTTCCATGTTTATACAGATGACGGTGTAGATATTTCCATGTTTATAGAGATGGCGGTGTAGATATTTCCATGTTTATAGAGATAGCGGTGTAGATATATCAATGTTCATAGAGATAGCAGTGAGGATATTTCCATGTTTATACTGATAGCAGTGTAGATATTTCCACTTTTATAGAGATAGCGGTTCAGATATTTCATATTTATACAGAGAGCGGTGTAGATATTTCCATGTTTATACAGATTGCGGTGTAGATATTTCCATGTTTATACAGATAGCAGTGTAGATATTTCCACGTTTATACAGATGGCGGTGTAGATATTTCCATCTTTCTACAAATGGCAGTATAGATATTTCTATGTTTATAGAAATGGCGGTGTAGATATTTCCATGTTTATATAGATGGCAGTGTAGATAATTTCTTGTTTATGTAGATGGCGTTGTAGATACCTCCATTGTTAAAGAGATGGCGGTGTTTACATTTCCATGTTGATGGAGATAGCGGTGTAGATATTTCCATGTTTATAGAGATAGCGGTGTAGTTATTTCCATGTTTATAGAGATAGCGGTGTAGATATTTCCATGTTTCTACAGATGACTGTGTAGATATTTCCATGTTTGTACAGATGGCAGTGTAGATATTTCCATGTTTATAGAGATAGAAGTGTAGATATTTTCATGTTTATACATACTGCGGTGGAGATTTGTCCATGATTATACAGATAGCAATGGAGATATTTCCACGTTAATACACATAGCGGTGTAGATATTTCCATGTTTATACAGATAGCGTTGTAGATATTTCCATGTTTATACAGATGGCTGTGCCGATATTTCCATGTTTATACAGAGTTCTCTGTAGATATTTCCATGTTTATATAGATGACAGTGCAGATATTTCCAGGTTTATAGAGATGGCTGTGTAGATATTTCCATGTTTATACAGATGGCTGTGTAGATATTTCCATGTTTATACAGATGACTTTGTAGGTATTTCCATGTTTATACAGATGGTGGTTTAGATATTTCCATGTTTATAGAGATAGCTGTGTAGATATTTCCATGTTTACACAGATAGCGGTTTAGATATTTCCATGTTTATACAGATCGCGGTGTAGATATTTCCATGTTTATACAGATCTCGGTGTAGGTATTTCCATGTTTATACCGATAGCGGTGTAGATATTTCCATGTTTATACAGATGACGGTGTAGATATTTCCATGTTTATAGAGATGGCGGTGTAGATATTTCCATGTTTATAGAGATAGCGGTGTAGATATATCAATGTTCATAGAGATAGCAGTGAGGATATTTCCATGTTTATACAGATAGCAGTGTAGATATTTCCACTTTTATAGAGATAGTGGTTCAGATATTTCATATTTATACAGAGAGCAGTGTAGATATTTCCATGTTTATACAGATTGCGGTGTAGATATTTCCATGTTTATACAGATAGCGGTGTAGATATTTCCACGTTTATACAGATGGCGGTGTAGATATTTCCATCTTTCTACAAATGGCAGTGTAGATATTTCCATGTTTATAGAGATGGCGGTGTAGATATTTCCATGTTTATATAGATGGCAGTGTAGATATTTTCTTGTTTATGTAGATGGCGTTGTAGATACCTCCATGTTTAAAGAGATGGCGGTGTGTATATTTCCATGTTGATGGAGATAGCGGTGTAGGTATTTCCATGTTTATAGAGATAGCGGTGTAGTTATTTCCATGTTTACAGAGATAGCGGTGTAGATATTTCCATTTTTCTACAGATGACTGTGTAGATATTTCCATGTTTGTACAGATGGCAGTGTGTATATTTCCATGTTTATAGAGATAGAAGTGTAGATATTTTCATGTTTATACATATTGCGGTGGAGATTTGTCCATGTTTATACAGATAGCAATGGAGATATTTCCACGTTAATACACATAGCGGTGTAGATATTTCCATGTTTATACAGATAGCGTTGTAGATATTTCCATGTTTATACAGATGGCTGTGCCGATATTTCCATGTTTATACAGAGTTCTCTGTAGATATTTCCATGTTTATATAGATGACAGTGCAGATATTTCCAGGTTTATACAGATGGCTGTGTAGATATTTCCATGTTTATACAGATGGCTGTGTAGATATTTCCATGTTTATACAGATGACTTTGTAGGTATTTCCACGTTCATACAGATGGCGGTGTAGATATTTCCAAGTTTATAGAGATAGCTGTGTAGATATTTCCATGTTTACACAGATAGCGGTTTAGATATTTCCATGTTTATACAGATCGCGGTGTAGATATTTCCATGTTTATACAGATCGCGGTGTAGATATTTCCATGTTTATACCGATAGCGGTGTAGATATTTCCATGTTTATACAGATGACGGTGTAGATATTTCCATGTTTATAGAGATGGCGGTGTAGATATTTCCATGTTCATAGAGATAGCGGTGTAGATCTATCAATATTCAAAGAGATAGCAGTGAGGATATTTCCATGTTTATACAGATAGCAGTGTAGATATTTCCACTTTTATAGAGATAGCGGTTTAGATATTTCATATTTATACAGAGAGCGGTGTAGATATTTCCATGTTTATACAGATTGCGGTGTAGATATTTCCATGTTTATACAGATAGCGGTGTAGATATTTCCACGTTTATACAGATGGCGGTGTAGATATTTCCATCTTTCTACAAATGGCAGCGTAGATATTTCCATGTTTATAGAGACGGCGGTGTAGATATTTCCATGTTTATGTAGATGGCCGTGTAGATATTTTCTTGTTTATGTAGATGGCGTTGTAGATACCTCCATGTTTAAAGAGATGGCGCTGTGTATATTTCCATGTTGATGGAGATAGCGGTGTAGATATTTCCATGTTTATAGAGATAGCGGTGTAGTTATTTCCATGTTTACAGAGATAGCGGTGTAGATATTTCCATGTTTCTACAGATGACTGTGTAGATATTTCCATGTTTGTACAGATGGCAATGTAGATATTTAAATGTTTATAGAGATAGAAGTGTAGATATTTTCATGTTTATACATATTGCGGTGGAGATTTGTCCATGTTTATACAGATAGCAATGGAGATATTTCCACGTTAATACACATAGCGGTGTAGATATTTCCATGTTTATACAGATGGCTGTGCCGATATTTCCATGTTTATACAGAGTTCTCTGTAGATATTTCCATGTTTATACAGTTGACAGTGCAGATATTTCCAGGTTTATACAGATGGCTGTGTAGATATTTCCACGTTTATACAGATGGCTGTGTAGATATTTCCATGCTTATACAGATGACTTTGTAGGTATTTCCATGTTTATACAGATGGCGGTGTAGATATTTCCATGTTTATAGAGATAGCTGTGTAGATATTTCCATGTTTACACAGATAGCGGTTTAGATATTTCCATGTTTATACAGATCGCGGTGTAGATATTTCCATGTTTATACAGATCGCGGTGTAGATATTTCCATGTCTATACAGATAGCGGTGTAGATATTTCCATGTTTATACAGATGATGGTGTAGATATTTCCATGTTTATAGAGATGGCGGTGTAGATATTTCCATGTTTATAGAGATAGCGGTGTAGATATATCAATGTTCATAGAGATAGCAGTGAGGATATTTCCATGTTTATACAGATAGCAGTGTAGATATTTCCACTTTTATAGAGATAGCGGTTTAGATATTTCATATGTATACAGAGTGCGGTGTAGACATTTCCGTGTTTATACAGATTGCGGTGTATATATTTCCATGTTTATACAGATGACGGTGTAGATATTTCCATGTTTATAGAGATGGCGGTGTAGATATTTCCATGTTTATAGAGATAGCGGTGTAGATATATCAATGTTCATAGAGATAGCAGTGAGGATATTTCCATGTTTATACTGATAGCAGTGTAGATATTTCCACTTTTATAGAGATAGCGGTTCAGATATTTCATATTTATACAGAGAGCGGTGTAGATATTTCCATGTTTATACAGATTGCGGTGTAGATATTTCCATGTTTATACAGATAGCGGTGTAGATATTTCCACGTTTATACAGATGGCGGTGTAGATATTTCCATCTTTCTACAAATGGCAGTATAGATATTTCTATGTTTATAGAAATGGCGGTGTAGATATTTCCATGTTTATATAGATGGCAGTGTAGATAATTTCTTGTTTATGTAGATGGCGTTGTAGATACCTCCATTGTTAAAGAGATGGCGGTGTTTACATTTCCATGTTGATGGAGATAGCGGTGTAGATATTTCCATGTTTATAGAGATAGCGGTGTAGTTATTTCCATGTTTATAGAGATAGCGGTGTAGATATTTCCATGTTTCTACAGATGACTGTGTAGATATTTCCATGTTTGTACAGATGGCAGTGTAGATATTTCCATGTTTATAGAGATAGAAGTGTAGATATTTTCATGTTTATACATACTGCGGTGGAGATTTGTCCATGATTATACAGATAGCAATGGAGATATTTCCACGTTAATACACATAGCGGTGTAGATATTTCCATGTTTATACAGATAGCGTTGTAGATATTTCCATGTTTATACAGATGGCTGTGCCGATATTTCCATGTTTATACAGAGTTCTCTGTAGATATTTCCATGTTTATATAGATGACAGTGCAGATATTTCCAGGTTTATAGAGATGGCTGTGTAGATATTTCCATGTTTATACAGATGGCTGTGTAGATATTTCCATGTTTATACAGATGACTTTGTAGGTATTTCCATGTTTATACAGATGGTGGTTTAGATATTTCCATGTTTATAGAGATAGCTGTGTAGATATTTCCATGTTTACACAGATAGCGGTTTAGATATTTCCATGTTTATACAGATCGCGGTGTAGATATTTCCATGTTTATACAGATCTCGGTGTAGGTATTTCCATGTTTATACCGATAGCGGTGTAGATATTTCCATGTTTATACAGATGACGGTGTAGATATTTCCATGTTTATAGAGATGGCGGTGTAGATATTTCCATGTTTATAGAGATAGCGGTGTAGATATATCAATGTTCATAGAGATAGCAGTGAGGATATTTCCATGTATATACAGATAGCAGTGTAGATATTTCCACTTTTATAGAGATAGTGGTTCAGATATTTCATATTTATACAGAGAGCAGTGTAGATATTTCCATGTTTATACAGATTGCGGTGTAGATATTTCCATGTTTATACAGATAGCGGTGTAGATATTTCCACGTTTATACAGATGGCGGTGTAGATATTTCCATCTTTCTACAAATGGCAGTGTAGATATTTCCATGTTTATAGAGATGGCGGTGTAGATATTTCCATGTTTATATAGATGGCAGTGTAGATATTTTCTTGTTTATGTAGATGGCGTTGTAGATACCTCCATGTTTAAAGAGATGGCGGTGTGTATATTTCCATGTTGATGGAGATAGCGGTGTAGGTATTTCCATGTTTATAGAGATAGCGGTGTAGTTATTTCCATGTTTACAGAGATAGCGGTGTAGATATTTCCATTTTTCTACAGATGACTGTGTAGATATTTCCATGTTTGTACAGATGGCAGTGTGTATATTTCCATGTTTATAGAGATAGAAGTGTAGATATTTTCATGTTTATACATATTGCGGTGGAGATTTGTCCATGTTTATACAGATAGCAATGGAGATATTTCCACGTTAATACACATAGCGGTGTAGATATTTCCATGTTTATACAGATAGCGTTGTAGATATTTCCATGTTTATACAGATGGCTGTGCCGATATTTCCATGTTTATACAGAGTTCTCTGTAGATATTTCCATGTTTATATAGATGACAGTGCAGATATTTCCAGGTTTATACAGATGGCTGTGTAGATATTTCCATGTTTATACAGATGGCTGTGTAGATATTTCCATGTTTATACAGATGACTTTTTAGGTATTTCCACGTTCATACAGATGGCGGTGTAGATATTTCCAAGTTTATAGAGATAGCTGTGTAGATATTTCCATGTTTACACAGATAGCGGTTTAGATATTTCCATGTTTATACAGATCGCGGTGTAGATATTTCCATGTTTATACAGATCGCGGTGTAGATATTTCCATGTTTATACCGATAGCGGTGTAGATATTTCCATGTTTATACAGATGACGGTGTAGATATTTCCATGTTTATAGAGATGGCGGTGTAGATATTTCCATGTTCATAGAGATAGCGGTGTAGATCTATCAATATTCAAAGAGATAGCAGTGAGGATATTTCCATGTTTATACAGATAGCAGTGTAGATATTTCCACTTTTATAGAGATAGCGGTTTAGATATTTCATATTTATACAGAGAGCGGTGTAGATATTTCCATGTTTATACAGATTGCGGTGTAGATATTTCCATGTTTATACAGATAGCGGTGTAGATATTTCCACGTTTATACAGATGGCGGTGTAGATATTTCCATCTTTCTACAAATGGCAGCGTAGATATTTCCATGTTTATAGAGACGGCGGTGTAGATATTTCCATGTTTATGTAGATGGCCGTGTAGATATTTTCTTGTTCATGTAGATGGCGTTGTAGATACCTCCATGTTTAAAGAGATGGCGGTGTGTATATTTCCATGTTGATGGAGATAGCTGTGTAGATATTTCCATGTTTATAGAGATAGCGGTGTAGTTATTTCCATGTTTATAGAGATAGCGGTGTAGATATTTCCATGTTTCTACAGATGACTGTGTAGATATTTCCATGTTTGTACAGATGGCAGTGTAGATATTTCCATGTTTATAGAGATAGAAGTGTAGATATTTTCATGTTTATACATATTGCGGTGGAGGTTTGTCCATGTTTATACAGATAGCAATGGAGATATTTCCACGTTAATACACATAGCGGTGTAGATATTTCCATGTTTATACAGATAGCGTTGTAGATATTTCCATGTTTATACAGATGGCTGTGCCGATATTTCCATGTTTATACAGAGTTCTCTGTAGATATTTCCATGTTTATATAGATGACAGGGCAGATATTTCCAGGTTTATAGAGATGGCTGTGTAGATATTTCCATGTTTATACAGATGGCTGTGTAGATATTTCCATGTTTATACAGATGACTTTGTAGGTATTTCCTTGTTTATACAGATGGCGGTGTAGATATTTCAATGTTTATAGAGATAGCTGTGTAGATATTTCCATGTTTACACAGATAGCGGTTTAGATATTTCCATGTTTATACAGATCGCGGTGTAGATATTTCCATGTTTATACAGATCGCGGTGTAGATATTTCCATGTTGATACCGATAGCGGTGTAGATATTTCCATGTTTATACAGATGACGGTGTAGATATTTCCATGTTTATAGAGATGGCGGTGTAGATATTTCCATGTTTATAGAGATAGCGGTGTAGATATATCAATGTTCATAGAGATAGCAGTGAGGATATTTCCATGTTTATACAGATAGCAGTGTAGATATTTCCACTTTTATAGAGATAGCGGTTCAGATATTTCATATTTATACAGAGAGCAGTGTAGATATTTCCATGTTTATACAGATCGCGGTGTAGATATTTCCATGTTTATACAGATAGTGGTGTAGATATTTCCACGTTTATACAGATGGCGGTGTAGATATTTCCATGTTTACAAAGATAGCGGTTTAGATATTTCCATGTTTATACAGATCGCGGTGTAGTTATTTCCATGTTTATACAGATCGCGGTGTAGATATTTCCATGTTTATACAGATAGCAGTGTAGATATTTCCATGTTTATAGAGATGACGGTGTAGATATTTCCATGTTTATAGAGATGGCTGTGTAGATATTTCCATGTTTATAGAGATAGCGGTGTAGATATATCAATGTTCATAGAGATAGCAGTGAGGATATTTCCAGGTTTATACAGATAGCAGTGTAGATATTTCCACTTTTATAGAGATAGCGGTTTAGATAGTTCATATTTATACAGAGAGCGGTGTAGATATTTTCATGTTAATACAGATTGCGGTGTAGATATTTCCATGTTTATACAGATGGCTGTGCCGATATTTCCACGTTTATACAGAGTTCTCTGTAGATATTTCCATGTTTATACAGTTGACAGTGCAGATATTTCCAGGTTTATACAGATGGCTGTGTAGATATTTCCACGTTTATACAGATGGCTGTGTAGATATTTCCATGCTTATACAGATGACTTTGTAGGTATTTCCATGTTTATACAGATGGCGGTGTAGATATTTCCATGTTTATAGAGATAGCTGTGTAGATATTTCCATGTTTACACAGATAGCGGTTTAGATATTTCCATGTTTATACAGATCGCGGTGTAGATATTTCCATGTTTATACAGATCGCGGTGTAGATATTTCCATGTCTATACAGATAGCGGTGTAGATATTTCCATGTTTATACAGATGATGGTGTAGATATTTCCATGTTTATAGAGATGGCGGTGTAGATATTTCCATGTTTATAGAGATAGCGGTGTAGATATATCAATGTTCATAGAGATAGCAGTGAGGATATTTCCATGTTTATACAGATAGCAGTGTAGATATTTCCACTTTTATAGAGATAGCGGTTTAGATATTTCATATGTATACAGAGTGCGGTGTAGACATTTCCGTGTTTATACAGATTGCGGTGTATATATTTCCATGTTTATACAGATGACGGTGTAGATATTTCCATGTTTATAGAGATGGCGGTGTAGATATTTCCATGTTTATAGAGATAGCGGTGTAGATATATCAATGTTCATAGAGATAGCAGTGAGGATATTTCCATGTTTATACTGATAGCAGTGTAGATATTTCCACTTTTATAGAGATAGCGGTTCAGATATTTCATATTTATACAGAGAGCGGTGTAGATATTTCCATGTTTATACAGATTGCGGTGTAGATATTTCCATGTTTATACAGATAGCAGTGTAGATATTTCCACGTTTATACAGATGGCGGTGTAGATATTTCCATCTTTCTACAAATGGCAGTATAGATATTTCTATGTTTATAGAAATGGCGGTGTAGATATTTCCATGTTTATATAGATGGCAGTGTAGATAATTTCTTGTTTATGTAGATGGCGTTGTAGATACCTCCATTGTTAAAGAGATGGCGGTGTTTACATTTCCATGTTGATGGAGATAGCGGTGTAGATATTTCCATGTTTATAGAGATAGCGGTGTAGTTATTTCCATGTTTATAGAGATAGCGGTGTAGATATTTCCATGTTTCTACAGATGACTGTGTAGATATTTCCATGTTTGTACAGATGGCAGTGTAGATATTTCCATGTTTATAGAGATAGAAGTGTAGATATTTTCATGTTTATACATACTGCGGTGGAGATTTGTCCATGATTATACAGATAGCAATGGAGATATTTCCACGTTAATACACATAGCGGTGTAGATATTTCCATGTTTATACAGATAGCGTTGTAGATATTTCCATGTTTATACAGATGGCTGTGCCGATATTTCCATGTTTATACAGAGTTCTCTGTAGATATTTCCATGTTTATATAGATGACAGTGCAGATATTTCCAGGTTTATAGAGATGGCTGTGTAGATATTTCCATGTTTATACAGATGGCTGTGTAGATATTTCCATGTTTATACAGATGACTTTGTAGGTATTTCCATGTTTATACAGATGGTGGTTTAGATATTTCCATGTTTATAGAGATAGCTGTGTAGATATTTCCATGTTTACACAGATAGCGGTTTAGATATTTCCATGTTTATACAGATCGCGGTGTAGATATTTCCATGTTTATACAGATCTCGGTGTAGGTATTTCCATGTTTATACCGATAGCGGTGTAGATATTTCCATG
Organism: Pan troglodytes; assembly: GCF_028858775.2. Classification (NCBI taxonomy): domain Eukaryota; kingdom Metazoa; phylum Chordata; class Mammalia; order Primates; family Hominidae; genus Pan; species Pan troglodytes. The sequence continues at coordinate 1,686,749 of NC_072405.2, read as the reverse complement.
TTTATACAGATGACGGTGTAGATATTTCCATGTTTATAGAGATGGCTGTGCCGATATTTCCATGTTTATACAGAGTTCTCTGTAGATATTTCCATGTTTATACAGTTGACAGTGCAGATATTTCCAGGTTTATACAGATGGCTGTGTAGATATTTCCACGTTTATACAGATGGCTGTGTAGATATTTCCATGCTTATACAGATGACTTTGTAGGTATTTCCATGTTTATACAGATGGCGGTGTAGATATTTCCATGTTTATAGAGATAGCTGTGTAGATATTTCCATGTTTACACAGATAGCGGTTTAGATATTTCCATGTTTATACAGATCGCGGTGCAGATATTTCCATGTTTATACAGATCGCGGTGTAGATATTTCCATGTCTATACAGATAGCGGTGTAGATATTTCCATGTTTATACAGATGATGGTGTAGATATTTCCATGTTTATAGAGATGGCGGTGTAGATATTTCCATGTTTATAGAGATAGCGGTGTAGATATATCAATGTTCATAGAGATAGCAGTGAGGATATTTCCATGTTTATACAGATAGCAGTGTAGATATTTCCACTTTTATAGAGATAGCGGTTTAGATATTTCATATGTATACAGAGTGCGGTGTAGACATTTCCGTGTTTATACAGATTGCGGTGTATATATTTCCATGTTTATACAGATGACGGTGTAGATATTTCCATGTTTATAGAGATGGCGGTGTAGATATTTCCATGTTTATAGAGATAGCGGTGTAGATATATCAATGTTCATAGAGATAGCAGTGAGGATATTTCCATGTTTATACTGATAGCAGTGTAGATATTTCCACTTTTATAGAGATAGCGGTTCAGATATTTCATATTTATACAGAGAGCGGTGTAGATATTTCCATGTTTATACAGATTGCGGTGTAGATATTTCCATGTTTATACAGATAGCAGTGTAGATATTTCCACGTTTATACAGATGGCGGTGTAGATATTTCCATCTTTCTACAAATGGCAGTATAGATATTTCTATGTTTATAGAAATGGCGGTGTAGATATTTCCATGTTTATATAGATGGCAGTGTAGATAATTTCTTGTTTATGTAGATGGCGTTGTAGATACCTCCATTGTTAAAGAGATGGCGGTGTTTACATTTCCATGTTGATGGAGATAGCGGTGTAGATATTTCCATGTTTATAGAGATAGCGGTGTAGTTATTTCCATGTTTATAGAGATAGCGGTGTAGATATTTCCATGTTTCTACAGATGACTGTGTAGATATTTCCATGTTTGTACAGATGGCAGTGTAGATATTTCCATGTTTATAGAGATAGAAGTGTAGATATTTTCATGTTTATACATACTGCGGTGGAGATTTGTCCATGATTATACAGATAGCAATGGAGATATTTCCACGTTAATACACATAGCGGTGTAGATATTTCCATGTTTATACAGATAGCGTTGTAGATATTTCCATGTTTATACAGATGGCTGTGCCGATATTTCCATGTTTATACAGAGTTCTCTGTAGATATTTCCATGTTTATATAGATGACAGTGCAGATATTTCCAGGTTTATAGAGATGGCTGTGTAGATATTTCCATGTTTATACAGATGGCTGTGTAGATATTTCCATGTTTATACAGATGACTTTGTAGGTATTTCCATGTTTATACAGATGGTGGTTTAGATATTTCCATGTTTATAGAGATAGCTGTGTAGATATTTCCATGTTTACACAGATAGCGGTTTAGATATTTCCATGTTTATACAGATCGCGGTGTAGATATTTCCATGTTTATACAGATCTCGGTGTAGGTATTTCCATGTTTATACCGATAGCGGTGTAGATATTTCCATGTTTATACAGATGACGGTGTAGATATTTCCATGTTTATAGAGATGGCGGTGTAGATATTTCCATGTTTATAGAGATAGCGGTGTAGATATATCAATGTTCATAGAGATAGCAGTGAGGATATTTCCATGTTTATACAGATAGCAGTGTAGATATTTCCACTTTTATAGAGATAGCGGTTCAGATATTTCATATTTATACAGAGAGCAGTGTAGATATTTCCATGTTTATACAGATTGCGGTGTAGATATTTCCATGTTTATACAGATAGCGGTGTAGATATTTCCACGTTTATACAGATGGCGGTGTAGATATTTCCATCTTTCTACAAATGGCAGTGTAGATATTTCCATGTTTATAGAGATGGCGGTGTAGATATTTCCATGTTTATATAGATGGCAGTGTAGATATTTTCTTGTTTATGTAGATGGCGTTGTAGATACCTCCATGTTTAAAGAGATGGCGGTGTGTATATTTCCATGTTGATGGAGATAGCGGTGTAGGTATTTCCATGTTTATAGAGATAGCGGTGTAGTTATTTCCATGTTTACAGAGATAGCGGTGTAGATATTTCCATTTTTCTACAGATGACTGTGTAGATATTTCCATGTTTGTACAGATGGCAGTGTGTATATTTCCATGTTTATAGAGATAGAAGTGTAGATATTTTCATGTTTATACATATTGCGGTGGAGATTTGTCCATGTTTATACAGATAGCAATGGAGATATTTCCACGTTAATACACATAGCGGTGTAGATATTTCCATGTTTATACAGATAGCGTTGTAGATATTTCCATGTTTATACAGATGGCTGTGCCGATATTTCCATGTTTATACAGAGTTCTCTGTAGATATTTCCATGTTTATATAGATGACAGTGCAGATATTTCCAGGTTTATACAGATGGCTGTGTAGATATTTCCATGTTTATACAGATGGCTGTGTAGATATTTCCATGTTTATACAGATGACTTTTTAGGTATTTCCACGTTCATACAGATGGCGGTGTAGATATTTCCAAGTTTATAGAGATAGCTGTGTAGATATTTCCATGTTTACACAGATAGCGGTTTAGATATTTCCATGTTTATACAGATCGCGGTGTAGATATTTCCATGTTTATACAGATCGCGGTGTAGATATTTCCATGTTTATACCGATAGCGGTGTAGATATTTCCATGTTTATACAGATGACGGTGTAGATATTTCCATGTTTATAGAGATGGCGGTGTAGATATTTCCATGTTCATAGAGATAGCGGTGTAGATCTATCAATATTCAAAGAGATAGCAGTGAGGATATTTCCATGTTTATACAGATAGCAGTGTAGATATTTCCACTTTTATAGAGATAGCGGTTTAGATATTTCATATTTATACAGAGAGCGGTGTAGATATTTCCATGTTTATACAGATTGCGGTGTAGATATTTCCATGTTTATACAGAGAGCGGTGTAGATATTTCCACGTTTATACAGATGGCGGTGTAGATATTTCCATCTTTCTACAAATGGCAGCGTAGATATTTCCATGTTTATAGAGACGGCGGTGTAGATATTTCCATGTTTATGTAGATGGCCGTGTAGATATTTTCTTGTTCATGTAGATGGCGTTGTAGATACCTCCATGTTTAAAGAGATGGCGGTGTGTATATTTCCATGTTGATGGAGATAGCTGTGTAGATATTTCCATGTTTATAGAGATAGCGGTGTAGTTATTTCCATGTTTATAGAGATAGCGGTGTAGATATTTCCATGTTTCTACAGATGACTGTGTAGATATTTCCATGTTTGTACAGATGGCAGTGTAGATATTTCCATGTTTATAGAGATAGAAGTGTAGATATTTTCATGTTTATACATATTGCGGTGGAGGTTTGTCCATGTTTATACAGATAGCAATGGAGATATTTCCACGTTAATACACATAGCGGTGTAGATATTTCCATGTTTATACAGATAGCGTTGTAGATATTTCCATGTTTATACAGATGGCTGTGCCGATATTTCCATGTTTATACAGAGTTCTCTGTAGATATTTCCATGTTTATATAGATGACAGGGCAGATATTTCCAGGTTTATAGAGATGGCTGTGTAGATATTTCCATGTTTATACAGATGGCTGTGTAGATATTTCCATGTTTATACAGATGACTTTGTAGGTATTTCCTTGTTTATACAGATGGCGGTGTAGATATTTCAATGTTTATAGAGATAGCTGTGTAGATATTTCCATGTTTACACAGATAGCGGTTTAGATATTTCCATGTTTATACAGATCGCGGTGTAGTTATTTCCATGTTTATACAGATCGCGGTGTAGATATTTCCATGTTTATACAGATAGCAGTGTAGATATTTCCATGTTTATACAGATGACGGTGTAGATATTTCCATGTTTATAGAGATGGCTGTGTAGATATTTCCATGTTTATAGAGATAGCGGTGTAGATATATCAATGTTCATAGAGATAGCAGTGAGGATATTTCCAGGTTTATACAGATAGCAGTGTAGATATTTCCACTTTTATAGAGATAGCGGTTTAGATAGTTCATATTTATACAGATTGCGGTGTAGATATTTCCATGTTTATACAGATAGCGGTGTAGATATTTCCACGTTTATACAGATGGCGGTGTAGATATTTCCATCTTTCTACAAATGGCAGTGTAGATATTTCCATGTTTATAGAGATGGCGGTGTAGATATTTCCATGTTTATATAGATGGCAGTGTAGATATTTTCTTGTTTATGTAGATGGCGTTGTAGATACCTCCATGTTTAAAGAGATGGCGGTGTGTATATTTCCATGTTGATGGAGATAGCGGTGTAGGTATTTCCATGTTTATAGAGATAGCGGTGTAGTTATTTCCATGTTTACAGAGATAGCGGTGTAGATATTTCCATTTTTCTACAGATGACTGTGTAGATATTTCCATGTTTGTACAGATGGCAGTGTGTATATTTCCATGTTTATAGAGATAGAAGTGTAGATATTTTCATGTTTATACATATTGCGGTGGAGATTTGTCCATGTTTATACAGATAGCAATGGTGATATTTCCACGTTAATACACATAGCGGTGTAGATATTTCCATGTTTATACAGATAGCGTTGTAGATATTTCCATGTTTATACAGATGGCTGTGCCGATATTTCCATGTTTATACAGAGTTCTCTGTAGATATTTCCATGTTTATATAGATGACAGTGCAGATATTTCCAGGTTTATACAGATGGCTGTGTAGATATTTCCATGTTTATACAGATGGCTGTGTAGATATTTCCATGTTTATACAGATGACTTTTTAGGTATTTCCACGTTCATACAGATGGCGGTGTAGATATTTCCAAGTTTATAGAGATAGCTGTGTAGATATTTCCATGTTTACACAGATAGCGGTTTAGATATTTCCATGTTTATACAGATCGCGGTGTAGATATTTCCATGTTTATACAGATCGCGGTGTAGATATTTCCATGTTTATACCGATAGCGGTGTAGATATTTCCATGTTTATACAGATGACGGTGTAGATATTTCCATGTTTATAGAGATGGCGGTGTAGATATTTCCATGTTCATAGAGATAGCGGTGTAGATCTATCAATATTCAAAGAGATAGCAGTGAGGATATTTCCATGTTTATACAGATAGCAGTGTAGATATTTCCACTTTCATAGAGATAGCGGTTTAGATATTTCATATTTATACAGAGAGCGGTGTAGATATTTCCATGTTTATACAGATTGCGGTGTAGATATTTCCATGTTTATAGAGATAGCGGTGTAGATATTTCCATATTTCTACAGATAGCGGTGTAGGTATTTCCATGTTTATACAGATTGCGGTGTAGATATTTCCAAGTTTCTACAGATGGCGGTGTAGATATTTCCTTGTTTATACAGATAGCGGTGTAGATATTTCCATGTTTATACAGATAGCGGTGTAGATATATCCATGTTTATATAGATAGCGGTTTAGATATTTCCATGTTTATACAGACCGCGGTGAAGACATTTCCATGTTTATACAGATAGTGGTGCAGATATTTCCATGTTTGTACAGATGGCAGTGTTGATATTTCCATCTATACACAGATTACCATGTAGATATTTCCATTTTTATACAGATTGCGGCGCAGATACTTCCATGGATATGTAGATGGCGGTGTAGATGTTTCGATATTTATACAGATAGCGGTGTAGTTATTTCCATGTTTATATAGATAGCGGTGTAGATATTTCCGTATATATACACATGGCTGTGTAGATATTTCCATGTGTATACAGACGGCGGTGAAGATATTTCCAAGTTTATACAGATAACTTCGTAAGTTTTTCCATGTTTATACAGATGCCGGTGTAGATATTTCGATGTTTATAGAGATAGCAGTGGAGATATTTCCATGTTTATACAGATAGCGGTGTAGATATTTCCATGTTTATACTGATCGCGGTGTAGATATTTCCATGTTTATAGAGATGGCGGTGTAGATATTTCCTTGTTCATAGAGAAAGCGGTGTTGATTTTTCCATGTTTATAGAGATAGCTTTGTGGATATTTCCATGTTTATACAGATAGGGGTGTAGATATTTCCATGTTTATAGAGATGGCGGTGTAGATATTTCCATGTTTATACAGATCACGGTGTAGATATTTCCATGTTTATACAGATCGCGGTGTAGATATTTCCATGTTTATGCAGATCATGGTGTAGATATTTCGATGTTTATACAAATCGCGGTGTTGATATTACCATGTTTATAGGGATAGCGGAGCAAATATTTCCACATTTATACAGAGAGCGGTGTAGTTATTACCATGTTTATACAGATAGCGGTGTAGATATTTGCATGTATAAACAGTGGTCTGTGTATATATTTCCATGTTTAAACAGATGGCGGTGTAGATATTTCCTTGTTTATACAAACAGCGGTGTAGTTATTTCCATGTTTATACAGATAGCGGTGTAGATATTTCCATGTATATACAGATGCCTGTGTAGATATTTCCATGTTTATACAGATAGCGTTGTAGATATTTCCATGTATATACAGTTGGCTGTGTAGATATTTCCATGTTTATACAGATGGCTGTGTGGATATTTCCATGTTTATACAGATGACTTTGTAGGTATTTCCATGTTTATACAGATGACGATGTAGGTATTTTCATGTTTATAGAGATAGCTGTGTAGATATTTCCATGTTTATGCAGCTCGCGGTGTAGATATTTCCATGTTTATACAGATCGCGGTGTAGATATTTCCATGTTTATACAGACAGCAGTGGAGATATTTCCATGTTTATACACATAGCGGTGTACATATTTCCATGTTTATAGAGACAGCGGTGTAGGTATTTCCATGTTTATACAGATAGCGGTGCAGATATTTCCATGTTTATACAGAAGCCTATGCAGATATTTCCATATTTATACAGAGGGCTGTGTAGATATTTCCAAGTTTATACAGATGGCAGTGTAGATATTTCCATGTTCCTACACATGACTGTGTAGGTATTTCCATGTTTATACAGATGACTTTGTAGATATTTCCATGTTTATAGAGATAGCGGTGTAGATATTTCCATGTTTATACAGATAGCGGTGTAGATATTTCCATGTTTATACTGATAGCGGTGCAGATATTTCCATGTTTTTACAGATGGCAGTGTTGATATTTCCATCTACACACGGATGACTGTGTAGATATTTCCATGTTTATACAGATGGCGGCACGGATATTTCTATGGATATGTAGATGGCGGTGTAGATATTTCCATGTTTATACAAATAGCGTTGTAGTTATTTCCATGTTAATATAGATACTGGTGTAGATATTTCCATGTATATACACATGGCTGTGTAGATATTTCCATGTTTATACAGATGGCGGTGTAGATATTTCCATGTTTATACAGAGAACTTTGTAAGTATTTCCATGTTTATACAGATGGCGGTGTAGATATTTCGATGTTTATAGAGATAGCAGTGGAGATATTTCCATGTTTATACAGATAGCGTTGTAGATATTTCCATGTTTATACTCATCGCGGTGTAGATATTTCCATGTTTATAGAGATGGCGGTGTAGATATTTTCATGTTCATAGAGATGGCGGTGTTGATTTTTCCACGTTTATAGAGATAGCTTTGTGGATATTTCCGTGTTTATACAGATAGGGGTGTAGATATTTCCATATTTATAGAGATGGCTGTGTAGATATTTCTATGTTTATACAGCTCACGGTGTAGATATTTCCTTGTTTATACAGATCGCGGTGTAGATATTTCCATGTTTATACAGATCATGGTGAAGATATTTCCATGTTTATACAGATCGCGGTGTTGATATTACCATGTTTATAGGGATAGCGGTGCAAATATTTCCACCTTTATACAGATAGCGATGTACTTATTAGCATGTTTATACAGATAGCGGTGTAGATATTTCCATGTATAAACAGATGTCTGTGTATATATTTCCATGTTTAAACAGATGGCGGTGTAGATATTTCCTTGTTTATACAAATAGCGGTGTAGTTATTTCCATGTTTATACAGATAGCGGTGTAGATATTTCCATGTATATACAGATGGCTGTGTAGATATTTCCATGTTTATACAGATGGCTGTGTAGATATTTCCATGTTCATACAGATGACTTTGTAGGTATTTCCATGTTTATACAGATGGCGGTGTAGGTATTTCCATATTTATAGAGATAGCTGTGTAGATATTTCCATGTTTATACAGATAGCGTTGTTGATATTTCCATGTTTATACAGATCGTGGTGTAGATATTTCCATGGTTATACACATCGCGGTGTAGATATTTCCATGTTTATACAGATGGCGGTGTAGATATTTCCATGTTTATAGAGATGGCGGTGTAGATATTTCCATGCTTATAGAGATAGCAGTGTAGATATATACATGTTCATAGAGATAGCAGTGAGGATATTTCCATGTTTGTACAGATAGCAGTGTAGATATTTCCATTTTTATAGAGATAGCGGTTTAGATATTTCATATTTATACAGATAACGGTGTAGATATTTCCATGTTTATAAAGATTGCGGTGTAGATATTTCCGTGTTTATACGCATGACTGTGTAGTTATTTTTGTGTTTATACAGATGGCTTTGTAGATATTTACATGTTTATAGAGATAGCGGTGCAGATTTTTCCATGTTTATACAGATAGCGGTGTAAATATTTCCATGTTTATACAGATCATGGTGTAGATATTTCCATGTTTATACAGATACCGGTGTAGATATTTACATGTTTATACAGACCGCAGTGTAGGTATTTCCATGTTTATAGAGATAGCGGTGTAGATATTTCCATGTTTGTACAGATGGCGGTGTTGATGTTTCCATCTATACACAGAGTGCCGTGTAGGTATTTCCATGTGCATACAGATCGCATTGTAGATATTTCCGTGTTTATACAGATGGTGGTGTAGATATTTCCATGTTTATACAGATAGCGGTGCAGATATTTCCATGTTTGTACAGATGGCTGTGTTGATATTTCCATCTATACACAAATGACCGTGTAGATATTTCCATGTTTATACAGATGGCGGCACAGATATTTCTATGGATATGTAGATGGCGGTGTAGATATTTCCATGTTTACACAGATGGTGGTGTAGATATTTCCATGTTTATACAGAGAATATGTAAGTATTTCCATGTTTATACAGATGGCGGTGTAGATATTTCGATGTTTATAGAGATAGCAATGGAGATATTTCCATGTTTATACAGATAGCGGTGTAGATATTTCCATGTTTATACAGATCGCGGTGTAGATATTTCCATGTTTATACAGATCATGGTGTAGATATTTCCATGTTTATACAGATCACTGTGTTGATATTACCATGTTTATAGGGGTAGCGGTGCAAATATTTCCACATTTATACAGATAGCGATGTTCTTATTAGCATGTTTATACAGATAGCGGTGTAGATATTTCCATGTATAAACAGATGTCTGTGTATATATTTCCATGTTTAAACAGATGGCGGTGTAGATATTTCCTTGTTTATACAAATGGCGGTGTAGTTATTTCCATGTTTATACAGATAGCGGTGTAGATATTTCCATGTATATACAGATGGCTGTGTAGATATTTCCATGTTTATACAGATGGCTGTGTAGATATTTCCATGTTCATACAGATGACTTTGTATGTATTTCCATGTTTATACAGATGGCGGTGTAGGTATTTCCATATTTATAGAGATAGCTGTGTAGATATTTCCATGTTTATTCAGATAGCGTTGTTGATATTTCCATGTTTATACAGATCGCGGTGTAGATATTTCCATGTTTATACACATCGCGGTGTAGTTATTTCCATGTTTATACAGATGGCGGTGTAGATATTTCCATGTTTATAGAGATGGCGGTGTAGATATTTCCATGTTTATAGAGATAGCGGTGTAGATATATCCATGTTCATAGAGATAGCAGTGAGGATATTTCCATGTTTGTACAGATAGCAGTGTAGATATTTCCATTTTTATAGAGATAGCGGTTTAGATATTTCATATTTAGACAGATAGCGGTGTAGATATTTCCATGTTTATAAAGATTGTGGTGTAGATATTTCTGTGCTTATACACATGACTGTGTAGTTATTTCCATGTTTATACAGATGGCTTTGTAGATATTTACATGTTTATAGAGATAGCGGTGCAGATATTTCCATGTTTATACAGATAGCGGTGTAAATATTTCCATGTTTATACAGATCGTGGTGTAGATATTTCCATGTTTATACAGATACCGGTGTAGATATTTACATGTTTATACAGACCGCAGTGTAGGTATTTCCATGTTTAGAGAGATAGCGGTGTAGATATTTCCATGTTTGTACAGATGGCGGTGTTGATGTTTCCATCTATACACAGATTGCCGTGTAGGTATTTCCATGTGTATACAGATGGCATTGTAGATATTTCCATGTTTATACAGATGGTGGTGTAGATATTTCCATGTTTATACAGATAGCGGTGCAGATATTTCCATGTTTGTACAGATGGCGGTGTTGATATTTCCATCTATACACAGATGACCGTGTAGATATTTCCATGTTTATGCAAATGGCGGCACAGATATTTCTATTGATATGTAGACGGCGGTGTAAGTATTTCCATGTTTATACAGATGGCGGTGTAGATATTTCCATGTTTATACAGAGAACTTTGTAAGTATTTCCATGTTTATACAGATTGCGGTGTAGTTATTTCCAAGTTGATACAGATAGCGGTGTAGATATTTCCATGTTTATACAGTTAGCGGTGTAGAAATTCCCATGTTGATACAGATCGCTTTGTAGACATTTCTATCATTCTACAGATGTCAGTGTAGATATTTCCAAGTTTATACAGATGGCAGTGTAGATATTTCCATGTTTATACAGATGTCTGTGTAGATATTTCCATGTTTATGCAGATAGCGGTGTAGATATATCCATGTTTATACAGATGGCAGTGAAGATATTTCCATGTTTATACAGATAGTGGTGTAGATATTTCCATGTTTATACAGATGGCGGTGTAGATACATCCATGTTTCTGAAGATGGCGGTGAAGATATTTTCATGTTTATTGAGATGGAGGTGAAGATATTTCCATGTATATAGAGATAGAAGTGTAGATATTTTCATGTTTATAGAGAAAGCAGTGTAGATATTTCCATATTTATTCAGATAGTGGTGTTGGTATTTCCATGTTTATACAGATGGCGGTGTAGATATTCCCTTGTTTATACAGACAGCGGTGTAGATATCTCCATGTTTATACAGGTAGCGGTGTAGATATTTCCAAGTTTACAGAGATAGCGGTGTAGTTATTTCCATCTTTGCACAGATTGCCGTGTAGATATTTCCATGTTTACGCAGATAGCTGTGTAGATATTTCCATGTTTACACACATACCGTGGTTGATATTTCCATGTTTATACAGATTGCGTTGTAGATATGTCCATGATTATACAGATAGCTGTGTAGATATTTTCATGTTTATGCAGATAGCGGTGGAGATATTTCCATGTTTATAGAGACTGCGGTATAGATATTTCCATGTTTATACCCATAGCGGTGTAGATATTTCCATGTTTACAGAGATAGCAGTGTAGATATTTCCATCTTTGCACAGATTGCTGTGTAGATATTTCCATTTTTACACAGATAGCTGTGTAGATATTTCCAAGTTTACACAGATAGCTGTGTAGATATTTCCATGTTTACACAGATAGCATTGTATATATTTCCATGTTTATACAGATAGCAGTGTCCATATTTCCATGTTTATACAGATAGTGGTGGAGATATTTCCCTGTTTACACAGATAGCGATGTAGATATTTCCATGTTTATACAGATAGCGGTGTAGATATTTCCATGTTTATAGAGATAGCGGTGTAGATATTTCCATGTTTATACAGATGGCTGTGTAGATATTTCCATGTGTGTACAGATGGCAGTGTAGATATTTCCATGTTTATACAGATGGCGCTGTAGATATTTCCATGTTTATACAGATGGCAGTGTAGATATTTCCAAGTTTATACAGATAGCGGTGTAGATATTTCCATGTTTACAGAGATAGCGGTGTAGATATTTCCATCTTTGCACAGATTGCGGTGTAGGTATTGCCAAATTTACACAGATAGCGTTGTAGATATTTCCAAGTTTACACAGATATCTGTGTAGATATTTCCATGTTTACAGAGATAGCATTGTAGATATTTCCATGTTTATACAGATTGCGGTGTAGTTATTTCCATGTTGATACAGATAGTGGTGTAGATATTTCCATGTTTATACAGGTAGCAGTGTAGAAATTCCCATGTTTATTTTGATCGCTTTGTAGACATTTCCATCTTTCTACAGATGTCAGTGTAGATATTTCGAAGTTTATACAGATGGCAGTGTCGATATTTCCATGTTTATAGAGATGTCTGTGTAGATATTTCCATGTTTATGCAGATGGCGGTGTAGATATTTCCATGTTTATAGGTATGGCGGTGTAGATATTTCTATGTTTATAGAGATAGCGGTGTAAATATTTCCATGCTTATAGAGATGGTGGTGTAAGTATTTTCATGTTTATAGAGAAAGCGGTGTAGATATTTCCATGTTTATACAGATATCGGTGTAGATATTTCCAGGTTTATGCAGAGAGCGGTGTAGATATTTCCACGTTTTACAGATAGTGGTGTAGATATTTCCATCTTTATGCAGATAGCGGTGCAGATATTTCCATGTTTACACACATAGCCGTGTAGATATTTCTATGTTTACACTGATAGAGTTGCAGATATTTCCATGTTCATAAAGATAGCGGTGCAGATATTTCCATCTTTATACAGATAGCGGTGTGGGTATATCCATGTTTATACAGATAGCGGTGTGGGTATTTCCATGTATATACAGATAGCGGTGCAGATATTTCCATGTTTACACAAATAGCCGTGTAGATATTTCTATGTTTACACAGATAGAGTTGCAGATATTTCCATGTTCATAAAGATAGCGGTGCAGATATTTCCATCTTTATACAGATAGCGGTGTGGGTATATCCATGTTTATACAGATAGCGGAGTGGGTATTTCCATGTTTATACAGATAGCGGTATAGATATTTCCATGTTTATGGAGATGACTGTCTTGATATTTCCATGTTTATACAGCTTTCCGTGTAGATATTTCCATGTTTATTCAGATAGCGGTGTAGATATTTCCATGTTTATACAGATAGCTGTGTAGATATTTCCATGTTTATACAGACAGCAATGTAGATATTTCTATGTTTATAGAGATAGCGGTGTAGATATTTTCATGTTCATTCAAACAAGAGTGTAGATATTTTCATGTTTATTGAGATAGCAGTGTAGATATTTCCATTTTTATAGACATAGCGGTGTAAATATTTCGAAGTTTTTACAGATAGCGGTGTAAATATTTCCATGATTATACAGATAGCGGTGTAAATATTTTCATGTTTATAGACATAGCGGTGTAGATATTTCCATGTTTTTAGAGATTGCGGTGTAAATATTTCCATGTTTATACAGATAGCCGTGTGAGTGTTTACACGTTTATAGGGATAGCGGTGTAGATATTCCCACGTTTTACAGATAGCGGTGTAGATATTTCCCCGTTTATAGAGATAGCAGTGTAGATATTTCCACGTTTATACAGATAGCGGTGAAGATATTTCCACTTTTATACAGATTGCGGTGTAGAAATTTCCAAGTTTATACACATAGCGGTGCAGATATTTCAACGTTTATACACATACCGGTGTAGATATTTCCATGTTTATACAGATAGCGGTGTAGATATTTCCACATTTGTAGAAATAGCGATGTAGATATTTCCACGTCTATTCAGATAGCGGTGTAGGTATTTCCACGTTAATACAGATAACGGTGTAGATATTTCCAGGTTTATAGAGACAGCGGTGTAGATATTTCCATGTTTCTACAGATAGCAGTGTAGGTATTTCCATGTTTATAGAGACAGCGGTGTAGATTCTTCCATGTTTATACAGATAGTGCTGTAGATATTTACATTTTTATACAGTCAGTGGTGTAGATATTTCCATGTTTAAACAGATAGCCGTGTATATATTTCCATGTTTATACAGACAGCGGTGTAGATATTTCCATGTTTTACAGATAGTGGTGTAGATATTTCCATGTTTATAGAGATAGCGGTGTAGATATTTGCATGTTTATAGAGATAGCTTTGTAAATATTTCCATGTTTATACAGATAGCGGTGTAAGTTTTTCCATGTTTATAGAGATAGCGGTGTAGATATTTCCATGTTTATACAGATAGCGGTGTAGATATTTCCACATTTAAACTTATAGCGGTGTAGATATTTCCAGGTTTATAGAGTTAGCAGTGCAGATGTTCCCACGTTTGTAGAGATAGCGCTGTAGATATTTCCATGTTTTTAGAGATAGCGTTGTATATATTTCCACGTTTATAGAGATAGCGGTGTAGATATTTCCATGTTTCTAGAGACAGCGGTGTAGATATTTCCATGTTCATAGAGATAGCGGTGTTGATATTTCCATGTTTATAGAGACAGTGATGTAGATATTTGCGTGTTTATAGAGATAGCATTGTAGATATTTCCATGTTTATAGAGACAGTGGTGTAGATATTTCCAAGTTTATACAGATAGAGGTGTAGATATTTCCATGTTTATAGAGACAGCAGTGTAGATATTTCCATGTTTATACAGATAGCGGTGTAGATATTTCCATGTTTATAGAGATAGCGGTGTAGATATTTCCATGTTTATAGAGATAGCGGTGTAGGTATTTCCATGTTTATAGAGACGGCGGTGTAAATAGTTCCATGTTTATGAAGATAGCGTTGTAAATGTTTTCACATTTACAGAGATAGCGGTGTAGATATTTCCACGTTTACAGAGATTTTATGAAAAGTTATTTTATGAAGACCAAACAAGTCATTGGGGTACCTACCTTATATCATTTTTTACATTGAGAGTGTTAAAAATACCCCTACCCTAACCAAAACCCTGACTTATAGAGCCAGGAAAGGCCATGCAATAAAGGATTCTTGGGCTTGTATGCCTGATAACAAAAGCTTATCACAGAAGACTGCAAAAAACACAATCTTGCACAAAGCCCATTGCAACTTTGCACACAACAATGCTTTTGAAGGATATTTGCCCAACAACTGCCTGTCCAACCTGTGCCTGGCATCACCTTTGTTATTGATCTTTGTAGCCAAGGATAGTCATTTCCAAATGATCATATAATCTTCCTCATTTTTTCTTTTGTCTTCCTTTACCTCCGTGCATATGCATATAGTTTACTCTGGCTTGCCTGTTTCTATTGCAAGGCTCTGTTTCCAAACGAATATCTTTTTCTTGTGGAGAGCCTCTCTCTGTTTGTTATTTAGGTTGATAAGAGAAATGTGAACATTTGAGAGCTCAGGTAAAAGGCCTTAGTCTACAGTGAAACTTTTTTGCACCCTTAGATGCTTACTTCCACTACAACTTGCAGGTGGGCCTTGAAAAGTTCTTGGAATAAGTTTGAGCTTTGGTCTTCTCCGATTCATTTAGCATAGATTCTCAAAATGTGGTCCCTGGACCCACAGCATCAGCATCACCTGGAGATTGTTAGAAATGCAAATCATCGGGCCTCATTCCAGACGCTCAGCTCGAAACTCTAGGGGCATGGCCAGACCCTCTGTAGCTGAACAAGCCATCCAGGTGGTTTTGATGCAGCTAAAGTTTTGGAACAACTAATGTAGCCCCATTTGGAAAACTTGCCTCTACAGGCCTCCCTAGCTGGTAAGCTGCTAGCATTTTTTGTTTGTTTGTTTGTTTGTTTTGATACAGGGTCTTGCTCTGTTGACCAGACCGTGACCTCCTGGGTTGAAGTGAGGACTCAGCCTCCTGAGTAGCCGGGACTACAGGTATGTGCCACCACCATGCCCAACTACTTTTTGTATTTTTTTTTTTGTAGGGATGGGGTTTTAGCCCAGGCTAGTCTCAAACTCCTGGACTCAAGCAATCTGCCCACTTTGGTCTCATGAAGTGCTGGGATTATAGGCATGGGCCACCACTCCTGGCCCAAAGTTCATATTTTAACTACTAACCTAAATTATTTTAAAAACAAAATTCTCCTTGGACTCAAACCAGGTCAGAGTGACATGATCATGTGCCTGTTTTGTGCAGGGTGAAGTGAGATTATTATCTAGGAAATAGCTGAAATGTCCTGAGGGTGAAAAAGAGGAGCTGTGTTTTCAGCCAAATATGAGAACCAGGGCCACTGCCTGCCGCTGAACCCCAGCGGGGACCCCTACTTTGTGTTTATCTGTGGTGGCTATGCTTGCCCACCTGGGTGGGAACCCCGAGAATGACTCCAGACTTTTCCAGGGACTGCATGCCAGGGTATTTTTACAATTTATGTGTAGACTTTGTTCGGGTGGAAAAGTTATTTTATGAAGACGAAACAAGCAATTGGGGTACCTACCTTATGGCATTTTTTACATTGAGAGTGTTAAAAATACCCCTCCCCTAACCAAAACCCTGACAAATAGAGCCAGGGAAGGTCATGCAATAAAGGATTCTTGGGCTTGTATGCCTGATAACAAAAACTTATCACAGAAGACTGCAAAAAACACAATCTTGCACAAAGCCCATTGCAACTTTGCACACAACAATGCTTCTGAAGGATATTTGCCCAACAACTGCCTGTCCAACCTGGGCCTGGCATCACCTTTGTTATTGATCTTTGTAGCCAAGGATAATCATTTCCAAATGATCATATAATCTTCCTTATTTTTTCTTTTGTCTTCCTTTACCTCCGTGAATATGCATATAGTTTACTCTGGCTTGCCTGTTTCTATTGCAAGGCTCTGTTTCCAAACGAATATCTTTTTCTTGTGGAGAGCCTCTCTCTGTTTGTTATTTAGGTTGATAAGAGAAATGTGAACATTTGAGAGCTCAGGTAAAAGGCCTTAGTCTACAGTGAAACTTTTTTGCACCCTTAGATGCTTACTTCCACTACAACTTGCAGGTGGGCCCTGAAAAGTTCTTGGAATAAGTTTGAGCTTTGGTCTTCTCCGATTCATTTAGCATAGATTCTCAAAATGTGGTCCCTGGACCCACAGCATCAGCATCACCTGCAGATTGTTAGAAATGCAAATCATCGGGCCTCATTCCAGACCCTCAGCTGGAAACTCTAGGGGCATGGCCAGACCCTCTGTAGCTGAACAAGCCATCCAGGTGGTTTTGATGCAGCTAAAGTTCTGGAACAACTAATGTAGCCCCATTTGGAAAACTTGCCTCTACAGGCCTCCCTAGCTGGTAAGCTGCTAGCATTTTTTGTTTGCTTGTTTCTTTGTTTTGATACAGGGTCTTGCTCTGTTGACCAGACCGTGACCTCCTGGGTTGAAGTGAGGACTCAGCCTCCTGAGTAGCCGGGACTACAGGTATGTGCCACCACCATGCCCAACTACTTTTTGTATTTTTCTTTTTTTTGTAGGGATGGGGTTTTAGCCCAGGCTAATCTCAAACTCCTGGACTCAAGCAATCTGCCCACTTTGGCCTCACGAACTGCTGGGATTATAGGCATGAGCCACTGTGCCCAGCCCTGCCAGCTTTGTATAAGCTGAGGAGTTTTTAAAAATACCTAGACTCAGGGCAAACCCCAGACACTTAAGTCAGATTCTCTGGGAGGTGAAGCCCAGGCACTGGTATTTTTAAAGTCTCTACAGATGGTTCTAATGTGCTGCTAAGTTAGAGAACAGCTGATCTAGACCAGGCCTTTTCAAACTTAATGTGCACGTGAATTACCTGGACCTTGTTAAAATGCAGATTCAGTCTGCATAGGCCTGGGGTGGAGCCTGAGCTTCTGCATTTTTAACAAGTCTCTAGAGGATGCTGCTGCATCTGGGCTGCTAACTACACTTGGAGATAGGAGGTTCTGGAGAGCAGAGGAAAGAGCATGAACCATAACCTAGGGGCTGGTAGTCCTGACTTCCGAGCCAAGGTTTGCCTTTATGTGGCTGGCAACTTGCTTGGACTCCTACCTCAATTCTTTGGGCCCAAGGTTTGTCCTGCCTCAGAAGGATGTCAAGAAAATTGAGTGAGTAATGCAGAATTGTTTCTTAAAGTGTGTGCAGATGCTCCATGAATTTAGAGAGTATGTGGATGCACATTAGTAAATTTTAATAGTTGTGACCATCTTGTTATGAGTACTTAGAACAAGTAATAATGGCTTTTGATGTATAGTAGTAAGAAAGCTTCCTTTTAAAAGGCGTGTATTTAAGTTTCAAAAGTGGGTCTATTTAAAAATATATGAAATAAATAATAGTAGAGGTAATTGACAGATCAAAATTAGGAAGGCAGGATGAGAATGACACAAGTTTGGGAAATGCTGAGAAAGCAGATGCCCAAGGGCTATGAAAACTTAAAAAAATAGGTAGCACTTGATTTTGATTGGCTGAATGAGATGATGTGTTTGATCATTTATGGGGTTGGCATTTGGCAACATGCACTGGGTGGCTGGGATCACTGTTTATTAAAAAATATTTGAGTCTCCACTTTGCACTAGATACTCTTTTAGTCTCTTGGAAAAGGGATTGGGGGGCAGGCAGGATAAAAACAAATCATTTATGCCCACAAGAAAATTGCAGGAAGATAAAAGTCATGAAATAAACTCTATGCTTCTAATTTAATATATTTTATAGATTATGAGAAAAAAGTTTTGCTCACTATCAGCTAGGAAAGCTGTCTTAGCACAACCATTCATTCTTGCACAAATCAAAATCAAGACGAGCCAGATTTAATTTAATATTTTTTCACAGATTATGAGAAAAAAGTTCTAATTTAATTTTTTTATAGATTATGAGAAAAAAGTTTCGCTCTCTATCAGCTAGGAAAGCTGTCTTAGCACAACCATTCATTCTTGCACAAATCAAAATCAAGACGAGCCAGATTTAATTTAATATTTTTTCACAGATTATGAGAAAAAAGTTCTAATTTAATTTTTTTATAGATTATGAGAAAAAAGTTTCGCTCTCTATCAGCTAGGAAAGCTGTCTTAGCACAACCATTCATTCTTGCACAAATCAAAATCAAGATGAGCCAGAAGGCTCCATTCTGACAGCTTCTAATGGAGAAGCTACATTTACTGGACATGGGGAAAGTTGCTGGGCTCTAAGGACTGTGCATTTCTTGAACTAGATAAATGGTCTTGGTGTAGCATAATACCAAAACTTCTTGTCGCAGCCTGTAAGGACAGAACTCAATCAGCCTGAAAAGGAAGTCAGTGACTCCGACTCAACACAGGAATGTTCTGTGATTCCTAAAGAAGGATGTAGGAGTGTGGCACAATTCAACCACAGTCTGTGGCCCTGTGCCTCTGCCTTGACATGAGTGGGATTTCCCAGCTGGTCATTTTCTTCTTATCTAAGACATTGGGAACAAATTACTTGACCTCCTCTGGGCTTCAGTACTCCCACTCATCAAATTAGAGGACTGGGCAGTCGCTAGGCTCTCTTTAGGCATCATATTTTAGTTTCTGTGATTTTAAATTTGAGAAGGGGTGTCTAAGGGAGAATACATAGGGGAGGGGGAAAGGCTTAGTAAAAGTGTAGTTAGACACTGAATTTTTAAGAATTGCATTTTGTAATAATACCTTTACCTAATCAGGACTGACAATCTTACCTGATGACAGCACATGGAGGAATGGCTGCATTCAAAAATAAAAATGAAATAAAACAAGACCTTATTTGAACTTAGCAATAATGCTGATTCCTCTTTTTGATTTGAGGAGGTTATAGCTGTTGTAAATGCTTGAATTGGGTCTGCCTAGGCAAAACAGAGTCAAGAGTCCATGTCGGATGAATTTTAACAATGTAGACAATAGAAAGGGTTGCTTAAACTGCCCCTCTTTTACCAAAACACATTTACAAATGAAAGAACAACACTTCCATTTTTTAAAAACATTTTTTGAGATGAAGTCTTGCTTTGTCACCCAGAGTGGAGTGCAGTGGTGCGATCTTGGCTCACTGCAAACTTTGCCTCCCGGGTTCAAGTGATTCTCCTGCCTCATCCTCCCGAGTAGCTGGGACTACAGGCGCCCACCACCATTCCTAGCTAATTTTTGTATTTTTAGTAGAGACAGGGTTTCACCATGTTGGCCAGGCTGGTCTCGAACTCCTGACCCCAGGTGATCTGCCGAACTCGGCTTCTGAAAGTGCTGGGATTACAGGCGTGAGCCAACAGGCGTGGCCAAAAAATTTCCATTTTTAATTGCAGGGTCTGGGGAATTAAAATGCATCCGTAATTTCTTGCATCTCTCCGCTCGGGCTTGCATGAATGCAGAGGGATGGGGAGGACTTCTTGAGGCAAGCATCCCCCTCTTGTCGCCTGCCATCTGAAGAGAGAGGGCTGTGATTTATCTCACTTTAATCAGGAAGGACCCGATGGGTGGATGGAGAGGTCTGACGGCTTTGTTGCTCCATGTGGGAAAGAAACGGACAGAGTGAATTTGTGTATGATCCCTAAGGAGAAAGCGTCTTTGTGCTCTATTTCATTTTGACCTGGAGCCCCTGAAAGCAAGCTAGTTACAAGTTGAAATAGGCCATTTCTAAAGTGTGATTTTGTTTGTGTATGAGCCTTGATTACAAAGGGGAAAAAAACCCGCTTAATTTACATACACCACATGTAGCGCAGGATCCCCTGGGCTGTCTTTTCAGGTATCAGGAAACTTTGATGAAAGTCTCTTGCCTCATCTAGGACTCATTTGATATTGTTTAGCAGAGCCTGGTATTAACATTTCCTTCCAACTGTTTACTGGAATCTGTGTGTTCCCTTCAAGTGATGCATACTAGGTGCACAGGCTTCCTGCCACTGTCATCCTAATCTTTCCATGCAGACAGGAGCAGAGGGGAGAGCGCTGAGCCAGGCCCCAGCTTGCTTTTCTTTCCTGACACAGCCCGGCTCCGCTGCACTTCTCAGCTCTTGCTCTAGGTGGTGCTGTTTGACCATTTTCTTCATGTGACCCTCCACTCGGTAATATAAATTCATTAGGAGGATGACCTGATATCAAAAAAAATTCCTTTTGATTAGTAGAATCAACTTGTTCCTTCACACGATACTCTTCCCACTGAGACACATGGAGACAATTCTGACTCCAGGTTTGCAACCTTGAGATTTCTCTCAGATGCAATAAAAAAAACAAAAAAGCATTTTGAGTGGCACAGTGATGCCTAGTGCATGATCATGTTTGTCTGCTCAAACATTAAAGGGAAACTTGTGGGTTTGAGGATGCCCAGCAGCACGACAGCTGCCAATGTAAATGAGCCGTATAGAGAGAGAGGGGGCGGGAGGGGACTACAAACTTCAGAATATGAGCTGTTCGTTTATAAGTTAAAAAAAAAAAGTCAAAAGGGAGCCCAGGATGGTGCAAGAAAGAGGAGAAAGGAAGATTTTCCTTGCAGCTAATCAGGAGAGTTCATAAGGGCTGATTACATGAGTGGAAGCCTTAAGTTCTTTTTTTTAAAAAATGTGAAAATTTGCATGTATGTATGTATGTATGTATGTATGTATGTATGTATAGCTTCGTGTATTACCATTATTATTGCAATCAGCAAATGGATTTACTTCCTTTATCTCATGGGCTCCTTCCCACTCACTTCTGGCATCACATTTTCCTTTCTCCTTCATCCCAGAACATCAAAGAACAGATGCGCTTCCTAACCCTGGCTCCAGGGGACTTTATACATTGTAAACAGTGCACCTCTAACGTGGTTCACCGCTTAGAGAACGTGTGTCCCATTTTAAAACTGTGACTCCTTTATATTTTGCAGTGCTTATTTTAATAAGAGACATTGGACTTGTGACATATTTTTCATGGAGGAGTGAGCTTAATGGTTGAAAGTAATCGATAAACTTGTTTTTCCTCTGATGCCATCAGCCAAGATCCTATGGCAATAGTAAGAGGATGACACTGGGCTGGCACCCCCTCCATAACATATTTGGACCATGTTTTCCCCCCAGAATGCACATGCAATAGCTTTGGTTTGGTAAGAGAGAGATGGTGTACTTGGTTTCCTTCTGTCACACTTTTGGTGAAATGAATTAGACTTTTAAATCAGGAAATTCAGTGAGATGAGTTAGATTTTTACACAAGAGCAGTGGAGGACTTCCAGCTGGTTGGGGGAATGATATGGAAATATCTTGCTAAATCAGGGTCTGGTGGAATGCTGCTCCCCTTGCAGGCTCCTCTTCACAGGGAGCAATCTGTGGGTTGCTTATAGAACAGAGCGAGCAGGAGGCATAGCATGGTCTTGCTCAGGGGAAGACCCGGTGTTCAGATGTTTGTCATTAGGAACTGGGTGTGGGCTTTTTCAAGTTAAACTGAAGCAGCAGTTCTATTAGGAAGAGCCTCCCAGATCAGCATCTTCTGTTTCTGGATACTCTCCCTTTGAAAAGCCAGATTTCAGCAAAAAGCTTTGCTAATGGTGAAATTGCACAACTGAAACCCTATGGGAGCAATGGGAAAGATGGAGAAAGAGGTGGTTATATCATGTACTTCAACAGTTTATTTAGAGGCTGTTGACGTTAGAATAACAAGCCAAGACAAACAAAAATACTCATTTGGGATGAAAATATTGTCTTTTCATGTTATTATAGATAGCTGAGTCCTAAGACTTCTACAGAAACACATTTTCCTAATGAGTGACTGATTTTTCTGGTTGTGCAAGTAATGTCCAAATTATTGTACAAATTTTTGGCTCAGGAGCAAACATTGTATTGCATATTGAGCTAATCACTTGCCCTTTCTAAGGTAAGCCCTTACCTCTGCTTTCCCTTCATCTTGTCATTTCTGTTTGTTGGGTACAGGTTTCCTGTTGGTTCTTTCTGTTGGCTCTGATGTAACATGAATGAAGTTCTTAACATCCTTTCAGACATAAACACAACTTAGCTCATTGTTTCTGAGTTCATATAGAGGTTTTATTGCCCCTGAGACTTTCGTGTCAGACAGCTGGATGTTGCTGTGTTCAAGGCTCTATCTGTTGATTTTGTATCCTACAACTTTACTGATTTCACCTATCAGTTCAGTTCTAACAGTTTTCAAATTGTATTTATTTGTTTTTGTTTTTTAAATATTGTATGTTTCATTTTAGAGTCAGGAGGGTAGATGTACAGGTTTCTTAAACAGATATATTGCATGGTGCTGAGGTTTGGGCTTCTAATGATCCCACCACCCAAGCAGTGAGCATAGTAATCGATAGGTAGTTTTTCAACCCTTGCTCCCACCATCCTTCCCTCCCACCTTTGGAGTCCCCCAGTGTCTATTGTTCCCTTCTTTGTGTTGAGTTCTAACCTTTTTTTAGTGAAGTTTGTAGGGTTTTCTATATATAACAAGATCATGCCGTCAGTAGAGACAGTTTCACTTCTTCCTTTCCTATTAAGATGCCTTTTATTTCTTTCTTTTGCCTAATTACCCTGAGAAGTGGTGTCTGTGGGCATCCTTGTTTTGTTCCTGATGGTAGAGGAAAAGTTTCAACTTTTCACCATTGATCATGGTGTTAGCTATGGGTTTGTCATATATGGCCTTTATTTTGTTGGGATACAGTCCCTCAATACGTGATCTGTTGGGTGTTTTTTTTTTCACCATGAAAGGGTTTCGAATTTTGTCAAAACTTTTTCTATATCTATTGTGATAGCCATATAGTTTCTATCCTTTATTTTTCTAATATGGTATATTATATGTATTGATTTGCTTATGTTGAACCATGACATGATCATGGTGAATGATTCTTTCAATGTGCTATTGAATTTGGTTTGCTAGGATTTTGTTGAGGATTTTTGCATCTATGTAGATCAAGGATATTGGCCTGTCATTTTCCTTTCTTGTAGTGTTCTTGTCTGGCTTTGGAATCAGGGTAATGCTGGCCCTGTAAGATGAGTTTGGAAGTATTCCCTCCACTTCAGCTTTTTGGAAGAGTTTGAGAAGGACTGGTATTAGTTCTTCTTAAAATATTTGGTAGAATTAATCTGGGAAGCCATCTGGTTTTGGGTTTTTCATTGATAGGAGACATTTTCTTACGGATTCAACCTCCTTGCTTGCTATTAGTCTGTTCAGATTTTTAAATTTCTTCATGAGTCAATCTTGGTAGGTTTTATGTGTCTGGGAATTTATCCATTTCTTCTAGATGATCCAATTAGTTAGTGTGTAATTATACCTAGCAGTTTCTTAGGATCCTTTGTATTTCTGTGATATTGGCTATGATGTTTCATCTTTCATTTCTGATTTTATGCTCTATTGAAAACATGAGGCATAGCAGGTAGGGGGCACTGGTCAGGACTTGGGGTATAAACTGGCAGATGTTAAGGTGGGTGATTCTGGTTAACTCAGAAACTCCAAAGTCCCGTGTGGAAGAATTAACTGCCGGTACTCACCTAGTAATGTATATCCTTGGTCAAAAAAGATCCAGCTGAGAATGTTGGATGAAGGGACCAAATCAATATTCATCATTATATTGAAAACAAGTCAGATTGGCTGTGGTCTTTTGACAGCAGGTCAGTGGCTGAGTCTATTTGAACAAAGTTAGGGCAGGTTCAAGGGAGAATCCTGAGATCGGTATTCTTTGTTCCATACAAACTTGCCTTTCAGTTTCTTCTCCCCATGCCTCCAGGATGTCCCTGCACGGCCCGTAGGGCCCCCTCCTTCAGTACCTTGCCTTACGAAGGGGAGAAAATGAGTTTTCCAATGTTAGCATATATTTAGCCTTCCAAAATTTTCTATTTCTATTTTAGGGGAGATCTAGGAAAACAGCAGATTACTCTAAATCCCCAGGTAAAAATCTGAAATGGTGGAATTTCATATGACCAGGAGACATATTTTGGGGCAAGTGGGCTTTTCACAATCACTTGGACATGAAGGCATCTGCTTCTTCTATGCCTAAAATAGTCCTTCAATGTAGTAGTTTAATTCCTCTTCCTCTTTTTCAAATTTCAAGACAATACATGTAGTGACTGAACAATTTGGATCCAAGTTTCACTATTTAACTGCCAGTGTGACCTTGGGCGAGTCACTTAATCTTTTCAAGGCTCAATTTCATCATGTAAAGTAGAAGTACAAACAATCCCTGACTTAGAATATTTTGACTTATGATTTTTCAACTTTAAGATAGTTTGAAAGCAATACACATTCAGCAGAAGCTGTACTTTGAGTACTCATACAACCATTCTGTTTTCCACTTTCAGTACAGTATTCATTATATTACATGAGATATTCAAAGCCCACTTTATTATAAAATGGGCTTTCTGTTAGATGATTTTGCCTAACTGTAGGTTAATGTGAGTGTTTAAGGTAGGCCGAGCTAAGCTATGATGTTTAGTAGGTTAAGTGTATTAAATGCATTTTCAGCTTACAATATTTTCATAAGTTTATTGGAATATAACCCCATTGTAAATTGAGGGGTATTTGTAATAATGATATCTCTTCAAGGAGACTTTGTGAGCCTCTCATAGGAAAATGCATACACAGATGCATATAAATATATAATCTTTCTTTTCCATACATATGATATTCTTTAAGGATATTCAAAAATCTGGAAACAGTTGCCTCCAGGGAGATAAATGGTAGTGGGTTGGGAAACTTTTAACTGTATACGCTTTTGTACCTTTTGCATTTTGAATCAGATGAATGTATAATCTACATAAAATATTAAGATTAAAACATCACCGAATAACTTATCAGGAGTTTGGTGAACATAAGGGAAGGCCTCCTATGGTGGCTGTATTTTATTCAGTGTTGGTCACTGTTGGGCACTTCATAGAGCTTATTTCATTTCATCCTTACAAGCGCCGTAGGAGGAAGGGGCCCCAGAGGGATTCATGGTTAGAATAGCAGAGTAGGAGCATTTGGCAGCTATATTCTGTGTAGGTGATAACTTTAAAGATATTTCTGTTATAAAATGTTTCAAACATACAAAAAATATAGAGAAGCAGTTCTCTATAGTTATTAAATATTCTTAATGGGTAGTCACAGAAATTATCATCCAAAGTGGGATATTCTTGAGAGAAAAAGGAGGTTCTATTTATAATTATGGTGGGATAACAAACTTAAGATGAACAGCTCTGGAGAAACTGGGTTGTATGGTTCCTGGAAAAAAAGGATTACTGTAAATGTGAGTCCCGCCTTGTGCTTCTCTCTGTCCCACCAAGAAAATATGATCTTGATACAGATGTTCATTGTGTCAAGGCAACCATGGCAACCATGATCTAGATACACTGTTCAAGTTTTATGCTGATCCTACATATATATGTCTCAGGAACTTTCCAGCGTTTCCTTTGAGTGCTTCTAAATTTTGCATAAATGGTATGTTGTCCCTTGTCTCTTTTTAAAACCAGTAAGCCATTTTCCCTTCTTTTCCTGGAAAATTAAAGGAACAAAGACCAGGAAATAACAATGTATTAGCTAAGGTTCTGTTGATTGAAAGCAACAGAACCTAATTCTGGCTAGCTTAAACCATGCTAGGATTTAATGAAGAATACTGCAGAATCTTAGATATCTTATGACTGGGAAAGAGGAGGTTCAGGCAGTTCCTGGGATGTCAGCAACAGGTAGCTGTCAATTAACTGCCCCCACACCACCCACTGCTGCCGTCATCAATATAGCCCACCAAGATGGTTCCCAGCCTCTGTACGTCTGGGTTCCGGTGTTCAAATTCTAGAGACAGCAAGAGAAATCCCATTGAGTCAGGGATCCTTCCCTGGGTCACACTCCCTGCATATGGTCAGAAATGCAGGATTATGTACTAAAGACACAGCTAAAGAGGACCCACTTCACTGTTTTGGGACCATTTGCAGGGGAGGCAAAATTGTGAGCTACTCACTTAAAGAGGTGACAACCATAAGTTTGCAGGGAAAAAAAAATTGGAGAAGAGAAGGATAACACTATCCTACGGTTTCTTCTGAAAATGGACGAAGGGAACAGCATTTCCATTTGGAAATTCTCTCCTGGCATTTCAATATTTATGGATTCTGAATTCTGAGAAAAATCAGTTGAGAAATTAGGAAAATGGGAAGGAACATTCTAATTTTCCTGTGAAAATTACAGCTTAATAGTCAGTATAGAGAACTTACTGGCTTGAAGAAATGCACTGACTTCAAGTCAAGCAAGATGAGGAAGCACTGACATGTGGAGATGAAAGTTAAGGTGAACAGGACAGGAGCAGTAAAGGAGCCTCAGTCAGACTTTCTTGTATCTGTTGCTGTGTTACAAGTGTGTGTTCATGGCCTTGTCCACTGCTAACAGTGAACCATTTCTGCAAATAAATATTAATGTGTTCCTAGGCATAGTATATGTTTTACAAATCCTATGAGAGGTTTTCTAAGAAATGCCAAGTTTTAGAAACAAAATATACCCTTAAATCGGCAATTTTGACAGTTGCTTCTTTCTAGTGCTATTCATCTTGCCAGGAGATCAGAATGTTATGTTATTTAAATGGTATTGGAGGGGATGATTGATGCCTTGTATAACAATGTCATGTAAACAACGATTAAAGCATTAAGTATTTGTGGTGTTACCTTTCAATCTTTAAAGGACTTTTCTTTAGCATTTATTTTGTGATAACATTCATTTCTTTTTAATGTTTTCTCTATTAATGCTATTGGATTTTATAATCTTGTTACAATATGTTGGCTCCTAATAATAAGAAATCATCATTTGTTATCATATCTCTTTAAAACAGAAGACTACTAAAACTTTTCATATAATCCTGTTACAGAAAAAAACGACTATTTGCTTGTTATTATAGTCATTTATTATTTTTCAAAAACTTGTAAGTGAAGTGTTATGAAAATCATATGAATTTGGGAATTCCCAAGCATTCTCAGAAATTCTATTTCCTTGTTCCCAAATCCCAATGATTAATATCTGCCAGGAGTCGGAAAACAGTGAAAGGAAGTAACATCCTATGTTGGATACCTGGTAGGGTTAGTGAAGAAACGTTATTGCTGAGCTCTGTGTTACGCTCACGAATGATGCCATTGAGGAAGTCACGCTTGTTGAAAGGAACGCAGATACACAAAGAGTTTTGCTGCTGTCTGTTGGATAAGAACCCCCTGGTCGATTTCAGCTCCTACTGCAAGTTACAAAAATCAATCCAATGATAAATGAAAAGTGCCCAGTGTGCTGGGAAATAACTTATTTTTTGGCTTCAGAGGAAATTTTAGAAACAGTGCCAAGTGAAACGTAAAAACAAACTACGAAGACGTTCATGAATTTCCCTCTGAAGCTGACAGCCGTATTTTAGCAGATGGAACTCCTACTATTAGCCCAACTCTTGGGTTGAAACAGTGTGTCCAGGAAACCCTATGTTAAAATGCAATGTGTTGGGGATATTGTTCCTCTATTTGCTTGAGTTAATTTTCAAATTAGTGTACTCTTGCTTAGCTGTGCTCTGAGGGAATGAACAAAAGATTGGTAAACTCTGATGGAGAACACTGGTCAGGCAGGGCACATAGAATCCCTGGGGATGGTGGTTCCTGGCAAATGGGGGAGGAGGACCTGAGCCAGGCTTGGGCTGGGCTGGAGGAACATGAAGATGGGATCTACTCACAACCCCCAAAACTGAGGGGTCCTGGTAACACATTATTTCACCATCAGCCATGCAAATTTATTATTTTTATGGATAAAATAGCTTTAAAAAACTAATTTACATTGAAATGTTAAAATATTTATATAGAGATTAGAAATATTTATATAGAGATTATTGGGAATCCCCTCCTAAAGCCCAAACATAAAAACTACCAAAAAAAGAAATTCCGTGTAGGCTAAGATTGCAAATGACTGATGGAATGTCATTTAAATTAAACATGGAAAATATATTTCCTCTTTAATAAAGATCTAAATTCTATTCTTTTTAGGAGCCTTCAGAAATGAAATTCAACTATTAAAAAAAGTATAGAGAAGCCTTTAGAAAAGAAACTTTTCTTTTGCTGTATTATATATTAAAGAACTTTGATGAGAATAGTTCTAAAGTGTTTAATACTCGATTCCACTGATGTTTCTAGGTATTGTGGGGAACACCTAGAAATTAAATCTTCATCTTTGGCAGATCAGAGGCCTATTATTTTTAGGTAAAACAATTAAAATCTGCTTTTAATAAATCACAAATTTTGCAAGTTAGCCATTAATAGTAAGTGCTTTTCAAAGTTTGGCCCAATACATGAAAAAGCCAGAAAAACATACCTGCATTAGTTTTGCCCATCACCTTCTTATGCTGGCCTCAGGAGATTTATTAACAGCATTCAATATTTTAGGTAGGCTGGATGTGGTGGCTCATGCATGTAATCCCAGCCCTTTGGGAGGCTGAGGTGGGAGGATGGCTTGAGACCAGGAGTTCAAGACCAGCCTGGTCAACCTAGTGAGCCCCTCGGTCTCTCTGAAAAGAAAAAAAAAATTAGGTATCCTGTGGCTACCTCCAAAAACAAACTCCAGAGGAACTGAATTTTCTTTTTTATTTCATGTGTTGGGATAATGGCTTCTTTTGCAGTTACTTACGAAGAATTTAAGGGTCAGTAAAAATATTTTTTCATCCTTAATAACATGAATTCTCTAATTTGTGTGTGATATAATGCTAGATATTGTGCCAAAAGTGTTACATAGACATAATCCATGCCCATTTTCAAAGATAATACTAATATAGAGAATAAGAATCATTATTATTGTAGTAATTATTATTTTAGTAATAGTAGTAATAATCAAAACAATTACATCAAACACTTATTAAACCCTTATTATGTGATAGGTACTGTGTAAGCAATTTCCACATATTAGCTCCTTAAATGTGATCACTAACCCCATGAGGTAGGTAGCATTATGTCCATTTTATAGATGCAGAAACTGAGCTTTGAAGAGGGAAAGCAACTTGCCCAAGGCCATGCAGGCAGTCATTGATAAGGGTGGGGAGCGAGAAGTTGAAGTCTGAGATGTAAGTTCACAGACACGAGTACACAAACACGTACAAGATACTCGTATGACATGTGGGGTTGCTTGAAATATGTAATTGACTTTCCCCAGCACAAGAAAGTGTTTGGACAGATTTCAAAGGGATCTAACACTTCCTCAGAGGACTGCCCTACGACATTTTTCCGTGTGCTTTTCTGCCTCTTGTCCTATACTTTTGGCATTTCTTCTGCTCTTAGAGGCAATGAGTCAACAGCATATTTTTAGCACCTCCTGTGTGCATAGAAGTGGCCCCTGACTCAATGGGAGTGTATAACTACCATGGGCCAAATCAGTGTGCTTTCCTGTTAGCCAGGGGATTATAGAAGAACACGCTCCCCTGATTCCAACAGAACTTGCTGCCACTCTGATGTCTTCATTGTAAGGCCTCTAAATGAATGTTCAAGAAATTCATGTTAAAGGCACGTGTCATATGTGTAACTTGGAAACATTTGTGTACTTGTCTCTGTGTCCTTACACCTCAGGCTTCAACTCTTGTTTTTACCTTTATCAATGACTACCTGTGTGCTGTGTGGCTTTGGACCAATTGCTCACCCCCTCTAAAGCTCAGTTTCTGCATCTGTAAAATGGATATAATGCCATATATACATAGATATAGATATACATACACCAATATATATACACACACATATATGTGTGTATATACATATATATATAATATACAAACTGAAATATATAGTTATATAAATATTTCAGTTTAAGTTTCAAAAATCACTGGAGGGTATTTTTATAATACCCTTCAGCAATTTTACCTGCTGCCTTTGCACATTCTGGTGAATTTCTAAATGGAAGTCTGATAGAGATTAATCTTTTAATGCATCATAAATAAAAAAGAAAATCACAGAATGATGTAGCTGGAGAGGACCTTGGGGATCTAGTGTTTCATGAAAGATTAATGTCCTTGATCTGTTTGTAAGTGTTTTGGAAAAATCTTCCATGGTCAAATAAAACTTGGCAATGTTGGATTAAAGTTAAATAGGTTTTTTTTTCCTGCAGAACTTCATAGTCTTTAATATGCTAATATGTTTTGTGAATCTACAAGGAATGAAGTGTTTCAATGCTTATTTTACCCAGATTCTCATTTTGGTACAGGCTGGTCAAGCTGAGTCAGATAGTATATTCTCTAGATGGAGATGATGGCTGATGCCTTTTTGAGAGCAAGAGAGTCCCCAGGGGACGCAAGGGTATATCAGTTGCTCCATTTCATGCCAAGGATCCTCAGTCTTTAGAGGCTCAGAGAAGGCTGAAAGGCTACTCTAGGCTATCAGGGCTACCATTCATTGTGACCCATGCTACAGAGAAGCTTTGAGCTCAGTGCAAAGGAGTGACCAGCCCTTGAGAATCAGGAAAATTTATTTATTCCTGACCTAGTCCACTGAGGACATACAAGGAATGGGGCAGGGGAGTGTCACCAGCTATGGTTACAAGCTAGTCTGATTCTCTTTCATTAAGAAAACTGGTCCCTGTGAGTTTAGATTGGGAAGCACCAGGTTAAAAAATTTTTAGGCCAGGAGTGGTGGCCACTGTACTCCAGCCTGGGTGACAGTGTGAGAATCTGTCTTAAAAAAAAAAAAAAAAAAGTTAAGTGATGTCTTCTGTTGAGGACCTCTCAGAACTTTTAATATGAAAGTGTGCATTGTGAAGAATGGGAGTAGAGTGTACAGGAGTTTTAAAAGCTACTTGGTCATGAAACTCTTGCTTTGTGCAGGATTCGAGGGGCACTAACATTCTGAGGAAAATATTTTGGGAAACATTGATCTAATCCAAACTTCTCATTTTACCAGCAAACAACTGTGGGGCCCTCTAAGTTTCCTTTCTCCATCATTGTGACAAATTCATTGGAATTAATTCAATCAAACCTGGGGTCAGCTTTGAAGAGATTTATTTAGCAGGTAAATCTGTTTTGTACATTTTGAGGGAGTTCTGAGTTTCCATAGTCAAAAACCACAGATCAATTTAACCAACCTTTATGGAATATCACCTATGGCCCAAAGACCCTTTAGCTACAGTGATGGTCTACAAAAATATAAACTGTAATTCTTGCAATACAGGAGATTAGTAATAATGGTAAATATAATGATGATGACACCATGAATAGCTAACATTTATTGAATGCCTTTCTATTAGTCAGGCACTTTACTAAGTATTTTAATCCTCCCAACAATTTATGAGGTAGGGATTATAATAATGCCCATCTTATAGTGAGGACACTGAGGTTAGGAAATTATCCTAGCCTAAACGTTAAGTGTAAGCATGAATAGAAAGGTGTTATCAGCCTATAAGACATTCCTTTATGAGTGACACAAAATCCTATATAAATCCAGAGAAAAGAAAAGTGGTTTTAGAAGTCCTTGATCAGTGAGTGTGAAGCATGTGGTGGCCCGGTTACTGTTTGTTTGCCCATCTGTCCTCCCTCTGGGGATCAGCACCCCCTTACTTTGGAAGAATTGTTTTCCTTTTCACTGTAAGGTTCTTTCTGGCTATGCGATGGGGCACATTGCCTCAAACTAGCCCTGTTCCAGTCTTTGAGAACCTTGAAATTGGAACCAAGGGAAGAGGATTGCCTCTTGAATGGTAATTCTCTAAAATCTAGTCTGAGGTGCTGGTGCCTAATCCCTGGGTCTGTGGAAGGAGCTGGGCTGTGAGAGGGGAGAATGATGTTGATGTCAAGAGAGAGGCAGGTGCTAGGAGCAGAGAGATGGAGGCCTGGAGGGTTTCTGGGCTTCTCTGAGGCTTAGGGTTTGGATCATTGTCTTCATTACTGGAACAAAGGATTTACCATACCTGCTCTTCTGGGAATGAAACTGTCCTGCTTTGCAAAATAAAGTGTCATTAGAAAGAGATCTTAAAAACCCCACACCATAGACAGGTGCACAGATCCGTAGAAGTGTTAAAGTTCTGTGTGTTGGATGCTAAGCCAAGACTCTTAAGTATGTTCTAAAGAGAAACTGGTGTGTGTAGGCTGTGCACTCCCAGGGAGATAAAAAGTTAGGAACTTTATGGGTTGGGCTTGGTGGCTCCCACCTGTAATCCCAGCACTGTGGGAGGCTAAAGTGGGCACATTGATTGAGCTGAGGAGTTCGAGACCAGCCTAGGCAACATGGTGAAACCCCATGTCTACAAAAGCTACAAAAATTGGCTGGGCGTGGTGGCATGTACCTGTAGGTGGGAGGATCGCTTGAGCCCAAGAGGGAGAGGGTGCAGTGAGCCATGATTGTGCCACTGCACTCCACCTGGGTGACAGGAATTTTATGGGGAATGGGATCTTGGAGACTGAGTAGAGACTAGAGGAAAAAAAAAAAAAAAACTACCTCCCCAACTGGCCACACTATACTTTTAAAAAAATGTTAATTGACAAATTAAAATTGTATGTATTTACGGAGGTATAATGTGATGTTATGATATATGTATACATTGTGGAATAATTAAATCCAGAGAATTAATAGATTCATCACCTCAAAACCTATCTTTTTTGTGGTGAGAACATTTGAAATTTATTGTCTTAGCAATTTTGAAATACACAATACTTCATTGTAAACCACAGTCACCATGCTGTGCTGTAGATCTCAACAAAATGTATTCTTCCTGTCTCAACTAAAACATTGTACTCTTTGACAACATTTCCCCATTCCTCTCACCCCCTCCAAAAACACCCATTCTTTATGTTGAAGAGAATGGCTAAAAAGTCCCAGCAGGTTTCAACTGACAGCTTCAGTGGTTGTCCCATCACACTTCAATGTTATTAATAGAAAGGGGAGGGGCAATACATAATTCGGACAGGCAGAAAGTACCATTGTAACCACTTTCCTGACTTCACAGAAAAAGTCCTCTTGTTTTCATCTGTAAAATGGGAACTGCGTGAATACCATTATTCTTTTCTTCAGCCTCCAAAGAAAAAACAGATGCAAAGCCTTTTATCAATTGCAAAACAGTATACAATGTGTGTTATTACTCACAGTTGTCTTACTGTGACCAAACACTTTATAAGCCTGCGGCAAGTCAGCCTTACTCTCAGGAAGTGGACAATATTTGGGGAAGGAGAAGCAGCAGGATCTTTCAGGACAGTAGCCTTGGTGGGTCCAAAAATTCCTTGAGCGAAATGGGAGACAAAACTTTCTTCCTGCTTTGCGGTTTATCCTTTTAGTCTTGTCTCTCTTCACTCCTATTTTCTATGGAGAATTTCCTGGTTTTGGAGTTTGGGTGCGTTTTATGGAGAGGAGGCAGAACATCTTTAGCTCCAGCAGAATGAAAGGATACATGCAAAGGAACCTAGCACAGTATGTGGTACCCAGTTCCCCTTTAATTTGGCTTTATTCATTCACTCCTGGTAGGGCATTAATAAGGGATTTAGCCCCCTCCTATTGAAAACGATTAATTCAGGGAAGAGTTCAGGCAGTGTGGACAGATACAGTGTAGGCCAAGCCTGTTTCTAAGGCAGGAGCTGGGTAGGGAGGGTGAGAAGGGCGAGAAGAATAGGGAAATATGTGTCGTCTGTGTTGCTGCTGTTGCAACCACCACAACAAACAAACAAGTGAAAAAAAAAAAAAAAGAATTGTCCATACCGGAAAGTGTGCTGTTTTGGAG
This sequence comes from Pan troglodytes, assembly GCF_028858775.2. NCBI lineage: Eukaryota > Metazoa > Chordata > Mammalia > Primates > Hominidae > Pan > Pan troglodytes. The sequence continues at coordinate 1,651,743 of NC_072405.2, read as the reverse complement.
GAGGCTGGGGAAAGTGTGGATGGCTCGAGTGGGTCCTGTTGGATTGAAGTCTGACAGTGGTGATTCCCTTCAACAAATGCTCGGGGTGGGAGGGTACACACACACACACACACACACACACCACATGCAGCGCCCAGCCTCCGATTTCAGCGATGGCAGGAGATAACCATTCTTAGCTCGCCTTTCCAGGGTTATTTTTGGCTGAGGCTGTTCGCTGATGGCAAAAGGTTTCAGCCCCCTCCCAAATCCCTCCCCGTGCTTGTTCTAAAGAGAAACTGGTGCGTGTAGGCTGCGCACTCCCAGGGAGACAGGGAGACGGGCCTGGCGCCGGAGAGGAACCCGGACTCTGCCCAAAGTCTCGCCGCCCGCCGGCTGTTTTCTGGCGGAGGGTGTGCCCCGGAGGGCGGCGATCGCGCGTGAAGGCTGGGGCCAGGCGCGGGTGCAGGCGTCACCGGGGTCGGGCTAGCAGGCCCTGGAATCAGGCTTTTGGGACACCCCGAAAGTGAGTCCAACTTGAGGAGAAACTGAGGACAACTCGGGCGGTCTGGCAGCGGAGAAGGTGGGCGGGAGAAAACTTTACAGGAAGGCAGAAGCAATCTCCGCCGAGGGAGTCAGCGAGCAGCCGCACGGAGAGGAGGGGCGGGCAGTCCCCAGGCGGGCGGGTGCAGGGCGCAGGGTGCCGACCTGCCGGAGAGGGGGCCTGGGCGCGAGGCGGAGTCCCCGTGCACGGCCAGGTGGGCAGAGGCCCCCGGCAGGCTGCGGATTGCCTCCAGCCCCGGAAGCCTCAGCAGGACCGGCCAGGAGGCGCCACGGAGGGGAGCCCCATCCCGGTGCTGACAGTGCCCACCGCGCCCTACGAGGACCGGCGGCCGGCCGGCGGCGGGGGTCTGCGGCGACCTACCGGCCTCTTCGAGGGCCAGCGCAACTACCTGCCCAAATTCATCCAGAGCGTGCTATCATCCATCGACCTGCGCGACCGCCGGGGCTGCACCACGGTGGTGGGCAGCGACGGCAGGTACTTTAGCAGGACGGCCATCGAGATCGTGGGGCAGATGGCTGCGGCCAACGGGGTGAGTGTCCGGATGCCCCTCGCTTCCCGCCGCGCTGCCGCCATGCCCTCTCCTAGCCCTTGTCCCCCTGCTGCCTCCGGGCCCAGCTGGGAGGCCCCTGCCCGGCCCAGGCTTTGCTTCCTCACTCCCGCGTCCTCACCCTCCAGCGCCCCACTCCCGCCGCGCTCGCAGCCTCCCCGGCGCACCCCGGACACTGGGTTCTATTAGTACCCACCGCCCCCAAAAGCCTTGAGGGGTGTCCGTCGTTCCTGGAGCCACTCCGGGTGCCCTGGACTCTTCTCCGACTCTGCACACATCCCGCACCTGCTCATTTTTCTTTCGGACATTCTCTTACCCGGCCCTGTAGATTCCAAGGCAGCTCCCAGTTTTCCATATTGTTCCCAACGCGTTCACTGCCCACAGTCCCCACACAAACTTCTTTCCCAGGCTCACAACATAGTCCCTCTTCCCCGTGCCCTTTTTGCAATAATCTGCCAGTCCCCTAAGTCTTAGCTCTGCCTATTTAACAGTAGTGGTGTCTCAGAACACACACACACACACACACACACACACACACACACACACACACACGATCCCTGACATATTTGGCAAGAGTAGGTCCTGAAGGTTTTTAATATTTTGGTTCTTTAACCCAGTGGAATTACTGAATGATTTATTTAATTAGGGTAGGGATGGAGTGGATCCATTTGTTTGATGCTAAACAGCCTGAGCTCGCAGTTCCCAGGGGGCATATCTCTAAATGGTCTGAAATGAGATTTGCAGTGGTTTTCTTAATGCAATTCCCAACTTCTCTCCAAATGCCTTTTGACATTTGACAACATTTCATGCCTCTTCCCCTTTCGCTTTTCATCCTTGTTTTCTCTCCCTTCTCCCACGACCTCGGTAGTCTTCTGCAATCCAGATTCTCAGACTTCGGGTTTTTCTCCCTCTGCCCCTTTCCTCTCTGTCCTATAACTAGAAGCACCTTTTGGCATAGACCCGTATCCCAGTTTCCTCTTTCCCAGGTCCAGCAGCATCTCAAGGACATCTACAAGAGGGATACCTAACTTCAGGGGTCTCTGAATGATATGTGGGAAACATCGTCTAAAAAGGTAATTTTATCCTTATTCATGCAACCAGACCCACACTCATAGAACTTGTCTTTAAGGGGAGTGTCTTGCAGATGTATAAATGAGTGTTAACATCTTTAAAAGCAAAACTGAACATTTCCCTGGCATTTGTATTCTCTCCTTCCTTCCCAACCCTTTCCTTTTCATTTTCTCATTTATTATTAAAAACATTTTTAAAGGATCTCCATGCTTCATATTTATCTACTATAATTCCTCCTTCTCGGTGTTGCAGGGATGGGGAAAGAGGATTTTTTAAAAAACACAATAAAAAGCAATTGGGAGAAACAGGGCCAGTGGTGTTGGGGTGGGTAGTGGAATTGTGATTTTTGCCTCCAGTAGACAATGATGCTGGATATATGGGGTTTGATTTCTCTCTGGCTCCTCACTTGAGATTGATGAAGTTTGGCTAGAATCAGGGAGTTGAAGAGAGGTTGACAAATGGTCTTTCACTCTTCTCTGACAGGCTGTTCCTGTGGAGTGATGGAGAATAATGAGCCTTGGGAGAGCTATGGGAGCTCTCATACTCCTTCCCTAGCCAATTTTTTAGGGAGTGAGAGAAACATGGCCTGTCCAATACTTGTTGTGGGTCAGGATATTTTTGAAGCTACGGTTGTTGATTTGCATGGGAAAATTATTATGTCTTATTATTTCTTGTCCCACTTTACCATAAGGGCTCCTCAGCTTCTTACTTCAATGGGTCTTCCATGACAAACACACTTTATTAACTCTAAGAGTGGAATTTATTTTAACAGATAATTAGCATAGGTCAATATATGCTTAAAATAGAGTCAAATTAAATGCACTAGCTGTTATAAAGGACAGCTGACAAAATCCACATAGAAGCATCGACTCTTAAATAATCTGAAAGTACTACTTCTAAGAGGGGCGGGCATGGGTGAAGGGAATGGTGGACATGTTTCAGAATTTCAAACGCCAACTTTAACCCATCGTTTCCTCATTTTGTTCACCTTCTTGGGGGCTTATGCTAAAGTGAAGTGAATAGCCATAAGGCTGGCTTCAGGAGAAAGGTGGTCTAAAAGAACTGGATAATTATAAGCAAAATTGGTCTCGAATGATTGAAAATTGATGAGAATGTGCTTGTCTCCTGATTTGGCATCCTGAGTTAGACTCAGGAATAGTGAACATGGATCCCAAAGGCTTTGGTCTTTTTTGATATCCTATTGGATAATCATAAGCAGGCTAGAAAAATAGGAAACTAGAATTTTTTCTCTTTGAACTGACAAATCTGACCAGTGGGCTGCATTCTCTATATCTGAAAAATCTTGCTTTTGATTGAAAAATTAATTTTACAAAGCAATTTTCTTTTTTTCAATTAAATTTCATTTTTTTTTTGACACAGGGTCTCACTTTGTTGCCCAGGCTGGAGTGCAATGGTACAGTCTTGGCTCACTGTAGCCTTGACCTCCCCAGATTCAGGTGATCTTCCCACCTCAGCCTCCTGAGTAGCTGGGGCTATAGGTGCACGCCACTACGCACAGCTGATTTTTGTGTTTTTACTACTCATAGGGTTTCTCTGTGTTGTCCAGTCTAGTCTCAAACTCCTGATCTCAAGAGATCTGCCTGCCTTGGCCTCCTAAAGTGTCATGAACCACCATGCCCAGCCTACAAAGCAATGTTCTAGGAAAAACTACAGTTACTCTTTGATTATGTAATTGCTGGAGAAGAAAAGCATGGCATTTCTAAAATGATGAACTATATTACTTATATTTTAATATCTCATAAAGTTTGAAATAGACATTTCAAACATAAACATGTATAAAAATTTTTATAAATTATAAAATCAAAAACATTTTACAATTATTTTATTATAAAATTATTATAGAATCGAAAACATTATAAATTTAAACAACTTTTTAAAAAATTTATTTTGGGATTTCCCATGGAGTGATGGAGAATAATGAGCCTTGGGAGAGCTATGGCAGCTCTCATACTCCTTCCTGGGCCAACTTTTTTAGGAAATGGGAGAAATATACCCTGTTCAATGTTTATTGTGGGTCAGGATATTTTTGAAGCTATAGTTGTTGATTTGCTTCAAACTTTAAAAAAATTATTATAAAATTATGGGATGTAAAAAAATTTATTATAAAACTTTGAAATTTTCAAACTTTCAGAAAAGCAGAGAGATGAGATTAATGGCACTCACAGGCAAGCATAGAACATAGATTGTAAACATTTTGCTATATTTGTGTGATGACTATTTTTTGCTTGTGTTTGAAAGTATATTAAAGAAAATGATATTTTACCCCTAAATTCTTTAGTACAGATTTCTAAAAAAATAAGAACATTTTCCTGTATAGTTACAAAATCATCTTTTCAAACAAAATAAAAAATGGCTTTTTTATATCATTTATTACCCAGTCCACATTCAGATTTCCTCAATTATTATGAAATGTCCTTTCATTTTTTGAGACAAAGTCTTGCTCTTTCACACAGCCTGAAGTGCAGTGAAACAATCATAGCTCATTGCAGCCTCAAACTCCTGGGCTCAAGTGATCTTCCTGCCTCAGCTTCCTGAGTAGCTAGGACTAGAGGTGCACACCACCATGCCCAGCTAATTTATTGTTTTTGTAGAGATGGAGGTCTTACTACGTTGCCCAGGCTGGTCTCAAACTCCTGGCCTCAAGTGATCCTTCCAGCTTGGTCTCCCTGAAATATCTTTTGTGGCTGGTTTGTTCAAATTAGTTTCTTCTAATCAAGGGACACACATTGCATTTGATTATTTAGCTCAAGACTGTTTTAACCTGGAAAATACACATACTCTTTGTTTATGTATTCATTTAGTGAAATTGACTTGTTGAAAAACTAGTCAGTTGTCCTGTAGAATATTTTCCCTTCTGGAATTTTCTGGTTGCTTTTTATGGTGTCATTTAACTTTTCACTCTGTTTTTTCCTGGTTAACTGGAAGTTAGTTCTAAAGGCTTTTAGGCCTGCTATAACAAAATACCAAAAACTGGATGACTTATAAAGAACAGAAATTTATTTCTCACAGTCCTAGAGGCTAGCAAGTTTAAAATCAAGGAGCATGTGGTTTTGATATCTGGTTAGGACCAACTTTCTGGTTCATAGATTGGCCTTCTTGCTGGGCCCTCACATAGTGGGAGAGACTAGCTAGCTCTCTGGGGCCTCTTTTATAAGGGCACTAATTCCAATCATGAAGCCTCTGTCCTTATGATCTAATGACCCCCTAAAGGCCCCACCTTTTAATACCAGCACCTTTGGGGTTAGGATGTCAACATATTAATTTGGGGAAGACATACACGTTCAGCCCATTGCAAGGTTTAGTTAGATTCAGGTTCAACTTCTTTTTTTAAAGACTATTTCATAGGCAATAATGTGTATTCACATCCCATCATTAGTGATGGTGAGATGATCGCAAGGTTAGGGTGATCACTGCCTATCTCCTCTGCTATATTCCCCCTTGGGTCAAGCCAGTAGTCTGTGACGTGAACTTTGTACCATGTGTATATTCAGTTATATTCTGTATCAATAGTTACTTGATTGTTTTAGCATTTATTAATGATCCTTGCTTGAGTTGATTATTTCATTAGGGGTTTCAAAATGGTGAATTTCTAATTCTCTAATTCTATCTACATGTTTTAGCTGCCATTTTTCTATAAGCACACCATTTTCTTCACAACTGGGTTATTTGGCTACCCTGAAACATAGTTCCTTCCGGGAAGGCAGAACATATGTTTATTTCTGTCTTTTAAAAATTACTGGTGTTTGGAGTGAAGATTAGGTGAGCTAACTACCTCCACAGGTGACAAATGAATTTTGTTTTGTCTCACTTTTGCTTTTTTGAATATCACTGTGGCTGCTTGGATTTTTGTGTTTAATTTGAATGGATTAGGGAATAAATGAGAAGATAGGTTTTATCTCTTTCTGTAGTTTTTATGTGGCTGTGTGAACTTACTTTTAAAAATTCCCAGAAATATTTTAATTCCCCTTTAAAGATATAAACTATGTCATACTATAAAGCAAAAGAAAAACCAATCATGTGAAGAGTAAATAGTACCGTTTAAACGAATTGTGGTTAAGCTTAGTTTGTACCTAATTAGTTTTTTATTTTCTTTCTACTTTTATCTGCTTCAGAGCCTCTTCAGTGGTTTAGATCTTCTATGTGTCAAATTATTCTAATCTCTTAAAAAGTTTAAGAGCTAAAATACAACACAATGACTACAAGAATGCCTTTGTCCTTTTCTGGGTAGGTACACCTAAGGCAACTTCTTTTTCTCTTCTTTGTTCTCTTCTTCTTTCTTATTCTTAAATCATCTTCAATATTGGACAGATGACAGCACTATGCCTGCCTCAAGATGTTTCTGACTTTTTCTTTTTCTTTTTTTTTTTTTTTTTTGAGATGGAGTCTTGCTCTGTCACCCAGGCTAGAGTGCAGTGGCACAATCTTGGCTCACTACAACTTCTGCCTCCTGGGTTCCAGTGATTCTCCCAACTCAGCCTCCTGAGTAGCTGGGGTTACAGGCATGCACCACCACACCTAGCTAATTTTTTGTATTTTTACTAGAGACGGGGTTTCACCATGTCGGCCAGGCTGGTCTTGAACTCCTGACCTCAAGGGATCTGCCTGCCTTGGCCTCCCAAAGTGCTGGGATTACACGTGTGAGCCACTGCACCCGGCCGTTTCTGACTTTTTCTAAAGTCTTCTTTCTCTGGAGATGACATTATATAATAGCACTGTTCAATAGAAGTTTCTTTGATGATGGAACTGTTCTATAATCTGCATTGTCCCAGCCACTAGCCATATGTGACTACTGTAACACTTGAAATGTGGCTAGAGCAACTGAAGAACTGAATTTTGCATTTTACTGAATTGTAATTAATTAAAATAGAAATGCAAATAACCATAAGTGGTTAGTAGCTACCATACTGGACAGCAAAGATCTATAATTCAGCATTTAAAATCGATTTTGTTTTGTTTTCAAAAATGGAGTCAGACTGTTACAACCCAAAAGAACTGTAGGTTAAATTAAGGTAAATCTCCAAATACTACATACACATTTGGGAAATCCAAACCAGATTTTTTCATGTGATAACCACACCCTCTTTTGACTTTAGCCTTGGAGGTAATGGAGTATGGCAGAAAAAACCCTGTATCAGCAGCTGGAAGACTCACCTTCTTTTCCTAGCTCTGCCATATATTGACCAAAAGAGTCAAAGTCCATTCAGATGGTTGAAGGGCCTTGGGATTTTGTTTTTGGTTTTCACATACAAGTTGGAGGGCAGATGCGTTAGCCTCTTGAAATACCCAGAAACCACTTGTTTCCTCATCTAAAAATCAGGTATGACAGGATCATTTAATTATCCTGGAAATCAGATGAAGCACTGCATATGAATGCACTTTGTAACATTGAGAGCACTGGGAAATGTAAAGACCTTTTACTGAAATATAAAGGTGTATGGTCAACTGAATATATCTCAGATAGTTAGGATTTGACTGTATATATTGAATATAACCTGTAGTGGGCCCCTTGGTAAACAGCTTACAGTTTTGTTGCAAGTTTTAGCCAAGAGAAAATTTATTTGTTGACTAGTCATGCCCTTTATTGGCCACATGATGAGCAGCCAAGATATTAACACACAGTGCACCTTGCAGAATTCAAGAATGTCTCAGTGTCTTGTGAACTAGGAAGCTGAAATGCAGTGGTATGCAGAAGGCTGGCTCAGTAGGAGCCTTGGGAGTGTCCTCCAGATAGATGTTTGTGCAGGTTGTGTTTGATTCCAGTTGGCCATGAAAAGCTGGTTGCTCTAAAGAATGAGAATATACTTGGTTTTGCATTTACTAGAACTATCTGGGGAACAAATCTTGGGGTGGAAGAAAGAAGGGAGGGAGGGAAAGCTGTGCTTCAATACCTAGGGCTTCTTTCCTGGAATGGATCTGAGAATCTGGGATTGGGTGGCTAATATCTCATCTCTAGAAGGGAGAAAGAACTGGGTGGTGATGGCTTTGTATTTTCTATTGGAGTTCACTACAGAATAGGTGAATGGAATGGGCTGCTATGATCCAGACATTAGGGAGGACAGGTTTGTGATACATTAGAAAACTTGAATGAGCCCTTCTATGATTCTCTCTTCCCTCTTTCTGCTTCCCGTTCTTAATCACCATCCGCAGGTTGTGGAATTAGCAAATCTATTATGTGAGCAATAGCAAACTTACAGGAGCTCTTGGCTCCATCTATCTCCCTGTTTGTGTCAGTTCCTTCTGGATGCTTTTAGTCTGTGGTCTTCATTCACTCTTTTTCTGGGGAAGTAAAAGGAGTGGGACAGATTATGAGAACAGCTGGGTCCTCCAAGTTGCTGGGGTGGTTATTTTAAGCTTTGTTTAATGTGTCCAGAGACCCAGATGGCATTTTTAACTAAGCTGCTTTATTAAATCTTGTGATAAAGCATAGTGATGTTTATTGAAAAGGCAGACACGCATCAGCAACATTATGCGTGAAACTTGCTCTAAGAATTTTCTATAAAACATCTGTTCTCTTTGAGCCTTTTGTGAACTCTGGAAGTTTGCTAGTTTCTATACAGACTTGAGGACAAGAAGTTGGAACCCACTTTTGGAGATGTCCAAGCATAGGTATTGGAATCATTAATCCTAACCCTCTCAGTTTTAAGGCCCCGGATACCCTTCTGTTAGACAACAGTAACATGAGCAAGCACTGTAATAACCTTTAAACAAGATTATTTGGAAATAATGGACAAGAAAAATTAGTATAAATTGTTTGGGGATTTTAAAATTAAAGATAAAAAGCTAGGGCTTCAATGACCTGTGCCAGCCTATAGCCTTAAGAGTCAATTTGCAAACACTCAAGATTTGGCCAATATGCCTCTACTACTTCTACTTAACACAGTCAAAGGGAAATTTTTAGATTCTTTCATCTGATTTGACTCTCTTAGTTACGAATAAGAGGATATCTAGAATATATATGTGACTTGTTAAAATGAAAATCCACCTTCTCTGAGTCTTCAAATATCTTCCATATCTTACATTTTTTAGTCACATCAACTTTTGAAGTCATGTCCGTAGTTGTATGCAAAGAAAAATTTCAGGAACATTCAACCTCAAAAGTTCTTTTTCTTAGTCTGAAGTAGTAGAAGCATTTGACTTTTACTTTCTCTTTTTAAGTTTGTACTAGTAGGTATTTTGTATAAATATAATATTTAATTATTGCCTTTGTATTCTTTTTCTCTAGTAAACATCCTGGTTTTTAGCTATCAATATGTAGTTTTACATTTAGGGATTTCTAATGGAAAGAGAAAGGAATCTGAAATCAGAGGACGAGAGTTTATTCTACTTGACCAAACACATACACAATACTGGAAGGAGAGTTTTACAACAAATGTTTAATATATATGACATGTAAAACGTTTTTTGAAATCAAGAAAATTGATTTCACTGATGGCAGTGTAGATATTTCCATGTTTATACAGATAGTGGTGTAGATATTTCCATGTTCATACAGAAGACTGTGTAGTTATTTCCATGTTTATACAGATGGCGGTTAAGATATTTCCATGTTTATACGGATAGCGGTGTTGTTATTTCCATGCTTATTGGGACAGCACTGTAGATATTTCCATGTTTATACAGATAGCGGTGTAAGTATTTCCATGTTTATGCAGATAGCGGTGTAGATATTTCCATGTTTATACTGAGAGCTGGTGTAGATATTTCCATGTTTAAAGAGATGGCAGTGTAGATATTTCCATCTTTGAACAGATTGAGGTGTAGATATTTCGATCTTTTCGCAGATAGCGGTGTAGATATTTCCAAGTTTACACAGATAGCTGTGTAGATATTTCCATTTTTACACAGATAGCGTTGTAGATATTTCCATGTTTATAGAGATAGCAGTGTAGATATTCCCAGGTTTATACAGATAGCGGTGTAGATATTTCCACGTTTATACAGACAGCGTAGATATTTCCACGTTTATACAGATAGCGGTGTAGATATTTCCACGTTTATACAGATCGTGGTCTAGATATTTCCATATGTATACAGGTAGCGGTGTAGATATTTCCATGTTTATACAGATCCCGGTGTAGATATTTCCATCTTTCCACAGATGGCAGTGTAGATATTTCCATGTTTATACAGATGGCGTTGTGGATATTTCCCTGTTTATACAGATAGCGGTGTAGACATTTCCATGTTCATGAAGATGGCGGTGTAGATATTTCCATGTTTATAGAGATGGCGCAGTATATATTTCTATGTTTAAAGGGATAGCGGTGTAGATATTTCCATGTGTATAGAGATGGCGTTGTGGGTATTTCCATGTTTATAGGGATAGTGGTGAAGATATTTCCATGTTTATACAGATAGCGGTGTAGATATTTCCATGTTTATACAGAAAGCGGTGTTGGTATTTCCATGTTTATACAGATAGAGGTGTAGATATTTCCATGTTTATAAAGCTCACGGTGTAGGTATTTCCTTCTTTATACAGATGGCAGTGTAGTTATTTCCACGTTTACACAGATGGCGGTGTAGATACTTACATGTTTCTGGAGATGTCGGAGTAGATATTTTCATGTTTACACAGATGGCATTGTAGATATTTCCATGTTTATAGAGATTGCGGTGTAGATATTTCGATGTTTATAGAGATAGCGGTGTAGGTATTTCCAAGTTTATACAGATGGCAGTGTAGATATTTCCATGTTTATACAGATAGCTGTGTAGATTTTTCCACGTTTATGCAGGTAACGGTGTAGATATTTCCATGTTTATAAAGATCGCGGTGTAGATATTTCCAACTTTCCACAGATGGCAGTGTAGATATTTCCATGTTTATACAGATGGCGGTGTAGAAATTTCCATGTTTATACACATAGCGGTGTAGATATTTCCATGTTCCTGCAGATGGCGGTGCAGTTATTTCCATATTTATATAGATAGCGGTGTAGATATGTCCATGTTTATACAGATAGCGGTGTAGACATTTCCATGTTTATACGGAAGGTGGTGTAGATATTTCCTTGTTTATACAGACAGCGGTGTAGATATTTCCATGTTTATACAGATAGCGGTGTAGATATTTACATGTTTAAACAGATGATGGTGTAGATATTTCCATGTTTACAGAGATAGCGGTGTAGATATTTCCATCTTTGCACAGATTGCGGTGTGGATATTTCCATCTTTACACAGATAGCTGCGTAGATGTTTCCAAGTTTTGCACAGATAGCTTTGTAAATATTTCCATGTTTAGTCAGATAGCGTTGTAGATATTTCCATGTTTATACAGATGGCGGTGTAGATATTTCCATGTTTATACAGATAGCGGTGTTGGTATTTCGATGATTATACAGATAGCGGTGTAGATATTTCCATGTTTATACAGCTCGCGGTGCAGGTATTTCCATCTTTATAGAGATGGCATTGTAGATAATTCCATGTTTATTCAGATAGTGGTGTAGATATTTCCATGTTTCTACAGATGGCGGTGTAGAGAGTTCCATGTTTCTGGAGATGGCATTGTAGATATTGTCATGTTTATAGAGATGGTGGTGTAGATGTTTCCATGTTTACGAGATTGTGGTGTAGATATGTCCATGTTTATAGAGACAGCAGTGTAGGTATTTCCATGTTTATAGAGATAGCGGTGTAGATATTTCCATGTTTATACTCACGGAGGTGTAGATATTTCCATGTATATTCAGGTGACTGTGTTGATATTTCCATGTTTTTATAGATGGCGGTGCACGTATTTCCATGGTTATAGAGTTAGTGGTGTAGATATTTCCATGTTTATACAGAAAGTGGTGTAGATATTTCCATGTTTATACACATAGCGGTGCAGATATTTCCCTGTTTATACAGATCGCGGTGTGGATATTTCCATGTTCATACAGATAGCGGTGTGGATATTTCCATGTTTATACAGATAGCGGTGTAGATATTTCCATGTTTATACAGATAGCGTTGTACATATTTCCATGTTTATACAGATAGCGTTGTAGACATTTCCATTTTTATACAGATAACGGTGTAGATATTTCAATGTTTATACAGATAACGGTGTTGTTATTTCCATTTTTATACAGATAGCGGTGTAGATATTTCCATGTTTATACAGATGGCGGTGTAGATATTTCCAAGTTTATAAAGATAGCGTTGTAGATATTTCCATGTTTATACAGATAGCGGTGTACATATTTCCAGGTTTATACAGATGGCTGTGTAGATATTTCCATGTTTAAACAGATGGTAGTGTAGATATTTCCATGTTTATAGAGATGGTGTTGAAGGTATTTCCATGTGTATACAGATGACTGTGTAGATATTTGCATGTTTATACAGAAGGCGGTGTAGGTATTTCCATGTTTATAGAGATAGCGGTGTAGTTATTTCCATCTTTATACAGATAGCGGTGTAGATATTTCCATGTTTATACACATAGCGGTGTAGATATTTCCAAGTTTATACAGATAGTGGTGGAGATATTTCCTTGTTTATACAGATTGTGGTGTAGATATTTCCATGTTTATACAGATCGTGGTCTAGATATTTCCATATGTATACAGGTAGCGGTGTAGATATTTCCATGTTTATACAGATCCCGGTGTAGATATTTCCATCTTTCCACAGATGGCAGTGTAGATATTTCCATGTTTATACAGATGGCGTTGTGGATATTTCCCTGTTTATACAGATAGCGGTGTAGACATTTCCATGTTCATGAAGATGGCGGTGTAGATATTTCCATGTTTATAGAGATGGCGCAGTATATATTTCTATGTTTAAAGGGATAGCGGTGTAGATATTTCCATGTGTATAGAGATGGCGTTGTGGGTATTTCCATGTTTATAGGGATAGTGGTGAAGATATTTCCATGTTTATACAGATAGCGGTGTAGATATTTCCATGTTTATACAGAAAGCGGTGTTGGTATTTCCATGTTTATACAGATAGAGGTGTAGATATTTCCATGTTTATAAAGCTCACGGTGTAGGTATTTCCTTCTTTATACAGATGGCAGTGTAGTTATTTCCACGTTTACACAGATGGCGGTGTAGATACTTACATGTTTCTGGAGATGTCGGAGTAGATATTTTCATGTTTACACAGATGGCATTGTAGATATTTCCATGTTTATAGAGATTGCGGTGTAGATATTTCGATGTTTATAGAGATAGCGGTGTAGGTATTTCCAAGTTTATACAGATGGCAGTGTAGATATTTCCATGTTTATACAGATAGCTGTGTAGATTTTTCCACGTTTATGCAGGTAACGGTGTAGATATTTCCATGTTTATAAAGATCGCGGTGTAGATATTTCCAACTTTCCACAGATGGCAGTGTAGATATTTCCATGTTTATACAGATGGCGGTGTAGAAATTTCCATGTTTATACACATAGCGGTGTAGATATTTCCATGTTCCTGCAGATGGCGGTGCAGTTATTTCCATATTTATATAGATAGCGGTGTAGATATGTCCATGTTTATACAGATAGCGGTGTAGACATTTCCATGTTTATACGGAAGGTGGTGTAGATATTTCCTTGTTTATACAGACAGCGGTGTAGATATTTCCATGTTTATACAGATAGCGGTGTAGATATTTACATGTTTAAACAGATGATGGTGTAGATATTTCCATGTTTACAGAGATAGCGGTGTAGATATTTCCATCTTTGCACAGATTGCGGTGTGGATATTTCCATCTTTACACAGATAGCTGCGTAGATGTTTCCAAGTTTTGCACAGTTAGCTTTGTAAATATTTCCATGTTTAGTCAGATAGCGTTGTAGATATTTCCATGTTTATACAGATGGCGGTGTAGATATTTCCATGTTTATACAGATAGCGGTGTTGGTATTTCGATGATTATACAGATAGTGGTGTAGATATTTCCATGTTTATACAGCTCGCGGTGCAGGTATTTCCATCTTTATAGAGATGGCATTGTAGATAATTCCATGTTTATTCAGATAGTGGTGTAGATATTTCCATGTTTCTACAGATGGCGGTGTAGAGAGTTCCATGTTTCTGGAGATGGCGTTGTAGATATTGTCATGTTTATAGAGATGGTGGTGTAGATGTTTCCATGTTTACGAGATTGTGGTGTAGATATGTCCATGTTTATAGAGACAGCAGTGTAGGTATTTCCATGTTTATAGAGATAGCGGTGTAGATATTTCCATGTTTATACTCACGGAGGTGTAGAGATTTCCATGTATATTCAGGTGACTGTGTTGATATTTCCATGTTTTTATAGATGGCGGTGCACGTATTTCCATGGTTATAGAGTTAGTGGTGTAGATATTTCCATGTTTATACAGAAAGTGGTGTAGATATTTCCATGTTTATACACATAGCGGTGCAGATATTTCCCTGTTTATACAGATCGCGGTGTGGATATTTCCATGTTCATACAGATAGCGGTGTGGATATTTCCATGTTTATACAGATAGCGGTGTAGATATTTCCATGTTTATACAGATAGCGTTGTACATATTTCCATGTTTATACAGATAGCGTTGTAGACATTTCCATTTTTATACAGATAACGGTGTAGATATTTCAATGTTTATACAGATAACGGTGTTGTTATTTCCATTTTTATACAGATAGCGGTGTAGATATTTCCATGTTTATACAGATGGCGGTGTAGATATTTCCAAGTTTATAAAGATAGCGTTGTAGATATTTCCATGTTTATACAGATAGCGGTGTACATATTTCCATGTTTATACAGATGGCTGTGTAGATATTTCCATGTTTAAACAGATGGTAGTGTAGATATTTCCATGTTTATACAGATGGGGGTGTAGATATTTCCTTGTTTATACAGATGACTGTGTAGATATCTTCATGTTTTTACAGATGGCGGTGTAGATATGTCCATGTTTACACAGAGAGCGGTGTCGCAATTTCTATGTTTATACAGATAGCAGTGTAGCTATTTCCATGTTTATAGAGATAGCTGTGTAGATATTTCCATGTTTATAGAGATAGTGGTGTAGATGTTTCCATGTTTATTCAGATGACTGTGTAGTCATTTCCATGTTTATACAGATGTCGGTGTAGATATTTCCATGTTCATAAAGATAGCCATGTAGATATTTCCAAGTTTATAAAGATAGCGGTGTAGGCATTTCCATGTTTATAGAAATAGCGTTGTAGGTATTTCCATATTTATAGAGATACCAGAGTAGATATTTCCAAGTTTATACAGATAGCGGTGTAGATATTTCCATCTATATACAGATAGCAGTGTAGACGTTTCCATGTTTATACAGATCGTGGTGCAACTATTTCCATGATTATAAAGATAGCAGTGTAGATACTTACACGTTTCTACTGATGGCTTTTAGATATTTCCATGTGTATACAGATGTCAGTATAGATATTTCCATGTTGATAGATACGGTGGTGTAGGTATTTCCCTGTTTATACAGATGACTGTGTAGATGTTTGCATTTTTATACAAATGGCGGTGTAGATATTTCCATGTTTATAGAGATAACAGTGTAGATATTTCCATGTTTATAAAAATAGCGGTGTAGATATTTCCAAGTTTATAGAGATAGAGGTGTAGATAATTGCACATTTATAAAGATAGCGCTGTAGATATTTCAATCTTTATATAGATGGTGGTGTAGATATTTCCATGTTTATACAGATGGTGTTGTAGATGTTTCCTTGTTTATACAGTTAGTGGTGTACATATTTCCATGTTGATACAGATAGCGTTGTAGATACTTCCATGTTTACAGAGATAGCGATGTAGATATTTACATCTTTGCACAGATTGCGCTGTAGACATTTCCATCTTTACACAGATAGCTGTGTAGATATTTACATGTTTACACAGATATCTGTGTAGATATTTCCATGTTTACACAGATACCGTTGCAGATATTTCCATGTTTATACATATAGCCTTGTACATATTTCCATGTTTATACAGATAGCGGTGGAGATATTTCCATGTTTATACTGATAGCGGTGGAGATATTTCCTTGTTAATACAGATAGCGATGTAGATATTTCCATGATTATAGTGATGGCGGTGTAGATATTTCCATGTTTATAGAGATTGCAATGTAGATATTTCCATGTTTATAGAGATAGCGTTGTACGTATTTCCATGTTTATTGGGATAGCGGAGTAGATATTTCCGTGGTTACACAGATGGCTGTGTAGGTATTTCCATGGATCTACAGATGGCAGTGTAGATATTTCCATTTTATAGAGATGATGGTGTAGGTATTTCCATGTTTATACAGATGACTGCACAGATATATGCATGTTTATACTGATGAAAGTGTAGATATTTCCATGTTTATACAGATAGCGGTGGAGATATTTCCATGTTTATACGGATAGCGGTGTTGATATTTCCATGTTTATACAGACAGTGGTGGAGATATTTCCTTGTTTATAGAGATCGTTGTGTAGATATTTCCATGTTTATACAGATAGCGGTGTAGATATTTCCATGTTTATACACATGACTGTGTAGGTATTTCCATGTTTATTCAGATGGCTTTGTAGATATTTCCATGTTTATAGAGATAGCGATGCAGATATTTCTATGTTTATAGAGATAGCGGTGTAGATATTTCCATGTTTATACAGATCGTGGTGTAGATATTTCCATGTTTATAGAGATGGCGGTGTAGATATTTCCATGTTCATAGAGATAGCGGTGTGCATAATTCCATGTTAATACACATAGGGGTGTAGATATTTCCATGTTTATAGAGATGGCAGTGAAGATATTTCCATGTTTATACAGATCACGGTGTAGATATTTCCTTGTTTATACAAATAGCGGTGTAGTTATTTCCCTGTTTATACAGATAGCGTTGTAGGTATTTCCATGTATATACAGATGGCTTTGTAGATATTTCCATGTTTATACAGATGGCTTTGTAGATATTTCCATGTTTATAGAGATAGCGGTGTAGATATTTCCATGTTTATACAGATATCGGTGCAGATATTTCCATGTTTGTACAGATGGCGGTGTTGATATTTCCATCTATACACAGATGACCGTGTAGATATTTCCATGTTTATACAGATGGCGGCACAGATATTTCTATGGATATGTAGATTGCGGTGTAGATATTTCCATGTTTATACAGATAGAGGTGTAGTTATTTCCATGTTTATATAGATAGCGGTGTAGATATTTCCATGTATATACATATGGCTGTGTAGATATTTCCATGTTTATAGAGATGGCGGTGTAGATATTTCCATGTTTATACAGATAAATTTGTAAATATTTCCATGTTTATACAGCTGGCGGTGTAGATATTTCCATCTTTATACTGATGGAAGTGTAGATATTTCCATGTTTATACATATAGTCGTGTGGATATTTCCATGTTTGTACCGATGGCGGTGTAGATATTTCCATGTTTCTGGAGACGGCGGTGTGGATATTTTCATGTTTATAGAGATGGCGGTGTAGGTACTTTCATGTTTATGGAGATAGCGTTGTAGGTATTTCCATGTTTATAGAGTTAGGAAAGTAGATATTTCCATGTTTACACAGATGGCAGTGTAGGTATTTCCATGTTTATACAGATAGCGGTGTAGATATTTCCATATTTATACAGATCATGGTGTAGATATTTACAAGTTTATACAGATAGCGGTGTAGATATTAGCATGTTTATACAGACCGCGGTGTAGATATTTCAATGTTTATACAGACAGCCGTGCAGATATTTCCATGTTTGTACAGATGGCGGTGTTGATATTTCCATCTATACAGAGATGGCGGCGTAGATATTTCCATGTTTATACATATGGCGGCGTGAAAATTTCCATGGATATGCAGATGGCGGTGTAGATATTTCCATGTTTATACACATAGCAGTGTAGTTATTTCCAGGTTTATACAGATCGCAGTGTTGATATTTCCATCTTTCTACAGATGACTGTAGATATTTCCATGTTAATACTGATGGCGGTGTAGATATTTCCATGTTTATAGAGATAGCGGTGTAGATATTTCCATGTTTACAGAGATAGCGGTGTAAATATTTCCATATTTATACAGATAGCGGTGTAGTTATTTCCATCTTTACTCAGAGAGCGCTGTACATATTTCCATGTTTATACGTATCATGCTGTAGATATTTCCATGTTTATACAGATAACGTTGTAGATATTTCCATGTTTATCTAGATAGCGGTGTAGATATTTCCATGTTTATACAGACCGCGGTGTAGATATTTTCATCTTTTTGCAGATTTCATTGTAGATATTTCCATGTTTATACAGATGGCGGTGTAGATATTTCCATGTTTATATAGATGGCGGTGTAGGTATATCCTTGTTAATGTAGATGGCGGTGTAGATTTTCCCATGATTATAGAGATGGCTGTGTATATATTTCCACGTTTATAGAGACAGCGGTGTAGATATATCCATGTTTATGCAGATGCCGTTGTAGATATTTCCATGTTTATAGAGATAGCGGTGTAGATATTTGCACATTTATAGAGATTGCAGTGTAGATATTTCCATCTTTATACAGATAGCGGTGTAGATATTCTCACGTTTACACAGATGGTGGTGTAGATATTTCCGTGTTTATACACATGGCGGAGTAGATACTTCCATCTTCCTACAGATGGCAGTGTAGATATTTACATATTTAAACAGATGTCTGTGTTGATATTTCTATGTGTATACAGATGGTATTGTAGGTATTTCCATGTTTATACAGATGGTGGTGTAGATATTTCCATGTTTATTCAGATGACTGTGTAGATATTTCCATGTTTTTACAGATGGCAGTGTAGATATTTCAATGTTTATAGAGATGGCGCTGTAGATATTTCCATGTTTATACAGATAACGGTGGAGATATTTCCACGTTTATACAGACAGCAGTGGAGATTTTTCCATGTTTATACACATAGCGGTGTACATATTTCCATGTTTATAGAGACAGCGATGTAGGTATTTCCATGTTTATACAGATAGCGGTGCAGACATTTCCATGTTTAAACAGATGCCTATGCAGATATTTCCATATTTATAGAGAGGGCTGTGCACATATTTCCATGTTTATACAGATAACGTTGTTGATGTTTCCATATTTATACAAACGGTGGTGTAGATATTTCCATGTTCCTACACATGACTGTGTAGTTATTTCCATGTTTATACAGATGGCGGTGTAGATATTTACATATTTATACAGATAGCAGTGTAGATATTTCCAAGTTTATTCAGATAGCGGTGTAAATATTTCCATGTTTATACAGATCGTAGTGTAGATATTTCCATGTTTATACAGATACCGGTGTAGATATTTCCATGTTTAAACAGACTGCATTGTAGATATTTCTATGTTTATACAGATAGCGGTGTAGATATTTCCATGTTTGTACAGATGGCGGTGTTGATATTTCCATCTGTACACAGATTGCCTTATAGATATTTCCATCTTTATACAGATGGCGTTGCAGATATTTCCATGGATATGTAGATGGCGGTGTAGATATTTCCATGTTTATAGAGATAGCGGTGTAGTTAATTCCGTGTTTATAGACATAGCGGTGTAGATATTTCCATGTTTAAGTAAATGGCGTTGAAGATATTTCCATGTTTATACCGGTAGCGGTGTTGGTATTTCCACGTTTATACAGATAGCGATGTAGATATTTCCATGTTTGTACAGCTCCCGGTGCAGATATTTATATCTTTATACAGATGGCATTGTAGATATTTCCTTATTCACACAGATGGCGGTGTAGCTGTTTCCATGTTTATACAGATGGCAGAGTAGATAGTTATATGTTTATGGAGATGGCAGTGTAGATATTTTCATGTTTATAGAGATGGCGGTGTAGATATTTCCATGTTTATAGAGATATCAGTGTAGGTATTTACATGTTTATACAGATGGCTGTGTAGATATTTCCATGTGTATACAGATGGCATTGTAGATATTTCCATGTTTATACAGATGGTGGTGTAGATATTCCCATGTTTACATAGATGACTGTATAGGTATTTCCATGTTTTTACAGATCGCAGTGTAGATATTTCCATGTTTATAGAGATAGCGGTGTAGATATTTCCATGTTTGTACAGATGGCAGTGTTGATATTTCCATCTATACACAGATGGCCGTGTAGATATTTCCAAGTTTATAGAGATGGCAGCAGAGATATTTCCATGGATATGCAGATGGTGGTGTAGATATTTCCATGTATATACAGATGGCTGTGTGGATATTTCCATGTTTATACAGATGGCGGTGTAGATAATTCCATGTTTATACAGATAACTTTGAAAGTATTTCCATGTTTATAGAGATGGCGGTGTACATATTTCCATGTTTATAGAGATAGCGGTGTAGGTATTTCCATGTTTATGCATATAGCGGTGTAGATATTTCTTTGTTTACAGAGATAGCGGAGTAGATATTTCCATCTTTGCACAGATTGCGGTGTAGATATTGCCAACTTTACACAGATAGCCGTGTAGATATTTCCAAGTTTACACAGATAGCTGTGTAGATATTTCCATGTTTACAGTGATAGCATTGTGGATATTTCCATGTTTATACAGATAGCGGTGTAGTTATTTCCATGTTGATACAGATAGCGGTGTAGATATTTCCAGGTTTATAGAGATAGCGGTGAAGGTATTTCCACGTTTATACAGAAAGCGATGTAGATATTTCCACGTTTATACAGATAGCGTTGAAGATATTTCCACATTTATACAGATAGCGGTTTAGATATTTCCACGTTTATACAGATAGTTGTGTAGATATTTCCACGTTTTACAGACAGCTGTGTAGATATTTTCATGTTTACACAGATAGCGTTGTAGATATTTCATTGTTTATACAGATAGTGGTTTAGGTATTTCCATGTTGATACAGATACAGGTGTAGGTATTTCCATTTTTGTACAGATAGCGGTGGAGATATTTCCTTGTTCATACAGATAGCTTTGGAGATAATTCTATGTTTATACCGATAGCAGTGTAGATATTTCCTTGTTTACACAGATAGTGGTATAGATATTTCCATGTTTATAGAGACAGCAGTGAAGATATTTCCATGTTCATACAAATGTCTGTGTAGATATTTCCATGTATATACATATAGTGGTGCAGATATTTCCATGTTTATAGAGATGGTGGTGTAGATATTTCCATGTTTATGCAGATGACTGTGTAGGTATTTGCATGTTTATACAGATGGCGCCAAAGATATTTCCATGTTTATAGAGATAACGGTGTAGATATTTCCATGTTTATGAAGATAGTGGTTAAGATATTTCCAAGTTTATAAAGAATGCGGTGTAGATATTTCCGTATTTATACGGATAGCGGTGAAGATATTTCCATGTTTATACAAATGGCGTTGTAGATATTTCCATGTTTATACAGATGGAGGTGTAGATATTTCCTTGTTTATAAAGATAGCGGTGTACATATTTCCATGTTTATACAGATATCGGTGTAGATATTTCCACGTTTATACAGAGAGCTGTGTAGATATTTGCACGTTTTTCAGATAGTGGTGTAGATATTTCCATCTTTATACAGATAGCGGTGCAGATATTTCCATGTTTACACAGATAGCCGTGTAGGTATTTCAATGTTTACACAGCTAGAGTTGCAGATATTTCCATGTTTAAAAAGATAGCGGTGCAGATATTTCCATGTTTATACAGATAGCGGTGTCAGTATTTCCATGTTTATACAGATAGCGGTGTAGATATTTCCATGTTTATAGAGAGGACTCTCTAGATATTTCCATGTTTATACAGATTTCCGTGTAGATATTTGCATGTTTATACAGATGGTGGTGTAGATATTTCCATGTTTATACAGATAGCGGTATAGACATTTCCAAGTTTACAGAGATAGCGGTGTAGATATTTCCAAATTTATACACATAGCGGTGTAGATTTTTCCAGGTTTATACAGGTAGCGATGTAGATATTTCCATGTTTATACAGAGAGTGGTGTAGATATTTCCATGTTTACAGAGATGGTGGTGTAGGTATTTCCATGTTTATAGAGATAGTAGTGCAGATATTTCCATGTTTATTCAGACAGTTGTGTAGATAATTCCATGTTTATACAGATAGCTTTGTTGGTATTTCCATGTTTATACAGATAGCGGTGTAGATATTTTCATGTTTATACAGCTTGCAGTGCTGATATTTCCATCTTTATACAGATGGCAGTGAAGATATTTCCATCTTTATACAGATAGTGGTGTATATATTTCCATGTTTAAGCAGATGCCGTTGTAGATACAGCCATGTTTCTGAAGATGGCGGTGTAGATATTTACATGTTTACAAAGATGGCGGTGTAGATATTTCCATGTTTACAGAGATTTCGGTGTAGATATTTCCAAGTTTATAGTGTAAGTGGTGTAGGTATTTCCATGTTTATAGAGATAGCGGTGTAGTCATTTCCATATTTATACACGAAGTGGTGTAGGTATTTCCATGTTTATACAGATAGCAGTGTAGATATTTCCATGTTTACAGAGATAGCGGTGTAGATATTTCCATATTTGCACAGATTGCCGTGTAGATATTTCCATTTTTAAACACATAGCTGTGTAGATTTTTCCAAGTTTACACAGATTGCTGTGTAGATATTTCCATGGTTACACAGATAGCGTTGTAGATATTTCCATGTTTATACAGATAGCGGTGTCGATCTTTCCATGTTTATACAGATAGCGGTGTAGATATTTCCATGTTTATACAGATAGCGGTGTAAAAATTTCCATGTTTATACAGATAGCGGTGTAGATATTTCCATGTTTATACAGACAGCGGTGTAGATATTTACATGTTTATAGAGACTGCGGTGTAGGTATTTCCATCTTTGCACAGATTGCTGTGTAGATATTTCCATTTTTACACAGAAAGCTGTGTAGATATTTCCAAGTTTACACAGATAGCGGTGTAGATATTTCCATGTTTATAGAGATAGCTGTGTAGATATTTCCATGTTTATACAGATGGCTCGGTTGATATTTCCGTGTGTATACACATGGCGGTGTAGATATTACCATGTTTATACAGATGGCGCTGTAGATATTTCCATGTTTATACAGATGGCAGTGTAGATATTCCCATGTTTATACAGATAGCGGTGTAGATATTTCCATGTTTACAGAGATAGCGGTGTAGATATTTCCATCTTTGCACAGATTGCGCTGTAGGTATTGCCAAATTACACAGATAGCGTTGTAGATATTTCCAAGTTTACACAGATAGCTGTGGAGATATTTCCATGTTTACAGAGATAGCATTGTAGATATTTCCATGTTTATACAGATTGCGGTGTAGTTATTTCCATGTTGATACAGATAGCTCTGTAGATATTTCCATGTGTACAGAGATAACATTGTAGATATTTCCATGTTTATACAGATAGCGGTGTAGTTATTTACATGTTGATACAGATAGCGGTGTAGATATTTTCAGGGTTATACAGAGAGTGGTGAAGGTATTTCCACGTTTATAAAGATAGAAATGTAGATATTTCCACGTTTATACAGATAGCGTTGTAGGTATTTCCACATTTATACAGATAGCGGTTTAGATATTTCATCGTTTATACAGATAGCGGTGTAGATATTTTCACGTTTTACAGATAGCTTTATAGATATTTCCCTGTTTACATAGATAGCGTTTTAAATATTTCCATGTTTACACAGATAGCGTTGTAGTTATTTCCATGCTTACACAGATTGCGGTGTAGATATTTCCAAGTTTACACAGATAGATGTGTAGATAGTTTCATCTTTATAGTGCAAGTTGTGTAGGTATTTCCATGTTTAAAGAGATAGCGGTGTAAATATTTCCATGTTTATAGAGATCGTGGTGTAACTATTTTCATGTTTATTGAGATAGCGTTGTAGATATTTCCATGTTTATACAGATAGCGGTGTTGCTATTTCCATGTTTATAGAGATAGCGCTGTAGATATTTCCATGTTTCTACAGCTCGCGGTGTAGATATTTCCATCTTTATACAGATGGCAGTGTAGATATTTCCTTGTTTATACAGATAGCGGTGTAGATATTTCCATGTCTATAGAGATAGCGGTGTAGGTATTTCCATATTTATACAGATTGCGGTGTAGATATTTCGATCTTTATGCAGATGGTGGTGTAGGTATTTCCATGTTTATACAGATAGCAGTGAAGATATTTCCATGTTTATACAGATAGTGGTGTAGATATTTCCATGTTTATACAGACGGCGGTGTAGATACATCCATGTTTCTGAAGACGGCGGTGTAGATATTTTCATGTTTATACAGATGGCGGTGTAGATATTTCCATGTATTTAGAGATTGCAGTGTAGATATTTCCATGTTTATAGAGAAAGCGGTGTAGGTATTTCCATATTTATACAGATAACGGTGTAGATGTTTCCATGTTTCTACAGATGGCGGTGGAGATATTTGCTTGTTTATACAGACAGTGGTGTAGATATTTCCATGTTTATACAGGTAGCGGTGTAGATATTTCCATTTTTACAGAGATAGCGGTGTAGTTCTTTCCATCTTTGCACAGTTTGCCGTGTAGATATTTCCATGTTTACGCAGATATCTGTGTAGATATTTCCAGGTTTACACAGATAGCTGTGTAGATATTTCCATTTTTACAAAGATAGCTGTGTAGATATTTCCAAGTTTACACAGATAGCTGTGTAGATATTTCCATGTTTACACAGATAGCGTTGTAGTTATTTACAAGTTTATAGAGATAGCGTTGTAGTTATTTACAAGTTTATAGAGATAGCGGTGTAGATATTTCCATGTTTATACAGATAGCAGTGGAGATATTTCCCTGTTTATACAGATAGTGATGTAGACATTTCCATGTTTATAGAGATAGCGGTGTAGATATTTCCATGTTTATATAGATGGCTCTTTAGATATTTCCATGAGTGTACAGATGGCGGTGTAGATATTTCCATGTTTATACAGATGGCGATGTAGATATTTCCATGTTTATACAGATGGCAGTGTAGATATTTCCATGTTTATACAGATAGCGGAGTAGATATTTCCATGTTTACAGAGATAGCGGTGTAGATATTTCCAACTTTGCACAGATTGCGCTGTAGTTATTGACAAATTTACCCAGATAGCGGTTTAGATATTTTCAAGATTCCACAGATAGCTGTGTAGATATTTCCATCTTTACAGAGATAGCATTGTAGATATTTCCAAGTTTATACAGATTGCGGTGTAGTGATTTCCATGTTGATACAGATAGCGGTGTAGATATTTCCACGTTTATACAGGTAGCGGTGTAGAAATTCCCATGTTTATACAGATCGCTTTGTAGACATTTCCATCTTTCTACAGATGTCTGTTTAGATATTTCCATGTTTATGCAGATGGCTGTGTAGATATTTCCATGTTTATAGAGATGGCTGTGTAGTTATTTCTATGTTTATAGAGATAACGGTGTAAATATTTCCATGTTTACAGAGATGGTGGAGTAAATATTTTCATGTTTATACATATAGCGGTGTAGATATTTCCATGTTTACGTAGCTCGTGGTGTAGATATTTCCATCTTTATACAGATGGCAGTGTAGATATTTCCATGTTTATAGAGATAGCGGTGTAGATATTTCCATGTTTATAGATATCGTGGTGTAAGTATTTTCATGTTTATAGAGATAGCGGTGTAGATATTTCCATGTTTATAGAGATAGCGGTGTTGGTATTTCCATGTTTATACAGATAGCGTTGTAGATATTTCCATGTTTATACAGCTCGTGGTGTAGATATTTCCATCTTTATACAGATGGCAGTGTAGATATTTCCATGTTTATACAGATAGCGGTGTAGATATTTCCATGTCTATAGAGATATCGGTGTAGCTATTTCCATATTTATACAGATTGCGGTGTAGATATTTCCATCTTTATACAGATGGCGGTGTAGATATTTCCATGTTTATACAGATAGCAGTGAAGATATTTCCAAGTTTATACAGATAGTGGTGTAGATATTTCCATGTTTTTACAGATGGCGGTGTAGATTCATCCATGTTTCTGAAAATGGCGGTATAGATGTTTTCATGTTTATAGAGATGGCGGTGTAGATATTTCCATGTTTATACAGATGACTGTGTATGTATTTCCATCTTTATACAGATGGCGGTGAAGTTATTTCCATGTTTATACTGATAGCGTTGTAGATATTTCCAACTTTATACAGATAGTGGTGTAGATATTTCCATGTTTCTACAGCTCGCGGTGTAGATATTTCCATGTTTATACAGATAGCGGTGTAGATATTACCATGTTTACACAGATAGCGGTGTAGTTATTTCCATCTTTGAACTGATTGCGGTGTGGATATTTCCATGTTTATTCAGATAGCGTTGTAGATATTTCCATGTTTAGACAGATAGCTCTGTAGGCATTTCCATGTTTACACAGATAGCATTATAGTTATTTCCATGTTTATAGAGAGAGTGGTTTAGGTATTTCCATGTTTATACAGATAGCTGTGTTGTTATTTCCATGTTTATGCAGATAGCGGTGTAGATTGTTCCATGTTTATGGAGATGGCGGTGTAGATATTTTCATGTATATAGAGATGGTGGTGTAGATATTTCCATTTTTATAGAGATGACTGTGTAGTTATTTCCATGTTTATACAGATGGCGGTGTAGGTATTTCCATGTTAATACAGATAGCGGTGGAGATATTTCCTTGTTTATAGAGATCGTGTTGTAGATGTTTCTATGTTTATACAGAGAGCCGTGTAGATATTTCCATGTTTATACAGGTAGCAGTGTTCATATTTCCATGTTTATACAGATCGTGGTGTACATATTTCCATTTTCCTCAGATGGCAGTTTAGATATTTCCATGTTTATACAGATGGCGCTGTAGATATTTCCATGTTCATTCGGAAGGCGGTATAGATATTACCATGTTTACAGAGATGGCGGTGTTGATATTTCTATGTTTAGAGAGATAGCGGTGTAAATATTTCCATGTGTATAGAGATGGAGGTGTAGGTATTTCCATGTTTATAATGACAGTTGTGTAGATATTTCCATGTTTCTTCAGATAGTGGTGTAGGTATTTCCATGTTTATACAGATGTTGGGGTAGATAGTTCCATGTATATGGAGATGGCCATGTAGATATTTCCATGTTTATACAGATAGCGGTGTAGACATTTCCATGTGTATAGAGATAGTGGTGTAGATATTCCCATGTTTATACAGATAGCGGAGTAGATATTTCCATGTTTATACAGAGAGTGGTGTAGATATTTCCGTGTTTATAGAGATGGCGGTGTAGATATTTCCATGTTTATACAGATCGCGGTCCAGATATTTCTATGTTTATACAGATAGCGGTGGAGATATTTCGATGTTTATAGAGATGGTGGTGTAGTTATTTTCAAGTATATGCAGATAGCGGTATATGCAGATAGCAGTGTAGATATTACCATGCTTATACAGATAGCGGTGTAGATATTTCTATGTTTACACAGATAGCGGTGGAGATATTTCCATGTGTGTACATATGGCGGTGCAGATATTTCCATGTTTCTACAGATGACTGTGTAGATATTTCCATATTTTTACAAATGGCGGTGTAGATATTTCCATGTTTATACAGATAGCGGTTTAGTTATTTCCATGTTTATTCAGATAGCGATGTAGATATTTCCATGTTTATAGAGATGGCTGTGTAGATATTTCCATGTTTATACAGATGGCAGTGTAGATATTTCCCCGTTTATACAGATAGTGGTGTGGATATTTCTTTGTTTATACAGATGACTGTGAAGGTATTTCCATGTTTATACAGATGGCGGTGTAGATATTTCCATATTTATAGAAATAGCCATGTAGATATTTCCATGTTTATACAGATAGTGGTGTAGACATTTCCATGTTTATAGAGATAGCGGTGTAGATATTTCCAGATTTATACAGATAGCGCTGTAGATATTTCCATTTTTAAACAGATAGCGGTGTAGATGTTTCCGTGTCGATACAGATAGCGGTGTAGATATATCCATGTTTATACAGATCATGGTGTAGATATTTCCATGTTTATACAGACAGCGGTGTAGATATTTCCATGTTTATATAGATAGAGGAGTAGATATTTCCATATTTACAGAGATAGATGTGTAGATATTTCCATATTTCCACAGATTGCGGTGTAGGTATTTCCACCTTTATAAAGATAGCGGTGTTGATATTTCCATGTTTATACAGATAACGGTGTAGATATTTCCATCTTTATACAGATGACTGTGTAGATAATTCCATGTGTATACAGATGGCAGTGCAGATATTTCCATGTTTATGCAGATAGCGGTGTGGCTATTTCCATATTTATAGAGGTAGCGTTGTAGATATTTCCATGTTTATAGAGATGGGTGTGTAGATATTTCCATGTTTCTACTGATGGCAGTGTAGATATTTCCACGTTTATACAGATAGTGGTGTAGATGTTTCCATGTTTCTACAGATGACTGTGTAGCTATTTCCATGTATACACAGATGGCAGTGTAGATAATTCCATGTTTATAGAGATAGCGATGGAGATATTTCAATGTTTATAGACATGGTGTTGTAGATATTTTCAAGTATATGCAGATAGCGGTGTAGATATTTCCATGTTTATAGAGATAGTGGTGTAGATAGTTCCATGTTTATACAGGTAGCGGTGTAGATATTTCCGTGTTTACAGAGATAGCGGTGTAGGTACTTCCTTATTTATAGAGATAGCGGTGTAGATATTTGTATGTTTATTCAGATGGCGGTGTAAATATTTCCATGTTTATACAGAGAGCGGTGTAGACATTTCCATGTTTATAGAGATAGCGGTGTAGATATTTCCATATTTATACAGATAACGGAGGAGATATTTCCATGTTTATACAGACTGTGGTGTAGATATTTCCATGTTTATACAGATAGCGGTGTCGATATTTCCATGCTTATACAGATAGTGTTGTAGATATTTCCAAGTTTACAGAGGCAGAGGTGTAGATATTTACATATTCACACAGATTGCGGTGTACATATTTCCATTTTTACACAGACAGCTGTGAAAATATTTCCATGTTTACACAGATAGTGTTGTATATATTTCCATGTTTATAGAGATTGCAGTGTAGTTATTTCCATGTTTATATAGATAGCGCTGTAGATATTTGCATGTTTATTCAGATAGCGGTTTAGATATTTCCATGTTTATACAGATGGCGGTGTAGATATTTCCATGTTTATACAGATATCGGTTTAGATATTTCCATGTTGATACAGATAACTGTGTTGTCATTTCCATGTTTATGCAGATAGCGGTTTAGATTTTATCATGTTTATACAGATGGCATTGTAGATATTTCCATGTTAATACAGATATACGTGTCCTTATTTCCATCTTTACACAAATGGTGGTGTAGATAGTTCCATCTTTATGGAGATGGTGGTGTAGATATTTTCATGTTTATAGAGATGGCGGTGTAGATATTTCCATGTTTATAGAGATTGCGGTGTAGATATTTCCATGTTTATAGAGATAGCGGTGTAGGTATTTCCATGTTTATACAGATAGCGATGGAGGTATATCCATGTTAATACAGATTGCGGTGTAGATATTTCCATGTTTATGCAGATAGTGGTGTAGATAGCTCCATGTTTATTCAGGTTGTGGTGTAGATATTTCCCTGTTTATACAGATATCGGTGCAGATACCTCCATGTTTATACAGATAGCGGTGTAGATATTTCCATTTTTATACAGATAGCTGTGTAGATATTTCCATGTTTATAGAGATAGCGGAGTAGATATTTCCATATTTATAAAGATAGCGGTGTATGTATTTCCATGTTTATTCAGATGGCGGTGTAGATATTTCCACATTTATACACATAGCGGTGTGGCTATTTGCATGTTTATACAGATGCAGTGTAGATATTTCCATGTTTATACAGATAGTGGTGTAGATATTTCCATGTTTATACAGATGACTGTGTAGGTATTTCCATGTTTATACAGATGACGGTATAGATATTTCCATGTTTATAGAGATAGCCATGTAGATATTTCCATCTTTATACAGATAGCGGTGTAAACATTTCCATGTTTATAGAGATAGGGGTGTAGATATTTCCATGTTTATACAGATAGCGGTGTAGTTATTTCCATGTTTATACAGATAGCGGTGTAGATATTTAGGTGTTTATGCAGATAGCGGTGTAGATATTTCCATGTTTCAACAGATAGCGGTGTAGATATTTCGACGTTTATACATAAAGCCGTGTAGATATTTCCATGTTTACAGAGATAGCGGTGTAGATATTTCCATGTGTATACAGAGAGCGGTGGAGGTATTTCCATGTTTATAGAGATAGCGGTATAGACATTTCCATGTTTATAGAGGTAGCGGTGTAGATATTTCCAAATTTATAAAGATAGCGGTGTAGATATTTCCATGTTTATACAAATAGCGGTGGAGATATATCTATGTTTATACAGATAGCGCTGTAGATATTTCCATGTTTATATGGATAGCTGTGTAGATATTTCCATGTGTATACAGATGGCAGTGTAGATATTTCCTTGTTTATGAAGATGGTGGTGTAGATATTTCCATGTTTTACAGATGAGTGTGTAGATATTTCCATGATTATACAGATGGCGGTGTAGATATTTCCATGTTTATAGAGATAGCGGTGTAGATATTTCCATGTTTATACAGATAGCGGTGTAGATATTTCCATGTTTATGGCGATAGCGGTGTAGATATTTCCATATTCATATAATTATCGGTGAAGATATTTCCATGTTTATAAAGATGGCTGTGTAGATATTTCCATGTATATAGAGATAGCGGTGTAGATATCTCCATGTTTATACAGATAGTGGTGTAGATATTTCGATGTCTATAAAGAGGGCTCTGTAGATATTTCCCTATTTATACGGATGGAGGTGTAGATACTTGAATGTTTATACAGATCGCGGTGTAGATATTTCCATGTTTATGCAGATGGCGGTGTAGATATTTCCATGTTTATAGAGATAGCGGTGAAAATATTTCTATGTTTATAGAGATAGCGGTGTAGATATTTCCATGTTTATAGAGATGGAGGTGTAAGTATTTCCATGTTTATAGAGATAGCGGTGTTGATATTTCCATGTTTATAGACATAGAGGTGTAGATATTTCCATGTTTACAGATAGCGGTGTTGGTATTTCCATGTTTATACAGATAGCGGTGTAGATATTTCCATGTTTATACAGTTCACGGTGTAGATATTTCCATCTTTATACAGATGACATTGTAGATATTTCCATGATTATTCAGATAGCGGTGTAGATATTTCCATGTTTATACAGATGGCGATGTAGATAGTTCAATGTTTATGGAAATGACGGTGTAGATATTTTCATTTTTACAGAGATGACGGTGTAGATATTTCCATGTTTATAGAGATAGCGGTGTTGGTATTTCCATGTTTATTCAGATGGCGGTGTAGATATTTCCATGTTTATACAGGTAGCGGTGTGGCTATTTCCATGTTTATACAGATAGTGGTGTAAATATTTCCATGTTTATGGAGATGGCTGTGTAGGTATTTCCATGCTTATGCAGATGCAGTGTAGATATTTCCATGTCTATACAGATAATGGTGTAGATATTTCCATATTTATACAGATGACTGTGTAGGTATTTCCATGTTTATAAAGATGGCGGTACAGATATTTCCATGTATATAGAGATAGCCATGTAGATATTTCCCTCTTTATATGGATAGCGGTGTAAACATTTCCTTGTTTATAGAGATAGCAGTGTAGATATTTCCATGTTTATACAGATAGCAGTGAATATATTTCCATGTTTATACAGATAGTGTTGTGGCTATTTCCATGTTTATACAGACAGCGGTGTAGATATGTCCATGTTTATAGAGATGGCTGTGTAGATGTTTCCACGTTTATACAGATGGCAGTATAGGTATTTCCATGTTTATACACATGGTGGTGTAGATACGTCCATGTTTATACAGATGACTGTGAATATATTTCCATGTTTTTACAGATGGCGGTTTAGTTATTTCCATGTATATAGAGATAGCGGTGTAGATATCTCCAAGTTTACACCGATGTCGGTGAAGATATTTCCATGTTTATACAGATGGCAGTGTAGATATTTCCATGTTTATGCAGATGGCGGTGTAAGTATTTCCATGTTTATAGAGATAGCGGTGTAGATATTTCCATGTTTATACACATAGTGGTGTAGATATTTCCATGTTTACAGATAGCGGTGTTGGTATGTCCATGTTTATACAGATAGCGGTGTAGATATTTCCATGTTTATACATCTCGCGTTATAGATATTTCCATCTTTATACAGATGACATTGTAGATATTTCCATGTTTATTCAGATAGCGGTGTAGATATTTCCATGCTTATACAGATGGCGATGGAGATAGTTCCATGTTTATGGAAATGACGGTTTAGATATTTTCATGTTTACAGAGATGGCGTTGTAGATATTTCCATGTTTATAGAGATAGCGGTGTAGGTATTTCCATGTGTATTCAGATGGCGGTGTAGTTATTTCCATGTTTATACAGGTAGCGGTGTAGATATTTCCATGTTTATACAGATAGCTGTGTACATATTTCCATGTGTGTACAGATGGCAGTGGAGAAATATCCATGTTTATAGACATGGTGGTGTAGATGTTTCTATGTTTATTCAGACGACGGTGTAAAAATTTCCATGTTTATACTGATTGCGGTGTAGTTATTTCCATGTTTATGCAGAAAACGGTGTAGATATTTCCATGTTTGCAGAGATAGCGGTGTTGATATTTCCATCTTTGCTCAGAATGCGGTGTAGATATTTCCATCTTTACACAGATAGCAGTGAAGATATTTCCAAGTTTACACAGAGAGCTGTGTAGATATTTCCATTTTTCCATAGATACCATTTTAGATATTTCCATGTTACATAGATAGAGGTGGAGATATTTCCATGTTTAAACAGATAGCGATGTAGATATTTCCATGTTTATACAGGTAGCGGTATAGATATTTCCATGTTTATGGAGATAGCGTTGTCGATATTTCCATGTTTATAAAGATGGCTGTGTAGATATTTCCATGTTTATGGAGATAGCGGTGTAGACATTTCGATGTTTATACAGATGGCTGTGTAGATATTTCCAAGTTTATGCAGATAGCGGTGTATATAGTTCCATGTTTATACAGATAGCGGTGTAGATATTTCCATGTGTATACAGATAGCGGTGGAGGTATTTCCATGTTTATAGAGATAGCGGTATAGACATTTCCATGTTTATAGAGGTAGCGGTGTAGATATTTCCAAATTTATAAAGATAGCGGTGTAGATATTTCCATATTTATACAGATAGCGGTGGAGATATATCCATGTTTATACAGATAGCTCTGCAGATATTTCCATGTTTATACGGATAGCTGTGTAGATATTTCCATGTCTATACAGATGGCATTGGAGATATTTACTTGTTTATAAAGATGGTGGTGTAGATATTTCCATGCTTATACAGATGAGTGTGAAGATATTTCCATGATTATACAGATGGCGGTGGAGATATTTCCATGTTTATAGAGATAGCCGTGTAGATATTTCCATCTTTATACACATAGCAGTGTAGATATTTCCATGTTTATAGCGATAGCGGTGTAGATATTTCCATATTCATACAATTGTCGGTGAAGATATTTCCATGTTTATAAAGATGGCTCTGTAGATATTTCCATGTATATAGAGATAGCGGTGTAGATATCTCCATGTTTATAGAGATAGTGGTGTAGATATTTCCATGTCTATAAAGATGGCTGTGTAGATATTTCCCTATTTATACAGATGGAGGTGTAGATACTTGCATGTTTATACAGATCGCGGTGTAGATATTTCCATGTTTACGCAGATGGCGGTGTAGATATTTCCATGTTTATAGAGATGGCGGTGAAGATATTTCTATGTTTATAGAGATAGCGGTGTAGATATTTCCATGTTTATAGAGATGGAGGTGTAAGTATTTCCATGTTTATAGAGATAGCGGTGTGGATATTTCCGTGTTTATACACATAGCGGTGTAGATATTTCCATGTTTACAGATAGCGGTGTTGGTATTTCCATGTTTATACAGATAGCGGTGTAGATATTTCCATGTTTATACAGTTCACGGTGTAGATATTTCCATCTTTATACAGATGACATTGTAGATATTTCCATGATTATTCAGATAGCGGTGTAGATATTTCCATGTTTATACAGATGGCGATGTAGATAGTTCAACGTTTATGGAAATGACGGTGTAGATATTTTCATTTTTACAGAGATGGCGGTGTAGATATTTCCATGTTTATAGAGATAGAGGTGTTGGTATTTCCATGTTTATTCAGATGGCGGTGTAGACATTTCCATGTTTATACAGGTAGCAGTGTGGCTATTTCCATGTTTATACAGATAGGGGTGTAAATATTTCCATGTTTATGCAGATGGCTGTGTAGGTATTTCCATGCTTATGCAGATGCAGTGTAGATATTTCCATGTCTATACAGATAATGGTGTAGATATTTCCATATTTATACAGATGACTGTGTAGGTATTTCCATGTTTATAAAGATGGCGGTACAGATATTTCCATGTATATAGAGATAGCCATGTAGATATTTCCCTCTTTATATGGATAGCGGTGTAAACATTTCCATGTTTATAGAGATAGCAGTGTAGATATTTCCATGTTTATACAGATAGCAGTGAATATATTTCCATGTTTATACAGATAGTGTTGTGGCTATTTCCATGTTTATACAGACAGCGGTGTAGATATGTCCATGTTTATAGAGATGGCTGTGTAGATGTTTCCACTTTTATACAGATGGCAGTATAGGTATTTCCATGTTTATACACATGTTGGTGTAGATACGTCCATGTTTATACAGATGACTGTGAAGATATTTCCATGTTTTTACAGATGGCGGTTTAGATATTTCCATGTATATAGAGATAGCGGTGTTGATATCTCCAAGTTTACACCGATGTCGGTGAAGATATTTCCATGTTTATACAGATGGCAGTGTAGATATTTCCATGTTTATGCAGATGGCGATGTAAGTATTTCCATGTTTATAGAGATAGCGGTGTAGATATTTCCATGTTTATACACATAGCGGTGCAGATATTTCCATGTTTACAGATAGCGGTGTTGGTATGTCCATGTTTATACAGATAGCAGTGTAGATATTTCCATGTTTATACATCTCACGGTATAGTTATTAACATCTTTATACAGATGACATTGTAGATATTTCCATGTTTATTCAGATGGCGGTGTAGATATTTCCATGTTTATACAGATGGCGATGTAGATAGTTCCATGTTTATGGAAATGACGGTTTAGATATTTTCATGTTTACAGAGATGGCGGTGTAGATATTTCCATGTTTATAGAGATAGCGGTTTAGGTATTTCCATGTGTATTCAGATGGCGGTGTAGATATTTCCATGTTTATACAGGTAGCGGTGTAGATATTTCCATGTTTATACAGATAGCTGTGTACATATTTCCATGTGTGCACAGATGGCAGTGGAGAAATATCCATGTTTATAGATATGGTGTTGTAGATGTTTCTATGTTTATTCAGACGACTGTGTAAAAATTTCCATGTTTATACTGATTGCGATGTAGTTGTTTCCATGTTTATGCAGAAAACGGTGTAGATATTTCCATGTTTGCAGAGATAGCGGTGTTGATATTTCCATCTTTGCACAGAATGCGGTGTAGATATTTCCATCTTTACACAGATAGCAGTGAAGATATTTCCAAGTTTACACAGAGAGCTGTGTAGATATTTCCATTTTTCAATAGATAGCATTTTAGATATTTCCATGTTTACATAGATAGCGGTGGAGATATTTCCATGTTTAAACAGATAGCGATGTAGATATTTCCATGTTTATACAGATAGCGGTGTAGATATTTCCATGTTTATGGAGATAGCGGTGTAGATATTTCCATGTCTATAAAGATGGCTGTGTAGATATTTCCATGTTTATGGAGATAGCGGTGTAGACATTTCCATGTTTATACAGATGGCTGTGTAGATATTTCCAAGTTTATGCAGATAGCGGTGTAGATATTTCCATGTTTACACACATAGCGGTGTAGATATTTCCATGTTTACAGATAGCGGTGTTGGTATGTCCATGTTTATACAGATAGCGGTGTAGATATTTCCATGTTTATACAGATAGCTGTGTACATACTTCCATGTGTGTACAGATGGCAGTGTAGGAATATCCATGTTTATAGATATGGTGGTGTAGATGTTTCTATGTTTATTCAGACGACTGTGTAAAAATTTCCATGTTTATACAGATTGCGGTGTAGTTATTTCCATGTTTATGCAGAAAACGGTGTAGATATTTCCATGTTTGCAGAGATAGCGGTGTTGATATTTCCATCTTTGCACAGAATGC
Organism: Pan troglodytes; assembly: GCF_028858775.2. Lineage (NCBI taxonomy): Eukaryota > Metazoa > Chordata > Mammalia > Primates > Hominidae > Pan > Pan troglodytes. The sequence goes on along the minus strand of NC_072405.2, from coordinate 1,615,004 downwards.
GTTGTAGATATTTCCATGTTTACACAGATAGCGCTGTAGATATTTCCAAGTTTACACAGAGAGCTGTGTAGATATTTCCATTTTTCCATAGATAACATTTTAGTTATTTCCATGTTTACACAGATAGCGGTGGAGATATTTCCATGTTTAAACAGATAGCGACGTAGTTATTTCCATGTTTATACAGATGGCTGTGTAGATATTTCCATGTTTATGGAGATAGCGGTGTAGATATTTCCATGTTTATACAGATGGCTGTGTAGATATTTCCATGTATATACAGATGGCAGTGTAGATATTTCCATGTTTATAGAAACGGTGGTGAAGATATTTCCATGTTTATACAGATGACTGTGTATATATTTGCATGTTTATACAGATAGCGGTGTAGATATTTCTATGTTTATACAGACAGCGGTGTAGTAATTTGCATGTTTATAGAGATAGCGGTGTAGATATTTCCATGTTTGTACTGATGTCCGTGTAGATATTTCCATGTGTATGCAGATTGCAGTGTAGATATTTCCATGTTTATACAGATGACTGTATAGGTATTTCCATGTTTTTACAGATGGCAGTGCAGGTATTTCCATGTTTATAGAGATAGCGGTGTAGCTATTTCCATGTTTATACAGATGGCCGTGTGGATATTTCCATGCTTATACAGATGGCGGTGTTGATATTTACATGTTTATACAGATGGCGGTGTAGATATTTCCATGTTTATACAGATGGCGATGTAGATATTTAGATGTTTATGCAGACGGCGGAGTAGATATTTCCATGTTTATAGAGATAGAGGTGTAGATAATTCCATATTTACACAGAAAGCGGTGTACATATTTCCAAGTTTATACAGGTGAGTGTGTATATATTTCCATCTTTTTACAAAAGGCGGCGTAGGTATTTCCATGTTTATACAGATGGCGGTGTAGATATTTCCATGTTTATAGAGATAGCGGTGTAGATATTTCCATGTTCATATAGATGGCCGTGTAAATATTTCCTTGTTTATGTAGATGGCTGTGTAGGTATTTCCGTGTTTATGGAGATGGCAGAGTATATATTTCCATGTTTGTAGAGATAGCGGTGCTGATATTTCCATGTTTATATAGATAGCGGTGTAGGTAATTCCCTGTTTATAGAGAGAGTGGTGTAGATATTTCCATGTTTATACAGATAGCAGTGTAGATATTTCCATGATTACACAGATAGCAGTGTTGGTATTTCCATGATTATACAGATAGCGGTGTAGATACTTCCTTGTTTTTACAGTTCGTGGTGTAGATATTTCCATGTTTATACAGATGGAAGTGTAGATATTTCCATGTTTATACAGACGGCGATGTAGATATTTCCATGTTTATAGAGATAGCGGTGTAGATACTTCCATGTTTATACAGACGACTGTGTAGGTATGTCCATGTTTTTACAGATGGCGGTGTAGATATTTCCATGTTTACACAGATAGCGGTTTAGGTATTTTCATGTTTATACAGATATCAGTGTAGGTATTCCCGTGTTTATAAAGATAGCAGTGTAGATATTTCCATGTTCATACAGATCGTGGTGGAGATATTTCCATGTTTATACAGATGGCGGTGTAGATATTTCCATGTTTATACAGATAGCGGTGTAGATATTTCCAAGTGTATACAGATAGTGGTGTAGGTATTTCCATGTTTATACAGATAGCGGTGTTGGTATTTCCATGTTTATACAGATAGCGGTGTAGATATTTCCATGTTTATTCAGCTCACTTTGTTGATATTTCCATCGTTATACTGATGGCAGTGTAGATATTTCCATGTTTATACAGATATCGGTATCGTTATTTCCATGTTTACACAAATGGTGGTGTAGATATTTCCATCTTTATGGAGATGGTGGTGTAGATATTTTCATGTTTGTAGAGATGGCGGTGTAGATATTTCCATCTTTATAGAGATTGCGCTGTAGATATTTCCATGTTTATAGAGATAGCGGTGTAGGTATTTCCATGTGAATAGAGATAGCGGTGTAGATGTTTCCATGTTTATACTGATGGCTATGTAGGTATTTCCATTTGTATACCGATGGCAGTGTAGATATTTCCATGTTTATAGAGATGGTGGTGTAGATATTTCCACGTTTATTCAGATGACTGTGTAGATATTTCCAGGTTTATAAAGATGGCGGTGTATATATTTCCATGTTTATAGAGATAGCGGTGTAGATATTTCCATGTTTATACAGATAGCGGTGAGGATGTTTGCGTGTTTATACAGATAGCGGTGTTGATATCTTCATGTTTATACAGATAGCGGAGTAGATATTTATATTTTTATGCACATAGCGGTGGAGATATTTCCATGTTTATACAGATGGCGGTGTAGTTATTTCCATGTTTATACAGATAGCAGTGTAGATATTTCCAAGTTTATACAGATAGTGGTGTCGGTATTTCCATGTTTATAGAGTTATCGGTGTAGACATTTCCATGTTTATACAGAAAGCGGTGTAAGTATTTCCATGTTTATAGAGATAGCAGTGTAGATGTTTCCATGTTTATACTGATAGCTGTGTAGATATTTCCATGTGTATACAAACGGCAGTGTAGATATTTCCATGTTTATACTCACGGAGGTGTAGATATTTCCAAGTTTATACAGATGACTGTGTAGATATTTCCATGTTTTTACAAACTGCGGTGTAGTTATTTCCATGTTTATACAGATGGCGGTGTGGATTTTTCCATGATTATGCAGATGGCGGTGTTGATGTTTCCATGTTTATACAGATAGCGGAGTAGATATTTCCATGTTTATTTACCTCACGGAGTAGATATTTACATCTTTACACAGATGGCATTGTAGATATTTCCATGTTTATTCAGATGGCGCTGTAGATATTTCCATATTTATACAGATGGCGGTGTACATTGTTCCATGATTATGGAGATGGCAGTGTAGATATTTTCGTGTTTATAGAGATGGAGGTGTAGATATTTACATGTTTATACAGATAGCGGTGTAGATATTTCCTTGTTTATAGAGATAGTGGTGTATTTATTTCCATGTTCATAGAGATAAAGGTGTATATATTTCTTGTTTATACAGACGGCAGTGTAGATATTTCCATGTTTATACAGATAGCGGTGTAGATAGTAGCCTGATTATGGAGATGGCAGTGTAGATATTTTCATGATTATAGAGATGGCATTGTAGATATTTCCATGTTTATAGAGATAGCAGTGTATGTATTTCCATTTTTACAGAGATAGCGGTATAGAAATTTCCATGTTTATACAGATGGTTGTGTAGATATTTCCATGTTCATACAGATAGCGGAGTAGGTATTTCCATGTTTATACAGATAGCGGTGTAGATATTTCCATGTTTCCACAGATAACGTTGTAGATATTTCCATGTTTATAGAGATAGCAGTGTAGATAGTACCATATTTAACGATATAGGGGTGTAGGTATTTCCATGTTTATACAGATATCGGTGTAGATATTTCCATGTTTATTCAGATAGCGGTGTAGTAATTTCCATGTTTATAGAGATTGCGGTGTAGATATTTCCATGTTTATACTAATGTCCGTTTAGATATTTCCATGTGTGTACTGATGGCAGTATAGATATTTCCATGTTTATACAGATGACTGAGTAGATATTTCCAGGTTTCTACAGATGGCGGTTTAGATATTTCCATGTTTATACAGATGGCCGTGTGGATATTTCCATCATTATACAGATGGCGGTGTTGATATTTACATGTTTATACAGATGGCGGTGTAGATATTTCCATGTTTATACAGATAGCGGTGTAGATATTTCCATGTTTATGGAGATAGCGGTGTAGATATTTCCATGTCTATAAAGATGGCTGTGTAGATATTTCCATGTTTATGGAGATAGCGGTGTAGACATTTCCATGTTTATACAGATGGCTGTGTAGATATTTCCAAGTTTATGCAGATAGCGGTGTAGATATTTCCATGTTTATACACATAGCGGTGTAGATATTTCCATGTTTACAGATAGCGGTGTTGGTATGTCCATGTTTATACAGATAGCGGTGTAGATATTTCCATGTTTATACAGATAGCTGTGTACATACTTCCATGTGTGTACAGATGGCAGTGTAGGAATATCCATGTTTATAGATATGGTGGTGTAGATGTTTCTATGTTTATTCAGACGACTGTGTAAAAATTTCCATGTTTATACAGATTGCGGTGTAGTTATTTCCATGTTTATGCAGAAAACGGTGTAGATATTTCCATGTTTGCAGAGATAGCGGTGTTGATATTTCCATCTTTGCACAGAATGCGTTGTAGATATTTCCATCTTTACACAGATAGCGCTGTAGATATTTCCAAGTTTACACAGAGAGCTGTGTAGATATTTCCATTTTTCCATAGATAACATTTTAGATATTTCCATGTTTACACAGATAGCGGTGGAGATATTTCCATGTTTAAACAGATAGCGACATAGTTATTTCCATGTTTATACAGATGGCTGTGTAGATATTTCCATGTTTATGGAGATAGCGGTGTAGATATTTCCATGTTTATACAGATGGCTGTGTAGATATTTCCATGTATATACAGATGGCAGTGTAGATATTTCCATGTTTATAGAAACGGTGGTGAAGATATTTCCATGTTTATACAGATGACTGTGTATATATTTGCATGTTTATACAGATAGCGGTGTAGATATTTCTATGTTTATACAGACAGCGGTGTAGTAATTTGCATGTTTATAGAGATAGCGGTGTAGATATTTCCATGTTTGTACTGATGTCCGTGTAGATATTTCCATGTGTATGCAGATTGCAGTGTAGATATTTCCATGTTTATACAGATGACTGTATAGGTATTTCCATGTTTTTACAGATGGCAGTGCAGGTATTTCCATGTTTATAGAGATAGCGGTGTAGCTATTTCCATGTTTATACAGATGGCCGTGTGGATATTTCCATGCTTATACAGATGGCGGTGTTGATATTTACATGTTTATACAGATGGCGGTGTAGATATTTCCATGTTTATACAGATGGCGATGTAGATATTTAGATGTTTATGCAGACGGCGGAGTAGATATTTCCATGTTTATAGAGATAGAGGTGTAGATAATTCCATATTTACACAGAAAGCGGTGTACATATTTCCAAGTTTATACAGGTGAGTGTGTATATATTTCCATCTTTTTACAAAAGGCGGCGTAGATATTTCCATGTTTATACAGATGGCGGTGTAGATATTTCCATGTTTATAGAGATAGCGGTGTAGATATTTCCATGTTCATATAGATGGCCGTGTAAATATTTCCTTGTTTATGTAGATGGCTGTGTAGGTATTTCCGTGTTTATGGAGATGGCAGAGTATATATTTCCATGTTTGTAGAGATAGCGGTGCTGATATTTCCATGTTTATATAGATAGCGGTGTAGGTAATTCCCTGTTTATAGAGAGAGTGGTGTAGATATTTCCATGTTTATACAGATAGCAGTGTAGATATTTCCATGATTATACAGATAGCAGTGTTGGTATTTCCATGATTATACAGATAGCGGTGTAGATACTTCCTTGTTTTTACAGTTCGTGGTGTAGATATTTCCATGTTTATACAGATGGAAGTGTAGATATTTCCATGTTTATACAGACGGCGATGTAGATATTTCCATGTTTATAGAGATAGCGGTGTAGATACTTCCATGTTTATACAGACGACTGTGTAGGTATGTCCATGTTTTTACAGATGGCAGTGTAGATATTTCCATGTTTACACAGATAGCGGTTTAGGTATTTTCATGTTTATACAGATATCAGTGTAGGTATTCCCGTGTTTATAAAGATAGCAGTGTAGATATTTCCATGTTCATACAGATCGTGGTGGAGATATTTCCATGTTTATACAGATGGCGGTGTAGATATTTCCATGTTTATACAGATAGCGGTGTAGATATTTCCAAGTGTATACAGATAGTGGTGTAGGTATTTCCATGTTTATACAGATAGCGGTGTTGGTATTTCCATGTTTATACAGATAGCGGTGTAGATATTTCCATGTTTATTCAGCTCACTTTGTTGATATTTCCATCGTTATACTGATGGCAGTGTAGATATTTCCATGTTTATACAGATATCGGTATCGTTATTTCCATGTTTACACAAATGGTGGTGTAGATATTTCCATCATTATGGAGATGGTGGTGTAGATATTTTCATGTTTATAGAGATGGCGGTGTAGATATTTCCATCTTTATAGAGATTGCGCTGTAGATATTTCCATGTTTATAGAGATAGCGGTGTAGGTATTTGCATGTGAATAGAGATAGCGGTGTAGATGTTTCCATGTTTATACTGATGGCTATGTAGGTATTTCCATTTGTATACCGATGGCAGTGTAGATATTTCCATGTTTATAGAGATGGTGGTGTAGATATTTCCACGTTTATTCAGATGACTGTGTAGATATTTCCAGGTTTATAAAGATGGCGGTGTATATATTTCCATGTTTATAGAGATAGCGGTGTAGATATTTCCATGTTTATACAGATAGCGGTGAGGATGTTTGCGTGTTTATACAGATAGCGGTGTTGATATCTTCATGTTTATACAGATAGCGGAGTAGATATTTATATTTTTATGCACATAGCGGTGGAGATATTTCCATGTTTATACAGATGGCGGTGTAGTTATTTCCATGTTTATACAGATAGCAGTGTAGATATTTCCAAGTTTATACAGATAGTGGTGTCGGTATTTCCATGTTTATAGAGTTATCGGTGTACACATTTCCATGTTTATACAGAAAGCGGTGTAAGTATTTCCATGTTTATAGAGATAGCGGTGTAGATGTTTCCATGTTTATACTGATAGCTGTGTAGATATTTCCATGTGTATACAAACGGCAGTGTAGATATTTCCATGTTTATACTCACGGAGGTGTAGATATTTCCAAGTTTATACAGATGACTGTGTAGATATTTCCATGTTTTTACAAATTGCGTTGTAGTTATTTCCATGTTTATACAGATGGCGGTGTGGATTTTTCCATGATTATGCGGATGGCGGTGTTGATGTTTCCATGTTTATACAGATAGCGGAGTAGATATTTCCATGTTTATTTACCTCACGGAGTAGATATTTACATCTTTACACAGATGGCATTGTAGATATTTCCATGTTTATTCAGATGGCGCTGTAGATATTTCCATATTTATACAGATGGCGGTGTACATTGTTCCATGATTATGGAGATGGCAGTGTAGATATTTTCGTGTTTATAGAGATGGAGGTGTAGATATTTACATGTTTATACAGATAGCGGTGTAGATATTTCCTTGTTTATAGAGATAGTGGTGTATTTATTTCCATGTTCATAGAGATAAAGGTGTATATATTTCTTGTTTATACAGACGGCAGTGTAGATATTTCCATGTTTATACAGATAGCGGTGTAGATAGTAGCCTGATTATGGAGATGGCAGTGTAGATATTTTCATGATTATAGAGATGGCATTGTAGATATTTCCATGTTTATAGAGATAGCAGTGTATGTATTTCCATTTTTACAGAGATAGCGGTATAGAAATTTCCATGTTTATACAGATGGTTGTGTAGATATTTCCATGTTCATACAGATAGCGGAGTAGGTATTTCCATGTTTATACAGATAGCGGTGTAGATATTTCCATGTTTCCACAGATAACGTTGTAGATATTTCCATGTTTATAGAGATAGCAGTGTAGATAGTACCATATTTAACGATATAGGGGTGTAGGTATTTCCATGTTTATACAGATATCGGTGTAGATATTTCCATGTTTATTCAGATAGCGGTGTAGTAATTTCCATGTTTATAGAGATTGCGGTGTAGATATTTCCATGTTTATACTAATGTCCGTTTAGATATTTCCATGTGTGTACTGATGGCAGTATAGATATTTCCATGTTTATACAGATGACTGAGTAGATATTTCCAGGTTTTTACAGATGGCGGTTTAGATATTTCCATGTTTATACAGATGGCCGTGTGGATATTTCCATCATTATACAGATGGCGGTGTTGATATTTACATGTTTATACAGATGGCGGTGTAGATATTTCCATGTTTTTACAGATGGCAATGTAGATGTTTAGATGTTTATGCAGATGGCGGTGTAGATATTTCCATGTTTATAGAGATAGATGTATAGATATTTCCATATTTACACAGAAAGCAGTGTAGATATTTCCAAGTTTATACAGTTGAGTGTGTAGATATTTCCATCTTTCTACAAATGGCGGTGTAGATATTTCCATCTTTTGACAAATGGCGGTGTAGATATTTCCATGTTTATACAGATGGCGGTGTAGATATTTCCAAGTTTATAGAGATAGCGGTGTAGATATTTCCATGTTCATATATATGGCCGTGTAGACATTTCCTTGTTTATGTAGATGGCTGTGTAGGTATTTCCATGTTTATGGAGATGGCAGAGTATATATTTCCATGTTTGTAGAGATAGCGGTGCTGATATTTCCATGTTTATAGAGATAGCGTTGTAGGTAATTCCCTGTTTATAGAGATAGCGGTGTAGATATTTCCATGTTTACACAGATAGCAGTGTAGATATTTCCATGTTTATACAGGTAGCTGTGTTGGTATTTCCTTGTTTATACAGTTCGCGGAGTAGATATTTATATCTTTATAAAGATGGAAGTGTAGATATTTCCATGTTTATACAGAGGGCGATGTAGATATTTCCATGTTTATACAGATAGCGGTGTAGATATTTCCATGTTTATACAGATGACTCTGTAGGTATATCCATGTTTTTACAGATGGCGGTGTAGATATTTCCATGTTTATACAGATAGCGGTGTAGGTATTTGCATGTTTATACAGATAACGGTGTAGGTATTTCCATGTTTGTACAGATAGCGGTGTAGATATTGCCATGTTTACAGAGATAGAGCTGTAGATATTTCAGAATTTGCACAGATAGCGGTGTAGATATTTCCATGTTTATAGACATAGCAGTGTAGATATTTCGATGTTTATACAGTTGGCGGTGCAGGTATTTCCATGTTTATAGATAGCGGTGTAGATATTTCCATGTTTATACAGATGGCTGTGTAGGTATTTCCATATGTATACAGATGGCAGTGTAGATGTTTCCATGTTTTACAGATGGCGGTGTAGATATTTCCATGTTTATACAGTTACCGTTGTAGATATTTCCATGTATATAGAGATGGCTGTGTAGATATTTCCATGTTTATACAGATGGCATCGTAGGTATTTCCATTTTTATACAGATAGTGGTGTAGATATATCGTTGTTTTTGCAGATGACTGTGTAGGTAATTCCATGTTGATACAGATGGCGGTGTAGATATTTCCATGTTTATAGAGATAGCTATGTAGATATTTCCATGTTTATACAGCCAGCGGTGTAGACATTTCCATGTTTATAGAAATAGCCGTGAAGTTAGTTCCATATTTGTACAGATAGCGGTGTAGATATTTCCACGTTTATACAGATTGCGGTGTAGGTATTTCCATGTTTATAGAAAGAGCGGTGTAGATATTTCCATGTTTATACAGATGGCTGTGTAGATATTTCCATGTGTATACAGATGGCAGTGTAGATATTTCCATGTTTATACACATGGTGGTGTAGATATTTCCATGTTTATACAGATAGCGGTGTGACTATTTCCATGTTCATATAGATAGCTTTGTATATATTTCCATGTTTATAGAAATGGCTGTGTAGGTATTTCCATGTTCATAGAGATTGCTGTTTAGATATTTCCATGTTTATACAGATGGTTGTGTAGATACTTCCAAGTTTATACAGATGGCATTGTAGATATTTCCATGTTTATACAGATAGTGGTGTAGATATTTCCACGTTTATACAGATGACTGTGTAGGTATTTCCATGTTTATACAGATGGCGGTGTAGACATTTCCATGTTTACAGACATAGCCATGTGGATATTTACATGTTTATACAGATAGCGGTGTAGATATTTTGATGATTATAGAGATAGCGATGTAGATATTTCTATATTTATACAAATAGCAGTGTACATATCTCCATGTTTATACAGATAACAGTGTAGATATGTCCATGTTTATACTGATAGCTGTGTAGATATTTCCATGTTTATACAGATAGCGGTGAAGATATTTCCATGTTTACAGAGACAGCGCTGTAGATATTTCCATATTTGCACAGATTGCCGTGTAGATATTTCCATCATTACACAGCTATCGGCGTACATATTTCCATGTTTACACGGATAGCTGCGTAGATATTTCCATGTTTACACAGATAGTGCTGTAGATATTTCCATGTTTATACAGAGAGCGGTGTAGATATTTCCATGCTTATAAACATAGCGGTGTAGATATTTCCATGTTTATAAAAATAGTGGTGGAGATATTTTCATCTTTATACAGATAGCGATGTAGATATTTCCATGTTTATACCGATAGCGGTGTAGGTATTTCCATGTTTATACAGATAGCGTTGTAGATATTTCCATGTTTATACAGATATCGGTGTAGATATTTCCATGTTTATACAGATAGCGTTGGAGATATTTCCATGTTTATACACATAGCTTTGGAGATATTTACATGTTTATACAGATAGCGTTGTAGATATTTCCATGTTTATACAGTTAGCGGTGTAGATATTTCCATGTTTATACAGATCGTGGTGTAGATATTTCCATGTTTATACAGATAGTGGAGTAGATATTTCCATGTTTATACAGATAGCGGTGTAGATATTTCCATGTTTACAGGGATAGCGGTGTATGTATTTCCATATTTGCACAGACTGCGGTGTAGATATTCCCATCTTTACACAGATAGCGGTGTACATATATCCATGTTTACACAGATAGCTGTGTAGATATATCCATATTTACACTGAGAGCGTGGTAGATATTTCCATGTTTATAAAGATAGTGTTGTAGATATTTCCATGTTTATAGAGATAGCAGTGGAGATATTTCCATGTTTATACAGATAGCGATGTAGATATTTTCATGTTTATACAGATAACGGTGTAGCTACATCCATGTTTATACAGATCGACGTGTACGTATTTCCATGTTTATACAGATAGCAGTGTAGATATTTCCAGGTATATACACAGAGCTGTGGAGATATTTCCATTTTTATACAGATAGCGGTGGAGAAATTTCCAAGTTTATACAGATGGCGGTGTAGATATTTCCAAGTTTATACAGATAGCAGCGTAGATATTTTCATGTTTATACAGATAGCGGTGTAGATATTTCCATGTATACAGATGGCGTTGTAGGTATTTGCATGTTTATAGAGATAGCAGTGTAGATATTTCCATGTTTATACAGCTGGCTGTGTACATATTTTCATGTGTATACAGATGGCAGTGTAGATATTTCCATGTTTTACAAATGGAGGTGTAGATATTTACATGTTTATACAGATGACTGTGTAAATATTCCCATGTTTTTAAAGATGGCGGTGTAGATATTTCCATGTTTATACAGATAGCGTTGTAGAGATTACCATGTTTATAGAGATGGCTGTGTAGATATTTCCATGTTTATACAGAGGTCAGTGTAGGCATTTCCATGTTTATACACATAGTGGTGTAGATATTCCCATGTTTATGCAGATGAGTGTGTAGTTATTTCCATTTTGATACAGATAGCAGTGTAGATATTTCCATTTTTATACAGATAGCGGTGTAGATATTTCCATGTTTATACAGATAGCGGTGTAGATATTTCCATTTTTAAACAGATAGCCGTGTAGACAATTCCATGTGTATAGAGATAGCAGTGTAGATATTTCCATATTTATACAGATAGCGGTGTAGATATTTCCATGTATATACAGATAGCGGTGTCGATATTTCCATGTTTATACAGATTGCGGTGTAGTTATTTCCATGTTTATATAGATAGCTGTGTATATATTTCCATGTTTATACAGATGACTGTGTAGATATTTCCATGTTTTTACAGATGGCATTGTAGATATTTCCAAGTTTATACAGATCGAGATGTAGATATTTCCATGTTTGTACAGATGTCTCTGTAGATATTTTCTTGTTTTTATAGATGGCGGTGTAGATAATTCCATGTTTATACAGATAGCGGTGTGGCTATTTCCATGTTTATACAGATAGCAGTGTAGGTATTTCCATGTTTATAGAGATAGGTTTATAGACATTTCCATGTTTATACAGATGGCTTTGTAGATATTTCCATGTTTATACAGATGGCAGTGTAGATATTTCTATGTTTATACAGATAGTGGTGTAGATTTTTCCATGTTTATACAGATGACTGTGTAGGTATTTCCATGTTTATACAGATGGCGGTGTAGATATTTCCATGTTTATAGAGATAGCCATGTAGATATTTCCAGGATTATACAGATAGCAGTGCAGTTATTTCCATGTTTATACAGATAGCGGTGTAGATATTTCCATGTTTACAGAGATAGCGGTGTAGGTATTTCCATGTTTACAGATATGGCGGTGTAGATATTTCCATATTTGCGCATATTGCGGTGTAGACATTTCCATCTTTACACAGATAGCTGTGTACATATTTCCATGGTTACACAGATAGCTGTGAAGATATTCCCATGTTTACACAGATAGTGTTGTAGATATTTCCTTGTTTATACAGGTAGCGGTGTAGATATATCCATGTTTACAAAGATAACGGTGTAGATATTTCCATGTTTATACAGATAGCACTATGGATATTTCCATGTTTATACAGATAGCGATGTAGATATTTCCATGTTTATACAGATAGCGGTGTAGATATTTCCATGTTTATACAGATAGCTGTGTAGATATTTCCATGTTTATGCAGATAGCGGTGTAGATATTTCCATGTTTATACAGATAGCGGTGTAGATATTTCAATGTTTATACAGATAACGGTGTTGGTATTTCCATGTTTATACAGATAGCGGTGCAGATATTTCCATGTTTATACAGCTCGCGTTGTAGATATTTCCATATTTATACACATGGCAGTGTAGATATTTCCATGTTTATACAGATAGTGGTGTCAATATTTCCATGTTTATACAGATGGCGGTGTAGATAGTTCCATGTTTCTGGATATGGCGGTGTAGATATTTTCATGTTTATAGACATGGTGGTGTAGATATTTCCATGTTTATAGAAATTGTGGTGCAGACATTTCCATGTTTATAGAGATAGCGGTGTAGGTATTTCCACGTTTATAGTGATAGCGGTGTAGTGATTTCCATGTTTATACAGATGGCTGTGTAGATATTTCCATGTGTATGCAGATGGAAGTGTAGCTATGTCCATCTGTATAGAGATGGTGGTGTAGATATTTCCATGTTTACACAGATGACTGTGTAGATATTTGCATGTTTATACAATTGGCGGTGTAGATATATCCATGTTTATAGAGATAACAGTGTAGGTATTTCCATGTTTATACAGATAGCGGTGTAGATATTTCCATGTTCATACAGATAGCGGTGTTGTTGTTTCCGTGTTTATTCAGATAGCGGTGTAGATATTTCCATGTTTGTACAGCTCGCGGTGTAGATACTTCCATCTTTATACACATGGCAGTGTAGGTATTTCCATGTTTATACAGATAGTTGTATTGATATTTCCATGCTTATACAGATGGCGGTGTAGATAGTTCCATGTTTCTGGAGATGGCGTTGTAGATATTTTCATGTTTATAGAGATTGCGGTGTAGATATTTCCATGTTTATAGAGATTGCGGTGTAGATATTTCCATGTTTCTACAGATGGCTGTGTGGATATTTCCATGTGTATACTGATGGCAGTGTAGATATTTCCATGGTTATAGTGATGGTGGTGTTGATATTTCCATGTTTATACAGATGACTGTGTAGATATATGCATGTTTATACAGATGGTGGTGTAGATACTTCCATGTTTATAGAGATAACAGTGTAGATATTTCCATGTTTATAAACATAGCGGTGTAGGTATTTCCATGTTTATAGAGAGAGCAGTGTAGATATTTCCATATTTCTACAGATAGCGGTGTAGATATTTCCATGTTTATACAGATGGCGTTGTAGATATTTCCATGTTTATACTGATGGTGGAGTAGTTGTTTCCTTGATTATACAGATAGCGGTGTAGACAATTCCATGTTTATACAGATGGCTGTGTAGATATTTCCATGTGTATACAGATGGCAGTCTAGATATTTCCAGGTTTATACAGATGACTGTGTAGATATTTTCATATTTTTACACATGGCGGTGTTGATATTTCCATGTTTATACAGATAGCGGTGTCGCAATATCTATGTTTATACAGACAGCAGTGTAGATATTTCCATGTTTATAGAGATAGCTGTGTAGATTTTCCCATGTTTTTACAGATAGCGGTGTAGATATTTCCTTGTTTATACAGATGGCAGTGTAGATAATTCCATGTTTATACAGATAGTGTTGTAGATGATTCCATGTTTATACAGATGACTGTGTAGGTGTTTCCATGTTTATATAGGTGGTGGTGTAGATATTTCCATGTTTATGGAGTTAACCACGTAGCTATTTCCATGTTTATAAAGATAGCGGTGTAGGCATTTCCATGTTTATAGAGATAGCGTTGTAGGTATTTCAATATTTATAGGGTAGCGGTGTAGATATTTCCATGTTTATGCAGATAGTGGTGTAGGTATTTCCATGTTTATACAGATAGCGGTGTAGACATTTCCATGTTTATACAGATCGTGGTGTAGATATTTCCATGTTTATACACATAGCTGAGTAGATATTTCCATGTTTATACAGATAACGGGGTAGATATTTCCATGTTTACAGAGATAGCGTTGTAGATATTTTGATATTTGCACAGATTGGTGTGTACATATTTTCATCTTTACACAGATAGCGTTGTACATATTTCCATGTCTACACAGATAGCTGTGTAGATATTTCCATGTTTACACAGATATTGTTGTAGATATGTCCATGTTTATACAGATAGCGGTGTAGATATTTCCATGTTTATAAAGATAGCGGTGTAGATATTTCCATGTTTGTACAGATAGCGGTGTAGATATTTCCATGTTTATACAGAGAACGGTGTAGATATTTCCATGTTTATACAGATTGCTGTGTAGCTAATTCCATGTTTATAGAGATAGCGGTGTAGATATTTCCATGCTTATACAGATAGCTGTGTAGGTATTTCCATGTGTACAGATTTCAGTGTAGATATTTCCATGTTTATACAGATGGAAGTGCAGATATTTCCATGTTTATACAGATAGCAGTGTAGATATTTCCATGTTTATGGAGACAGCTGTGTAGATATTTCCATGTTTATACAGACGGCAGGGTAGATATTTCCATGTTTATACTGATAGTGGTGTAGATATTTCCATGTTTATGCAATTGACTGTGTAGGTATTTCCTTGTTTATACAGATGGCGGTGTAAATATTTCCATGTTTATAGAAATATCCATGTAGATATTTCCATGTTTATACCGCTAGTGGTGTGGGTATTTACATGTTTATGGAGATAGCGGTGTAGATATTTCCATGTTTATACAGATGGTTGTGTAGATATTTCCATGTGTATACAGATGGCAGTGTAGTTTTTTCCATGTTTATACACATGGCAGTGTAGATATTTCCATGTTTATACACATGGAGATGTAGATATTTCCATGTTTATACAGATAGCTGTGTAGATATTTCCATGTTTGTAGAGATGGCTGAGTGGATATTTCCATGTTTATACAGATGGCGGTGTAGATATTTCCATGTTTATAGAGATAGCCATGTAGATATTTCCATGTTTATAACGATAGCGGTGTAGGAATTTCCATGTTTATAGAGATAGTGTTGTAGGTATTTCAATATTTATAGAGATATTCCATGTTTGTACACATAACGGGGTAGATATTTCCATGTTTACAGAGATAGCCGTGTAGACATTTTGATATTTGCACAGATTGCGGTGTATATGTTTTCATCTTTCACAGAACGCGGTATACATATTTCCATGTTTCCACAGAGAGCTGTGTAGATATTTCCATGTTTACACAGATATTGTTGTAGATATTTCCATGTTTATACAGATAGCGGTGTAGATATTTCCATGTTTATAAAGATAACGGTGTAGATATTTCCATGCTTATACAGATAGCGGTGTAGGTATTTCCATGTGTTTAGAGATGGCAGTGTAGATATTTTCATGTTTATAAAGCTGGCAGTGTAGATATTTCCATGTTTATACAGATAGTGGTGTAGATATTTCCATGTTTATACAGGTAGAGGTGTAGATATTTCCATGTTTATGAAGATCTCGGTGCAGATATTTCCATCTTTCTACAGATGAGAGTTTAGATGTTTCTATGTTTATAGAGACGGCGGTGTAGATATTTCCATGTTTATACAGATGGCGGTGTTGTTATTTCCATGTTTATGCTGATGGCGGTGTAGATATTTCCATGTTTATAGAGATGGCGTTTAAGATATTTCTATGTTTATAGAAATAGCGATGTAGATAATTCCATGTTTATGCAAATATCGGTGTAGGTATTTCCATTTTTATACAGAGAGCAGTGTAGATATTTCCATGCTTATACAGATAGTGGTGTAGATATTTCCATGTTTACAGAGATAGCGGTGTAGATATTTCCATATTTGCGCATATTGCAGTGAAGATATTTCCATCTTTACACAGATAGCGGTGTACATATTTCCATGTTTACAAAGATAACTGTGAAGATATTCCCATGTTTACACAGATAGTGTTGTAGATATTATGATGTTTATACAGGTAGCGGTGTAGATATTTCCATGTTTACAAAGATAGCGGTGAAGATATTTCCATGTTTATAGAAATAGCGCTGGGGATATTTCCATGTTCATTCAGATAGCAATGTAGATATTCCCATGATTATACACAGAGCGGTGTAGATATTTCCATGTTTATACAGATAGCGGTGGAGATATTTCCGTGTTTATACAGTTAGCGGTGTAGATATTTCCATGTTTATAGAGATAGCATTGGAGATACTTCCATGTTTATACAGATAGCGGTGGGTATATTTCCATGTTTATACAGATGGCGGTGTAAATACTTCCATGCTTACAGAGATAGCGGTGTAGATATTTCCATGTTTATAGAGATAGCGGTGCAGATATTTCCATGTTTATAGAGATAGCGGTGTAAATATTTCCATGTTTGCACAGATTGCGGTGCAGATATTTCTGTCTTTACACAAATAGTGGTGTAGATATTTCCATGTTTACACAGATAGCTGTGTAGACATTTCCATGTTTACACAGATTGCGTTGTAGATATTTCCATGTTTATACTGATAGCGGTGTAGATATTTCCATGACTATACAGATAGCTGTGTAGATGTTACCATGTTTATACAGATGACTGTGTAGGTATTTCCATGTTTATACAGACTGCGGTGTAGATATTTCCATGTTTTTACAGATGGCGGTGTAGATATTTCCATGTATATACCGATAGCGGTGTGGATATTTCCATGTTTTTACAGTCAGCGGTGTAGATATTACAATGTTTACACAGATAGAGGTTTAGATATTTCCATCTTTGCACAGATTGCGGTGTAGATATTTCCATCTTTACAAAGATAGCGATGTAGATATTTCCATGTTTACACAGATAGCAGTGTAGATATTTCCATGTTTACACAGATAGTGATGTAGATGTTTCCATGTTTATACAGATAACTGTGTAGGTATTTCCATGTTTATACAGATGGCAGTGTAGACATTTGTATCTTTACACAGATGGCTTTGTAGATATTTCCATGTTTATACAGAAGCCGGTGAAGATATTTCCATGTTTATGCAAATGGCGGTGTAGATATTTCCATGTTTGTGGAGATGGCGGTGTAGATATTTCTATGTTTATAGAGATAGCTGTGTAGATATTTCCATGTGTATAAAGATGGCGGTGTAGGTATTTCCATGTTTATAGAAATAGCGGTGCAGATATTTTCATGTTTATACAGCTCGCGGTGTAGATATTTCCATCTTTATACAGATGGCAGTGTAGGTATTTACATGTTTAAGCAGATAACCGTGTAAATATTTCCATGTTTATACAGATAGTGGTGTAAGTATTTCCATGTTTTTAGAGATAGCAGTGTAGATATTTCCATGTTTATACAGATGACTGTGTAGATATTTCCATGTGTATACAGATGGCAGTGTAGATATTTCCATGTTTATACAGATGGAGGTGTAGTTATTTCCATGTTTATACAGATGGCGGTGTTGATATTTCCATGTTTATAGAGATGGCGGTGTAGATTTTTCCATGTTTATAGAGATAGCGTTGTAGATATATCCATGTTCATAGAGATAGCAGTGAGGATATTTCCATGTTTATACAGATAGCAATGTGGCTATTTCAATATTTATACAGATAGCGATGTATATACTTCCATGTTTATAGAGATAGCGGTGCATATATTCCCATGTTTATACTGATAGCAGTGCAGATATTTCCGTCTTTATAGAGATAGCCATGTAGATATTTCCATTTTTGCACACATTGCGGTATAGGTATTTCCATCTTTACACAGATAGCGGTGCAGATATTTCCATGTTTACACAGTTAGCTGTCTAGATATTTCCATGTTTACACTGATAGTGTTGTAGATATTTTCATGTTTATACAGATAGCGGTGTAGATATTTCCATGTTTATAGAGATAGCGGTGTAGATATTTCCATGTTTATTCAGATACCGGTGCAGATATTTCCATGTTTATAGAGATAGCGATGTAAATATTTCCATGTTTGCACAGATTGCGGTGCAGATATTTCCGTCTTTGCAAAAAGAGTGGTGTAGATATTTCCATGTTTTAACAGATAGCTGTGTAGACATTTCCATGTTTACACAGATAGCGTTGTAGATATTTCCATGTTTATACTGATAGCGGTGTAGATATTTCCATGACTATAAAGATAGCTGTGTAGATGTCACCATGTTTATACAGATGATTGTGTAGGTATTTCCATGTTTATACAGATTGCGGTGTAGATACTTCCATGTTTTTACAGATGGCGGCGTAGATATTTCCATGTATATACAGATGGCGGTGTGGAAATTTCCATGTTTATACAGACAGTGGTGTAGATATTACCATGTTTACACAGATAGCGGTTTAGATATTTCCATCTTTGCACAGATTGCGGTGTAGATATTTCCATCTTTACAAAGATCGCGGTGTAGATATTTCCATGTTTACACACATTGCGGTGTTGATATTTCCATGTTTACACAGATAGTGGTGAAGATGTTTCCATATATATACAGATAACTGTGTAGGTATTTCCATGTTTATACAGATGGCAGTGTAGATATTTCTATGTTCATACAGAGGGCGGTGCAGATATTTCCATGTTTTTACAGATGGCGGTGTAGATATTTCCATGTTTATGCAGATAGCGGTGTGGCTATTTCCATGTTTATAGAGATCGTGGTGTAGATATTTCCATATTTATATAGATAACGGAGTAGATATTTCCATGTTTATAGAGATTGCGGTGTTGATATTTCCATATTTGCACAGATAGCGGTGTACATATTTCCATATTTCCACAGATAGCGGTGTAGATATTTCCATGTTAACACAGATAGTTTTGTAGATATTTCCATGTTAATACAGATTGCGGTATAGATATTTCCATGTTTATAAAGATTGCGGTGTAGATATTTCCATGTTTATAAAAATAGCGGTGTAGATATTTCCATGTTTATGGAGATAGCGGTGTAGACATTTCCATGTTTATACAGATAGCGATGCAGATATTTCCATGTTTATAAAGATAGCGGTGTAGATATTTCCATGTTTATACAGATAGTGGGGTAGATATTTCCATGTTTATACAGATGGTGGTGTAGATATTTCCATGTTTATAGATATTGCTGTGTAGATATTTGCATGTTTATACAGATGTCAGTGTAGATATTTCCATGTTTATACAGATAGTGTTGTAGATATTTCCATGTTTATACAGATGGCTGTGTAGGTATTTCCATGTTTATACAGATGATGGTGTAGATATTTCCATGTTTGTAGAGATAGCCATGTTGATATTTCTATGTTTATACAGATAGCGGTGTAGACATTTCCATGTTTATAGAGATAGCAGTGTATATATTTCCATATTTATAAAGAGAGCGGTGTATATATTTCCATGTTTATACAGGTAGCGGTGGAGATATTTCCATGTTTATACAGATAGCGGTGTAGATATTTCCATGTTTACACAGATGGTGGTGTAGATATTTCCACCTTTAAACAGATAGCGGTGTAGATATTTCCATGTTTATACAGATAGCGTTGTAGATATTTCCATGTTTATACAGATCGTGGTTTCGATATTTCCATGTTTATACAGATAGCGGTGTAGATATTTCCATGTTTATAGAGATGGCTTTGTAGATATTTCCATGTTTATACAAATGGCAGTAGAAATATTTCCATGTTTAGACATATAGTGGTGTAGATATTTCCATGTTTATACAGATGACTGTGTAGTTATTTCCATGTTTATATAGATGGCGGTTTAGATATTTCCATGTTTATAAAGATAGCGGTGGAGATATTTCCATCTGTATAAAGTTGGCGGTGTAGATATTTCCATGTTTCTTCAGATGACTGTGTAGATATTTCCATATTTTTACAGATGGCGGTGTAGATATTTCCATGTTTATACAGATAGGGGTTTAGCTATTTCCATGTTTATTCAGATAGTGATGTAGATATTTCCATGTTTATAGAGATGGCTGTGTAGATATTTCCATGTTTATACAGATGGCAGTGTAGATATTTCCGTGTTTATACAGATAGTGGTGTGGATATTTCTATGTTTATACAGATGACTGTGAAGATATTTCCATGTTTATACAGATGGTGGGGCAGACATTTCCATATTTATAGAAATAGCCATGTAGATATTTCCATGTTTATACAGATAGCGGTGTAGGCATTTCCATGTTTATAGAGATAGCGGTGTAGATATTTCCACATTTATACAGATAGCGGTGTAGATATTTCCATGTTTATACAGATAGTGGTGTAGATGTTTCCATGTTTATACAGATAGCGGTGTAGATATATCCATGTTTATACAGATCATGGTGTAGATATTTCCATGTTTATACAGACAGCGGTGTAGATATTCCCATGTTTATATAGATAGCGGAGTAGATATTTCCATATTTACAGAGATAGATGTGTAGATATTTCCATATTTCCACAGATTGCGGTGTAGATATTTCCACCTTTATACAGATAGCGGTGAAGATATTTCCATGTTTATACAGATAACGTTGTAGATATATCCATCTTTATACAGATGACTGTGAAGATATTTCCATGTGTATACAGACGGCAGTGTAGATATTTCCATGTTTATGCAGATAGTGGTGTGGTTATTTCCATGTTTATAGATGTAGCATTGTAGATATTTCCATGTTTATAGAGATGGCTGTGTAGATATTTCCAAGTTTATACAGATGACAGTGTAGATATTTCCACGTTTATACAGATAGTGGTGTAGATGTTTCCATGTTTATACAGATGACTGTGTTGCTATTTCCATGTATATACAGATGGCAGTGTAGATATTTCCATGTTTATAAAGATAGCGGTGTAGTTATTTCCGTGTTTATGCAGATGGCAGTGTAGATATTTTCATGTTTATACAGAAGGCCGTGTAGACATTTCCATGTTTATAGAGATAGCGGTGTAGATATTTGCATATTTATACAGATAGCGGAGTAGATATTTCCATGTTTATACAGATAGTGGTGTAGATATTTCCCTGTTTATACAGATTGTATTGTAGATATTTCCATGTTTACAGAGATAGAGGTGTAGATATTTCCATGTTTGCAAAGATTGCGGTGTAGGTATTTCCATCCTCACACAGATTGCGGTGTTGGTATTTCCATGTTTACACAGACAGCTGTGTAGATATTTCCTTGTTTACACAGTTACTGTTGTATGTATATCCATGTTTATAGAGATTGCAGTGTAGATATTTCCATGTTTATAAAGATAGCAGTGTAGATATTTCCATGTTTGTACAGATAGTGGTGGAGATATTTCCATGTTTATACAGATAGCGCTGTAGATGTTTGCATGTTTATACAGATAGCGGTGCAAATATTTCCATGTTTTTACAGATAGCGGTGCAGATATTTCCATGTTTATACAGATAGCGGTGTAGATATTTCCATGTTTCTAGAGATGGTGGTGTAGATATTTCCAAGTTTATGCAGGTAGCGGTGTAGCTATTTCCATGTTCATAGAGATAGCGGTGTAGATATGTCCATGTTTATACAGGTAGCGGTGTAGATATTTCCATGTTTACAGAGATATCGTTGTAGATATTTCCATATTTATACAGATAGCGTTTTAGATATTTTTACGTTTATTCAGATGGTCGTGTAAATATTTTCATGTTTATACAGATAGCGATGTGGCTATTACCATGTTTATACAGATGGCAGTGTAGATATATCCATGTTTATACAGATAGTGGGGTAGATATTTCCATGTTTATAAAGATAGCGGTGAAAACATTTCCAAGTTTATACAGATAGCGGTTTAGATATTTCCATGTTCATAGAGATAGCGATGGAGATATTTCCATGTTTGTACAGCTAACGATGTAGATATTTCCATGTCTATGCAGATAGCGGTGTAAATATTTCCGTGTTTATGCAGATAATGGTGTAGATATTTACATGTTTATAGAGATAGCCATGTAGATATTTCCATGTTTATACAGATAACGGTGTAGACATTTCTATGTTTATAGGGATAGCGGTGTGGATATTTCCATATTTATACAGATAGCGGTGTAGATATTTCCATGTTTATACAGATAGCGCTGTAGATATTTGCATGTTTATACAGATAGCGGTGTAAATATTTCCATGTTTTTACAGATAGCGGTGCAGGTATTTCCATGTTTATACAGATAGCGGTGTAGATATTTCCATGTTTATACAGAGAGCGGTGGAGATATTTCCATGTTTATACAGATAGCAGTGGAGATATTTCAATGTTTATAGAGATGGTGGTGTAGATATTTTCAAGTATATGCAGATAGCGGTGTAGATATTTCCATGTTTATAGAGATAATGGTGTAGATATTTCCAAGTTTACAGGTAGCGGTGTAGATATTTCCGTGTTTACAGAGATAGCGGTGTAGATACTTCCATATTTATAGAGATAGCGGTGTAGATATTTGTATGTTTATTGAGATGGCGTTGTAGATATTTCCATGTTTATAAAGAGAGTGGTGTAGATATTTCCATGTTTATAGAGATAGCGGTGTAGATATTTCCATATTTATACAGATAACCGAGGAGTTATTTCCATGTTTATACCGATAGTGGTGTAGATATTTCCATGTTTATACAGATAGCAGTGTCGGTATTTCCATGCTTATACAGAGAGTGGTGTAGATATTTCCATGTTTACAGAGATAGAGGAGTAGATATTTCCATATTTGCACAGATTGCGATGTAGATATTTCCATCTTCACACAGATTGCAGTGTACATATTTCCATGTTTACACAGACAGCGGTGTAGATATTTCCATGTTTACACAGATAGTGTTGTAGATATTTCCATGTTTATAGAGATTGCGGTGTAGATATTTCCATGTTTATACAGATAGCGGTGTAGATATTTCCATGTTTATACAGATAGCGGTAGAGATATTTCCATGTATATACAGAGAGTGGAGGAGATATTTCCATGTTTATACAGATAGCGGTGGAGATATTTCCATGTTTCTAGAGATGGTGGTGTAGATATTTCCAAGTTTATGCAGGTAGCGGTGTAGCTATTTCCATGTTCATAGAGATAGCGGTGTAGATATGTCCATGTTTATACAGGTAGCGGTGTAGATATTTCCATGTTTACAGCGATATCGGTGTAGATATTTCCATATTTATACAGATAGCGTTTTAGATATTTTTATGTTTATTCAGATGGTCGTGTAAATATTTTCATGTTTATACAGATAGCGATGTGGCTATTACCATGTTTATACAGATGGCAGTGTAGATATATCCATGTTTATACAGATAGTGGGGTAGATATTTCCATGTTTATAAAGATAGCGGTGAAGGCATTTCCAAGTTTATACAGATAGCGGTTTAGATATTTCCATGTTCATAGAGATAGCGATGGAGATATTTCCATGTTTGTACACATAACGATGTAGATATTTCCATGTCTATGTAGATAGCGGTGTAAATATTTCCGTGTTTATGCAGATAACTGTGTAGATATTTCCATGTTTATAGAGATAGCCATGTAGATATTTCCATGTTTATACAGATAACGGTGTAGACATTTCTATGTTTATAGGGATAGCGGTGTGGATATTTCCATATTTATACAGATAGCGGTGTAGATATTTCCATGTTTATACGGATAGCGGTGTAGATATTTCCATGTTTATACAGATAGCGGTGTAATAATTTCCATGTTTATACAGATGACTGTGTACATATTTCCATGTTTATACTGATGGCGGTGTAGATATTTCCATGTTTATAGAGATAGCGCTGTAGATATATCCATGTTTATACAGTTAGCTGTATAGATATTTCCATGTTTATAGAGGTAGCGGTGTAGATATTTCCATATTTATACAGATAGCCGTGTAGATATTTCCATGTTTATTCAGATGGCGGTGTAGATATTTCCATATTTATACAGATAGCGGTGTGGCTATTTCCATGTTTATACAGATGGCAGTGTAGATATTTCCACATTTCTACAGATAGCGGTGTAGATATTTCCATGTTTATACAGATAGCAGTGTAGTTATTTCCATGTTTATACAGATTGCATTGTAGATATTTCCATGTCTATACGAACAGCGGTGTAGATATTTCCATCTTTATACACATAGCGGTGTAGATATTTCCATGTTTATACAGATAGCGGTGGAGATATTTCCACGTGTATACAGATGGCGATGTAGATATTTCCATGTTTCTACAGATGACTGTGTAGATATTTCCATATTTTTACAGATGGCGTTGTAGATATTTCCAGGTTTATACAGATAGCAGTTTAGAAATTTCCATGTGTATTCAGATAGCAATGTAGATATTTCCATGTTTATAGAGATGGCTGTGTAGATATTTCCATGTTTATACAGATGGCAGTGTAGATATTTCCGTGTTTATACAGATAATGGTGTGGATATTTCTATGTTTAAACAGATGACTGTGTAGGTATTTCCATGTTTATACAGATGGCGGTGTAGATATTTCAATCTTTATAGAAATAGCCATGTAGATATTTCCATGTTTATACAGATAGCGGTGTAGACATTTCTATGTTTATAGAGATAGCGGTATAAATATTTCCATATTTATACAGATAGCGGTGTAGATATCTCCATGTTTATACAGATAGCGGTGTGGATGTTTCCATGTTTATACAGATAGCGGTGTAGTTATTTCCATGTTTATACAGATGACTGTGTACATATTTCCATGTTTACACAGAAGGCAGTGTAGATATATCCATGTTTATAGAGATAGCGTTGTAGATATATCCATGTGTACACAGACAGCAGTGTAGATATTTCCATGTTTGCACAGATTGCGGTGTAGATGTTTCCATGTCTATTCAAATAGCGGTGTATATATTTCCATGTTTATCCAGATAGCTGTGTAGATAATTCCATGTTTATACAGATAGCGGTGGAGATATTTCCATGTGTATGCAGATGGCGGTGTAGATATTTCCATGTTTCTACAGATGACTGTGTACATATTTCCATATTTTTACAGATGACGGTGTAGATATTTCCATGTTTATACAGATAGCGGTTTAGCTATTTCCATGTTAATTCAGATAGCGATGTATATATTTCCATGTTTATAGAGAAGGCTGTGTAGATATTTCCATTTTTATACTGATGGCTGTGTAGATATTTCCGTGTTTATACAGATAGTGGTGTGGATATTTCTATGTTTATACAGATGACTGTGAAGGTATTTCCATGTTTATACAGATGGCGGTGTAGATATTTCCATATTTATAGAAATAGCCATGTAGATATTTCCATGTTTATACAGATAGCGGTGTAGACATTTCCATGTTTATAGAGATAGCGATGTGGATATTTCCATATTTATACAGATAGCGGTGTAGATATTTCCATGTTTATACAGATAGCGTTGTAGATGTTTCCATGTTTATACAGATAGCGGTGTAGATATATGCACGTTTATACAGATCATGGTGTAGATATTTCCATGTTTATACAGACAGCGGTGTAGATTTTTCCATGTTTATATAGATAGCGGAGTAGATTTTTCCATATTTACAGAGATAGATGTGTAGATATTTCCATATTTCCACAGATTGCAGTGTAGATATTTCCACCTTTATACAGATAGCAGTGTAGATATTTCCATGTTTATACAGATAACGGTGTAGATATTTCCATCTTTATACAGATGACTGTGTAGATATTACCGTGTATACAAATGGCAGTGTTGATTTTTCCATGTTTATGCAGATAGCGGTGTGGCTATTTCCATGTTTAAAGAGGTAGCGTTGTAGATATTTCCATGTTTATAGAGATTGCTGTGTAGATATTTCCATGTTTATACAGATGGCAGTGTAGATATTTCCACATTTATACAGATAGTGGTGTTGTTATTTCCATGTTTATACAGATGACTGTGTAGCTATTTCTATGTATATACAGATGGCAGTGTAGATATTTCCATGTTTACAGAGATAGCGGTGTAGTTATTTCCGTGTTTATACAGATGGCAGTGTAGATATTTTCATGTTTATACAAAAGGTGGTGTAGACATTTCCATGTTTATAGAGATAGTGGTGTAGATATTTCCATATTTATACAGATAGCGGAGTAGATATTTCCATGTTTATACAGATTGTGGTGTAGATATTTCCATGTTTACAGAGATAGAGGTGTAGATATTTCCATATTTGCACAGATTTCGGTGTAGATATTTCCATTGTCACACAGATTGAGGTGTACATATTTCCATGTTTAAACAGACAGCTGTGTAGATATTTCCTTGTTTACAAAGATAGTGTTGTAGGTATTTCCATGTTTATAGAGATTGCGGTGTAGATATTTCCATGTTTATAAAGATAGCAGTGTAGATATTTCCATGTTTATACAGATAGCGGTGGAGATATTTCCATGTTTATACAGATAGCGGTGTAGATATTTCCAGGTTTATACAGAGAGCGGTGGAGATATTTCCATGTTTATACAGATAGCGTTGGAGATATTTCAATGTTTATAGAGATGGTGGTGTAGATATTTTCAAGTATATGCAGATAGCGGTGTAGATATTTCCATGTTTATAGAGATAGTGGTGTAGATATTTCCATGTTTATACAGGTAGCGGTGTAGTTATTTCTGTGTTTACAGAGATAGCGGTGTAGATACTTCCAAATTTGTAGAGATAGCGGTGTAGATATTTGTATGTTTATTCAGATGGCGGTGTAGACATTTCCATGTTTATAGAGATAGCGGTGTAGATATTTCCATATTTATACAGATAGCCGTGTAGATATTTCCATGTTTATTCAGATGGCAGTGAAGATATTTCCATATTTATACAGATAGCAGTGTGGCTATTTCCATCTTTATACAGATGGCAGTGTAGATATTTCCATGTTTATACAGATAGCGGTGTAGATATTTCCATGTTTATACAGATAGCAGTGTAGATATTTCCATGTTTATACAGATTGCGGTGTAGATATTTCCCTGTCTATATGAATAGCGGTGTAGATATTTCCATGTTTATACAGATAGCCGTGTAGATATTTCCATGTTTATACAGATAGCGGTGGAGATATTTCCATGTGTATACAGATGGCGGTGTAGATATTTCCATGTTTCTACAGATGACTGTGTAGATATTTCCATATTTTTAGAGAAGGCGTTGTAGATATTTCCAGGTTTATACAGATAGCGGTTTAGCTCCTTCCATGTTTATTCAGATAGCGATGTAGATATTTCCATGTTTATAGAGATGGCTGTGTAGATATTTCCATGTTCATACAGATGGCAGTGTAGATATTTCCGTGTTTATATAGATAATTGTGTGGATATTTCTATGTTTAAACAGATGACTGTTTAGTTATTTCCATGTTTATACAGATGGCGGTGTAGATATTTCAATATTTATAGAAATAGTCATGTAGATATTTCCATGTTTATACAGATAGCGGTGTAGATATTTCCATGTTTATAGAGATAGCGGTGTAGATATTTCCATATTTATACAGATAGCAGTGTAGATATTTCCATGTTTATACAGACAGAGGTGTAGATATTTCCATGTTTATATAGATAGCGGAGTAGATATTTCCATATTTACAGAGATAGATGTGTAGTTTTTTCCATATTTACACAGATTTCGGTGTAGATATTTCCACTTTTTTACAGACAGTAGTGTAGATATTTCCATGTTTACACAAATAACGGTGTAGATATTTCCATCTTTATACAGATGACTTTGTAGATATTTCCATGTGTATACAGATGGCAGTGTAGATAATTCCATGTTTCTGCAGATAGCGGTGTGGCTATTTCCATGTTTATAGAGATAGCGTTGAAGATATTTCCAAGTTTATAGAGATGGCTTTGTAGATATTTCCATGTTTATACAGATGGCAGTGTAGATATTTCCACGTTTATACAGATAGTGGTGTAGATATTTCTATGTTTATACAGATGACTGCGTAGGTATTTCCATGTATATACAGATGGCAGTGTACATATTTCCATGTTTATAGAGATAGCAGTGTAGTTATTTCCATGTTTATACAGATGGCAGTGTAGGCATTTCAATGTTTATGCAGAAGATGGTGTAGATATTTCCATGTTTTTAGAGATAGCCATGTAGATATTTCCATGTTTATACAGATAACAGTGACGTCATTTCCATGTTTATAGAGATAGCGTTGAAGATATTTCCATATTTATACAGATAGCGGTGCAGATATTTCCATGTTTATACAGATAGTGGTGTAGATATTTCCATGTTTATACAGATTGCGGTGCAGATATTTCCATGTTTATACGGATTGTGGTGTGGATATTTCCATGTTTATAGAGATAGCGGTGCAGTTATTTCCATGTTTATACAGATAGTGGTGTAGATATTTCCATGTTTACAGAGATAGAGGTGTAGATATTTCCATACTTGCACAGATTGCGGTGTAGATATTTCCATCCTCACACAGATCGCGGTGTACATATTTCCATGTTTACACAGACAGCTGTGTAGATATTTCCATGTTTGCACAGATAGTGTTGAAGGTATTTCCATGTTATAGTGATTGCGGTGTAGATATTTCCATGTTTATAAAGATAGCGGTGTAGATATTTCCAAGTTTATACACACAGCGGTGGAGATATTTCCATGTTTATACAGACGGCTGTGTAGATATTTCCATGTGTGTACAGATGGCAGAGTAGATATTTCCACGTTTATACAGATATCGGTGTAGATATTTCCATGTTTACAGAAATAGCGGTGTAGGTATTTCCATCTTTGCACAGATTGCGGTGTAGTTATTGCCAAATTTACACAGATAGCGGTGTAGATATTTCCAAGTTTACACAGATAGCTGTGTAGATATTTCCATGTTTACAGACATAGCATTGTAGATATTTCCATGTTTATAAAGATCGCGGTGTAGTTATTTCCATGTTGATATAGATAGCGGTGTACATATTTCCATGTTTATACAGGTAGCGGTGTAGAAATTCCCATGTTTATACAGATTGCTTTGTAGACATTTCCATCTTTCTACAGACGTCTGTGTAGATATTTTCAAGTTCATACAGAAGGCAGTGTAGATATTTCCATGTTTATACAGATGTCTGTGTAGATATTTCCATGTTTATGCAGATGGCGGTGTGGATATTATCATGTTTATAGAGATGGCGGTGTAGTTATTTCTATGTTTATAGAGATACCGGTGTAAATATTTCCATGTTTATAGAGATTGTGGTGTAAGTATTTTCATGTTTATGGAGATAGCGGGGTAGATATTTCCATGTTTATACAGATAACGGTGTTGGTATTTCCATGTTTATAAAGATGGCAGTGAAGGTATTTCCATATTTATACAGATAGTGGTGTAGATATTTCCATGTTTATACAGATGGCGGTGTAGATACATCCATGTTCCTGAAGATGGCGGTGTAGATATTTTCATGTTTATAGAGATGGAGGTGTAAATATTTCCATGTATACAGAGATAGCAGTGTAGATATTTTCATGTTTATAGAGAAAGCGGTGTAGTTATTTCCATGTTTACATAGATGGCAGTGTAGATATTTCCATGTTTGTACAGATATCGGTGTAGATATTTCAATGTTTATAGAGATAGCGGTGTAGGTATTTCCATCTTTGCACAGATTGCAGTGTAGGTATTGCCAAACTTACACAGAGAGCGGAGTAGATATTTCCAAGTTTACACAGATAGCTGTGTAGATATTTCCATGTTTACAGAGATAGCATTGTAGATATTTCCATGTTTATACAGATTGCGGTGTAGTTATTACCATGTTGATACAGATAGCGGTGTAGATATTTCCATGTTTTTACAAGTAGTGGTGTAGAAATTCCCATGTTTATACAGATCGCTTTGTAGACATATCCATCTTTCTACAGATGTCATTGTAGATATTTCCAAGTTTATACAGATGGCAGTGTAGATATTTCCATGTTTATACAGATGTCTGTGTAGATATTTCCATGTTTATGCAGATGGCGTATAGATATTTCCATGTTTATAGAGATTGCGGTGTACTTATTTCTATGTTTATAGAGATAGCGGTGTAAATATCTCCATGTTTATAGAGATGGTGGTGTAAGTATTTTCATGTTTATAGAGATAGCGCTGTAGATATTTCCATGTTTATACCGATAGCGGTGTTGGTATTTGCACATTTATACAGATAGCGATGTAGATATTTCCATGTTTATACAGCTCGCGGTGCAGATATTTATATCTTTATACCGATGACATTGTAGATATTTCCTTATTCACACAGATGGTGGTGTAGATGTTTCCATTTTTATACAGATGGCGGAGTAGTTAGCTCCGTGTTTATGGAGATGGCAGTGTAGATAATTTCATGTTTATAGAGATGGCGGTGTAGATATTTCCATGTTTATAGAGATAGCAGTGTAGATATTTACATGTTTATTCAGATGGCTGTGTAGATATTTCCATGTGTATACAGATGACATTGTAGATATTTCCATGTTTATACAGATGACTGTATAGGTATTTCCATGTTTTTACAGATGGCAGTGCAGATATTTCCATGTTTATAGAGACAGCGGTGTAGATATTTCCGTATTTGTACAGATGGCGGTGTTGATATTTCCATCTATACACAGATGGCCGTGTAGATATTTCCATGTTTATACAGATGGCGGTGTAGATATTTCCATATTTATACAGATTGCCGTGTAGCTATTTCCATGTGTATACAGATGGCATTGTAGATATTTCCATGTTTTAACAGATGGTGGTGTAGATATTTCCATGTTTACACAGATGACTGTATAGGTATTTCCATGTTTATACAGATGGCGGTGTAGATATTTCCAGGTTTATAGAGATAGCGGTGTAGATATTTCCATATTTATACAGATAACGGTGTAGAAATTTCCATGTTTATACAGATATCGTTGTAAATATTTCCATGTTTATACAGATCACGGTGTAGATATTTCCATGTTTATAGAGATAGTGGTGTATATATTTCCATGTTTATACAGATAGCGGTGTAGATATTTCCATGTTTATACAGACCGCGGTGTAGATATTTCCATGTTTATACAGATAGCGGTGCGGATATTTCCATGTTTGTACAGATGGCGGTGTTGCTATTTCCATCTATACACAGATGACCGTGTAGATATTTCCATGTTTATACAGATGGCAGCGCAGATATTTTTATGGATATGGAGATGGCGGTGCAGATATTTCCGTGTATATACAGATAGCGGTGTAGTTATTTCCATGTTTATATAGAGAGCGGTGTATATATTTCCATGTATGTACACATGGCTGTGTAGGTATTTCCATGTTTATACAGATGGCGGTGTAGATATTTTCACGTTTGTACAGATAACTTTGTAAGTATTTCCATTTTTATACAGATGGCGGTGTAGATATTTCAGTGTTTATAGAGATAGCAGTGGAGATATTTCCATGTTTATACAAATAGCGGTGTAGTTATTTCCATGTTTATATAGATAGCGGTGTAGATATTTCCATCTATATACACATGGCTGTGTAGGTATTTCCACGTTTATACAGATGGTGGTGTTGATATTTCCATGTTTATACTGATCGTAGTGTAGATATTTCCATGTTTATACAGATGGCAGTGTAGATATTTCCATGTTCATAGAGATAGCGGTGTTGATTTTTCCATGTCTATAGAGATAGCGGTGTGGATATTTCCATGTTTACACAGATAGGGGTGTAGATAATTCCATCTTTTTAGAGATGGCGTTGTAGATATCTCCATGTTTAAAGAGATGGCGGTGTATATATTTCCATGTTGATGGAGATAGCGGTGTAGATATTTCCATGTTTACAGAGATAGCGGTGTAGTTATTTCCATGTTTATAGGGATAGCGGTGTAGATATTTCCATATTTCTACAGACGACTGTGTAGATATTTCCATGTTTGTACAGATGGCAGTGTAGATATTTCCATGTTTATAGAGATAGCGGTGTATATATTTTCATGTTTATACAGATTGCGGTGGAGATATGTCCATTTTTATACAGATAGCAATGGAGATATTTCCACTTTAATACACATAGCGGTGTAGATATTTCCATGTTTATACAGATAGCGGTGTAGATATTTCCATGTTTATACAGATGGCTGTGCCGATATTTCCATGTTTATACAGAGTTCTCTGTAGATATTTCCGTGTTTATATAGATGACAGTGCAGATATTTCCAGGTTTATACAGATGTCTGTGTAGATATTTCCATGTGTATACAGATGGTATTGTAGGTAATTCCATGTTTATACAGATGGTGGTGTAGAAATTTCCATGTTTATTCAGATGACTGTGCAGATATTTCCATGTTTTTACAGTTGGCAGTGTAGATATTTCAATGTTTATAAAGATGGCGCTGTAGATATTTCCATGTTTATACAGATCGCGGTGTGGATATTTCCATGTTTATACAGACCGCGGTGTAGATATTTCCAAGTTTATACAGATAGCGGTGCAGATATTTCCATGTTTGTACAGATGGCGGTGTTGATATTTCCATCTATACACAGATGACCGTGTAGATATTTCCATGTTTATACAGATGGCGGCGCAGATATTTCCATGGATATGTAGATGGCGGTGTAGATATTTCCATGTTTATACAGATAGCGGTGTAGTTATTTCCATGTTTATATAGATAGCGGTGTAGATATTTCCATGTATATACACATGGCTGTGTAGACATTTCCATGTTTATACAGATGGCGGTGTAGATATTTCCATGTTTATACAGATAACTTTCTAAGTATTTCCATGTTTATACAGATGGCAGTGTAGCTATTTCGATGTTTATAGAGATAGCAGTGTAGATATTTCCATGTTTATACAGATAGCGGTGTAGATATTTCCATGTTTATACTGATCGTGGTGTAGATATTTCCATGTTTATAGAGATGGCGGTGCAGATATTTCCATGTTCACAGAGATTGCGCTGTTGATTTTTCCATGTTTATAGAGATAGAGGTGTGGATATTTCCATGTTTATACAGATAAGGGTGTAGATATTTCCATGTTTATAGAGATGGCGGTGAAGATATTTCCATGTTTATACAGATCACGGTGTAGATATTTCCTTGTTTATACAAACAGCAGTGTAGTTATTTCCATGTTTATACAAATAGCGGTGTAGGTATTTCCATGTATATACAGATGGCTGTGTAGATATTTCCATGTTTATACAGATGCCTTGCAGATATTTCCATGTTTATACAGATGACTTTGTAGGTATTTCCATGTTTATACAGATGGCGGTGTAGATATTTCCATGTTTATAGAGATAGCTGTGTAGATATTTCCATGTTTATACAGATAGCGGTGTAGATATTTCCATGTTTACACAGATCACGGTGTAGATATTTCCATGTTTATACACATCGCGGTGTAGATATTACCATGTTTATACAGATAGCGGTGTAGATATTTCCTTGTTTTTACACATATCGTTGTAGATATTTCCATGTTTACTCAGATTGCGGTGTAGATATTTCCATCTTTCTACAGATGGCATTGTAGATATTTCCATGTTTATACAGATGGCAGTGTAGATATTTCCATGTTTATATAGATGGTGGTGTAGATATTACCATGTTTATACAGATAGCGGTGTAGATATTTCCATGTTTATACAGATCGCGGTGAAGATATTTCCATGTTTACACAGATCGCGGTGTAGATATTTCCATGTTTATACACATCGCGGTGTATATATTACCATGTTTATACAGATAGCGGTGTAGATATTTCCATGTTTATGCAGATCGTGGTGAAGATATTTCCATGTTTATACAGATCGCGGTGTAGATATTTCCATGTTTATACAGATCGCGGTGTAGATATTTCCATGTTTTTACAGATATCGGTGTAGATATTTCCATGTTTACACAGATTGCGGTGTAGATATTTACATCTTTCTACAGATGGCATTGTTGATATTTCCATGTTTATACAGATGGCGGTGTAGATATTTCCATGTTTATATAGATGGTTGTGTAGATATTACCATGATTATACAGATAGCGGTGTAAATATTTCCATGTTTATACAGATCGTGCTGAAGATATTTCCATCTTTATACAGATCGCTTTGTAGATATTTCCATGTTTATGCAGATCGCGGTGTAGATATTTCCATGTTCATACAGATAGCGGTGTAGATATTTCCATGTTTATACACATAGCGGTGTAGATAATTCCATGTTTATAGAGATAGCTCTGTAGGTATTTCCATGTTTATAGACATAGCGGTGTAGATATTTCCATGTTTATATAGACGGCGTTGTAGAGATTTCCATGTTTATACCGATAGCGGTGTTGGTATTTCCACTTTTATACAGATAGCGATGTAGATATTTCCATGTTTATACAGATCGGGGTGCAGATATTTATATCTTTATACAGATGGCATTGTAGATATTTCCTTATTCACACAGATGGCGGTGTAGATGTTTCCATGTTTCTAAAGATGGCGGAGTAGTTAGTTCCATGTTTATGGAGATGGCAGTGTAGATTTTTTCATGTTTATAGAGATGGCGGTGTAGATATTGCCATGTTTATAGAGATAGCAGTGTAGATATTTACATGTTTATACAGATGGCTGTGTAGATATTTCCATGTGTACACAGATGGCATTGTAGATATTTCCATGTTTATACAGATGACTCTATAGTTATTTCCATGTTTTTACAGATGGCAGTGCAGATATTTCCATGTTTATAGAGATAGCGGTGTAGATATTTCCATGTTTGTACAGATGGCGGTGTTGATATTTCCATCTATACACAGATGGCCGTGTAGATATTTCCATGTTTATACAGATGGCGGCGTAGATATTTCCATGGACATGAAGATGGCGGTGTAGATATTTCCATGTTTATACAGATAGCGGTGTAGATATTTCCATGTTTACACAGATGGTGGTGTAGATATTTCCGTGTTTATACACATGGCGGAGTAGATACTTCCATCTTTATGGAGATGGCAGTGTAGATATTTTCATGTTTATAGAGATGGCGGTGTAGATATTTCCATATGTATAGAGATAGCGGTGTAGATATTTCCATCTCTCTACAGATGGCAGTGTAGATATTTCCATGTTTACACAGACGGCGGTGTAGATATTTCCATATTTATTCAGATGTCTGTGTAGATATTTCCATGTGTATACAGATGGTACTGTAGGTATTTCCATGTTTATACAGATGGTGGTGTAGAAATTTCCATGTTTATTCAGATGACTGTGTAGATATTTCCATGTTTATACAGATGGCAGTGTAGATATTTCAATGTTTATAGAGATGGCACTGTAGATATTTCCATGTTTATACAGATAGCGGTGTAGATATTTCCATGTTTTTACAGATATCGGTGTAGATATTTCCATGTTTACACAGATTGCGGTGTAGATATTTACATCTTTCTACAGATGGCATTGTAGATATTTCCATGTTTATACAGATGGCGGTGTAGATATTTCCATGTTTATATAGATGGTGGTGTAGATATTACCATGTTCTACAGATAGCGGTGTAGATATTTCCATGTTTATACAGATCGTGATGAAGTTATTTCCATCTTTATACAGATCGCTGTGTAGATATTTCCATGTTTATACAGATCGCGGTGTAGATATTTCCATGTTCATACAGATAGCGGTGTAGATATTTCCATGTTTATACAGATAGCGGTGCAGATATTTCCATGTTTATAGAGATAGCGGTGTAGGTATTTCCATGTTTATAGACATAGCGGTGTAGATATTTCCATGTTTATATAGACGGCGTTGTAGAGATTTCCATGTTTATACCGATAGCGGTGTTGGTATTTCCACTTTTATACACATAGCGATGTAGATATTTCCATGTTTATACAGATCGGGGTGCAGATATTTATATCTTTATACAGATGGCATTGTAGATATTTCCTTATTCACACAGATGGCGGTGTAGATGTTTCCATGTTTATAAAGATGGCCGAGTAGTTAGTTCCATGTTTATGGAGATGGCAGTGTAGATTTTTTCATGTTTATAGAGATGGCGGTGTAGATATTTCCATGTTTATAGAGATAGCAGTGTAGATATTTACATGTTTATACAGATGGCTGTGTAGATATTTCCATGTGTATACAGACGGCATTGTACATATTTCCATGTTTATACAGATGACTGTATAGGTATTTCCATGTTTGTACAGATGGCAGTGCAGATATTTCCATGTTTACAGAGATAGCGGTGTAGATATTTCCATGTTTGTACAGATTTCGGTGTTGATATTTCCATCTATACACAGATGGCCGTGTAGATATTTCCATGTTTATACAGATGGCGGCGTAGATATTTCCATGGAAATGCAGATGGCGGTGTAGATATTTCCATGTTTATACAGATAGCGGTGTAGATATTCTATGTTTACACACATGGTGGTGTAGATATTTCCGTGTTTATACACATGGTGGAGTAGATACTTCCATCTTTATGGAGATGGCAGTGTAGATATTTTCATGTTTATAGAGATGGCGGTGTAGATATTTCCATGTGTATAGAGATAGCGGTGTAGATATTTCCATCTTTCTACAGATGGCAGTGTAGATATTTCCATGTTTACACTGACGGCGGTGTAGATATTTCCATATTTATACAGATGTCTGTGTAGATATTTCCATGTGTATACAGATGGTTTTGTAGGTATTTCCATGTTTATACAGATGGTGGTGTAGATATTTCCATGTTTATTCAGATGACTGTGTAGATATTTCCATGTTTTTACAGATGGCAGTGTAGATATTTCAATGTTTATAGAGATGGCGCTGTAGATATTTCCATGTTTATACAGATAGCGGTGTAGATATTTCCATGTTTTTACATATATCGGTGTAGATATTTCCATGTTTACACAGATTGCGGTGTAGATATTTCCATCTTTCTACAGATGGCATTGTACATATTTCATGTTTATACAGATGGCGGTGTAGATATTTCCATGTTTATATAGATTGTGGTGTAGATATTACCTTGTTTATTCAGATAGCGGTGTAGATATTTCCATGTTTCTACAGATCGCGGTGAAGATATTTCCATGTTTATACAGATCGCGGTGTAGATATTTCCATGTTTATACAGATCGCGGTGTAGATACTTCCATGTTTATACAGATCGCGGTGTAGATATTTCCATGTTTATACAGATAGCGATGTAGATATTTCCATGTTTATACAGATAGCGGTGTAGGTATTTCCATGTTTATAGAGATAGCGGTGTAGATATTTCCATGTTTATATAGATGGCGTTGTAGATATTTCCATGTTTATACCGATAGCGGTGTTGGTATTTCCACGTTTATACAGATAGCGATGTAGATATTTCCATGTTTATACAGCTCGCAGTGCAGATATTTATATCTTTATACAGATGGCAATGTAGATATTTCCTTATTCACACAGATGGCGGTGTAGATGTTTCCATGTTTATACAGATGGCGGAGTAGTTTCTTCCATGTTTATGGAGATGGCAGTGTAGATATTTTCATGTTTATAGAGATGGCGGTGTAGATATTTCCATGTTTATAGAAATAGAATTGTAGATATTTACATGTTTATACAGATGGCTGTGTAGATATTTCCATGTGTTTACAGACGGCTTTGTAGATATTTCCATGTTTATACAGATGACTGTATAGGTATTTCCATGTTTTTACAGATGGCAGTGCAGATATTTCCATGTTTATAGAGATAGCGGTGTAGATATTTCCATGTTTGTACAGATGGCGGTGTTGATATTTCCATCTATACACAGATGGCCGTGTAGATATTTCCATGTTTATACAGATGGCGGCGTAGATATTTCCATGGACATGCAGATGTCGGTGTAGATATTTCCATGTTTATACAGATGGCGGTGTAGATATTTCCATGTTTATATAGATGGTCGTGTAGATATTACCATGTTTATACAGATAGCGGTGTAGATATTTCCATGTTTATACAGATCGTGCTGAGGATATTTCCATGTTTAGACAGATCGCTGTGTAGATATTTCCATGTTTATACAGATCGCAGTGTAGATATTTCCATGTTCATACAGATAGCGGTGTAGTTATTTCCATGTTTATATAGATAGCGGTGTAGATATTTCCATGTATATACACATGGCTGTGTAGATATTTCCATGTTTATACAGATGGCGGTGTAGATATTTCCATGTTTATACAGATAATTTTGTAGGTATTTCCATGTTTATACAGATGGCAGTGTAGATATTTCCATATTTATACAGATGTCTGTGTAGATATTTCCATGTGTATACAGATGGTTTTGTAGGTATTTCCATGTTTATACAGATGGTGGTGTAGATATTTCCATGTTTATTCAGATGACTGTTTATATATATAGCGGTGTGGATATTTCCATGTTTATACAGATAGGGGTGTAGGTATTTCCATGTTTATAGAGATGGCGGTGTAGATATTTCCATGTTTATACAGATCACGGTGTAGATATTTCCATGTTTATACAGATCACGGTGTAGATATTTCCATGTTTATACAGATCATTGTGTAGATATTTCCATGTATAAACAGATGTCTGTGTATATATTTCCATGTTTACGCAGATGGCGGTGCAGATATTTCCTTGTTTATACAAATAGCGGTGTAGTTATTTCCATGTTTATACAGATAGCGGTGTAGATATTTCCATGTATACACAGATGGCTGTGTAGATATTTCCATGTTTATACAGATGGCTGTGTAGCTATTTCCATGTTTATACAGATGACTTTGTAGGTATTTCCATGTTTATACACATGGCGGTGTAGTTATTTCCATGTTTATAGAGATAGATGTGTAGATATTTCCATGTTTATGCAGATAGCGGTGTAGATATTTCCATGTTTATACAGGTCGCAGTGTAGATATTTTCATGTTTATAGAGATAGCGGTGCAGATATTTCCATGTTTATACCGATAGCGGTGTAAATATTTCCAGGTTTATACAGATCGTGGTGTAGATATTTCCATGTTTATACAGATACCGGTGTAGATATTTCCATGTTTATACAGACCGCAGTGTAGATATTTCCATGTTAATAGAGATAGCAGTGTAGACATTTCCAGGTTTGTACAGATGGCGGTGTTGATGTTTCCATTTATACACAGATTGCCGTGTAGGTATTTCCATGTGTATACAGATGGCATTGTAGATATTTCCATGTTTATACAGATGGTGGTGTAGATATTTCCATGTTTATACAGATGACTGTATAGGTATTTCCATGTTTTTACAGATGGCATTGTAGATATTTCCATGTTTATAGAGATAGCAGTGTAGATATTTCCAGGTTTATACAGATGGCGGTGTAGATATTTCCATGTTTATAGAGATAGCGGTGTAGATATTTCCATATTTATACAGATAACAGTGTAGATATTTCCATGTTTATACAGATAGCGGTGTAGATATTTCCATGTTTATACAGATGGCTGTGTAGCTATTCCCATGTTTATACAGATGACTTTGTAGGTATTTCCATGTTTATACACATGGGGGTGTAGGTATTTCCATGTTTATAGAGATAGATGTGTAGATATTTCCACGTTGATACAGATAGCAGTGTAGATATTTCCATGTTTATACAGATCGCAGTGTAGATATTTTCATGTTTATAGAGATAGAGGTCCAGATATTTCCATGTTTATACAGATGGCGGTGTAAATATTTCCATGTTTATAGAGATGGTGGTGTAGATATTTCCATGTTTATACAGACCGCAGTGTAGATATTTCCATGTTTATAGAGATAGCAGTGTAGATATTTCCAGGTTTGTACAGATGGCGTTGTTGATGTTTCGATCTATACACAGATTGCCATGTAGGTATTTCCATGTGTATACAGATGGCATTGTAGATATTTCCATGTTTATACAGATGGTGGTGTAGATATTTCCATGTTTACACAGATGACTGTATAGGTATTTCCATGTTTATACAGATGGCGGTGTAGATATTTCCATGTTTATAGAGATATCGGTGTAGATATTTCCATATTTATACTGATAACGGTGTAGAAACTTCCATGTTTATACAGATATCGCTGTAAATATTTCCATGTTTCAACAGATCACGGTGTAGATATTTCCATGTTTATAGAGATAGCGGTGTATGTATTTCCATGTTTATACAGATAGCGGTGCAGATATTTCCATGTTTATACAGACCGCGGTGTAGATATTTCCATGTTTATACAGATAGCAGTGCAGATATTTCCATGTTTGTACAGATGGCGGTGTTGATATTTCCATCTATACACAGATGACCGTGTAGATATTTCCATGTTTATACAGATGGCGGCGCAGATATTTCTATGGATATGTAGATGGCGGTGTAGATATTTCCATGTATATACTGATAGCGGTGTAGTTATTTCCATGTTTATATAGAGAGCGGTGTAGATATTTCCATGTATGTACACATGGCTGTGTAGATATTTCCATGTTTATACAGATGGCAGTGTAGATATTTCCATGTTTACAGAAAACTTTGTATGTATTTCCATGTTTAAACTGATGGCGGTGTAGACATTTCGATGTTTATAGAGATAGCAGTGGAGATAGTTCCAAGTTTATGCAAATAGCGGTGTAGTTATTTCCATGTTTATATAGATAGCGTTGCAGATATTTCTATTTATATACACATGGCTGTGTAGATATTTCCATGTTTATACAGATGGGGGTGTAGATATTTCCATGTTAATACAGATAAATTGGTAAGTATTTCCATGTTTATACAGATGGCGGTGTAGATATTTTGATGTTTATAGAGGTAGCAGTGGAGATATTTCCATGTTTATACAGATAGCGGTGTAGATATTTCCATGTTTATACTGATCACGGTGTAGATATTTCCATGTTTATAGAGATGGCGGTGTAGATATTTCCATGTTCATAGAGATAGCGGTGTCGATTTTTCCGTGTTTATAGAGATAGCTGTGTGGATATTTCTATGTTTATACAGATAGGGGTGTAGATATTTCCATGTTTATAGAGATGGCGGTGTAGATATTTCCATGTTTATGCAGATCACGGTGTAGATATTTCCATGCTTATACAGATCGCGGTGTAGATATTTCCATGTTTATACAGATCATGCTGTAGATATTTCCATGTTTATACAGATTGCGGTGTTGATATTACCATGTTTATAGGGATAGCGGTGCAAATATTTCCACATTTTTACAGATAGCGGTGTAGTTATTAGCACGTTTATACAGATAGCGGTGTAGATATTTCCATGTATAAACAGATGTCTGTGTATATATTTCCATGTTTAAACAGATGGCGGTGTATATATTTCCTTGTTTATACAAATAGCATTGTAGTTATTTCCATGTTTATACAGATAGCGGTGTAGATATTTCCATGTATATACAGATGACTGTGTAGATATTTCCATGTTTATACAGATGGCTGTGTAGCTATTACCATGTTTACACAGATGACTTTGTAGGTATTTCCATGTTTATACACATGGCGCTGTAGTTATTTCCATGTTTATAGAGATAGATGTGTAGATATTTCCATGTTTATACAGATAGCGGTGTAGATATTTCCATGTTTATACAGATCGCAGTGTAAATATTTTCATGTTTATAGAGATAGCGGTGCAGATATTTCCATGTTTATACCGATAGCGGTGTAAATATTTCCATGTTTATACAGATCGTGGTGTAGATATTTCCATGTTTATACAGATACCGGTGTAGATATTTGCTTGTTTATACAGACCGCAGTGTAGATATTTCCATGTTTATAGAGATAGCGATGTAGATATTTCCAGGTTTGTACAGATGGCGTTGTTGATGTTTCCATCTATACACAGATTGCCGTGTAGGTAATTCCATGTGTATACAGATGGCATTGTAGATATTTCCATGTTTATACAGATGGTGGTGTAGATATTTCCATGTTTATACAGATGACTGTATAGGTATTTCCATGCTTTTACAGATGGCATTGTAGATATTTCCATGTTTATAGAGATAGCAGTGTAGATATTTCCAGGTTTATACAGATGGCGGTATAGATATTTCCATGTTTATAGAGATAGCGGTGTAGATATTTCCATATTTATACAGATAACGGTGTAGATATTTCCTTGTTTATACAGATAGCGGTGTAAATATTTCCATGTTTATACAGATCACGGTGTAGATATTTCCATGTTTATAGAGATAGCAGTGTAGATATTACCATGTTTATACAGATAGCGGTGTAGATATTTCCATGTTTATAGTGACCGCGGTGTAGATATTTCCATGTTTATACAGATAGCGTTGCAGATATTTCCATGTTTGTACAGATGGCGGTGTTGATATTTCCATCTATACGCAGATGAACGTGCAGATATTTCCATGTTTATACAGATGACGGCACAGATATTTCCATGGATATGTAGATGGCGGTGTAGATATTTCCATGTTTATACAGATAGCGGTGTAGTTATTTCCATGTTTATATAGATAGCGGTGTAGATATTTCCATGTATGTACACATGGCTGTGTAGATATTTCCATGTTTATACAGATGGCGGTGTATATATTTCCATGTTTATACAGATAACTTAATATTTCCATGTTTAAACTGATGGCGGTGTAGACATTTCGATGTTTATAGAGATAGCAGTGGAGATTTCTCCATGTTTATACAAATAGCGATGTAGTTATTTCAATGTTTTTATAGATAGCGGTGCAGTTATTTCTATGTATATACACATGGCTGTGTAGATATTTCCATGTTGATACAAATGGCGGTGTAGATATTTCCATGTTTATACAGATAAATTGGTAAGTATTTCCATGTTTATACAGCTGGC
This sequence comes from Pan troglodytes, assembly GCF_028858775.2. Lineage (NCBI taxonomy): Eukaryota > Metazoa > Chordata > Mammalia > Primates > Hominidae > Pan > Pan troglodytes. The sequence continues at coordinate 1,571,223 of NC_072405.2, read as the reverse complement.
GGTGTAGATATTTCAATGTTTATAGAGATAGCAGTGGAGATATTTCCATGTTTATACAGATAGCGGTGTAGATATTTCCATGTTTATACTGATCACGGTGTAGATATTTCCATGTTTATAGAGATGGCGGTGTAGATATTTCCATGTTCATAGAGATAGCGGTGTTGATTTTTCCATGTTTATAGAGATAGCTGTGTGGATATTTCCATGTTTATACAGATAGGGGTGTAGATATTTCCATGTTTATAGTGATGGCAGTGTAGATATTTCCATGTTTATACAGATCACGGTGTAGATATTTCCATGTTTATACAGATCGCGTTGTAGATATTTCCATGTTTATACAGATCATGGTGCAGATATTTCCATGTTTATACAGATCGCGGTGTTGATATTACCATGTTTATAGGGATGGCGTGCAAATATTTGCAAATTTATACAGATAGCGGTGTAGTTATTAGCATGTTTATACAGATAGCGGTGTAGATATTTCCATGTTTATACAGATGACTCTGTAGGTATTTCCATGTTTATACAGTTGGTTTTGTAGCTATTTCCAAGTTTATAGAGATAGCGGTGCAGATATATCCATGTTTATACAGATAGCAGTGTGAATATTTCCATGTTTATACAGATCGTGGTGTAGATATTTCCATGTTTATACAGATACCGGTGTAGATATTTCCATGTTTATACAGATGGCGGTGTAGATATTTCCATGTCTATATAGATGGTGGAGTAGATATTACCATGTTTATACAGATAGCGGTGTAGATATTTCCATGTTTATACAGATCGTGGTGAAGATATTTCCATGTTTATACAGATCGCGGTGTAGATATTTCCATGTTTATACAGATCGCGGAGTAGATATTTCCATGTTTATACAGATAGCGATGAACATATTTCCATGTTTATACAGATAGCGGTGTAGGTACTTCCATGTTTATATAGATAGCGGTGTAGGTATTTCCATGTTTATAGACATAGCGGTGTAGTTATATCCATGTTAATATAGATGGCGTTGTAGATATTTCCATGTTTATACCGATAGCGGTGTAGATATTTCCATATTTTCACAGATGGTGGTGTATATATTTCCGTGTTTATACACATGGCGGAGAAGATACTTCCATCTTTATGGAGATGGCAGTGTAGATATTTTCATGTTTATAGAGATGGCGGTGTAGATATTTCCCTATTTATAGAGATAGCGGTGTTGATATTTCCATCTTTCTACAGATGGCAGTGTAGATATTTCCATGTTTACACAGACGGCGATGTAGATATTTCCATATTTATACAGATGTCTGTGTAGATATTTCCATGTGTATACAGATGGTATTGTAGGTAATTCCATGTTTATACAGATGGTGGTGTAGATATTTCCATGTTTATTCAGATGACTGTGTAGATATTTCCATGTTTTTACAGATGGCAGTGAAGATATTTCAATGTTTATAGAGATGGCGCTGTAGATATTTCCATGTTTATACAGATCGCGGTGTAGATATTTCCATGTTTATACAGATAGCGGTGTAGACATTTCCATGTTTTTACAGATATCGGTGTAGATATTTCCATGTTTACACAGATTGCGGTGTAGATATTTACATCTTTCTACAGACGGCATTGTAGATATTTCGATGTTTATACAGATGGTGGTGTAGATATTTCCATGTTTACATAGATGGTGGTGTAGATATTTCCATGTTTAAACAGATAGCGGTGTAGATATTTCCATGTTTATACAGATCGTGCTGAAGATATTTCCATGTTTATACAGATCGCTGTGTAGATATTTCCATGTTTATACAGATGGCGGTGTAGATATTTCCAAGTTTATACAGATAATTTTGTAAGTATTTCCATGTTTACACAGATGGCAGTGTAGCTATTTCGATGTTTATAGAGATAGCAGTGGAGATATTTCCATGTTGATTCAGATAGCAGTGTAGATATTTCCATGTTTATACTGATCGTGGTGTAGATATTTCCATGTTTATAGAGATGGCTGTGCAGATATTTCCATGTTCATAGACATCGCGGTGTTGATTTTTCCATGTTTATAGAGATGGCGGTGAAGATATTTGCATGTTTATACAGATCACGGTGTAGATATTTCCTTGTTTATACAAATAGCAGTGTAGGTATTTCCATGTTTATACAAATAGCGGTGTAGATAGTTCCATGTATATACAGATGCCTGTGTAGATATTTCCATGTTTATACAGATGGCTTTGTAGATATTTCCATGTTTATACAGATGACTTTGTAGGTTTTTCCATGTTTATACAGATGGCGGTGTAGATATTTCCATGTTTATAGAGATAGCTGTGTAGATATTTCCATGTTTATACAGATAGCGGTGTAGATAATTCCATGTTTATACACATCATGGTGTAGATATTTCCATGTTTATACACATCGTGGTGTAGATATTTCCATGTTTATACAGATAGCAGTGTAGATATTTCCATGTTTTTACACATATCGGTGTAGATATTTCCATGTTTACACAGATTGCGGTGTAGATATTTCCATCTTTCTACAGATGGCATTGTAGATATTTAAATGTTTATACAGATGGCGGTGTGGATATTTCCATGTTTATATAGATGGTGGTGTAGATATTACCATGTTTATACAGATAGCGGTGTAGTTATTTCCATGTTTATACAGATCGTGGTGAAGATATTTCCATGTTTATACAGATCACGGTGTAGATATTTCCATGTTTATACAGATCATGGTGTAGATATTTCCATGTTTATACAGATACCGGTGTAGATATTTACATGTTTATACAGATGGCTGTGTACATATTTCCATGTGTATACAGACAGCATTGTAGATATTTCCATGTTTATACAGATGACTGTATAGGTATTTCCATGTTTTTACAGATGGCAGTGCAGATATTTCCATGTTTATAGAGATAGCGGTGTAGATATTTCCATGTTTGTACAGGTGGCGGTGTTGATATTTCCATCTATACACAGATGGCCGTGTAGATATTTCCATGTTTATAGAGATGGCGGTGTAGATATTTCCATGGACATGCAGATGGCGGTGTAGATATTTCCATGTTTATACAGATAGCGGTGTAGATATTTCCATGTTTACACGGATGGTGGTGTAGATATTTCCGTGTTTATACACATGGCGGAGTAGATACTTCCATCTTTATGAAGATGGCAGTGTAGATATTTTCATGTTTATAGAGATGGCGGTGTAGATATTTCCATATTTATAGAGATAGCGGTGTTGATATTTCCATCTTTCTACAGATGGCAGTGTAGATATTTCCATGTTTACACAGACGGCAGTGTAGATATTTCCATATTTATACAGATGTCTGTGTAGATATTTCCATGTGTATACAGATGGTTTTGTAGGTATTTCCATCTTTATACAGATGGTGGTGTAGATATTTCCATGTTTATTCAGATGACTGTGTAGATATTTCCATGTTTTTACAGATGGCAGTGTAGATATTTCAATGTTTATAGAGATGGCGCTGTAGATATTTCCATGTTTATACAGATAGCTGTGTAGATATTTCCATGTTTTTACAGATATCGGTGTAGATATTTCCATGTTTACACCGATTGCGGTGTAGGTATTTACATCTTTCTACAGATGGCGTTGTAGATATTTCCATGTTTATACAGATGGCGGTGTAGATATTTCCATGTTCATATAGATGGTGGTGTAGATATTACCATGTTTATACAGTTAGCGGTGTAGATATTTCCATGTTTATACAGATCGTGCTGAAGATATTTCATCTTTATACAGATCGCTGTACAGATATTTCCATGTTTATACAGATCGCGGTGTAGATATTTCCATGTTCATACAGATAGCGGTGTAGATATTTCCATGTTTATACTCATAGCATTGTAGATATTTCCATGTTTATAGAGATAGCGGTGTAGGTATTTCCATGTTTATAGACATAGCGGTGTAGATATTTCCATGTTTATATAGACGGCGTTGTAGAGACTTCCATGTTTATACTGATAGCGGTGTTGGTATTTCCACTTTTATACAGATATCCATGTAGATATTTCCATGTTTATACAGCTCGCGGTGCAGATATTTATATCTTTATACAGATGGCATTGTAGATATTTCCTTATTCACACACATGGCGGTGTAGATGTTTCCATGTTTATACAGATGGTGGAGTAGTTAGTTCCATGTTTATGGAGATGGCAGTGTAGATATTTTCATGTTTATAGAGATGGCGGTGTAGATATTTCCATGTTTATATAGATGGTGTTGTAGATATTACCATGCTTATACAGATAGCGTTGTAGATATTTCCATGTTTACACAGATCGTGGTGAAGGTATTTCCATGTTTATACAGATAGCGGTGTAGATATTTCCATGTTTATACAGATAGCGGTGTAGATATTTCCATGTTTATACAGATAGCGATGTAGATATTTCCATGTTTATACAGACAGCCGTGTAGGTGTTTCCATGTTTATAGGGATAGCGGTGTAGGTATTTCCATGTTTATACAGCTCGCAGTGCAGATATTTATATCTTTATACAGATGGCATTGTAGATATTTCCCTATTCACACAGATGGCGGTGTAGATGTTTCCATGTTTATACAGATGGTGGAGTAGTTAGTTCCATGTTTATGGAGATGGCAGGGTAGATATTTTCATGTTTATAGAGATGGCGGTGTAGATATTTCCATGTTTATAGAAATAGCAGTGTAGATATTTACATGTTTATACAGATGGCTGTGTACATATTTCCATGTGTATACAGACAGCATTGTAGATATTTCCATGTTTATACAGATGACTGTATAGGTATTTCCATGTTTTTACAGATGGCAGTGCAGATATTTCCATGTTTATAGAGATAGCGGTGTAGATATTTCCATGTTTGTACAGATGGCGGTGTTGATATTTCCATCTATACACAGATGGCCGTGTAGATATTTCCATGTTTATAGAGATGGCGGTGTAGATATTTCCATGTTTATACAGAGAGCGGTGTAGATATTTCCATGTTTACACGGATGGTGGTGTAGATATTTCCGTGTTTATACACATGGCGGAGTAGATACTTCCATCTTTATGGAGATGGCAGTGTAGATATTTTCATGTTTATAGAGATGGCGGTGTAGATATTTCCATATTTATAGAGATAGCGGTGTTGATATTTCCATCTTTCTACAGATGGCAGTGTAGATATTTCCATGTTTACACAGACGGCAGTGTAGATATTTCCATATTTATACAGATGTCTGTGTAGATATTTCCATGTGTATACAGATGGTTTTGTAGGTATTTCCATCTTTATACAGATGGTGGTGTAGATATTTCCATGTTTATTCAGATGACTGTGTAGATATTTCCATGTTTTTACAGATGGCAGTGTAGATATTTCAATGTTTATAGAGATGGCGCTGTAGATATTTCCATGTTTATACAGATAGCGGTGTAGATATTTCCATGTTTTTACAGATATCGGTGTAGATATTTCCATGTTCACACCGATTGCGGTGTAGGTATTTACATCTTTCTACAGATGGCGTTGTAGATATTTCCATGTTTATACAGATGGCGGTGTAGATATTTCCATGTTCATAGAGATGGTGGTGTAGATATTACCATGTTTATACAGTTAGCGGTGTAGATATTTCCATGTTTATACAGATCGTGCTGAAGATATTTCCATCTTTATACAGATCGTTGTATAGATATTTCCATGTTGATACAGATAGTGGTGTAGATATTTCCATGTTCATACAGATAGCGGTGTAGATATTTCCATGTTTATACTCATAGCATTGCAGATATTTCCATGTTTATAGAGATAGCGGTGTAGGTATTTCCATGTTTATAGACATAGCGGTGTAGATATTTCCATGTTTATATAGACGGCGTTGTAGAGATTTCCATGTTTATACTGATAGCGGTGTTGGTATTTGCACTTTTATACAGATAGCGATGTAGATATTTCCATGTTTATACAGCTCGCGGTGCAGATATTTATATCTTTATTCAGATGGCATTGTAGATATTTCCTTATTCACACACATGGCGGTGTAGATGTTTCCATGTTTATACAGATGGTGGAGTAGTTAGTTCCATGTTTATGGAGATGGCAGTGTAGATATTTTCATGTTTATAGAGATGGCGGTGTAGATATTTCCATGTTTATATAGATGGTGTTGTAGATATTACCATGTTTATACAGATAGCGTTGTAGATATTTCCATGTTTACACAGATCGTGGTGAAGGTATTTCCATGTTTATACAGATAGCGGTGTAGATATTTCCATGTTTATACAGATAGCGGTGTAGATATTTCCATGTTTATACAGATAGTGATGTAGATATTTCCATGTTTATACAGATAGCCGTGTTGGTGTTTCCATGTTTATAGGGATAGCGGTGTAGGTATTTCCATGTTTATACAGCTCGCAGTGCAGATATTTATATCTTTATACAGATGGCATTGTAGATATTTCCTTATTCACACAGATGGCGGTGTAGATGTTTCCATGTTTATACAGATGGTGGAGTAGTTAGTTCCATGTTTATGGAGATGGCAGTGTAGATATTTTCATGTTTATAGAGATGGCGGTGTAGATATTTCCATGTTTATAGAAATAGCAGTGTAGATATTTACATGTTTATACAGATGGCTGTGTACATATTTCCATGTGTATACAGACAGCATTGTAGATATTTCCATGTTTATACAGATGACTGTATAGGTATTTCCAAGTTTTTACAGATGGCAGTGCAGATATTTCCATGTTTATAGAGATAGCGGTGTAGATATTTCCATGTTTGTACAGATGGCGGTGTTGATATTTCCATCTATACACAGTTGGCCGTGTAGATATTTCCATGTGTATAGAGATGGCGGTGTAGATATTTCCATGTTTATACAGATAGCGGTGTAGATATTTCCATGTTTACACGGATGGTGGTGTAGATATTTCCGTGTTTATACACATGGCGGAGTAGATACTTCCATCTTTATGGAGATGGCAGTGTAGATATTTTCATGTTTATAGAGATGGCGGTGTAGATATTTCCATATTTATAGAGATAGCGGTGTTGATATTTCCATCTTTCTACAGATGGCAGTGTAGATATTTCCATGTTTACACAGACGGCAGTGTAGATATTTCCATATTTATACAGATGTCTGTGTAGATATTTCCATGTGTATACAGATGGTTTTGTAGGTATTTCCATCTTTATACAGATGGTGGTGTAGATATTTCCATGTTTATTCAGATGACTGTGTAGATATTTCCATGTTTTTACAGATGGCAGTGTAGATATTTCAATGTTTATAGAGATGGCGCTGTAGATATTTCCATGTTTATACAGATAGCGGTGTAGATATTTCCATGTTTTTACAGATATCGGTGTAGATATTTCCATGTTCACACCGATTGCGGTGTAGGTATTTACATCTTTCTACAGATGGCGTTGTAGATATTTCCATGTTTATACAGATGGCGGTGTAGATATTTCCATGTTCATAGAGATGGTGGTGTAGATATTACCATGTTTATACAGTTAGCGGTGTAGATATTTCCATGTTTATACAGATCGTGCTGAAGATATTTCCATCTTTATAAAGATCGCTGTATAGATATTTCCATGTTTATACAGATCGCGGTGTAGATATTTCCATGTTCATACAGATAGCAGTGTAGATATTTCCATGTTTATACTGATAGCATTGTAGATATTTCCATGTTTATAGAGATAGCGGTGTAGGTATTTCCATGTTTATAGACATAGCGGTGTAGATATTTCCATGTTTATATAGACGGCGTTGTAGAGATTTCCATGTTTATACTGATAGTGGTGTTGGTATTTCCACTTTTATACAGATAGCGATGTAGATATTTCCATGTTTATACAGCTCGCGGTGCAGATATTTATATCTTTATACAGATGGCATTGTAGATATTTCCTTATTCACACAGATGGCGGTGTAGATGTTTCCATGTTTATAAAGATGGCGGAGTAGTTAGTTCCATGTTTATGGAGATGTCAGTGTAGATATTTTCATGTTTATAGAGATGGCGGTGTAGATATTTCCATGTTTATAGACATAGCAGTGTAGATATTTACATGTTTATACAGATGGCTGTGTAGATATTTCCATGTGTATACAGATGGCATTGTAGATATTTCCATGTTTATACAGAGGACTGTATAGGTATTTCCATGTTTTTACAGATGGCAGTGCAGATATTTCCATGTTTACAGTGATAGCGGTGTAGATATTTCCATGTTTGTACAGATGGCGGTGTTGATATTTCCATCTATACACAGATGGCCGTGTAGATATTTCCATCTTTATACAGATGGCGGCGTAGATATTTCCATGTTTAAACAGATGGTCGTGTAGATATTTCCATGTTTACACAGATGACTGTATAGGTATTTCCATGTTTATATAGATGGCGGTGTTGATATTGCCATGTTTATAGAGAAAGCGGTGTAGATATTACCATATTTATACAGATAACGGTGTAGAAATTTCCATGTTTATACAGATAGCGGTGTAAATATTTCCATGTTTATACAGACCACGGTGTAGATATTTCCTTGTTTATACAAATAGCGGTGTAGTTATTTCCATGTTCATACAGATAGCGGTGTAGATATTTCCATGTATATACAGATGGCTGGGTAGATATTTCCATTTTTGTACAGATGGTTTGTAGATATTTCCATGTTTATACAGATGACTTTGTAGGTATTTCCATGTTTATACAGATGGCGGTGTAGATATTTCCATTTTTATAGAGATAGCTGTGTAGATATTTCCATGTTTATACAGATAGCGGTGTAGATATTTCCATGTTTATACAGATCGCAGTGTAGATATTTCCATGTTTATACAGATCGCGGTGTAGATATTTCCATGTTTATACAGCTCGCGGTGCAGATATTTATATCTTTATACAGATGGCATTGTAGATATTTCCTTATTCACACAGATGGCGGTGTAGATGTTTCCATGTTTATACAGATGGCGGAGTAGTTAGTTCCATGTTTATGGAGATGTCAGTGTAGATATTTTCATGTTTATAGAGATGGCGTTGTAGATATTTCCATGTTTATAGACATAGAAGTGTAGATATTTACATGTTTATACAGATGGCTGTGTAGATATTTCCATGTGTATACAGAGGGCATTGTAGATATTTCCATGTTTATACAGATGACTGTATAGGTATTTCCATGTTTTTACAGATGGCAGTGCAGATATTTCCATGTTTATAGTGATAGCGGTGAGATATTTCCATGTTTGTACAGATGGCGGTGTTGATATTTCCATCTATACACAGATGGCCGTGTAGATATTTCCATGTTTATACAGATGGCGGCGTAGATATTTCCATGGACATGCAGATGGCGGTGTAGATATTTCCATGTTTATACAGATAGCGGTGCAGATATTTCCATGTTTACACAGATGGTGGTGTAGAAATTTCCGTGTTTATATACATGGCAGTGCAGATACTTCCATCTTTATGAAGATGGCAGTGAAGATAATTTCATGTTTATAGAGATGGCGGTGTAGATATTTCCATATGTATAGAGATAGCGGTGTGGATATTTCCATCTTTCTTCCGATGGCAGTGTCGATAATTCCATGTTTATACAGACGGCGATGTAGATATTTCCATATTTATACAGATGTCTGTGTAGATATTTCCATGTGTATACAGATGGTATTGTAGGTATTTCCATGTTTTTACAGATGGTGGTGTAGATATTTCCATGATTATTCAGATGACTATGTAGATATTTCCATGTTTTAACAGATGGCAGTGTAGATATTTCAATGTTTATAGAGATGGCGCTGTAGATATTTCCAAGTTTATACAGATCGCGGTGTAGATATTTCCATGTTTATACAGATAGCGGTGGAGATATTTCCATGTTTACACAGATTGCGGTGTAGATATTTCCATCTTTCTACAGATGGCATTGTAGATATTTCCATTTTTATACAGATTGCGGTGTAGATATTTCCATGTTTATATAGATGGTGGTGTAGATATTACCATGTTTATACAGATAGCGGTGTAGATATTTCCATGTATATACAGATCGTGGTGAAGATATTTCCATGTTTATACAGATCGCGGTGTAGATATTTCCATGTTTATACAGATAGCAGTGTAGATATTTCCATGTTTATACATATAGCGGTGTAGATATTTCCATGTTTTTTGAGTTAGCGGTGTAGGTATTTCCATGTTTATAGACATAGCGGTGTAGATATTTCCATGTGTATACAGATGGCATTGTAGATATTTCCATGTTTATACAGATGACTGTATAGGTATTTCCATGTTTTTACAGATGGCAGTGTAGATATTTCCATGTTTATAGAGATAGTGGTGTAGGTATTTCCATGTTTGTACAGATGGCGGTGTTGATATTTCCATGTATACACAGATGGCCGTGTAGATATTTCCATGTTTATACAGACGGCGGCGTAGATATTTCCATGGTCATGCAGATGGCGGTGTAGTTATTTCCATGTTTATACAGATAGCGGTGTAGATATTTCCATATTTTCACAGATGGTGGTGTATATATTTCCGTGTTTATACACATGGCGGAGTAGATACTTCCATCTTTATGGAGATGGCAGTGTAGATATTTTCATATTTATAGAGTTGGCGGTGTAGATATTTCCAAATTTATAGAGATAGCGGTGTAGATATTTCCATCTTTCTACAGATGGCAGTGTAGATATTTCCATGTTTATACAAATGGCGGTGTAGATATTTCCATATTTATACAGATGTCTGTGTAGATATTTCCATGTGTATACAGATGGTATTGTAGGTATTTCCATGTTTATACAGATGGTGGTGTAGATATTTCCATGTTTATTCAGATGACTGTGTAGATATTTCCATGTTTTTACAGATGGCAGTGGAGATATTTCAATGTTTCTAGAGATGGCGCTGTAGATATTTCCATGTTTATACAGATAACGGTGGAGTTATTTCCATGTTTATACAGACAGCAGTGGAGATATATCCATGTTTATACACATAGCGGTGTACATATTTCCATGTTTATAGAGACAGCGGTGTAGGTATTTCCATGTTTATACAGATAGCGGTGCAGATATTTCCATGTATATACAGATGCCTATGCAGATATCTCCATATTTATACACCGGGCTGTGTAGATATTTCTATGTTTATACAGATGGCAGTGTAGATATTTCCATGTTCCTACTCATGACTGTGTAGGTATTTCCATGTTTATACCGATGACTTTGTAGATATTTCCATGTCTATAGAGGTAGCGGTGCAGATATTTCAATGTTTATACAGATAGCGGTGTAGATATTTCCATGTTTATACAGATAGCGGTGTAGATATTTCCATGTTTATACAGACCGCAGTGTAGATATTTCCATGTTTATTGAGATAGCAGTGTAGATATTTCCAAGTTTGTACAGATGGTGGTGTTGATGTTTCCATCTATACACAGATTGCCGTGTAGGTATTTCCATGTGTATACAGATGGCATTGTAGATATTTCCATGTTTTAACAGATGGTGGTGTAGTTATTTCCATGTTTACACAGATGACTGTATAGGTATTTCCATGTTTACAGATGGCGGTGATGATATTTCCATGTTTATAGAGATAGCGGTGTAGATATTTCCGTATTTATACAGATAACGGTGTAGAAAATTCCATGTTTATTCAGTAAGCGGTGTAAATATTTCCATGTTTATACAGGACACGGTGTAGATATTTCTTTGTTTATACAAATAGCGGTGTAGTTATTTCCATGTTCATACAGATAGCGGTGTAGATATTTCCATGTATATACAGATGGCTGTGTAGATATTTCCATGTTTATACAGATGGTTTGTAGATATTTCCATGTTTATACAGATGACTTTGTAGGTATTTCCATGTTTATACAGATGGTGTTGTAGTTATTTCCATGTTTATAGAGATAGCTGTGTAGATATTTCCATGTTTATGCAGATAGCGGTGTAGATATTTCCATGTTTATACAGATCGCAGTGTAGATATTTCCATGTTTATACAGATCGCGGTGTAGATATTTCCATGTTTATACAGCTCGCGGTGCAGATATTTATATCTTTATACAGATGGCATTGTAGATATTTCCTTATTCACACAGATGGCGGTGTAGATGTTTCCATGTTTATACAGATGGCGGAGTAGTTAGTTCCATGTTTATGGAGATGTCAGTGTAGATATTTTCATGTTTATAGAGATGGCGTTGTAGATATTTCCATGTTTATAGAGATAGCAGTGTAGATATTTACATGTTTATACAGATGGCTGGGTAGATATTTCCATGTGTATACAGATGGCATTGTAGATATTTCCATGTTTATACCTTTGGTGGTGTAGATATTTCCATGTTTACACAGATGACTGTATAGGTATTTCCATGTTTATACAGATGGCGGTGTTGATATTTCCATGTTTATAGAGATATCGGTGTAGATATTTCCATATTTATACAGATAACGGTGTAGAAATTTCCATGTTTATACAGACAGCGGTGTAAATATTTCCATGTTTATACAGATCACGGAGAAGATATTTCCTTGTTTTACAAATAGCGGTGTAGTTATTTCCATGTTTATACAGATAGCGGTGTAGATATTTCCATGTATATACAGATGGCTGTGTAGATATTTCCATGTTTATACAGATGGTTTGTAGATATTTCCATGTTTATACAGATGTCTTTGTAGGTATTTCCATGTTTATACCGATGGCGGTGTAGATATTTCCATGTTTATAGAGATAGCTGTGTAGATATTTCCATATTCGTACAGATAGCGGTGTAGATATTTCCATGTTTATACAGATCGCGGTGTAGATATTTCCATGTTTATACAGATCGCGGTGTAGATATTTCCATGTTTATACAGATAGCGGTGTTGATATTTCCATGTTTTTACAGATATCAGTGAAGATATTTCCATGTTTACAAAGATTGCGGTGTAGATATTTCCATCTTTCTACAGATGGCATTGTAGATATTACCATGTTTATACAGATGGCGGTGTAGATATTTCCATGTTTATATAGATGGCGGTGTAGATATTACCATGTTTATAGAGATAGCGGTGTAGTTATTTCCATGTTTATACAGATCGTGGTGAAAATATTTCCATGTTTATGCAGATCACGGTGTAGATATTTCCATGTTTATACAGATCGCGGTGTAGATATTTGCATGTTTGTACAGATAGCGGTGTAGTTATTTCCATGTTTATAGAGATAGCGGTGTAGATATTTCCATGTTCATATTGATAGCGGTGTAGGTATTTCCATGTTTATAGAGATAGTAGTGTAGATATTTCCATACTTATACAGATAGCGGTGTAGGTATTTCCATGTTTATACAGATTGCGGTGTAGATATTTCCATGTTTCTACAGATGGCGGTGTAGATATTTCGTTGTTTATACAGACAGCGGTGTAGATATTTCCATGTTTATACAGGTAGCGGTGTAGATATTTCAAAGTTTACAGAGATAGCGGTGTAGTTATTTCCATCTTTGCACAGATTGCCGTGTAGATATTTCCATGTTTACGCAGATAGCTGTGTAGATATTTCCAAGTTTACACAGGTAGCTGTGTACATATTTCCATGTTTACACACATACCGTGGGAGATCATTCCCTGTTTATACAGATTGCGGTGTAGATATGTCCATGATTATACAGATAGCGGTGTATATATTTTCATGTTTATACAGATAGCGGTGGAGATATTTCCATGTTTATAGAGACTGCGGTATAGATATTTCCATGTTTATACAGATAGCGGTGTAGATATTTCCATGTTTACAGAAATAGCAGTGTAGATATTTCCATCTTTGCACAGATTGCTGTGTAGATGTTTCCGTTTTTACACAGAGTTGTGTAGATATTTCCAAGTATATACAGATAGCGGTGTAGATATTTCCATGTTTATAAAGATAGCTTTGTAAATATTTGCATGTTTATACAGATAGCGGTGTAATTATTTCCATGTTTATAGAGATAGCAGTGTAGATATTTCCATGTTTATACAGATAGCGGTGTAGATATTTCCACATTTATACTTATAGCGGTGTAGATATTTCCAGGTTTATAGAGTTAGCGGTGTAGATATTCCCACGTTTATAGAGATAGCGTTGTAGATATTTCCATGTTTTTAGAGATAGCGGTGTATATATTTCCACGTTTATAGAGATAGCGGTGTAGATATTTCCATGTTTCTAGAGACAGCGGTGTAGATATTTCCATGTTCATAGAGATAGCGTTGTAGATATTTCCATGTTTATAGAGACAGTGATGTAGATATTTGCGTGTTTATACAGATAGCATTGTAGATATTTCCATGTTTATAGAGACAGTGGTGTAGATATTTTCATGTTTATACAGATGGAGGTGTAGATATTTCCATGTTTATAGAGACAGCAGTGTAGATATTTCCATGTTTATACAGATAGCGGTGTAGATATTTCCATGTTTATAGAGATAGTGGTGTAGATATTTCCATGTTTATAGAGATAGTGGTGTAGATATTTCCATGTTTATAGAGACGGCGGTGTAAATAGTTCTATGTTTATACAGATAGCGTTGCAAATGTTTACACATTTACAGAGATAGCGGTGTAGTTATTTCCACGTTTACAGAGATTTTATGAAATGTTATTTTATGAAGACCAAACAAGTCATTGGGTTACCTACCTTATGTCATTTTTTACATTGAGGGTGTTAAAAATACCCCTACCCTAACCAAAACCCTGACAAATAGAGCCAGGGAAGGCCATGCAATAAAGGATTCTTGGGCTTGTATGCCTGATAACAAAACCTTATCACAGAAGACTTCAAAAAACACAATCTTGCACAAAGCCCATTGCAACTTTGCACACAACAATGCTTTTGAAGGATATTTGCCCAACAACTGCCTGTCCAACCTGTGCCTGGCATCACCTTTGTTATTGATCTTTGTAGCCAAGGATAGTCATTTCCAAATGATCATATAATCTTCATCATTTTTTCTTTTGTCTTCCTTTACCTCCGTGAATATGCATATAGTTTACTCTGGCTTGCCTGTTTCTATTGCAAGGCTCTGTTTCCAAACGAATATCTTTTTCTTGTGGAGAGCCTCTCTCTGTTTGTTATTTAGGTTGATAAGAGAAATGTGAACATTTGAGAGCTCAGGTAAAAGGCCTTAGTCTACAGTGAAACTTTTTTGCACCCTTAGATGCTTACTTCCACTACAACTTGCAGGTGGGCCTTGAAAAGTTCTTGGAATAAGTTTGAGCTTTGGTCTTCTCCGATTCATTTAGCATAGATTCTCAAAATGTGGTCCCTGGACCCACAGCATCAGCATCACCTGGAGATTGTTGGAAATGCAAATCATCGGGCCTCATTCCAGACCCTCAGCTGGAAACTCTAGGGGCATGGCCAGACCCTCTGTAGCTGAACAAGCCATCCAGGTGGTTTTGATGCAGCTAAAGTTTTGGAACAACTAATGTAGCCCCATTTGGAAAACTTGGCTCTACAGGCCTCCCTAGCTGGTAAGCTGCTAGCATTTTTTGTTTGTTTGTTTCTTTGTTTTGATACAGGGTCTTGCTCTGTTGACCAGACCATGACCTCCTGGGTTCAAGCGAGGACTCAGCCTCCTGAGTAGCCGGGACTACAGGTATGTGCCACCACCATGCCCAACTACTTTTTGTATTTTTTTTTTTTTTTGTAGGGATGGGGTTTTAGCCCAGGCTAATCTCAAACTCCTGGACTCAAGCAATCTGCCCACTTTGGCCTCACGAACTGCTGGGATTATAGGCATGGGCCACCACTCCTGGCCCAAAGTTCATATTTTAACTACTAACCTAAATTATTTTAAAAACAAAATTCTCCTTGGACTCAAACCAGGTCAGAGTGACATGATCATGTGCCTGTTTTGTGCAGGGTGAAGTGAGATTATTATCTAGGAAATAGCTGAAATGTCCTGAGGGTGACAAAGAGGAGCTGTGTTTTCAGCCAAATATCAGAACCAGGGCCACTGCCTGCCGCTGAACCCCAGCGGGGACCCCTACTTTGTGTTTATCTGTGGTGGCTACGCTTGCCCACCTGGGTGGGAACCCCGAGAATGACTCCAGACTTTTCCAGGGACTGCATGCCAGGGTATTTTTACAATTTATGTGTAGACTTTGTTCGGGTGGAAAAGTTATTTTATGAAGACGAAACAAGCAATTGGGGTACCTACCTTATGGCATTTTTTACATTGAGAGTGTTAAAAATACCCCTCCCCTAACCAAAACCCTGACAAATAGAGCCAGGGAAGGCCATGCAAAAAAGGATTCTTGGGCTTGTATGCCTGATAACAAAAACTTATCACAGAAGACTGCAAAAAACACAATCTTGCACAAAGCCCATTGCAACTTTGCACACAACAATGCTTCTGAAGGATATTTGCCCAACAACTGCCTGTCCAACCTGGGCCTGGCATCACCTTTGTTATTGATCTTTGTAGCCAAGGATAATCATTTCCAAATGATCATATAATCTTCCTCATTTTTTCTTTTGTCTTCCTTTACCTCCGTGAATATGCATATAGTTTACTGTGGCTTGCCTGTTTCTATTGCAAGGCTCTGTTTCCAAACGAATATCTTTTTCTTGTGGAGAGCCTCTCTCTGTTTGTTATTTAGGTTGATAAGAGAAATGTGAACATTTGAGAGCTCAGGTAAAAGGCCTTAGTCTACAGTGAAACTTTTTTGCACCCTTAGATGCTTACTTCCACTACAACTTGCAGGTGGGCCTTGAAAAGTTCTTGGAATAAGTTTGAGCTTTGGTCTTCTCCGATTCATTTAGCATAGATTCTCAAAATGTGGTCCCTGGACCCACAGCATCAGCATCACCTGGAGATTGTTAGAAATGCAAATCATCGGGCCTCATTCCAGACCCTCAGCTGGAAACTCTAGGGGCATGGCCAGACCCTCTGTAGCTGAACAAGCCATCCAGGTGGTTTTGATGCAGCTAAAGTTCTGGAACAACTAATGTAGCCCCATTTGGAAAACTTGGCTCTACAGGCCTCCCTAGCTGGTAAGCTGCTAGCATTTTTTGTTTGCTTGTTTGTTTGTTTTGATACAGGGTCTTGCTCTGTTGACCAGACCGTGACCTCCTGGGTTGAAGTGAGGACTCAGCCTCCTGAGTAGCCGGGACTACAGGTATGTGCCACCACCATGCCCAACTACTTTTTGTATTTTTTTTTTTTTGTAGGGATGGGGTTTTAGCCCAGGCTAGTCTCAAACTCCTGGACTCAAGCAATCTGCCCACTTTGGCCTCACGAACTGCTGGGATTATAGGCATGAGCCACTGTGCCCGGCCCTGCCAGCTTTGTATAAGCTGAGGAGTTTTTAAAAATACCTAGACTCAGGGCAAACCCCAGACACTTAAGTCAGATTCTCTGGGAGGTGAAGCCCAGGCACTGGTATTTTTAAAGTCTCTACAGATGGTTCTAAAGTGCTGCTAAGTTAGAGAACCGCTGATCTAGACCAGGCCTTTTCAAACTTAATGTGCACGTGAATTACCTGGACCTTGTTAAAATGCAGATTCAGTCTGCATAGGCCTGGGGTGGAGCCTGAGCTTCTGCATTTTTAACAAGTCTCTAGAGGATGCTGCTGCATCTGGGCTGCTAACTACACTTGCAGATAGGAGGTTCTGGAGAGCAGAGGAAAGAGCATGAACCATAACCTAGGGGCTGGTAGTCCTGACTTCCGAGCCAAGGTTTGCCTTTATGTGGCTGGTAACTTGCTTGGACTCCTACCTCAATTCTTTGGGCCCAAGGTTTGTCCTGCCTCAGAAGGATGTCAAGAAAATTGAGTGAGTAATGCAGAATTGTTTCTTAAAGTGTGTGCAGATGCTCCATGAATTTAGAGAGTATGTGGATGCACATTAGTAAATTTTAATAGTTGTGACCATCTTGTTATGAGTACTTAGAACAAGTAATAATGGCTTTTGATGTATAGTAGTAAGAAAGCTTCCTTTTAAAAGGCGTGTATTTAAGTTTCAAAAGTGGGTCTATTTAAAAATATATGAAATAAATAATAGTAGAGGTAATTGACAGATCAAAATTAGGAAGGCAGGATGAGAATGACTCAAGTTTGGGAAATGCTGAGAAAGCAGATGCCCAAGGGCTATGAAAACTTAAAAAAATAGGTAGCACTTGATTTTGATTGGCTGAATGAGATGATGTGTTTGATTATTTATGGGGTTGGCATTTGGCAACATGCACTGGGTGGCTGGGATCACTGTTTATTAAAAAATATTTGAGTCTCCACTTTGCACTAGATACTCTTTTAGTCTCTTGGAAAAGGGATTGGGGGGCAGGCAGGATAAAAACAAATCATTTATGCCCACAAGAAAATTGCAGGAAGATAAAAGTCATGAAATAAACTCTATGCTTCTAATTTAATATTTTTTATAGATTATGAGAAAAAAGTTTTGCTCACTATCAGCTAGGAAAGCTGTCTTAGCACAACCATTCATTCTTGCACAAATCAAAATCAAGACGAGCCAGATTTAATTTAATATTTTTTCACAGATTATGAGAAAAAAGTTCTAATTTAATTTTTTTATAGATTATGAGAAAAAAGTTTCGCTCTCTATCAGCTAGGAAAGCTGTCTTAGCACAACCATTCATTCTTGCACAAATCAAAATCAAGATGAGCCAGAAGGCTCCATTCTGACAGCTTCTAATGGAGAAGCTACATTTACTGGACATGGGGAAAGTTGCTGGGCTCTAAGGACTGTGCATTTCTTGAACTAGATAAATGGTCTTGGTGTAGCATAATACCAAAACTTCTTGTCGCAGCCTGTAAGGACAGAACTCAATCAGCCTGAAAAGGAAGTCAGTGACTCCAACTCAACACAGGAATGTTCTGTGATTCCTAAAGAAGGATGTAGGAGTGTGGCACAATTCAACCACAGTCTGTGGCCCTGTGCCTCTGCCTTGACATGAGTGGGATTTCCCAGCTGGTCATTTTCTTCTTATCTAAGACATTGGGAACAAATTACTTGACCTCCTCTGGGCTTCAGTACTCCCACTCATCAAATTAGAGGACTGGGCAGTCGCTAGGCTCTCTTTAGGCATCATATTTTAGTTTCTGTGATTTTAAATTTGAGAAGGGGTGTCTAAGGGAGAATACATAGGGGAGGGGGAAAGGCTTAGTAAAAGTGTAGTTAGACACTGAATTTTTAAGAATTGCATTTTATAATAATACCTTTACCTAATCAGGACTGACAATCTTACCTGATGACAGCACATGGAGGAATGGCTGCATTCAAAAATAAAAAAGTGAAATAAAACAAGACCTTATTTGAACTTAGCAATAATGCTGATTCCTCTTTTTGATTTGAGGAGGTTATAGCTGTTGTAAATGCTTGAATTGGGTTTGCCCAGGCAAAACAGAGTCAAGAGTCCATGTCGGATGAATTTTAACAATGTAGACAATAGAAAGGGTTGCTTAAACTGCCCCTCTTTTACCAAAACACATTTACAAATGAAAGAACATCACTTCCATTTTTTAAAAATATTTTTTGAGATGAAGTCTTGCTTTGTCACCCAGAGTGGAGTGCAGTGGTGCGATCTTGGCTCACTGCAAACTTTGCCTCCCGGGTTCAAGTGATTCTCCTGCCTCATCCTCCCGAGTAGCTGGGACTACAGGCGCCCACCACCATTCCTAGCTAATTTTTGTATTTTTAGTAGAGACAGGGTTTCACCATGTTGGCCAGGCTGGTCTCGAACTCCTGACCCCAGGTGATCTGCCGACCTCGGCCTCTGAAAGTGCTGGGATTACAGGCGTGAGCCAACAGGCGTGGCCAAAAAATTTCCATTTATAATTGCAGGGTCTGGGGAATTAAAATGCATCCGTAATTTCTTGCATCTCTCCGCTCGGGCTTGCATGAATGCAGAGGGATGGGGAGGACTTCTTGAGGCAAGCATTCCCCTCTTGTCGCCTGCCATCTGGAGAGAGAGGGCTGTGATTTATCTCACTTTAATCAGGAAGGACCCGATGGGTGGTTGGAGAGGTCTGACGGCTTTGTTGCTCCATGTGGGAAAGAAACGGACAGAGTGAATTTGTGTATGATCCCTAAGGAGAAAGCGTCTTTGTGCTCTATTTCATTTTGACCTGGAGCCCCTGAAAGCAAGCTAGTTACAAGTTGAAATAGGCCATTTCTAAAGTGTGATTTTGTTTGTGTATGAGCCTTGATTACAAAGGGGAAAAAAACCCGCTTAATTTACATACACCACATGTAGCGCAGGATCCCCTGGGCTGTCTTTTCAGGTATCAGGAAACTTTGATGAAAGTCGCTTGCCTCATCTAGGACTCATTTGATATTGTTTAGCAGAGCCTGGTATTAACATTTCCTTCCAACTGTTTACTGGAATCTGTGTGTTCCCTTCAAGTGATGCATACTAGGTGCACAGGCTTCCTGCCACTGTCATCCTAATCTTTCCGTGCAGACAGGAGCAGAGGGGAGAGCGCTGAGCCAGGCCCCAGCTGCTTTTCTTTCCTGACATAGCCCGGCTCCGCTGCACTTCTCAGCTCTTGCTCTAGGTGGTGCTGTTTGACCATTTTCTTCATGTGACCCTCCACTCGGTAATATAAATTCATTCGGAGGATGACCTGATATCAAAAAAAATTCCTTTTGATTAGTAGAATCAACTTGTTCCTTCACACGATACTCTTCCCACTGAGACACATGGAGACAATTCTGACTCCAGGTTTGCAACCTTGAGATTTCTCTCAGATGCAATAAAAAAAAACAAAAAAGCATTTTGAGTGGCACAGTGATGCCTAGTGCATGATCATGTTTGTCTGCTCAAACATTAAAGGGAAACTTGTGGGTTTGAGGATGCCCAGCAGCACGACAGCTGCCAATGTAAATGAGCCGTATAGAGAGAGAGGGGGCGGGAGGGGACTACAAACTTCAGAATATGAGCTGTTCGTTTATAAGTTAAAAAAAAAAAAAAGTCAAAAGGGAGCCCAGGATGGTGCAATAAAGAGGAGAAAGGAAGATTTTCCTTGCAGCTAATCAGGAGAGTTCATAAGGGCTGATTACATGAGTGGAAGCCTTAAGTTCTTTTTTTTAAAAAATGTGAAAGTTTGCATGTATGTATGTATGTATGTATGTATGTATGTATGTATGTATAGCTTCGTGTATTACCATTATTATTGCAATCAGCAAATGGATTTACTTCCTTTATCTCATGGGCTCCTTCCCACTCACTTCTGGCAGCACATTTTCCTTTCTCCTTCATCCCAGAACATCAAAGAACAGATGCGCTTCCTAACCCTGGCTCCAGGGGACTTTATACATTGTAAACAGTGCACCTCTAACGTGGTTCACCGCTTAGAGAACGTGTGTCCCATTTTAAAACTGTGACTCCTTTATATTTTGCAGTGCTTATTTTAATAAGAGACATTGGACTTGTGACATATTTTTCATGGAGGAGTGAGCTTAATGGTTGAAAGTAATCGATAAACTTGTTTTTCCTCTGATGCCATCAGCCAAGATCCTATGGCAATAGTAAGAGGATGACACTGGGCTGGCACCCCCTCCATAACATATTTGGACCATGTTTCCCCCCCAGAATGCACATGCAATAGCTTTGGTTTGGTAAGAGAGAGATGGTGTACTTGGTTTCCTTCTGTCACACTTTTGGTGAAATGAATTAGACTTTTAAATCAGGAAATTCAGTGAGATGAGTTAGATTTTTACACAAGAGCAGTGGAGGACTTCCAGCTGGTTGGGGGAATGATATGGAAATATCTTGCTAAATCAGGGTCTGGTGGAATGCTGCTCCCCTGGCAGGCTCCTCTTCACAGGGAGCAATCTGTGGGTTGCTTATAGAACAGAGCGAGCAGGAGGCATAGCATGGTCTTGCTCAGGGGAAGACCCGGTGTTCAGATGTTTGTCATTAGGAACTGGGTGTGGGCTTTTTCAAGTTAAACTGAAGCAGCAGTTCTATTAGGAAGAGCCTCCCAGATCAGCATCTTCTGTTTCTGGATACTCTCCCTTTGAAAAGCCAGATTTCAGCAAAAAGCTTTGCTAATGGTGAAATTGCACAACTGAAACCCTATGGGAGCAATGGGAAAGATGGAGAAAGAGGTGGTTATATCATGTACTTCAACAGTTTATTTAGAGGCTGTTGACGTTAGAATAACAAGCCAAGACAAACAAAAATACTCATTTGGGATGAAAATATTGTCTTTTCATGTTATTATAGATAGCTGAGTCCTAAGACTTCTACAGAAACACATTTTCCTAATGAGTGGCTGATTTTTCTGGTTGTGCAAGTAATATCCAAATTATTGTACAAATTTTTGGCTCAGGAGCAAACATTGTATTGCATATTGAGCTAATCACTTGCCCTTTCTAAGGTAAGCCCTTACCTCGGCTTTCCCTTCATCTTGTCATTTCTGTTTGTTGGGTACAGGTTTCCTGTTGGTTCTTTCTGTTGGCTCTGATGTAACATGAATGAAGTTCTTAACATCCTTTCAGACATAAACACAACTTAGCTCATTGTTTCTGAGTGCATATAGAGGTTTTCTTGCCCCTGAGACTTTCGTGTCAGACAGCTGGATGTTGCTGTGTTCAAGGCTCTATCTGTTGATTTTGTATCCTACAACTTTACTGATTTCACCTATCAGTTCAGTTCTAACAGTTTTCAAATTTTATTTATTTGTTTTTGTTTTTTAAATATTGTATGTTTCATTTTAGAGTCAGGAGGGTAGATGTACAGGTTTCTTAAACAGGTATATTGCATGGTGCTGAGGTTTGGGCTTCTAATGATCCCACCACCCAAGCAGTGAGCATAGTAATCGATAGGTAGTTTTTCAACCCTTGCTCCCACCATCCTTCCCTCCCACGTTTGGAGTCCCCCAGTGTCTATTGTTCCCTTCTTTGTGTTGAGTTCTAACCTTTTTTTAGTGAAGTTTGTAGGGTTTTCTATATATAACAAGATCATGCCGTCAGTAGAGACAGTTTCACTTCTTCCTTTCCTATTAGGATGCCTTTTATTTCTTTCTTTTGCCTAATTACCCTGAGAAGTGGTGTCTGTGGGCATCCTTGTCTTGTTCCTGATGGTAGAGGAAAAGTTTCAACTTTTCACCATTGATCATGGTGTTAGCTATGGGTTTGTCATATATGGCCTTTATTTTGTTGGGATACAGTCCCTCAATACGTGATCTGTTGGGTGTTTTTTTTTTCACCATGAAAGGGTTTCGAATTTTGTCAAAAACTTTTTCTATATCTATTGTGATGGCCATATAGTTTCTATCCTTTATTTTTCTAATATGGTATATTATATGTATTGATTTGCTTATGTTGAACCATGACATGATCATGGTGAATGATTCTTTCAATGTGCTATTGAATTTGGTTTGCTAGGATTTTGTTGAGGATTTTTGCATCTATGTAGATCAAGGATATTGGCCTGTCATTTTCCTTTCTTGTAGTGTTCTTGTCTGGCTTTGGAATCAGGGTAATGCTGGCCCTGTAAGATGAGTTTGGAAGTATTCCCTCCACTTCAGCTTTTTGGAAGAGTTTGAGAAGGACTGGTATTAGTTCTTCTTAAAATATTTGGTAGAATTAATCTGGGAAGCCATCTGGTTTTGGGTTTTTCATTGATAGGAGACATTTTCTTACGGATTCAACCTCCTTGCTTGCTATTAGTCTGTTCAGATTTTTAAATTTCTTCATGAGTCAATCTTGGTAGGTTTTATGTGTCTGGGAATTTATCCATTTCTTCTAGATGATCCAATTAGTTAGTGTGTAATTATACCTAGCAGTTTCTTAGGATCCTTTGTATTTCTGTGATATTGGCTATGATGTTTCATCTTTCATTTCTGATTTTATGCTCTATTGAAAACATGAGGCATAGCAGGTAGGGGGCACTGGTCAGGACTTGGGGTATAAACTGGCAGATGTTAAGGTGGGTGATTCTGGTTAACTCAGAAACTCCGAAGTCCCGTGTGGAAGAATTAACTGCCTGTACTCACCTAGTAATGTATATCCTTGGTCAAAAAAGATCCAGCTGAGAATGTTGGATGAAGGGACCAAATCAATCTTCATCATTATATTGAAAACAAGTCAGATTGGCTGTGGTCTTTTGACAGCAGGTCAGTGGCTAAGTCTATTTGAACAAAGTTAGGGCAGGTTCAAGGGAGAATCCTGAGATCGGTATTCTTTGTTCCATACAAACTTGCCTTTCAGTTTCTTCTCCCCATGCCTCCAGGATGTCCCTGCACGGCCCGTAGGGCCCCCTCCTTCAGTACCTTGCCTTACGAAGGGGAGAAAATGAGTTTTCCAATGTTAGCATATATTTAGCCTTCCAAAATTTTCTATTTCTATTTTAGGGGAGCTCTAGGAAAACAGCAGATTACTCTAAATCCCCAGGTAAAAATCTGAAATGGTGGAATTTCATATGACCAGGAGACATATTTTGGGGCAAGTGGGCTTTTCACAATCACTTGGACATGAAGGCATCTGCTTCTTCTATGCCTAAAATAGTCCTTCAATTTAGTAGTTTAATTCCTCTTCCTCTTTTTCAAATTTCAAGACAATACATGTAGTGACTGAACAATTTGGATCCAAGTTTCACTATTTAACTGCCAGTGTGACCTTGGGCGAGTCACTTAATCTTTTCAAGGCTCAATTTCATCATGTAAAGTAGAAGTACAAACAATCCCTGACTTAGAATATTTTGACTTACGATTTTTCAACTTTAAGATAGTTTGAAAGCAATACACATTCAGCAGAAGCTGTACTTTGAGTACTCATACAACCATTCTGTTTTCCACTTTCAGTACAGTATTCATTATATTCCATGAGATATTCAAAGCCCACTTTATTATAAAATGGGCTTTCTGTTAGATGATTTTGCCTAACTGTAGGTTAATGTGAGTGTTTAAGGTAGGCCGAGCTAAGCTATGATGTTTAGTAGGTTAAGTGTATTAAATGCATTTTCAGCTTACAATATTTTCATAAGTTTATTGGAATATAACCCCATTGTAAATTGAGGGGTATTTGTAATAAT
The DNA here is from genome assembly GCF_028858775.2 of Pan troglodytes. NCBI lineage: Eukaryota > Metazoa > Chordata > Mammalia > Primates > Hominidae > Pan > Pan troglodytes. The sequence continues at coordinate 1,546,072 of NC_072405.2, read as the reverse complement.
GATATCTCTTCAAGGAGACTTTGTGAGCCTCTCATAGGAAAATGCATACACAGATGCATATAAATATATAATCTTTCTTTTCGATACATATGATATTCTTTAAGGATATTCAAAAATCTGGAAACAGTTGCCTCCAGGGAGATAAATGGTAGTGGGTTGGGAAACTTTTAACTGTATACGCTTTTGTACCTTTTGCATTTTGAATCAGATGAATGTATAATCTACATAAAATATTAAGATTAAAACATCACCGAATAACTTATCAGGAGTTTGGTGAACATAAGGGAAGGCCTCCTATGGTGGCTGTATTTTATTCAGTGTTGGTCACTGTTGGGCACTTCATAGAGCTTATTTCATTTCATCCTTACAAGCGCCGTAGGAGGAAGGGGCCCCAGAGGGATTCATGGTTAGAATAGCAGAGTAGGAGCATTTGGCAGCTATATACTGTGTGGGTGATAACTTTAAAGATATTTCTGTTATAAAATGTTTCAAACATACAAAAAATATAGAGAAGCAGTTTTCTATACTTATTAAATATTCTTAATGGGTAGTCACAGAAATTATCATCCAAAGTGGGATATTCCTGAGAGAAAACGGAGGTTCTATTTATAATTATGGTGGGATAACAAACTTAAGATGAACAGCTCTGGACAAACTGGGTTGTATGGTTCCTGGAAAACAAGGATTACTGTAAATGAGAGTCCCGCCTTGTGCTTCTCTCTGTCCCACCAAGAAAATATGATCTTGATACAGATGTTCATTGTGTCAAGGCAACCATGGCAACCATGATCTAGATACACTGTTCAAGTTTTATGCTGATCCTACCTAGGTATGTCTCAGGAACTTTCCAGAGTTTCCTTTGAGTGCTTCTAAATTTTGCATAAATGGTATGTTGTCCCTTGTCTCTTTTTAAAACCAGTAAGCCATTTTCCCTTCTTTTCCTGGAAAATTAAAGGAACAAAGACCAGGAAATAACAATGTATTAGCTAAGGTTCTGTTGATTGAAAGCAACAGAACCTAATTCTGGCTAGCTTAAACCATGCTAGGATTTAATGAAGAATACTGCAGAATCTTAGATATCTTATGACTGGGAAAGAGGAGGTTCAGGCAGTTCCTGGGATGTCAGCAACAGGTAGCTGTCAATTAACTGCCCCCACACCACCCACTGCTGCCGTCATCAATATAGCACACCACGATGGCTCCCAGCCTCTGTACGTCTGGGTTCCGGTGTTCAAATTCTAGAGACAGCAAAAGAAAACCATTTGCAGGGGAGGCAAAATTGTGAGCTACTCACTTAAAGAGGTGATAACCATAAGTTTGCAGGAAAAAAAAATTGGAGAACAGAAGGATAACACTATCCTACGGTTTCTTCTGAAAATGGACGAAGGGAACAGCATTTCCATTTGGAAATTCTCTCCTGGCATTTCAATATTTATGGATTCTGAATTCTGAGAAAAATCAGTTGAGAAATTAGGAAAATGGGAAGGAACATTCTAATTTTCCTGTGAAAATTACAGCTTAATAGTCAGTATAGAGAACTTACTGGCTTGAAGAAATGCACTGACTTCAAGTCAAGCAAGATGAGGAAGCACTGACATGTGGAGATGAAAGTTAAGGTGAACAGGACAGGAGCAGTAAAGGAGCCTCAGTCAGACTTTCTTGTATCTGTTGCTGTGTTACAAGTGTGTGTTCATGGCCTTGTCCACTGCTAACAGTGAACCATTTCTGCAAATAAATATTAATGTGTTCCTAGGCATAGTATATGTTTTACAAATCCTATGAGAGGTTTTCTAAGAAATGCCAAGTTTTAGAAACAAAATATACCCTTAAATCGGCAATTTTGACAGTTGCTTCTTTCTAGTGCTATTCATCTTGCCAGGAGATCAGAATGTTATGTTATTTAAATGGTATTGGAGGGGATGATTGATGCCTTGTATAACAATGTCATGTAAACAACGATTAAAGCATTAAGTATTTGTGGTGTTACCTTTCAATCTTTAAAGGACTTTTCTTTAGCATTTATTTTGTGATAACATTCATTTCTTTTTAATGTTTTCTCTATTAATGCTATTGGATTTTATAATCTTGTTACAATATGTTGGCTCCTAATAATAAGAAATCATCATTTGTTATCATATCTCTTTAAAACAGAAGACTACTAAAACTTTTCATATAATCCTGTTACAGAAAAAAACGACTATTTGCTTGTTATTATAGTCATTTATTATTTTTCAAAAACTTGTAAGTGAAGTGTTATGAAAATCATATGAATTTGGGAATTCCCAAGCATTCTCAGAAATTCTATTTCCTTGTTCCCAAATCCCAATGATTAATATCTGCCAGGAGTCGGAAAACAGTGAAAGGAAGTAACATCCTATGTTGGATACCTGGTAGGGTTAGTGAAGAAACGTTATTGCTGAGCTCTGTGTTACGCTCACGAATGATGCCATTGAGGAAGTCACGCTTGTTGAAAGGAACGCAGATACACAAAGAGTTTTGCTGCTGTCTGTTGGATAAGAACCCCCTGGTCGATTTCAGCTCCTACTGCAAGTTACAAAAATCAATCCAATGATAAATGAAAAGTGCCCAGTGTGCTGGGAAATAACTTATTTTTTGGCTTCAGAGGAAATTTTAGAAACAGTGCCAAGTGAAACGTAAAAACAAACTACGAAGACGTTCATGAATTTCCCTCTGAAGCTGACAGCCGTATTTTAGCAGATGGAACTCCTACTATTAGCCCAACTCTTGGGTTGAAACAGTGTGTCCAGGAAACCCTATGTTAAAATGCAATGTGTTGGGGATATTGTTCCTCTATTTGCTTGAGTTAATTTTCAAATTAGTGTACTCTTGCTTAGCTGTGCTCTGAGGGAATGAACAAAAGATTGGTAAACTCTGATGGAGAACACTGGTCAGGCAGGGCACATAGAATCCCTGGGGATGGTGGTTCCTGGCAAATGGGGGAGGAGGACCTGAGCCAGGCTTGGGCTGGGCTGGAGGAACATGAAGATGGGATCTACTCACAACCCCCAAAACTGAGGGGTCCTGGTAACATATTATTTCACCCTCAGCCATGCAAATTCATTACTTTTATGGATAAGATAGTTTTAAAAAACTAATTTACATTGAAATGTTAAAATATTTATATAGAGATTAGAAATATTTATATAGAGATTATTGGGAATCCCCTCCTAAAGCCAAACATAAAAACTACCAAAAAAAAAAAAATTCTGTGTAGGCTAAGATTGCAAATGACTGATGGAATGTCATTTAAATTAAACATGGAAAATATATTTCCTCTTTAATAAAGATCTAAATTCTATTCTTTTTAGGAGCCTTCAGAAATGAAATTCAACTATTAAAAAAAGTATAGAGAAGCCTTTAGAAAAGAAACTTTTCTTTTGCTGTATTATATATTAAAGAACTTTGATGAGAATAGTTCTAAAGTGTTTAATAATCGATTCCACTGATGTTTCTAGGTATTGTGGGGAACACCTAGAAATTAAATCTTCATCTTTGGCAGATCACAGGCCTATTATTTTTAGGTAAAACAATTAAAATCTGCTTTTAATAAATCACAAATTTTGCAAGTTAGCCATTAATAGTAAGTGCTTTTCAAAGTTTGGCCCAATACATGAAAAAGCCAGAAAAACATAGCTGCATTAGTTTTGCCCATCACCTTCTTATGCTGGCCTCAGGAGATTTATTAACAGCATTCAATATTTTAGGTAGGCTGGATGTGGTGGCTCATGCATGTAATCCCAGCACTTTGGGAGGCTGAGGTGGGAGGATGGCTTGAGACCAGGAGTTCAAGACCAGCCTGGTCAACCTAGTGAGCCCCTCGGTCTCTCTGAAAAGAAAAAAAAATTAGGTATCCTGTGGCTACCTCCAAAAACAAACTCCAGAGGAACTGAATTTTCTTTTTTATTTCATGTGTTGGGATAATGGCTTCTTTTGCAGTTACTTACGAAGAATTTAAGGGTCAGTAAAAATATTTTTTCATCCTTAATAACATGAATTCTCTAATTTGTGTGTGATATAATGCTAGATATTGTGCCAAAAGTGTTACATAGACATAATCCATGCCCATTTTCAAAGATAATACTAATATAGAGAATAAGAATCATTATTATTGTAGTAATTATTATTTTAGTAATAGTAGTAATAATCAAAACAATTACATCAAACACTTATTAAACCCTTATTATGTGATAGGTACTGTGTAAGCAATTTCCACATATTAGCTCCTTAAATGTGATCACTAACCCCATGAGGTAGGTAGCATTATGTCCATTTTATAGATGCAGAAACTGAGCTTTGAAGAGGGAAAGCAACTTGCCCAAGGCCATGCAGGCAGTCATTGATAAGGGTGGGGAGCGAGAAGTTGAAGTCTGAGATGTAAGTTCACAGACACGAGTACACAAACACGTACAAGATACTCGTATGACATGTGGGGTTGCTTGAAATATGTAATTGACTTTCCCCAGCACAAGAAAGTGTTTGGACAGATTTCAAAGGGATCTAACACTTCCTCAGAGGACTGCCCTACGACATTTTTCCGTGTGCTTTTCTGCCTCTTGTCCTATACTTTTGGCATTTCTTCTGCTCTTAGAGGCAATGAGTCAACAGCATATTTTTAGCACCTCCTGTGTGCATAGAAGTGGCCCCTGACTCAATGGGAGTGTATAACTACCATGGGCCAAATCAGTGTGCTTTCCTGTTAGCCAGGGGATTATAGAAGAACACGCTCCCCTGATTCCAACAGAACTTGCTGCCACTCTGATGTCTTCATTGTAAGGCCTCTAAATGAATGTTCAAGAAATTCATGTTAAAGGCACGTGTCATATGTGTAACTTGGAAACATTTGTGTACTTGTCTCTGTGTCCTTACACCTCAGGCTTCAACTCTTGTTTTTACCTTTATCAATGACTACCTGTGTGCTGTGTGGCTTTGGACCAATTGCTCACCCCCTCTAAAGCTCAGTTTCTGCATCTGTAAAATGGATATAATGCCATATATACATAGATATAGATATACATACACCAATATATATACACACATATATATGTGTGTATATACATATATATATAATATACAAACTGAAATATATAGTTATATAAATATTTCAGTTTAAGTTTCAAAAATCACTGGAGGGTATTTTTATAATACCCTTCAGCAATTTTACCTGCTGCCTTTGCACATTCTGGTGAATTTCTAAATGGAAGTCTGATGGAGATTAATCTTTTAATGCATCATAAATAAAAAAGAAAATCACAGAATGATGTAGCTGGAGAGGACCTTGGGGATCTAGTGTTTCATGAAAGATTAATGTCCTTGATCTGTTTGTAAGTGTTTTGGAAAAATCTTCCATGGTCAAATAAAACTTGGCAATGTTGGATTAAAGTTAAATAGGTTTTTTTTTCCTGCAGAACTTCATAGTCTTTAATATGCTAATATGTTTTGTGAATCTACAAGGAATGAAGTGTTTCAATGCTTATTTTACCCAGATTCTCATTTTGGTACAGGCTGGTCAAGCTGAGTCAGCTAGTATATTCTCTAGATGGAGATGATGGCTGATGCCTTTTTGAGAGCAAGAGAGTCCCCAGGGGACGCAAGGGTATATCAGTTGCTCCATTTCATGCCAAGGATCCTCAGTCTTTAGAGGCTCAGAGAAGGCTGAAAGGCTACTCTAGGCTATCAGGGCTACCATTCATTGTGACCCATGCTACAGAGAAGCTTTGAGCTCAGTGCAAAGGAGTGACCAGCCCTTGAGAATCAGGAAAATTTATTTATTCCTGACCTAGTCCACTGAGGACATACAAGGAATGGGGCAGGGGAGTGTCACCAGCTATGGTTACAAGCTAGTCTGATTCTCTTTCATTAAGAAAACTGGTCCCTGTGAGTTTAGATTGGGAAGCACCAGGTTAAAAAATTTTTAGGCCAGGAGTGGTGGCCACTGTACTCCAGCCTGGGTGACAGAGTGAGAATCTGTCTTAAAAAAAAGAAAAAGTTAAGTGATGTCTTCTGTTGAGGACCTCTCAGAACTTTTAATATGAAAGTGTGCATTGTGAAGAATGGGAGTAGAGTGTACAGGAGTTTTAAAAGCTACTTGGTCATGAAACTCTTGCTTTGTGCAGGATCCGAGGGGCACTAACATTCTGAGGAAAATATTTTGGGAAACATTGATCTAATCCAAACTTCTCATTTTACCAGCAAACAACTGTGGGGCCCTCTAAGTTTCCTTTCTCCATCATTGTGACAAATTCATTGGAATTAATTCAATCAAACCTGGGGTCAGCTTTGAAGAGATTTATTTAGCAGGTAAATCTGTTTTGTACATTTTGAGGGAGTTCTGAGTTTCCATAGTCAAAAACCACAGATCAATTTAACCAACCTTTATGGAATATCACCTATGGCCCAAAGACCCTTTAGCTACAGTGATGGTCTACAAAAATATAAACTGTAATTCTTGCAATACAGGAGATTAGTAATAATGGTAAATATAATGATGATGACACCATGAATAGCTAACATTTATTGAATGCCTTTCTATTAGTCAGGCACTTTACTAAGTATTTTAATCCTCCCAACAATTTATGAGGTAGGGATTATAATAATGCCCATCTTATAGTGAGGACACTGAGGTTAGGAAATTATCCTAGCCTAAACGTTAAGTGTAAGCATGAATAGAAAGGTGTTATCAGCCTATAAGACATTCCTTTATGAGTGATACAAAATCCTATATAAATTCAGAGAAAAGAAAAGTGGTTTTAGAAGTCCTTGATCAGTGAGTGTGAAGCATGTGGTGGCCCGGTTACTGTTTGGTTGCCCATCTGTCCTCCCTCTGGGGATCAGCACCCCCTTACTTTGGAAGAATTGTTTTCCTTTTCACTGTAAGGTTCTTTCTGGCTATGCGATGGGGCACATTGCCTCAAACTAGCCCTGTTCCAGTCTTTGAGAACCTTGAAATTGGAACCAAGGGAAGAGGATTGCCTCTTGAATGGTAATTCTCTAAAATCTAGTCTGAGGTGCTGGTGCCTAATCCCTGGGTCTGTGGAAGGAGCTGGGCTGTGAGAGGGGAGAATGATGTTGATGTCAAGAGAGAGGCAGGTGCTAGGAGCAGAGAGATGGAGGCCTGGAGGGTTTCTGGGCTTCTCTGAGGCTTAGGGTTTGGATCATTGTCTTCATTACTGGAACAAAGGATTTACCATACCTGCTCTTCTGGGAATGAAACTGTCCTGCTTTGCAAAATAAAGTGTCATTAGAAAGAGATCTTAAAAACCCCACACCATAGACAGGTGCACAGATCCGTAGAAGTGTTAAAGTTCTGTGTGTTGGATGCTAAGCCAAGACTCTTAAGTATGTTCTAAAGAGAAACTGGTGTGTGTAGGCTGTGCACTCCCAGGGAGATAAAAAGTTAGGAACTTTATGGGTTGGGCTTGGTGGCTCCCACCTGTAATCCCAGCACTGTGGGAGGCTAAAGTGGGCAGATTGATTGAGCTGAGGAGTTCGAGACCAGCCTAGGCAACATGGTGAAACCCCATGTCTACAAAAGCTACAAAAATTAGCTGGGCGTGGTGGCATGTACCTGTAGGCGGGAGGATCGCTTGAGCCCAAGAGGGAGAGGGTGCAGTGAGCCATGATTGTGCCACTGCACTCCACCTGGGTGACAGGAATTTTATGGGGAATGGGATCTTGGAGACTGAGTAGAGACTAGAGGAAAAAAAAAAAAAACTACCTCCCCAACTGGCCACACTATCCTTTAAAAAAATGTTAATTGACAAATTAAAATTGTATGTATTTACGGAGGTATAATGTGATGTTATGATATATGTATACATTGTGGAATAATTAAATCCAGAGAATTAATAGATTCATCACCTCAAAACCTATCTTTTTTGTGGTGAGAACATTTGAAATTTATTGTCTTAGCAATTTTGAAATACACAATACTTCATTGTAAACTACAGTCACCATGCTGTGCTGTAGATCTCAACAAAATGTATTCTTCCTGTCTCAACTAAAACATTGTACTCTTTGACAACATTTCCCCATTCCTCTCATCCCCTCCAAAAACACCCATTCTTTATGTTGAAGAGAATGGCTAAAAAGTCCCAGCAGGTTTCAACTGACGGCTTCAGTGGTTGTCCCATCACACTTCAATGTTATTAATAGAAAGGGGAGGGGCAATACATAATTCGGACAGGCAGAAAGTACCATTGTAACCACTTTCCTGACTTCACAGAAAAAGTCCTCTTGTTTTCCTCTGTAAAATGGGAACTGCGTGAATACCATTATTCTTTTCTTCAGCCTCCAAAGAAAAAACAGATGCAAAGCCTTTTATCAATTGCAAAACAGTATACAATGTGTGTTATTACTCACAGTTGTCTTACTGTGACCAAACACTTTATAAGCCTGCGGCAAGTCAGCCTTACTCTCAGGAAGTGGACAATATTTGGGGAAGGAGAAGCAGCAGGATCTTTCAGGACAGTAGCCTTGGTGGGTCCAAAAATTCCTTGAGCGAAATGGGAGACAAAACTTTCTTCCTGCTTTGCGGTTTATCCTGTTAGTCTTGTCTCTCTTCACTCCTATTTTCTATGGAGAATTTCCTGGTTTTGGAGTTTGGGTGCGTTTTATGGAGAGGAGGCAGAACATCTTTAGCTCCAGCAGAATGAAAGGATACATGCAAAGGAACCTAGCACAGTATGTGGTACCCAGTTCCCCTTTAACTTGGCTTTATTCATTCACTCCTGGTAGGGCATTAATAAGGGATTTAGCCCCCTCCTATTGAAAACGATTAATTCAGGGAAGAGTTCAGGCAGTGTGGACAGATACAGTGTAGGCCAAGCCTGTTTCTAAGGCAGGAGCTGGGTAGGGAGGGTGAGAAGGGCGAGAAGAATAGGGAAATATGTGTCGTCTGTGTTGCTGCTGTTGCAACCACCACAACAAACAAACAAGTGAAAAAAAAAAAAAAGAAATGTCCATACCGGAAAGTGTGCTGTTTTGGAGGAGGCTGGGGAAAGTGTGGATGGCTCGAGTGGGTCCTGTTGGATTGAAGTCTGACAGTGGTGATCCCCTTCAACAAATGGTCGGGGTGGGAGGGTACACACACACACACACACACAAACACACACACCACATGCAGCGCCCAGCCTCCGATTTCAGCGCTGGCAGGAGGTAACCATTCTTAGCTCGCCTTTCCAGGGTTATTTTTGGCTGAGGCTGTTCGCTGATGGCAAAAGGTTTCAACCCCCTCCCAAATCCCTCCCCGTGCTTGTTCTAAAGAGAAACTGGTGCGTGTAGGCTGCGCACTCCCAGGGAGACAGGGAGACGGGCCTGGCGCCGGAGAGGAACCCGGATTCTGCCCAAAGTCTCGCCGCCCGCCGGCTGTTTTCTGGCGGAGGGTGTGCCCCGGAGGGCGGCGATCGCGCGTGAAGGCTGGGGCCAGGCGCGGGTGCAGGCGTCAGCGGGGTCGGGCTAGCAGGCCCTGGAATCAGGCTTTTGGGACACCCCGAAAGTGAGTCCAACTTTGGGAGAAACTGAGGACACCTCGGGCGGTCTGGCAGCGGAGAAGGTGGGCAGGAGAAAACTTTACAGGAAGGCAGAAGCAATCTCCGCCGAGGGAGTCAGCGAGCAGCCGCACGGAGAGGAGGGGCGGGCAGTCCCCAGGCGGGCGGGTGCAGGGCGCAGGGTGCCGACCTGCCGGAGAGGGGGCCTGGGCGCGAGGTGGAGTCCCGGCACGCAGCCAGGTGGGCGGAGGCCCCCGGCAGGCTGCAGATTGCCTCCGGCCCCGGAAGCCTCAGCAGGACCGGCCAGGAGGCGCCACGGAGGGGAGCCCCATCCCGGTGCTGACAGTGCCCACCGCGCCCTACGAGGACCGGCGGCCGGCCGGCGGCGGGGGTCTGCGGCGACCTACTGGCCTCTTCGAAGGCCAGCGCAACTACCTGCCCAAATTCATCCAGAGCGTGCTATCGTCCATCGACCTGCGCGACCGCCGGGGCTGCACCACGGTGGTGGGCAGCGACGGCAGGTACTTTAGCAGGATGGCCATCGAGATCGTGGGGCAGATGGCTGCGGCCAACGGGGTGAGTGTCCGGATGCCCCTCGCTTCCCGCCGCGCTGCCGCCATGCCCTCTCCTAGCCCTTGTCCCCCTGCTGCCTCCGGGCCCAGCTGGGAGGCCCCTGCCCGGCCCAGGCTTTGCTTCCTCACTCCCGCGTCCTCACCCTCCAGCACCCCACTCCCGCCGCGCTCGCAGCCTCCCCGGCGCACCCCGGACACTGGGTTCTATTAGTACCCACCGCCCCCAAAAGCCTTGAGGGGTGACCGTCGTTCCTGGAGCCACTCCGGGTGCCCTGGACTCTTCTCCGACTCTGCACACATCCCGCACCTGCTCATTTTTCTTTCGGACATTCTCTTACCCGGCCCTGTAGATTCCAAGGCAGCTCCCAGTTTTCCATATTGTTCCCAACGCGTTCACTGCCCACAGTCCCCACACAAACCTCTTTCCCAGGCTCACAACATAGTCCCTCTTCCCCGTGCCCTTTTTGCAATAATCTGCCAGTCCCCTAAGTCTTAGCTCTGCCTATTTAACAGTAGTGGTGTCTCAGAACACACACACACACACACACACACACACACACACACACACACACACACACACACGATCCCTGACATATTTGGCAAGAGTAGGTCCTGAAGGTTTTTAATATTTTGGTTCTTTAACCCAGTGGAATTACTGAATGATTTATTTAATTAGGGTAGGGATGGAGTGGATCCATTTGTTTGATGCTAAACAGCCTGAGCTCGCAGTTCCCAGGGGGCATATCTCTAAATGGTCTGAAATGAGATTTGCAGTGGTTTTCTTAATGCAATTCCCAACTTCTCTCCAAATGCCTTTTGACATTTGACAACATTTCATGCCTCTTCCCCTTTCGCTTTTCATCCTTGTTTTCTCTCCCTTCTCCCACGACCTCGGTAGTCTTCTGCAATCCAGATTCTCAGACTTCGGGTTTTTCTCCCTCTGCCCCTTTCCTCTCTGTCCTATAACTAGAAGCACCTTTTGGCATAGACCCGTATCCCAGTTTCCTCTTTCCCAGGTCCAGCAGCATCTCAAGGACATCTACAAGAGGGATACCTAACTTCAGGGATCTCTGAATGATATGTGGGAAACATCGTCTAAAAAGGCAATTTTATCCTTATTCATGCAACCAGACCCACACTCATAGAACTTGTCTTTAAGGGGAGTGTCTTGCAGATGTATAAATGAGTGTTAACATCTTTAAAAGCAAAACTGAACATTTCCCTGGCATTTGTATTCCCTCCTTCCTTCCCAACCCTTTCCTTTTCATTTTCTCATTTATTATTAAAAACATTTTTAAAGGATCTCCATGCTTCATATTTATTTACTATAATTCCTCCTTCTCGGTGTTGCAGGGATGGGGAAAGAGGATTTTTTAAAAAACACAATAAAAAGCAATTGGGAGAAACAGGGCCAATGGTGTTGGGGTGGGTAGTGGAATTGTGATTTTTGACTCCAGTAGACAATGATGCTGGATATATGGGGTTTGATTTCTCTCTGGCTCCTCACTTGAGATTGATGAAGTTTGGCTAGAATCAGGGAGTTGAAGAGAGGTTGACAAATGGTCTTTCACTCTTCTCTGACAGGCTGTTCCTGTGGAGTGATGGAGAATAATGAGCCTTGGGAGAGCTATGGGAGCTCTCATACTCCTTCCCGAGCCAATTTTTTAGGGAGTGAGAGAAACATGGCCTGTCCAATACTTGTTGTGGGTCAGGATATTTTTGAAGCTACGGTTGTTGATTTGCATGGGAAAATTATTATGTCTTATTATTTCTTGTCCCACTTTACCATAAGGGCTCCTCAGCTTCTTACTTCAATGGGTCTTCCATGACAAACACACTTTATTAACTCTAAGAGTGGAATTTATTTTAACAGATAATTAGCATAGGTCAATATACGCTTAAAATAGAGTCAAATTAAACGCACTAGCTGTTATAAAGGACAGCTGACAAAATCCACATAGAAGCATCGACTCTTAAATAATCTGAAAGTACTACTTCTAAGAGGGGCGGGCATGGGTGAAGGGAATGGTGGACATGTTTCAGAATTTCAAACGCCAACTTTAACCAATCGTTTCCTCATTTTGTTCACCTTCTTGGGGGCTTATGCTAAAGTGAAGTGAATAGCCATAAGGCTGGCTTCAGGAGAAAGGTGGTCTAAAAGAACTGGATAATTATAAGCAAAATTGGTCTCGAATGATTGAAAATTGATGAGAATGTGCTTGTCTCCTGATTTGGCATCCTGAGTTAGACTCAGGAATACTGAACATGGATCCCAAAGGCTTTGGTCTTTTTTGATATCTTATTGGATAATCATAAGCAGGCTAGAAAAATAGGAAACTAGAATTTTTTCTCTTTGAACTGACAAATCTGACCAGTGGGCTGCATTCTCTATATCTGAAAAATCTTGGTTTTGATTGAAAAAGTTAATTTTTCAAAGCAATTTTCTTTTTTTAAATTAAATTTCATTTTTTTTTGACACAGGGTCTCACTTTGTTGCCCAGGCTGGAGTGCAATGGTACAGTCTTGGCTCACTGTAGCCTTGACCTCCCCAGATTCAGGTGATCTTCCCACCTCAGCCTCCTGAGTAGCTGGGGCTATAGGTGCACGCCACTACGCACACCTGATTTTTGTGTTTTTACTACTCCTAGGGTTTCTCTGTGTTGCCCAGTCTAGTCTCAAACTCCTGATCTCAAGAGATCTGCCTGCCTTGGCCTCCTAAAGTGTCATGAACCACCATGCCCAGCCTACAAAGGAATGTTCTAGGAAAAACTACAGTTACTCTTTGATTATGTAATTGCTGGAGAAGAAAAGCATGGCATTTCTAAAATGATGAACTATATTACTTATATTTTAATATCTCATAAAGTTTGAAATAGACATTTCAAACATAAACATGTATAAAAATTTTTATAAATTATAAAATCAAAAACATTTTACAATTATTTTATTATAAAATTATTATAGAATCAAAAACATTATAAATTTAAACAACTTTTTAAAAAATTTATTTTGGGATTTCCCATGGAGTGATGGAGAATAATGAGCCTTGGGAGAGCTATGGCAGCTCTCATACTCCTTCCTGGGCCAACTTTTTTAGGAAATGGGAGAAATATACACTGTTCAATGTTTATTGTGGGTCAGGATATTTTTGAAGCTATAGTTGTTGATTTGCTTCAAACTTTAAAAAAATTATTATAAAATTATGGGATGTAAAAAAATTTATTATAAAACTTTGAAATTTTCAGACTTTCAGAAAAGCAGAGAGATGAGATTAATGGCACTCACAGGCAAGCATAGAACATAGATTGTAAACATTTTGCTATATTTGTGTGATGACTATTTTTTGCTTGTGTTTGAAAGTATATTAAAGAAAATGATATTTTACCCCTAAATTCTTTAGTACAGATTTCTAAAAAAATAAGAACATTTTCCTGTATAGTTACAAAATCATCTTTTCAAACAAAATAAAAAATGGCTTTTTTATATCATTTATTACCCAGTCCACATTCAGATTTCCTCAATTATTATGAAATGTCCTTTTATTTTTTGAGACAAAGTCTTGCTCTTTCACACAGCCTGAAGTGCAGTGAAACAATCATAGCTCATTGCAGCCTCAAACTCCTGGGCTCAAGTGATCTTCCTGCCTCAGCTTCCTGAGTAGCTAGGACTAGAGGTGCACACCACCATGCCCAGCTAATTTATTGTTTTTGTAGAAATGGAGGTCTTACTACGTTGCCCAGGCTGGTCTCAAACTCCTGGCCTCAAGTGATCCTTCCAGCTTGGTCTCCCTGAAATATCTTTTGTGGCTGGTTTGTTCAAATTAGTTTCTTCTAATCAAGGGACACACATTGCATTTGATTATTTAGCTCAAGACTGTTTTAACCTGGAAAATACACATACTCTTTGTTTATGTATTCATTTAGTGAAATTGACTTGTTGAAAAACTAGTCAGTTGTCCTGTAGAATATTTTCCCTTCTGGAATTTTCTGGTTGCTTTTTATGGTGTCATTTAACTTTTCACTCTGTTTTTTCCTGGTTAACTGGAAGTTAGTTCTAAAGGCTTTTAGGCCTGCTATAACAAAATACCAAAAACTGGATGACTTATAAAGAACAGAAATTTATTTCTCACAGTCCTAGAGGCTAGCAAGTTTAAAATCAAGGAGCATGTGGTTTTGATATCTGGTTAGGACCAACTTTCTGGTTCATAGATTGGCCTTCTTGCTGGGCCCTCACATAGTGGGAGAGACTAGCTAGCTCTCTGGGGCCTCTTTTATAAGGGCACTAATTCCAATCATGAAGCCTCTGTCCTTATGATCTAATGACCCCCTAAAGGCCCCACCTTTTAATACCAGCACCTTTGGGGTTAGGATGTCAACATATTAATTTGGGGAAGACATACACGTTCAGCCCATTGCAAGGTTTAGTTAGATTCAGGTTCAACTTCTTTTTTTAAAGACTATTTCATAGGCAATAATGTGTATTCACATCCCATCATTAGTGATGGTGAGATGATCGCAAGGTTAGGGTGATCACTGCCTATCTCCTCTGCTATATTCCCCCTTGGGTCAAGCCAGTAGTCTGTGACGTGAACTTTGTACCATGTGTATATTCAGTTATATTCTGTATCAATAGTTACTTGATTGTTTTAGCATTTATTAATGATCCTTGCTTGAGTTGATTATTTCATTAGGGGTTTCAAAATGGTGAATTTCTTATTCTCTAATTCTATCTACATGTTTTAGCTGGCATTTTTCTATAAGCAGACCATTTTCTTCACAACTGGGTTATTTGGCTACCCTGAAACATAGTTCCTTCCGGGAAGGCAGAACATATGTTTATTTCTGTCTTTTAAAAATTACTGGTGTTTGGAGTGAAGATTAGGTGAGCTAACTACCTCCACAGGTGACAAATGAATTTTGTTTTGTCTCACTTTTGCTTTTTTGAATATCACTGTGGCTGCTTGGATTTTTATATTTAATTTGAATGGATTAGGGAATAAATGAGAAGATAGGTTTTATCTGTTTCTGTAGTTTTTATGTGGCTGTGTGAACTTACTTTTAAAAATTCCCAGAAATATTTTAATTCCCCTTTAAAGATATAAACTATGTCATACTATAAAGCAAAAGAAAAACCAATCATGTGAAGAGTAAATAATACCGTTTAAACGAATTGTGGTTAAGCTTAGTTTGTACCTAATTAGTTTTTTATTTTCTTTCTACTTTTATCTGCTTCAGAGCCTCTTCAGTGGTTTAGATCTTCTATGTGTCAAATTATTCTAATCTCTTAAAAAGTTTAAGAGCTAAAATACATCACAATGACTACAAGAATGCCTTTGTCCTTTTCTGGGTAAGTACACCTAAGGCAACTTCTTTTTCTCTTCTTTGTTCTCTTCTTCTTTCTTATTCTTAAATCATCTTCAATATTGGACAGATGACAGCACTATGCCTGCCTCAAGATGTTTCTGACTTTTTCTTTTTCTTTTTTTTTTTTTTTTGAGATGGAGTCTTGCTCTGTCACCCAGGCTAGAGTGCAGTGGCACAATCTTGGGTCACTACAACTTCTGCCTCCTGGGTTCCAGTGATTCTCCCAACTCAGCCTCCTGAGTAGCTGTGGTTACAGGCATGCACCACCACGCCTAGCTAATTTTTTGTATTTTTACTAGAGACGGGGTTTCACCATGTCGGCCAGGCTGGTCTTGAACTCCTGACCTCAAGGGATCTGCCTGCCTTGGCCTCCCAAAGTGCTGGGATTACACGTGTCAGCCACTGCACCCGGCCGTTTCTGACTTTTTCTAAAGTCTTCTTTCTCTGGAGATGACATTATATAATAGCACTGTTCAATAGAAGTTTCTTTGATGATGGAACTGTTCTATAATCTGCATTGTCCCAGCCACTAGCCATATGTGACTACTGTAACACTTGAAATGTGGCTAGAGCAACTGAAGAACTGAATTTTGCATTTTACTGAATTTTAATTAATTAAAATAGAAATGCATATAACCATAAGTGGTTAGTAGCTACCATACTGGACAGCAAAGATCTATAATTCAGCATTTAAAATCGATTTTGTTTTGTTTTCAAAAATGGAGTCACTGTTACAACCCCAAAGAACTGTAGGTTAAATTAAGGTAAATCCCCAAATACTACATACACATTTGGGAAATCCAAACCAGATTTTTTCATGTGATAACCACACCCTCTTTTGACTTTAGCCTTGGAGGTAATGGAGTATGGCAGAAAAAACCCTGTATCAGCAGCTGGAAGACTCACCTTCTTTTCCTAGCTCTGCCATATATTGACCAAAAGAGTCAAAGTCCATTCAGATGGTTGAAGGGCCTTGGAATTTTGTTTTTGGTTTTCACATACAAGTTGGAGGGCAGATGCGTTAGCCTCTTGAAATACCCAGAAACCACTTGTTTCCTCATCTAAAAATCAGGTATGACAGGATCATTTAATTATCCTGGAAATCAGATGAAGCACTGCATATGAAAGCACTTTGTAACATCGATAGCACTGGGAAATGTAAAGACCTTTTACTGAAATATAAAGGTGTATGGTCAACTGAATATATCTCAGATAGTTAGGATTTGACTGTATATATTGAATATAACCTGTAGTGGGCCCCTTGGTAAACAGCTTACAGTTTTGTTGCAAGTTTTAGCCAAGAGAAAATTTATTTGTTGACTAGTCATGCCCTTTATTGGCCACATGATGAGCAGCCAAGATATTAACACACAGTGCACCTTGCAGAATTCAAGAATGTCTCAGTGTCTTGTGAACTAGGAAGCTGAAATGCAGTGGTATGCAGAAGGCTGGCTCAGTAGGAGCCTTGGGAGTGTCCTCCAGATAGATGTTTGTGCAGGTTGTGTTTGATTCCAGTTGGCCATGAAAAGCTGGTTGCTCTAAAGAATGAGAATATACTTGGTTTTGCATTTACTAGAACTATCTGGGGAACAAATCTTGGGGTGGAAGAAAGAAGGGAGGGAGGGAAAGCTGTGCTTCAATACCTAGGGCTTCTTTCCTGGAATGGATCTGAGAATCTGGGATTGGGTGGCTAATATCTCATCTCTAGAAGGGAGAAAGAACTGGGTGGTGATGGCTTTGTATTTTCTATTGGAGTTCACTAGAGAATAGGTGAATGGAATGGGCTGCTATGATCCAGACATTAGGGAGGACAGGTTTGTGATACATTAGAAAACTTGAATGAGCCCTTCTATGATTCTCTCTTCCCTCTTTCTGCTTCCCGTTCTTAATCACCATCCGCAGGTTGTGGAATTAGCAAATCTATTATGTGAGCAATAGCAAACTTACAGGAGCCCTTGGCTCCATCTATCTCCCTGTTTGTGTCAGTTCCTTCTGGATGCTTTTAGTCTGTGGTCTTCATTCACTCTTTTTCTGGGGAAGTAAAAGGAGTGGGACAGATTATGAGAACAGCTGGGTCCTCCCAGTTGCTGGGGTGGTTATTTTAAGCTTTGTTTAATGTGTCCAGAGACCCAGATGGCATTTTTAACTAAGCTGCTTTATTAAATCTTGTGATAAAGCATAGTGATGTTTATTGAAAAGGCAGACACGCATCAGCAACATTATGCGTGAAACTTGCTCTAAGAATTTTCTATAAAACATCTGTTCTCTTTGAGCCTTTTGTGAACTCTGGAAGTTTGCTAGTTTCTATACAGACTTGAGGACAAGAAGTTGGAACCCACTTTTGGAGATGTCCAGCATAGGTATTGGAATCATTAATCCTAACCCTCTCAGTTTTAAGGCCCCGGATACCCTTCTGTTAGACAACAGTAACATGAGCAAGCACTGTAATAACCTTTAAACAAGATTATTTGGAAATAATGGACAAGAAAAATTAGTATAAATTGTTTGGGGATTTTAAAATTAAAGATAAAAAGCTAGGGCTTCAATGACCTGTGCCAGCCTATAGCCTTAAGAGTCAATTTGCAAACACTCAAGATTTGGCCAATATGCCTCTACTACTTCTACTTAACACAGTCAAAGGGAAATTTTTAGATTCTTTCATCTGATTTGACTCTCTTAGTTACGAATAAGAGGATATCTAGAATATATATGTGACTTGTTAAAATGAAAATCCACCTTCTCTGAGTCTTCAAATATCTTTCATATCTTACATTTTTTAGTCACATCAACTTTTGAAGTCATGTCCGTAGTTGTATGGAAAGAAAAATTTCAGGAACATTCAACCTCAAAAGTTCTTTTTCTTAGTCTGAAGTCGTAGAAGCATTTGACTTTTACTTTCTCTTTTTAAGTTTGTACTAGTAGGTATTTTGTATAAATATAATATTTAATTATTGCCTTTGTATTCTTTTTCTCTAGTAAACATCCTGGTTTTTAGCTATCAATATGTAGTTTTACATTTAGGGATTTCTAATGGAAAGAGAAAGGAATCTGAAATCAGAGGACGAGAGTTTATTCTACTTGACCAAACACATACACAATACTGGAAGGAGAGTTTTACAACAAATATTTAATATCTATGACATGTAAAACGTTTTTTGAAATCAAGAAAATTCAAACAATTCAATACAAATATCATCAATAATAACACATGAACAGGTGGCCAACCTTATTAATAACCA
Source organism: Pan troglodytes (assembly GCF_028858775.2). Taxonomy (NCBI): domain Eukaryota; kingdom Metazoa; phylum Chordata; class Mammalia; order Primates; family Hominidae; genus Pan; species Pan troglodytes. The sequence goes on along the minus strand of NC_072405.2, from coordinate 1,527,392 downwards.
GAGAAATATAAATTAAAACAATCCATCAACTTGTAAAAAAGATGAAATTACCCAGAGTTGGTGTAGGTGATGGAAAATTGTCATGTTTGTATACTGTTCATAGAAGTTAAATTGACATAACTTTTTGGTCAGGCAATTTGGAAGTATATATCTAAATTAATAGAGTAGTTTTCTAATAACCTGGGAATCTCTTAATCTAAGAATCTTTGCTGTAGATTTTTCTAGAACAAATGTACAAACATCTGTGTACAAGGGTACTCACTGCAGCATTTTGCTAAGGAAAAACTCAGAAAAAATCTATATGTTCAACAGAGAACAGGTACATAATTTATGACACAACTGCACAATATACACCACTAAAATAAAGGATATAAATTTATATGTAGTATGAAAAAGATGTGAATGATAGCTTGTTGGTGAAAAACAGCAATGACTGGAATATTGTGTGTAACGTAATCCTGCTTTTCTGTGTATAATGTAGGCATAGAAAATAGGATTGAAAGGACATACTCTAGTCAACAGTGTATATAGTTTGGGTGGAGGGGGTGTATAATGGGGAAGGAGAGTCCCTTTTCCTATCTATTCCATATACATCTCTGGATTTAAAAGATCATACATGCATATGCATTACCTTCAAAATTAAAATGATAAAGACAAAAGGAGAAGCTTTGGATTTGAATCATGATACTACTGTTTGCAACTTCTATGACCGTGGGGAAGTCGCCTAGCCTCCTGGGGTTTATTTCCTCATTTATAAAAATAGGGAAAGTAATAATACTTGTCTACATATCTTCTAGGGTTGTTGGGAGGATTGAATGTGATAATGGCTTACAGCATTATGAATTATTTATTCATAGAACACAATTATTATAAAAATAGTTTGCTCTGATTAAACTAAAAGAAGGACGAGATCGTGTGTGTTTTTCAGTCCCAGTAGCTTTACTAACCAGAAAGCGCCTGCTGATGTGGTGATCACAGTTGCTTTGGTGCAGCTTCCTGTTGACTTTTGGCAATTCTCCACGCTGCTAGCTAAGGCTGAGGTGGCGACTGTGGAAGGTGTGATCTCCTGCCCCTCCCAGCACACATTTGTGTGCATACTCACACTCATGCACACACAAACACACACATGCACACTCTATCACAGTACATGAGGTGGCAGCAGCTGCTCCGGCATAGACTTTCACACAGCATAAAGGGCTTTTTTGGTGTGGTCTGTGCATTATTTCCTGTTAAGCATGAGCTGAGTCAGTGCCATGCTTTTCCATCTGAAACCTTTCTGAGGCTCAGGCTGTGTTAAGAGCAAACCCTCTCCCCTCCATGCCCACCCCATGGCCCTCTACTGAAGCCAGATCATAATCTGCTCATTTCATGAGGATTTTCAAACCAAATGGACTGGGCCATGTGAGAGATCACTGAAAGGAACAGACCAAGCAGAGGCTAAGAGACTCCACGCTAATCTGCTGAGTCATCTGAAAATGCACAGCTGTGGCAGCTCACGGTGCTTTAAAGTACGTTGGCAGGATGTTTGTTCAGGGGGCCTGTTCCTGCAGCCCTGCTGAATGTTTGGTTAGGAGGCATAATCATTTTTTGGACAGGATCTCCCAAATGTAAGGTGATAGATGCTAATGTGGAATATAATACAGAAGATAGAGCTCGGATGTCATAAATAACAATAAATTGTTTAATCTTGCTGAGTTGTAAATATATGATTGCCAGAGGTCTTTAGTTCACTGGAACATAGTATGGGGGCAGGGGCACTTAGGAAATAGGCAGTTATTATTTTCCAACCAGACAGAAACTGGTCTGATGAAATTTATCTAAAAAGGCATACACATGTATTTTAATTAATTGTGACAATTACTCAGAGAAAACACATGGCCCTAAAGAGGCTGAGGGTTTTTTTGTTCTACCTATAAATGTATATGTATATTCACCTATATTCTACCTATGTATAAGTAAGAGAATGAGTTTTTGTTTGGGGATATATATTTATACGTATCTATACAGACAGATATACACATACTTAATTTCTGTGTACCTATTAAGGTGCGGTGACAGATGGAAAGTATTTTTAAGCATTTAGAAAGTTTATTCTATAGCATATGTGTGCATATAGCCCCCCCATAAAGCTTTGTCTCTTTTCTGGATATATTTAGCAAGAGGCTAGAACAGAGTCCAAAATGTCAGAAATGTTTGAACATTCCATAGAAATGAAGGAGGTGTTTCCAAATGACCTATGTTTCTATGGCAAAAAATAGAACTTGTGCTGCGTTGGATGGGTCAGGAGTAAGGAATATAAACAGTGTAAGTATGGCTATTCCAGGCAGAAATCTACCTTGTAAGAACAGCTTTGTGCAGTGAGCTCGACAACATTGATCAGTTAGCAGTCCAGTTCAGTACAACATTGATCAGGTAGCAAGACGGTTCGGCAGTGCCAGTCGGAGACACAGATGGGGACAATGAAAGAAGATGCAGGTCAGGACAAGGATGCAGACATGTACCTGTCACTACCATGGACTTCAGCAGCTTCTTAGTGAGCAGGATTATGATCAAAGAAGAAAGACATCGTTGATATGTAAGCATGTTACAATTAATTTCCTGTTTAGTTACTAGCAAACTACATCCAGTTTTTAGGTTTTAGGTTTTTTTTTCTTTTTTCTTTTTTGAAACAGGTTCTTGTTCTGTCATCCAGGTTGGAGTGCAGTCGTTATCCAAGCTCACTGCAGCCTTAAACTCCTGGGCTCCGTAGATCCTCCCACCTCAGCCTCCCAAGAAGCTGGGACTACAGGTGCACACGACCATGGCCAGCTAATATTTCTAATTTTTTTGTAGAGATGAGGCCTTGCTGTATTGCCCAGGCTGCTCTTGAGCTCCTGGCAGTGTAGATATTTCCATGTTTATACAGATGATGGTGTAGATATTTCCATGTTTATACAGATGAGTGTGTAGAAATTTCAATGTTTTTAAAGATGGCGGTGTAGATATTTCCATGTTTATAGAGATGGGGGTGTAGATATTTCCATCTTTATACAGATAGCGGTGTAGATATTTCCACGTTTTTAAAGATAGCGGTGTAGATATTTCCAATTTTATACAGGTAGCGGTGTAGATATTTCCATGTTTACACAGATGGTGGTGTAGATATTTCCATGTTTATACGGATAGCGGTGTTGATATTTTCATGTTTATACAGATAGCGGTGTAGGTATTTCCATGCTAATACAGATAGCGGTGTAGATATTTCCATGTTCATACAGATGGCTGTGTAGATATTTCCATGTTTATATAGATGGCAGTGTAGATATTTCCATGTTTATGCAGATGGTGGTGTTGATATTTCCGTGTTTACAGAGATAGCGGTGTAGATATTTCCATCTTTGCACAGATTGCGGTGTAGGTATTTCCATCTTTACACAGATAGTGGTGTAGATATTTCGGAGTTTACAAAGAGAGCTGTGTAGATATTTCCATGTTTACACAGATGGCGTTGTAGATATTTGCATGTTTACACAGATAGCGTTGTAGATATTTCCATGTTTATACAGATAGCGGTTTAGATATTTCCATGTTTATACAGCTCCTGGTGTAGATATTTCCATCTTTACGGTGTAGATATTTCCATCTTTACACAGATAGCTGTGTAGATATTTCCAAGTTTACGCAGATAGCTGTGTAGATATTTCCATGTTTTCACAGATAGCGTTGTGGATATTTCTATGTTTATACAGATAGCATTGTATATATTTCCATGTTTATACAAATAGCGGTGTAGATGATTTCCATGTTTATACAGGTAGCGGTGCAGATATGTCCATGTATATACAGATAGCGGTGGAGATATTTCCACGTTTATACAGATATCAATGTAGATATTTCCACGTTTAAACAGATAGCGTACATATTTCCACGTTTATACAGATAGCGGTGTAGATATTTCCACGTTTATACAGATAGCGGTGTAGATATTTCCACATTTTACAGATAGCGATGTAGATATTTACATGTTTATACAGATAGCGGTGTAGATATTTCTGTGTTTACAGAGATAGCGGTGTAGATATTTCCATGTTTGCACAGATTGCGTTGTGGATATTTCCATCTTTACACTGATAGCTGTGTAGATATTTCCAAGTTTTCACAGATAGCTGTGTAGATATTTCCAGGTTTACACAGATAGCATTGTAAATATTTCCCTGCTTATACAGATAGCAGTGTAGATTTTTCCATGTTTATACAGATAGCGGTGTTGGTATTTCCATGTTCATACAGATAGTTGTATAGATATTTCTATGTTTATACAGCTCGCGGTGTGGATATTTCCATCTTTATACAGATGTCCGTGTAGATATTTCCATGTTTATACAGATAGTGTGTAGATATTTCCATGTTTATACAGACGGCGGTGTAGATAGTTCCATGTTACTGGAGATGACGGTGTACATATTTTCATGTTCATAGTGATGGCGGTGTAGATATTTCCATGTTTATAGAGATTGCGTTGTAGATATTTCTATGTTTATATAGATAGCAGTGTAGGCATTTCCATGTTTATGGAGATAGGGGTGTAGATATTTCCATGTTTATAGAGATGGCTGTGTAGATATTTCCATGTGTATACAGATGGCAGTGTAGATATTCCAAGTTTATGAAGATGGTGGTGTAAATATTTCCATGATTATACAGATGACTGTGTAGATATTTGCATGTTTATACAGATGGCGATGTAGATATTTCCATGTTTATAGAGATAACAGTGTAGATATTTCCGTGTTTATAAAGATATCGCTGTAGATATTTCCATGTTTGTAGAGACAGCGGTTTAGATAATTTCATATTTATACAGATAGCGGTGAAGATATTTCCATGTTTATGCAGATGGCCATATAGGTATTTCCATGTTTATACAGATGGTGGTGTAGATATTTCCTTTTTTATACAGATAGTGGTGTAGTTATTTCCATGTTTATACAGATAGCGGTGTAGATATTTCCATGTTTACAGAGATAGCGGTGTAGATATTTCCATCTTTGCCCAGATTGCGGTGTAGATATTTCCCTCTTTACACAGATATTTGTGTAGATATTTCCAAGTTTACACAGATAGCTGTGTAGATGTTTCCAAGTTTACACAGATAGCGTTGTAGTTATTTCCATGTTTATACAGATAGCAGTGTAGATATTTCCATGTTTATACATATAGCGGTGTTCGAATTTCCATGTTTATAGAGATATCGGTGTAGGTATTTCCATGTTTATACAGCTCGCGGTGTAGATATTTCCATCTTTATACAGATGGCAGTGTAGATATTTCCATGTTTATACAGATAGTGGTGTAGATATTTCCAAGTTTACACAGATAGCATTGTAGATATTTCCATGTTTATACAGATAGCATTGTTTATATTTTCATCTTTATACAGATAGCGGTGTAGATATTTCCATGTTTATACTGATAGCGGTGCAGATATGTCCATGTTTATACAGATAGCGGTGGAGATATTTCCACGTTTATACAGATATCGATGTAAATATTTCCACGTTTATACAGATAGCGTTGTAGATATTTCCACGTTTATACAGATAGCAGTGTAGATATTTCCACGTTATACAGACAGCGATGAAGATATACACTTTTTTATACAGATAGCGGTGTAGATATTTCCATGTTTACAGAGATACCGGTTTAGATATTTCCATCTTTGCACAGACTGCGATGTGGATATTTCCATCTTTACACTGATAGGTGTGTAGATATTTCCAGGTTTACAAAGATAGCTGTGTAGATATTTCCATGTTAACAGAGATAGCGTTGTAAATATTTCCATGTTTATACAGATAGCGGTGTAGATTTTTCCATGTTTATACAGATAACGGTGTTAGTATTTCCATGTTTATACAGATAGCGCTATAGATATTTCCGTGTTTATACACCTCGCAGTGTAGATATTTCCATCTTTATACAGATGGCATTGTAGATATTTCCATGTTTATACAGATAGTGGTGTAGATATTTCCATGCTTATGCAGATGGTGGTGTAGATAGTTCCATGTTTCTGGATACGGCGGTGTAGTTATTTTCATGTTTATAGAGATGGTGGTGTAGATATTTCCATGTTTATAGAGATTGCGGTGCAGACATTTCCATGTTTATAGAGATAACGGTGTAGGTATTTCCATGTTTATAGAGTTAGCGGAGTAGATATTTCCATGTTTATGAAGATAGCAGTGTAGATATTTCCATGTTTATAGACATAGCGGTGTAGATATTTCCATATTCATACAGATAGCGGTGTACATATTTCCATGTTTATACAGATGGCGGTGTAGATATTTCGATGTTTATACAGATGATGGTGTAGATATTTCCTTGTTTATACAGATAGCGGTGTAGATATTTCCATATTGACACTGATGGCTGTGTAGGTATTTCCAAGGGTATACAGATGGCAGTGAAGATATTTCCACGTTTATAGATATGGTGGTGTAGATATTTCCATGTTTATACAGATGACTGTGTAGATATTTGCATGTTTATACAGTTTGCGGTGTAGATATTTGCATGTTTATAGAGATAGCGTTGTAGGCATTTCCATGTTTATACAGGTAGCGGTGTAGATATTTCCATGTTTCTACATTTAGCGGTGTTCGCATTTCCATGTTTATACAGTTAGCGGTGTACATATTTCCATGTTTATGCAGCTCGCGGTGTAGATATTTCCATCTTTATGCAGATCGCAGTGAAGATATTTCCATGTTTCTACAGATAGTGGTGGAGATATTTCCATGTTTATACAGATGACGGTGTAGATAGTTCCATGTTTGTAGAGATGGCGGTGTAGATATTTTCAGGTTTATAGAGATGGCGGTATAGACGTTTCCATGTATATAGAGATTGCAGTGTAGATATTTCCATGTTTATAGAGATAGCGGTGTAGGTATTTCCATGTTTATAGAAATAGCGGAGTAGATATTTCCATGTTTATACAGATGGCTGTGTAGATATTTTCATGTGTATACAGATGGCAATGTAGATATTTCCATATTCATACAGATAGCTGTGTAGATATTTCCATGTTTATAACGATGGCGGTGAAGATATTTCCATGTTTATACAGATAGCGGTGTAGATATTTCCATGTTTATAACGATGGCGGTGGAGAAATTTCCATGTTTACAGAGATAGCGTTGTAGATATTTCCATCTTTGCACAGATTTCAGTGTAGATATTTCCATCTTTACACAGATAGCTGTGTAGATATTTCCAAGTTTACACAGATAGCTGTGTAGGTATTTCCATGTTTACACAGATAGCGTTTTAGATATTTCCTAGTTTATACAGATACCGGTGTCGATATTTCCATGTTTATACAGATAGCGGTTTTGGTATTTCCATGTGTATACAGATAGAGGTATAGATATTCCATGTTTATACAGCTCGTGGTGTAGATATTTCCATGTTTATATAGATGGCAGTGTCGATATTTCCATGTTTATACAGATAGTGGTGTAGATATTTCGATGTTTATACAGATGGCGGTGCAGATATTTCCATATTTCTGTAGACGGCGGTGTAGATATTTTCATGTTTATAGAGATGGCGTTGTAGATATTTCCATCTTTATAGAGATTGCGGTGTAGATATTTCCATGTTTACACAGACGGCTGTGTAGGTATTTCCATGTGTATACAGATGGCAGTGTAGATATTTCCATATTGATAGAGATGGTGGTGTAGATATTTCCAAGTTTATACAGGTGAATGTTTAGATATTTGCATGTTTATACAGATGGCGGTGTAGATATTTCCATGTTTCTAGAGATAGTGGTGTAGGTATTTCCATGTTTTACAGATAGCCGTGTAGATAATTTCAGATTTATACAGGTAGCGGTGTAGATATTTCCATGTTTATACAGATCGTGTTGTAGATATTTCCATCTTTCCACAGATGGCAGTGTAGATATTTCCATGCTTATACAGATGGCGGTGTAGATATTTAAATGTTTACAGAGATAGCGGCGTAGATATTTCCATATGTATAGAGATGGCTGTGTAGGTATTTCCATGTTTATACAGATAGCGGTGTAGATATTTCCACGTTTTACAGATAGTGCTGTAGATATATCCGTGTTTATACAGATAGCGTTGTAGATATTTCCATATTTATTCAGCTCACGGTGTAGTTATTTCCATCTTTATACAGATGGCAGTGTACATATTTCCATGTTTATACAGATAGTGGTGTAGATATTTCCATGTTTATAGAGATTGCGGTGTAGATATTTCAGTGTTTATACAGATGGCTGTGTAGATATTTCCATGTGTATACAGATGGCAGTGTAGTTATTCCCATGTTTTTAGAGATGGTGGTGTAGATATTTCCATCTTTCTACAGATGACTGTGTAGATATTAGCATGTTTATGCAGATGGCGATGTTGATATTTCCATGTTTATAGAGATAACAGTGTAGATATTTCCATGTTTATAAAGATAGCGGTGTAGATATTTCCATGTTTACAGAGATAGCAGTGTAGATATTTCCATATTTATACAGTTAGCGCAATAGATATTTCCATGTTTATACTGATGGCGGTGTAGGTATTTCTATTTTTATACAGATGGTGGTGTAGATATTTGCTTGATTATACAGATATTGTTGTACATATTTCCATGTTTATACCAATGTCGGTTTAGAAATTTCCATGTTTACAGAGATAGCGGTGTAGATACTTCCATGTTTATACACATTGGGGTGTAGATATTTCCATGTTTATACAGATAGCGGTGTGGATATTTCCATTTTAATACAGGTAGCGGTGTAGATATTTCCAAGTTTATACAGATCGCAGTGTAGGTATTTCCATCATTCCACCGATGGCAGTGTAGATATTTCCACGTTTATACAGATGGCGTTGTAGATATTTCCATGTTTATACAGATAGCGTTGCATATATTTCCATGTTCATGCAGATGGCAGTGTAGATATTTCCATATTTATAGAGATGGCAGTGTAGATATTTCTATGTTTATAGAGATAGCAGTGTAGGTATTTCCATGTGTATAGAGATGGCGGTGCAGGTATTTCCGTGCTTATAGAGATAGTGGTGAAGATATTTCCATGTTTATACAGATAGCGGTGTAGATATTTCCGTGTTTATACAGATAGCGTTGTTGGTATTTCCCTGTTTAGAGATATAGCGGAGTTGGTATTTCCATGTTTATAGAGATAGCGGTGTATATATTTCCATGTTTACAGAGATGGTGGTGTAGATATTTCCATCTTTGCGCAGATTGCAGTGTAGATATATCCATCTTTACACAGATAGCTGTGTAGATATTTCCATTTTTACACAGATAGCTGTGTAGATATTTCCATGTTTATACATATAGCGGTGTTGGTATTTCCATGATTATACAGATAGCAGTATAGATATTTCCATATTTATACAGCTCGCGGTGTAGATATTTCCGTCTTTATGCAGATGGCAGTGTAGATATTTCCATGTTTATACAGATAGTGGTGTCGATATTTCCATGTTTATACAGATGGCGGTGTAGATATTTCCATATTTCTGGAGATGGCGGTGTAGATATTTTCAAGTTTATAGAGATGGCGGTGTAGATATTTCCATGTTTATAAAGATTTCGGTGTAGATATTTCCATGTTTATAGAGATAGCGGTTAAGGTATTTCCATGTTTATAGAGATAGCGGTGTAGATATTTCTATGCTTATACAGATGGCTGTGTACATATTTCCATGTGTATATAGATGGCAGTGTAGGTATTTCTATGTTTATAGAGATGTTGGTGTAGATATTTCCATGTTTATACAGATGACTGTGTAGATATTTGCATGTTAATACAGACGGCGGCATTGATATTTCCATGTTTATACAGATGGTGGTGTAGATATTTCCTTGTTTTTACAGACAGCGGTGTAAGTATTTCCATGTTTATACAGATAGCGGTGTAGATATTTCCATGTTTACAGAGATAGCGGTGTAGATATTTCCATCTTTGCACGGATTGCGGTGTAGATATTTCCATCTTTACAGAGATAGCTGTGAAGATATTTCCAAGTTTACGCAGATAGCTGTGTAGATATTTCCATGTTTATAGACATTGCGGTGTAGATATTTCCATGTTTATACTGATAGCGGCGGACATATTTCCATGTTTATACAGACAGCGATGTAGATATTTCCATGTTTAAAGAGATGGCGGTGTAGATATTTCCATGTTTATAGAGATGGCGATGTAGATATTTCTATGTTTATAGAGATAGCGGTGTAGGTATTTCAATGTTTATCGAGATAGCGAAGTAGATATTTCCATGTTTACACTAATGACTGTGTAGGTATTTCCATTTTTATACAGATGGCAGTGAAGATATTTCCACGTTTATAGAGATGGTGGTGTAGATATTTCCATGTTTATACAGATGAGTGTGAATATATTGGCATGTTTATACAGATGGCGGTGTAGATATTTCCATGTTTATACAGATAGCAGTGTAGATATTTCCATGTTAATGTATATTTCGGTGTAGATATTTCCATGTTCATAGAGATGGCGGTGTAGATATTTCCATGTTTATACAGATAGTGGCGTAGGTATTTCCATGTTTACACAGATAGCGGTGTAGATATTTCCATCTTTGCACAGGTTGCGGTGTAGATATTTCCATCTTTACACAGATAGCTGTGTAGTTATTTCCAAGTTTACACAGATAGCTGTGTAGATATTTCCATGTTCACACAGATAGCGTTGTAGATATTTCCATGTTTTTACAGATAAAGTTGTACATATTTCCAAGTTGAGACAGATAGAAGTGTAGATATTTCCATGTTTATACAGATAGCGGTGTAGATGTGTCCATGTTTGCAGAGATAGCGGTGGAGATATGTCCACGTTTATACAGATATCGATGTAGATTTTTCCACGTTTATACAGATAGCGTTGTAGATATTTCCACGTTTATACAGATAGCGGAGTAGATACATCCACTTTTATACAGTTAGCGGTGTAGATATTTCCACGTTTTACAGATAGCGGTGTAGATATTTACATGTTTCCACAGACAGCGGTGTAAATATTTCCATGTTTACAGAGATAGAGGTGTAGGTATTTCCATCTTTGCACAGATTGCAGTGTGGATATTTCCATGTATATAGAGATAGCGGTGTAGGTATTTCCATGTTTAAAGGGATAGCGGTGTCGATATTTCCATGTTTATACAGATGGCTGTGTAGATATTTCCATGTGTATTCAGATGGCAGTGCAGATATTTCCATGTTCATAGAGATGATGGTGTAGATATTTCTATGTTTACAGGGATTGCGGTGTAGATATTTCCATGTTTATAGAGATAGCGGTGTAGGTATTTCCATGTTTATAGAGATGGTGTTGAAGGTATTTCCATGTTTATACAGATGACTGTGTAGATATTTGCATGTTTATACAGAAGGCGGTGAAGATATTTCCACGTTTATACAGATAGCGGTGTAGATATTTCCATATTTCTACAGATGACTGTGTAGATATTTCCATGTCTGTACAGATGGCAGTGTAGATATTTCCATGTTTATAGAGATAGCGGGGTAGATATTTTCATGTTTATACAGATTGCAGTGGAGATATGTCCATTTTTATACAGATAGCAATGGAGATATTTCCACGTTAATACACATAGCGGTGTAGTTATTTCCATGTTTATACAGATAGCGGTGTAGATATTTCCATGTTTATACAGATGGCTGTGCCGATATTTCCATGTTTATACAGAGTTCTCTGTAGATATTTCCATGTTTATATAGATGACAATGTAGATATTTCCAGGTTTATACAGATGACTGTGTAGATATTTCCATGTTAATACAGATGGCGGTGTAGATATTTCCATGTTTATAGAGATAGCGGTGTAGATATTTCCATGTTTATTGAGATAGCGGTGTAAATATTTCCATATTTATACAGATAGTGGTGTAGATATTTCCATGTTTTTACAGATAGCGGTGTAGATATTTGCATCTTTATTCTGAGAGTGCTGTACATATTTCCATGTTTATACAGATCACTGTGTAGATATTTCCATGTTTATGCAGATAACGTTGTAGATATTTCCATCTTTATACAAACTGTGGTGTAGATATTTCCATGTTCCTACACATGACTGTGTAGTTATTTCCATGTTTATACAGATGGCGGTGTAGATATTTCCATATTTATGGAGATAGCAGTGTAGATATTTCCAGGTTTATACAGATAGCGGTGTAAATATTTCCATGTTTATACAGATCGTGGTGTAGATATTTCCATGTTTATACAGATACTGGTGTAGATATTTCCATGTTTATACAGATGGCGGTGTAGGTATTTCCATGTTTGTAGAGTTAGCTGTGTAGATATTTCCATATTTATACAGATAGCGGTGTAGATATTTCCATGTTTATACAGATCGCGGTGTAGATATTTCCATGTTTATACAGACAGCAGTGGAGATATTTCCATGTTTATACACATAGCGGTGTACATATTTCCATGTTTATAGAGACAGCGGTGTAGATATTTCCATGTTTATACAGATAGCGGTGCAGATATTTCCAAGTTTATACAGATGCCTATGCAGATATTTCCATATTTATACAGAGGGCTGTGTAGATATTTCCATGTTTATACAGATGGCAGTGTAGATATTTCCATGTTTGTACAGATGGCGGTGAAGATATTTCCATGTTTATATAGATGGTGGTGTAGATATTACCATGTTCATACAGATAGCAGTGTAGATATTTCCATGTTTATACAAATCGTGGTGAAGATATTTCCATGTTTATACAGATCGCGGTGTAGATATTTCCATGTTTATGCAGATCGCAGTGTAGATATTTCCATGTTTATTCAGATGGTGGTGTAGATATTTCCATGTTTATACAGAAACCGGTGTAGATATTTCCATGTTTATACAGATGGCGGTGTAGATATTTCCATGTTTATAGAGATGGCGGTGTAGATATTTCCATGTTCATAGAGATAGCGGTGTAGATATATCCATGTTCATAGAGATAGCAGTGAGGATATTTCCATCTTTATACAGATAGCAGTGTTGATATTTCCATTTTTATAGAAATAGCGGTTTTGATATTTCATATTTACACAGATAGCGGTGTAGATATTTCCATGTTTATACAGATTGCGGTGTAGATATTTCCATGTTTATACAGATTGCGGTGTAGATATTTCCATGTTTATACAGATAGCGGTGAAGATATTTCCACGTTTATACAGATGGCGGTGTAGATATTTCCAGCTTTCTACAAATGGAACTGTAGATATTTCCAAGTTTATAGAGATGGCGGTGTAGATATTTCCATGTTTATATAGATGGCAATGTAAATATTTTCTTGTTTATGTAGATGGCGTTGTAGATATCTCCATGTTTAAAGACATGGCGGTGTATATATTTCCATGTTGATGGAGATAGCGGTGTAGATATTTCCATGTTTACAGAGATAGCGGTGTATATATTTCCATGTATAAACAGATGTCTGTGTAGATATTGACATGTTTATACAGATGGCTGTGTAGATATTTCCATGTGTATACAGATGGCATCGTATATATTTCCATGTTTATACAGATGACTGTATAGGTATTTCCATGTTTTTACAGATGGCAGTGTAGTTATATCCATGTTTATACAGATAGCGGTGTATATATTTCCATGTATAAACAGATGTCTGTGTAGATATTTCCATGTTTGTACAGATGGCTGTGTTGATATTTCCATCTGTTCACAGATTGTCGTGTAGATATTTCCATCTTTATACAGATGGCGTTGTAGATATTTCCATGGATATGCAGATGGCTGTGTGGATATTTCCATGTTTATAGAGATAGCGGTGTAGGTATTTCCATGTTTATAGACATAGCGGTGTAGATATTTCCATGTTTATATAGATGGCTTTGTAGATATTTCCACGTTCCTACAGATAGCGATGTAGATATTTCCATGTTTATGCAGCACGCGGTGCAGATATTTATATATTTATACAGATGGCATAGTAGATATTTCCTTATTCACACAGATGGCGGTGTAGATGTTTCCATGTTTATACAGATGGCGGAGTAGTTAGTTCCATGTTTATGGAGATGGCAGTGTAGATATTTTCATGTTTGTACAGATGGCGGTGTAGATATTTCCATGTTTATAGAGATAGCAGTGTAGATATTTACATGTTTATACAGATGGCTGTGTAGATATTTCCATGTGTATACAGATGGCATCGTAAATATTTCCATGTTTATACAGATGACTCTATAGGTATTTCCATGTTTGTACAGATGTCAGTGCAGATATTTCCATGTTTATAGAGATAGCGCTGTAGATATTTCCATGTTTGTACAGATGGCGGTGTTGATATTTCCATCTATACACAGATGGCCGTGTAGATATTTCCATGTTTATACAGATGGCGGCGTAGATATATTCATGGACATCCAGATGGCGGTGTAATTATTTCCATGTTAATACAGATAGCGGTGTAGATATTTCCATGTTTACACAGATGGTGGTGCAGATATTTCCGTGTTTACACACATGGCGGAGTAGATACTTCCATCTATATGGAGATGGCAGTGTAGATATTTTCATGTTTATAGAGATGGCGGTGTAGATATTTCCATATTTATAGAGATACCGGTGTAGATATTTCCATCTTTCTACAGATGGCAGTGTAGATATTTCCATGTTTATACAGATGGCGGTGTAGATATTGCCATATTCATACAGATGTCTGTGTAGATATTTCCATGTGTATACAGATGGTATTGTAGCTATTTCCATGTTTATACAGATGGTGGTGTAGATATTTCCATGTTTATTCAGATGACTGTGTAGATATTTCCATGTTTTTACAGATGGCAGTGTAGATATTTCAATGTTTATAGAGATGGCACTGTAGATATTTCCATGTTTATACAGATAACGTTGGAGATAATTCCATGTTTATACAGACAGCAGTGG
The DNA here is from genome assembly GCF_028858775.2 of Pan troglodytes. Classification (NCBI taxonomy): domain Eukaryota; kingdom Metazoa; phylum Chordata; class Mammalia; order Primates; family Hominidae; genus Pan; species Pan troglodytes. The sequence goes on along the minus strand of NC_072405.2, from coordinate 1,512,369 downwards.
AGATATTTCCATGTTTATACACATAGCGGTGTACATATTTCCATGTTTATAGAAACAGCGGTGTAGGTATTTCCATGTTTATACAGATAGTGGTGCAGATATTTCCATGTTTATACAGATGCCTAGGCAGGTATTTCCATATTTATACAGAGGACTGTGTAGATATTTCTATGTTTATACCGATGGCAGTGTAGATATTTCCATGTTCCTACACATGACTCTGTAGGTATTTCCATGTTTATACAGATGGCTTTGTAGATATTTAGATGTTTATGGAGATAGCGGTGCAGATATTTCCATGTTTATACAGATAGCGGTGTATATATTTCCATGTTTATACAGATCGTGGTGTAGATATTTCCATGTTTATACAGATACCGGTGTAGATATTTCCATGTTTATACAGACCGCAGTGTAGATATTTCCATGTTTATAGAGATAGCAGTGTAGATATTTCCATGTTTGTACAGATGGAGGTGTTGATGTTTCCATCTATACACAGATTGCCGTGTAGGTATTTCCATGTGTATACAGATGGCATTGTAGATATTTCCATGTTTATACAGATGGTGGTGTAGATAATTCCATGTTTACACATATGACTGTATAGGTATTTCCATGTTTATACAATGGTGTTGTAGATATTTCCATGTTTATAGAGATAGCGGTGTAGATATTTCCATATTTATACAGATAACGGTGTAGAAATTTCCATGTTTACACAGATATCGGTGTAAATATTTCCATGTTTACACAGATCACGGTGTAGATATTTCCATGTTTATAGAGATGGCGGTGTATATATTTCCATGTTTATACATATAGCGGTGTAGATATTTCCATGTTTATACATACCACGGTGTAGATATTTCCATGTTTGTACAGATGGCGGTGTTGATATTTCCATCTATACACAGATGACCGTGTAGATATTTCCATGTTTATACAGATGGCGGCGCAGATATTTCTATGGATATGTAGATGGCGGTGTACATATTTCCATGTATATACAGATAGCGGTGTAGTTATTTCCATGTTTATATAGAGAGCGGTGTAGATATTTCCATGTACGTACACATGGCTGTGTAGATATTCCCATGTTTGTACAGATGGCGGTGTAGATATTTCCATGTTTATACACATAGTGGTGTACATATTTCCATGTTTATAGAGACAGCGGTGTAGGTATTTCCATGTTTATACAGATAGCGGTGCAGATATTTCCATGTTTATACAGATGCCTATGCAGATATTTCCATATTTATTCAGAGGGCTGTGTAGATATTTCCATGTTTATACAGATGGCAGTGTAGATATTTCCATGTTCCTACACATGACTGTGTAGGTATTTCCATGTTTATACAGATGGCTTTGTAGATATTTCCATGTTTATACAGATAGCGGTATAAATATTTCCATGTCTATACAGATCTTGGTGTAGATATTTCCATGTTTATACAGATACCAGTGTAGATATTTCCATGTTTATACAGACCGCAGTGTAGATATTTCCATGTTTATTGAGAATGTTTATACAGACCGCAGTGTAGATATTTCCATGTTTATTGAGATAGCAGTGTAGATATTTCCATGTTTGTACAGATGGCGGTGTTGATGTTTCCATCAATACACAGATTGCCGTGTAGGTATTTCCATGTGTATACAGATGGCATTGTAGATATTTCCATGTTTATACAGATGGTGGTGTAGATATTTCCATGTTTATACAAATGACTGTATAGGTATTTCCATGCTTTACAGATGGCATTGTAGATATTTCCATGTTTATAGAGATAGCAGTGTAGATATTTCCATGTTTCTACAGATGGCGGTGTAGATATTTCGATGTTTATACAGATAACAGTGTAGATATTTCCATGTTTATACAGATGGCGGTGTAGATATTTCCATGTTTATACAGATAGGGGTGTAGATATTTCCATGTTTATAGAGATGGCTTTGTAGATATTTTCATGTTTATACAGATAGCGGTGTAAATATTTCCATGTTTATACAAATCGTGGTGTAGATATTTCCATGTTTATACAGATACCGGTGTAGAAATTTCCATGTTTATACAGACCACAGTGGAGATATTTCCATGTTTATAGAGATAGCGGTGTAGATATTTCCACGTTTACACTGAACACGGTGTAGATATTTCCATGTTTATAGAGATGGCGGTGTAGATATTTCCATGTTCATAGAGATAGCGGTGTTGATTTTTCCATGTTTATAGAGATAGCGGTGTGGATATTTCCATGTTTATACAGATAGGGGTGTAGATATTTCCATGTTTATAGAGATGGCGTTGTAGATATTTCCATGTTTATACAGATCACGGTGTAGATATCTCCATGTTTATACAGATCGCGGTGTAGATATTTCCATGTTTATACAGATCATGGTGTAGATATTTCCATGTTTATACAGATCGCGGTGTTGATATTACCATGTTTATAGGGATAGCGGTGCAAATATTTCCACATTTATACAGATAGCGGTGTAGTTATTAGCATGTTTATACAGCTGGTGATGTAGATATTTCCATGTATAAACATATGTCTGTGTATATATTTCCATGTTTAAACAGATGGCGGTGTAGATATTTCCTTGTTTATACAGATAGCGTTGTAGATATTTCCATCTTTATACAGATCACGGTGTAGATATTTCCTTGTTTATACAAATCGCGGTGTAGTTATTTCAATGTTTATACAGATAGCGTTGTAGATATTTCCTTGTTTATACAAATACCGGTGTAGATATTTCCATGTTTATACAGATCACGGTGTAGATATTTCCTTGTTTATACAAATAGCGGTGTAGTTATCTCAATGTTTATACAGATAGCGGTGTAGATAATTCCATGTATATACAGATGGCTGTATAGATATTTCCTTGTTTATACAAATAGCGGTGTAGTTATTTCCATGTTTATACAGATAGCTGTGTAGATATTTCCATGTATATACAGATGGCTATGTAGAAATTTCCATGTTTATACAGATGGCTGTGTAGAGATTTCCATATTTATACAGATGACTTTGTAGGTATTTCCATGTTTATACAGATGGCGGTGTAGATATTTCCATGTTTATAGAGATAGCTGTGTAGATAATTCCATGTTTATACAAATAGCAGTGTAGATATTTCCATGTTTTTACAGATATTGGTGTAGATATTTCCATGTTTACACAGATTGCGGTGTAGATATTACCGTCTTTCTACAGATGGCATTGTAGATATTTCCATGTTCATACAGAGGGTGGTGTAGATATTTCCATGTTTATATAGATGGTGGTGTGGATATTACCATGTTTATATAGATAGCGGTGTAGATATTTCCATGTTTATACAGATACCGGTGTAGATATTTCCATGTTTATACAGATGGCGGTGTAGTTATTTCCATGTTTAGAGAGACGGCGGCGTAGATATTTCCATGTTTGTAGGGATGACTGTGTAGATATTTCCATGGTTGTAGAGTAGCGATGTAGAGATTTCAATGTTTATACAGATGGTGGAGTAGATATTTCCATGTTTATATAGATGCCGGTGTAGATATTTCCATGTTTATAAAGATGGCGGTGTAGATATTTCCTGTTTATGTAGATCGTGGTGCAGATATTTCCATGTTTAAAGAGGTGGCGGTGTATATAATTCCATGTTTATACAGATAGAAGTGCAGATATTTCCATGTTTATAGAGGTAGCGGTGTAGACATTTCCATGTTTATACAGATGGCGGGGTAGATATTTCCATGTTTATAGAGATGGCGGTGTAAATATTTCCGTGTTTATAGACATAGCGGTGTAGATATTTCCATGTTTATACAGATAGCGGTGCAGATATTTCCATGTTTGTACAGGTTGCGGTGTTGATATTTCCATCTATACACAGATGACAGTGTAGATATTTCCAAGTTTATACAGATAGCGGCACAGATATTTCTATGGCTATGTAGATGGCTGTGTAGATATTTCCATGTTTATACAGATAGCGGTGTAGTTATTTCCATGTTTATATAGATAGCGGTGTAGATATTTCCACGTTTATACAGATAGCGATGTAGGTATTTCCATGTTTATACAGATCACGGTGTAGATATTTCCATGTTTATACAGATAACTTTGTAAGTATTTCCACGTTTATACAGATGGCGGTGTAGATATTTCGATGTTTATAGAGATAGCAGTGGAGATATTTCCATGTTTATACAGATAGCGGTGTAGTTATTTCCATGTTTATATACATAGCGGTGCAGATATTTCCATGTATATACACATGGCTGTGTAGATATTTCCATGTTTACACAGATGGCGGTGTAGATATTTCCATGTTTATACCGATAACTTTTTAAGTATTTCCAAGTTTATACAAATGGCGGTGTAGATATTTCGATGTTTATAGAGATAGCAGTGGAGATATTTCCATGTTTATACAGATAGCTGTGTAGATATTTCCATGTTTATACTGATCGTGGTGTAGATATTTCCATGTTTATAGAGATGGCGGTGTAGACATTTCCATGTTCATAGAGATATCGGTGTTGGTTTTTCCATGTTTATAGAGATAACTGTGTGGATATCTCCATGTTTATACAGATAGGGGTGTAGATATTGCCATGTTTACAGAGATGGCGGTGTAGATATTTCCATGTTTATATAGATCACGGTGTAGATATTTCCATGTTTATACAGATCGCGGTGTAGATATTTCCATGTTTATACACATCATGGTGTAGATATTTCCATGTTTATACAGATCGCGGTGTTGGTATTACCATGTTTATAGGGATAGCGGTGCAAATATTTCCACATTTATACAGAAAGCGATGTAGTTATTAGCATGTTTATACAGATAGCGGTGTAGATATTTCCATGTATAAACAGATGTCTGTGTATATATTTCCATGTTTAAACAGATGGCGGTGTGGATATTTCCTTGTTTATACAAATCGCGGTGTAGTTATTTCCATGTTTATGCAGATAGCGGTTTAGATATTTCCATGTATATACAGATGGCTGTGTAGATATTTCCATGTTTATACAGATGACTTGTAGGTATTTCCATGTTTATACAGATGGCAGTGTAGGTATTTCCATGTTTATAGAGATAGATGTGTAGATATTTCCATGTTTATACAGATAGCGGTGAAGATATTTCCATGTTTATACAGATCGTGGTGTAGATATTTCCATGTTTATACAGATACCGGTGTCGATATTTCCATGTTTATACAGATCACTGTGTAGATATTCCCATGTTTATACAGATGACTGTGTATGTATTTCCATGTATATACAGAAGGCAGTGTAGATATTTGCAAGTTCATACAGATATCCATGTAGATATTTCCATGTTTATACAGATAGCCGTGTAGACATTTCCATGTTTATAGAGATAGCAGTGTGGATATTTCCATATTTATTCAGATAGCGGTGTAGATATCTCCATGTTCATACAGGAAGAGGTGTAGATATCTCCATGTTTATACAGATCAAGGTGTAGATATTTCCATCTTTCTACAGATGGCAGTGTGGATATTTCTACGTTTATACAGATGGTGGTGTAGATATTTCCATTTTTACACAGATCGCGGTGTAGATATTTCCAAGTTTATGCAGATGGCGGTGTAGATATTTCCATGATTACTGAGATTGCCTTGTAGATATTTGTATGTTTATAGAGATAGTGGTGTAGATAATTCCATGTTTATAGAGATGGCGGTTTAGGTATTTCCATGTTTACAGAGATAGTGGGGTAGATATTTCCATCTTTACAGTCAGCGCTGAAGATATTTCCAGGTTTATACAGATAGTGGTGTTGGTATATCCATGTTTATACACATAGCTGTGTAGATATTTCCATGTTTCTAAAGATGGCGGTTTAGATATTTCCTTGTTTATACAGATAGCCGTGTAGATATTTCCATGTTTATACAGGTAGCGGTGTAGAAATTCCCATGTATATACAGATCGCTTTGTAGATATTTCCATCTTTCTATAGCTGTCAGTGTAGATATTTCCAAGTTTATACAGATGTCTGTGAATATATTTCCATGTTTATGCAGATGGCGGTGTAGATATTTCCATGTTTATAGAGATGGCGGTGTAGATATTTCCATGTTTATAGAGATAGCGGTGTAGATATATCCATGTTCATAGAGATAGCAGTGAGGATATTTCCATGTTTATAGAGATAACAGTATAGATATTTCCACTTTTATAGAGATAGCGGTTTAGATATTTCATATTTATACAGATAGCGGTGTAGATATTTCCATGTTTATACAGATGGCGGTGTAGATACATCCATGTTTCTGAAGATGGCGGTGTAGATATTTTCATGTTTATAGAGATGGCGGTGTAGATATTTCCATGTTTATACAGCTTGCAGTGTAGATATTTCCAACTTTATATAGATGGGAGTGGAGATATTTCCATGTTTATACAGATAGAGGTGTAGATATTTCCATGTCTATAGAGATAGCGGTGTAGGTATTTCCATATTTATGCAGATTGCGGTGTAGATATTTCCATCTTTATACAGATGGCGGTGTAGATATTTCCATGTTAATACAGATAGAATTGAAGAAATTTCCGTGTTTATACAGATAGTGGTGTAGATATTTCCAAGTTTATACAGATGGCGGTGTAGATACATCCATGTTTCTGAAGATGGCGGTGTAGTTATTTTCATGTTTATAGAGATGGTGGTGTAGATATTTCCATGTATATAGAGATTGCCGTGTAGATATTTCCATGTTTATAGAGAAAGTGGTGTAGGTATATCCATGTTTATAGAGATAGAGGTGTAGACATTTCCATATTTATACAGATAGCGGTGTAGGTATTTCCATGTTTATAAAGATGGCTGTTTAGATATTTCCATGTGTGTACAGATGGCGGTGTAGATATTTCCATGTTTATACAGATGGTCCTGTAGATATTTCCATGTTTATACAGATGGCAGTGTTGATATTTCCATGTTTATACAGATATCGGTGTAGATATTTCCATGTTTACAGAGATAGCGGTGTCGGTATTTCCATCTTTGCACAGATTGCGGTGTTGGTATTGCCAAATTTACACAGATAGCAGTGTAGATATTTCCAAGTTTACACAGATAGCTGTGTAGATATTTCCATGTTTACAGAGATAGCATTTTAGATATTTCCGTGTTTATACAGATTGCGGTGTTGTTATTTCCATGTTAATACAGATAGCGGTGTAGATATTTCCATGTTTATACAGGTAGCGGTGTAGAAATTCCAATGTTTTTACAGATCGCTTTGTAGACATTTCCATTTTTCTACAGATGTCAGTGTAGATATTTCCAAGTTTACACGGATGGCAGTGTAGATATTTCCATGTTTATACAGATGTCTGTGTAGATATTTCCATGTTTATTCAGATGGCGGTGTAGATATTTCCATGTTTATAGAGATGGTGGTGTAGTTATTTGTATGTTTATAGACATAGCGGTGTAAATATCTCCATGTTTATAGAGATGGTGTTGTAACTATTTTCATGTTTATATACATAGCAGTGTAGATATTTCCATATTTCTACACATGACTGTGTAGATATTTCCATGTTTGTACAGATGGCAGTGTAGATATTTCCATGTTTACAGAGATAGCGGCATAGATATTTTCAAGTTTATACAGATTGCGGTGGAGATACGTCCATGTTTATACAGATAGCAATGGAGATATTTCCACGTTAATACACATAGCGGTGTAGATATTTCCATGTTTATACAGATAGCGGTGTAGATATTTCCATGTTTATACAGATGGCTGTGTCGATATTTCCATGTTTATACAGAGTTCTCTGTAGATATTTCCATATTTATATAGATGACAGTGTAGATATTTCCAGGTTTATGCAGATGACTGTGTAGATACTTCTATGTTAATACAGATGGCGGTGTGGATATTTCCATGTTTATAGAGATAGCGGTGTAGATATTTCCAGGTTTATACAGATAGCGGTGTAGTTATTTCCGCGTTTATATAGATAGCAGTGTAGATATTTCCATGTATATACACATGGCTGTGTAGATATTTCCATGTTTATACAGACGACTGTATAGGTATTTCCGTGTTTTTACAGATGGCAGTGCAGATATTTCCATGTTTATTGAGATAGCAGTGTAGATATTTCCATGTTTGTACAGATGGCGGTGTTGATATTTCCATCCATACACAGATGGCCGTGTAGATATTTCCATGTTTATACAGATGGCGGCGTAGATATTTCCATGGAGATGCAGAAGGCCGTGTAAATATTTCCATGTTTATACAGACAGCGGTGTAGATATTTCCATGTTTACACAGATGGTGGTGTAGATATTTCCGTGTTTATACACAAGGCGGAGTAGATACTTCCATCTTTATGGAGATGGCAGTGTAGATATTTTCATGTTTATAGAGATGGCGGTGTAGATATTTCCATATTTATAGAGATACCCGGGTAGATATTTCCGTCTTTCTACAGATGGCAGTGTAGATATTTCCATGTTTATACAGATGGCGGTGTAGATATTTCCATATTTATACAGATGTCTGTGTAGATATTTCCATGTGTATACAGATGGTATTGAAGGTATTTCCATGTTTATACAGATGGTGGTGTAGATATTTCCATGTTTATTCAGAAGACTGTGTAGATATTTCCATGTTTTTACAGATGGCAGTGTAGATATTTCAATGTTTATAGAGATGGCGCTGTAGATATTTCCATCTTTATACAGATCGTGGTGTAGATATTTCCATGTTTATACAGATAGCGGTGTAGATATTTCCATGTTTTTACAGATATCGGTGTAGATATTTCCATGTTTACACAGATTGCGGTGTGTATAATTCCATCTTTCTACAGATGTCATTGTAGATATTTCCATGTTTATACAGATGGCGGTGTGGATATTTCCATGTTTATATAGATGGTTGTGTAGATATTACCATGTTTATACAGACAGCGGTGTAGATATTTCCATGTTTATACAGATCGCGGTGTAGATATTTCCATGTTTATGCAGATAGCGGTGTAGATATTTCCATGTTTTTACAGATATCGGTGTAGATATTTCCATGTTTACACAGATTGCGGTGTAGATATTTCCATCTTTCTACACATGGCATTGTAGGTATTTCCTTGTTTTTACAGATGGCGGTGTAGATATTTCCATGTTTATGTAGATGGTGGTGTAGATATTACCATGTTTATACCGATAGCGGTGTAGATATTTCCATGTTTACACAGATCGTGGTGAAGACATTTCCATGTTTATACAGATCGCTGTGTAGATATTTCCCTGTTTATACAGATCGCGGTGTAGGTATTTCCATGTTTATACAGATAGCGGTGTAGATATTTCCATGTTTATACAGATAGCGGTGTAGATATTTCCATGTTTATAGAGATAGCGGTGTAGGTGTTTCCATGTTTATAGACATAGCGGTGTAGATATTTCCATGTTTATATAGATGGCGTTGTAGATATTTCCATGTTTATACCGATAGCGGTGTTGGTATTTCCACGTTTATACAGATAGCGATGTAGATATTTCCATATTTATTCAGCTCCCGGTGCGGATATTTATATCTTTAAACAGATGGAATTGTAGATATTTCCTTATTCACACAGATGGCGGTGTAGATGTTTCCATGTTTATACAGATGGCGGAGTAGTTAGTTCCATGTTTATGGAGATGGCAGTGTAGATATTTTCATGTGTATAGAGATGGCGGTGTAGTTATTTCCATGTTTATAGAGATAGCAGTGTGTATATTTTCATGTTTATACAGATGGCTGTGTAGATATTTCCATGTGTATACAGACGGCATTGTAGATATTTCCATGTTTATACAGATGACTCTATAGGTATTTCCATGTTTTTACAGATGGCAGTGCAGATATTTCCATGTTTATAGAGATAGCGGTGTACATAGTTCCATGTTTCTACAGATGGCTGTGTTGATATTTCCATCTATACACAGATGGCCGTGTAGATATTTCCATGTTTATACAGATGGCGGCCTAGATATTTCCATGGACATGCAGATGGCGGTGTAGATATTTCCATGTTTATACAGACAGCGGTGTAGTTATTTCCATGTTTACACAGATGGTGGTGTAGATATTTCCGTGTTTATACACATGGCGGTGTAGATACTTCCATCTTTATGGAGATGGCAGTGTAGATGTTTTCATGTTTATAGAGATGGCGGTGTAGATATTTCCATATTTATAGAGATAGCGGTGTAGATATTTCCATCTTTCTACAGATGGCAGTGTAGATATTTCCATGTTTATACAGATGGCGGTGAAGATATTTCCATATTTATACAGATTTCTGTGTAGATATTTCCATGTGTATACAGATGGTATTGTAGGTATTTCCATGTTTATACAGATGGTGGTGTAGATATTTCCATCTTTATTCAGATGACTGTGTAGATATTTCCATGTTTTTACAGATGGCAGTGTAGATATTTCAATGTTTATAGAGATGGCGCTGTAGATATTTCCATGTTTATACAGATCGCGGTGTAGATATTTCCATGTTTATACAGATAGCGGTGTAGATATTTCCATGTTTTTACAGATATCGGTGTAGATATTTCCATGTTTACACAGATTGCGGTGTAGATATTTCCATCTTTCTACAGATGGCATTGTAGATATTTCAATGTTTATAGAGATGGCGCTGTAGATAATTCCATGTTTATACAGATCGCGGTGTAGATATTTCCATGTTTATACAGATAGCTGTGAAGATATTTCCATGTTTATAGAGATAGCGGTGTAGGTATTTCCATGTTTATAGACATAGCGGTGTAGATATTTCCATGTTTATATAGATGGCATTGTAGATATTTCCATGTTTATACCGATAGCGGTGTTGGTATTTCCACGTTTATACATATAGCGATGTAGATATTTCCATGTTTATACAGCTCGCAGTGCAGATATTTATATCTTTAAACAGATGGCATTGTAGATATTTCCTTATTCACACAGATGGCGGTGTAGATGTTTCCATGTTTATACAGATGGCGGAGTAGTTAGTTCCATGTTTATGGAGATGGCAGTGTAGATATTTTCATGTGTATAGAGATGGCGGTGTAGATATTTCCATGTTTATAGAGATAGCAGTGTAGATATTTACATGTTTTTACAGATGGCTGTGTAGATATTTCCATGTGTATACAGATGGCATTGTAGATATTTCCATGTTTATACAGATGACTGTATAGGTATTTCCATGTTTTTACAGATGGCAGTGCAGATATTTCCATGTTTATAGAGATAGCAGTGTAGATATTTCCATGTTTGTACAGATGGCGGTGTTGATATTTCCATCTATACACAGATGGCCGTGTAGATATTTCCATGTTTATACAGATGGCGGAATAGATATTTCCATTGACATGCAGAAGGCCGTGTAGATATTTCCATGTTTATACAGACAGCGGTGTAGATATTTCCATGTTTACACAGATGGTGGTGTAGATATTTCCGTGTTTATACACATGGCGGAGTAGATACTTCCATCTTTAAGGAGATGGCAGTGTAAATATTTTCATGTTTATAGAGATGGCGGTGTAGATATTTCCATATTTATAGAGATACCGGTGTAGATATTTCCATCTTTCTACAGATGGCAGTGTAGATATTTCCATGTTTATACAGATGGCGGTGTAGATATTTCCATATTTATACAGATGTCTGTGTAGATATTTCCATGTGTATACAGATGGTATCGAAGTTATTTCCATGTTTATACAGATGGTGGTGTAGATATTTCCATGTTTATTCAGATGACTGTGTAGATATTTCCATGTTTTTACAGATGGCAGTGTAGATATTTCAATGTTTATAGAGATGGCGCTGTAGATATTTCCATGTTTATACAGATTGCGGTGTAGATATTTCCATGTTTTTACACATAGCGGTGTAGATATTTCCATGTTTTTACAGATATCGCTGTAGATATTTCCATGTTTACACAGATTGCGGCGTATATATTTCCATCTTTCTACAGATGGCATTGTAGATATTTCCATGTTTATACAGATGGCGGTGTGGATATTTCCATGTTTATATAGATGGTTGTGTAGATATTACCATCTTTATACAGATAGCGGTGTAGATATTTCCATGTTTATACAGATCGCGGTGTAGATATTTCCATGTTTACACAGATAGCGGTGTAGATATTTCCATGTTTTTACAGATATCGGTGTAGATATTTCCATGTTTACACAGATTGCGGTGTAGATATTTCCATCTTTCCACAGATGGCATTGTAGATATTTCCTTGTTTATACAGCTGGCGGTGTAGATATTTCCATGTTTATATAGATGGTGGTGTAGATATTACCATGTTTATACCGATAGCGGTGTAGATATTTCCATGTTTACACAGATCGTGGTGAAGACATTTCCATGTTTATACAGATCGCGGTGTAGATATTTCCCTGTTTATACAGATCGCGGTGTAGGTATTTCCATGTTTATACAGATAGCGGTGTAGATATTTCCATGTTTATACAGATAGCGGTGTAGATATTTCCATGTTTATAGAGATAGCGGTGAATATATTTCCATGTTTATAGAGATAGCGGTGTAGGTATTTCCATGTTTATAGACATAGCGGTGTAGATATTTCCATGTTTATATAGATGGCGTTGTAGATATTTCCATGTTTATACCGATAGCGGTGTTGCTATTTCCACGTTTATACATATAGCGATGTAGATATTTCCATGTTTATACAGCTCGCAGTGCAGATATTTATATCTTTAAACAGATGGAATTGTAGATATTTCCTTATTCACACAGATGGCGGTGTAGATGTTTCCATGTTTATACAGATGGCGGAGTAGTTAGTTCCATGTTTATGGAGATGGCAGTGTAGATATTATCATGTGTATAGAGATGGCGGTGTAGATATTTCCATGTTTATAGAGATAGCAGTGTATATATTTACATGTTTTTACAGATGGCTGTGTAGATATTTCCATGTGTATACAGATGGCATTGTAGATATTTCCATGTTTATACAGATGACTGTATAGGTATTTCCATGTTTTTACAGATGGCAGTGCAGATATTTCCATGTTTATAGAGATAGCAGTGTAGATATTTCCATGTTTGTACAGATGGCGGTGTTGATATTTCCATCTATACACAGATGGCCGTGTAGATATTTCCATGTTTATACAGATGGCGGAATAGATATTTCCATTGACATGCAGAAGGCCGTGTAGATATTTCCATGTTTATACAGACAGCGGTGTAGATATTTCCATGTTTACACAGATGGTGGTGTAGATATTTCCGTGTTTATACACATGGCGGAGTAGATACTTCCATCTTTAAGGAGATGGCAGTGTAGATATTTTCATGTTTATAGAGATGGCGGTGTAGATATTTCCATATTTATAGAGATACCGGTGTAGATATTTCCATCTTTCTACAGATGGCAGTGTAGATATTTCCATGTTTATACAGATGGCGGTGTAGATATTTCCATATTTATACAGATGTCTGTGTAGATATTTCCATGTGTATACAGATGGTATTAAAGGTATTTCCATGTTTATACAGATGGTGGTGTAGATATTTCCATGTTTATTCAGATGACTGTGTAGATATTTCCATGTTTTTACAGATGGAAGTGTAGATATTTCAATGTTTATAGAGATGGCGCTGTAGATATTTCCATGTTTATACAGATCGCGGTGTAGATATTTCCATGTTTATACAGATAGCGGTGTAGATATTTCCATGTTTTTACAGATATCGGTGTAGATATTTCCATGTTTACACAGATTGCGGTGTGTATAATTCCATCTTTCTACAGATGTCATTGTAGATATTTCCATGTTTATACAGATGGCGGTGTGGATATTTCCATGTTTATATAGATGGTTGTGTAGATATTACCATGTTTATACAGATAGCGGTGTAGATATTTCCATGTTTATACAGATCGCGGTGTAGATATTTCCATGTTTATACAGATAGCGGTGTAGATATTTCCATGTTTTTACAGATATCGGTGTAGATATTTCCATGTTTACACAGATTGCGGTGTAGATATTTCCATCTTTCTACAGATGGCATTGTAGATATTTCCTTGTTTTTACAGATGGCGGTGTAGAAATTTCCATGTTTATATAGATGGTGGTGTAGATATTACCATGTTTATACCGATAGCGGTGTAGATATTTCCATGTTTACACAGATCGTGGTGAAGACATTTCCATGTTTATACAGATTGCGGTGTAGATATTTCCCTGTTTATACAGATCGCGGTGTAGGTATTTCTATGTTTATACAGATAGCGGTGTAGATATTTCCATGTTTATACAGATAGCGGTGTAGATATTTCCATGTTTATAGAGATAGCGGTGTAGGTGTTTCCATGTTTATAGACATAGCGGTGTAGATATTTCCATGTTTATATAGATGGCGTTGTAGATATTTCCATGTTTATACCGATAGCGGTGTTGGTATTTCCACGTTTATACAGATAGCGATGTAGATATTTCCATGTTTATACAGCTCGCGGTGCAGATATTGATATCTTTATACAGATGGCATTGTAGATATTTCCTTATTTACACAGATGGCGGTGTAGATGTTTCCATGTTTATACAGATGGCGGAGTAGTTAGGTCCATGTTTACGGAGATGGCAGTGTAGATATTTTCATGTGTATAGAGATGGCGGTGAAGATATTTCCATGTTTATAGAGATAGCAGTGTATATATTTACATGTTTATACAGATGGCTGTGTAGATATTTCCATGTGTATACAGATGGCATTGTAGATATTTCCATGTTTATACAGATGACTGTATAGGTATTTCCATGTTTTTACAGATGGCAGTGCAGATATTTCCATGTTAATAGAGATAGCGGTGTAGATAGTTCCATGTTTGTACAGATGGCGGTGTTGACATTTCCATCTATACACAGATGGCCGTGTAGATATTTCCATGTTTATACAGATGGCGGCCTAGATATTTCCATGGACATGCAGATGGCGGTGTAGATATTTCCATGTTTATACAGACAGCGGTGTAGATATTTCCATGTTTACACAGATGGTGGTGTAGATATTTCCGTGTTTATACACATGGCGGAGTAGATACTTCCATCTTTATGGAGATGGCAGTGTAGATATTTTCATGTTCATAGAGATGGCGGTGTAGATATTTCCATATTTATAGAGATAGCGGTGTAGATATTTCCATCTTTCTACAGATGGCAGTGTAGATATTTCCATGTTTATACAGATGGTGGTGTAGATATTTCCATATTTATACAGATGTCTGTGTAGATATTTCCATGTGTATACAGATGGTATCGAAGTTATTTCCATGTTTATACAGATGGTGGTGTAGATATTTCCATGTTTATTCAGATGACTGTGTAGATATTTCCATGTTTTTACAGATGGCAGTGTAGATATTTCAATGTTTATAGAGATGGCGCTGTAGATATTTCCATGTTTATACAGATTGCGGTGTAGATATTTCCATGTTTATACACATAGCGGTGTAGATATTTCCATGTTTTTACAGATATCGCTGTAGATATTTCCATGTTTACACAGATTGCGGCGTATATATTTCCATCTTTCTACAGATGGCATTGTAGATATTTCCATGTTTATACAGATGGCGGTGTGGATATTTCCATGTTTATATAGATGGTTGTGTAGATATTACCATCTTTATACAGATAGCGGTGTAGATACATCCATGTTTATACAGATCGCGGTGTAGATATTTCCATGTTTACACAGATAGCGGTGTAGATATTTCCATGTTTTTACAGATATCGGTGTAGATATTTCCATGTTTACACAGATTGCGGTGTAGATATTTCCATCTTTCCACAGATGGCATTGTAGATATTTCCTTGTTTATACAGCTGGCGGTGTAGATATTTCCATGTTTATATAGATGGTGGTGTAGATATTACCATGTTTATACCGATAGCGGTGTAGATATTTCCATGTTTACACAGATCGTGGTGAAGACATTTCCATGTTTATACAGATCGCGGTGTAGATATTTCCCTGTTTATACAGATCGCGGTGTAGGTATTTCCATGTTTATACAGATAGCGGTGTAGATATTTCCATGTTTATACAGATAGCGGTGTAGATATTTCCATGTTTATAGAGATAGCGGTGAATATATTTCCATGTTTATAGAGATAGCGGTGTAGGTATTTCCATGTTTATAGACATAGCGGTGTAGATATTTCCATGTTTATATAGATGGCGTTGTAGATATTTCCATGTTTATACCGATAGCGGTGTTGCTATTTCCACGTTTATACATATAGCGATGTAGATATTTCCATGTTTATACAGCTCGCAGTGCAGATATTTATATCTTTAAACAGATGGAATTGTAGATATTTCCTTATTCACACAGATGGCGGTGTAAATGTTTCCATGTTTATACAGATGGCGGAGTAGTTAGTTCCATGTTTATGGAGATGGCAGTGTAGATATTTTCATGTTTATAGAGATGGCGGTGTAGATATTTCCATGTTTATAGAGATAGCAGAGAAGATATTTACATGTTTTTACAGATGGCTGTGTAGATATTTCCATGTGTATACAGATGGCATTGTAGATATTTCCATGTTTATACAGAGGGCGGCGTAGATATTTCCATGGACATGCAGAAGGCCGTGTAGATATTTCCATGTTTATACAGACAGCGGTGTAGATATTTCCATGTTTACACAGATGGTGGTGTAGATATTTCCGTGTTTAATCTTTATGGAGATGGCAGTGTAGATATTTTCATGTTTATAGAGATGGCGGTGTAGATATTTCCATATTTATAGAGATAGCGGTGTAGATATTTCCATCTTTCTACAGATGGCAGTGTAGATATTTCCATGTTTATACAGAT
Organism: Pan troglodytes; assembly: GCF_028858775.2. Lineage (NCBI taxonomy): Eukaryota > Metazoa > Chordata > Mammalia > Primates > Hominidae > Pan > Pan troglodytes. The sequence goes on along the minus strand of NC_072405.2, from coordinate 1,495,405 downwards.
GGCGGTGTGGATATTTCCATATTTATACAGATGTCTGTGTAGATATTTCCATGTGTATACAGATGGTATTGTAGGTATTTCCATGTTTATACAGATGGTGGTGTAGATATTTCCATGTTTACTCAGATGACTGTGTAGATATTTCCATGTTTTTACAGATGGCAGTGTAGATATTTCAATGTTTATAGAGATGGCGCTGTAGATATTTCCATGTTTATACAGATCGCGGTGTAGATATTTCCATGTTTATACAGATACCGGAGTAGATATTTCCATGTTTTTACAGATATCGGTGTAGATATTTCCATGTTTACACAGATTTCGGTGTAGATATCTCCATCTTTCTACAGATGGCATTGTAGATATTTCCATGTTTATACAGATGGCGGTGTAGATATTTCCATGTTTATATAGATGGTGGTGTAGATATTACCATGTTTATACAGATAACGGTGTAGATATTTCCATGTTTATACAGATCATGGTGAAGACAATTCCATGTTTATACAGATCGCGGTGTAGATATTTCCCTGTTTATACAGATCGCGGTGTAGATATTTCCATGTTTATACAGATAGCGGTGTAGATATTTCCATGTTTATACAGATAGCGGTGTAGATATTTCCATGTTTATAGAGATAGCGGTGTAGGTATTTCCATGTTTATAGACACAGCGGTGTAGATATTTCCATGTTTATATAGATGGCGATGTAGATATTTCCATGTTTATACCGATAGCGGTGTTGATATTTCCACGTTTATACAGATATCGATGTAGATATTTCCATGTTTATACAGCTCGCGGTGCAGATATTTATATCTTTATACAGATGGCATTGTAGATATTTCCTTATTCACACAGATGGCGGTGTAGATGTTTCCATGTTTATACAGATGGCGGAGTAGTTAGTTCCATGTTTATGGAGATGGCAGTGTAGATATTTTCATGTGTATTTCCATGTTTATACAGACAGCGGTGTAGTTATTTCCATGTTTACACAGATGGTGGTGTAGATATATCCGTGTTTATACACATGGCGGAGTAGATACTTCCATCTTTATGGAGATGGCAGTGTAGATATTTTCATGTTTATAGAGATGGCGGTGTAGATATTTCCATATTTATAGAGATAGCGGTGTAGAAATTTCCATCTTTCTACAGATGGCAGTGTAGATATTTCCATGTTTATACAGATGGCGGTGTAGATATTTCCATATTTATACAGATGTCTGTGTAGATATTTCCATGTGTATACAGACGGTATTGTAGGTATTTCCATGTTTATACAGATGGTGGTGTAGATATTTCCATGTTTACTCAGATGACTGTGTAGATATTTCCATGTTTTTACAGATGGCAGTGTAGATATTTCAATGTTTATAGAGATGGCGCTGTAGATATTTCCATGTTTATACAGATCGCGGTGTAGATATTTCCATGTTTACACAGATTGCGGTGTAGATATTTCCATCTTTCTTCAGATGGCATTGTAGATATTTCCATGTTTATACAGATGGCGGTGTAGATATTTCCATGTTTATATAGATGGTGGTGTAGATGTTACCATGTTTATACAGATAGCGGTGTAGATATTTCCATGTTTATACAGATCGTGGTGAAGGCATTTCCATGTTTATACAGATCGCGGTGTAGATATTTCCCTGTTTATACAGATCGCGGTGTAGATATTTCCATGTTTATACAGATGGCGGTGTAGATATTTCCATGTTTATACAGATAGCGGTGTAGATATTTCCATGTTTATAGAGATAGCGGTGTAGGTATTTCCATGTTTATAGACATAGCAGTGTAGATATTTCCATGTTTATATAGATGGCGTTGTAGATATTTAGATGTTTATACCGATAGCGGTGTTGGTATTTCCAAGTTTATACAGATAGCGATGTAGATATTTCCATGTTTATACAGCTCGCGGTGCAGATATTTATATCTTTATACAGATGGCATTGTAGATATTTCCTTATTCACACAGATGGCGGTGTAGATGTTTCCATGTTTATACAGATGGCGGAGTAGTTAGTTCCATGTTTATGGAGATGGCAGTGTACATATTTTCATGTGTATAGAGATGGCGGTGTAGTTATTTCCATGTTTATAGAGATAGCAGTGTATATATTTTCATGTTTATACAGATGGCTGTGTAGATATTTCCTTGTGTATACAGACGGCATTGTAGATATTTCCATGTTTATACAGATGACTGTATAGGTATTTCCATGTTTTTACAGATGGCAGTGCAGATATTTCCATGTTCATAGAGATAGCGGTGTAGATAGTTCCATGTTTCTACAGATGGCGGTGTTGATATTTCCATCTATACAAAGATGGCCGTGTAGATATTATCATGTTTATACAAATGGCGGCCTAGATATTTCCATGGACATGCAGATGGCGGTGTAGATATTTCCATGATTATACAGAGAGCGGTGTAGTTATTTCCATGTTTACACAGATGGTGGTGTAGATATTTCCGTGTTTACACACATGGCGGAGTAGATACTTCCATCTTTATGGAGATGGCAGTGTAGATATTTTCATGTTTATAGAGATGGCGGTGTAGATATTTCCATATTTATAGAGATAGCGGTGTAGATATTTCCATCTTTCTACAGATGGCAGTGTAGATATTTCCATGTTTATACAGATGGCGGTGTAGATATTTCCATATTTATACAGATGTCTGTGTAGATATTCCCATGGGTATAAAGATGGTATTGTAGGTATTTCCATGTTTATACAGATGGTGGTGTAGATATTTCCATGTTTATTCAGATGACTGCGTAGATATTTCCATGTTTTTACAGATGGCAGTGTAGATATTTCAATGTTTATAGAGATGGCGCTGTAGATATTTCCATGTTTATACAGATCGCGGTGTAGATATTTCCATGTTTATACAGATAGCGGTGTAGATATTTCCATGTTTTTACAGATATCGGTGTAGATATTTCCATGTTTACACAGATTGCGGTGTAGATATTTCCATCTTTCTACAGATGGCATTGTAGATATTTCCATGATTATACAGATGGCGGTGTAGATATATCCATGTTTATATAGATGGTGGTGTAGATATTACCATGTTTATACAGATAGCGGTGTAGATAGTTCCATGTTTATACAGATCGTGGTGAAGACATTTCCATGTTTATACAGATCACGGTGTAGATATTTCCCTGTTTATACAGACCGCGGTGTAGATATTTCCATGTTTATACAGATAGCGGTGTAGATATTTCCATGTTTATACAGATAGCGGTGTAGATATTTCCATGTTTATACAGATAGCGGTGTAGGTATTTCCATGTTTATAGACATAGCGGTGTAGATATTTCCATGTTTATATAGATGGCGTTGTAGATATTTCCATGTTTATACCGATAGCGGTGTTGGTATTTCCATGTTTATACAGATAGCGATGTAGATATTTCCATGTTTATACAGCTCCCGGTGCGGATATTTATGTCTTTATACAGATGGCATTGTAGATATTTCCTTATTCACACAGATGGCGGTGTAGATGTTTCCATGTTTATACAGATGGCGGAGTAGTTAGTTCCATGTTTATGGAGATGGCAGTGTAGATATTTTCATGTGTATAGAGATGGCGGTGTAGATATTTCCATGTTTATAGAGATAGCAGTGTATATATTTTCATGTATATACAGATGGCTGTGTAGATATTTCCATGTGTATACAGACGGCATTGTAGATATTTCCATGTTTATACAGATGACTGTATAGGTATTTCCATGTTTTTACAGATGGCAGTGCAGATATTTCCATGTTTATAGAGATAGCGGTGTAGATAATTCCATGTTTCTACTGATGGCGGTGTTGATATTTCCATCTATACACAGATGGCCGTGTAGATATTTCCATGTTTATACAGATGGCGGCCTAGATATTTCCATGGACATGCAGATGGCGGTGTAGATATTTCCATGTTTATACAGACAGCGGTGTAGTTATTTCCATGTTTACACAGATGGTGGTGTAGATATTTCCGTGTTTATACACATGGCGGAATAGATACTTCCATCTTTATGGAGATGGCATTGTAGATATTTTCATGTTTATAGAGATGGCGGTGTAGATATTTCCATATTTATAGAGATATCGGTGTAGATATTTCCATCTTTCTACAGATGGCAGTGTAGATATTTCCATGTTTATACAGATGGCGGTGTAGATATTTCCATATTTATACAGATGTCTGTGTAGATATTTCCATGTGTATACAGATGGTATTGTAGGTATTTCCATGTTTATACAGATGGTGGTGTAGATATTTCCATGTTTATTCAGATGACTGTGTAGATATTTCCATGTTTTTACAGATGGCAGTGTAGATATTTCAATGTTTATAGAGATGGCGCTGTAGATATTTCCATGTTTATACAGATCGCGGTGTAGATATTTCCATGTTTATACAGATAGTGGTGTAGATATTTCCATGTTTTTACAGATATCGGTGTAGATATTTCCATGTTTACACAGATTGCGGTGTAGATATTTCCATCTTTCTACAGATGGCATTGTAGATATTTCCATGTTTATACAGATGGCGGTGTAGATATTTCCATGTTTATATAGATGGTGGTGTAGATATTTCCATGTTTATACAGATAGCGGTGTAGATATTTCCATGTTTATAGAGATAGCGGTGTAGGTATTTCCATGTTTATAGACATAGCGCTGTAGATATTTCCATGTTTATATAGATGGCGTTGTAGATATTTCCATGTTTATACCGATAGCGGTGTTGGTATTTCCATGTTTATACAGATAGCGATGTAGATATTTCCATGTTTATACAGCTCGCGGTGCAGATATTTATATCTTTATACAGATGGCATTGTAGATATTTCCTTATTCACACAGATGGCGGTGTAGATGTTTCCATGTTTATACAGATGGCGGAGTAGTTAGTTCCATGTTTATGGAGATGGCAGTGTACATATTTTCATGTGTATAGAGATGGCGGTGTAGTTATTTCCATGTTTATAGAGATAGCAGTGTATATATTTTCATGTTTATACAGATGGCTGTGTAGATATTTCCTTGTGTATACAGACGGCATTGTAGATATTTCCATGTTTATACAGATGACTGTATAGGTATTTCCATGTTTTTACAGATGGCAGTGCAGATATTTCCATGTTTATAGAGATAGCGGTGTAGATTGTTCCATGTTTCTACAGATGGCGGTGTTGATATTTCCATCTATACAAAGATGGCCGTGCAGATATTATCATGTTTATACAAATGGCGGCCTAGATATTTCCATGGACATGCAGATGGCGGTGTAGATATTTCCATGTTTATACAGAGAGCGGTGTAGTTATTTCCATGTTTACACAGATGGTGGTGTAGATATTTCCGTGTTTATACACATGGCGGAGTAGATACTTCCATCTTTATGGAGATGGCAGTGTAGATATTTTCATGTTTATAGAGATGGCGGTGTAGATATTTCCATATTTATAGAGATAGCGGTGTAGATATTTCCATCTTTCTACAGATGGCAGTGTAGATATTTCCATGTTTATACAGATGGCGGTGTAGATATTTGCATATTTATACAGATGTCTGTGTAGATATTTCCATGTGTATACAGATGGTATTGTAGGTATTTCCATGTTTATACAGATGGTGGTGTAGATATTTCCATGTTTATTCAGATGACTGCGTAGATATTTCCATGTTTTTACAGATGGCAGTGTAGATATTTCAATGTTTATACAGATAGCGGTGTAGATATTTCCATGTTTTTACAGATATCGGTGTAGATATTTCCATGTTTACACAGATTGCGGTGTAGATATTTCCATCTTTCTACAGATGGCATTGTAGATATTTCCAAGTTTATACAGATGGCGGTGTAGATATATCCATGTTTATACAGATGGTGGTGTAGATATTACCATGTTTATACAGATAGCGGTGTAGATATTTCCATGTTTATGCAGATCGTGGTGAAGTCATTTCCATGTTTATACAGATCTCGGTGTAGATATTTCCCTGTTTATACAGACCGCGGTGTAGATATTTCCATGTTTATACAGATAGCGGTGTAGATATTTCCATGTTTATACAGATAGCGGTGTAGATATTTCCATGTTTATACAAATAGCGGTGTAGGTATTTCCATGTTTATAGACATAGCGGTGTAGATATTTCCATGTTTATATAGATGGCGTTGTAGATATTTCCATGTTTATACCGATAGCGGTGTTGGTATTTCCATGTTTATACAGATAGCGATGTAGATATATCCATGTTTATACAGCTCCCGGTGCGGATATTTATATCTTTATACAGATGGCATTGTAGATATTTCCTTATTCACACAGATGGCGGTGTAGATGTTTCCATGTTTATACAGATGGCGGAGTAGTTAGTTCCATGTTTATGGAGATGGCAGTGTAGATATTTTCATGTGTATAGAGATGGCGGTGTAGTTATTTCCATGTTTATAGAGATAGCAGTGTATATATTTTCATGTTTATACAGATGGCTGTGTAGATATTTCCATGTGTATACAGACGGCATTGTAGATATTTCCATGTTTATACAGATGACTGTATAGGTATTTCCATGTTTTTACAGATGGCAGTGCAGATATTTCCATGTTTATAGAGATAGAGGTGTAGATAGTTCCATGTTTGTACAGATGGCGGTGTTGATATTTCCATCTATACACAGATGACCGTGTAGATATTTCCATGTTTATACAGATGGCGGCTTAGATATTTCCATGGACATGCAGATGGCGGTGTAGATATTTCCATGTTTATACAGACAGCGGTGTAGATATTTCCATGTTTACACTGATGTTGGTGTAGATATTTCCGTGTTTATACACATGGCGGAGTAGATACTTCCATCTTTATGGAGATGGCAGTGTAGATATTTTCATGTTTATACAGATGGCGGTGTAGGTATTTCCATATTTATAGAGATAGCGGTGTAGATATTTCCATATTTATACAGATGTCTGTGTAGATATTTCCATGTGTATACAGATGGTATTGTAGGTATTTCCATGTTTATACAGATGGTGGTGTAGATATTTCCATGTTTATTCAGATGCCTGTGTAGATATTTCCATGTTTTTACAGATGGCAGTGTAGATATTTCAATGTTTATAGAGATGGCGCTGTAGATATTTCCATGTTTATACAGATCGCGGTGTAGATATTTCCATGTTTATACAGATAACGGTGTAGATATTTCCATATTTTTACAGATATCGGTGTAGATATTTCCATGTTTACACAGATTGCGGTGTAGATATTTCCATCTTTCTACAGATGGCATTGTAGATATTTCCATGTTTATACAGATAGCGGTGTAGGTATTTCCATGTTTATAGAGATAGCGGTGTAGGTATTTCCATGTTTATAGACATAGCGGTGTAGATATTTCCATGTTTATATAGATGGCGTTGTAGATATTTCCATGTTTATACCGATAGCGGTGTTGGTATTTCCACGTTTATACAGATAGCGATGTAGATATTTCCATGTTTATACAGCTCGTGGTGCAGATATTTATATCTTTATAGAGATGGCATTGTAGATATTTCCTTATTCACACAGATGGCGGTGTAGATGTTTCCATGTTTATACAGATGGCGGAGTAGTTAGTTCCATGTTTATGGAGATGGCAGTGTATATATTTTCATGTGTATAGAGATGGCGGTGTAGATATTTCCATGTTTATAGAGATAGCAGTGTATATATTTACATGTTTATACAGATGGCTGTGTAGATATTTCCATGTGTATACAGACGGCATTGTAGATATTTCCGTGTTTATACGGATGACTGTATAGGTATTTCCATGTTTTCACAGATGGCAGTGCAGATATTTCCATGTTTATAGAGATAGCGGTGTAGATAGTTCCATGTTTCTACAGATGGCGGTGTTGATATTTCCATCTATACACAGATGGCCGTGTAGATATTTCCATGTTTTTACAGATGGCGGCCTAGATATTTCCATGGACATGCATATGGCGGTGTAGATATTTCCATGTTTATACAGACAGCGGTGTAGTTATTTCCATGTTTACACAGATGGCGGTGTAGATATTTCCATGTTTATATAGATGGTGATGTAGATATTACCATGTTTATACAGATAGCGGTGTAGATATTTCCATGTTTATACAGATCGTGGTGAAGACATTTCCATGTTTATACAGATAGCGATGTAGATATTTCCATGTTTATACAGCTCGCGGTGCAGATATTTATATCTTTATACATATGGCATTGCAGATGGCTGTGTAGATATTTCCATGTGTATACCGATGGCATTGTAGATATTTCCACGTTTATACAGATGACTGAATAGGTATTTCCATGTTTTTACAGATGACAGTGCAGATATTTCCATGTTTATAGAGATAGCGGTGTAGATATTTCCATGTTTGTACAGATGGCGGTGTTGATATTTCCATCTATACACAGATGGCCGTGTAGATATTTCCATGTTTATGCAGATGGCGGCGTAGATATTTCCATGGACATGCAGATGGCGGTGTAGATATTTCCATGTTTATACAGACAGCGGTAAAGTTATTTCCATGTTTACACAGATGGTGGTGTAGATATTTCCGTGTTTATACACCTGGCCGAGTAGATACTTCCATCTTTATGGAGATGGCAGTGTAGATATTTTCATGTTTATAGAGATGGCGGTGTAGATATTTCCATATTTACAGAGATAGCGGTGTAGATATTTCCATCTTTCTACAGATGGCATTGTAGATATTTCCATGTTTATACAGATGGCGGTGTAGATATTTCCATATTTATACAGATGTCTGTGTAGATATTTCCATGTGTATACAGATGGCATTGCAGGTATTTCCATGTTTATACAGATGGTGGTGTAGATATTTCCGTGTTTATTCAGATGACTGTGTAGATATTTTATGTTTTTACAGATGGCAGTGTAGATATTTCAATGTTTATAGAGATGGCGCTGTAGATATTTCCATGTTTATACAGATCGCGGTGTAGATATTTCCATGATAATACAGATAGCGGTGTACATATTTCCATGTTTTTACAGATATCGGTGTAGATATTTCCATGTTTACACAGATTGCAGTGTAGATATTTCCATCTTTCTACAGATGGCATTGTAGATATTTCCATGTTTATACAGATGGCGGTGTAGATATTTCCATGTTTAAATAGAAGGTGGTGTAGGTATTACCATGTTTATACAGATAGAGGTGTAGATATTTCCATGTTTATACAGATCATTGTGAAGACATTTCCATGTTTATACAGATCGCGGTGTAGATATTCCCATGTTTATATATATGGCGTTGTAGATATTTCCAAGTTTATACCGATAGCAGTGTTGGTATTTCCACGTTTATACAGATAGCGATGTAGATATTTCCATGTTTATACAGCTCGCGGTGCAGATATTTATATGTTTATACAGATGGCATTGTAGATATTTCCTTATTCACACAGATGGCAGTGTAGATGTTTCCATGTTTATACAGATGGCGGAGTAGTTAGTTCCATGTTTATACAGTTAGCGGTGTAGATATTTCCATGTTTTTACAGATATCGGTGTAGTTATTTCCATGTTTACACAGATTGCGGTGTAGATATTTCCATCTTTCTACAGATGGCATTGTAGATATTTCCATGTTTATACAGATGGCGGTGTAGATATTTCCATGTTTATACAGCTCGCAGTGCAGATATTTATATCTTTATTCTGATTGAATTGTAGATATTTCCTTATTCACACAGATGGCGGTGTAGATATTTCCATGTTTATAGAGATAGCAGTGTAGATATTTACATGTTTTTACAGATGGCTGTGTAGATATTTCCATGTGTATACAGATGGCATTATAGATATTTCCATGTTTATACAGATGACTGTATAGGTGTTTCCATGTTTTTACAGATGGCAGTACAGATATTTCCATGTTTATAGAGATAGCAGTGTAGATATTTCCATGTTTGTACAGATGGTGGTGTTGTTATTTCCATCTATACACAGATGGCCGTGTAGATATTTCCATGTTTATACAGATGGCGGCGTAGATATTTCCATGGACATGCAGATGGCCGTGTAGGTATTTCCATGTTTATACAGACAGCGGTGTAGATATTTCCATGTTTACACAGATGGAGGTGTAGATATTTCCGTGTTTATACACATGGCGGAGTAGATACTTCCATATTTGTGGAGATGGCAGTGTAGATATTTTCATGTTTATAGAGATGGTGGTGTATATATTTCCATATTTATAGAGATAGTGGTGTAGATATTTCCATCTTTCTATAGATGGCAGTGTAGATATTTCCATGTTTATACAGATGGCGGTGTAGATATTTCCATATTTATACAGATGTCTGTGTAGATATTTCCATGTGTATACAGATGGTATTGAAGGTATTTCCATGTTTATACAGATAGTGCTGTAGATATTTCCATGTTTATTCAGAGGACTGTGTAGGTATTTCCATGTTTATAGAGGTGTAGATATTTCCATATTTGCACCGATTGCGGTTTACATATTTCCACGTTTATACAGATAGCGGTGTAGATATTTCCATGTTTTTACAGATGAGGGTGTAGATATTTCCATGTTTATACAGATGACTGTGTAGATATTTCCATTTTTTTACAGATGGCGGTGTAAATATTTCCATGTTATGCAGATAGCGGTGTGGATATTTCCATGTTTATACAGACAGCGATGTAGATATTTCCATGTTTATAGATGGCTGTGTAGTTATTTCCATGTTTATACAGATTGCAGTGTAGATATTTCCATGTTTACACAGATAGTGCTGTAGATATTTCCATGTTTATACAGATGACTGTGTAGGTATTTCCATGTTTATACATATGGCGGTGTAGATATTTCCATGTTTACAGTGATAGCCATGAAGGTATTTCCATGTTTATACAGACAGTGGTGTAGACATTTCCATGTTTATAGAGATAGCGGTGTAGATATTTCCATAGTTATACAGATAGCGGTGTAGATATTTCCATGTTTATACAGATAGCTGTGTAGATGTTTCCATGTTTATACAGATAGCGGTGTAGATATATCCATGTTTATACAGATCGTGGTGTATATATTTCCATGTTTATACAGATAGCGGTGTAGATATTTCCATGTTTATACAGATAGCGGTGGAGATATTTCCATATTTACAGAGATAGAGGTGTAGATATTTCCATATTTGCACCGATTGCGGTTTACATATTTCCACGTTTATACAGATAGCGGTGTAGATATTTCCATGTTTATACAGATAGCGCTGTAGATATTTCCATGTTTTTACAGATAGCGGTGTAGATATTTCCATGTTTATACAGATAGCGGTGTAGATATATCCATGAATATACAGTTTGCGGTGTAGATATTTCCATGTTTATAAAGATAGCGGTGTAGATATTTCTATGTTTACACAGATTGCGGTGGATATATTTCCATGTTTATACAGATAGCGATGTAAATATTCCCATGTTTATACAGATAGCGGAGTAGCTATATCCATGTTTATACAGATAGCGGAGTAGACATTTCCATGTTTATACAGATAGCGGTGTAGATATTTCCATGTTTATACAGATAGCGGTGGAGATATTTCCGTGATTAGACAGATAGCGGTGGAGATATTTCAATGTTTATACAGATGACTGTGTAGATATTTCCATTTGTATACAGATGGCAGTGTAGATATTTCCATGTTTATACAGATGGCAGTGTAGATATTTCCATGTTTATACAGATTGCTGTGTGGCTATTTTCATGTTTATAGAAATAGCGGTGTTGGTATTTCCATGTTTATAGAGATGGCTGTGTAGATATTTCCATGTTTACACAGATGACTGTGTAGGTATTTCCATGTATATCCAGAAGGCAGTGTTGATATTTCAATGTTTATAGAGATAGCAGTTTAGTTATTTCCATGTTTATACAGATGGTAGTGTAGATATTTCCATGTTTATACAGAAGGCGGTGAAGATATTTCCATGTTTTTAGGGATAGCCATGTAGATATTTCCATGTTTATGCAGATAGCGGTGTTGACATTTCCATGTTTATAGAGATAGCGGTGTAGATATTTCCATGTTTATACAGATAGCGGTGTAGATATATCCATGTTTATACAGATCGTGGTGTATATATTTCCATGTTTATACAGATAGCGGTGTAGATATTTCCATGTTTATAAAGATAGCGGTGTAGATATTTCCATATTTACAGAGATGGAGGTGTAGATATTTCCATATTTGCACAGATTGCGGTGTACATATTTCCATATTTAAACCGACAGCTCTGAAGATATTCCCATGTTTACACAGATACTGTTGTAGATGTTTCCATGTTTATAGAGATTGCAGTGTAGATATTAACATGTTTATACAGATAGCGGTGTAGATATATCCATGTTTATACAGACTGTGGTGTAGATATTTCCATGTTTACAGAGACAGAGGTGTAGATATTTCCATATTCACACAGATTGCTGTGTACATATTTCCATATTTAAACCGACAGCTCTGAAGATATTCCCATGTTTACACAGATACTGTTGTAGATGCTTCCATGTTTATAGAGATTGCAGTGTAGATATTTCCATGTTTATAAAGATAGCGGTGTAGATATTTCCATGTTTATGCAGATAGCGGTGGAGATATTTCCATGTTTATATAGATAGCGCTGTAGATATTTGCTTGTTTATACAGCTAGCGGTGTAGATATTTCCATGTTTATACAGATAGCTGTGTAGATATTTCCATGTTTATAGAGATAGCGAAGGAGATATTTCCATGTTTTTACAGATAGCAATGTAAATATTTGAATGTTTATACAGATAGCGGTCTAGATATTTCCATGTTTATATAGATAACGGTGTAGATATTTCCATTTTTATACACATAGCGGTGTAGTTATTTCCATGTTTATACAGATGACTGTGTACATATTTCCATGTTTATACAGATGGCGGTGTAGATATTTCCATGTTTATACAGATAGCGGTCTAGATATTTCCATGTTTATACAGATAGCCGTGTAGATATTTCCATGTTTATACAGATAGCGGTGTAGATATTTCCATGTATATACAGATAGCGGTGGACATATTTTCAAGTTTATGCAGATAGCGGTGGACATATTTTCATGTTTATAGAGATGGCAGTGTAGATATTTCCAAGTTTATAAAGATAGCGGTGTCGATATTTCCGTGTTTATACAGATAGCGGTGCAGGTATTTCCATGTTTGTAGAGACACCGGTGTAGATATTTCCATGTTTTTACAGATGGGGGTGTAGATATTTCCATGTTTATACAGACGACTGTGTAGATATTTCCATTTTCTTTACAGATGGCCGTGCAAATATTTCCATGTTACGCATATAGCGGTGTGGATATTTCCATGTTTATACAGACAGCGATGTAGATATTTCCATGTTTATAGAGATGGCTGTGTAGTTATTTCCATGTTTATACAGATTGCAGTGTAGATACTTCCATGTTTATACAGATAGTGGGGTAGATATTTCCATGTTTATACAGATGACTGTGTAGGTATTTCCATGTTTATACATATGGCGGTGTAGATATTTCCATGTTTAGAGAGATAGCCATGAAGATATTTCCATGTTTATACAGACAGTGGTGTAGACATTTCCATGTTTATAGAGATAGCGTTGTAGATATTTCCATAGTTATACAGATAGCGGTGTAGATATTTCCATGTTTATACAGATAGCGGTGTAGATGTTTCCATGTTTACACAGATAGCGGTGTAGATATTTCCATAGTTATACAGATAGCGTTGTAGATATTTCCATGTTTATACAGTTAGCGGTGTAGATGTTTCCATGTTTATACAGATAGCGGTGTAGATATATCCATGTTTATACAGATCGTGGTGTATATATTTCCATGTTTATACAGATAGCGGTGTAGATATTTCCATGTTTATACAGATAGCGGTGTAGATATTTCCATATTTACAGAGATAGAGGTGTAGATATTTCCATATTTGCACAGATTGCGGTGTACATATTTCCACGATTATACAGATAGTGGTGTAGATATTTCCATTTTTATACAGATAGCCGTGTAGATATTTCCATGTTTACAGAGATAGAGGTGTAGATATTTCCATATTTGCACCGATTGCGGTTTACCTATTTCCACGTTTATACAGATAGTGGTGTAGATATTTCCATGTTTATACAGATAGCGGTGTAGATACTTCCATGTTTATACAGATAGCGGTGTAGATATTTCCATCTTTATACAGATAGAGGTGTAGATATATCCATGTATATACAGATTGCGGTGTAGATATTTCCATGTTTATAAAGATAGCGGTGTAGATATTTCTATGTTTACACAGATTGCGGTGGATATATTTCCATGTTTATACAGATAGCGATGTATATATTCCCATGTTTATACAGATAGCGGAGTAACTATATCCATGTTTATACGGATAGCAGTGTAGACATTTCCATGTTTATACAGATAGCGGTGTAGATATTTCCATGTTTATACAGATAGCGGTGTAGTTATTTCCATGTTTATAGAGATGGCTGTGTAGATATTTCCATGTTTAAACAGATGACTGTGTAGGTATTTCCATGTATATCCAGAAGGCAGTGTTGATATTTCAATGTTTATAGAGATAGCAGCTTAGTTATATCCATGTTTATACAGATGGCAGTGTAGATATTTCCATGTTTATACAGAAGGCGGTGAAGATATTTCCATGTTTTTAGGGATAGCCATGTAGATATTTCCATGTTTATACAGATAGCGGTGTTGACATTTCCATGTTTATAGAGATAGCGGTGTAGATATTTCCATGTTTATACAGATAGCTGTGTAGATATATCCATGTTTATACAGATCGTGGTTTATATATTTCCATGTTTATACAGATAGAGGTGTAGATATTTCCATGTTTATACAGAGAGCGGTGTAGATATTTCCATATTTACAGAGATAGAGGAATACATATTTCCATATTTGCAACGATTGCGGTTTACCTATTTCCACGTTTATACAGATAGTGGTGTAGATATTTCCATGTTTATACAGATAGCGGTGGAGATATTTCCATGATTAGACAGATAGCGGTGGAGATATTTCAATGTTTATACAGATGACTGTGTAGATATTTCCATGTTTATACAGATGGCAGTGTAGATATTTCCATGTTTATACAGATTGCTGTGTGGCTATTTTCATGTTTATAGAAATAGCGGTGTAGGTATTTCCATGTTTATAGAGATGGCTGTGTAGATATTTCCATGTTTACACAGATGACTGTGTAGGTATTTCCATGTATATCCAGAAGGCTGTGTTGATATTTCAATGTTTATAGAGATAGCAGTTTAGTTATTTCCATGTTTATACATATGGCAGTGTAGATATTTCCATGTTTATACAGAAGGCGGTGAAGATATTTCCATGTTTTTAGGGATAGCCATGTAGATATTTCCAAGTTTATACAGATAGCAGTGTTGACATTTCCATGTTTATAGAGATAGTGGTGTAGATATTTCCATGTTTATACAGATAGCGGTGTAGATATATCCATGTTAATACAGATCGTGGTGTATATATTTCCATGTTTATACAGATAGCGGTGTAGATATTTCCATGTTTATACAGATAGCGGTGTAGATATTTCCATATTTACAGTGATAGAGGAATAGATATTTCCATATTTGCACCTATTGCGGTTTACCTATTTCCACGTTTACACAGATAGTGGTGTAGATATTTCCATGTTTATACAGATAGCGGTGTAGATATTTCCATGTTTATACAGATAGCGGTGTAGATATTTCCATGTTTATACAGATAGTGGTGTAGATATATCCATGTTTACAGAGATTGTGCTGTAGATATTTCCGTGTTTATAAAGATAGCGGTGTAGATATTTCCATATTTACAGAGATAGAGGTGTAGATATTTCCATATTTGCACCGATTTCGGTTTACATATTTCCACGTTTATACAGATAGTGGTGTAGATATTTCCATGTTTATACAGATAGCGGTGTAGATATTTCCATGTTTACACAGATAGCAGTGTAGATATATCCATGTATATACAGATTGCGGTGTAGATATTTCCATGTTTACACAGATAGCGGTGTAGATATTTCCATGTTTATAAAGACAGCGGTGTAGATATTTCTATGTTTACACAGATTGCGGTGGAAATATTTCCATGTTTATACAGATAGCGATGTAAATATTTCCATGTTTATACAGATAGCGGAGAAGATATATCAATGTTTATACAGATAGCAGTGTAGACATTTCCATGTTTATACAGATAGCGGTGTAGATATTTCCATGTTTATACAGATAGCGGTGGAGATATTTCCATGATTAGACATATAGCGGTGGAGATATTTCAATGTTTATACAGACGACTGTGTAGATATTTCCATTTTTATACAGATGGCAGTGTAGATATTTCCATGTTTATACAGATGGCAGTGTAGATATTTCCATGTTTATACAGATTGCTGTGTGGCTATTTTCATGTTTATAGAAATAGCGGTGTAAGTATTTCCATGTTTATAGAGATGGCTGTGTAGATATTTCCATGTTTACACAGATGACTGTGTAGGTATTTCCATGTATATCCAGAAGGCAGTGTTGATATTTCAATGTTTATAGAGATAGCAGTTTAGTTATTTCCATGTTTATACAGATGGCAGTGTAGATATTTCCATGTTTATACAGAAGGCGGTGAAGATATTTCCATGTTTTTAGGGATAGCCATGTAGATATTTCCATGTTTATACAGATAGCGGTGTTGACATTTCCATGTTTATAGACATAGCGGTGTAGATATTTCCATATTTATGCAGATAGCGGAGTAGATATTTCCATGTTTATACAGATAGCAGTGTAGATATTAACATGTTCATACAGATAGCGGTGTAGATATATCCATGTTTATACAGATTGTGGTGTAGATATTTCCATGTTTATACAGATAGCGGTGTAGATATTTCCAGGTTTATACAGATAGTGGTGTAGATATTTCCATGTTTACAGAGACAGAGGTGTAGTTATTTCCATATTCACACAGATTGCTGTGTACATATTTCCATATTTAAACCGACAGCTCTGAAGGTATTCCCATGTTTACACAGATACTGTTGTAGATGTTTCCATGTTTATAGAGATTGCAGTGTAGATATTTCCATGTTTATAAAGATAGCGGTGTAGATATTTCCATGTTTTTGCAGATAGCGGTGGAGATATTTCCATGTTTATATAGATAGCGCTGTAGATATTTGCTTGCTTATACAGATAGCGGTGTAGATATTTCCATGTTTATACAGATAGCGGTGTAGATATTTCCATGTTTGTAGAGATAGCGGAGGAGATATTTCCATGCTTTTACAGATAGCAATGTAAATATTTGAATGTTTATACAGATAGCGGTCTAGATATTTCCAAGTTTATATAGATAACGGTGTAGATATTTCCATTTTTATACACATAGCGGTGTAGTTATTTCCATGTTTATACAGATGACTGTGTACATATTTCCATGTTTATACAGATGGCGGTGTAGATATTTCCATGTTTATACAGATAGCGGTCTAGATATTTCCATGTTTATACAGATAGCGGTGTAGATATTTCCATGTTTATACAGATAGCGGTGTAGATATTTCCATGTTTATACAGATAGCGGTGGACATATTTTCAAGTTTATACAGATAGCGGTGGGCATATTTTCATGTTTATAGAGATGGCAGTGTAGATATTTCCAAGTTTATAAAGATAGCGGTGTCGATATTTCCGTGTTTATTCAGATAGCCGTGCAGGTATTTCCATGTTTGTAGAGACAGCGGTGTAGATATTTCCATGTTTTTACAGATGGGGGTGTAGATAATTCCATGTTTATACAGATGACAGTGTAGATATTTCCATGTTTTTTACAGATGGCGGTGTAAATATTTCCATGTTATGCAGATAGCGGTGTGGATATTTCCATGTTTATACAGACAGCGATGTAGAGATTTCCTTGTTTATAGATGGCTGTGTAGTTATTTCCATGTTTATACAGATTGCAGTGTAGATATTTCCATGTTTATACAGATAGTGGGGTAGATATTTCCATGTTTATACAGATGACTGTGTAGGTATTTCCATGTTTATACATATGGCGGTGTAGATATTTCCATGTTTAGAGAGATAGCCATGAAGATATTTCCATGTTTATACAGACAGTGGTGTAGACATTTCCATGTTTATAGAGATAGCGGTGTAGATATTTCCATAGTTATACAGATAGCGGTGTAGATATTTCCATGTTTATACAGATAGCGGTGTAGATGTTTCCATGTTTATACAGATAGCGGTGTAGATATATCCATGTTTATACAGATCGTGGTGTATATATTTCCATGTTTATACAGATAGCGGTGTAGATATTTCCATGTTTATACAGATAGCGGTGGAGATATTTCCATATTTACAGAGATAGAGGTGTAGATATTTCCATATTTGCACCGATTGCGGTTTACATATTTCCACGTTTATACAGATAGCGGTGTAGATATTTCCATGTTTATACAGATAGCGCTGTAGATATTTCCATGTTTTTACAGATAGCGGTGTAGATATTTCCATGTTTATACAGATAGCGGTGTAGATATATCCATGAATATACAGATTGCGGTGTAGATATTTCCATGTTTATAAAGATAGCGGTGTAGATATTTCTATGTTTACACAGATTGCGGTGGATATATTTCCATGTTTATACAGATAGCGATGTAAATATTCCCATGTTTATACAGATAGCGGAGTAGCTATATCCATGTTTATACAGATAGCGGTGGAGATATTTCCATGATTAGACAGATAGCGGTGGACATATTTCAATGTTTCTATAGATGACTGTGTAGATATTTCCATTTGTATACAGATGGCAGTGTAGATATTTCCATGTTTATACAGATGGCAGTGTAGATATTTCCATGTTTATACAGATTGCTGTGTGGCTATTTTCATGTTTATAGAAATAGCGGTGTAGGTATTTCCATGTTTATAGAGATGGCTGTGTAGATATTTCCATGTTTACACAGATGACTGTGTAGGTATTTCCATGTATATCCAGAAGGCAGTGTTGATATTTCAATGTTTATAGAGATAGCAGTTTAGTTATTTCCATGTTTATACAGATGGCAGTGTAGATATTTCCATGTTTATACAGAAGGCGGTGAAGATATTTCCATGTTTTTAGGGATAGCCATGTAGATATTTCCATGTTTATACAGATAGCGGTGTTGACATTTCCATGTTTATAGAGATAGCGGTGTAGATATTTCCATATTTATGCAGATAGCAGAGTAGATATTTCCATGTTTATACAGATAGCAGTGTAGATATTAACATGTTCATACAGATAGCGGTGTAGATATATCCATGTTTATACAGGTTGTGGTGTAGATATTTCCATGTTTATACAGATAGCGGTGTAGATATTTCCAGGTTTATACAGATAGTGGTGTAGATATTTCCATGTTTACAGAGACAGAGGTGTAGATATTTCCATATTCACACAGATTGCTGTGTACATATTTCCATATTTAAACCAACAGCTCTGAAGATATTCCCATGTTTACACAGATTCTGTTGTAGATGTTTCCATGTTTATAGAGATTGCAGTGTAGATATTTCCATGTTTATAAAGATAGCGGTGTAGATATTTCCATATTTACAGAGATAGAGGTGTAGATATTTCCATATTTGCACCGATTTCGGTTTACATATTTCCACGTTTATACAGATAGTGGTGTAGATATTTCCATGTTTATACAGATAGCGGTGTAGATATTTCCATGTTTACACAGATAGCAGTGTAGATATATCCATGTATATACAGATTGCGGTGTAGATATTTCCATGTTTACACAGATAGCGGTGTAGATATTTCCATGTTTATAAAGACAGCGGTGTAGATATTTCTATGTTTACACAGATTGCGGTGGAAATATTTCCATGTTTATACAGATAGCGATGTAAATATTTCCATGTTTATACAGATAGCGGAGAAGATATATCAATGTTTATACAGATAGCAGTGTAGACATTTCCATGTTTATACAGATAGCGGTGTAGATATTTCCATGTTTATACAGATAGCGGTGGAGATATTTCCATGATTAGACATATAGCGGTGGAGATATTTCAATGTTTATACAGACGACTGTGTAGATATTTCCATTTTTATACAGATGGCAGTGTAGATATTTCCATGTTTATACAGATGGCAGTGTAGATATTTCCATGTTTATACAGATTGCTGTGTGGCTATTTTCATGTTTATAGAAATAGCGGTGTAAGTATTTCCATGTTTATAGAGATGGCTGTGTAGATATTTCCATGTTTACACAGATGACTGTGTAGGTATTTCCATGTATATCCAGAAGGCAGTGTTGATATTTCAATGTTTATAGAGATAGCAGTTTAGTTATTTCCATGTTTATACAGATGGCAGTGTAGATATTTCCATGTTTATACAGAAGGCGGTGAAGATATTTCCATGTTTTTAGGGATAGCCATGTAGATATTTCCATGTTTATACAGATAGCGGTGTTGACATTTCCATGTTTATAGACATAGCGGTGTAGATATTTCCATATTTATGCAGATAGCGGAGTAGATATTTCCATGTTTATACAGATAGCAGTGTAGATATTAACATGTTCATACAGATAGCGGTGTAGATATATCCATGTTTATACAGATTGTGGTGTAGATATTTCCATGTTTATACAGATAGCGGTGTAGATATTTCCAGGTTTATACAGATAGTGGTGTAGATATTTCCATGTTTACAGAGACAGAGGTGTAGTTATTTCCATATTCACACAGATTGCTGTGTACATATTTCCATATTTAAACCGACAGCTCTGAAGGTATTCCCATGTTTACACAGATACTGTTGTAGATGTTTCCATGTTTATAGAGATTGCAGTGTAGATATTTCCATGTTTATAAAGATAGCGGTGTAGATATTTCCATGTTTTTGCAGATAGCGGTGGAGATATTTCCATGTTTATATAGATAGCGCTGTAGATATTTGCTTGCTTATACAGATAGCGGTGTAGATATTTCCATGTTTATACAGATAGCGGTGTAGATATTTCCATGTTTGTAGAGATAGCGGAGGAGATATTTCCATGCTTTTACAGATAGCAATGTAAATATTTGAATGTTTATACAGATAGCGGTCTAGATATTTCCAAGTTTATATAGATAACGGTGTAGATATTTCCATTTTTATACACATAGCGGTGTAGTTATTTCCATGTTTATACAGATGACTGTGTACATATTTCCATGTTTATACAGATGGCGGTGTAGATATTTCCATGTTTATACAGATAGCGGTCTAGATATTTCCATGTTTATACAGATAGCGGTGTAGATATTTCCATGTTTATACAGATAGCGGTGTAGATATTTCCATGTTTATACAGATAGCGGTGGACATATTTTCAAGTTTATACAGATAGCGGTGGGCATATTTTCATGTTTATAGAGATGGCAGTGTAGATATTTCCAAGTTTATAAAGATAGCGGTGTCGATATTTCCGTGTTTATTCAGATAGCCGTGCAGGTATTTCCATGTTTGTAGAGACAGCGGTGTAGATATTTCCATGTTTTTACAGATGGGGGTGTAGATAATTCCATGTTTATACAGATGACAGTGTAGATATTTCCATGTTTTTTACAGATGGCGGTGTAAATATTTCCATGTTATGCAGATAGCGGTGTGGATATTTCCATGTTTATACAGACAGCGATGTAGAGATTTCCTTGTTTATAGATGGCTGTGTAGTTATTTCCATGTTTATACAGATTGCAGTGTAGATATTTCCATGTTTATACAGATAGTGGGGTAGATATTTCCATGTTTATACAGATGACTGTGTAGGTATTTCCATGTTTATACATATGGCGGTGTAGATATTTCCATGTTTAGAGAGATAGCCATGAAGATATTTCCATGTTTATACAGACAGTGGTGTAGACATTTCCATGTTTATAGAGATAGCGGTGTAGATATTTCCATAGTTATACAGATAGCGGTGTAGATATTTCCATGTTTATACAGATAGCGGTGTAGATGTTTCCATGTTTATACAGATAGCGGTGTAGATATATCCATGTTTATACAGATCGTGGTGTATATATTTCCATGTTTATACAGATAGCGGTGTAGATATTTCCATGTTTATACAGATAGCGGTGGAGATATTTCCATATTTACAGAGATAGAGGTGTAGATATTTCCATATTTGCACCGATTGCGGTTTACATATTTCCACGTTTATACAGATAGCGGTGTAGATATTTCCATGTTTATACAGATAGCGCTGTAGATATTTCCATGTTTTTACAGATAGCGGTGTAGATATTTCCATGTTTATACAGATAGCGGTGTAGATATATCCATGAATATACAGATTGCGGTGTAGATATTTCCATGTTTATAAAGATAGCGGTGTAGATATTTCTATGTTTACACAGATTGCGGTGGATATATTTCCATGTTTATACAGATAGCGATGTAAATATTCCCATGTTTATACAGATAGCGGAGTAGCTATATCCATGTTTATACAGATAGCGGTGGAGATATTTCCATGATTAGACAGATAGCGGTGGACATATTTCAATGTTTCTATAGATGACTGTGTAGATATTTCCATTTGTATACAGATGGCAGTGTAGATATTTCCATGTTTATACAGATGGCAGTGTAGATATTTCCATGTTTATACAGATTGCTGTGTGGCTATTTTCATGTTTATAGAAATAGCGGTGTAGGTATTTCCATGTTTATAGAGATGGCTGTGTAGATATTTCCATGTTTACACAGATGACTGTGTAGGTATTTCCATGTATATCCAGAAGGCAGTGTTGATATTTCAATGTTTATAGAGATAGCAGTTTAGTTATTTCCATGTTTATACAGATGGCAGTGTAGATATTTCCATGTTTATACAGAAGGCGGTGAAGATATTTCCATGTTTTTAGGGATAGCCATGTAGATATTTCCATGTTTATACAGATAGCGGTGTTGACATTTCCATGTTTATAGAGATAGCGGTGTAGATATTTCCATATTTATGCAGATAGCAGAGTAGATATTTCCATGTTTATACAGATAGCAGTGTAGATATTAACATGTTCATACAGATAGCGGTGTAGATATATCCATGTTTATACAGGTTGTGGTGTAGATATTTCCATGTTTATACAGATAGCGGTGTAGATATTTCCAGGTTTATACAGATAGTGGTGTAGATATTTCCATGTTTACAGAGACAGAGGTGTAGATATTTGCATATTCACACAGATTGCTGTGTACATATTTCCATATTTAAACCAACAGCTCTGAAGATATTCCCATGTTTACACAGATTCTGTTGTAGATGTTTCCATGTTTATAGAGATTGCAGTGTAGATATTTCCATGTTTATAAAGATAGCGGTGTAGATATTTCCATGTTTATGCAGATAGCGGTGGAGATATTTCCATGTATATATAGATAGCTCTGTAGATATTTGCTTGTTTATACAGATAGCGGTGTAGATATTTCCATGTTTATACAGATAGCGGTGTAGATATTTCCATGTTTGTAGAGATAGCGGAGGAGATATTTCCATGTTTTTACAGATAGCAATGTAAATATTTGAATGTTTATACAGATAGCGGTCTAGATATTTCCATGTTTATATAGATAACGGTGTAGATATTTCCATTTTTATACACATAGCGGTGTAGTTATTTCCATGTTTATACAGATGACTGTGTACATATTTCCATGTTTATACAGATAGCAGTCTAGATATTTCCATGTTTCTACAGATAGCGGTGTAGATATTTCCATGTTTCTACAGATAGCGGTGTAGATATTTCCATGTTTATACAGATAGCGGTGGACATATTTTCAAGTTTATACAGAAAGCGGTGGGCATATTTTCATGTTTATAGAGATGGCAGTGTAGATATTTCCAAGTTTATAAAGATAGCGGTGTCGATATTTCCGTGTTTATACAGATAGCGGTGCAGGTATTTCCATGTTTGTAGAGACAGCGGTGTAGATATTTCCATGTTTTTACAGATGGGGTATAGAAATTTCATGTTTATACAGATGACTGTGTAGATATTTCCATGTTTTTTACAGATGGCGGTGTAAATATTTCCATGTTACGCAGATTGCGGTGTGGATATTTCCATGTTTATACAAACAGCGATGTAGATATTTCCATGTTTATAGATGGCTGTGTAGTTATTTCCATGTTTATACAGATTGCAGTGTAGATATTTCCATGTTTATACAGATAGTGGGGTAGATATTTCCATGTTTATACAGATGACTGTGTAGGTATTTCCATGTTTATACATATGGCGGTGTAGATATTTCCATGTTTAGAGAGATAGCCATGAAGATATTTCCATGTTTATACTGACAGTGGTGGAGACATTTCCATGTTTATAGAGATAGCGGTGTAGATATTTCCATAGTTATACAGATAGCGGTGTAGATATTTCCATGTTTATACAGATAGTTGTGGACATATTTTCAAGTTTATACAGATAGCGGTGGGCATAATTTCATGTTTATAGAGATGGCAGTGTAGATATTTCCAAGTTTATAAAGACAGCGGTGTCGATATTTCCGTGTTTATAGAGATAGCGGTGCAGGTATTTCCATATTTGTAGAGACAGCGGTGTAGATATTTCCATGTTTTTACATATGGGGGTGTAGATATTTCCATGTTTATACAGATGACTGTGTAGATATTTCCATGTTTTTTACAGATGGCGGTGTAAATATTTCCATGTTACGCAGATAGCGGTGTGGATATTTCCATGTTTATACAGACAGCGATGTAGATATTTCCATGTTTATAGATGGCTGTGTAGTTATTTCCATGTTTATACAGATTGCAGTGTAGATATTCCCATGTTTATACAGATAGTGGGGTGTATATTTCCATGTTTATACAGATAGTGGGGTAGATATTTCCATGTTTATACAGATGACTTTGTAGGTATTTCCATGTTTATATATATGGCGGTGTAGATATTTCCATGTTTAGAGAGATAGCCATGAAGATATTTCCATGTTTATACAGACAGTGGTGTAGACATTTCCATGTTTATAGAGATAGCGGTGTAGATATTTCCATAGTTATAGAGATAGCGGTGTAGATATTTCCATGTTTATACAGATAGCGGTGTAGATGTTTCCATGTTTATACAGATAGCGGTGTAGATATATCCATGTTTATACAGATCGTGGTGAATATATTTCCATGTTTATACAGATATCGGTGTAGATATTTCCATGTTTATACAGATAGCGGTGTAGATATTTCCATATTTACAGAGATAGAGGTGTAGATATTTCCATATTTGCACCGATTGCGGTTTACATATTTCCACGTTTATACAGATAGTGGTGTAGATATTTCCATGTTTATACAGATATCGGTGTAGATATTTCCATGTTTATACAAATAGCGGTGTAGATATTTCCATGTTTATACAGATAGCGGTGTAGATATATCCATGTATATACAGATTGCAGTGTAGATATTTCCATGTTTACACAGATAGCGGTGTAGATATTTCCATGTTTATAAAGATAGCGGTGTAGATATTTCTATGATTACACAGATTGCGGTGGAAATATTTCCATGTTTATACAGATAGCGATGTAAATATTTCCATGTTTATACAGATAGCGGAGAAGATATATCCATGTTTATACAGATAGCAGTGTAGACATTTCCATGTTTATACAGATAGCGGTGTAGATATTTCCATGTTTATACAGATAGCTGTGGAGATATTTCCATGATTAGACAGATAGCGGTGGAGATATTTCAATGTTTATACAGATGACTGTGTAGATATTTCCATTTGTATACAGATGGCAGTGTAGATATTTCCATGTTTATACAGATGGCAGTGTAGATATTTCCATGTTTATACAGATTGCTGTGTGGCTATTTTCATGTTTATAGAAATAGCGATGTAGGTATTTCCATGTTTATAGAGATGGCTGTGTAGATATTTCCATGTTTACACAGATGACTGTGTAGGTATTTCCATGTATATCCAGAAGGCAGTGTTGATATTTCAATGTTTATAGAGATAGCAGTTTAGTTATTTCCATGTTTATACAGATGGCAGTGTAGATATTTCCATGTTTATACAGAAGGCGATGAAGATATTTCCATGTTTTTAGGGATACCCATGTAGACATTTCCATGTTTATACAGATAGCGGTGGACATATTTTCAAGTTGATACAGATAGCGGTGGACATATTTTCATGTTTATAGAGATGGCAGTGTAGATATTTCCAAGTTTATAAAGATAGCGGTGTCGATATTTCCGTGTTTAGACAGATAGCGGTGCAGGTATTTCCATGTTTGTAGAGACAGCGGTGTAGGTATTTCCATGTTTTTACAGATGGGGGTGTAGATATTTCCATGTTTATACAGATGACTGTGTAGATATTTCCATGATTTTTTACAGATGGCGGTGTAAATATTTCCATGTTACGCAGATAGCGGTGTGGATATTTCCATGTTTATACAGACAGCGATGTAGATATTTCCATGTTTATAGAGATGGCTGTGTAGTTATTTCCATGTTTATACAGATTGCAGTGTAGATATTTCCATGTTTATACAGATAGTGGGGTAGATATTTCCATGTTTATACAGATGACTGTGTAGGTATTTCCATGTTTATACATATGGCGGTGCAGATATTTCCATGTTTAGAGGGATAGCCATGAAGATATTTCCATGTTTATACAGACAGTGGTGTAGACATTTCCATGTTTATAGAGATAGCGGTGTAGATATTTCCATAGTTATACAGATAGCGGTGTAGATATTTCCATGTTTATACAGATAGCGGTGTAGATATTTCCATGTTTATACAGATAGCGGTGTAGATATATCCATGTTTATACAGATCGTGGTGTATATATTTCCATGTTTATACAGATAGCGGTGTAGATATTTCCATGTTTATACAGATAGCAGTGTAGATATTTCCATATTTACAGAGATAGAGGTGTAGATATTTCCATATTTGCACCGATTGCGGTTTACATATTTCCACGTTTATACAGATAGTTGTGTAGATATTTCCATGTTTATACAGATAGCGGTGTAGATATTTCCATGTTTATACAGATAGCGGTGTAGATATTTCCATGTTTATACAGATAGCGTTGTAGATATATCCATGTATATACAGATTGCGGTGTAGATATTTCCATGTTTACACAGATAGCGGTGTAGATATTTCCATGTTTATAAAGATAGCGGTGTAGATATTTCTGTTTACACAGATTGCGGTGGAAATATTTCCATGTTTATACAGATAGCGATGTAAATATTTCCATGTTTATACAGATAGCGGAGAAGATATATCCATGTTTCTACAGATAGCAGTGTAGACATTTCCATGTTTATACAGATAGCGGTGTAGATATTTCCATGTTTATACAGATAGCGGTGGAGATATTTCCATGATTAGACAGATAGCAGTGGAGATATTTCAATGTTTATACAGATGACTGTGTAGATATTTCCATTTGTATACAGATGGCAGTGTAGATATTTCCATGTTTATACAAATGGCAGTGTAGATATTTCCATGTTTATACAGATTGCTGTGTGGCTATTTTCATGTTTATAGAAATAGCGATGTAGGTATTTCCATGTTTATAGAGATGGCTGTGTAGATATTTCCATGTTTACACAGATGACTGTGTAGGTATTTCCATGTATATCCAGAAGGCAGTGTTGATATTTCAATGTTTATAGAGATAGCAGTTTAGTTATTTCCATGTTTATACAGATGGCAGTGTAGATATTTCCATGTTTATACAGAAGGCGGTGAAGATATTTCCATGTTTTTAGGGATAGCCATGTAGATATTTCCATGTTTATACAGATAGCGGTGTTGACATTTCCATGTTTATAGAGATAGCGGTGTAGATATTTCCATATTTATGCAGATAGCGGAGTTGATATTTCCATGTTTATACAGATAGCAGTGTAGATATTAACATGTTCATACAGATAGCGGTGTAGATATATCCATGTTTATACAGATTGTGGTGTAGATATTTCCATGTTTATACAGATAGCGGTGTAGATATTTCCAGGTTTATACAGATAGTGGGGTAGATATTTCCATGTTTACAGAGACAGAGGTGTAGATATTTCCATATTCACACAGATTGCTGTGTACATATTTCCATATTTAAACCGACAGCTCTGAAGATATTCCCATGTTTAAACAGATACTGTTGTAGATGTTTCCATGTGTATAGAGATTGCAGTGTAGATATTTCCATGTTTATAAAGATAGCGGTGTAGATATTTCCATGTTTATGCAGATAGCGGTGGAGATATTTCCATGTTTATATAGATAGCGCTGTAGATATTTGCTTGTTCATACAGATAGCGGTGTAGATATTTCCATGTTTATACAGATAGCAGTGTAGATATTTCCATGTTTGTAGAGATAGCGGAGGAGATATTTCCATGTTTTTACAGATAGCAATGTAAATATTTGCATGTTTATACAGATAGCGGTCTAGATATTTCCATGTTTATATAGATAACGGTGTAGATATTTCCATTTTTATACACATTGAGGTGTAGTTATTTCCATGTTTATACAGATGAGTGTGTACATATTTCCATGTTTATACAGATGGTGGTGTAGATATTTCCATGTTTATAGAGATAGCGGTCTAGATATTTCCATGATTATACAGATAGCGGTGTAGATATTTCCATGTTTCTACAGATAGCGGTGTAGATATTTCCATGTTTATACAGATAGCGGTGGACATATTTTCAAGTTTATACAGATAGCGGTGGACATATTTTCATGTTTATAGAGATGGCAGTGTAGATATTTCCAAGTTTATAAAGATAGCGGTGTTGATATTTCCGTGTTTATACAGATAGCGGTGCAGGTATTTCCATGTTTGTAGAGACAGCGGTGTAGATATTTCCATGTTTTTACAGATGGGGGTGTAGATATTTCCATGTTTATACAGATGACTGTGTAGATATTTCCATGTTTTTTACAGATGGCGGTGTAAATATTTCCATGTTACGCAGATAGCGGTGTGGATATTTCCATGTTTATACAGACAGCGATGTAGATATTTCCATGTTTATAGAGATGGCTGTGTAGTTATTTCCATGTTTATACAGATTGCAGTGTAGATATTTTCATGTTTATACAGATAGTGGGGTAGATATTTCCATGTTTATACAGATGACTGTGTAGGTATTTCCATGTTTATACATATGGCGGTGTAGCTATTTCCATGTTTAGAGGGATAGCCATGAAGATATTTCCATGTTTATACAGACAGTGGTGTGGACATTTCCATGTTTATAGAGATAGCGGTGTATATATTTCCATAGTTATACAGATAGCGGTGTAGATATTTCCATGTTTATACAGATAGCGGTGTAGATATTTCCATGTTTATACAGATAGCGGTATAGATATATCCATGTTTATACAGATCGTGGTGTATATATTTCCATGTTTATACAGATAGCGGTGTAGATATTTCCATGTTTATACAGATAGCGGTGTAGATATTTCCATATTTACAGAGATAGAGGTGTAGATATTTCCATATTTGCACCGATTGCGGTTTACATATTTCCACGTTTATACACATAGTGGTGTAGATATTTCCATGTTTATACAGATAGCGGTGTAGATATTTCCATGTTTATACAGATAGCGGTGTAGATATATCCATGTATATACAGATTGCGGTGTAGATATTTCCATGTTTACACAGATAGCGGTGTAGATATTTCCATGTTTATAAAGATAGCGGTGTAGATATTTCTATGTTTACACAGTTTGCGGTGGAAATATTTCCATGTTTATAGAGATAGCGATGTAAATATTTCCATGTTTATACAGATAGCGGAGAAGATATATCCATGTTTATACAGATAGCAGTGTAGACATTTCCATGTTTATACAGATAGCGGTGTAGATATTTCCATGTTTATACAGATAGCGGTGGAGATATTTCCATGATTAGACAGATAGCAGTGGAGATATTTCAATGTTTATATAGATGACTATGTAGATATTTCCATTTTTATACAGATGGCAGTGTAGATATTTCCATGTTTATACAAATGGCAGTGTAGATATTTCCATGTTTATACAGATTGCTGTGTGGCTATTTTCATGTTTATAGAAATAGCGATGTAGGTATTTCCATGTTTATAGAGATGGCTGTGTTGATATTTCCATGTTTACACAGATGACTGTGTAGGTATTTCCATGTATATCCAGAAGGCAGTGTTGATATTTCAATGTTTATAGAGATAGCAGTATAGTTATTTCCATGTTTATACAGATGGCAGTGTAGATATTTCCATGTTTATACAGAAGGCGGTGAAGATATTTCCATGTTTTTAGGGATAGCCATGTAGATATTTCCATGTTTATACAGATAGCGGTGTTGACATTTCCATGTTTATAGAGATAGCGGTGTAGATATTTCCATATTTATGCAGATAGCGGAGTAGATATTTCCATGTTTATACAGATAGCAGTGTAGATATTAACATGTTCATACAGATAGCGGTGTAGATATATCCATGTTTATACAGATTGTGGTGTAGATATTTCCATGTTTATACAGATAGCGGTGTAGATATTTCCAGGTTTATACAGATAGTGGTGTAGATATTTCCATGTTTACAGAGACAGAGGTGTAGATATTTCCATATTCACACAGATTGCTGTGTACATATTTCCATATTTAAACCGACAGCTCTGAAGATATTCCCATGTTTACACAGATACTGTTGTAGATGTATCCGTGTTTATAGAGATTGCAGTGTAGATATTTCCATGTTTATAAAGATAGCGGTGTAGATATTTCCATATTTACAGAGATGGAGGTGTAGATATTTCCATATTTGCACAGATTGCGGTGTACATATTTCCACGTTTATACAGATAGTGGTGTAGATATTTCCATGTTTATACAGATAGCGGTGTAGATATTTCCATGTTTATAAAGATAGCGGTGTAGATATTTCCAAGTTTATACAGATAGCGGTATAGATATTTCCATGTTTATACAGATAGCGATGGACATATTTTCAAGTTTATACAGATAGCGGTGGACATATTTTCATGTTTATAGAGATGGCAGTGTATATATTTCCAAGTTTATAAAGATAGCGGTGTCGATATTTCCGTGTTTGTACAGATAGCGGTGCAGGTATTTCCATGTTTGTAGAGACAGAGGTGTAGATATTTCCATGTTTTTACAGATGACTGTGTAGATATTTCCATGTTTTTTACAGATGGCAGTGTAAATATTTCCATGTTACGCAGATAGCGGTGTGGATATTTCAATGTTCATACAGACAGCGATGTAGATATTTCCATGTTTATAGAGATGGCTGTGTAGTTAATTCCATGTTTATACAGATTGCAGTGTAGATATTTACATGTTTATACAGATAGTGGGGTAGATATTTCCATGTTTATACAGATGACTGTGTAGGTATTTCCATGTTTATACATATGGCGGTGTAGATATTTCCATGTTTAGAGAGATAGCCATGAAGATATTTCCATGTTTATACAGACAGTGGTGTAGACATTTCCATGTTTATAGAGATAGCGGTGTAGATATTTCCATAGTTATACAGATAGCGGTGTAGATATTTCCATGTTTATACAGATGGCGGTGTAGATATTTCCATGTTTGTACAAATATCTTTGTAAGTATTTCCATGTTTATACAGATGGCGGTGTTGATATTTCGATGTTTATAGAGACAGCAGTGGAGATATTTCCATGTTTATACAGATAGCGGTGTAGATATTTCCATGTTTATACTGATCGTGGTGTAGATATTTCCATGTTTAAAGAGATGGCGGTGTAGGTATTTCCATGTTTATAGACATAGCGGTGTAGATATTTCCATGTTTATATAGATGGCGTTGTAGTTATTTCCATGTTTATACCGATAGCGGTGTTGGTATTTCCACGTTTATACAGATAGCGATGTAGATATTTCCATGTTTATACAGCTCGCGGTGCAGATATTTGTATCTTTATACAGATGGCATTGTAGATATTTCCTTATTCACCCTGATGGTGGTGTAGATGTTTCCATGTTTATACAGATGGCGGAGTAGTTATTTCCATGTTTATGGAGATGGCAGTGTAGACATTTTCATGTTTATAGAGATGGCGGTGTAGATATTTCCATGTTTATAGAGATAGCAGTGTAGATATTTACATGTTTATACAGATGGCGGTGTAGATATTTCCATGTGTATACAGATGGCATTGTAGATATTTCCATGTTTATACAGATGACAGTATAGGTATTTCCATGTTTTTACAGATGGCAGTGCAGATATTTCCATGTTTATAGAGATAGAGGTGAAGATATTTCCATGTTTGTACAGATGGCGGTGTTGATATTTCCATCTATACACAGAAGGCCGTGTAGATATTTCCATGTTTATACAGATGACGGCGTAGATATTTCCATGGACATGCAGATGGCGGTGTAGATATTTCCATGTTTATACAGATAGCGGTGTAGATATTTCCATGTTTTCACAGATGGTGGTGTAGATATTTCCGTGTTTATACACATGGCGGAGTAGATACTTCCATCTTTATGGAGATGGCAGTGAAGATATTTTCATGTTTATAGAGATGGCGGTGTAGATATTTCCATATTTATAGAGATAGCGGTGTAGATATTTCCATCTTTCCACAGATGGCAGTGTAGATATTTCCATGTTTATACAGATGGTTGTGTAGATATTTCCATGTTTATTCAGATGACTGTGTAGATATTTCCATGTTTTTACAGATGGCAGTGTAGATATTTCAATGTTTATAGAGATGGCGCTGTAGATATTTCCATGTTTATACAGATAACGGTGGAGATATTTCCATGTTTATACAGACAGCAGTGGAGATATTTCCAAGTTTATACACATAGCAGTGAACATATTTCCATGTTTATACAGACAGCGGTGTATGTATTTCCATGTTTATACAGATAGTGGTGCAGATATTTTCATGTTTATACAGATGCCTATGCAGATAACTCCATATTTATACAGAGGGCTATGTAGATATTTCTATGTTTATACAGATGGCAGTGTAGATATTTCCATGTTCCTAAACAAGACTGTGTAGGTATTTCCATGTTTATACAGATGGCTTTGTAGATATTTCCATGTCTATAGAGATAGCGGTGCAGATATTTCCATGTTTATACAGATAGCAGTGTATATATTTCCATGTTTATACAGATCGTGGTGTAGTTATTTCCATGTTTATTCAATTACCGGTGTAGATATTTCCATGTTTCTACAGACCGCAATTTAGATATTTCCATGTTTATAGAGATAGCAGTGTAGATATTTCCAAGTTTGTACAGATGGCGGTGTTGATGTTTCCACCTATACACAGATTGTCGTGTAGGTATTTCCATGTGTATACAGATGGCATTGTAGATATCTCCATGTTTATACAGATGGCGGTGTAGATATTTCCATATTTATACAGACGTCTGTGTAGATATTTCCATGTGTATACAGATGATATTGTAGGTATTTCCATGTTTATACAGATGGTTGTGTAGATATTTCCATGTTTATTCAGATGACTGTGTAGGTATTTCCATGTTTTTAGAGATGGCAGTGTATATATTTCAATGTTTATTGAGATGGCGCTGTAGATATTTCCATGTTTATACAGATAACGGTGGAGATATTTCCATGTTTATACAGACAGCAGTGGAGATATTTCCATGTTTATACACATAGCAGTGAACATATTTCCACGTTTATACAGACAGCAGTGGAGATATTTCCATGTTTATACACATAGCAGTGAACATATTTCCACAATTATACAGACAGCGGTGTAGGTATTTCCATGTTTATACAGATAGCGGTGCAGATATTTCCATGTTTATACAGATGCCTATGCAGATAACTCCATATTTATACAGAGGGCTGTGTAGATATTTCTATGTTTATACAGATGGCAGTGTAGATATTTCCATGTTCCTACACATGACAGTGTAGGTATTTCCATGTTTATACAGATGGCTTTGTAGATATTTCCATGTCTATAGAGATAGCGGTGCAGATATTTCCATGTTTATACAGATAGCGGTGTATATATTTCCATGTTTATACAGATCGTGTTGTAGTTAATTCCATGTTTATTCAGATACCGGTGTAGATATTTCCATGTTTATACAGATGGTGGTGTAGACATTTCCATGTTTACACAGATGACTGTACAGGTATTTCCATGTTTATACAGATGGCGGTGTAGATATTTCCATGTTTATAGAGATAGCGGTGAAGATATTTCCATATTTATACAGATAACGGTGTAGAAATTTCCATGTTTATACAGATAGCGGTGTAAATATTTCCATGTTTATACAGATCACGGTGTAGATATTTCCATGTATATAGAGATAGCGGTGTAGATATTTCCATGTTTATACAGATAGCGGTGTATATATTTCCATGTTTATACAGATCGTGTTGTAGTTAATTCCATGTTTATTCAGATACCGGTGTAGATATTTCCATGTTTATACAGATGGTGGTGTAGACATTTCCATGTTTAGACAGATGACTGTACAGGTATTTCCATGTTTATACAGATGGCGGTGTAGATATTTCCATGTTTATAGAGATAGCGGTGAAGATATTTCCATATTTATACAGATAACGGTGTAGAAATTTCCATGTTTATACAGATAGCGGTGTAAATATTTCCATGTTTATACAGATCACGGTGTAGATATTTCCATGTTTATAGAGATAGCGGTGTAGATATTTCCATGTTTATACAGATAGCGGTGTAGATATTTCCATGTTTATACAGACCGTGGTGTAGATATTTCCATGTTTATACAGATAGCGGTGCAGATATTTCCATGTTTGTACAGATGGCAGTGTTGATATTTCCATCTATACACAGATGACCGTGTAGATATTTCCATGTTTATACAGATGGCAGCGCAGATATTTCCATGGATATGTAGATGGCGGTGTAGATATTTCCATGTTTATACAGATAGCGGTGTAGTTATTTCCATGTTTATATAGATAGCGGTGTAGATATTTCCATGTTTTCACAGATGGTGGTGTAGATATTTCCGTGTTTATACACATGGCGGAGTAGATACTTCCATCTTTATGGAGATGGCAGTGAAGATATTTTCATGTTTATAGAGATGGCGGTGTAGATATTTCCATATTTATAGAGATAGCGGTGTAGATATTTCCATCTTTCCACAGATGGCAGTGTAGATATTTCCATGTTTATACAGATGGTTGTGTAGATATTTCCATGTTTATTCAGATGACTGTGTAGATATTTCCATGTTTTTACAGATGGCAGTGTAGATATTTCAATGTTTATAGAGATGGCGCTGTAGATATTTCCATGTTTATACAGATAACGGTGGAGATATTTCCATGTTTATACAGACAGCAGTGGAGATATTTCCATATTTATACACATAGCAGTGAACATATTTCCATGTTTATACAGACAGCGGTGTAGGTATTTCCATGTTTATACACATAGCGGTGCAGATATTTCCATGTTTATACAGATGCCTATGCAGATAACTCCATATTTATACAGAGGGCTGTGTAGATATTTCTATGTTTATACAGATGGCAGTGTAGATATTTCCATGTTCCTAAACATGACTGTGTAGGTATTTCCATGTTTATAGAGATGGCTTTGTAGATATTTCCATGTCTATAGAGATAGCGGTGCAGATATTTCCATGTTAATACAGATAGCGGTGTACATATTTCCATGTTTATACAGATCGTGGTGTAGTTATTTCCATGTTTATTCAATTACCGGTGTAGATATTTCCATGTTTCTACAGACCGCAGTTTAGATATTTCCATGTTTATAGAGATAGCAGTGTAGATATTTCCAAGTTTGTACAGATGGCGGTGTTGATGTTTCCACCTATAAACAGATTGTCGTGTAGGTATTTCCATGTGTATACAGATGGCATTGTAGATATCTCCATGTTTATACAGATGGCGGTGTAGATATTTCCATATTTATACAGACGTCTGTGTAGATATTTCCATGTGTATACAGATGATATTGTAGGTATTTCCATGTTTATACAGATGGTTGTGTAGATATTTCCATGTTTATTCAGATGACTGTGTAGGTATTTCCATGTCTTTAGAGATGGCAGTGTATATATTTCAATGTTTATAGAGATGGCGCTGTAGATATTTCCATGTTTATACAGATAACGGTGGAGATATTTCCATGTTTATACAGACAGCAGTGGAGATATTTCCATGTTTATACACATAGCAGTGAACATATTTCCACGATTATACGGACAGCGGTGTAGGTATTTCCATGTTTATACAGATAGCGGTGCAGATATTTCCATGTTTATACAGATGCCTATGCAGATAACTCCATATTTATACAGAGGGCTGTGTAGATATTTCTATGTTTATACAGATGGCAGTGTAGATATTTCCATGTTCCTACACATGACAGTGTAGGTATTTCCATGTTTATACAGATGGCTTTGTAGATATTTCCATGTCTATAGAGATAGCGGTGCAGATATTTCCATGTTTATACAGATAGCGGTGTATATATTTCCATGTTTATACAGATCGTGGTGTAGTTAATTCCATGCTTATTCAGATACCGGTGTAGATATTTCCATGTTTATACTGATGGTGGTGTAGACATTTCCATGTTTACACAGATGACTGTACAGGTATTTCCATGTTTATACAGATGGCGGTGTAGATATTTCCATGTTTATAGAGATAGCGGTGAAGATATTTCCATATTTATACAGATAACGGTGTAGAAATTTCCATGTTTATACAGATAGCGGTGTAAATATTTCCATGTTTATACAGATCACGGTGTAGATATTTCCATGTTTATAGAGATAGCGGTGTAGATATTTCCATGTTTATACAGATAGCGGTGTAGATATTTCCATGTTTATACAGACCGTGGTGTAGATATTTCCATGTTTATACAGATAGCGGTGCAGATTTTTCCATGTTTGTACAGATGGCAGTGTTGATATTTCCATCTATACACAGATGACCGTGTAGATATTTCCATGTTTATACAGATGGCGGCGCAGATATTTCCATGGATATGTAGATGGCGGTGTAGATATTTCCATGTTTATACAGATAGCGGTGTAGTTATTTCCATGTTTATATAGATAGCGGTGTAGATATTTCCATGTTTTCACAGATGGTGGTGTAGATATTTCCGTGTTTATACACATGGCGGAGTAGATACTTCCATCTTTATGGAGATGGCAGTGAAGATATTTTCATGTTTATAGAGATGGCGGTGTAGATATTTCCATATTTATAGAGATAGCGGTGTAGATATTTCCATCTTTCCACAGATGGCAGTGTAGATATTTCCATGTTTATACAGATGGTTGTGTAGATATTTCCATGTTTATTCAGATGACTGTGTAGATATTTCCATGTTTTTAGAGATGGCAGTGTAGATATTTCAATGTTTATAGAGATGGCGCTGTAGATATTTCCATGTTTATACAGATAACGGTGGAGATATTTCCATGTTTATACAGACAGCAGTGGAGATATTTCCATGTTTATACACATAGCAGTGAACATATTTCCATGTTTATACAGACAGCGGTGTAGGTATTTCCATGTTTATACAGATAGCGGTGCAGATATTTCCATGTTTATACAGATGCCTATGCAGATAACTCCATATTTATACAGAGGGCTGGGTAGATATTTCTACGTTTATACAGATGGCAGTGTAGATATTTCCATGTTCCTACACATGACTGTGTAGGTATTTCCATGTTTATACAGATGGCTTTGTAGATATTTCCATGTCTGTAGAGATAGCGGTGCAGATATTTCCATGTTTATGCAGATAGCGGTGTATATATTTCCATGTTTATACAGATCGTGGTGTAGTTATTTCCATGTTTATTCAGATACCGGTGTAGATATTTCTATGTTTCTACAGACTGCAGTTTAGATATTTCCATGTTTATAGAGATAGAAGTGTAGATATTTCCAAGTTTGTACAGATGGCGGTGTTGATATTTCCATCTATACACAGATTGCCGTGTAGGTATTTCCATGTGTATACAGATGGCATTGCAGATTTTTCCATGTTTATACAGATGGTGGTGTAGATATTTCCATGTTTACACAGATGACTGTATAGGTATTTCCATGTTTATACAGATTGCATTGTAGATATTTCCATGTTTATACAGATGACTGTATAGGTATTTCCATGTTTTTACAGATGGCATTGTAGATATTTCCATGTTTATAGAGATAGCAGTGTAGATATTTCCATGTTTATACAGATAGCGGTGTAGATATTTCCATGTTTATACAGAACGCGGTGTAGATATTTCCATGTTTATACAGATAGCGGTGCAGATATTTCCATGTTTGTACAGATGGCGGTGTTGATATTTCCATCTATACACAGATGACCTTGTAGATATTTCCATGTTTATACATATGGCGGCACAGATATTTCTATGGACATGTAGATGGCGGTGTAGATATTTCCATGTTTATACAGATAGCGGTGTAGTTATTTCCATCTATATATAGATAGCGGTGTAGATATTTCCAAGTATATACGCATGGCTGTGTAGATATTTCCATGTTTATACAGATGGCGGTGTAGATATTTCCATGTTTATACAGATAACTTTGTAAGTATTTCCATGTATATACAGATGGCGGTGTAGATATTTTGATGTTTATAGAGATAGCAGTGGAGATATTTCCATGTTTATAAAGATAGCGGTGTAGATATTTCCATGTTTATACTGATCGCGGTGTAGATATTTCCATGTTTATAGAGATGGCGGTGTAGATATTTCCAAGTTCATAGAGATAGCGGTGTTGATTTTTCCATGTTTATAGAGATAGCTGTGTGGATATTTCCATGTTTATACAGATAGGGGTGTAGATATTTCCATGTTTATAGAGATGGCGGTGTAGATATTTCCATGTTTATACAGATCACGTTGTAGATATTTCCATGTTTATACAGATCGCGGTGTAGATATTTCCATGTTTATACAGATCATGGTGTAGATATTTCCATGTTTATACAGATCGCGGTATTGATATTACCATGTTTATAGGGATAGTGGTGCAAATATTTCCACATTTATACAGATAGCGGTGTAGTTATTAGCATGTTTATACAGATAGCGGTGTAGATATTTCCATGTATAAACAGATGTCTGTGTATATATTTCCATGTTTAAACAGATGTCGGTGTAGATATGTCCTTGTTTATAAAAATAGCAGTGTAGATATTTCCATGTTTATACAGCTCACGGTGTAGATATTTCCATCTTTATTCACATGGCAGTGTAGATATTTCCATGTTTATACAGATAGCGCTGTAGATATTTCCATGTATATACAGATAGCGGTGTAGTTATTTCCATGTTTATATAGAGAGCGGTGTAGATATTACCATATATGTACACATGGCTGTGTAGATATTTCCATGTTTATACAGGTGGCGGTGTAGATATTTCCATGTTTATACAGATAAATTTGTAAGTATTTCCATGTTTATACAGATGGCGGTGTATATATTTCGATGTTTAAGGAGATAGCAGTGGAGATATTTCCATGTTTATACAAATAGCGGTGTAGTTATTTCCATGTTTATATAGATAGCGGTGTAGATATTTCCATGTATATACTGATGGCTGTGTAGATATTTCCGTGTTTATACTGATGGCTGTGTAGATATTTCCATGTTTATACAGATGAATTGTAGGTATTTCCATGTTTATAGAGATGGCGGTGTAGGTATATCCATGTATATACAGATAGCGGTGTAGATATTTCCATATTTATACAGATAGTGTTGTAGATATTTCCATGTTTATACAGATGGCCGTGTAGATACATCCATGTTTCTGAAGATGGCTGTGTAGATATTTTCATGTGTATGGAGACGGAGGTGTAGATATTTCCATGTAAATAGAGATAGCAGTGTAGATATTTTCATGTTTATAGAGAAAGTGTTGTAGGTATTTCCATGTTTATACAGATATCGGTGTAGATATTTCCATGTTTACAGAGATAGCGGTGTAGGTATTTCTATCTTTGCACAGATTGCGATGTTGGTATTGCCAAACTTACAGAGATAGCGGTGTAGATATTTCCAAGTTTACACAGATAGCTGTGTAGATATTTCCATGTTTACAGAGATAGCATTGTAGATATTTCCATGTTTATACAGATTGCTGTGTAGTTATTTCCATGTTGATACAGATAGCGGTGTAGATATTTCCATGTTTATACAAGTAGCGGTGTAGAAATTCCCATGTTTATACAGATCGCTTTGTAGACATTTCCATCTTTCTACAGATGTCTGTGTAGATATTTCCAAGTTAATACAGATGGCAGTGTAGATATTTCCATGTTTATACATATGTCTGTGTAGATATTTCCATGTTTATGCAGATGGCGGTGTAGATATTTCCATGTTTATAGAGATGGCGGTGTAGTTATTTCTATGTTTATAGAGATAGCGGTGTAAACATCTCCATGTTTATAGAGATGGTGGTGTAAGTATTTTCATGTTTATAGAGATAGCGCTTTAGATATGTCCAAGTTTATACAGATAACGGTGTTGGTATTTCCATGTTTATACCGATAGCGGTGTAGATATTTCCATGTTTATACAGCTCGCGGTGTAGATATTTCCATCTTTATACAGATGGCTGTTTAGATATTTCCATGTTTATACAGATAGCGGTGTAGATATTTCCTTGTCTATAGAGATAATGGTGTAGTTATTTGCATCTTTAGAAAGATTGCGGTGTAGATATTTCCATTTTTATACAGATGGTGGTGTAGATATTTCCATGTTTATACAGATGGCAGTGAAGATATTTCCATGTTTATACAGATAGTGGTGGAGATATTTCCATGTTTATACAGATAGCGGTGTAGATACCTCCATGTATCTGAAGATGGCGGTGTAGATATTTTCATGTTTATAGAGATGGAGGTATAGATATTTCCATGTACATAGAGATAGCAGTGTAGATATTTTCATGTTTATAGAGAAAGCGGTGTAGTTATTTCCATGTTTATAGAGATAGCGGTGTAGATATTTCCATATTTATACAGATAGCGGTGTAGGTATTTCCATGTTTATACAGGTAGCGGTGTAGATATTTCCATGTTTAAAGAGATAGCGGTGTAGATATTTCCATCTTTGCACAGACTGCCCTGTAGATATTTCCATGATTACGCAGATAGCTGTGTAGATATGTCCAAGTTTACACAGATAGCTGTGTTGATATTTCCATGTTTACACACATAGCGTGGTAGATATTTCCATGTTTATACAGATTGCGGTGTAGATATGTCCATGATTATACAGATAGCGGTGGAGATATTTTCATGTTTATACAGAGAGCGGTGTAAATATTTCCATGTTTATACAGATAGCGGTGTAGATATTTCTATGTTTATACAGACTGCGATGTAGATACTTCCATGTTTATACACATAGCGGTGCAGATATTTCCATGTTTGTACAGATAGCGGTGTTGGTATTTCCATCTATACACAGATGACCGTGTAGATATTTCCATGTTTATACAGATGGCGGCGCAGTTATTTCTATGGATATGTAGATGGCGGTGTAGATATTTCCATGTATATACAGATAGCGGTGTAGTTATTTCCATGTTTATATAGAGAGCTGTGTAGATATTTCCATGTATGTACACATGGCTGTGTAGATATTTCCATGTTTATACAGATGGCGGTGTAGATATTTCCATGTTTATACAGATAACTTTGTAAGTATTTCCATGTATATACAGATGGCGGTGTAGATATTTCGATGTTTATAGAGATAGCAGTGGAGATATTTCCATCATTTACAGATAGCGGTGTAGTTATTTCCATGTTTATATAGATAGCGGTGTTGAGATTTCCATGTATATACACATGGCTGTGTAGATATTTCCATGTTTATACAGACGGCGGTGTAGATATTTCCATGTTTATACAGATAACTTTGTAAGTATTTCCATGTTTATAGAGATGGCGGTGTAGATATTTCGATGTTTATAGAGATAGCAGTGGACTTATTTCCATGTTTATACAGATAGCGGTGTAGATATTTCCATGTTTATACTGATCACGGTGTAGATATTTCCATGTTTATAGAGATGGCGGTGTAGATATTTCCATGTTAATACAGATCACGGTGTATATGTTTCCATGTTTATACAGATCGCGGTGTAGATATTTCCATGTTTATACAGATCACGGTGTAGATATTTCCATATTTATAGAGATAGCGGTGTAGATATTTCCATGTTTATACAGATAGCGGTGTAGATATTTCCATGTTTATACAGACCGTGGTGTAAATATTTCCATGTTTATACAGATAGCGTTGCAAATATTTCCATGTTTGTACAGATGGCGGTGTTGTTATTTCCATCTATACAAAGATGAACGTGTAGATATTTCCATGTTTATACAGATGGCGGAGCAGATATTTCTATGGATATGTAGATGGCGGTGTAAATATTTCCATGTTTATACAGAAAGCGGTGTAGTTATTTCCATGTTTATATAGATAGCGGTGAAGATATTTCCACGTATATACACATGGCTGTGTAGATATTTCCATGTTTATACAGATCACGGTGTAGATGTTTCCATGTTTATACAGATCATGGTGTAGATATTTCCATGTTTATACAGATCGCGCTGTTGATTTTGCCATGTATATAGGGATAGCGGTGCAAATATTTCCACATTTATACTGATAGCGGTGTAATTATTAGCATGTTTATACAGATAGCGGTGTAGATATTTCCATGTATAAACAGATGTCTTTGTATATATTTCCATGTTGAAACAGATGGCGGTGTAGATATTTTCTTGTTTATACAAATAGCGGTGTAGTTATTTCCATGTTTATGCAGATAGCGGTGTAGATATTTCCATGTTTATAGAGATAGCGGTGCAGATATTTCCACGTTTATACAGATAGCGGTGTAAATATTTCCATGTTTATACAGATCGTGGTGTAGATATTTCCATGTTTATACAGATACCGGTGTAGATATTTACATGTTTATACAGACCGCACTGTAGGTATTTCCATGTTTATAGAGATAGCGGTGTAGATATTTCCATGTTTGTACAGATGGCGATGTTGATGTTTCCATTTATACACAGATTGCCATGCAGGTATTTCCATGTGTATACAGATGGCATTGTAGATATTTCCATGTTTATACAGATGGTGGTGTAGATATTTCCATGTTTATACAGATGACTGTATAGGTATTTCCATGTTTTTACAGATGGCATTGTAGAAATTTCCATGTTTATAGAGATAGCAGTGTAGATATTTCCATGTTTATACAGATGGCGGTGTAGATATTTCCATGTTTATAGAGATAGCGGTGTAGATATTTCCATATTTATACAGATAACTGTGTAGATATTTCCATGTTTATACAGATAGCGGTGTAAATATTTCCATGTTTATACAGATCATGGTGTAGATATTTCCATGTTTATACAGACCGCGGTGTAGATATTTCCATGTTTATACAGATAGCGGTGCAAATATTTCCATGTTTGTACAGATGGCGGTGTTGATATTTCCATCTATACACAGATGACCTTGTAGATATTTCCATGTTTATACAGATGGCGGCACAGATATTTCTGTGGATATGTAGATGGTGGTGTAGATATTTCCATGTTTATACAGATAGCGGTGCAGATATTTCCATGTTTATATAGATAGCGGTGTAGATATTTCCATGTATATACGCATGGCTGTGTAGATATTTCCATGTTTATACAGATAAATTTGTAGGTATTTCCATGTTTATACAGATGGCGGTGTAGATATTTCGATGTTTATAGAGATAGCAGTGGAGATATTTCCATGTTTATACAGATAGCGATGTAGATATTTCCATGTTTATACTGATCGCGGTGTAGATATTTTGATGTTTATAGAGATGGCGGTGTAGATATTTCCATGTTAATAAAGATAGTGGTGTTGATTTTTCCATGTTTATAGAGATAGCTGTGTGGATATTTCCATGTTTGTACAGATAGGGGTGTAGACATTTCCATGTTTATTGAGATGGCGGTGTAGATATTTCCATGTTCATACAGATCACGGTGTAGATATTTCCATGTTTATACAGATCGCGGTGTAGATATTTCCATGTTTATACAGATCATGGTGTAGATATTTCCATCTTTATACTGATCACGGTGTAGATGTTTCCATGTTTATACAGATCATGGTGTAGATGTTTCCATGTTTATACAGATCGCGGTGTTGATATTACCATGTTTATAGGGACAGCGGTGCAAATATTTCCACATTTATACAGATAGCGTTGTAGTTATTAGCATGTTTATACAGATAGCGGTGTAGATATTTCCATGTATAAACAGATGTCTGTGTATATATTTCCAGGTTTAAACAGATGGCCGTGTACATATATCCTTGTTTATACAAATAGCGGTGTAGTTACTTCCATGTTTATACAGATAGCGGTGTAGATATTTCCATGTTTATACAGATGGCGGTGTAGATATTTCCATGTATATACAGATGGCTGTGTAGATATTTCCATGTTTATACAGATGACTTTGTAGGTATTTC
Source organism: Pan troglodytes (assembly GCF_028858775.2). Taxonomy (NCBI): domain Eukaryota; kingdom Metazoa; phylum Chordata; class Mammalia; order Primates; family Hominidae; genus Pan; species Pan troglodytes. The sequence continues at coordinate 1,450,427 of NC_072405.2, read as the reverse complement.
CATGTTTATAGAGATGGCGGTGTAGATATTTCCATGTTTATAGAGATAGCTGTGTAGATATTTCCATGTTTATACAGATAGCGGTGTAGATATTTCCATGTTTATACAGATCGCGGTGTAGAATTTTCCATTTTTATACAGATCGCATTGTAGATATTTCCATGTTTATACAGATAGCGGTGTAGATATTTCCATGTTTATACAGATAGCGCTGTGGATATTTCCGTGTTTATACAGATGGCGGTGTAGATATTTCCATGTTTATAGAGATGGCGGTGTAGATATTTCCATGTTTATAGAGACAGCGGTGTAGATATATCCATGTTCATAGAGATAGCAGTGAGGATATTTCCATGTTTATACAGATAGCAGTGAAGATATTTCCATTTTTTTAGAGATAGCGGTTTAGGTATTTCATATTTATACAGATAGCGGTGTAGATATTTCCATGTTTATACAGATTGCGGTGTAGATATTTCCATGTTTATACACATGACTGTGTAGGTATTTCCATGTTTATACAGATGGCTTTGTAGATATTTCCATGTTTATATAGATAGCGGTGCAGGTATTTCCATGTTTATACAGATAGCGGTGTAGATATTTCCATGTTTATACTGATCGCGGTGTAGATATTTCCATGTTTATAGAGATGGCGGTGTAGATATTTCCATGTTCATAGAGATAGCGGTGTTGATTTTTCCATGTTTATAGAGATAGCTGTGTGGATATTTCCATGTTTATACAGATAGTGGTGTAGATATTTCCATGTTTATAGAGATGGCGGTGTAGATACTTCCATGTTTATACAGATCACGGTGTAGATATTTCCATGTTTATACAGATCGCGGTGTAGATATTTCCATGTTCATACAGATCACGGTGTACATATTTCCATGTTTATACAGATCGCGGTTTAGATGTTTCTATGTTTATACAGATCATGGTGTAGATATTTCCATGTTTATACAGATCGCGGTGTTGATATTACCATGTTTATAGGGATAGCGGTGCAAATATTTCCACATTTATACAGATAGCGGTGTAGTTATTAGCATGTTTATACAGATAGCGGTGTATATATTTCCATGTATAAACACATGTCTGTGTATATATTTCCATGTTTAAACAGATGGCGGTGTAGATATTTCCTTGTTTATACAAATAGTGGTGTAGTTGTTTCCATGTTTATACAGATAGCGGTGTAGATATTTCCATGTATATACAGATGGCTGTGTAGATATTTCCATGTTTATACAGATGGGTGTGTAGATATTTCCATGTTTATACAGATGACTTTGTAGGTATTTCCATGTTTATACAGATGGCGGTGTAGATATTTCCATGTTTATAGAGATAGCTTTGTAGATATTTCCATGTTTAAACAGATAGCGGTGTAGATATTTCCATGTTTATACAGATCGCGGTGTAGATATTTCCAGGTTTATACAGATAGCGGTGTAGATATTTCCATGTTTATACAGATAGCGCTGTAGATATTTCCATGTTTATACAGATGGTGGTGTAGATATTTCCATGTTTATAGAGATGGCGGTGTAGATATTTCCATGTTTGTAGAGATAGCGGTGTAGATATATCCATGTTCATAGAGATAGCAGTGAGGATATTTCCATGTTTATACAGATAGCGGTGTAGATATTTCCATTTTTATAGAGATAGCGGTTTAGATATTTCATATTTATACATATAGCGGTGTAGATATTTCCATGTTTATACAGATTGCGGTGTAGATATTTCCATATTTATACACATGACTGTGTAGGTATTTCCATGTTTATAAAGATGGCTTTGTAGATATTTCCATGTTTATAGAGATAGCGGTGCAGATATTTCCATGTTTATACAGATAGCGGTGTAAATATTTCCATGTGTATACAGATCGTGGTGTAGATATTTCCATGTTTATACAGATACCGGTGTAGATATTTACATGTTTATACAGATCGCATTGTAGGTATTTCCATGTTTATAGAGATAGCGGTGTAGATATTTCCATGTTTATACAGATGGCTGTGTAGATATTTCCATGTTTATACAGATGACTTTGTAGGTATTTCCATGTTTATAGAGATGGCGGTGTAGATATTTCCATGTTTATAGAGATAGGTGTGTAGATATTTCCATGTTTATACAGATAGCGGTGTAGATATTTCCATGATTATACAGATCGCGGTGTAGATATTTCCATTTTTATACAGATCGCATTGTAGATATTTCCATGTTTATACAGATAGCGGTGTAGATATTTCCATGTTTATACAGATAGCGCTATAGATATTTCCGTGTTTATACAGATGGCGGTGTAGATATTTCCATGTTTATAGAGATGGCGGTGTAGATATTTCCATGTTTATAGAGACAGCGGTGTAGAGATATCCATGTTCATAGGGATAGCAGTGAGGATATTTCCATGTTTATACAGATAGCAGTGAAGATATTTCCATTTTTATAGAGATAGCGGTTTAGATATTTCATATTTATACAGATAGCGGTGTAGATATTTCCATGTTTATACATATCGTGGTGTAGATATTTCCATGTTTATACACATGACTGTGTAGTTATTTCCATGTCTATACGGATGGCTTTGTAGATATTTCTATGTTTATTTAGATAGCGGTGCAGATATTTCCATGTTTATACAGATGGGTGTGTAGATATTTCCATGTTTATACAGACGACTTTGTTGTTATTTCCATGTTTATACAGATGGCAGTGTAGATATTTCCATGTTTATAGAGATAGCTTTGTAGATATTTCCATGTTTAAACAGATAGCGGTGTAGATATTTCCATGTTTATACAGATAGAGCTGTAGATATTTCCATGTTTATACAGATGGCGGTGTAGATATTTCCATGTTTATAGAGATGGCGGTGTAGATATTTCCATGTTTGTAGAGATAGCGGTGTAGATATATCCATGTTCATAGAGATAGCAGTGAGGATATTTCCATGTTTATACAGATAGCGGTGTAGATATTTCCATTTTTATAGAGATAGCGGTTTACCTATTTCATATTTATACAGATAGCGGTGTAGATATTTCCATGTTAATACAGATTGCGGTGTAGATATTTCCGTATTTATACACATGACTGTGTATGTATTTCCATGTTTATACAGATGGCTTTGTAGATATTTCCATGTTTATAGAGATAGCGGTGCAGATATTTCCATGTTTATACAGATAGCGGTGTAGATATTTCCATGTTTATACTGATTGCGGTGTAGATATTTCCATGTTTATAGAGATGGCGGTGTAGATATTTCCATGTTCATAGAGATAGCGGTGTTGATTTTTCCATGTTTATAGAGATAGCTGTGTGGATATTTCCATGTTTATACACATAGGGGTGTAGATATTTCCATGTTTATAGAGATGGCGGTGTAGATATTTCCATTTTTATGCAGATCACGGTGTAGATATTTACATGTTTCTACAGACCGCATTGTAGGTATTTCCATGTTTATAGAGATAGCTGTGTAGATATTTCCATGTATATACGCATGGCTGTGTAGATATTTCCATGTTTATACAGATGGCGGTGTAGATATTTCCATGTTTATTCAGATAGCTTTGTAAGTATTTCCATGTTTATACAGATGGCGGTGTAGATATTTCGATGTTTATAGAGATAGCAGTGTAGATATTTCCATGTTTATACAGATAGTGGTGTAGATATTTCCATGTTTAAACAGATGTCTGTGTAGATATTTCCATGTTAATAGAGATTGCGGTGTTGATTTTTCCATGTTTATAGAGATAGCTGTGTGGATATTTCCATGTTTATACAGATAGTGGTGTAGATATTTCCATGTTTATAGAGATGGCGTTGTAGATATTTCCATGTTTATACAGATCACGGTGTAGATATTTCCATTTTTATACAGATCGCGGTGTAGATATTTCCATGTCTATACAGATCATGGTGTAGATATTTCCATGTTTATAGAGATAGCGGTGTAGATATTTCCATGTTTTAACAGAGCGCGGTGTAGATATTTCCATGTTTATACAGATAGCGGTGCAGATATTTCCATGTTTGTACAGATGGCGGTGTTGATATTTCCATGTATACACAGATGACCGTGTAGATATTTCCATGTTTGTACAGATGGCGGCACAGATATTTCTATGGATATGTAGATGGCGGTGTAGATATTTCCATGTTTATAGAGATAGCGGTGTAGTTATTTCCATGTATATACGCATGGCTGTGTAGATATTTCCATGTTTATACAGATGGCGGTGTAGATATTTCCATGTTTATACATATGGCGGTGTAGATATTTCCATATTTATAGAGATAGCTTTGTAGATATTTCCATGTTTAAACAGATAGCGGTGTAGATATTTCCATGTTTATACAGATCGCGGTGTAGATATTTCCAGGTTTATACAGATAGCGGTGTAGATATTTCCATGTTTATACAGATAGCGCTGTAGATATTTCCATGTTTATACAGATGGCGTTGTAGATATTTCCATGTTTATAGAGATGGCGGTGTAGATATTTCCATGTTTGTAGAGATAGCGGTGTAGATATATCCATGTTCATAGAGATAGCAGTGAGGATATTTCCATATTTATACAGATAGCGGTGTAGATATTTCCATTTTTATAGAGATAGCGGTTTAAATATTTCATATTTATACAGATAGCGGTGTAGATATTTCCATGTTTATACAGATTGCGGTGTAGATATTTCCATATTTTTACACATGACTGTGTAGGTATTTCCATGTTTATACAGATGGCTTTGTAGATATTTCCATGTTTATAGAGATAGCGGTGCAGATATTTCCATGTTTATACAGATAGCGGTTTAAATATTTCCATGTTTATACAGATCGTGGTGTAGATATTTCCATGTTTATACAGATACCGGTGTAGATATTTACATGTTTCTACAGACCGCATTGTAGGTATTTCCATGTTTATAGAGATAGCGGTGTAGATATTTCCATGTTTGTACAGATGGCGATGTTGATGTTTCCATCTATACACAGATTGCCGTGTAGGTATTTCCATGTCTATACACATGGCATTGTAGATATTTCCATGTTTATACAATTGGTGGTGTACATATTTCCATGTTTATACAGATGACTGAATAGGTATTTCAATGTTTTTACAGATGGCATTGTAGATATTTCCATGTTTATAGAGATAGCAGTGTAGATGTTTCCATGTTTATACAGATGGTGGTGTAGATATTTCCATGTTTATGTAGATAGCGGTGTAGATATTTCCATATTTATACAGATAACTGTGTAGATATTTCCATGTTTATACAGATAGCGGTGTAAATATTTCCGTGTTTATACACATGACTGTGAAGGTATTTCCATGTTTATACAGATGGCTTTGTAGATATTTCCATGTTTATATAGATAGCGGTGCAGATATTTCCATGTTTATACAGTTAGCGATGTAAATATTTCCATGTTTATACAGATCGTGGTGTAGATATTTCCATGTTTATAGAGATAGCGAGGTAGATATTTACATGTTTATACAGACCGCAGTGTAGGTATTTCGATGTTTATAGAGATAGCGGTGTAGATATTTCCATGTTTGTACAGATGGCGATGTTGATGTTCCCATCTATACACAGATTGCCGTGTGGGTATTTCCATGTGTATACAGATGAAATTGTAGATATTTCCATGTTTATACAGACGGTGGTGTAGATATTTCCATGATTATACAGATGACTGTATAGGTATTTCCACGTTTTTACAGATGGCATTGTGGATATTTCCATGTTTATAGAGATAGCAGTGTAGATATTTCCATGTTTATACAGATGGCGGTGTAGATATTTCCATGTTTATACAGATAGCGGTGTAGATATTTCCATGTTTATACAGATAGCGGTGTAGATATTTCCATGTTTATACAGACCACGGTGTAGATATTTCCATGTTTATACAGATAGCGGTGCAGATATTTCCATGTTTGTACAGATGGCGGTGTTGATATTTCCATCTATACACAGATGACCGTGTAGATATTTCCACGTTTATACAGATGGCGGCACAGATATTTCTATGTATATGTAGATGGCGGTGTAGATATTTCCATGTTTATACAGATAGCGGTGTAGTTATTTCCATGTTTATATAGATAGCGGTGTAGATATTTCCATGTATATACGCATGGCTGTGTAGATATTTCCATGTTTATACAGATGGTGGTGTAGATATTTCCATGTTTATACAGATCATGGTGTAGACATTTCCATGTTTATACAGATCACGGTGGAGATGTTTCCATGTTTATACAGATCATGGTGTAGATATTTCCATGTTTATAAAGATCGCGGTGTTGATATTACCATGTTTATAGGGATAGCGGTGCAAATATTTCCACATTTATACAGACAGCGGTGTAGTTATTAGCATGTTTATACAGATAGCGGTGTAGATATTTCCATGTTTAAACAGATGTCTGTGTATATATTTCCATGTTTAAACATATGGCGGTGTAGATATTTCCTTGTTTATACAAATAGCGGTATAGTTGTTTCCAAGTTTATACAGAGAGCGGTGTAGACATTTCCATGTTTATACAGAAGACTTTGTAGGTATTTCCATGTTTATACAGATGGCGGTGTAGATATTTCCATGTTTACAGAGATAGCTGTGTAGATATTTCCATGTTTATACAGATAGCGTTGTAGATATTTCCATGTTTATACAGATAGCTGTGTAGATATTTCCATGTTTATACAGATAGCGCTGTAGATATTTCCATGTTCATACAGATGGTGGTGTAGATATTTCCATGTTTATAGAGATTGCGGTGTAGATATTTCTATGTTTGTAGAGATAGCGGTGTAGATATATCCATGTTCATAGAGATAGCAGTGAGGATATTTCCATGTTTATACAGATAGCAGTGTAGATATTTTCATTTTTATTGAGATAGCGGTTTAGATATTTCATATTTATACAGATAGCGGTGTAGTTATTTCCATGTTTATACAGACTGCGGTGAAGATATTTCCGTGTTTATACACATGACTGTGTAGGTATTTCCATGTTTATGCAGATGGCTTTGTAGATATTTCCATCTTTATACAGATAGCGGTGCAGATATTTCCAAGTTTATACAGATAGCGGTGTAAATATTTCCATGTTTATACAGATCGTGGTGTACATATTTCCATGTTTATTGAGATAGCGAGGTAGATATTTACATATTTATACAGACCGCAGTGTAGGTATTTCCATGTTTATAGAGATAGCGGTGTAGATATTTCCATGTTTGTACAGATGGCGATGTTGATGTTTCCATCTATACACAGATTGCCGTGTAGTTGTTTCCATGTGTATACACATGGCATTGTAGATATTTCCATGTTTATACTGATGGTGGTGTAGATATTTCCATGTTTATACAGATGACTGTATAGGTATTTCCACGTTTTTACAGATGGCATTGTGGATATTTCCATGTTTATAGAGATAGCAGTGTAGATATTTCCACGTTTATACAGATGGCGGTGTAGATATTTCCATGTTTATACAGATAGCGGTGTAGATATTTCCATGTTTATATAGATAGCAGTGTAGATATTTCCATGTTTATACAGACCGCGGTGTAGATATTTCCATGTTTATACAGATAGCGGTGCAGATATTTCCATGTTTGTACAGATGGCGGTGTTGATATTTCCATCTATACACAGATGACCGTGTAGATATTTCCATGTGTATACAGATGGCAGCATAGATATTTCTATGGATATGTAGATGGTTATGTAGATACTTCCATGTTTATACAGATCACGGTGTAGATATTTCCATGTTTATACAGATCGTGGTGTAGATATTTCCATGTTTATACAGATCATGGTGTAGATATTTCCATGTTTATAAGGATCGCAGTGTTGATATTACCATGTTTATAGGGATAGCGGTGCAAATATTTCCACATTTATATAGATAGCGGTGTAGTTATTAGCATGTTTATACAGATAGCGGTGTAGATATTTCCATGTATAAACAGATGTCTTTGTATATATTTCCATTTTTAAACAGATGGCGGTGGAGATATTTCCTTGTTTATACAAATAGCGGTGTAGTTATTTCCATGTTTATACAGATAGCGGTGTAGATATTTCCATGTATATACAGATGGCTGTGTAGATATTTCCATGTTTATAGAGATGGCTGTGTAGATATTTCCATGTTTTTACAGATGACTTTGTAGGTATTTCCATGTTAATACAGATGGCTGTGTAGATATTTCCATGTTTATAGAGATAGCTGTGTAGATATTTCCATGTTTATACAGATCGCAGTGTAGATATTTCCATGTTTATACAGATCGCGGTGTAGGTATTTCCATGTTTATACAGATCGCGGTGTTGATATTTCCAGGTTTATACAGATAGCGGTGTAGATATTTCCTTGTTTATATGGATAGCGCTGTAGATATTTCCATGTTCATACAGATGGCGATGTACATTTTACCATGTTTATAGAGATGGCAGTGTAGATATTTCCATGTTTGTAGAGATAGCGGTGTAGATATATCCATGTTCATAGAGATAACAGTGAGGATATTTCCATGTTTATACAGATAGCAGTGTAGATATTTCCATTTTTATAGAGATAGCGGTTTAGATATTTCATATTTATACAGATAGCGGTGTAGATATTTCCATGTTTATACCGATTGCGGTGTAGATATTTCCATGTTTATACACATGACTGTGTAGGTATTTCCATGTTTATACAGATGGCTTTGTAGATATTTCCATGTTTATAGAGATAGCGGTGCAGATATTTCCATGTTTATACAGATAGCGGTGTACATATTTCCATGTTTATACAGATACAGGTGTAGATATTTCCATGCGTATACAGACCGCAGTGTAGGTATTTCCATGTTTATAGAGATAGCGGTGTAGATATTTCCATGTTTGTACAGATGGCGGTGTTGATGTTTGCATCTATACACAGATTGCTGTGTAGGTATTTCCATGTGTATACAGATGGCACTGTAGATATTTCCATGTTTATACAGATGGTGGTGTAGATATTTCCATGTTTATACACATGACTGTATAGGTATTTCCAAGTTTTTACGGATGGCATTGTGGATATTTCCATGTATACAGAGATAGCAGTGCAGATATTTCCATGTTTATACAGATGGCGGTGTAGATATTTCCATGTTTATACAGATAGCGGTGTAGATATTTCCATGTTTATACAGATAGCGGTGTAGATATTTCCATGTTTATATAGATAGCGGTGTAGATATTTCCATGTGAACACGCATGGCTGTGTAGATATTTCCATCTGTATACAGATGGCGGTGTAGATATTTCCATGTTTATACAGATAACTTTGTAGGTATTTCCATGTTTATACAGATGGCGGTGTAGATATTTCGATGTTTATAGAGATAGCAGAGGAGATATTTCCATGTTTATACAGATAGCGGTGAATATATTTCCATGTTTATACTGATCGCGGTGTAGATATTTCCATGTTTATACAGATGGCGGTGTAGATATTTCCATGTTCATAGAGATAGCGGTGTTGATTTTTCCATGTTTATAGAGATAGTTGTGTGGATATTTCCATGTTTATACAGATAGGGGTGTAGATATTTCCATGTTTATAGAGATGGTGGTATAGATATTTCCATGTTTATACAGATCACGGTGTAGATATTTCCATGTTTATACAGATGGCGGTGAAGATATTTCCATGTTTACACAGATCATGGTGTAAATATTTCCATGTTTATACAGATCACGGTGGAGATGTTTCCATGTTTATACAGATCATGGTGTAGATATTTCCATGTTTATACAGATGACGGTGTTGATATTACCATGTTTACAGGGATAGCGGTGCAAATATTTCCACATTTATACAGACAGCGGTGTAGTTATTAGCATGTTTATACAGATAGCGGTGTAGATATTTCCATGTATAAACAGATGTCTGTGTATATATTTCCATGTTTAAACAGATGGCGGTGTAGATATTTCCTTGTTTATACAAATAGCGGTGTAGTTGTTTCCATGTTTATACAGATAGCGGTGTAGATATTTCCATGTATATACAGATGGCTGTGTAGATATTTCCATGTTTATACAGATGGCTGTGTAGATATTTCCATGTTTATACAGAAGACTTTGTAGGTATTTCCATGTTTATAGAGACGGCGGTGTAGATATTTCCATGTTTATAGAGATGGCGGTGTAGATATTTCCATGTTTGTAGAGATGGCGGTGTAGATATTTCCATGTTTGTAGAGATAGCGGTGTAGATATATCCATGTTCATAGAGATAGCAGTGAGGATATTTCCATGTTTATACAGATAGAAGTGTAGATATTTCCATTTTTATAGAGATAGCGGTTTAGATATTTCATATTTATACAGATAGCGGTGTAGATATTTTCATGTTTATACAGATTGCGGTGTAGATATTTCCGTGCTTATACACATGACTGTGTAGGTATTTCCATGTTTATACATATGGCTTTGTAGATATTTCCATGTTTATATAGATAGCGGTGCAGATATTTCCATGTTTATACAGATAGCGGTGTAAATATTTCCATGGTTATACAGATCGTGGTGTAGATATTTCCATGTTTATAGAGATAGCGAGGTAGATATTTACATGTTTATACAGACCGCAGTGTAGGTATATCCATGTTTATAGAGATAGCGGTGTAGATATTTCCATATTTCTACAGATGGCGATGTTGATGTTTCCATCTATACACAGATTGCCGTGTAGGTATTTCCATGTGTATACAGATGGCATTGTAGATATTTCCATGTTTATACAGATGGTGGTGTAGATATTTCCATGTTTATACAGATGACTGTATAGGTATTTCCACGTTTTTACAGATGGCATTGTGAATATTTCCATGTTTATAGAGATAGCAGTGTACATATTTCCATGTTTATACAGATGGCGGTGTAGATATTTCCATGTTTATACCGATAGCGGTGTAGATATTTCCATGTTTATACAGATAGCGGTGTAGATATTTCCATGTTTATACAGACCGCGGTGTAGATATTTCCATGTTTATACAGATAGCGGTGCAGATATTTCCATGTTTGTACACATGGCGTTGTTGATATTTCCATCTATACACAGGTGACCGTGTAGATATTTCCATGTTTATACAGATGGCGGCACATATATTTCTATGGATATGTAGATGGCGGTGTAGATATTTCCATGTTTATACAGATAGCGTTGTAGTTATTTCCATGCTTATATATATAGCGGTGTAGATATTTCCATGTATACACGCATGGTTGTGTAGATATTTCCATGTGTATACAGAGGGCGGTGTAGATATTTCCATGTTTATACAGATAACTTTGTAGGTATTTCCATTTTATACAGATGGCGGTGTAGATATTTCGATGTTTATAGAGGTAGCAGTGGAGATATTTCCATGTTTATACAGATAGCGGTGTAGATATTTCCATGTTTATACTGATCGCAGTGTAGATATTTCCATGTTTATAGAGATGGCAGTGTAAATATTTCCATGTTCATAGAGATAGCGGTGTTGATTTTTCCATGTTTATAGAGATAGCTGTGTGGATATTTCCATGTATATACAGATGGGGTGTAGATATTTCCATGTTTATAGAGATGGCGGTATAGATATTTCCATGTTTATACAGATCACGGTGTAGATATTTCCTTGTTTATACAGATGGCAGTGTAGATATTTCCATGTTTACAAAGATCATGGTGTAGATATTTCCATGTTTATACAGATCACGGTGGAGATGTTTCCATGTTTATATAGATCATGGTGTATATATTTCCATGTTTACACAGATCGCGGTGTTGATATTACCATGTTTAGAGGGATAGCGGTGCAAATATTTCCACATTTATACAGACAGCGGTGTAGTTATTAGCATGTTTATACAGATAGCGGTGTAGATATTTCCATGTATAAACAGATGTCTGTGTATATATTTCCATGTTTAAACAGATGGCGGTGTAGATATTTCCTTGTTTATACAAATAGCGGTGTAGTTTTTTCCATGTTTATACAGATAGCGGTGTAGATATTTCCATGTATATACAGATGGCTGTGTAGATATTTCCATGTTTATACAGATGGCTGTGTAGATATTTCCTTGTTTATACAGAAGACTTTGTAGGTATTTCCATGTTTATACAGATGGCGGTGTAGATATTTCCATGTTTATAGAGATAGATGTGTAGATATTTCCATGTTTATACAGATAGCAGTGTAGATATTTCCATGTTTATACAGATCGCGGTGTAGATATTTCCATGTTTATACAGATCGCTGTGTAGATATTTCCATGTTTATACAGATAGCGCTGTAGATATTTCCATGTTCATACAGATGGCGGTGTAGATATTTCCATGTTTATAGAGATGGCGGTGTAGATATTTCCATGTTTGTAGAGATAGTGGTGTAGATATATCCATGTTCGTAGAGATAGCAGTGAGGATATTTCCATGTTTATACAGATAGCAGTGTAGATATTTCCACTTTTATATAGATAGCGGTTTAGATATTTCATATTTATACAGATAGCGGTGTATATATTTCCATGTATATACAGATGGCTGTGTAGATATTTCCATGTTTATACAGACGGCTGTGTAGATATTTCCATGTTTATACAGATGACTTTGTAGGTATTTCCATGTTTATACAGATGGCTGTGTAGATATATCCATGTTTATAGAGATAGCTGTGTAGATATTTCCATGTTTATACAGATCGCAGTGTAGATATTTCCATGTTTATACAGATCGCGGTGTAGGTATTTCCATGTATATACAGATCACGGTGTAGATATTTCCGTGTTTATACAGATCGCGGTGTAGATATTTCCAGGTTTATACAGATAGCGGTGTAGATATTTCCATGTTTATATGGATAGCGCTGTAGATATTTCCATGTTCATACAGATGGCGATGTGGTTTTTACCATGTTTATAAAGATGGCAGTGTAGATATTTCCATGTTTGTAGAGATAACGGTGTAGATATATCCATGTTCATAGAGATAGCAGTGAGGATATTTCCATGTTTATACAGATAGCAGTGTAGATATTTCCATTTTTACAGAGATAGCGGTTTAGATATTTCATATTTATACAGATAGCGGTGTAGATATTTCCATGTTTATACAGATCGCGGTGTAGATATTTCCATGTTTATACAGAGAACAGTGGAGATATTTCCATGTTTATACACATAGCGGTGTACATATTTCCATGTTTATAGAGACAGCGGTGTAGGTATTTCCATGTTTATACAGATAGCGGTGCAGATATTTCCATGTTTATACAGATTGCGGTGAAGATATTTCCATCTTTCTACAGATGGCATTGTAGATATTTCCATGTTTATACAGATGTTGGTGTAGATATTTCCATGTTTATATAGATGGTGGTGTAGATATTACCATGTTTATACAGATGGCGGTGTAGATATTTCCATGTTTATAGAGACAGCAGTGGAGATATTTCCATGTTTATACAGATAGCGGTGTAGATATTTCCATGTTTATACTGATCGTGGTGTGGATATTTCCCTGTTTATAGAGATGGCGGTGTAGGTATTTCCATGTTTATAGACATAGCGGTGTAGATATTTTCATGTTTATATAGATGGCGTTGTAGTTATTTCCATGTTTATACCGATAGCAGTGTTGGTATTTCCACGTTTATACAGATAGCGATGTAGATATTTCCATGTTTATACAGCTCGCGGTGCAGATATTTATATCTTTATACCGATGGCATTGTAGATATTTCCTTATTCACACTGATGGTGGTGTAGATGTTTCCATGTTTATACAGATGGCGGAGTAGTTAGTTCCATGTTTATGGAGATGGCAGTGTAGATATTTTCATGTGTATAGAGATGGCGGTGTAGATATTTCCATGTTTATAGAGATAGCAGTGTATATATTTACATGTTTATACAGATGGCTGTGTAGATATTTCCATGTGTATACAGATAGGATTGTAGATATTTCCATGTTTATACAGATGACTGTATAGGTATTTCCATGTTTTTACAGATGGCAGTGCAGATATTTCCATGTTTATAGAGATAGCGGTGAAGATATTTCCATGTTTGTACAGATGGTGGTGTATATATTTCCGTGTTTATACACATGGTGGAGTAGATACTTCCATCTCTATAGAGATGGCAGTGTAGATATTTTCATGTTTATAGAGATGGCGGTGTAGATATTTCCATATTTATAGAGATAGCGGTGTAGATATTTCCATCTTTCTACAGATGGCAGTGTAGATATTTCCATGTTTATACAGATGGCGGTGTAGATATTTCCATATTTATACAGATGTCTGTGTAGATATTTCCATGTGTATACAGATGATATTGTAGGTATTTCCATGTTTATACAAATGGTTGTGTAGATATTTCCATGTTTATTCAGATGACTGTGTAGATATTTCCATGTTTTTACAGATGGCAGTGTAGATATTTCAATGTCTATAGAGATGGCGCTGTAGATATTTCCATGTTTATACAGATAACGGTGGAGATATTTCCATGTTTATACAGACAGCAGTGGAGATATTTCAATGTTTATAAACATAGCAGTGAACATATTTCCAAGTTTATACAGACAGCGGTGTAGGTATTTCCATGTTTATACAGATAGCGGTACAGATATTTCCATGTTTATACAGATGCCTATGCAGATAACTCCATATTTATACAGAGGGCTGTGTAGATATTTCTATGTTTATACAGATGGCAGTGTAGATATTTCCATGTTCCTACACATGACTGTGTAGCTATTTCCATGTTTATAAAGATGGCTTTGTAGATATTTCCATGTCTATAGAGATAGCGGTGCAGATATTTCCATGTTTATACAGATAACGGTGTATATATTTCCATGTTTATACAGATCATGGTGTAGATATTTCCATGTTTATACAGATACCGGTGTAGATATTTCCATGTTTATACAGACCGCAGTGTAGATATTTCCATGTTAATAGAGATAGCAGTGTAGACATTTCCAGGTTTGTACAGATGGCGGTGTTGATGTTTGCATCTATATACAGATTGCCGTGTAGGTATTTCCATGTGTATACAGATGGCATTGTAGATATTTCCATGTTTATACAGATGGTTGTGTAGATATTTCCATATTTACACAGATGACTGTATAGGTATTTCCATGTTTATACAGATGGCGGTGTATATATTTGAATGTTTATAGAGATGGCGCTGTAGATATTTCCATGTTTATACAGATAACGGTGGAGATATTTCCATGTTTATACAGACAGCAGTGGAGATATTTCCATGTTTATACACATAGCGGTGTACATATTTCCATGTTTATAGAGACAGCGGTGTAGGTATTTCCATGTTTATACAGATAGCGGTGCAGATATTTCCATGTTTATACAGATTCCTATGCAGATATTTCCATATTTATACAGAGGGCTGTGTAGATATTTTTATGTTTATACAGATGGCAGTGTAGATATTTCCATGTTCCTACACATGACTGTGTAGGCATTTCCATGTTAATACAGATGGCTTTGTAGATATTTCCATGTTTATAGACATAGCGGTGCAGATATTTCCACGTTTACACAGATAGCGGTGTATATATTTCCATGTTTATACTGATCGTGGTGTAGATATTTCCATGTTTATACAGATACCGGTGTAGATATTTCCATGTTTATACAGAACGCAGTGTAGATATTTCCATGTTTATAGAGATAGCAGTGTGGATATTTCCATGTTTGTACAGATGGCGGTGTTGATGTTTCCATGTTTGTAGAGATAACGGTGTTGATAATTCCATATTTATACAGATAACGGAGTAGAAATTTCCATGTTTATACAGATATCGGTGTAAATATTTCCATGTTTATACAGATCACGGCATAGATATTTCCATGTTTATAGAGATAGCGGTGTATATATTTCCATGTTTATACAGAAAGCGCTGTAGATATTTCCACGTTTATACAGACCGCGGTGTAGATATTTCCATCTTTATACAGATAGCGGTGCAGATATTTCCATGTTTGTTCAGATGGCGGTGTTGACATTTCCATCTATACACAGATGACCGTGTAGATATTTCCGTGTTTACAGATGGCAGCGCAGATATTTCTATGGATATGTAGATGGCGGTGTAGATATTTCCATGTATATACAGATAGCGGTGTAGTTATTTCCATGTTTATATAGAGAGCGGAGTAGATATTTCCATGTATGTACACATGGCTGTGTAGATATTTCCATGTTTATTCAGATGGCGTTGTAGATATTTCCATGTTTATACAGATGGCGGTGTAGATATTTCCTAGTTTAAATAGATGGTGGTGTATATATTACAATATTTATACAGATAGCGTTGTAGATATTTCCTTGTTTATACAGATCGTAGTGAAGATATTTCCATGTTTATACAGATCGCGGTGTAGATATTTAGATGTTTATACAGATCGCGGTGTAGATATTTCCATGTTTATACAGATAGCGGTGTAGATATTTCCATGTTTATACAGATAGCGTTGAAGATATTTCCATGTGTATGGAGATAGCGGTGTAGGTATATCCATGTTTATAGACATAGTGGTGTAGATATTTCCATGTTTATATAGATGGCGTTGTAGATATTTCCATGTTTATACCGATAGCGGTGTTGGTATTTCCACGTTTATACAGATAGCGATGTAGATATTTCCATGTTTATACAGCTTGCGGTGCAGATATTTATATCTTTATACAGATGGCATTGTAGATATTTCCTTATTCACACTGATGGTGGTGTAGATGTTTCCATGTTTATACAGATGGCGGAGTAGTTAGGTCCATGTTTATGGAGATGGCAGTGTAAATATTTTCATGTTTATAGAGATTGCGGTGTAGATATTTCCATGTTTATAGAGATACCAGTGTAGATATTTACATGTTTATACAGCTGGCTTTGTAGATATTTCCATGTGTGTACAGATGGCATTGTAGATATTTCCATGTTTATACAGATGACTGAATAGGTATTTCCATGTTTTTACAGATGGCAGTGCAGATATTTCCATGTTTATAGAGATAGCGATGGAGATATTTCCATGTTTGTACCGATGGCGGTGTTGATATTTCCATCTATACACAGATGGCCGTGTAGATATTTCCATGTTTATACAGATGGCGGCGTAGACATTTCCATGGACATGCAGATGGCGGTGTGGATATTTACATGTTTATACAGACAGCGGTGTAGATATTTCCATGTTTACACAGATGGTGGTGTAGATATTTCCGTGTTTATACACATGGCGGAGTAGATACTTCCATCTTTACGGAGATGGCAGTGTAGATATTTTCATGTTTATTGAGATGGCGGTGTAGATATTTCCATATTTATAGAAATAGTGGGGTAGATATTTCCATTTTTCTACAGATCGCATTTTAGATAATTCCAGGTTTATGCAGATGGCCATGTAGATATTTCCATATTTACAGATATCTGTGTAGATATTTCCATGTGTATACAGATGGTATTTTAGGTATTTCCATGTTTATACAGATGATGGTGTAGATATTTCCATGTTTATTCAGATGACTGTGTAGATATTTCCATGTTTTTACAGACGGCTGTGTAGATCTTTCAATGTTTATAGAGATGGCACTGTAGATATTTCCATGTTTATATAGATAGCGGTGGAGGCATTTCCATGTTTATACAGAGAGCAGTGGAGATATTTCCATGTTTATACACATAGCGGTGTACATGTTTCCATGTTTATAGAGACAGCGGTGTAGGTATTTCCAATTTTTATACAGATGGCTTTGCAGATATTTCGTGTCTATAGAGATAGCGGTGCAGATATTTCCATGTTTATACAGATAGCGGTGTATATATTTCCATGTTTATACAGATCTTGGTGTAGATATTTCCATGTTTATACAGATACTGGTGTAGATATTTCCATGTTTATACAGAACGCAGTGTAGATATTTCCATGTTTATAGAGAAAGCAGTGTAGATATTTCCAAGTTTGTACAGATGGCGGTGTTGATGTTTCCATCTATACACAGATTGCTGTGTAGGTATTTCCATGTGTATACAGATGGCATTGTAGATATTTCCATGTTTATACAGATGACTGTATAGGTATTTCCATGTTTTTACAGATGGCAGTGCAGATATTTCCATGTTTATAGAGATAGCGATGGAGATATTTCCATGTTTGTACCGATGGCGGTGTTGATATTTCCATCTATACACAGATGGCCGTGTAGATATTTCCATGTTTATACAGATGGCGGCGTAGACATTTCCATGGACATGCAGATGGCGGTGTGGATATTTACATGTTTATACAGACAGCGGTGTAGATATTTCCATGTTTACACAGATGGTGGTGTAGATATTTCCGTGTTTATACACATGGCGGAGTAGATACTTCCATCTTTACGGAGATGGCAGTGTAGATATTTTCATGTTTATAGAGATGGCGGTGTAGATATTTCCATATTTATAGAGATAGCGGGGTAGATATTTCCATCTTTCTACAGATGGCAGTTTAGATAATTCCAGGTTTATGCAGATGGCCATGTAGATATTTCCATATTTACAGATATCTGTGTAGATATTTCCATGTGTATACAGATGGTATTTTTGGTATTTCCATGTTTATACAGATGGTGGTGTAGATATTTCCATGTTTATTCAGATGACTGTGTAGATATTTCCATGTTTTTACAGACGGCTGTGTAGATCTTTCAATGTTTATAGAGATGGCACTGTAGATATTTCCATGTTTATATAGATAACGGTGGAGGCATTTCCATGTTTATACAGAGAGCAGTGGAGATATTTCCATGTTTATAAACATAGCGGTGTACATGTTTCCATGTTTATAGAGACAGCGGTGTAGGTATTTCCAATTTTTATACAGATGGCTTTGCAGATATTTCGTGTCTATAGAGATAGCGGTGCAGATATTTCCATGTTTATACAGATAGCGGTGTATATATTTCCATGTTTATACAGATCGTGGTGTAGATATTTCCATGTTTATACAGATACCGGTGTAGATATTTCCATGTTTATACAGAACGCAGTGTAGATATTTCCATGTTTATAGAGAAAGCAGTGTAGATATTTCCAAGTTTGTACAGATGGCGGTGTTGATGTTTCCATCTATACACAGATTGCTGTGTAGGTATTTCCATGTGTATACAGATGGCATTGTAGATATTTCCATGTTTATACAGATGGTAGTGTAGATATTTCCATGTTTACACAGATGACTGTACAGCTATTACCATGTTTATACCGATGGCGGTGTAGATATTTCCATGTTTATAGAGATAGCGGTGTAGATATTTCCATATTTATACAGATAACGGTGTAGAAATTTCCATGTTTATACAGATAGCGGTGTAAATATTTCCATGTTTATACAGATCACGTTGTAGATATTTCCATGTTTATAGAGATAGCGGTGTAGATATTTCCATGTTTATTCAGATAGCGGTTTAGATATTTCCATGTCTATACAGACCGCGGTGTAGATATTTCCATGTTTATACAGATAGCAGTGCAGATATTTCCATGTTTGTACAGGTGGTGGTGTTGATATTTCCAACTATACACAGATGACCGTGTAGATATTTCCATGTTTATACAGATGGCAGCGCAGATATTTCCATGGATATGTACATGGCGGTGTAGATATTTCCATGTTTGCACAGATAGCGGTGAAGTTATTTCCATGTTTATATAGATAGCGGTGTAGATATTTCTATGTATGTACACATGGTTGTGTAGGTATTTCCATGTTTATACAGATGGCGGTGTAGATATTTCCATGTTTATACAGATAACTTTTTTAAGTATTTCGATGTTTATACAGATGGCGGTGTAGATATTTCCATGTTTATACTGATCGTGGTGTAGATATTTCCATGTTGATAGAGATGGAGGTGTAGATATTTCCATGTTCATAGAGTTAGCGGTGTTGATTTTTCCATGTTTATAGAGATAGCGGTGTGGATATTTCCATGTTTATGCAGATAGGGGTGTAGATATTTCCATGTTTATAGAGATGGCTGTGTAGATATTTCCATGTGTATACAGAACACGGTGTAGATATTTTCTTGTTTATACAAATAGCGGTGTAGATATTTCCATGTTTATACAAATAGCGGTGTAGATATTTCCATGTATATACAGATGGCTGTTTAGATATCTCCATGTTTATACAGATGGCTGTGTAGATATTTCCATGTTTATACAGATGACTTTGTAGGTGTTTCCATGTTTATACAGATGGCGGTGTAGATATTTCCATGTATGTATAGATGGCGGTGTAGATATTTCCATGTTTATACAGATCGCGGTGTAGATATTTCCATGTTTATACAGATAGCGGTGTAGATATTTCCATCTTTTTACATATATCGGTGTAGATATTTCCATGTTTACACAGATTGCGGTGTAGATATTTCTATCTTTCTACGCATGGTATTGTAGATATTTCCATGTTTATACAGACGGCGGTGTAGATATTTCCATGTTTATATAGATTGTGGTGTAGATATTACCATGTTTATACAGATAGCGGTGTAGATATTTCCACGTTTATACAGATCGTGGTGAAGATGATTCCATGTTTATACAGATCGTGGTGTAGATATTTACATGTTTATACAGATCGCAGTGTAGATATTTCCATGTTTATACAGATAGCGGTGTAGATATTTCCATGTTTATACAGATAGCGGTGTAGATATTTCCATGTTTATAGAGATAGCTGTGTACGTATTTCCATGTTTATACTCATAGTGGTGTAGATATTTCCATGTTTATATAGATGGCGTTGTAGATGTTTCCATGTTTATACCGATAGCGGTGTTGGTATTTCCACGTTTATACAGATAGCGATGTAGATATTTCCATGTTTATACAGCTCGCGGTGCAGATATTTATATCTTTATACAGATGGCATTGTAGATATTTCCTTATTCACACAGATGGCGGTGTAGGTGTTTCCAGGTTTATACAGATGGCGAAGTATTTAGTTCCATGTTTATAGAGATGGCAGTGTAGATATTTTCATGTTTATAGAGATGGCGGTGTAGATATTTCCATGTTTATACAGATACCAGTGTAGATAATTACATGTCTATACAGATGGCTGTGTAGATATTTCCATGTGTGTACAGATTGCATTGTAGATATTTCCATGTTTATACAGATGACTGTATAGGTATATCCATGTTTTTACAGATGGCAGTGCAGATATTTCCATGTTTATAGAGATAGCGATGTAGATATTTCCATGTTTGTACAGATGGCGGTGTTGATATTTCCATCTATACACAGATGGCCGTGTAGATATTTCCATGTTTATACAGATGGCGGCGTAGATATTTCCATGGACATTCAGATGCCGGTGTAGTTATTTCCATGTTTATACAGATAGCGGTGCAGATATTTCCATGTTTACAGAGATGCCTATGCAGATGTTTCCATATTTATACAGAGGGCAGTGTAGATATTTCTGTGTTTATACAGATGGCAGTGTAGATATTTAAATATTCCGACACACGACTGTGTAGGTATTTCCATGTTTATACAGATGTCTTTGTAGATATTTCCATGTTTATAGAGATAGCGGTGCGGATATTTCCATGTTTATACAGATAGCGTTGTATATATTTCCATGTTTATACAGATCATGGTGTAGATATTTCCATGTTTATACAGATACCGGTGTAGATATTTCCATGTTTATACAGACCGCAGTGTAGATATTTCCATGTTTATAGTGATAGCAGTGTAGATATTTCCATGTTTCTACAGATGGCGGTGTTGATGTTTCCAACTATACACAGATTGCCGTGTAGGTATTTCCATGTGTATACAGATGGCATTGTAGATATTTCCATGTTTATACAGATGGTGGTGTAGATATTTCCATGTTTACACAGACGACTTTATATGTATTTCCATGTTTATACAGATGGCGGTGTAGATACTTCCATGTTTATAGAGATAGCGGTGTAGATATTTCCATATTTGTACAGATAACGGTGTAGAAATTTCCATTTTTATACAGATAGCGGTGTAAATATTTCCATGTTTATACAGATCACAGTGTAGATATTTCCATGTTTATACACATAGCGGTGTAGATATTTCCATGTTTATACACATAGCGGTGTAGGTTTTTTCATGTTCATACAGACCGCGGTGTAGATATTTCCATGTTTATACAGATAACGGTGCAGATATTTCCATATTTCTACAGATGGCGGTGTAGATATTTCGATGTTTATAGAGATAGCAGTGGAGATATTTCCAAGTTTATACAGATAGCGGTGTAGATATTTCCATGTTTATACTGATCGTTGTATAGATATATCCATGTTTATAGAGATGGCGGTGTAGATATTTCCATGTTCATAGAGATAGCGGTGTTGATTTTTCCATGTTTATAGATATAGCGGTGTGGATATTTCCATGTTTATAGAGATAGTGGTGTAGATAATTCGATCTTTTTACAGATATCGGTGTAGATATTTCCATGTTTACACAGATTGCGGTGTAGATATTTCCATCCTTCTACAGATGGCATTGTAAATATTTCCATGTTTATACAGATGTCGGTGTAGATATTTCCATGTTTCTACAGATGGCGGTGTAGGTATTTCCATGGACATGCAGATGGCGGTGTAGATATTTCCATGTTTATACAGATAGCGGTGTAGATATTTCCATGTTTACACAGATGGTGGTGTAGATATTTCCGTGTTTATACACATGGCGGAGTAGATACTTCCATCTTTATGGAGCTGGCAGTGTAGATATTTTCACGTTTATAGAGATGGCGGGGTAGATATGTCCATATTTACAGAGATAGCGGTGTAGATATTTCCATCTTTCTACAGATGGCAGTGTAGATATTTCCATGTTTATACAGAATACGGTGTAGATATTTCCATATTTATACAGATAACTGTGTAGATATTTCCATGTGTATACAGATGGTATTGTAGGTATTTCCGTGTTTATACAGACGGTGGTGTAGATATTCCCATGTTTATTCAGATGACTGTGTAGCTATTTCCATGCGTTTACAGATGGCAGTGTAGATATTTCAATGTTTATAGAGATGGCGCTTTAGATATTTCCATGTTTATGCAGATAACGGTGTAGATATTTCCATGTTTATACAGAGAGCAGTGGAGATATTTCCATGTTTATACACATAGCGGTGTACATATTTCCATGTTTATAGAGACAGCGGTGTAGGTATTTCCATGTTTATACAGATAGCGGTGCAGATATTTCCATGTTTATACAGATTGCGGTGTAGATATTTCCATCTTTCTACAGATGGCATTGTAGATATTTCCATGTTTATACAGATGTCGGTGTAGATATTTCCATGTTTATATAGATGGTGGTGTAGATATTACCATGTTTATACAGATGGCGGTGTAGATATTTCCATGTTTATACAGATCGTGGTGAAGATATTTCCATGTTTATACAGATCGCGGTGTAGATATTTCCATGTTTATACAGATCGCGGTGTAGATATTTCCATGTTTATACAGATAGCGGTGCAGATATTTCCATGTTTATACAGATAGCGGTGTAGATATTTCCATGTTTATAGAGATAGCGAGGTAGGTATTTCCATGTTTATAGACATAGCGTTGTAGATATTTCCATGTTTATATAGATGGCGTTGTAGGTATTTCCATGTTTATACCGATAGCGGTGTTGATATTTCCACGTTTATACAGATAGCGTTGTAGATATTTCCATGTTTATACAGCTAGTGGTGCAGATATTTATATCTTTATACAGATGGCATTGTAGATATTTCCTTGTTCACACAGATGGCGGTTTAGATGTTTCCATGTTTATACAGATGGCGGAGTAATTAGTTCCATGTTTATGGAGATGGCAGTGTAGATATTTTCATGTTTATAGAGATGGCGGTGTAGATATTTCCATGTTTATAGAGATAGCAGTGTAGATATTTACATGTTTATACAGATGGTTGTGTAGATATTACCATGTGTATACAGATGGCATTGTAGATATTTCCATGTTTATAGAGATGACTGTATAGGTATTTCCATGTTTTTACAGATGGCAGTGCAGATATTTCCATGTTTATAGAGATAGCAGTGTAGAAGTTTCCATGTTTGTACAGATGGCGGTGCTGATATTTCCATCTATACGCAGATGGCCGTGTAGATATTTCCATGTTTATAGAGATGGCGGTGTAGGTATTTGCATGGACATGCAGATGGCGGTGTAGATATTTCCATGTTTATACAGATAGCGGTGAAGATATTTCCATGTTTACACAGATGGTGGTGTAGATATTTCCGTGTTTATACACATGGCGGAGTAGATACTTCCATCTTTATGGAGATGGCAGTGTAGTTATTTTCACGTTTATAGAGATGGCGGGGTAGATATGTCCATATTTATAGAGATAGCGGTGTAGATATTTCCATCTTTCTACAGATGGCAGTGTAGATATTTCCATGTTTATACAGAATACGGTGTAGATATTTCCATATTTATACAGATAACTGTGTAGATATTTCCGTGTGTATACAGATGGTATTGTAGGTATTTCCGTGTTTATACAGACGGTGGTGTAGATATTTCCATGTTTATTCAGATGACTGTGTAGCTATTTCCATGCGTTTACAGATGGCAGTGTAGATATTTCAATGTTTATAGAGATGGCGCTTTAGATATTTCCATGTTTATGCAGATAACGGTGGAGATATTTCCATGTTTATACAGAGAGCAGTGGAGATATTTCCATGTTTATACACATAGCGGTGTACATATTTCCATGTTTATAGAGACAGCGGTGTAGGTATTTCCATGTTTATACAGATAGCGGTGCAGATATTTCCATGTTTATACAGATTGCGGTGTAGATATTTCCATCTTTCTACAGATGGCATTGTAGATATTTCCATGTTTATACAGATGTCGGTGTAGATATTTCCATGTTTATATAGATGGTGGTGTAGATATTACCATGTTTATACAGATGGCGGTGTAGATATTTCCATGTTTATAGAGATCGTGGTGAAGATATTTCCATGTTTATACAGATCGCGGTGTAGATATTTCCATGTTTATACAGATCGCGGTGTAGATATTTCCATGTTTATACAGATAGCGGTGCAGATATTTCCATGTTTATACAGATAGCGGTGTAGATATTTCCATGTTTATAGAGATAGCGAGGTAGGTATTTCCATGTTTATAGACATAGCGTTGTAGATATTTCCATGTTTATATAGATGGCGTTGTAGGTATTTCCATGTTTATACCGATAGCGGTGTTGATATTTCCACGTTTATACAGATAACGTTGTAGATATTTCCATGTTTATACAGCTAGTGGTGCAGATATTTATATCTTTATACAGATGGCATTGTAGATATTTCCTTGTTCACACAGATGGCGGTTTAGATGTTTCCATGTTTATACAGATGGTGGAGTAATTAGTTCCATGTTTATGGAGATGGCAGTGTAGATATTTTCATGTTTATAGAGATGGCGGTGTAGATATTTCCATGTTTATAGAGATAGCAGTGTAGATATTTACATGTTTATACAGATGGTTGTGTAGATATTACCATGTGTATACAGATGGCATTGTAGATATTTCCATGTTTATACAGATGACTGTATAGGTATTTCCATGTTTTTACAGATGGCAGTGCAGATATTTCCATGTTTATAGAGATAGCAGTGTAGAAGTTTCCATGTTTGTACAGATGGCGGTGCTGATATTTCCATCTATACGCAGATGGCCGTGTAGATATTTCCATGTTTATAGAGATGGCGGTGTAGGTATTTGCATGGACATGCAGATGGCGGTGTAGATATTTCCATGTTTATACAGATAGCGGTGTAGATATTTCCATGTTTACACAGATGGTGGTGTAGATATTTCCGTGTTTATACACATGGCGGAGTAGATACTTCCATCTTTATGGAGATGGCAGTGTAGTTATTTTCACGTTTATAGAGATGGCGGGGTAGATATGTCCATATTTATAGAGATAGCGGTGTAGATATTTCCATCTTTCTACAGATGGCAGTGTAGATATTTCCATGTTTATACAGAATACGGTGTAGATATTTCCATATTTATACAGATAACTGTGTAGATATTTCCGTGTGTATACAGATGGTATTGTAGGTATTTCCGTGTTTATACAGACGGTGGTGTAGATATTTCCATGTTTATTCAGATGACTGTGTAGCTATTTCCATGCGTTTACAGATGGCAGTGTAGATATTTCAATGTTTATAGAGATGGCGCTTTAGATATTTCCATGTTTATGCAGATAACGGTGGAGATATTTCCATGTTTATACAGAGAGCAGTGGAGATATTTCCATGTTTATACACATAGCGGTGTACATATTTCCATGTTTATAGAGACAGCGGTGTAGGTATTTCCATGTTTATACAGATAGCGGTGCAGATATTTCCATGTTTATACAGATTGCGGTGTAGATATTTCCATCTTTCTACAGATGGCATTGTAGATATTTCCATGTTTATACAGATGTCAGTGTAGATATTTCCATGTTTATATAGATGGTGGTGTAGATATTACCATGTTTATACAGATGGCGGTGTGGATATTTCCCTGTTTATACAGATCGTGGTGAAGATATTTCCATGTTTATACAGATCGCGGTGTAGATATTTCCATGTTTATACAGATCGCGGTGTAGATATTTCCATGTTTATACAGATAGCGGTGCAGATATTTCCATGTTTATACAGATAGCGGTGTAGATATTTCCATGTTTATAGAGATAGCGAGGTAGGTATTTCCATGTTTATAGACATAGCGTTGTAGATATTTCCATGTTTATATAGATGGCGTTGTAGGTATTTCCATGTTTATACCGATAGCGGTGTTGATATTTCCACGTTTATACAGATAGCGTTGTAGATATTTCCATGTTTATACAGCTAGTGGTGCAGATATTTATATCTTTATACAGATGGCATTGTAGATATTTCCTTGTTCACACAGATGGCGGTTTAGATGTTTCCATGTTTATACAGATGGCGGAGTAATTAGTTCCATGTTTATGGAGATGGCAGTGTAGATATTTTCATGTTTATAGAGATGGCGGTGTAGATATTTCCATGTTTATAGAGATAGCAGTGTAGATATTTACATGTTTATACAGATGGTTGTGTAGATATTACCATGTGTATACAGATGGCATTGTAGATATTTCCATGTTTATACAGATGACTTTATAGGTATTTCCATGTTTTTACAGATGGCAGTGCAGATATTTCCATGTTTATAGAGATAGCAGTGTAGAAGTTTCCATGTTTGTACAGATGGCGGTGCTGATATTTCCATCTATACGCAGATGGCCGTGTAGATATTTCCATGTTTATAGAGATGGCGGTGTAGGTATTTGCATGGACATGCAGATGGCGGTGTAGATATTTCCATGTTTATACAGATAGCGGTGTAGATATTTCCATGTTTACACAGATGGTGGTGTAGATATTTCCGTGTTTATACACATGGCGGAGTAGATACTTCCATCTTTATGGAGATGGCAGTGTAGTTATTTTCACGTTTATAGAGATGGCGGGGTAGATATGTCCATATTTATAGAGATAGCGGTGTAGATATTTCCATCTTTCTACAGATGGCAGTGTAGATATTTCCATGTTTATACAGAATACGGTGTAGATATTTCCATATTTATACAGATAACTGTGTAGATATTTCCGTGTGTATACAGATGGTATTGTAGGTATTTCCGTGTTTATACAGACGGTGGTGTAGATATTTCCATGTTTATTCAGATGACTGTGTAGCTATTTCCATGCGTTTACAGATGGCAGTGTAGATATTTCAATGTTTATAGAGATGGCGCTTTAGATATTTCCATGTTTATGCAGATAACGGTGGAGATATTTCCATGTTTATACAGAGAGCAGTGGAGATATTTCCATGTTTATACACATAGCGGTGTACATATTTCCATGTTTATAGAGACAGCGGTGTAGGTATTTCCATGTTTATACAGATAGCGGTGCAGATATTTCCATGTTTATACAGATGCCTATGCAGATATTTCCATATTTATACAGAGGGCTGTGTAGATATTTCTATGTTTATACAGATGGCAGTGTAGATATTTAAATGTTCCTACACATGACTGTGTAGGTATTTCCATGTTTATACAGATGTCTTTGTAGATATTTCCATGTTTATAGAGATAGTGGTGCAGATATTTCCATGTTTATACACATAGCGGTGTATATATTTCCATGTTTACACAGATCGTGGTGTAGATATTTCCATGTTTATACAGATAACGGTGTAGATATTTCCATGTTTACACAGACCGCATTGTAGATATTTCCATGTTTATAGAGATAGCAGTGTAGATATTTCCATGTTTGTACAGATGGTGGTGTTGATGTTTCCATCAATACACAGATTGCCGTGTTGGTATTTCCATGTGTATTCAGATGGCATTGTAGATATTTCCATGTTTATACAGATGGTAGTGTTGATATTTTCATGTTTACACAGATGACTGTATAGGGGTTTCCATGTTTATACAGATGGCGGTGTAGATATTTCCATATTTATACAGATAACGGTGTAGAAATTTCCATGTTTATACAGATAGCGCTGTAAATATTTCCATGTTTATACAGATCACGGTGTAGATATTTCCATGTTTATAGAGATAGCGATGTAGATATTTCCATGTTTATACAGATATCGGAGTAGATATTTCCATGTTTATACAGACCGCGGTGTAGATATTTCCTTGTTTATACAGACAGCGGTACAGATATTTCCATGTTGGAAAGATGGCGGTGTTGATATTTCCATCTATACACAGATGACCGTGAAGATATTTCCATGTTTATACAGATGTCGGCGAAGATATTTCTATGGATATGTAGATGGTGGTGTAGATATTTCCATGTATATACAGATAGCGCTGTACTTATTTCCATGTTTATATAGACAGCGGTGTAGATATTTCCATGTATATACACATGGCTTGTAGATATTTCCATGTTTATACAGATGGCGGTGTAGATATTTCCATGTTTATACAGATAACTTTGTAAGTATTTCCATGTTTATACATATGGCGGTGTAGATATTTCGATGTTTATAGAGATAGCAGTGGAGATATTTCCATGTTTATACAGATAGCGGTGTAGATATTTCCATGTTTATACTGATCGCGGTGTAGATATTTCCATGTTTATAGAGATGGCGGTGTAGATATTTCCATGTTCATAGAGATAGCGGTGTTGATTTTTCCATGTTTATAGAGATAGCTGTGTGGATATTTCCATGTTTATACAGATAGGGGTGTAGATATTTCCATGTTTATAGAGATGGCAGTGTAGATACTTCCATGTTTATGCAGACAGGGGTGTAGATATTTCCATGTTTATAGAGATGGCAGTGTAGATATTTCCATGATTATACAGATCACGGTGTAGATATTTCCATGTTTATACAGAACGCTGTGTAGATATTCCCATGTTTATACAGATAACGGTGTAGATATTTCCATGTTTACACAGACCGCATTGTAGATATTTCCATGTTTATAGAGATAGCAGTGTAGATATTTCCATGTTTGTACAGATGGTGGTGTTGATGTTTCCATCAATACACAGATTGCCGTGTTGGTATTTCCATGTGTATTCAGATGGCATTGTAGATATTTCCATGTTTATACAGATGGTAGTGTTGATATTTTCATGTTTACACAGATGACTGTATAGGGGTTTCCATGTTTATACAGATGGCGGTGTAGATATTTCCATATTTATACAGATAACGGTGTAGAAATTTCCATGTTTATACAGATAGCGCTGTAAATATTTCCATGTTTATACAGATCACGGTGTAGATATTTCCATGTTTATAGAGATAGCGATGTAGATATTTCCATGTTTATACAGATATCGGAGTAGATATTTCCATGTTTATACAGACCGCGGTGTAGATATTTCCTTGTTTATACAGACAGCGGTGCAGATATTTCCATGTTGGAAAGATGGCGGTGTTGATATTTCCATCTATACACAGATGACCGTGAAGATATTTCCATGTTTATACAGATGTCGGCGAAGATATTTCTATGGATATGTAGATGGTGGTGTAGATATTTCCATGTATATACAGATAGCGCTGTACTTATTTCCATGTTTATATAGACAGTGGTGTAGATATTTCCATGTATATACACATGGCTTGTAGATATTTCCATGTTTATACAGATGGCGGTGTAGATATTTCCATGTTTATACAGATAACTTTGTAAGTATTTCCATGTTTATACATATGGCGGTGTAGATATTTCGATGTTTATAGAGATAGCAGTGGAGATATTTCCATGTTTATACAGATAGCGGTGTAGATATTTCCATGTTTATACTGATCGCGGTGTAGATATTTCCATGTTTATAGAGATGGCGGTGTAGATATTTCCATGTTCATAGAGATAGCGGTGTTGATTTTTCCATGTTTATAGAGATAGCTGTGTGGATATTTCCATGTTTATACAGATAGGGGTGTAGATATTTCCATGTTTATAGAGATGGCAGTGTAGATACTTCCATGTTTATGCAGACAGGGGTGTAGATATTTCCATGTTTATAGAGATGGCAGTGTAGATATTTCCATGATTATACAGATCACGGTGTAGATATTTCCATGTTTATACAGAACGCTGTGTAGATATTCCCATGTTTATACAGATCATGTTGTAGATATTTCCATGTTTATACAGATCGCGTTTTTGATATTACCATGTTAATAGGGATAGAGGTGCAAATATTTCCACATTTATACAGATAGCGGTGTAGTTATTAGCATGTTCATACAGATAGCGGAGTAGATATTTCCATGTATAAACAGATGTCTGTGTATATATTTCCATGTTTAAACAGATGGTGGTGTAGATATTTCCTTGATTATACAAATAGCGGTGTAGTTATTTCCAAGTTTATACAGATAGCGGAGTAGATATTTCCATGTATATACAGATGGCTGTGTAGATATTTCCATATCTATACAGATGGCTGTGTAGATATTTCCATGTTTGTACAGATGACTTTGTAGGTATTACCATGTTTATACAGATGGCGGTGTAGGTATTTCCATGTTTATAGAGATAGCTGTGTAGATATTTCCATGTTTATACAGATAGCGGTGTCGATATTTCCATGTTTATACAGATCGCGGTGTAGATATTTCCATGTTTATACAGACAGCAGTGGAGATATTTCCATGTTTATTCACATAGCGGTGTACATATTTCCATGTTTATAGAGACAGCGGTGTAGGTATTTCCAAGTTTATACAGATAGCGTTGCAGATAATTCCATGTTTATACAGATGCCTATGCAGATATTTCCATATTTATACAGAGGGCTGTGTAGATATTTCCATGTTTATACAGATGGCAGTGTAGATATTTCCATGTTCCTACACATGACTGTGTAGGTATTTCCATGTTTATACAGATGGCTTTGTAGATATTTCCAGGTTTATAGAGATAGCGGTGTAGATATTTCCATGTTTATACAGATAGCGGTGTAGATATTTCCATGTTTATACAGACCGCGGTGGTGATATTTCCATATTTATACAGATAGCGGTGCAGATATTTCCATGTTTGTACAGATGGCGGTGTTGATATTTCCATCTATACACAGATGACCATGTAGATATTTCCATGTTTATACAGATGGCGGCACAGATATTTCTATGGATATGTAGATGGCAGTGTAGATATTTCCATGTTTATACAGATACCGGTGTAGATATTTCCATGTTTATACAGACCGCAGTGTAGTTATTTCCATGTTAATAGAGATAGCAGTGTAGACATTTCCAGGTTTGTACAGATGGCGGTGTTGATGTTTGCATCTATACACAGATTGCCGTGTAGGTATTTCCATGTGTATACAGATGGCATTGTAGATATTTCCATGTTTATACAGATGGTGGTGTAGATATTTCCATGTTTATACAGATGGTGGTGTAGATATTTCCATGTTTACATAGATGACTTTATAGGTATTTCCATGTTTATACTGTTGGCGTTGTAGTTATTTCCATGTTTATAGAGATAGCGGTGTAAATATTTCCATATTTATACAGATAACGGTGTAGAAATTTCCATGTTTATACAGATAGTGGTGTAAATATTTCCATGTTTATACACATCACGGTGTAGATATTTCCATGTTTATAGAGACAGCGGTGTAGATATTTACATGTTTATACGGATAGCGGTATAGATATTTCCATGTTTATTCAGACCGCGGTGTAGGTATTTCCATGTTTATACAGATAGCGATGCAGATATTTCCATGTTTGTACAGATGGCGGTGTTGATATTTCCATCTATACACAAATGACCGTGAAGATATTTCCACGTTTATACAGATGGCGGTGCAGATATTTCCATGGATATGTAGATGGCGGTGTAGATATTTCCAAGTTTATACAGATAGCGATGTAGTTATTACCATGTTTATATAGATAGCGGTGTAGATATTTCCATGTATATACACATGGCTCTGTAGATATTTCCATGTTTATACAGATGGCGGTGTAGATATTCCCATGTTTATACAGATAACTTTGTAAGTATTTCCATGTTTATACAGATGGTGGTGTAGATATTTCGATGTTTATAGAGATAGCAGTGGAGATATTTCCATGTTTATACAGATAGCGGTGTAGATATTTCCATGTTTATACTGATTGTGGTGTAGATATTTCCATGTTTATAGAGATGGCGGTGTACATATTTCCATGTTCATAGAGATAGCGGTGTTGATTTTTCCATGTTTATAGAGATAGCGATGTGGATATTTCCATGTTTATACAGATAGGGGTGTAGATATTTCCATGTTTTTACAGATATCGGTGTCGAAATTTCCATGTTTACACAGATTGCGTTGTAGATATTTCCGTCTTTCTTCAGATGGCATTGTAGATATTTCCATGTTTATACAGATGGCGTTGTAGATATTTCCATGTTTATAAAGATGGTGGTGTAGATATTACCATGTATATACAGAAAGCGGTGTTGATATTTGCATGTTTATACTGATCGTGGTGGAGATATTTCCATGTTTATACAGATCGCGGTTTAGATATTTCCATGTTTATACAGATCGCGGTGTAGATATTTCCATGTTTATACAGATAGCGGTGTAGGTATTTCCATGTTTATACAGATAGTGTTGTAGATATTTCCATGTTTATAGAGATAGCAGTGTAGGTATTTCCATGTTTATAGACATAGCGGTGTAGATAATTCTGTGTTTATATAGATGGCGTTGTAGACATTTCCATGTTTATACCGCTAGCGGTGTTGGTATTTCCAAGTTTATACAGAGAGCGATGTAGATATTTCCATGTTTATACAGTTTGCGGTGCAGATATTTATATGTTTATACAGATGGCATTGTAGATATTTCCTTATTCACACAGATGGCGGTGTAGATGTTTCCATGTTTATACAGATGGCGGAGTAGTTAGTTTCATGTTTATGGAGATGGCAGTGTAGATATTTCCATGTTTATAGAGATGGCGGTGTAGATATTTCCATGTTTATAGAGATAGCACTGTAGATATTTACATGTTTATACAGATGGCTGTGTAGATATTTCCATGTGTATACAGATGGCATTGTTGATATTTCCATGTTTATAAAGATGACTGTATAGTTATTTCCATGTTTTTACAGATGGCAGTGCAGATATTTCCATGTTTATAGAGATAGCGGTGTACATATTTCCATGTTTGTACAAATGGCGGTGCTGATATTTCCATCTATACACAGATGGCCGTGTAGATATTTCCATGTTTATACAGATGGCGGCGTAGATATTTCCATGGACATGCAGATGGCGGTGTAGATATTTCCATGTTTATACAGATAGCGGTGTAGATATTTCCATGTTTACACAGATGGTGGTGTAGATATTTCCGTGTTTATACACATGGCGGAGTAGATACTTCCATCTTTATGGAGATGGCAGTGTAGATATTTTCATGTTTATAGAGATGGCGGTGTAGATATTTCCATATTTATAGAGATAGCAGTGTAGATATTTCCATCTTTCTACAGATGGCGGTGTAGATATTTCCATGTTTATACAGATGGCGGTGTAGATATTTCCATGTTTATACAGATGGCAGTGTAGATATTTCAATATTTATACAGATGTCTGTGTAAATATTTCCATGTGTATACAGATGGTATTGTAGGTATTTCCATGTCTATACAGATGGTGGTGTAGATGTTTCCATGTTTATTCAGATGACTGTGTAGATATTTCCATGCTTTTACAGATGGCAGTTTAGATATTTCAATGTTTACAGAGATGGCGCTGTAGATATTTCCATGTTTATACAGAAAACGGTGGAGATATTTCCATGTTTCTACAGAGAGCAGTGGAGATATTTCCATGTTTATACTCATAGCGGTGTACATATTTCCATGTTTATAGAGACAGCGTTGTAGGTATTTCCATGTTTATACAGATAGCGGTGCAGATGTTTCAATGTTTATACAGATGCCTATGCAGATATTTCCATATTTATACAGAGGGCTGTGTAGATATTTCTATGTTTATACAGATGGCAGTGTAGATATTTAAATGTTCCTACACATGACTGTGTAGGTATTTCCATGTTTATACACTTGTCTTCATAGATATCTCCATGTTTATAGAGATAGCGGTGCAGATATTTCCATGTTTATACAGATCGTGGTGTAGATATTTCCATGTTTATACAGACACCGTTGTAGATATTTCCATGTTTATACAAATAGCAGTGTAGATATTTCCATGTTTGTACAGATGGCGCTGTTGGTGTTTCCATCTATACACAGATTGCCGTGTAGGTATTTCCATGTGTATACAGTTGGCATTGTAGATATTTCCATGTTTATACAGATGGTGGTGTAGATATTTCCATGTTTATACTGATGACTGTATAGGTATTTCCATGTTTTTACAGATGGCATTGTAGGCATTTCCATGTTTATACAGATAGCAGTGTAGGTATTTCCATGTTTATACGGATGGCGGTGTAGATATTTCCATGTTTATAGAGATAGCGGTGTAGATATTTCCATATTTATACAGATAACGGTGCAGATATTTCCATGTTTATGCAGATAGCAGTGTAAATATTTCCATGTATATAGAGATCACGGTGTAGATGTTTCCAGGTTTATAGAGATAGCAGTGTAGATATTTCCATGTTTATACAGATGGCAGTGTAGTTTTTTCCATGTTCCTACACATGACTGTGTAGGTATTTCCATGTTTATACAGATGGCTTTGTAGATATATCCGTGTTTATAGAGATAGCGGTGTAGATATTTCCATGTTTATACAGAAAGCGGTGTAAATATTTCCATGTTTATACAGATCGTGGTGTAGATATTTCCATGTTTATACAGATACCGGTGTAGAAATTTCCATGTTTATACAGACCACAGTGTAGATATCTCCATGTTTATACAGATAGCGGTGTAGATATTTCCATGTTTGTACAGATGGCGATGTTGTTGTTTCCATCTATACACAGATTGCGTTGTAGGTATTTCCATGTGTATACAGATGGCATTGTAGATATTTCCATGTTTATACAGATGGTGGTGTAGATATTTCCATGTTTATACTGATGACTGTATAGGTATTTCCATGTTTTCACAGATGGCATTGTAGATATTTCCATGTTTATAGAGATAGCAGTGTAGATATTTCCATGTTTATACAGACCGCGGTGTAGTTATTTCCATGTTTATACAGATAGCGGTGAAGATATTTCCATGTTTGTACAGATGGCGGTGTTGATATATCCATCTATACACAGATGACCGTGTAGATAATTCCATGTTTATACAGAAGGAGGTGCAGATATTTCCATGGATATGTAGAAGGCGGTGTAGATATTTCCATGTTTATACAGATAGCGGTGTAGATATTTCCATGTATATACAAATTGCTGTGTAGATATTTCCATGTTTATACAGATTGCTGTGCAGATATTTCCATGTTTATACAGATGACTTTGAAGGTATTTCCATGTTTATACAGATGGCGGTGTAGGTATTTCCATGTTTATAGAGATAGCTGTGTAGATATTTCCATGTTTATACAGATAGCGGTGTAGATATTTCCATGTTTATACAGATCGTGGTGTAG
Source organism: Pan troglodytes (assembly GCF_028858775.2). Taxonomy (NCBI): domain Eukaryota; kingdom Metazoa; phylum Chordata; class Mammalia; order Primates; family Hominidae; genus Pan; species Pan troglodytes. Next base: position 1,414,039 of record NC_072405.2, on the reverse strand, counting down.
ATATTTCCATGTTTATACAGACAGCAGTGGAGATATTTCCATGTTTATACACATAGCGGTGTACATATTTCCATGTTTATAGAGACAGCGGTGTAGGTATTTCCATGTTTATACAGATAGCGGTGCAGATATTTCCATGTTTATACAGATGCCTATGCAGATATTTCCATATTTATACAGAGGGCTCTGTAGATATTTCCATGTTTATACAGATGGCAGTGTAGATTTTTCCATGTTCCTACACATGACTGTGTAGGTATTTCCATGTTTATACAGATGGCTTTGTAGATATTTCCATGTTTATAGACATAGCGGAGTAGATATTTCCATGTTTATAAAGATAGCGGTGTAAATATTTCCATTTTTATACAGATCGTGGTGTAGATATTTCCATGTTTATACAGATGCCAGTGTAGAAATTTCCATGTTTATACAGACCGCAGGGTAGATACCTCCATGTATATACAGATAGCGGTGTAGATATTTCCATGTTTGTACAGATGGCCGTGTTGGTGTATCCATCTATACACAGATTTCCGTGTAGGTATTTCCATGTGTATACAGATGGCATTGTAGATATTTCCATGTTTATACAGATGGTGGTGTAGATATTTCCATGTTTATACAGATGACTGCATAGGTATTTCCATGTTTTTACAGATGGCATTGTAGATATTTCCATGTTTATAGAGATAGCAGTGTAGATATTTCCATGTTTATACAGATGGCGGTGTACATATTTCCATGTTTATAGAGATAGCGGTGTAGTTATATCCATATTTATACAGATAACGGTGTAGATATTTCCATGTTTATACAGATAGCAGTGTAAATATTTCCATGTTTATACAGATCACGGTGTAGATATTTCCAGGTTTATAGAGATAGCAGTGTAGATATTTCCATGTTTATACAGATAGCGGTTTAGCTATTTCCATTTTTATACAGACCGCGGTGTAGATATTTCCATGTTTATACAGATAGCGGTGCAGATATTTCCATGTTTGTACAGATGGCGGTGTTGATATTTCCATCTATACACAGATGACCGTGTAGATATTTCCGTGTTTATACAGAAGGAGGCGCAGATATTTCCATGGATATGTAGAAGGCGTTGTAGATATTTCCATGTTTATACAGATAGCGCTGTAGATATTTCCGTGTATTTACAGATGGTTGTGTAGATATTTCCAAGTTTATACAGCTGGCTGTGTAGATATTTCCATGTTTATACAGATGACTTTGTAGGTATTTCCTTGTTTATACAGATGGCGGTGTAGGTATTTCCATGTTTATAGAGATAGCTGTGTAGATATTTCCATGTTTATACAGATAGCGGTGTAGATATTTCCATGTTTATAGAGATCGCGGTGTAGATATTTCCATGTTTATACAGACAGCAGTGGAGATATTTCCATGTTTATACACATAGCGGTGTATATATTTCCATGTTTATAGAGACAGCGGTGTAGGTATTTCCATGTTTATACAGATAGCGGTGCAGATATTTCCATGTTTATACAGATGCCTATGCAGATATTTCCATATTTGTACAGCGGGCTCTGTAGATATTTCCATGTTTATACAGATGGCAGTGTAGATTTTTCCATGTTCCTACACATGACTGTGTAGGTATTTCCATGTTTATACAGATGGCTTTGTAGATATTTCCATGTTTATAGAGAGAGCGGTGCAGATATTTCCTTGTTTATACAGATAGCGGTGAAATATTTCAATGTTTATACAGATCGTGGTGTAGATATTTCCATGTTTATACAGATACAGGTGTAGAAATTTCCATGTTTATACAGACGGCAGGGTAGATATCTCCATGTATATACAGATAGCGGTGTAGATATTTCCATGTTTGTACAGATGGCGTTGTTTGTGTATCCATCTATACACAGATTGCCGTGTAGGTGTTTCCATGTGTATACAGATGGCATTTTAGATATTTCCATGTTTATACAGATGGTGGTGTAGATATTTCCATGTTTATACAGATGACTGTATAGGTATTTCCATGTTTTTACAGATGGCATTGTAGATATTTCCATGTTTATAGAGATAGCAGTGTAGATATTTCCATGTTTATAAAGATGGCGGTGTAGATATTTCCATGTTTATAGAGATAGCAGTGTAGATATTTCCATATTTATACAGATAACGGTGTAGATATTTCCATGTTTATACAGATAGCAGTGTAAATATTTCCATGTTTATACAGATCACGGTGAAGATAATTCCAAGTTTATAGAGATAGCAGTGTAGATATTTCCATGTTTATACAGATAGCGGTTTAGCTATTTCCATGTTTATACAGACCGCGGTGTAGATATTTCCATGTTTATACAGATAAAGGTGCAGATATTTCCATGTTTTTACAGATGGCGGTGTTGATATCTCCATCTATTCACAGATGACCATGTAGATATTTCCGTGTTTATACAGAAGGCGGCGCAGATATTTCCATGGATATGTAGAAGTCGGTGTAGATATTTCCATGTTTATACAGATAGCGGTGTAGATATTTCCATGTATATACAGATGGCTGTGTAGATATTTCCATGTATATACAGATGTCTGTGTAGATATTTCCATGTTTATACAGATGACTTTGTAGGTATTTCCATGTTTATAGAGATCGCGGTGCAGATATCTCCATGTTTATACAGATGCCTATGCAGATATTTCCATATTTATAGAGAGGGCTCTGTAGATATTTCCATGTTTATAGAGATGGCAGTGTAGATTTTTCCATGTTCCTACGCATGACTGTGTAGGTATTTCCATGTTTATACAGATGGCTTTGTAGATATTTCCATGTTTATAAAGATAGCGGTGTAGATATTTCCATGTCTACAAAGATCGCGGTGTAGGTATTTCCATGTTTATACAGACAGCAGTGGAGATATTTCCATGTTTATACACATAGCGGTGTATATATTTCCATGTATATAGAGACAGCGGTGTAGGTATTTCCATGTTTATACAGATAGCGGTGCAGATATTTCCATGTTTATACAGATGCCTATGCAGATATTTCCATATTTATACAGAGGGCTCTGTAGATATTTCCATCTTTATACAGATGGCAGTGTAGATTTTTCCATGTCCCTACACATGACTGTGTAGGTATTTCCATGTTTATACAGATGGCTTTGTAGATATTTCCATGTTTATAGAGTTAACGGTGCAGATATTTCCATGTTTATACAGATAGCGGGGTAAATATTTCCATGTTTATACAGATCGTGGTGTAGATATTTCCATGTTTATACAGATACCGGTGTAGAAATTTCCATGTTTATACAGACCACATTGTAGATATCTCCATGTATATACAGATAGCGGTGTAGATATTTCCATGTTTGTACAGATGGCGGTGTTGGTGTATCCATCTATACACAGATTGCCGTGTAGGTATTTCCATGTGTATACAGATGGCATTGTAGATATTTCCATGTTTATACAGATGGTGGTGTAGATATTTCCATTTTTATACAGATGACTGTATAGGTATTTACATGTTTTTACAGATGGCATTGTAGATATTTCCATATTTATAGAGATAGCAGTGTAGATATTTCCATGTTTATACAGATGGCGGTGTAGATATTTCCATGTTTATAGAGATAGCGGTGTAGATATTTCCATATTTATACAGATAACGGTGTAGATATTTCCATGTTTATACAGATAGCAGTGTAAATATTTCCATGTTTATACAGATCACGGTGTAGATATTTCCAGGTTTATAGAGATAGCAGTGTAGATATTTCCATGTTTATACAGATAGCGGTTTAGCTATTTCCATGTTTATACAGACCGCGGTGTAGATATTTACATGTTTATACAGATAACGGTGCAGATATTTCCATGTTTTTACAGATGGCGGTGTTGATATCTCCATCTATTCACAGATGACCATGTAGATATTTCCGTGTTTATACAGAAGGTGGTGCAGATATTTCCATGGATATGTAGAAGTCGGTGTAGATATTTCCATGTTTATACAGATAGCCGTGTAGATATTTCCATGTATATACAGATGTCTGTGTAGATATTTCCATGTTTATACAGATGACTTTGTAGGTATTTCCATGTTTATTCAGATGGCGGTGTTGGTATTTCCATGTTTATAGAGATAGCTGTGTAGATATTTCCATGTTTATAGAGATAGCGGTGTAGATATTTCCATGTTTATACAGATCGCGGTGTAGATATTTCCATGTTTATACAGACAGCAGTGGAGATATTTCCATGTTTATACACAGAGCGGTGGACATATTTCCATGTTTATAGAGACAGCGGTGTAGGTATTTCCATGTTTATAGAGATCCCGGTGCAGATATTTCCATGTTTATACAGATGCCTATGCAGATATTTCCATATTTATAGAGAGGGCTCTGTAGATATTTCCATGTTTATAGAGATGGCAGTGTAGATTTTTCCGTGTTCCTACGCATGACTGTGTAGGTATTTCCATGTTTATACAGATGGCTTTGTAGATATTTCCATGTTTATAGAGATAGCGGTGTAGATATTTCCATGTTTATACAGATAGCGGTGTAAAAATTTCCATGGTTATACAGATCGTGGTGTAGATATTTCCATGTTTATACAGATACCGGTGTAGAAATTTCCATGTTTCTACAGACCGCAGTGTAGATATCTCCATGTTTCTACAGATAGCGGTGTAGATATTTCCATGTTTGTACAGATGGCGGTGTTGGTGTTTCCATCTATACACAGATTGCCGTGTAGATATTTCCATGTGTATACAGATGGCATTGTTGATATTTCCATGTTTATACAGATGGTGGTGTAGATATATTCATGTTTACACAGATGACTGTATAGGTATTTCCATGTTTTTACAGATGGCATTGTAGATATTTTCATGTTTATAGAGATAGCAGTGTAGATATTTCCATGTATATAGAGATGGCGGTGTAGATATTTCCATATTTATACAGATAACGGTGTAGATATTTCCATGTTTATACAAATAGCAGTGTAAATATTTCCATGTTTATACAGATCACGGTGTAGATATTTCCAGGTTTATAGAGATAGCAGTGTAGATATTTCCATGTTTATACAGATAGCGGTTTAGCTATTTCCATGTTTATACAGACCGCGGTGTATATATCTCCATGTTTATGCAGATAACGGTGCAGATATTTCCATGTTTGTACAGATGGCGGTGTTGATATTTCCATCTATTCACAGATGACCTTGTAGATATTTCCATGTTTATACAGAAGGCGGCACAGATATTTCCATGGATATGTAGAAGGCGGTGTAGATATTTCCATGTTTATATAGATAGCGGTGTAGATATTTCCATGTATATACAGATGGCTGTGTAGATATTTCCATGTTTATACAGATGGCTGTGTAGATATTTCCATGTTTATACAGATGAATTTGTAGATATTTCCATGTTTATACAGATGGCTGTGTAGATATTTCCATGTTTATAGAGATAGCTGTGTAGATATTTCCATGTTTATACAGATAGCGGTGTAGATATTTCCATGTTTACAAAGATCGCGGTGTAGATATTTCCATGTTTATAGAGATCGCGGTGTAGATATTTCCATGTTTTTACAGACAGCAGTGGAGATATTTCCATGTTTGTACACATAGCGATGTACATATTTCCATGTTTATAGAGACAGCGATGTAGGTATTTCCATGTTTGTACAGATAGCGGTGCAGATATTTCCATGTTTATACAGATGCCTATGCAGATATTTCCATATTTATACAGAGCGCTCTGTAGATATTTCCATGTTTATACAGATGGCAGTGTAGATTTTTCCATGTTCCTACACATGACTGTGTAGTTATTTCCATGTTTATACAGATGGCTTTGTAGATATTTCCATGTTTATAGAGATAGCGGTGTAGATATTTCCATGTTTATACAGATAGCGGTTTAAATATTTCCATGTTTATACAGATCGTGGTGTAGATATTTCCATGTTTATACAGATACCACTGTAGAAATTTCCATGTTTATACAGACCGCAGTGTAGATATCTCCATGTTTATTCAGATAGCGGGGTAGATATTTCCATGTTTGTACAGATGGCGGTGTTGGTGTTTCCATGTAAACACAGATTGCCGTGTAGGTATTTCCATGTGTATACAGATGGCATTGTAGATATTTCCATGTTTATACAGATGGTGGTGTAGATATTTCCATGTTTATACAGATGACTGTATTGGTATTTCCATGTTTTTACAGATGGCATTGTAGATATTTCCATGTTTATAGAGATAGCAGTGTAGATATTTCCATGTTTATACAGATGGCGGTGTAGATATTTCCATGTTTATAGAGATAGCGGTGTAGATATTTCCATATTTATACAGATAACGGTGTAGATATTTCCATGTTTATACTGATAGCAGTGTAAATATTTCCATGTTTATACAGATCACGGTGTAGATATTTCCAGGTTTATAGAGATAGCAGTGTAGATATCTCCATGTTTATACAGATAGCGGTTTAGCTATTTCCATGTTTATATAGACCGCGGTGCAGATATTTCCATGTTTATACAGATAGCGGTGCAGATATTTCCATGTTTGTACAGATGGCGGTGTTGATATTTCCATCTTTACACAGATGACCGTGTAGATATTTCCATGTTTATACAGTAGGCGGCGGAGATATTTCCATGGATATGTAGAAGGGGGTGTAGACATTTCCATGTTTCTACAAATGACGGTGTAGATATTTCCATGTATATAGAGATGGCTGTGTAGATATTTCCATCTTTACACAGATGACCGTGTAGATATTTCCATGTTTATACAGAAGGCGGCACAGATATTTCCATGGAGATGTAGAAGGCGGTGTTGATATTTCCATGTTTATACAGATAGCGGTGTAGATATTTCCATGTATATACAGATGGCTGTGTAGATATTTCCAAGTTTATACAGATGGCGGTGTAGGTATTTCCATGTTTATAGAGATAGCTGTGTAGGTATTTCCATGTTTATACAGATAGCGATGTAGATATTTCCATGTTTATTGAGATCGCGGTGTAGATATTTCCATGTTTATACAGACAGCAGTAGAGATATTTCCATGTTTATACAGATAGCGGTGTACATATTTCCATGTTTATAGAGACAGCGGTGTAGGTATTTCGATGTTTATACAGATCGCGGTGCAGATATTTCCATGTTTATACAGATGCCTATGCAGATATTTCCATATTTATACAGAGGGCTCTGTAGATATTTCCATGTTTATACAGATGGCACTGTAGATTGTTCCATGTTCCTACACATGACTGTGTAGGTATTTCCATGTTTATACAGATGGCTTTGTAGATATTTCCATGTTTATAGAGATAGCGGTGTAGATATTTCCATGTTTATACAGATAGCGGTGTAAATTTTTCCATGTTTATACAGATCGTGGTGTAGATGTTTCCATGTTTATACAGATACCGGTGTAGAAATTTCCATGTTTATACAGACCGCAGTGTAGATATCTCCATGTTTATACAGATAGCGGTGTAGATATTTCCATGTTTGTACAGATGGCGGTGTTGGTGTTTCCATCTATACACAGATTGCCGTGTAGGTATTTCCATGTGCATACAGATGGCATTGTAGATATTTCCATGTTTATACAGATGGTAATGTAGATATTTCCATGTTTATACAGATGACTGTATAGTTATTTCCATGTTTTTAAAGATGGCATTGTAGATATTTCCATGTTTATAGAGATAGCAGTGTAGATATTTCCATGTTTATACAGATGGCGGTGTAGATATTTCCATGTTTATAGAGATAGCGGTGTAGATATTTCCATGTTTCTACAGATAGCGGTGTAAATTTTTCCATGTTTATACAGATCGTGGTGTAGATATTTCCTTGTTTATACAGTAACCGGTGTAGAAATTTCCATATTTATACAGACCGCAGTGTAGATATCTCCATGTTTATACAGATAGCGGTGTAGATATTTCCATGTTTGTACAGATGGTGGTGTTGGTGTTTCCATATATACACAGATTGCCATGTAGGTATTTCCATGTGTATACAGATGGCATTGTAGATATTTCCAAGTTTATACAGATGGTGGTGTAGATATTTCCATGATTATACAGATGACTGTATAGGTATTTCCATGTTTTTACAGATGGCATTGTAGATATTTCCATGTTTATAGAGATAGCATTGTAGATATTTCCATGTTTATACAGATGGCGGTGTAGAAATTTCCATGTTTATAGATATAGCGGTGTAGATATTTCCATATTTATACAGATAACGGTGTAGATATTTCCATGTGTATACAGATAGCAGTGTAAATATTTTCATGTTTATACAGATCACGGTGTAGATATTTCCAGGTTTATAGAGATAGCAGTGTAGATATTTCCATGTTTATACAGATAGCGGTTTAGCTATTTCCATGTTTATACAGACCGCGGTGTAGATATTTCCATGTTTATACAGATAGCGGTGCAGATATTTCCATGTTTGTACAGATGGCGATGTTGATATTTCCATCTTTACACAGATGACCGTGTAGATATTTCCATGTTTATACAGAAGGCGGCGCAGATATTTCCATGGAGATGTAGAAGGCGGTGTTGATATTTCCATGTTTATACAGATAGCGGTGTAGATATTTCCATGTATATACAGGTGGCTGTGTAGATATTTCCATGTTTATACAGATGGCGGTGTACGTATTTCCATGTTTATAGAGATAGCTGTGTAGATATTTCCATGTTTATACAGATAGCGGTGTAGATATTTCCATGTTTATTGAGATCGCGGTGTAGATATTTCCATGTTTATACAGACAGCAGTGGAGATATTTCCATGTTTATACACATAGCGGTGTACATATTAACATGTTTATAGAGACAGCGGTGTAGGTATTTCCATGTTTATACAGATAGCGGTGCAGATATTTCCATGTTTATACAGATGCCTATGCAGATATTTCCATATTTATACAGAGGGCTCTGCAGGTATTTCCATGTTTATACAGATGGCACTGTAGATTTTTCCATGTTTCTACACATGACTGTGTAGGTATTTCCATGTTTATACAGATGGCTTTGTAGATATTTGAATGTTTATAGAGATAGCGGTGTAGATATTTCCATGTTTATACAGATAGCGGTGTAAATTTTTCCATGTTTATACAGATCGTGGTGTAGTTGTTTCCATGTTTATACAGATACCGGTGTAGAAATTTCCATGTTTATACAGACCGCAGTGTAGATATCTCCATGTTTATACAGATAGCGGTGTAGATATTTCCATGTTTGTACAGATGGCGGTGTTGGTGTTTCCATCTATACACAGATTGCCGTGTAGGTATTCCCATGTGCATACAGATGGCATTGTAGATATTTCCATGTTTATACAGATGGTGGTGTAGATATTTCCATGTTTATACAGATGACTGTATAGGTACTTCCATGTTTTTACAGATGGCATTGTAGATATTTCCATGTTTATAGAGATAGCAGTGTAGATATTTCCATGTGTATACAGATGGCGGTGTAGATATTTCCATGTTTATAGAGATAGCGTTGTAGATATTTCCATGTTTATACAGATAGCGGTGTAAATTTTTCCAGGTTTATACAGATCGTGGTGTAGATATTTCCTTGTTTATACAGTAACCGGTGTAGAAATTTCCATGTTTATACAGACCGCAGTGTGGATATCTCCATGTTTATACAGATAGCGGTGTAGATATTTCCATGTTTGTACAGATGGCGGTGTTGGTGTTTCCATCTATATACAGATTGCCTTGTAGGTATTTCCATGTGCATACAGATGGCATTGTAGATATTTCCATGTTTATACAGATGGTAATGTAGATATTTCCATGTTTATACAGATGACTGTATAGTTATTTCCATGTTTTTAAAGATGGCATTGTAGATATTTCCATGTTTATAGAGATAGCAGTGTAGATATTTCCATGTTTATACAGATGGCGGTGTAGATATTTCCATGTTTATATAGATAGCGGTGTAGATATTTCCATGTTTATACAGATAGCGGTGTAAATTTTTCCATGTTTATACAGATCGTGGTGTAGATATTTCCTTGTTTATACAGTAACCGGTGTAGAAATTTCCATGTTTATACAGACCGCAGTGTAGATATCTCCATGTTTATACAGATAGCGGTGTAGATATTTCCATGTTTGTACAGATGGTGGTGTTGGTGTTTCCATATATACACAGATTGCCATGTAGGTATTTCCATGTGTATACAGATGGCATTGTAGATATTTCCAAGTTTATACAGATGGTGGTGTAGATATTTCCATGATTATACAGATGACTGTATAGGTATTTCCATGTTTTTACAGATGGCATTGTAGATATTTCCATGTTTATAGAGATAGCATTGTAGATATTTCCATGTTTATACAGATGGCGGTGTAGAAATTTCCATGTTTATAGAGATAGCGGTGTAGATATTTCCATATTTATACAGATAACGGTGTAGATATTTCCATGTGTATACAGATAGCAGTGTAAATATTTTCATGTTTATACAGATCACGGTGTAGATATTTCCAGGTTTATAGAGATAGCAGTGTAGATATTTCCATGTTTATACAGATAGCGGTTTAGCTATTTCCATGTTTATACAGACCGCGGAGTAGATATTTCCATGTTTATACAGATAGCGGTGCAGATATTTCCATGTTTGTACAGATGGCGATGTTGATATTTCCATCTTTACACAGATGACCGTGTAGATATTTCCATGTTTATACAGAAGGCGGCGCAGATATTTCCATGGAGATGTAGAAGGCGGTGTTGATATTTCCATGTTTATACAGATAGCGGTGTAGATATTTCCATGTATATACAGGTGGCTGTGTAGATATTTCCATGTTTATACAGATGGCGGTGTACGTATTTCCATGTTTATAGAGATAGCTGTGTAGATATTTCCATGTTTATACAGATAGCGGTGTAGATATTTCCATGTTTATTGAGATCGCGGTGTAGATATTTCCATGTTTATACAGACAGCAGTGGAGATATTTCCATGTTTATACACATAGCGGTGTACATATTAACATGTTTATAGAGACAGCGGTGTAGGTATTTCCATGTTTATACAGATAGCGGTGCAGATATTTCCATGTTTATACAGATGCCTATGCAGATATTTCCATATTTATACAGAGGGCTCTGCAGGTATTTCCATGTTTATACAGATGGCACTGTAGATTTTTCCATGTTTCTACACATGACTGTGTAGGTATTTCCATGTTTATACAGATGGCTTTGTAGATATTTGAATGTTTATAGAGATAGCGGTGTAGATATTTCCATGTTTATACAGATAGCGGTGTAAATTTTTCCATGTTTATACAGATCGTGGTGTAGTTGTTTCCATGTTTATACAGATACCGGTGTAGAAATTTCCATGTTTATACAGACCGCAGTGTAGATATCTCCATGTTTATACAGATAGCGGTGTAGATATTTCCATGTTTGTACAGATGGCGGTGTTGGTGTTTCCATCTATACACAGATTGCCGTGTAGGTATTCCCATGTGCATACAGATGGCATTGTAGATATTTCCATGTTTATACAGATGGTGGTGTAGATATTTCCATGTTTATACAGATGACTGTATAGGTACTTCCATGTTTTTACAGATGGCATTGTAGATATTTCCATGTTTATAGAGATAGCAGTGTAGATATTTCCATGTGTATACAGATGGCGGTGTAGATATTTCCATGTTTATAGAGATAGCGTTGTAGATATTTCCATGTTTATACAGATAGCGCTGTAAATTTTTCCATGTTTATACAGATCGTGGTGTAGATATTTTCTTGTTTATACAGTAACCGGTGTAGAAATTTCCATGTTTATACAGACCGCAGTGTGGATATCTCCATGTTTATACAGATAGCGGTGTAGATATTTCCATGTTTGTACAGATGGCGGTGTTGGTGTTTCCATCTATATACAGATTGCCTTGTAGGTATTTCCATGTGCATACAGATGGCATTGTAGATATTTCCATGTTTATACAGATGGTGGTGTAGATATTTCCATGTTTATACAGATGACTGTATAGGTATTTCCATGTTTTTACAGATGGCATTGTAAATATTTCCATGTTTATAGAGATAGCAGTGTAGATATTTCCATGTTTATACAGATGGCCATGTAGTATTTCCATGTTTATATAGATAGCGGTGTAGATATTTCCATATTTATACAGATAATGGTGTAGATATTTCCATGTTTATACAGATAGCAGTGTAAATATTTCCATGTTTATACAGATCACGGTGTAGATATTTCCAGGTTTATAGAGATGGCGGTGTAGTATTTCCATATTTATATAGATAGCGGTGTAGATATTTCCGTATTTATACAGATAATGGTGTAGATATTTCCATGTTTATACAGATAGCACTGTAAATATTTCCATGTTTATACAGATCACGGTGTAGATATTTCCAGGTTTATAGAGATAGCAATGTAGATATTTCCATGTTTGTGCAGATAGCGGTTTAGATATTTCCATGTTTATACAGACCGCGGTGTAGATATTTCCATGTTTATACAGATAACGGTGCAGATATTTCCATGTTTTTACAGATGGCGGTGTTGATATTTCCATCTATACACAGATGACCGTGTAGATATTTCCATGTTTATACAGAAGGCGGCACAGATATTTCCATGGATATGTAGAAGGCGGTGTAGATATTTCCATGTTTATACAGATAGCGGTGTAGATATTTCCATGTATATACAGATGGCTGTGTAGATATTTCCAGGTTTATACAGATGACTGTGTAGATATTTCCATGTTTATACAGATGACTTTGTAGGTATTTCCATGTTTATACAGATGGCGGTGTAGGTATTTCCATGTTTATAGAGATAGCTGTGTAGATATTTCCATGTTTATACAGATAGCGGTGTAGATATTTCCATGTTTATAGAGATCGCGGTTTAGATATTTCCATGTTTATACAGACAGCAGTGGAGATATTTCCATGTTTATACACATAGCGGTGTACATATTTCCATGTTTATAGAGACAGCGGTGTAGGTGTTTCCATGTTTATACAGATAGTGATGCAGATATTTCCATGTTTATACAGATGCCTATGCAGATATTTCCATATTTATAGAGAGGGCTCTGTAGATATTTCCATGCTTATACAGATGGCAGTGTAGATTTTTCCATGTTCCTACACATGTCTGTGTAGGTATTTCCATGTTTATACAGATGGCTTTGTAGATATTTCCATGTTTATAGAGATAGCGGTGCAGATATTTCCATGTTTATACAGTTAGCGGTGTAAATATTTCCATGTTTATACAGATCGTGGTGTAGATATTTCCATGTTTATACAGATAACGGTGTAGAAATTTCCATGTTTATACAGACCGCAGCGTAGATATCTCCATGTTTATGCAGATAGCGGTGTAGATATTTCCATGTTTGTACAGATGGCGGTGTTGGTGTATCCATCTATACACAGATTGCCGTGTAGGTATTTCAATGTGTATACAGATGGCATTGTAGTTATTTCCATGTTTATACAGATGGTGGTGTAGATATTTCCATGTTTATACAGATGACTGTATAGGTATTTCCATGTTTTTACAGATGGCATTGTAGATATTTCCATGTTTATAGAGATAGCAGTGTAGATATTTCCATGTTTATACAGATGGCGGTGTAGATATTTCCATGTTTATGGAGATAGCTGTGTAGATATTTCCATATTTATACAGATAACAGTGTAGATATTTCCATGTTTATACAGATAGCCGTGTAAATATTTCCATGTTTATACAGATCACGGTGTAGATATTTCCAGGTTTATAGAGATAGCAGTGTAGATATTTCCATTTTTATACAGATAGCGGTTTAGCTATTTCCATGTTTATACAGACCGAAGTGTAGATATTTCCATGTTTATACAGATAGCGGTGCAGATATTTCCATGTTTGTACAGATGACGGTGTTGATATTTCCATCTTTACACAGAAGACCGTGTAGATATTTCCATGTTTATACAGAAGGCGGCACAGATATTTCCATGGATATGTAGAAGGCGGTGTAGATATTTCCATGTTTATACAGATAGCGGTGTAGATATTTCCATGTATATACAGATGGCTGTGTAGATATTTCCATCTTTATACAGATGGCTGTGTAGATATTTCCATGTTTATACAGATGACTTTGTAGGTATTTCCATGTTTATACAGATGGCGGTGTAGATATTTCCATGTTTATAGAGATCGCGGTGTAGATATTTCCATGTTTATACAGACAGCAGTGGAGATATTTCCATGTTTATACACATAGCGGTGTACATATTTCCATGTTTATAGAGACAGCGGTGTAGGTATTTCCATGTTTATACAGATAGCGGTGCAGATATTTCCATGTTTATACAGATGCCTATGCAGATATTTCCATATTTATACAGAGGGCTCTGTAGATATTTCCATGTTTATACAGATGGCAGTGTAGACTTTTCCATGTTCCTACACATGACTGTGTAGGTATTTCCATGTTTATACAGATGGCTTTGTAGATATTTCCATGTTTATAGAGATAGTGGTGCAGATATTTCCATGTTTATACAGATAGCGGAGTAAATATTTCCATGTTTATACAGATCGTGGTGTAGATGTTTCCATGTTTATACAGATACCGGTGAAGAAATTTCCATGTTTATACAGACCGCAGTGTAGATATCTCCATGTTTATACAGATAGCGGTGTAGATATTTCGATGTTTGTACAGAAGGCGGTATTGGTGTTTCCATCTATACACAGATTGCCGTGTAGGTATTTCCATGTGTATACAGATGGCATTGTAGATATTTCCATGTTTATACAGATGGTGGTGTAGATATTTCCATGTTTATACAGATGACTGTATAGGTATTTCCATGTTTTTACAGATGGCATTGTAGATATTTCCATGTATATAGAGATATCAGTGTAGATATTTCCATGTTTATACAGATGGCGGTGTAGATATTTCCATGTTTATAGAGATAGCGGTGTAGATATTTCCATATTTATACAGATAACGGTGTAGATATTTCCATGTTAATGCAGATAGCAGTGTAAATATTTCCATGTTTATACAGATCACGGTGTAGATATTTCCAGGTTTATAGAGATAGCAGTGTAGATATTTCCATGTTTATACAGATAGCGGTTTAGCTATTTCCATGTTTATATAGACCGCGGTGCAGATATTTCCATGTTTATACCCATAGCGGTGCAGATATTTCCATGTTTGTACAGATGGCGGTGTTGATATTTCCATCTTTACACAGAAGACCGTGTAGATATTTCCATGTTTATACAGAAGGCGGGGCAGATATTTCCATGGATATGTAGAAGGCGGTGTAGATATTTCCATGTTTGTACAGATAACGGAGTAGATATCTCCATGTATATACAGATGGCTGTGTAGATATTTCCATGTTTATACAGATGGCTGTGTAGATATTTCCATGTTTATACAGATGGTGGTGTAGATATTTCCATGTTTATACAGATGACTGTATAGGTATTTCGATGTTTTTACAGATGGCATTGTAGATATTTCCATGTTTATAGTGATAGCAGTTTAGACATTTCCATATTTATACAGATGGCGGTGTAGATATTTCCATGTTTCTAGAGATAGCGGTGTAGATATTTCCATATTTATACGGAAAGCGGTGTAGATATTTCCATGTTTATACAGATAGCAGTGTAAATGTTTCCATGTTTATACAGATCACGGTGTAGATATTTCCAGGTTTATACAGACAGAAGTGGAGATATTTCCATGTTTATACAGATAGCGGTGTACATATTTCCATGTTTATAGAGACAGCGGTGTAGGTATTTCGATGTTTATACAGATCGCGGTGCAGATATTTCCATGTTTATACAGATGCCTATGCAGATATTTCCATATTTATACAGAGGGCTCTGTAGATATTTCCATGTTTATACAGATGGCACTGTAGATTGTTCCATGTTCCTACACATGACTGTGTAGGTATTTCCATGTTTATACAGATGGCTTTGTAGATATTTCCATGTTTATAGAGATAGCGGTGTAGATATTTCCATGTTTATACAGATAGCGGTGTAAATTTTTCCATGTTTATACAGATCGTGGTGTAGATGTTTCCATGTTTATACAGATACCGGTGTAGAAATTTCCATGTTTATACAGACCGCAGTGTAGATATCTCCATGTTTATACAGATAGCGGTGTAGATATTTCCATGTTTGTACAGATGGCGGTGTTGGTGTTTCCATCTATATACAGATTGCCTTGTAGGTATTTCCATGTGCATACAGATGGCATTGTAGATATTTCCATGTTTATACAGATGGTGGTGTAGATATTTCCATGTTTATACAGATGACTGTATAGGTATTTCCATGTTTTTACAGATGGCATTGTAAATATTTCCATGTTTATAGAGATAGCAGTGTAGATATTTCCATGTTTATACAGATGGCCATGTAGTATTTCCATGTTTATATAGATAGCGGTGTAGATATTTCCATATTTATACAGATAATGGTGTAGATATTTCCATGTTTATACAGATAGCAGTGTAAATATTTCCATGTTTATACAGATCACGGTGTAGATATTTCCAGGTTTATAGAGATGGCGGTGTAGTATTTCCATATTTATATAGATAGCGGTGTAGATATTTCCGTATTTATACAGATAATGGTGTAGATATTTCCATGTTTATACAGATAGCACTGTAAATATTTCCATGTTTATACAGATCACGGTGTAGATATTTCCAGGTTTATAGAGATAGCAATGTAGATATTTCCATGTTTGTGCAGATAGCGGTTTAGATATTTCCATGTTTATACAGACCGCGGTGTAGATATTTCCATGTTTATACAGATAACGGTGCAGATATTTCCATGTTTTTACAGATGGCGGTGTTGATATTTCCATCTATACACAGATGACCGTGTAGATATTTCCATGTTTATACAGAAGGCGGCACAGATATTTCCATGGATATGTAGAAGGCGGTGTAGATATTTCCATGTTTATACAGATAGCGGTGTAGATATTTCCATGTATATACAGATGGCTGTGTAGATATTTCCAGGTTTATACAGATGACTGTGTAGATATTTCCATGTTTATACAGATGACTTTGTAGGTATTTCCATGTTTATACAGATGGCGGTGTAGGTATTTCCATGTTTATAGAGATAGCTGTGTAGATATTTCCATGTTTATACAGATAGCGGTGTAGATATTTCCATGTTTATAGAGATCGCGGTTTAGATATTTCCATGTTTATACAGACAGCAGTGGAGATATTTCCATGTTTATACACATAGCGGTGTACATATTTCCATGTTTATAGAGACAGCGGTGTAGGTGTTTCCATGTTTATACAGATAGTGATGCAGATATTTCCATGTTTATACAGATGCCTATGCAGATATTTCCATATTTATAGAGAGGGCTCTGTAGATATTTCCATGCTTATACAGATGGCAGTGTAGATTTTTCCATGTTCCTACACATGTCTGTGTAGGTATTTCCATGTTTATACAGATGGCTTTGTAGATATTTCCATGTTTATAGAGATAGCGGTGCAGATATTTCCATGTTTATACAGTTAGCGGTGTAAATATTTCCATGTTTATACAGATCGTGGTGTAGATATTTCCATGTTTATACAGATAACGGTGTAGAAATTTCCATGTTTATACAGACCGCAGCGTAGATATCTCCATGTTTATGCAGATAGCGGTGTAGATATTTCCATGTTTGTACAGATGGCGGTGTTGGTGTATCCATCTATACACAGATTGCCGTGTAGGTATTTCAATGTGTATACAGATGGCATTGTAGTTATTTCCATGTTTATACAGATGGTGGTGTAGATATTTCCATGTTTATACAGATGACTGTATAGGTATTTCCATGTTTTTACAGATGGCATTGTAGATATTTCCATGTTTATAGAGATAGCAGTGTAGATATTTCCATGTTTATACAGATGGCGGTGTAGATATTTCCATGTTTATGGAGATAGCTGTGTAGATATTTCCATATTTATACAGATAACAGTGTAGATATTTCCATGTTTATACAGATAGCCGTGTAAATATTTCCATGTTTATACAGATCACGGTGTAGATATTTCCAGGTTTATAGAGATAGCAGTGTAGATATTTCCATTTTTATACAGATAGCGGTTTAGCTATTTCCATGTTTATACAGACCGAAGTGTAGATATTTCCATGTTTATACAGATAGCGGTGCAGATATTTCCATGTTTGTACAGATGACGGTGTTGATATTTCCATCTTTACACAGAAGACCGTGTAGATATTTCCATGTTTATACAGAAGGCGGCACAGATATTTCCATGGATATGTAGAAGGCGGTGTAGATATTTCCATGTTTATACAGATAGCGGTGTAGATATTTCCATGTATATACAGATGGCTGTGTAGATATTTCCATCTTTATACAGATGGCTGTGTAGATATTTCCATGTTTATACAGATGACTTTGTAGGTATTTCCATGTTTATACAGATGGCGGTGTAGATATTTCCATGTTTATAGAGATCGCGGTGTAGATATTTCCATGTTTATACAGACAGCAGTGGAGATATTTCCATGTTTATACACATAGCGGTGTACATATTTCCATGTTTATAGAGACAGCGGTGTAGGTATTTCCATGTTTATACAGATAGCGGTGCAGATATTTCCATGTTTATACAGATGCCTATGCAGATATTTCCATATTTATACAGAGGGCTCTGTAGATATTTCCATGTTTATACAGATGGCAGTGTAGACTTTTCCATGTTCCTACACATGACTGTGTAGGTATTTCCATGTTTATACAGATAGCTTTGTAGATATTTCCATGTTTATAGAGATAGTGGTGCAGATATTTCCATGTTTATACAGATAGCGGAGTAAATATTTCCATGTTTATACAGATCGTGGTGTAGATGTTTCCATGTTTATACAGATACCGGTGAAGAAATTTCCATGTTTATACAGACCGCAGTGTAGATATCTCCATGTTTATACAGATAGCGGTGTAGATATTTCGATGTTTGTACAGAAGGCGGTATTGGTGTTTCCATCTATACACAGATTGCCGTGTAGGTATTTCCATGTGTATACAGATGGCATTGTAGATATTTCCATGTTTATACAGATGGTGGTGTAGATATTTCCATGTTTATACAGATGACTGTATAGGTATTTCCATGTTTTTACAGATGGCATTGTAGATATTTCCATGTATATAGAGATATCAGTGTAGATATTTCCATGTTTATACAGATGGCGGTGTAGATATTTCCATGTTTATAGAGATAGCGGTGTAGATATTTCCATATTTATACAGATAACGGTGTAGATATTTCCATGTTAATGCAGATAGCAGTGTAAATATTTCCATGTTTATACAGATCACGGTGTAGATATTTCCAGGTTTATAGAGATAGCAGTGTAGATATTTCCATGTTTATACAGATAGCGGTTTAGCTATTTCCATGTTTATATAGACCGCGGTGCAGATATTTCCATGTTTATACCCATAGCGGTGCAGATATTTCCATGTTTGTACAGATGGCGGTGTTGATATTTCCAACTTTACACAGAAGACCGTGTAGATATTTCCATGTTTATACAGAAGGCGGGGCAGATATTTCCATGGATATGTAGAAGGCGGTGTAGATATTTCCATGTTTGTACAGATAACGGAGTAGATATCTCCATGTATATACAGATGGCTGTGTAGATATTTCCATGTTTATACAGATGGCTGTGTAGATATTTCCATGTTTATACAGATGGTGGTGTAGATATTTCCATGTTTATACAGATGACTGTATAGGTATTTCGATGTTTTTACAGATGGCATTGTAGATATTTCCATGTTTATAGTGATAGCAGTTTAGACATTTCCATATTTATACAGATGGCGGTGTAGATATTTCCATGTTTCTAGAGATAGCGGTGTAGATATTTCCATATTTATACGGAAAGCGGTGTAGATATTTCCATGTTTATACAGATAGCAGTGTAAATGTTTCCATGTTTATACAGATCACGGTGTAGATATTTCCAGGTTTATACAGACAGAAGTGGAGATATTTCCATGTTTATACAGATAGCGGTGTACATATTTCCATGTTTATAGAGACAGCGGTGTAGGTATTTCGATGTTTATACAGATCGCGGTGCAGATATTTCCATGTTTATACAGATGCCTATGCAGATATTTCCATATTTATACAGAGGGCTCTGTAGATATTTCCATGTTTATACAGATGGCACTGTAGATTGTTCCATGTTCCTACACATGACTGTGTAGGTATTTCCATGTTTATACAGATGGCTTTGTAGATATTTCCATGTTTATAGAGATAGCGGTGTAGATATTTCCATGTTTATACAGATAGCGGTGTAAATTTTTCCATGTTTATACAGATCGTGGTGTAGATGTTTCCATGTTTATACAGATACCGGTGTAGAAATTTCCATGTTTATACAGACCGCAGTGTAGATATCTCCATGTTTATACAGATAGCGGTGTAGATATTTCCATGTTTGTACAGATGGCGGTGTTGGTGTTTCCATCTATATACAGATTGCCTTGTAGGTATTTCCATGTGCATACAGATGGCATTGTAGATATTTCCATGTTTATACAGATGGTGGTGTAGATATTTCCATGTTTATACAGATGACTGTATAGGTATTTCCATGTTTTTACAGATGGCATTGTAAATATTTCCATGTTTATAGAGATAGCAGTGTAGATATTTCCATGTTTATACAGATGGCCATGTAGTATTTCCATGTTTATATAGATAGCGGTGTAGATATTTCCATATTTATACAGATAATGGTGTAGATATTTCCATGTTTATACAGATAGCAGTGTAAATATTTCCATGTTTATACAGATCACGGTGTAGATATTTCCAGGTTTATAGAGATGGCGGTGTAGTATTTCCATATTTATATAGATAGCGGTGTAGATATTTCCGTATTTATACAGATAATGGTGTAGATATTTCCATGTTTATACAGATAGCACTGTAAATATTTCCATGTTTATACAGATCACGGTGTAGATATTTCCAGGTTTATAGAGATAGCAATGTAGATATTTCCATGTTTGTGCAGATAGCGGTTTAGATATTTCCATGTTTATACAGACCGCGGTGTAGATATTTCCATGTTTATACAGATAACGGTGCAGATATTTCCATGTTTTTACAGATGGCGGTGTTGATATTTCCATCTATACACAGATGACCGTGTAGATATTTCCATGTTTATACAGAAGGCGGCACAGATATTTCCATGGATATGTAGAAGGCGGTGTAGATATTTCCATGTTTATACAGATAGCGGTGTAGATATTTCCATGTATATACAGATGGCTGTGTAGATATTTCCAGGTTTATACAGATGACTGTGTAGATATTTCCATGTTTATACAGATGACTTTGTAGGTATTTCCATGTTTATACAGATGGCGGTGTAGGTATTTCCATGTTTATAGAGATAGCTGTGTAGATATTTCCATGTTTATACAGATAGCGGTGTAGATATTTCCATGTTTATAGAGATCGCGGTTTAGATATTTCCATGTTTATACAGACAGCAGTGGAGATATTTCCATGTTTATACACATAGCGGTGTACATATTTCCATGTTTATAGAGACAGCGGTGTAGGTGTTTCCATGTTTATACAGATAGTGATGCAGATATTTCCATGTTTATACAGATGCCTATGCAGATATTTCCATATTTATAGAGAGGGCTCTGTAGATATTTCCATGCTTATACAGATGGCAGTGTAGATTTTTCCATGTTCCTACACATGTCTGTGTAGGTATTTCCATGTTTATACAGATGGCTTTGTAGATATTTCCATGTTTATAGAGATAGCGGTGCAGATATTTCCATGTTTATACAGTTAGCGGTGTAAATATTTCCATGTTTATACAGATCGTGGTGTAGATATTTCCATGTTTATACAGATAACGGTGTAGAAATTTCCATGTTTATACAGACCGCAGCGTAGATATCTCCATGTTTATGCAGATAGCGGTGTAGATATTTCCATGTTTGTACAGATGGCGGTGTTGGTGTATCCATCTATACACAGATTGCCGTGTAGGTATTTCAATGTGTATACAGATGGCATTGTAGTTATTTCCATGTTTATACAGATGGTGGTGTAGATATTTCCATGTTTATACAGATGACTGTATAGGTATTTCCATGTTTTTACAGATGGCATTGTAGATATTTCCATGTTTATAGAGATAGCAGTGTAGATATTTCCATGTTTATACAGATGGCGGTGTAGATATTTCCATGTTTATGGAGATAGCTGTGTAGATATTTCCATATTTATACAGATAACAGTGTAGATATTTCCATGTTTATACAGATAGCCGTGTAAATATTTCCATGTTTATACAGATCACGGTGTAGATATTTCCAGGTTTATAGAGATAGCAGTGTAGATATTTCCATTTTTATACAGATAGCGGTTTAGCTATTTCCATGTTTATACAGACCGAAGTGTAGATATTTCCATGTTTATACAGATAGCGGTGCAGATATTTCCATGTTTGTACAGATGACGGTGTTGATATTTCCATCTTTACACAGAAGACCGTGTAGATATTTCCATGTTTATACAGAAGGCGGCACAGATATTTCCATGGATATGTAGAAGGCGGTGTAGATATTTCCATGTTTATACAGATAGCGGTGTAGATATTTCCATGTATATACAGATGGCTGTGTAGATATTTCCATCTTTATACAGATGGCTGTGTAGATATTTCCATGTTTATACAGATGACTTTGTAGGTATTTCCATGTTTATACAGATGGCGGTGTAGATATTTCCATGTTTATAGAGATCGCGGTGTAGATATTTCCATGTTTATACAGACAGCAGTGGAGATATTTCCATGTTTATACACATAGCGGTGTACATATTTCCATGTTTATAGAGACAGCGGTGTAGGTATTTCCATGTTTATACAGATAGCGGTGCAGATATTTCCATGTTTATACAGATGCCTATGCAGATATTTCCATATTTATACAGAGGGCTCTGTAGATATTTCCATGTTTATACAGATGGCAGTGTAGACTTTTCCATGTTCCTACACATGACTGTGTAGGTATTTCCATGTTTATACAGATGGCTTTGTAGATATTTCCATGTTTATAGAGATAGTGGTGCAGATATTTCCATGTTTATACAGATAGCGGAGTAAATATTTCCATGTTTATACAGATCGTGGTGCAGATGTTTCCATGTTTATACAGATACCGGTGAAGAAATTTCCATGTTTATACAGACCGCAGTGTAGATATCTCCATGTTTATACAGATAGCGGTGTAGATATTTCGATGTTTGTACAGAAGGCGGTATTGGTGTTTCCATCTATACACAGATTGCCGTGTAGGTATTTCCATGTGTATACAGATGGCATTGTAGATATTTCCATGTTTATACAGATGGTGGTGTAGATATTTCCATGTTTATACAGATGACTGTATAGGTATTTCCATGTTTTTACAGATGGCATTGTAGATATTTCCATGTATATAGAGATATCAGTGTAGATATTTCCATGTTTATACAGATGGCGGTGTAGATATTTCCATGTTTATAGAGATAGCGGTGTAGATATTTCCATATTTATACAGATAACGGTGTAGATATTTCCATGTTAATGCAGATAGCAGTGTAAATATTTCCATGTTTATACAGATCACGGTGTAGATATTTCCAGGTTTATAGAGATAGCAGTGTAGATATTTCCATGTTTATACAGATAGCGGTTTAGCTATTTCCATGTTTATATAGACCGCGGTGCAGATATTTCCATGTTTATACCCATAGCGGTGCAGATATTTCCATGTTTGTACAGATGGCGGTGTTGATATTTCCATCTTTACACAGAAGACCGTGTAGATATTTCCATGTTTATACAGAAGGCGGGGCAGATATTTCCATGGATATGTAGAAGGCGGTGTAGATATTTCCATGTTTGTACAGATAACGGAGTAGATATCTCCATGTATATACAGATGGCTGTGTAGATATTTCCATGTTTATACAGATGGCTGTGTAGATATTTCCATGTTTATACAGATGGTGGTGTAGATATTTCCATGTTTATACAGATGACTGTATAGGTATTTCGATGTTTTTACAGATGGCATTGTAGATATTTCCATGTTTATAGTGATAGCAGTTTAGACATTTCCATATTTATACAGATGGCGGTGTAGATATTTCCATGTTTCTAGAGATAGCGGTGTAGATATTTCCATATTTATACGGAAAGCGGTGTAGATATTTCCATGTTTATACAGATAGCAGTGTAAATATTTCCATGTTTATACAGATCACGGTGTAGATATTTCCAGGTTTATACAGACAGAAGTGGAGATATTTCCATGTTTATACAGATAGCGGTGTACATATTTCCATGTTTATAGAGACAGCGGTGTAGGTATTTCGATGTTTATACAGATCGCGGTGCAGATATTTCCATGTTTATACAGATGCCTATGCAGATATTTCCATATTTATACAGAGGGCTCTGTAGATATTTCCATGTTTATACAGATGGCACTGTAGATAGTTCCATGTTCCTACACATGACTGTGTAGGTATTTCCATGTTTATACAGATGGCTTTGTAGATATTTCCATGTTTATAGAGATAGCGGTGTAGATATTTCCATGTTTATACAGATAGCGGTGTAAATTTTTCCATGTTTATACAGATCGTGGTGTAGATGTTTCCATGTTTATACAGATACCGGTGTAGAAATTTCCATGTTTATACAGACCGCAGTGTAGATATCTCCATGTTTATACAGATAGCGGTGTAGATATTTCCATGTTTGTACAGATGGCGGTGTTGGTGTTTCCATCTATACACAGATTGCCGTGTAGGTATTTCCATGTGCATACAGATGGCATTGTAGATATTTCCATGTTTATACAGATGGTAATGTAGATATTTCCATGTTTATACAGATGACTGTATAGTTATTTCCATGTTTTTAAAGATGGCATTGTAGATATTTCCATGTTTATAGAGATAGCAGTGTAGATATTTCCATGTGTATACAGATGGCGGTGTAGATATTTCCATGTTTATAGAGATAGCGTTGTAGATATTTCCATGTTTATACAGATAGCGGTGTAAATTTTTCCAGGTTTATACAGATCGTGGTGTAGATATTTCCTTGTTTATACAGTAACCGGTGTAGAAATTTCCATGTTTATACAGACCGCAGTGTGGATATCTCCATGTTTATACAGATAGCGGTGTAGATATTTCCATGTTTGTACAGATGGCGGTGTTGGTGTTTCCATCTATATACAGATTGCCTTGTAGGTATTTCCATGTGCATACAGATGGCATTGTAGATATTTCCATGTTTATACAGATGGTAATGTAGATATTTCCATGTTTATACAGATGACTGTATAGTTATTTCCATGTTTTTAAAGATGGCATTGTAGATATTTCCATGTTTATAGAGATAGCAGTGTAGATATTTCCATGTTTATACAGATGGCGGTGTAGATATTTCCATGTTTATATAGATAGCGGTGTAGATATTTCCATGTTTATACAGATAGCGGTGTAAATTTTTCCATGTTTATACAGATCGTGGTGTAGATATTTCCTTGTTTATACAGTAACCGGTGTAGAAATTTCCATGTTTATACAGACCGCAGTGTAGATATCTCCATGTTTATACAGATAGCGGTGTAGATATTTCCATGTTTGTACAGATGGTGGTGTTGGTGTTTCCATATATATACAGATTGCCATGTAGGTATTTCCATGTGTATACAGATGGCATTGTAGATATTTCCAAGTTTATACAGATGGTGGTGTAGATATTTCCATGATTATACAGATGACTGTATAGGTATTTCCATGTTTTTACAGATGGCATTGTAGATATTTCCATGTTTATAGAGATAGCATTGTAGATATTTCCATGTTTATACAGATGGCGGTGTAGAAATTTCCATGTTTATAGAGATAGTGGTGTAGATATTTCCATATTTATACAGATAACGGTGTAGATATTTCCATGTGTATACAGATAGCAGTGTAAATATTTTCATGTTTATACAGATCACGGTGTAGATATTTCCAGGTTTATAGAGATAGCAGTGTAGATATTTCCATGTTTATACAGATAGCGGTTTAGCTATTTCCATGTTTATACAGACCGCGGTGTAGATATTTCCATGTTTATACAGATAGCGGTGCAGATATTTCCATGTTTGTACAGATGGCGATGTTGATATTTCCATCTTTACACAGATGACCGTGTAGATATTTCCATGTTTATACAGAAGGCGGCGCAGATATTTCCATGGAGATGTAGAAGGCGGTGTTGATATTTCCATGTTTATACAGATAGCGGTGTAGATATTTCCATGTATATACAGGTGGCTGTGTAGATATTTCTATGTTTATACAGATGGCGGTGTACGTATTTCCATGTTTATAGAGATAGCTGTGTAGATATTTCCATGTTTATACAGATAGCGGTGTAGATATTTCCATGTTTATTGAGATCTCGGTGTAGATATTTCCATGTTTATACAGACAGCAGTGGAGATATTTCCATGTTTATACACATAGCGGTGTACATATTAACATGTTTATAGAGACAGCGGTGTAGGTATTTCCATGTTTATACAGATAGCGGTGCAGATATTTCCATGTTTATACAGATGCCTATGCAGATATTTCCATATTTATACAGAGGGCTCTGCAGGTATTTCCATGTTTATACAGATGGCACTGTAGATTTTTCCATGTTTCTACACATGACTGTGTAGGTATTTCCATGTTTATACAGATGGCTTTGTAGATATTTGAATGTTTATAGAGATAGCGGTGTAGATATTTCCATGTTTATACAGATAGCGGTGTAAATTTTTCCATGTTTATACAGATCGTGGTGTAGTTGTTTCCATGTTTATACAGATACCGGTGTAGAAATTTCCATGTTTATACAGACCGCAGTGTAGATATCTCCATGTTTATACAGATAGCGGTGTAGATATTTCCATGTTTGTACAGATGGCGGTGTTGGTGTTTCCATCTATACACAGATTGCCGTGTAGGTATTCCCATGTGCATACAGATGGCATTGTAGATATTTCCATGTTTATACAGATGGTGGTGTAGATATTTCCATGTTTATACAGATGACTGTATAGGTACTTCCATGTTTTTACAGATGGCATTGTAGATATTTCCATGTTTATAGAGATAGCAGTGTAGATATTTCCATGTGTATACAGATGGCGGTGTAGATATTTCCATGTTTATAGAGATAGCGTTGTAGATATTTCCATGTTTATACAGATAGCGCTGTAAATTTTTCCATGTTTATACAGATCGTGGTGTAGATATTTCCTTGTTTATACAGTAACCGGTGTAGAAATTTCCATGTTTATACAGACCGCAGTGTGGATATCTCCATGTTTATACAGATAGCGGTGTAGATATTTCCATGTTTGTACAGATGGCGGTGTTGGTGTTTCCATCTATATACAGATTGCCTTGTAGGTATTTCCATGTGCATACAGATGGCATTGTAGATATTTCCATGTTTATACAGATGGTGGTGTAGATATTTCCATGTTTATACAGATGACTGTATAGGTATTTCCATGTTTTTACAGATGGCATTGTAAATATTTCCATGTTTATAGAGATAGCAGTGTAGATATTTCCATGTTTATACAGATGGCCATGTAGTATTTCCATGTTTATATAGATAGCGGTGTAGATATTTCCATATTTATACAGATAATGGTGTAGATATTTCCATGTTTATACAGATAGCAGTGTAAATATTTCCATGTTTATACAGATCACGGTGTAGATATTTCCAGGTTTATAGAGATGGCGGTGTAGTATTTCCATATTTATATAGATAGCGGTGTAGATATTTCCGTATTTATACAGATAATGGTGTAGATATTTCCATGTTTATACAGATAGCACTGTAAATATTTCCATGTTTATACAGATCACGGTGTAGATATTTCCAGGTTTATAGAGATAGCAATGTAGATATTTCCATGTTTGTGCAGATAGCGGTTTAGATATTTCCATGTTTATACAGACCGCGGTGTAGATATTTCCATGTTTATACAGATAACGGTGCAGATATTTCCATGTTTTTACAGATGGCGGTGTTGATATTTCCATCTATACACAGATGACCGTGTAGATATTTCCATGTTTATACAGAAGGCGGCACAGATATTTCCATGGATATGTAGAAGGCGGTGTAGATATTTCCATGTTTATACAGATAGCGGTGTAGATATTTCCATGTATATACAGATGGCTGTGTAGATATTTCCAGGTTTATACAGATGACTGTGTAGATATTTCCATGTTTATACAGATGACTTTGTAGGTATTTCCATGTTTATACAGATGGCGGTGTAGGTATTTCCATGTTTATAGAGATAGCTGTGTAGATATTTCCATGTTTATACAGATAGCGGTGTAGATATTTCCATGTTTATAGAGATCGCGGTTTAGATATTTCCATGTTTATACAGACAGCAGTGGAGATATTTCCATGTTTATACACATAGCGGTGTACATATTTCCATGTTTATAGAGACAGCGGTGTAGGTGTTTCCATGTTTATACAGATAGTGGTGCAGATATTTCCATGTTTATACAGATGCCTATGCAGATATTTCCATATTTATAGAGAGGGCTCTGTAGATATTTCCATGCTTATACAGATGGCAGTGTAGATTTTTCCATGTTCCTACACATGTCTGTGTAGGTATTTCCATGTTTATACAGATGGCTTTGTAGATATTTCCATGTTTATAGAGATAGCGGTGCAGATATTTCCATGTTTATACAGTTAGCGGTGTAAATATTTCCATGTTTATACAGATCGTGGTGTAGATATTTCCATGTTTATACAGATAACGGTGTAGAAATTTCCATGTTTATACAGACCGCAGCGTAGATATCTCCATGTTTATGCAGATAGCGGTGTAGATATTTCCATGTTTGTACAGATGGCGGTGTTGGTGTATCCATCTATACACAGATTGCCGTGTAGGTATTTCAATGTGTATACAGATGGCATTGTAGTTATTTCCATGTTTATACAGATGGTGGTGTAGATATTTCCATGTTTATACAGATGACTGTATAGGTATTTCCATGTTTTTACAGATGGCATTGTAGATATTTCCATGTTTATAGAGATAGCAGTGTAGATATTTCCATGTTTATACAGATGGCGGTGTAGATATTTCCATGTTTATGGAGATAGCTGTGTAGATATTTCCATATTTATACAGATAACAGTGTAGATATTTCCATGTTTATACAGATAGCCGTGTAAATATTTCCATGTTTATACAGATCACGGTGTAGATATTTCCAGGTTTATAGAGATAGCAGTGTAGATATTTCCATTTTTATACAGATAGCGGTTTAGCTATTTCCATGTTTATACAGACCGAAGTGTAGATATTTCCATGTTTATACAGATAGCGGTGCAGATATTTCCATGTTTGTACAGATGACGGTGTTGATATTTCCATCTTTACACAGAAGACCGTGTAGATATTTCCATGTTTATACAGAAGGCGGCACAGATATTTCCATGGATATGTAGAAGGCGGTGTAGATATTTCCATGTTTATACAGATAGCGGTGTAGATATTTCCATGTATATACAGATGGCTGTGTAGATATTTCCATCTTTATACAGATGGCTGTGTAGATATTTCCATGTTTATACAGATGACTTTGTAGGTATTTCCATGTTTATACAGATGGCGGTGTAGATATTTCCATGTTTATAGAGATCGCGGTGTAGATATTTCCATGTTTATACAGACAGCAGTGGAGATATTTCCATGTTTATACACATAGCGGTGTACATATTTCCATGTTTATAGAGACAGCGGTGTAGGTATTTCCATGTTTATACAGATAGCGGTGCAGATATTTCCATGTTTATACAGATGCCTATGCAGATATTTCCATATTTATACAGAGGGCTCTGTAGATATTTCCATGTTTATACAGATGGCAGTGTAGACTTTTCCATGTTCCTACACATGACTGTGTAGGTATTTCCATGTTTATACAGATGGCTTTGTAGATATTTCCATGTTTATAGAGATAGTGGTGCAGATATTTCCATGTTTATACAGATAGCGGAGTAAATATTTCCATGTTTATACAGATCGTGGTGTAGATGTTTCCATGTTTATACAGATACCGGTGAAGAAATTTCCATGTTTATACAGACCGCAGTGTAGATATCTCCATGTTTATACAGATAGCGGTGTAGATATTTCGATGTTTGTACAGAAGGCGGTATTGGTGTTTCCATCTATACACAGATTGCCGTGTAGGTATTTCCATGTGTATACAGATGGCATTGTAGATATTTCCATGTTTATACAGATGGTGGTGTAGATATTTCCATGTTTATACAGATGACTGTATAGGTATTTCCATGTTTTTACAGATGGCATTGTAGATATTTCCATGTATATAGAGATATCAGTGTAGATATTTCCATGTTTATACAGATGGCGGTGTAGATATTTCCATGTTTATAGAGATAGCGGTGTAGATATTTCCATATTTATACAGATAACGGTGTAGATATTTCCATGTTAATGCAGATAGCAGTGTAAATATTTCCATGTTTATACAGATCACGGTGTAGATATTTCCAGGTTTATAGAGATAGCAGTGTAGATATTTCCATGTTTATACAGATAGCGGTTTAGCTATTTCCATGTTTATATAGACCGCGGTGCAGATATTTCCATGTTTATACCCATAGCGGTGCAGATATTTCCATGTTTGTACAGATGGCGGTGTTGATATTTCCATCTTTACACAGAAGACCGTGTAGATATTTCCATGTTTATACAGAAGGCGGGGCAGATATTTCCATGGATATGTAGAAGGCGGTGTAGATATTTCCATGTTTGTACAGATAACGGAGTAGATATCTCCATGTATATACAGATGGCTGTGTAGATATTTCCATGTTTATACAGATGGCTGTGTAGATATTTCCATGTTTATACAGATGGTGGTGTAGATATTTCCATGTTTATACAGATGACTGTATAGGTATTTCGATGTTTTTACAGATGGCATTGTAGATATTTCCATGTTTATAGTGATAGCAGTTTAGACATTTCCATATTTATACAGATGGCGGTGTAGATATTTCCATGTTTCTAGAGATAGCGGTGTAGATATTTCCATATTTATACGGAAAGCGGTGTAGATATTTCCATGTTTATACAGATAGCAGTGTAAATATTTCCATGTTTATACAGATCACGGTGTAGATATTTCCAGGTTTATACAGACAGAAGTGGAGATATTTCCATGTTTATACAGATAGCGGTGTACATATTTCCATGTTTATAGAGACAGCGGTGTAGGTATTTCGATGTTTATACAGATCGCGGTGCAGATATTTCCATGTTTATACAGATGCCTATGCAGATATTTCCATATTTATACAGAGGGCTCTGTAGATATTTCCATGTTTATACAGATGGCACTGTAGATTGTTCCATGTTCCTACACATGACTGTGTAGGTATTTCCATGTTTATACAGATGGCTTTGTAGATATTTCCATGTTTATAGAGATAGCGGTGTAGATATTTCCATGTTTATACAGATAGCGGTGTAAATTTTTCCATGTTTATACAGATCGTGGTGTAGATGTTTCCATGTTTATACAGATACCGGTGTAGAAATTTCCATGTTTATACAGACCGCAGTGTAGATATCTCCATGTTTATACAGATAGCGGTGTAGATATTTCCATGTTTGTACAGATGGCGGTGTTGGTGTTTCCATCTATACACAGATTGCCGTGTAGGTATTTCCATGTGCATACAGATGGCATTGTAGATATTTCCATGTTTATACAGATGGTAATGTAGATATTTCCATGTTTATACAGATGACTGTATAGTTATTTCCATGTTTTTAAAGATGGCATTGTAGATATTTCCATGTTTATAGAGATAGCAGTGTAGATATTTCCATGTTTATACAGATGGCGGTGTAGATATTTCCATGTTTATAGAGATAGCGGTGTAGATATTTCCATGTTTATACAGATAGCGGTGTAAATTTTTCCATGTTTATACAGATCGTGGTGTAGATATTTCCTTGTTTATACAGTAACCGGTGTAGAAATTTCCATATTTATACAGACCGCAGTGTAGATATCTCCATGTTTATACAGATAGCGGTGTAGATATTTCCATGTTTGTACAGATGGTGGTGTTGGTGTTTCCATATATACACAGATTGCCATGTAGGTATTTCCATGTGTATACAGATGGCATTGTAGATATTTCCAAGTTTATACAGATGGTGGTGTAGATATTTCCACGATTATACAGATGACTGTATAGGTATTTCCATGATTATACAGATGACTGTGTAGGTATTTCCATGTTTTTACAGATGGCATTGTAGATATTTCCATGTTTATAGAGATAGCATTGTAGATATTTCCATGTTTATACAGATGGCGGTGTAGAAATTTCCATGTTTATAGATATAGCGGTGTAGATATTTCCATATTTATACAGATAACGGTGTAGATATTTCCATGTGTATACAGATAGCAGTGTAAATATTTTCATGTTTATACAGATCACGGTGTAGATATTTCCAGGTTTATAGAGATAGCAGTGTAGATATTTCCATGTTTATACAGATAGCGGTTTAGCTATTTCCATGTTTATACAGACCGCGGTGTAGATATTTCCATGTTTATACAGATAGCGGTGCAGATATTTCCATGTTTGTACAGATGGCGATGTTGATATTTCCATCTTTACACAGATGACCGTGTAGATATTTCCATGTTTATACAGAAGGCGGCACAGATATTTCCATGGAGATGTAGAAGGCGGTGTTGTTATTTCCATGTTTATACAGATAGCGGTGTAGATATTTCCATGTATATACAGGTGGCTGTGTAGATATTTCCATGTTTATACAGATGGCGGTGTACGTATTTCCATGTTTATAGAGATAGCTGTGTAGATATTTCCATGTTTATACAGATAGCGGTGTAGATATTTCCATGTTTATTGAGATCGCGGTGTAGATATTTCCATGTTTATACAGACAGCAGTGGAGATATTTCCATGTTTATACACATAGCGGTGTACATATTAACATGTTTATAGAGACAGCGGTGTAGGTATTTCCATGTTTATACAGATAGCGGTGCAGATATTTCCATGTTTATACAGATGCCTATGCAGATATTTCCATATTTATACAGAGGGCTCTGCAGGTATTTCCATGTTTATACAGATGGCACTGTAGATTTTTCCATGTTTCTACACATGACTGTGTAGGTATTTCCATGTTTATACAGATGGCTTTGTAGATATTTGAATGTTTATAGAGATAGCGGTGTAGATATTTCCATGTTTATACAGATAGCGGTGTAAATTTTTCCATGTTTATACAGATCGTGGTGTAGTTGTTTCCATGTTTATACAGATACCGGTGTAGAAATTTCCATGTTTATACAGACCGCAGTGTAGATATCTCCATGTTTATACAGATAGCGGTGTAGATATTTCCATGTTTGTACAGATGGCGGTGTTGGTGTTTCCATCTATACACAGATTGCCGTGTAGGTATTCCCATGTGCATACAGATGGCATTGTAGATATTTCCATGTTTATACAGATGGTGGTGTAGATATTTCCATGTTTATACAGATGACTGTATAGGTACTTCCATGTTTTTACAGATGGCATTGTAGATATTTCCATGTTTATAGAGATAGCAGTGTAGATATTTCCATGTGTATACAGATGGCGGTGTAGATATTTCCATGTTTATAGAGATAGCGTTGTAGATATTTCCATGTTTATACAGATAGCGGTGTAAATTTTTCCAGGTTTATACAGATCGTGGTGTAGATATTTCCTTGTTTATACAGTAACCGGTGTAGAAATTTCCATGTTTATACAGACCGCAGTGTGGATATCTCCATGTTTATACAGATAGCGGTGTAGATATTTCCATGTTTGTACAGATGGCGGTGTTGGTGTTTCCATCTATATACAGATTGCCTTGTAGGTATTTCCATGTGCATACAGATGGCATTGTAGATATTTCCATGTTTATACAGATGGTAATGTAGATATTTCCATGTTTATACAGATGACTGTATAGTTATTTCCATGTTTTTAAAGATGGCATTGTAGATATTTCCATGTTTATAGAGATAGCAGTGTAGATATTTCCATGTTTATACAGATGGCGGTGTAGATATTTCCATGTTTATATAGATAGCGGTGTAGATATTTCCATGTTTATACAGATAGCGGTGTAAATTTTTCCATGTTTATACAGATCGTGGTGTAGATATTTCCTTGTTTATACAGTAACCGGTGTAGAAATTTCCATGTTTATACAGACCGCAGTGTAGATATCTCCATGTTTATTCAGATAGCGGTGTAGATATTTCCATGTTTGTACAGATGGTGGTGTTGGTGTTTCCATATATACACAGATTGCCATGTAGGTATTTCCATGTGTATACAGATGGCATTGTAGATATTTCCAAGTTTATACAGATGGTGGTGTAGATATTTCCATGATTATACAGATGACTGTATAGGTATTTCCATGTTTTTACAGATGGCATTGTAGATATTTCCATGTTTATAGAGATAGCATTGTAGATATTTCCATGTTTATACAGATGGCGGTGTAGAAATTTCCATGTTTATAGAGATAGCGGTGTAGATATTTCCATATTTATACAGATAACGGTGTAGATATTTCCATGTGTATACAGATAGCAGTGTAAATATTTTCATGTTTATACAGATCACGGTGTAGATATTTCCAGGTTTATAGAGATAGCAGTGTAGATATTTCCATGTTTATACAGATAGCGGTTTAGCTATTTCCATGTTTATACAGACCGCGGAGTAGATATTTCCATGTTTATACAGATAGCGGTGCAGATATTTCCATGTTTGTACAGATGGCGATGTTGATATTTCCATCTTTACACAGATGACCGTGTAGATATTTCCATGTTTATACAGAAGGCGGCGCAGATATTTCCATGGAGATGTAGAAGGCGGTGTTGATATTTCCATGTTTATACAGATAGCGGTGTAGATATTTCCATGTATATACAGGTGGCTGTGTAGATATTTCCATGTTTATACAGATGGCGGTGTACGTATTTCCATGTTTATAGAGATAGCTGTGTAGATATTTCCATGTTTATACAGATAGCGGTGTAGATATTTCCATGTTTATTGAGATCGCGGTGTAGATATTTCCATGTTTATACAGACAGCAGTGGAGATATTTCCATGTTTATACACATAGCGGTGTACATATTAACATGTTTATAGAGACAGCGGTGTAGGTATTTCCATGTTTATACAGATAGCGGTGCAGATATTTCCATGTTTATACAGATGCCTATGCAGATATTTCCATATTTATACAGAGGACTCTGCAGGTATTTCCATGTTTATACAGATGGCACTGTAGATTTTTCCATGTTTCTACACATGACTGTGTAGGTATTTCCATGTTTATACAGATGGCGTTGTAGATATTTGAATGTTTATAGAGATAGCGGTGTAGATATTTCCATGTTTATACAGATAGCGGTGTAAATTTTTCCATGTTTATACAGATCGTGGTGTAGTTGTTTCCATGTTTATACAGATACCGGTGTAGAAATTTCCATGTTTATACAGACCGCAGTGTAGATATCTCCATGTTTATACAGATAGCGGTGTAGATATTTCCATGTTTGTACAGATGGCGGTGTTGGTGTTTCCATCTATACACAGATTGCCGTGTAGGTATTTCCATGTGCATACAGATGGCATTGTAGATATTTCCATGTTTATACAGATGGTAATGTAGATATTTCCATGTTTATACAGATGACTGTATAGTTATTTCCATGTTTTTAAAGATGGCATTGTAGATATTTCCATGTTTATAGAGATAGCAGTGTAGATATTTCCATGTTTATACAGATGGCGGTGTAGATATTTCCATGTTTATAGAGATAGCGGTGTAGATATTTCCATGTTTATACAGATAGCGGTGTAAATTTTTCCATGTTTATACAGATCGTGGTGTAGATATTTCCTTGTTTATACAGTAACCGGTGTAGAAATTTCCATGTTTATACAGACCGCAGTGTAGATATCTCCATGTTTATACAGATAGCGGTGTAGATATTTCCATGTTTGTACAGATGGTGGTGTTGGTGTTTCCATATATACACAGATTGCCATGTAGGTATTTCCATGTGTATACAGATGGCATTGTAGATATTTCCAAGTTTATACAGATGGTGGTGTAGATATTTCCATGATTATACAGATGACTGTATAGGTATTTCCATGTTTTTACAGATGGCATTGTAGATATTTCCATGTTTATAGAGATAGCATTGTAGATATTTCCATGTTTATACAGATGGCGGTGTAGAAATTTCCATGTTTATAGATATAGCGGTGTAGATATTTCCATATTTATACAGATAACGGTGTAGATATTTCCATGTGTATACAGATAGCAGTGTAAATATTTTCATGTTTATACAGATCACGGTGTAGATATTTCCAGGTTTATAGAGATAGCAGTGTAGATATTTCCATGTTTATACAGATAGCGGTTTAGCTATTTCCATGTTTATACAGACCGCGGTGTAGATATTTCCATGTTTATACAGATAGCGGGCAGATATTTCCATGTTTGTACAGATGGCGATGTTGATATTTCCATCTTTACACAGATGACCGTGTAGATATTTCCATGTTTATACAGAAGGCGGCGCAGATATTTCCATGGAGATGTAGAAGGCGGTGTTGATATTTCCATGTTTATACAGATAGCGGTGTAGATATTTCCATGTATATACAGGTGGCTGTGTAGATATTTCCATGTTTATACAGATGGCGGTGTACGTATTTCCATGTTTATAGAGATAGCTGTGTAGATATTTCCATGTTTATACAGATAGCGGTGTAGATATTTCCATGTTTATTGAGATCGCGGTGTAGATATTTCCATGTTTATACAGACAGCAGTGGAGATATTTCCATGTTTATACACATAGCGGTGTACATATTAACATGTTTATAGAGACAGCGGTGTAGGTATTTCCATGTTTATACAGATAGCGGTGCAGATATTTCCATGTTTATACAGATGACTATGCAGATATTTCCATATTTATACAGAGGGCTCTGCAGGTATTTCCATGTTTATACAGATGGCACTGTAGATTTTTCCATGTTTCTAAACATGACTGTGTAGGTATTTCCATGTTTATACAGATGGCTTTGTAGATATTTGAATGTTTATAGAGATAGCGGTGTAGATATTTCCATGTTTATACAGATAGCGGTGTAAATTTTTCCATGTTTATACAGATCGTGGTGTAGTTGTTTCCATGTTTATACAGATACCGGTGTAGAAATTTCCATGTTTATACAGACCGCAGTGTAGATATCTCCATGTTTATACAGATAGCGGTGTAGATATTTCCATGTTTGTACAGATGGCGGTGTTGGTGTTTCCATCTATACACAGATTGCCGTGTAGGTATTCCCATGTGCATATAGATGGCATTGTAGATATTTCCATGTTTATACAGATGGTGGTGTAGATATTTCCATGTTTATACAGATGACTGTATAGGTACTTCCATGTTTTTACAGATGGCATTGTAGATATTTCCATGTTTATAGAGATAGCAGTGTAGATATTTCCATGTGTATACAGATGGCGGTGTAGATATTTCCATGTTTATAGAGATAGCGTTGTAGATATTTCCATGTTTATACAGATAGCGGTGTAAATTTTTCCAGGTTTATACAGATCGTGGTGTAGATATTTCCTTGTTTATACAGTAACCGGTGTAGAAATTTCCATGTTTATACAGACCGCAGTGTGGATATCTCCATGTATATACAGATAGCGGTGTAGATATTTCCATGTTTATACAGATAGCGGTGTAGATATTTCCATGTATATACAGATGGCTGTGTAGATATTTCCATCTTTATACAGATGGCTGTGTAGATATTTCCATGTTTATACAGATGACTTTGTAGGTATTTCCATGTTTATACAGATGGCGGTGTAGATATTTCCATGTTTATAGAGATCGCGGTGTAGATATTTCCATGTTTATACAGACAGCAGTGGAGATATTTCCATGTTTATACACATAGCGGTGTACATATTTCCATGTTTATAGAGACAGCGGTGTAGGTATTTCCATGTTTATACAGATAGCGGTGCAGATATTTCCATGTTTATACAGATGCCTATGCAGATATTTCCATATTTATACAGAGGGCTCTGTAGATATTTCCATGTTTATACAGATGGCAGTGTAGACTTTTCCATGTTCCTACACATGACTGTGTAGGTATTTCCATGTTTATACAGATGGCTTTGTAGATATTTCCATGTTTATAGAGATAGTGGTGCAGATATTTCCATGTTTATACAGATAGCGGAGTAAATATTTCCATGTTTATACAGATCGTGGTGTAGATGTTTCCATGTTTATACAGATACCGGTGAAGAAATTTCCATGTTTATACAGACCGCAGTGTAGATATCTCCATGTTTATACAGATAGCGGTGTAGATATTTCGATGTTTGTACAGAAGGCGGTATTGGTGTTTCCATCTATACACAGATTGCCGTGTAGGTATTTCCATGTGTATACAGATGGCATTGTAGATATTTCCATGTTTATACAGAGGGTGGTGTAGATATTTCCATGTTTATACAGATGACTGTATAGGTATTTCCATGTTTTTACAGATGGCATTGTAGATATTTCCATGTATATAGAGATATCAGTGTAGATATTTCCATGTTTATACAGATGGCGGTGTAGATATTTCCATGTTTATAGAGATAGCGGTGTAGATATTTCCATATTTATACAGATAACGGTGTAGATATTTCCATGTTAATGCAGATAGCAGTGTAAATATTTCCATGTTTATACAGATCACGGTGTAGATATTTCCAGGTTTATAGAGATAGCAGTGTAGATATTTCCATGTTTATACAGATAGCGGTTTAGCTATTTCCATGTTTATATAGACCGCGGTGCAGATATTTCCATGTTTATACCCATAGCGGTGCAGATATTTCCATGTTTGTACAGATGGCGGTGTTGATATTTCCATCTTTACACAGAAGACCGTGTAGATATTTCCATGTTTATACAGAAGGCGGGGCAGATATTTCCATGGATATGTAGAAGGCGGTGTAGATATTTCCATGTTTGTACAGATAACGGAGTAGATATTTCCATGTATATACAGATGGCTGTGTAGATATTTCCATGTTTATACAGATGGCTGTGTAGATATTTCCATGTATATACAGATGGTGGTGTAGATATTTCCATGTTTATACAGATGACTGTATAGGTATTTCGATGTTTTTACAGATGGCATTGTAGATATTTCCATGTTTATAGTGATAGCAGTTTAGACATTTCCATGTTTATACAGATGGCGGTGTAGATATTTCCATGTTTCTAGAGATAGCGGTGTAGATATTTCCATATTTATACGGAAAGCGGTGTAGATATTTCCATGTTTATACAGATAGCGGTGTAAATATTTCCATGTTTATACAGATCACGGTGTAGATATTTCCAGGTTTATAGAGATAGCAGTGTAGATATTTCCATGTTTATACAGATAGCGGTTTAGCTATTTCCATGTATATACAGACCGCGGTGTAGATATTTCCATGTTTATACAGATAGAGGTGCAGATATTTCCATGTTTGTACAGATGGCGGTGTTGATATTTCCATCTTTACACAGATGACCGTGTAGATATTTCCATGTTTATACAGAAGGCGGCACAGATTTTTCCATGGATATGTAGAAGGCGGTGTAGATATTTCCATGTTTACACAGATAGCGGTGTAGAAATTTCCATCTATATACAGATGGCTGTGAAGATATTTCCATGTTTATACAGATGGCTGTGTAGATATTTCTATGTTTATACAGATGATTTTGTAGGTATTTCCATGTTTATACAGATGGCGGTGTAGGTATTTCCATGTTTATAGAGATAGCTGTGTAGATATTTCCATGTTTATAGAGATAGCGGTGTAGATATTTCCATGTTTATACAGATAGCGGTGTAAATATTTCCATGTTTATACAGATGACTTTGTAGGTATTTCCATGTTTCTACAGATGGCGGTGTAGCTATTTCCATGTTTATACAGATGGCTGTGTAGATATTTCCATGTTTATACAGATGACTTTGTAGGTATTTCCATGTTTCTACAGATGGCGGTGTAGCTATTTCCATGTTTATAGAGATAGCTGTGTACATATTTCCATGTTTATACATATAGCGGTGTAGTTATTTCCATGTTTATAGAGATCGCGGTGTAGATATTTCCATGTTTATACAGACAGCAGTGGAGATATTTCCATGTTTATACAGATGACTTTGTAGGTATTTCCATGTTTCTACAGATGGCGGTGTAGCTATTTCCATGTTTATAGAGATAGCTGTGTACATATTTCCATGTTTATACAGATAGCGGTGTAGTTATTTCCATGTTTATAGAGACAGCCGTGTAGGTATTTCCATGTTTATACAGATAGCGGTGCAGATATTTCCATGTTTACACAGATGCCTATTCAGATATTTCCATATTTATACAGAGGGCACTGTAGATATTTCCATGTTTATACAGATGGCAGTGTAGATTTTTCCATGTTCCTACACATGACTCTGTAAGTATTTCCATGTTTATACAGATGGCTTTGTAGATATTTCCATGTTTATAGAGATAGCGGTGTAGATATTTCCATGTTTATACTGATAGCGGTGTAAATATTTCTATGTTTATACAGATCGTGGTGTAGATACTTCCATGTTTATACAGATACCGGTGTAGAAATTTCCAGGTTTATACAGACCGCAGTGTAGATATCTCCATGTTTATACAGATAGAGGTGTAGATATTTCCAAGTTTGTAAACATGGAGGTGTTGGTGTTTCCATCTATACACAGATTGCCGTGTAGGGATTTCCATGTGTATACAGATGGCATTGTAGATATTTCCATGTTTATACAGATGGTGGTGTAGATATTTCCATGTTTATACAGATGACTGTATAGGTATTTCCATGTTTTTACAGATGGCATTGTAGGTATGTCCATGTT
This sequence comes from Pan troglodytes, assembly GCF_028858775.2. Classification (NCBI taxonomy): domain Eukaryota; kingdom Metazoa; phylum Chordata; class Mammalia; order Primates; family Hominidae; genus Pan; species Pan troglodytes. Next base: position 1,372,564 of record NC_072405.2, on the reverse strand, counting down.
TATAGAGTTAGCAGTATAGATATTTCCATGTTTATACAGATGGCGGTGTGGATATTTCCATGTTTATAGAGATAGCGGTGTAGATATTTCCATATTTATACAGATAACGGTGTAGATATTTCCATGTTTATACAGATAGCGGTGCAGATATTTCCATGTTTGTACAGATGGCGGTGCTGATATTTCCATCTATACACAGATGACCGTGTAGATATTTCCATGTTTATAGAGATAGCGGTGTAGGTATTTCCATGTTTATATAGATAGCGGTGTAAATATTTCCATGTTTATACCGATAACGGTGTAGATATTTCCATGTATATACAGATGGCTGTGTAGATATTTCCATGTTTATACAGATGGCTGTGAAGATATTTCCATGTTTATACAGATGACTTTGTAGGTATTTCCATGTTTATACAGATAGCGGTTTAGCTATTTCCATGTTTATACAGACCGCGGTGTAGATATTTCCATGTTTATACAGATAGCGGTGCAGATTTTTCCATGTTTGTGCAGATGGTGGTGTTGATATTTCCATCTATACACAGATGACCGTGTAGATATTTCCGGGTTTATACAGAAGGCGGCACAGATATTTCCATGGATATGTAGAAGGCGGTGTAGATATTTCCATGTTTATACAGATAGCGGTGTAGATATTTCCATGTATATACAGATGGCTGTGTAGATATTTCCATGTTTATACAGATGGCTGTGTAGATATTTCCATGTTTATACAGATGACTGTATAGGTATTTCCATGTTTTTACAGATGGCATTGTAGATATTTCCATGTTTATAGAGATAGCAGTGTAGATATTTCCATGTTTATACAGATGGCGGTATAGATATTTCCATGTTTATAGAGATAGCGGTGTAGATATTTCCATATTTATACAGATAACGGTGTAGATATTTCCATGTTTATACAGATAGCAGTGTAAATATTTCCATGTTTATACAGATCACGGTGTAGATATTTCCAGGTTTATAGAGATAGCAGTGTATATATTTCCATGTTTATACAGATAGCGGTTTAGCTATTTCCATGTTAATACAGACCGCGGTGTATATATTTCCATGTTTATGGAGATAGCGGTGCAGATATTTCCATGTTTGTACAGATGGCGGTGTTGATATTTCCATCTATACACAGATGACCGTGTAGATATTTCCGTGTTTATACAGAAGGCGGCACAGACATTTCCATGGATATGTAGAAGGCGGTGTAGATATTTCCATGTTTATACAGATAGCGGTGTAGATATTTCCATGTATATACAGATGGCTGTGTAGATATTTCCATGTTTATACAGATGGCTGTGTAGATATTTCCATGTTTATACAGATGACTTTGTAGGTATTTCCATGTTTATACAGATGGCGGTGTAGGTATTTCCATGTTTATAGAGATAGCTGTGTAGATATTTCCATGTTTATGCAGATAGCGGTGTAGATATATCCATGTTTACAGAGATCGCGGTGTAGATATTTCCATGTTTATACAGACTGCAGTGGAGATATTTCCATGTTTATACACATAGCGGTGTACATATTTCCATGTTTATAGAGACAGCGGTGTAGGTATTTCCATGTTTATACAGATAGCGGTGCAGATATTTCCATGTTTATACAGATGCCTATGCAGATATTTCCATATTTATACAGAGGGCTCTGTAGATATTTCCATGTTTATACAGATGGCAGTGTAGATTTTTCCATGTTCCTACACATGACTGTGTAGGTATTTCCATGTTTATACAGATGGCTTTGTAGATATTTCCGTGTTTATAGAGATAGCGGTGTAGATATTTCCATGTTTATACAGATAGCGGTGTAAATTTTTCCATGTTTATACAGATCGTGGTGTCGATATTTCCATGTTTATACAGATACCGGTGTAGAAATTTCCATTTTTATACAGACCGCGGTGTAGATATCTCCATGTTTATACAGATAGCGGTGTAGATATTTCCATGTTTGTACAGAAAGCGGTGTTGGTGTTTCCATCTATACACAGATTGCCGTGTAGGTATTTCCAAGTGTATACAGATGGCATTGTAGATATTTCCATGTTTATACAGATGGTGGTGTAGATATTTCCATGTTTATACTGACGACTGTATAGGTATTTCCATGTTTTTACAGATGGCATTGTAGATATTTCCATGTTTATAGAGATAGCAGTGTAGATATTTCCATGTTTATACAGATGGCGGTGCAGATATTTCCATGTTTATAGAGATAGCGGTGTAGATTTTTCCATATTTATACAGATAACGGTGTAGATATTTCCATGTTTATACAGATAGCAGTGTAAATATTTCCATCTTTATACAGATCACGGTGTAGATATTTCCAGGTTTATAGAGATAGCAGTGTAGATATTTCCATGTTTATACAGATAGCGGTTTAGCTATTTCCATGTTTATACAGACCACGGTGTAGATATTTCCATGTTTATACAGATAGCGGTGCAGATATTTCCATGTTTGTACAGATGACGGTGCTGATATTTCCATCTATACACAGATGACCGTGTAGATATTTCCATGTTTATATAGATAGCGGTGTAGGTATTTCCATGTTTATACAGATAGCGGTGTAAATATTACCATGTTTATACAGATCGTGGTGTAGATATTTCCATGTTTATACAGATACCGGTGTAGAAATTTCCATGTTTATACAGACCGCAGTGTAGATATTTCCATGTTTATACAAATAGCAGCGTAGATATTTCCATGTTTGTACAGATGGCGGTGTTGATGTTTTCATCTATACACGATTGCCGTGTAGGTATTTCCATGTGTATACAGATGGCATTGTAGATATTTCCATGTTCATACAGATGTTGGTGTAGTTATTTCCATGTTTATACAGATGACTGTATAGGTATTTCCATGTTTTTACAGATGGCATTGTAGATATTTCCATGTTTATAGAGATAGCAGTGTAGATATTTCCATGTTTATACAGATGGCGGTGTAGATATTTCCATGTTTATAGAGATAGCGGTGTAGATATTTCCATATATATACAGATAACGGTGTAGATATTTCCATGTTTATACAGATAGCAGTGTAAATATTTCCATGTTTATACAGATCACGGTGTAGATATTTCCAGGTTTATAGAGATAGCAGTGTAGATATTTCCATGTTTATACAGATAGCGGTTTTGCTATTTCCATGTTTATAAAGACCGTGGTGCATATATTTCCATGTTTATACAGATAGCGGTGCAGATATTTCCATGTTTGTACAGATGGCGGTGTTGATATTTCCAACTATACACAGATGACCGTGTAGATATTTCCAAGTTTATACAGAAGGCGGCGAAGTTATTTCCATGGATATGTAGAAGGCGGTGTTGATATTTCCATGTTTATACAGATAGCGGTGTAGATATTTCCATGTTTCTACAGATACCGGTGTAGACATTTCCATGTTTATACAGACCGCAGTGTAGATATTTCCATGTTTATACAAATAGCAGTGTAGATATTTCCATGTTTGTACAGATGGCGGTGTTGATGTTTCCATCTATACACAGATTGCCGTGTAGGTATTTCCATGTGTATACAGATGGCATTGTAGATATTTCCATGTTTATACAGATGGTGGTGTAGTTATTTCCATGTTTATACAGATGACTGTATAGGTATTTCCATGTTTTTACAGATGGCATTGTAGATATTTCCATGTTTATAGAGATATCAGTGTAGATATTTCCATGTTTATACAGATCGCGGTGTATATATTTCCATGTTTATAGAGATAGCGGTGTAGATATTTCCATATATATACAGATAACGGTGTAGATATTTCCATGTTTATACAGATAGCAGGGTAAATATTTCCATGTTTATACAGATCACGGTGTAGATAATTCCATGTTTATACAGATAGCGGTTTAGCTATTTCCATGTTTATACAGACCGCGGTGTAGATATTTCCATGTTTATACCGATAGCTGTGCAGATATTTCCATGTTTGTGCAGATGGCGGTGTGGATATTTCCATCTATACACAGATGACCGTGTAGATATTTCCGTGTTTATACAGAAGGCGGCACAGATATTTCCATGGATATGTAGAAGGCGGTGTAGATATTTCCATGTTTATACAGATAGCGGTGTAGATATTTCCATGTATATACAGATGGCTGTGTAGATATTTCCATGTTTATACAGATGGCTGTGTAGATATTTCCATGTTTATACAGATGACTGTATAGGTATTTCCATGTTTTTACAGATGGCATTGTAGATATTTCCATGTTTATAGAGATAGCAGTGTAGATATTTCCATGTTTATATAGATGGCGTTGTAGATATTTCCAAGTTTATACCGATAGCGGTGTTGGTATTTCCACATTTATACAGATAGCGATGTAGATATTTCCATGTTTATGCAGCTCGCGGTGCAGATATTTATATCTTTATACAGATGGCATTGTAGATATTTCCTTATTCACACAGATGGCGGTGTAAGTGTTTCCATGTTTATACAGATTGCGGAGTAGTTAGTTCCATGTTAATAGACATGGCAGTGTAGATATTTTCATGTTTATAGAGATGGCGGTGTAGATATTTCTATGTTTATAGAGATAGCAGTGTAGTTAATTCCATGTGTATACACATTGTTGTGCAGATATTTCCATGTTTATACAGATGGCAGTGTAGATATTTCCATGTTTATACAGATAACTTTGTAAGTATTTCCATGTTTATATAGATAGCGGTGTAGATATTTCCATGTTTATACTGATCGTGGTGTAGATATTTCCATGTTTATACAGATGACTTTGTAGGTATTTCCATGTTTATACAGATGTCGTTGTAGATATTTCTATGTTTATAGAGATAGCTGTGTAGATATTTCCAAGTTTATACAGATAGCGGTGTAGATATTTCCATGCTTATAGAGATCGCGGTGTAGATATTTCCATGTTTATACAGATCGTGGTGAAGATATTTCCATGTTTATACTGATGCAGGTGTAGATATTTCCATGTTTATACAGATGACGGTGAAGATAATTTCATATTTTTACACATGGCATTGTAGTTATTTCATTGTTTATACAGATAACTCTGTGGCTATTTCCATGTTTATACAGATAGCAGTGGAGATATTTCCATGTTTATAGAGAAGGCTGTGTAGATATTTCCATGTTTATAGAGATAGTGGTGTAGATATTTCCATGTTTATACAGATAGTAGTGCAGATATTTCCATGTTTATAGAGACAGCGTTGTATATATTTCCATATTTATACAGATAGCGGTGTAGTTATTTCCATGTTTATTCAGATGGCGGTGTAGATATTTCCATGTTTATACAGATGGCGGTGTAGATATTTCCCTGTTTATACAGATAGCGGTGTGGATATTTCCGTGTATATACAGATAGCGGTGTTGATATTTCCCTGTTTACACAGATAGCAGTGTAGTTATTTCCATGTTTATACAGATGGCGGTTTAGATAGTTCCATGTTTATGCAGAGGGCGGTGTAGATATTTTCATGTTTATAGAGATGGCGGTGTAGATATTTTCAAGTTTATAGAGATGGCAGTGTAGATGTTTCAATGTTTATAGAGATGGTGGAGTAGATATTTCCATGTTTTTACAGATGACAGTGTAGCTATTTCCATGTTTATACTGATGGCAGTGTAGATATTTCCATGTTATACAGATAGCGGTGTAGAGATTTCCATATTTATACAGATAGCGGTGTTGATATTTCCATATTTATACAGATAGCGATGTATAAATTTCCATGTTTATACAGATAGCGGTGGAGATATTTCCATGTTTATACAGATAGCTGTGGAGATATTTCCATGTTTATACAGATCGCTGTGTAGATATTTTCATGTTCATACAGATAGCGTTGTCCATATTTCCAAGTTTGTACAGATAGCCGTGTTGATATTTCCATGTTTATGCAGATAGCGCTGTAGATATTTGCATGTTTACACCCATAGCGGTGTACATATTTCCACGTTTACAGAGATTGCGGGGTTGATATTTCCATGTTTATACCCATAGCGTTGTACATATTTCCACGTTTACAGAGAATGTGGGGTAGATATTTCCACGTTTATACTGATGTCTGTGAAGATATTTTCATGTGTATACAGATGGCAGTGTAGATTTCCCATGTTTATACTGATGGAGGTGTAAATATTTCCTTGTTTATAGAGATAGCAGTGGAGATATTTCCATGTTTATACAGATAGCGATGTAGATATTTCCATGTTTATACAGATAGCAGTGTAGGTATTTCCATGTTTAAACAGATAGCGTTGAAGATATGTCCATTTTTATAGAGATAGCGATGTAGATATTTCCATGTTTATACAGATAGCGGTAGAGATATTTCCATGTTTATACAGATCGCGGTGTAGATATTTCCATGTTTATACAGATCGCGGTGTAGATAGTTCCATGTTTATACAGATAGCGGTGTAGATATTTCCATGTTTTTACAGATATCGGTGTAGATATTTCCATGTTTACACAGATTGCGGTGTAGATACTTCCATCTTTCTACAGATGGCATTATAGATATTTCCATGTTTATACAGATGACGGTGTAGATATTTCCATGTTTATATAGATGGTGGTGTAGATATTACCATGTTTATACAGATAGCGGTGTAGATATTTCCATGTTTAAACAGATGGTGGTGAAGCTATTTCCATGTTTATACAGATTGCGGTGTAGATATTTCCATGTTTATACAGATCGCGGTGTAGTTATTTCCATGTTTAGACAGATAGCGGTGTAGATATTTCCATGTTTATACAGATAGTGGTGTAGATATTTCCATATTTATAGAGATAGCGGTGTAGGTATTTCCATGTTTATAGACATAGCGGTGTAGATATTTCCATGTTTATATAGATGGCGTTGAAGATATTTCCATGTTTATACCAATAGCGGTGTTGGTATTTCCACGTTTATACAGATAGCGATGTAGATATTTCCATGTTTATACAGCTCGCGGTGCAGGTATTTATATCTTTATACAGATGACATTGTAGATATTTCCTTATTCACACAGATGGCGGTGTAGATGTTTCCATGTTTATACAGATGGCGGAGTAGTTAGTTCCATGTTTATGGAGATGGCTGTGTAGATATTTTCATGTTTATAGAGATGGCGGTGTAGATATTTCCATGTTTATATAGAGATAGCAGTGTAGATATTTACATGTTTATACAGATGGCTGTGTAGATATTTCCATGTGTATACAGATGGCATTGTAGATATTTCTATGTTTACACAGATTGCGGTGTAGATATTTCCATCTTTCTACAGATGGCATTGCAGATATTTCCATGTTTATACAGATGGCGGTGTAGATATTTCCATGTTTATATAGATGGTTGTGTAGATATTACCATGTTTATACAGATAGCGGTGTAGATATTTCCATGTTTAAACAGATCGTGGTGAAGATATTTCCATGTTTATACAGATTGCGGTGTAGATATTTCATGTTTATACAGAAGGCAGTGTAGATATTTCCATGTTTATAGAGATAGCGGTGTAGATATTTCCATATTTATGCAGACAGCAGTGAAGATATTTCCATGTTTATAGAGATCGTGGTGTAGATATTTCCATATTTATACAGATAGCGGTGTAGATATTTCCATGTTTATACAGACAGCGGTTTAGATATTTCCATGTTTACAGAGAGAGCGGTGTAGATATTTCGATATTTGCACAGATTGCGCTGTAGATATTTCCATCTTTACACAGATAGCTGTGTACATATTTCCATGTTTACACAGATAGCGGTGTATTTATTTCCATGTTAACACAGATAGTGTTGTAGCTATTTCCATGTTTATACAGATAGCGGTTTTGATATTTCCATGTTTATACAGATCATGGTGTAGATATTTCAATGTTTATACAGACAGCAGTGTAGATATTTTCTAGTTTTTAGAGATAGCAGTGTAGATATTTCCATGTTTACAGAGATAGCGGTGTAGATATTTCCCTCTTTGCACAGATTGCGGTGTAGATATTTCCATCTTTACACAGATAGCGGTGTACATATTTCCATGTTTACACAGATAGCGGTGTAGATATTTCCATCTTTACACAGACAGTGTTGTAGATATTTCCATGTTTATACAGATAGCAGTGTCGATATTTCTATGTTTATAAAGATAGCGGTGTAGATGTTTCCATCTTTATACAGATAGCGGTGTAGATATTTCCATGTTTATACAGATGATGGTGTAAGTATTTCCATATTTATAGAGATAGCGGTGTAGATACTTCCGTGTTCATACAGACGGCAGTGTACATATTTCCTTCTGTATACAGATGGCAGTGTAGATATTTCCATGTTTATACAGATGGAGGTGTAGATATTTCCAAGTTTATGCAGACGACAGTGTAGATATTTCCATATTTTTACAGATGGCGGTGTAGATATTTCCATGTTTATACAGGGAGCGGTGTGGCTATTTCCATGTCTATACAGATAGCAGTGTAGATATTTTCATGTTTATAGAAATGGCTGTGCAGATATTTCCGTGTTTACACCGATGGCCGTGTAAACATTCCATGTTTATACAGATAGTGCTGTAGATATTTCCATGTTTATACAGATGACTGTGTAGGTATTTCCATGTTTATACAGATGGCCGTGTAGATATTTCTATGTTTATAGAGATAGCCATGGAGATATTTCCGTGTTTATACAGATAGCGGTGTAGACATGTCCATGTTCATAGAGATAGCTGTGTAGATATTTCCACATTTGTATAGATAGCTGTGTAGATATTTCCATGTTTATACAGATTGCGGTGTAGCTATTTCCATGTTTATACACATGACTGTGTAGGTATTTCCATGTTTATACAGATGGCTTTGTAGATATTTCCATGTTTATAGAGATAGCGGTGCAGCTATTTCCATGTTTATACAGATAGCAGTGTACATATTTCCATGTTTATACAGATCGTGGTGTAGACATTTCCATGTTCATACAAATACCGGTGTAGATATTTACATGTTTATACAGACCGCAGTGTAGGTATTTCCATGTTTATAGAGATAGCGGTGTAGATATTTCCATGTTTGTACAGTTGGCGGTGTTGATGTTTCCATCTATACACAGATTGCCGTGTAGGTATTTCCATGTGTATATAGATGGCATTGTAGATATTTCCATGTTTATACAGATGGTGGTGTAGATATTTCCGTGTTTATGCAGATGACTGTGTAGGTATTTCCATGTTTTTACAGATGGCGTTGTAGATATTTCCATGTTTATAGAGATAGCAGTGTAGATATTTCCATGTTTATACAGATGGCGGTGTAGATATTTCCATGTTTATACAGATGGCGGTGTAGATATTTCCATTTTTATAGAGATAGCGGTGTAGATATTTCCATATTTATACAGATAACGGTGTAGATATTTCCATGTTTATACAGATAGCAGTGTAAATATTTCCATGTTTATACAGATCACCGTGTAGATATTTCCATGTTTATAGAGATAGCGGTGTAGATATTTCCATGTTTATAGAGATAGCGGTTTAGCTATTTCCATTTTTTTACAGACCGCGGTGTAGATATTTCCATGTTTATACAGATAGCGGTGCAGATATTTCCATGTTTGTACAGATGGCGGTGTTGATATTTCCATCTATACACAGATGACCATGTAGATATTTCCATGTTTATACAGATTGTGGCGCAGATATTTCCATGGATATGTAGAAGGCGGTGTAGATATTTCCATGTTTATACAGATAACGGTGTAGATATTTCAATTTATATACAGATGGCTGTGCAGATATTTCCATGTTTATACAGATGGCTGTGTAGATATGTCCATGTTTATACAGATGACTTTGTAGGCATTTCCATGTTTATACAAATGGCGGTGTAGGTATTTCCATGTTTATAGAGATAGCTGTGTAGATATTTCCATGTTTATCCTGATAGCGGTGTAGATATTTCCATGTTTATACAGACAGCAGTGGAGATATTTCCATGTTTATAAACATAGCGGTGTACATATTTCCATGTTTATAGAGACAGCGTTGTAGGTATTTCCGTGTTTATATAGATAGCGGTGCAGATATTTCCATGTTTATACAGATGCCTATGCAGATATTTCCATATTTATACAAAGGGCTCTGTAGATATTTCCATGTTTATAAAGATGGCAGTGTAGATATTTCCATGTTCCTACATATGACTGTGTAGGTATTTCCATGTTTATAGAGATGGCTTTGTAGATATTTCCATGTTTACAGAGATAGCGGTGCAGATATTTCCATGTTTATACAGATAGCGGTGTAAATATTTCCATGTTTATACAGATCGTGGTGTAGATATTTCCATGTTTATAGAGATACCGGTGTAGATATTTCCATGTTTATACAGACCGCAGTGTAGGTATTTCTATGTATATAGAGATAGCGGTGTAGATATTTCCATGTTTGTACAGATGGCGGTGTTCATGTTTCCATCTATACACAGATTGCCGTGTAGGTATTTCCATGTGTATACATAGGGCATTGTAGATATTTCCATGTTTATAGAGAAGGTGGTGTAGATATTTCCATGTTTATACAGATGACTCTATAGGTATTTCCATGTTTTTACAGATGGCATTGTAGATATTTCCATGTTTATAGAGATAGCAGTGTAGATATTTCCATGTTTATACAGATGGCGGTGTAGATATTTACATGTTTATAGAGATAGCGGTGTAGATATTTCCATATTTATACAGATAACGGTGTAGATATTTCCATGTTTATACAGATAGCGGTGTAAATATTTTCATGTTTATACAGATCACGGTGTAGTTATTTCCATGTTTATAGAGATAGCGGTGTAGATATTTCCATGTTTATACAGATAGCGGTTTAGATATTTCCTTGTTTATACAGACCGCGGTGTTGATATTTCCATGTTTATACAGATAGCGGTGCAGATATTTCCATGTTTGTACAGATGGCGGTGTTGATATTTCCATCCATACACAGTTGACCGTGTAGATATTTCCCTGTTTATACAGATGGCGGCGCAGATATTTCCATGGATATGTGGATGGCGGTGTAGATATTTCCATGTTTATACAGATAGCGGTGTAGTTATTTACATGTTTATATAGATAGCGGTGTAGATATTTCCAGGTATATACACATGGCTGTGTAGATATTTCCATGTTTATACAGATGGCGGTGTAGATATTTCCATGTTTATACAGATAACTTTGTCTGTTTTTCCATGTTTATACAGATGGCGGTGTAGATATTTCGATGTTTATAGAGATAGCAGTGGAGATATTTCCATGTTTATACAGATAGCGGTGTAGATATGTCCATGTTTATACTGATTGAGGTGTAGATATTTCCATGTTTATAGAGATGGCGTTGTAGATATTTCCATTTTCATAGAGATAGCGGTGTTGATTTTTCCATGTTTATAGAGATAGCGGTGTGTATATTTCCATCTTTATACAGATAGGGGTGTAGATATTTCCATGTTTATAGAGATGGCGGTGTAGATATTTCCATGTTTATACAGACAACGGTGTAGATATTTCCATGTTTATACAGACAACGGTGTAGATATTTCCATGTTTATACAGATCACGGTGTAGAAATTTCCATGTTTATACAGATCATGGTGTAGATATTTCCATATTTAAACAGATCGCGGTGTTGATATTACCATGTTTATAGGGATAGCGGTGCAAATATTTCCACATTTATACAGATAGCTGTGTAGTTATTAGCATGTTTATACACATAGTGGTGTAGATATTTCCATGTATAAACAGATATCTGTGTAGCTATTTCCATGTTTAAACACATGGTGGTGTAGATATTTCCTTGTTTATACAAATAGCGGTTTATTTATTTCCATGTTTATACAGATAGCGGTGTAGATATTTCCATGTATATACAGACGGCTGTGTAGATATTTCCATGTTTATACAGATGGCTGTGTAGATATTTCCATGTTTATACTGATGACTTTGTAGGTATTTCCATGTTTATACAAATGGCCGTGTAGATATTTCCATGTTTATAGAGATAGCTGTTTAGATATTTCCATGTTTATATAGATAGCGGTGTAGATATTTCCATGTTTATACTGATTGTGGTGTAGATATTTCCATGTTTATATGGATAGCGCTGCAGATATTTCCATGTTTATAGAGATGGCGGTGTAGATATTTCCATGTTTATAGAGACGGCGGTGTAGATATTTCCATGTTCATAGAGATAGTGGTGTAGATATTTCCATGTTCATAGAGATAGCAGTGAGGATATTTCCATGTTTATACAGATAGCAGTGTAGATATTTCCATGTTTATAGAGATAGCGGTTTAGATATTTCATATTTATACAGATAGCGGTGTAGATATTTCCATCTTTATACAGATTGCGATGTAGATATTTCCATGTTTATACACATGACTGTGTAGGTATTTCCATGTTTATACAGATGGCTTTGTAGATATTTCCATGTTTATAGAGATAGCGGTGCAGATATTTCCATGTTTATACAGATAGCAGTGTACATATTTCCATGTTTATACAGATCGTGGTGTAGACATTTCCGTGTTTATACAAATACCGGTGTAGATATTTACATGTTTATACAGACCGCAGTGTAGGTATTTCCATGTTTATAGAGGTAGCGGTGTAGATATTTCCATGTTTGTACAGATGGCGGTGTTGATCTTTCCATCTATACACAGATTGCCGTGTAGGTATTTCCATGTGTATATAGATGGCATTGTAGATATTTCCATGTTTATACAGATAGTGGTGTAGATATTTCCGTGTTTATGCAGATAACTGTGTAGGTATTTCCATGTTTTTACAGATGGCATTGTAGATATTTCCATGTTTATAGAGATAGCAGTGTAGATATTTCCATGTTTATACAGATGGCGGTGTAGATATTTCCATGTTTATACAGATGGCGGTGTAGATATTTCCATTTTTTTAGAGATAGCGGTGTAGATATTTCCATATTTATACAGATAACGGTGTAGATATTTCCATGTTTATACAGATAGCTGTGTAAATATTTCCATGTTTATACAGATCACCGTGTAGATATTTCCATGTTTATAGAGATAGTGGTGTAGATATTTCCATGTTTATAGAGATAGCGGTTTAGCTATTTCCATTTTTATACAGACCGCGGTGTAGATATTTCCATGTTTATACAGATAGCGGTGCAGATATTTCCATGTTTGTACAGATGGCGGTGTTGATATTTCCATCTATACACAGATGACCGTGTAGATATTTCCATGTTTATACAGATGGCGGCGCAGATATTTCCATGGATATGTAGAAGGTGGTGTAGATATTTCCATGTTTATACAGATAACGGTGTAGATATTTCCATTTATATACAGATGGCTGTGCAGATATTTCCATGTTTATACAGATGGCTGTGTAGATATGTCCATGCTTATACAGATGACTTTTTATGTATTTCCATGTTTATACAGATGGCGGTGTAGGTATTTCCATGTTTATAGAGATAGCTTTGTAGATATTTCCATGTTTATCCTGGTAGCGGTGTAGATATTTCCATGTTTATACAGACAGCAGTGGAGATATTTCCATGTTTATAAACATAGCGGTGTACATATTTCCATGTTTATAGAGACAGCGGTGTAGGTATTTCCATGTTTATATAGATAGCGGTGCAGATATTTCCATGTTTATACAGATGCCTATGCAGATATTTCCATATTTATACAAAGGGCTCTGTAGATATTTCCATGTTTATACAGATGGCAGTGTAGATATTTCCATGTTCCTACACATGACTCTGTAGGTATTTCCATGTTTATACAGATGGCTTTGTAGATATTTCCATGTTTACAGAGATAGCGGTGCAGATATTTCCATGTTTATACAGATAGCGGTGTAAATATTTCCATGTTTATACAGATCGTGGTGAAGATATTTCCATGTTTATACAGATACCGGTGTAGATATTTCCATGTTTATACAGACCGCAGTGTAGGTATTTCCATGTATATAGAGATAGCGGTGTAGATATTTCCATGTTTGTAAAGATGGTGTTGATGATTCCATCTATACACAGATTGCCGTGTAGGTATTTCCATGTGTATATATAGGGCATTGTAGATATTTCCATGTTTATAGAGAAGGTGGTGTAGATATTTCCATGTTTATACAGATGACTCTATAGGTATTTCCATGTTTTTACAGATGGCATTGTAGATATTTCCATGTTTATAGAGATAGCAGTGTAGATATTTCCATGTTTATACAGATGGCGGTGTAGATATTTCCATGTTTATAGAGATAGCGGTGTAGATATTTCCATATTTATACAGATAACGGTGTAGATATTTCCATGTTTATAGAGATAGCGGTGTAAATATTTTCATGTTTATACACATCACGGTGTAGATATTTCCATGTTTATAGAGATAGCGGCGTAGATATTTCCATGTTTATACAGATAGCGGTTTAGATATTTCCTTGTTTATACAGACCGCGGTGTTGATATTTCCATGTTTATACAGATAGCGGTGCAGATATTTCCATGTTTGTACAGATGGCGGTGTTGATATTTCCATCTATACACAGATGACCGTGTAGATATTTCCCTGTTTATACAGATGGCGGCGCAGATATTTCCATGGATATGTAGATGGCGGTGTAGATATTTCCATGTTTATACAGATAGCGGTGTAGTTACTTCCATGTTTATATAGATAGCGGTGTAGATATTTCCAGGTATATACACATGGCTGCGTAGATATTTCCATGTTTATACAGATGGCAGTGTAGATATTTCTATGTTTATACAGATAACTTTGTCTGTTTTTCCATGTTTATACAGTTGGCGGTGTAGATATTTCGATGTTTATAGAGATAGCAGTGGAGATATTTCCATGTTTATACAGATAGCGGTGTAGATATGTCCATGTTTATACTGATTGAGGTGTAGATATTTGTATGTTTATAGAGATGGCGTTGTAGATATTTCCATGTTCATAGAGATAGCGGTGTTGATTTTTCCATGTTTATAGATATACCGGTGTGGATATTTCCATGTTTATACAGATAAGGGTGTAGATATTTCCATGTTTATAGAGATGGCGGTGTAGATATTTCCATGTTTATACAGACAACGGTGTAGATATTTCCATGTTTATACAGATCACGGTGTAGATATTTCCATGATTATACAGATCATGGTGTAGATATTTCCATGTTTATACAGATCGCGGTGTTGATATTACCATGTTTATAGGGATAGCGGTGCAAATATTTCCACATTTATACAGATAGTGGTGTAGTTACTAGCATGTTTATACACAGAGTGGTGTAGATATTTCCATGTATAATCAGATATCTGTGTAGATATTTCCATGTTTAAACAGATGGTGGTGAAGATATTTCCTTGTTTATACAAATAGCGGTGTATTTATTTCCATGTTTATACAGATAGCGGTGTAGATATTTCCATGTATATACAGACGGCTGTGTAGATATTTCCATGTTTATACTGATGGCTGTGTAGATATTTCCATGTTTATACAGATGACTTTGTAGGTATTTCCATGTTTATACAGATGGCCGTGTAGATATTTCCATGTTTATAGAGATAGCTGTGTAGATATTTCCATGTTTATACAGATCGCGGTGTAGATATTTCCATGTTTATACACATCGCGGTGTAAATATTTTCATGTTCCTACACATGACTGTGTTGGTATTTCCATGTTTATACAGATGGCTTTGTAGTTATTTCCATGTTTATAGAGATAGCGGTATAGATATTTCCATGTTTATACAGACAGCTGTGTAAATATTTCCATGTTTATACAGATCGTGGTGTAGATATTTCCATGTTTATACAGATACCGGTGTAGAAATTTCCATGTTTATACAGACCGCAGTGCAGATATTTCCATGTTTATACAGATAGCGGTATAGATATTTCCATGTTTGTACAGATGGCGGTGTTGGTTTTTCCATCTATACACAGATTGCCGTGTAGGTATTTCCATGTGTATACAGATGGCATTGTAGATATTTCCATGTTTATACTGATAGTGGTGTAGATATTTCCATGTTTATACAGATGACTTTATAGGTATTTCCATGTTTTTACTGATGGCATTGTAGATATTTCCATGTTTATAGAGATAGTAGTGTAGATATTTCCATGTTTATACAAATGGCGGTGTAGATATTTCCATGTTTATAGAGATAGCGGTGTAGATATTTCCATATTTATACAGATAACGGTGAAGGTATTGCCATGTTTATACAGATAGCAGTGTAAATATTTCCATGTTTATACAGATCACGGTGTAGACATTTCCATGTTTATTGAGATAGCGGTGTAGAAATTTCCAGGTTTGTACAGATAGCGGTTTAGATATTTCCATGTTTCTACAGACCACGGTGTAGATATTTCCATGTTTATACAGTTGGCGGTGTTGATATTTCCATCTATACACAGATGACCGTGTAGATATTTCCATGTTTATACAGATGGCGGCGCAGATATTTCCATGGATATGCAGAAGGCGGTGTAGATATTTCCATGTTTATACAGATAGCGGTGTATTTATTTCCATGTTTATACAAATAGCGGTGTAGATATTTCCATGTATATACACATGGCAGTATATGTACTTCCAAGTTTATACAGATGGCGGTGTAGATATTTCCATGTTTATACCGATATCTTTGGAAGTATTTCCGTGTTTATACAGATGGCGTTGTAGATATTTCGATGTTTATAGAGGTAGCAGTGGAGATATTTCCATGTTTATACAGATAGCGGTGTAGATATTTCCACGTTTATACTGATCACGGTGTAGATATTTCCATGTTTATAGAGATGGCGGTGTAGATATTTCCATGTTTATACAGATCACGGTGTAGATATTTCCATGTTTATACAGATCGCGGAGTAGATAATTCCATGTTTATACAGATCATGGTGTAGATATTAACATGTTTATACAGATCGCGGTGTTGATATTACCATGTTTATAGGGATAGCAGGGCAAATATTTCCACATTTATACAGATTGCGGTGTAGTTATTAGCATGTTTATACAGACTGTGGTGTAGATATTTCCATGTATAAACAAATGTCTGTGTATATATTTCCATGTTTAAACAGATGGTGGTGTAGATATTTCCTTGATTATACAAATAGCGGTGTAGTTATTTCCATGTTTATACAGATCGCGGTGTAGATATTTCCTTGTTTATACAAATAGCATTGTAGTTATTTCCATGTTTATACAGATAGCGGTGTAGATATTTCCATGTATATACAGATGGCTGTGTAGATATTTCTTTGTTTATACAAACAGCGGTGTAGTTATTTCCATGTTTATACAGATAGCGGTGTAGATATTTCCATGTATATACAGATGGCTGTGTAGATATTTCCATGTTTACATAGATGGCTGTATAGATATTTCCATGTTTATACAGATGAATTTGTAGATATTTCCATGTTTATACAGATGGCGGTGTAGATATTTCCATGTTTATACAGACAGCGGTGTAGATATTTCCATGATATACAGATCGCGGTGTAGATATTTCCATGTTTATGTAGATCGCGGTGTAGATATTTCCATGTTTACACAGATAGCGGTGTAGATATTTCCATGTTTTTACAGATATTGGTGTAGATATTTCCATGGTTACACAGATGGCTGTGTAGATATTTCCATGTTTATATAGATGGTGGTGTAGATATTTATAGATGTTTATAGAGATAGCGGTGCAGATATTTCCATATTTATACAGATAGCGGTGTAAATATTTCCATGTTTATACAGATCGTGGTGTAGATATTTCCATGTTTATACAGATACCGGTGTAGATAATTACATGTTTATACAGACCGCAGTGTAGGTATTTCCATGTTTATAGAGATAGCGGTGTAGATATTTCCATGTTTGTACAGATGGCGGTGTTGATGTTTCCATCTATACACAGATTGCCGTGTAGGTATTTCCATGTGTATACAGATGGCATTGTAGATATGTCCATGTTTATACAGATGGTGGTGTAGATATTTCCATGTTTATATATATGACTGTATAGGTATTTCCATGTTTTTACAGATGGCATTGTAGATATTTCCAGGTTTATAGAGATAGCAGTGTAGATATTTCCATGTTTATACAGATGGCGGTGTAGATATTTCCATGTATATACAGATAACGGTGTAGATATTTCCATGTTTATACAGATAGCCATGTAAATATTTCCATGTTTATACAGATCACGGTGTAGATATTTCCATGTTTATAGAGATAGCGTTGTAGATATTGCCATGTTTATACAGATAGCGGTGTAGGTATTTCCATGTTTATACAGACCGCGGTGTAAATATTTCCATGTTTATACAGATAGCGTTGCAGATATTTCGATGTTTGTACAGATTGCGGTGTTGATATTTCCATCTATACACTGCTGACCGTGTAGATATTTCCATGTTTATACAGATGGCGGTGCAGATATTTCTATGGATATGTACATGGCGGTGTAAATATTTCCATGTTTATACAGAAAGCGGTGTAGATATTTCCATGTTTATATAGATAGCGGTGTAGATATTTCCATGTATATACACATGGTAGTGTAGACAGATCCATGTTTATACAGATGGCGGTGTAGATATTTCCATGTTTATACAGATAACTTTGTAAGTATTTCCATGTTTATACAGATGGCGGTGTAGATATTTCCATGTTTATACTGATCACGATGTAGATATTTCCATGTTTATAGAGATGGCGGTGTAGATATTTCCATGTTCATAGAGATAGCGGTGTTTACTTTTCCATGTTTATAGAGATAGCGGTTTGGATATTTCCTTGTTTATACAGAGAGCGGTGTAGATATTTCCATGTTTATAGAGATGGCAGTATAGATATTTCCATGTTTATACAGATCACGGGGAAGATGTTTCCATGTTTATACAGATCACGGTGTAGATATTTCCATGTTTATACAGATCGCGGTGTTGATATTACCATGTTTATAGGGATAGCGGTGCAAATATTTCCATGTTTATAGAGATAGCGTTGTAGATATTGCCATGTTTATACAGATAGCGGTGTAGGTATTTCCATGTTTATACAGACCGCGGTGTAAATATTTCCATGTTTATACAGATAGCGTTGCAGATATTTCGATGTTTGTACAGATTGCGGTGTTGATATTTCCATCTATACACTGCTGACCGTGTAGATATTTCCATGTTTATACAGATGGCGGTGCAGATATTTCTATGGATATGTACATGGCGGTGTAAATATTTCCATGTTTATACAGAAAGCGGTGTAGATATTTCCATGTTTATATAGATAGCGGTGTAGATATTTCCATGTATATACACATGGTAGTGTAGACAGATCCATGTTTATACAGATGGCGGTGTAGATATTTCCATGTTTATACAGATAACTTTGTAAGTATTTCCATGTTTATACAGATGGCGGTGTAGATATTTCCATGTTTATACTGATCACGATGTAGATATTTCCATGTTTATAGAGATGGCGGTGTAGATATTTCCATGTTCATAGAGATAGCGGTGTTTACTTTTCCATGTTTATAGAGATAGCGGTTTGGATATTTCCTTGTTTATACAGAGAGCGGTGTAGATATTTCCATGTTTATAGAGATGGCAGTATAGATATTTCCATGTTTATACAGATCACGGGGAAGATGTTTCCATGTTTATACAGATCACGGTGTAGATATTTCCATGTTTATACAGATCGCGGTGTTGATATTACCATGTTTATAGGGATAGCGGTGCAAATATTTCCACATTTATACAGATAGCGGTGTAGTTATTAGCATGTTTATACAGATAGCGGTGTATATATTTCCATGGATAATCAGATGTCTGTGTATATATTTCCATGTTTAAACAGATGGCGGTGTAGATATTTCCATGTTTATACAAATAGCAATGTAGTTATTTCCATGTTTATACAGATAGCGGTGTAGATATTTCCATGTAGATACAGATGGCTGTGTAGATATTTCCATGTTTATACAGATGGCTGTGTAGATATTTCCATGTTTATACAGATGGCTGTGTAGATATTTCCAGGTTTATACAGATGACTTCGCAGGTATTTCCATGTTTATACAGATGGTGTTGTAGATATTTACATGTTTATAGAGATAGCTGTGTAGATATTTCCATGTTTATACAGATAGCGGTGTAGATATTTCCATGTTTATACAGATAGCGGTGTAAATATTACCATGTTTATACAGATCGTGGTGTAGATATTTCCATGTTTATACAGATACCGGTGTAGAAATTTCCATGTTTATACAGACCGCAGTGTAGATATTTCCATGTTTATACAAATAGCAGCGTAGATATTTCCATGTTTGTACAGATGGCGGTGTTGATGTTTTCATCTATACACGATTGCCGTGTAGGTATTTCCATGTGTATACAGATGGCATTGTAGATATTTCCATGTTTATACAGATGGTGGTGTAGTTATTTCCATGTTTATACAGATGACTGTATAGGTATTTCCATGTTTTTACAGATGGCATTGTAGATATTTCCATGTTTATAGAGATAGCAGTGTAGATATTTCCATGTTTATACAGATGGCGGTGTAGATATTTCCATGTTTATAGAGATAGCGGTGTAGATATTTCCATATATATACAGATAACGGTGTAGATATTTCCATGTTTATACAGATAGCAGTGTAAATATTTCCATGTTTATACAGATCACGGTGTAGATATTTCCAGGTTTATAGAGATAGCAGTGTAGATATTTCCATGTTTATACAGATAGCGGTTTTGCTATTTCCATGTTTATAAAGACCGTGGTGCAGATATTTCCATGTTTATACAGATAGCGGTGCAGATATTTCCATGTTTGTACAGATGGCGGTGTTGATATTTCCAACTATACACAGATGACCGTGTAGATATTTCCAAGTTTATACAGAAGGCGGCGAAGTTATTTCCATGGATTTGTAGAAGGCGGTGTTGATATTTCCATGTTTATACAGATAGCGGTGTAGATATTTCCATGTTTCTACAGATACCGGTGTAGACATTTCCATGTTTATACAGACCGCAGTGTAGATATTTCCATGTTTATACAAATAGCAGTGTAGATATTTCCATGTTTGTACAGATGGCGGTGTTGATGTTTCCATCTATACACAGATTGCCGTGTAGGTATTTCCATGTGTATACAGATGGCATTGTAGATATTTCCATGTTTATACAGATGGTGGTGTAGTTATTTCCATGTTTATACAGATGACTGTATAGGTATTTCCATGTTTTTACAGATGGCATTGTAGATATTTCCATGTTTATAGAGATAGCAGTGTAGATATTTCCATGTTTATACAGATCGCGGTGTATATATTTCCATGTTTATAGAGATAGCGGTGTAGATATTTCCATATATATACAGATAACGGTGTAGATATTTCCATGTTTATACAGATAGCAGGGTAAATATTTCCATGTTTATACAGATCACGGTGTAGATAATTCCATGTTTATACAGATAGCGGTTTAGCTATTTCCATGTTTATACAGACCGCGGTGTAGATATTTCCATGTTTATACCGATAGCTGTGCAGATATTTCCATGTTTGTGCAGATGGCGGTGTGGATATTTCCATCTATACACAGATGACCGTGTAGATATTTCCGTGTTTATACAGAAGGCGGCACAGATATTTCCATGGATATGTAGAAGGCGGTGTAGATATTTCCATGTTTATACAGATAGCGGTGTAGATATTTCCATGTATATACAGATGGCTGTGTAGATATTTCCATGTTTATACAGATGGCTGTGTAGATATTTCCATGTTTATACAGATGACTGTATAGGTATTTCCATGTTTTTACAGATGGCATTGTAGATATTTCCATGTTTATAGAGATAGCAGTGTAGATATTTCCATGTTTATATAGATGGCGTTGTAGATATTTCCAAGTTTATACCGATAGCGGTGTTGGTATTTCCACATTTATACAGATAGCGATGTAGATATTTCCATGTTTATGCAGCTCGCGGTGCAGATATTTATATCTTTATACAGATGGCATTGTAGAAATTTCCTTATTCACACAGATGGCGGTGTAAGTGTTTCCATGTTTATACAGATTGCGGAGTAGTTAGTTCCATGTTAATAGACATGGCAGTGTAGATATTTTCATGTTTATAGAGATGGCGGTGTAGATATTTCTATGTTTATAGAGATAGCAGTGTAGTTAATTCCATGTGTATACACATTGTTGTGCAGATATTTCCATGTTTATACAGATGGCAGTGTAGATATTTCCATGTTTATACAGATAACTTTGTAAGTATTTCCATGTTTATATAGATAGCGGTGTAGATATTTCCATGTTTATACTGATCGTGGTGTAGATATTTCCATGTTTATACAGATGACTTTGTAGGTATTTCCATGTTTATACAGATGTCGTTGTAGATATTTCTATGTTTATAGAGATAGCTGTGTAGATATTTCCAAGTTTATACAGATAGCGGTGTAGATATTTCCATGCTTATAGAGATCGCGGTGTAGATATTTCCATGTTTATACAGATCGTGGTGAAGATATTTCCATGTTTATACTGATGCAGGTGTAGATATTTCCATGTTTATACAGATGACGGTGAAGATAATTTCATATTTTTACACATGGCATTGTAGTTATTTCATTGTTTATACAGATAACTCTGTGGCTATTTCCATGTTTATACAGATAGCAGTGGAGATATTTCCATGTTTATAGAGAAGGCTGTGTAGATATTTCCATGTTTATAGAGATAGTGGTGTAGATATTTCCATGTTTATACAGATAGTAGTGCAGATATTTCCATGTTTATAGAGACAGCGTTGTATATATTTCCATATTTATACAGATAGCGGTGTAGTTATTTCCATGTTTATTCAGATGGCGGTGTAGATATTTCCATGTTTATACAGATGGCGGTGTAGATATTTCCCTGTTTATACAGATAGCGGTGTGGATATTTCCGTGTATATACAGATAGCGGTGTTGATATTTCCCTGTTTACACAGATAGCAGTGTAGTTATTTCCATGTTTATACAGATGGCGGTTTAGATAGTTCCATGTTTATGCAGAGGGCGGTGTAGATATTTTCATGTTTATAGAGATGGCGGTGTAGATATTTTCAAGTTTATAGAGATGGCAGTGTAGATGTTTCAATGTTTATAGAGATGGTGGAGTAGATATTTCCATGTTTTTACAGATGACAGTGTAGCTATTTCCATGTTTATACTGATGGCAGTGTAGATATTTCCATGTTATACAGATAGCGGTGTAGAGATTTCCATATTTATACAGATAGCGGTGTTGATATTTCCATATTTATACAGATAGCGATGTATAAATTTCCATGTTTATACAGATAGCGGTGGAGATATTTCCATGTTTATACAGATAGCTGTGGAGATATTTCCATGTTTATACAGATCGCTGTGTAGATATTTTCATGTTCATACAGATAGCGTTGTCCATATTTCCAAGTTTGTACAGATAGCCGTGTTGATATTTCCATGTTTATGCAGATAGCGCTGTAGATATTTGCATGTTTACACCCATAGCGGTGTACATATTTCCACGTTTACAGAGATTGCGGGGTTGATATTTCCATGTTTATACCCATAGCGTTGTACATATTTCCACGTTTACAGAGAATGTGGGGTAGATATTTCCACGTTTATACTGATGTCTGTGAAGATATTTTCATGTGTATACAGATGGCAGTGTAGATTTCCCATGTTTATACTGATGGAGGTGTAAATATTTCCTTGTTTATAGAGATAGCAGTGGAGATATTTCCATGTTTATACAGATAGCGATGTAGATATTTCCATGTTTATACAGATAGCAGTGTAGGTATTTCCATGTTTAAACAGATAGCGTTGAAGATATGTCCATTTTTATAGAGATAGCGATGTAGATATTTCCATGTTTATACAGATAGCGGTAGAGATATTTCCATGTTTATACAGATCGCGGTGTAGATATTTCCATGTTTATACAGATCGCGGTGTAGATAGTTCCATGTTTATACAGATAGCGGTGTAGATATTTCCATGTTTTTACAGATATCGGTGTAGATATTTCCATGTTTACACAGATTGCGGTGTAGATACTTCCATCTTTCTACAGATGGCATTATAGATATTTCCATGTTTATACAGATGACGGTGTAGATATTTCCATGTTTATATAGATGGTGGTGTAGATATTACCATGTTTATACAGATAGCGGTGTAGATATTTCCATGTTTAAACAGATGGTGGTGAAGCTATTTCCATGTTTATACAGATTGCGGTGTAGATATTTCCATGTTTATACAGATCGCGGTGTAGTTATTTCCATGTTTAGACAGATAGCGGTGTAGATATTTCCATGTTTATACAGATAGTGGTGTAGATATTTCCATATTTATAGAGATAGCGGTGTAGGTATTTCCATGTTTATAGACATAGCGGTGTAGATATTTTCATGTTTATATAGATGGCGTTGAAGATATTTCCATGTTTATACCAATAGCGGTGTTGGTATTTCCACGTTTATACAGATAGCGATGTAGATATTTCCATGTTTATACAGCTCGCGGTGCAGGTATTTATATCTTTATACAGATGACATTGTAGATATTTCCTTATTCACACAGATGGCGGTGTAGATGTTTCCATGTTTATACAGATGGCGGAGTAGTTAGTTCCATGTTTATGGAGATGGCTGTGTAGATATTTTCATGTTTATAGAGATGGCGGTGTAGATATTTCCATGTTTATAGAGATAGCAGTGTAGATATTTACATGTTTATACAGATGGCTGTGTAGATATTTCCATGTGTATACAGATGGCATTGTAGATATTTCTATGTTTACACAGATTGCGGTGTAGATATTTCCATCTTTCTACAGATGGCATTGCAGATATTTCCATGTTTATACAGATGGCGGTGTAGATATTTCCATGTTTATATAGATGGTTGTGTAGATATTACCATGTTTATACAGATAGCGGTGTAGATATTTCCATGTTTAAACAGATCGTGGTGAAGATATTTCCATGTTTATACAGATTGCGGTGTAGATATTTCATGTTTATACAGAAGGCAGTGTAGATATTTCCATGTTTATAGAGATAGCGGTGTAGATATTTCCATATTTATGCAGACAGCAGTGAAGATATTTCCATGTTTATAGAGATCGTGGTGTAGATATTTCCATATTTATACAGATAGCGGTGTAGATATTTCCATGTTTATACAGACAGCGGTTTAGATATTTCCATGTTTACAGAGAGAGCGGTGTAGATATTTCGATATTTGCACAGATTGCGCTGTAGATATTTCCATCTTTACACAGATAGCTGTGTACATATTTCCATGTTTACACAGATAGCGGTGTATTTATTTCCATGTTAACACAGATAGTGTTGTAGCTATTTCCATGTTTATACAGATAGCGGTTTTGATATTTCCATGTTTATACAGATCATGGTGTAGATATTTCAATGTTTATACAGACAGCAGTGTAGATATTTTCTAGTTTTTAGAGATAGCAGTGTAGATATTTCCATGTTTACAGAGATAGCGGTGTAGATATTTCCCTCTTTGCACAGATTGCGGTGTAGATATTTCCATCTTTACACAGATAGCGGTGTACATATTTCCATGTTTACACAGATAGCGGTGTAGATATTTCCATCTTTACACAGACAGTGTTGTAGATATTTCCATGTTTATACAGATAGCAGTGTCGATATTTCTATGTTTATAAAGATAGCGGTGTAGATGTTTCCATCTTTATACAGATAGCGGTGTAGATATTTCCATGTTTATACAGATGATGGTGTAAGTATTTCCATATTTATAGAGATAGCGGTGTAGATACTTCCGTGTTCATACAGACGGCAGTGTACATATTTCCTTCTGTATACAGATGGCAGTGTAGATATTTCCATGTTTATACAGATGGAGGTGTAGATATTTCCAAGTTTATGCAGACGACAGTGTAGATATTTCCATATTTTTACAGATGGCGGTGTAGATATTTCCATGTTTATACAGGGAGCGGTGTGGCTATTTCCATGTCTATACAGATAGCAGTGTAGATATTTTCATGTTTATAGAAATGGCTGTGCAGATATTTCCGTGTTTACACCGATGGCCGTGTAAACATTCCATGTTTATACAGATAGTGCTGTAGATATTTCCATGTTTATACAGATGACTGTGTAGGTATTTCCATGTTTATACAGATGGCCGTGTAGATATTTCTATGTTTATAGAGATAGCCATGGAGATATTTCCGTGTTTATACAGATAGCGGTGTAGACATGTCCATGTTCATAGAGATAGCTGTGTAGATATTTCCACATTTGTATAGATAGCTGTGTAGATATTTCCATGTTTATACAGATTGCGGTGTAGCTATTTCCATGTTTATACACATGACTGTGTAGGTATTTCCATGTTTATACAGATGGCTTTGTAGATATTTCCATGTTTATAGAGATAGCGGTGCAGCTATTTCCATGTTTATACAGATAGCAGTGTACATATTTCCATGTTTATACAGATCGTGGTGTAGACATTTCCATGTTCATACAAATACCGGTGTAGATATTTACATGTTTATACAGACCGCAGTGTAGGTATTTCCATGTTTATAGAGATAGCGGTGTAGATATTTCCATGTTTGTACAGTTGGCGGTGTTGATGTTTCCATCTATACACAGATTGCCGTGTAGGTATTTCCATGTGTAGATGGCATTGTAGATATTTCCATGTTTATACAGATGGTGGTGTAGATATTTCCGTGTTTATGCAGATGACTGTGTAGGTATTTCCATGTTTTTACAGATGGCGTTGTAGATATTTCCATGTTTATAGAGATAGCAGTGTAGATATTTCCATGTTTATACAGATGGCGGTGTAGATATTTCCATGTTTATACAGATGGCGGTGTAGATATTTCCATTTTTATAGAGATAGCGGTGTAGATATTTCCATATTTATACAGATAACGGTGTAGATATTTCCATGTTTATACAGATAGCAGTGTAAATATTTCCATGTTTATACAGATCACCGTGTAGATATTTCCATGTTTATAGAGATAGCGGTGTAGATATTTCCATGTTTATAGAGATAGCGGTTTAGCTATTTCCATTTTTTTACAGACCGCGGTGTAGATATTTCCATGTTTATACAGATAGCGGTGCAGATATTTCCATGTTTGTACAGATGGCGGTGTTGATATTTCCATCTATACACAGATGACCATGTAGATATTTCCATGTTTATACAGATTGTGGCGCAGATATTTCCATGGATATGTAGAAGGCGGTGTAGATATTTCCATGTTTATACAGATAACGGTGTAGATATTTCAATTTATATACAGATGGCTGTGCAGATATTTCCATGTTTATACAGATGGCTGTGTAGATATGTCCATGTTTATACAGATGACTTTGTAGGCATTTCCATGTTTATACAAATGGCGGTGTAGGTATTTCCATGTTTATAGAGATAGCTGTGTAGATATTTCCATGTTTATCCTGATAGCGGTGTAGATATTTCCATGTTTATACAGACAGCAGTGGAGATATTTCCATGTTTATAAACATAGCGGTGTACATATTTCCATGTTTATAGAGACAGCGTTGTAGGTATTTCCGTGTTTATATAGATAGCGGTGCAGATATTTCCATGTTTATACAGATGCCTATGCAGATATTTCCATATTTATACAAAGGGCTCTGTAGATATTTCCATGTTTATAAAGATGGCAGTGTAGATATTTCCATGTTCCTACATATGACTGTGTAGGTATTTCCATGTTTATAGAGATGGCTTTGTAGATATTTCCATGTTTACAGAGATAGCGGTGCAGATATTTCCATGTTTATACAGATAGCGGTGTAAATATTTCCATGTTTATACAGATCGTGGTGTAGATATTTCCATGTTTATAGAGATACCGGTGTAGATATTTCCATGTTTATACAGACCGCAGTGTAGGTATTTCTATGTATATAGAGATAGCGGTGTAGATATTTCCATGTTTGTACAGATGGCGGTGTTCATGTTTCCATCTATACACAGATTGCCGTGTAGGTATTTCCATGTGTATACATAGGGCATTGTAGATATTTCCATGTTTATAGAGAAGGTGGTGTAGATATTTCCATGTTTATACAGATGACTCTATAGGTATTTCCATGTTTTTACAGATGGCATTGTAGATATTTCCATGTTTATAGAGATAGCAGTGTAGATATTTCCATGTTTATACAGATGGCGGTGTAGATATTTACATGTTTATAGAGATAGCGGTGTAGATATTTCCATATTTATACAGATAACGGTGTAGATATTTCCATGTTTATACAGATAGCGGTGTAAATATTTTCATGTTTATACAGATCACGGTGTAGTTATTTCCATGTTTATAGAGATAGCGGTGTAGATATTTCCATGTTTATACAGATAGCGGTTTAGATATTTCCTTGTTTATACAGACCGCGGTGTTGATATTTCCATGTTTATACAGATAGCGGTGCAGATATTTCCATGTTTGTACAGATGGCGGTGTTGATATTTCCATCCATACACAGTTGACCGTGTAGATATTTCCCTGTTTATACAGATGGCGGCGCAGATATTTCCATGGATATGTGGATGGCGGTGTAGATATTTCCATGTTTATACAGATAGCGGTGTAGTTATTTACATGTTTATATAGATAGCGGTGTAGATATTTCCAGGTATATACACATGGCTGTGTAGATATTTCCATGTTTATACAGATGGCGGTGTAGATATTTCCATGTTTATACAGATAACTTTGTCTGTTTTTCCATGTTTATACAGATGGCGGTGTAGATATTTCGATGTTTATAGAGATAGCAGTGGAGATATTTCCATGTTTATACAGATAGCGGTGTAGATATGTCCATGTTTATACTGATTGAGGTGTAGATATTTCCATGTTTATAGAGATGGCGTTGTAGATATTTCCATTTTCATAGAGATAGCGGTGTTGATTTTTCCATGTTTATAGAGATAGCGGTGTGTATATTTCCATCTTTATACAGATAGGGGTGTAGATATTTCCATGTTTATAGAGATGGCGGTGTAGATATTTCCATGTTTATACAGACAACGGTGTAGATATTTCCATGTTTATACAGACAACGGTGTAGATATTTCCATGTTTATATAGATCACGGTGTAGAAATTTCCATGTTTATACAGATCATGGTGTAGATATTTCCATATTTAAACAGATCGCGGTGTTGATATTACCATGTTTATAGGGATAGCGGTGCAAATATTTCCACATTTATACAGATAGCTGTGTAGTTATTAGCATGTTTATACACATAGTGGTGTAGATATTTCCATGTATAAACAGATATCTGTGTAGCTATTTCCATGTTTAAACACATGGTGGTGTAGATATTTCCTTGTTTATACAAATAGCGGTTTATTTATTTCCATGTTTATACAGATAGCGGTGTAGATATTTCCATGTATATACAGACGGCTGTGTAGATATTTCCATGTTTATACAGATGGCTGTGTAGATATTTCCATGTTTATACTGATGACTTTGTAGGTATTTCCATGTTTATACAAATGGCCGTGTAGATATTTCCATGTTTATAGAGATAGCTGTTTAGATATTTCCATGTTTATATAGATAGCGGTGTAGATATTTCCATGTTTATACTGATTGTGGTGTAGATATTTCCATGTTTATATGGATAGCGCTGCAGATATTTCCATGTTTATAGAGATGGCGGTGTAGATATTTCCATGTTTATAGAGACGGCGGTGTAGATATTTCCATGTTCATAGAGATAGTGGTGTAGATATTTCCATGTTCATAGAGATAGCAGTGAGGATATTTCCATGTTTATACAGATAGCAGTGTAGATATTTCCATGTTTATAGAGATAGCGGTTTAGATATTTCATATTTATACAGATAGCGGTGTAGATATTTCCATCTTTATACAGATTGCGATGTAGATATTTCCATGTTTATACACATGACTGTGTAGGTATTTCCATGTTTATACAGATGGCTTTGTAGATATTTCCATGTTTATAGAGATAGCGGTGCAGATATTTCCATGTTTATACAGATAGCAGTGTACATATTTCCATGTTTATACAGATCGTGGTGTAGACATTTCCGTGTTTATACAAATACCGGTGTAGATATTTACATGTTTATACAGACCGCAGTGTAGGTATTTCCATGTTTATAGAGGTAGCGGTGTAGATATTTCCATGTTTGTACAGATGGCGGTGTTGATCTTTCCATCTATACACAGATTGCCGTGTAGGTATTTCCATGTGTATATAGATGGCATTGTAGATATTTCCATGTTTATACAGATAGTGGTGTAGATATTTCCGTGTTTATGCAGATAACTGTGTAGGTATTTCCATGTTTTTACAGATGGCATTGTAGATATTTCCATGTTTATAGAGATAGCAGTGTAGATATTTCCATGTTTATACAGATGGCGGTGTAGATATTTCCATGTTTATACAGATGGCGGTGTAGATATTTCCATTTTTTTAGAGATAGCGGTGTAGATATTTCCATATTTATACAGATAACGGTGTAGATATTTCCATGTTTATACAGATAGCTGTGTAAATATTTCCATGTTTATACAGATCACCGTGTAGATATTTCCATGTTTATAGAGATAGTGGTGTAGATATTTCCATGTTTATAGAGATAGCGGTTTAGCTATTTCCATTTTTATACAGACCGCGGTGTAGATATTTCCATGTTTATACAGATAGCGGTGCAGATATTTCCATGTTTGTACAGATGGCGGTGTTGATATTTCCATCTATACACAGATGACCGTGTAGATATTTCCATGTTTATACAGATGGCGGCGCAGATATTTCCATGGATATGTAGAAGGTGGTGTAGATATTTCCATGTTTATACAGATAACGGTGTAGATATTTCCATTTATATACAGATGGCTGTGCAGATATTTCCATGTTTATACAGATGGCTGTGTAGATATGTCCATGCTTATACAGATGACTTTTTATGTATTTCCATGTTTATACAGATGGCGGTGTAGGTATTTCCATGTTTATAGAGATAGCTTTGTAGATATTTCCATGTTTATCCTGGTAGCGGTGTAGATATTTCCATGTTTATACAGACAGCAGTGGAGATATTTCCATGTTTATAAACATAGCGGTGTACATATTTCCATGTTTATAGAGACAGCGGTGTAGGTATTTCCATGTTTATATAGATAGCGGTGCAGATATTTCCATGTTTATACAGATGCCTATGCAGATATTTCCATATTTATACAAAGGGCTCTGTAGATATTTCCATGTTTATACAGATGGCAGTGTAGATATTTCCATGTTCCTACACATGACTCTGTAGGTATTTCCATGTTTATACAGATGGCTTTGTAGATATTTCCATGTTTACAGAGATAGCGGTGCAGATATTTCCATGTTTATACAGATAGCGGTGTAAATATTTCCATGTTTATACAGATCGTGGTGAAGATATTTCCATGTTTATACAGATACCGGTGTAGATATTTCCATGTTTATACAGACCGCAGTGTAGGTATTTCCATGTATATAGAGATAGCGGTGTAGATATTTCCATGTTTGTAAAGATGGTGTTGATGATTCCATCTATACACAGATTGCCGTGTAGGTATTTCCATGTGTATATATAGGGCATTGTAGATATTTCCATGTTTATAGAGAAGGTGGTGTAGATATTTCCATGTTTATACAGATGACTCTATAGGTATTTCCATGTTTTTACAGATGGCATTGTAGATATTTCCATGTTTATAGAGATAGCAGTGTAGATATTTCCATGTTTATACAGATGGCGGTGTAGATATTTCCATGTTTATAGAGATAGCGGTGTAGATATTTCCATATTTATACAGATAACGGTGTAGATATTTCCATGTCTATAGAGATAGCGGTGTAAATATTTTCATGTTTATACACATCACGGTGTAGATATTTCCATGTTTATAGAGATAGCGGCGTAGATATTTCCATGTTTATACAGATAGCGGTTTAGATATTTCCTTGTTTATACAGACCGCGGTGTTGATATTTCCATGTTTATACAGATAGCGGTGCAGATATTTCCATGTTTGTACAGATGGCGGTGTTGATATTTCCATCTATACACAGATGACCGTGTAGATATTTCCCTGTTTATACAGATGGCGGCGCAGATATTTCCATGGATATGTAGATGGCGGTGTAGATATTTCCATGTTTATACAGATAGCGGTGTAGTTACTTCCATGTTTATATAGATAGCGGTGTAGATATTTCCAGGTATATACACATGGCTGCGTAGATATTTCCATGTTTATACAGATGGCAGTGTAGATATTTCCATGTTTATACAGATAACTTTGTCTGTTTTTCCATGTTTATACAGTTGGCGGTGTAGATATTTCGATGTTTATAGAGATAGCAGTGGAGATATTTCCATGTTTATACAGATAGCGGTGTAGATATGTCCATGTTTATACTGATTGAGGTGTAGATATTTGCATGTTTATAGAGATGGCGTTGTAGATATTTCCATGTTCATAGAGATAGCGGTGTTGATTTTTCCATGTTTATAGATATACCGGTGTGGATATTTCCATGTTTATACAGATAAGGGTGTAGATATTTCCATGTTTATAGAGATGGCGGTGTAGATATTTCCATGTTTATACAGACAACGGTGTAGATATTTCCATGTTTATACAGATCACGGTGTAGATATTTCCATGATTATACAGATCATGGTGTAGATATTTCCATGTTTATACAGATCACGGTGTTGATATTACCATGTTTATAGGGATAGCGGTGCAAATATTTCCACATTTATACAGATAGTGGTGTAGTTACTAGCATGTTTATACACAGAGTGGTGTAGATATTTCCATGTATAATCAGATATCTGTGTAGATATTTCCATGTTTAAACAGATGGTGGTGAAGATATTTCCTTGTTTATACAAATAGCGGTGTATTTATTTCCATGTTTATACAGATAGCGGTGTAGATATTTCCATGTATATACAGACGGCTGTGTAGATATTTCCATGTTTATACTGATGGCTGTGTAGATATTTCCATGTTTATACAGATGACTTTGTAGGTATTTCCATGTTTATACAGATGGCCGTGTAGATATTTCCATGTTTATAGAGATAGCTGTGTAGATATTTCCATGTTTATACAGATCGCGGTGTAGATATTTCCATGTTTATACACATCGCGGTGTAAATATTTTCATGTTCCTACACATGACTGTGTTGGTATTTCCATGTTTATACAGATGGCTTTGTAGTTATTTCCATGTTTATAGAGATAGCGGTATAGATATTTCCATGTTTATACAGACAGCTGTGTAAATATTTCCATGTTTATACAGATCGTGGTGTAGATATTTCCATGTTTATACAGATACCGGTGTAGAAATTTCCATGTTTATACAGACCGCAGTGCAGATATTTCCATGTTTATACAGATAGCGGTATAGATATTTCCATGTTTGTACAGATGGCGGTGTTGGTTTTTCCATCTATACACAGATTGCCGTGTAGGTATTTC
The DNA here is from genome assembly GCF_028858775.2 of Pan troglodytes. NCBI lineage: Eukaryota > Metazoa > Chordata > Mammalia > Primates > Hominidae > Pan > Pan troglodytes. Next base: position 1,338,765 of record NC_072405.2, on the reverse strand, counting down.
CATGTGTATACAGATGGCATTGTAGATATTTCCATGTTTATACTGATAGTGGTGTAGATATTTCCATGTTTATACAGATGACTTTATAGGTATTTCCATGTTTTTACTGATGGCATTGTAGATATTTCCATGTTTATAGAGATAGTAGTGTAGATATTTCCATGTTTATACAAATGGCGGTGTAGATATTTCCATGTTTATAGAGATAGCGGTGTAGATATTTCCATATTTATACAGATAACGGTGAAGGTATTGCCATGTTTATACAGATAGCAGTGTAAATATTTCCATGTTTATACAGATCACGGTGTAGACATTTCCATGTTTATTGAGATAGCGGTGTAGAAATTTCCAGGTTTGTACAGATAGCGGTTTAGATATTTCCATGTTTCTACAGACCACGGTGTAGATATTTCCATGTTTATACAGTTGGCGGTGTTGATATTTCCATCTATACACAGATGACCGTGTAGATATTTCCATGTTTATACAGATGGCGGCGCAGATATTTCCATGGATATGCAGAAGGCGGTGTAGATATTTCCATGTTTATACAGATAGCGGTGTATTTATTTCCATGTTTATACAAATAGCGGTGTAGATATTTCCATGTATATACACATGGCAGTATATGTACTTCCAAGTTTATACAGATGGCGGTGTAGATATTTCCATGTTTATACCGATATCTTTGGAAGTATTTCCGTGTTTATACAGATGGCGTTGTAGATATTTCGATGTTTATAGAGGTAGCAGTGGAGATATTTCCATGTTTATACAGATAGCGGTGTAGATATTTCCACGTTTATACTGATCACGGTGTAGATATTTCCATGTTTATAGAGATGGCGGTGTAGATATTTCCATGTTTATACAGATCACGGTGTAGATATTTCCATGTTTATACAGATCGCGGAGTAGATAATTCCATGTTTATACAGATCATGGTGTAGATATTAACATGTTTATACAGATCGCGGTGTTGATATTACCATGTTTATAGGGATAGCAGGGCAAATATTTCCACATTTATACAGATTGCGGTGTAGTTATTAGCATGTTTATACAGACTGTGGTGTAGATATTTCCATGTATAAACAAATGTCTGTGTATATATTTCCATGTTTAAACAGATGGTGGTGTAGATATTTCCTTGATTATACAAATAGCGGTGTAGTTATTTCCATGTTTATACAGATCGCGGTGTAGATATTTCCTTGTTTATACAAATAGCATTGTAGTTATTTCCATGTTTATACAGATAGCGGTGTAGATATTTCCATGTATATACAGATGGCTGTGTAGATATTTCTTTGTTTATACAAACAGCGGTGTAGTTATTTCCATGTTTATACAGATAGCGGTGTAGATATTTCCATGTATATACAGATGGCTGTGTAGATATTTCCATGTTTACATAGAAGGCTGTATAGATATTTCCATGTTTATACAGATGAATTTGTAGATATTTCCATGTTTATACAGATGGCGGTGTAGATATTTCCATGTTTATACAGACAGCGGTGTAGATATTTCCATGATATACAGATCGCGGTGTAGATATTTCCATGTTTATGTAGATCGCGGTGTAGATATTTCCATGTTTACACAGATAGCGGTGTAGATATTTCCATGTTTTTACAGATATTGGTGTAGATATTTCCATGGTTACACAGATGGCTGTGTAGATATTTCCATGTTTATATAGATGGTGGTGTAGATATTTATAGATGTTTATAGAGATAGCGGTGCAGATATTTCCATATTTATACAGATAGCGGTGTAAATATTTCCATGTTTATACAGATCGTGGTGTAGATATTTCCATGTTTATACAGATACCGGTGTAGATAATTACATGTTTATACAGACCGCAGTGTAGGTATTTCCATGTTTATAGAGATAGCGGTGTAGATATTTCCATGTTTGTACAGATGGCGGTGTTGATGTTTCCATCTATACACAGATTGCCGTGTAGGTATTTCCATGTGTATACAGATGGCATTGTAGATATGTCCATGTTTATACAGATGGTGGTGTAGATATTTCCATGTTTATATATATGACTGTATAGGTATTTCCATGTTTTTACAGATGGCATTGTAGATATTTCCAGGTTTATAGAGATAGCAGTGTAGATATTTCCATGTTTATACAGATGGCGGTGTAGATATTTCCATGTATATACAGATAACGTTGTAGATATTTCCATGTTTATACAGATAGCCATGTAAATATTTCCATGTTTATACAGATCACGGTGTAGATATTTCCATGTTTATAGAGATAGCGTTGTAGATATTGCCATGTTTATACAGATAGCGGTGTAGGTATTTCCATGTTTATACAGACCGCGGTGTAAATATTTCCATGTTTATACAGATAGCGTTGCAGATATTTCGATGTTTGTACAGATTGCGGTGTTGATATTTCCATCTATACACTGCTGACCGTGTAGATATTTCCATGTTTATACAGATGGCGGTGCAGATATTTCTATGGATATGTACATGGCGGTGTAAATATTTCCATGTTTATACAGAAAGCGGTGTAGATATTTCCATGTTTATATAGATAGCGGTGTAGATATTTCCATGTATATACACATGGTAGTGTAGACAGATCCATGTTTATACAGATGGCGGTGTAGATATTTCCATGTTTATACAGATAACTTTGTAAGTATTTCCATGTTTATACAGATGGCGGTGTAGATATTTCCATGTTTATACTGATCACGATGTAGATATTTCCATGTTTATAGAGATGGCGGTGTAGATATTTCCATGTTCATAGAGATAGCGGTGTTTACTTTTCCATGTTTATAGAGATAGCGGTTTGGATATTTCCTTGTTTATACAGAGAGCGGTGTAGATATTTCCATGTTTATAGAGATGGCAGTATAGATATTTCCATGTTTATACAGATCACGGGGAAGATGTTTCCATGTTTATACAGATCACGGTGTAGATATTTCCATGTTTATACAGATCGCGGTGTTGATATTACCATGTTTATAGGGATAGCGGTGCAAATATTTCCACATTTATACAGATAGCGGTGTAGTTATTAGCATGTTTATACAGATAGCGGTGTATATATTTCCATGGATAATCAGATGTCTGTGTATATATTTCCATGTTTAAACAGATGGCGGTGTAGATATTTCCATGTTTATACAAATAGCAATGTAGTTATTTCCATGTTTATACAGATAGCGGTGTAGATATTTCCATGTAGATACAGATGGCTGTGTAGATATTTCCATGTTTATACAGATGGCTGTGTAGATATTTCCATGTTTATACAGATGGCTGTGTAGATATTTCCAGGTTTATACAGATGACTTCGCAGGTATTTCCATGTTTATACAGATGGTGTTGTAGATATTTACATGTTTATAGAGATAGCTGTGTAGATATTTCCATGTTTATACAGATAGCGGTGTAGATATTTCCATGTTTATACAGATAGCGGTGTAGATATTTCCATGTTTATACAGATCGTGGTGTAGATATTTCCATGTTTATACAGATCGCGGTGTAGATATTTCCATGTTTATACAGATAGCGGTGTAGATATTTCCATGTTTATACAGATAGCGCTGTAGATATTTCCATGTTTATACAGATGTCAGTGTAGATATTTCCAAGTTTATAGAGATGGCGGTGTAGATATTTCCATGTTTATAGAGATAACGGTGTAGATATATCCATGTTCATAGAGATAGCAGTGAGGATATTTCCATGTTTATACAGATAGCAGTGTAGATATTTCCATTTTTATAGAGATAGCGGTTTAGATATTTCATATTTATACAGATAGCGGTGTAGATATTTCCATGTTCATAGAGATGGCGCTGTAGATATTTCCATGTTTATACACATGACTTCGTAGGTATTTGCATGATTATGCAGATGGCGGTGTAGATATTTACATGTTTATAGAGATAGCTGTGTAGATATTTCCATGTTTACACAGATAGCGGTGTAGATATTTCCATGTTTATACAGATAGTGGTGTAGATATTTCCATGTTTATAGCGATAGCGGTGTAGATATTTCCATGTTTATAGAGATAGCGGTGTAAATATTTCCATCTTCATTCAGAGAGTGCTGTACATATTTCCATGTTTATACAGATCACTATGTAGATATTTCCATGTTTATACAGATAACGTTGTAGACATTTCCATCTTTATTAAAACGGTGGTGTAAATATTTCCATGTTCCTACACATGACTGTGTATTTATTTCCATGTTTGTACACATGGCGGTGTAAATATTTCCATATTTATAGAGATAGCAGTGTAGATATTTCCAGGTTTATACAGATAGCGGTGTAGATATTTCCATGTTTATACAGAGCGCGGTGTAGATATTTCCATGTTTATACAGATACCGGTGTAGAAATTTCCATGTTTATACAGACCACAGTGTAGATATTTCCATGTTTATACAGATAGCGGTGTAGATATTTCCATGTTTGTACAGTTGGCGGTGTTGATGTTTCCTTCTATACACAGATTGCCGTGTAGGTATTTCCATGTGTATACAGATGGCATTGTAGATATATCCATGTTTATACAGATGGTGGTGTAGGTATTTCCATGTGTATACAGATGGCATTGTAGATATTTCCATGTTTATACAGATGGTGGTGAAGTTATTTCCATGTTTATACATATGACTGTACAGGTATTTCCATGTCTTTACAGATGGCATTGTAGATATTTCCATGTTTATAGAAATAGCAGTGTAGATATTTCCATGTTTATACAGATGGCAGTGTAGATATTTCCATCTTTCTACAGATGGCATTGGAGATACTTCCATGTTTATACAGATGGCGGTGTAGATATTTCCATGTTTATATAGATGGTGGTGTAGATATTACCATGTTTATACAGATAGCGGTGTAGATATTTCCATGTTTATACAGATCGTGGTGAAGATATTTCCATGTTTATACAGATCGCGGTGTAGATATTTCCATGTTTATACAGATCGCGGTGTAGATATTTCCATGTTTATACTGATAGCGGTGTAGATATTTCCATGTTTATACAGATAGCGTTGTAGATATTTCCATGTTTATACAGATGGCGATGTAGATAATTCCATGATTACAGAGATGGCAGTGTAGATATTTCCATGTTTATTTAGATAACGGTGTAGATATATCCATGTTCATAGAGATAGCACTGAGGATATTTCCATGTTTATACAGATAGCAGTGTAGATATTTCCTTTTTTATAGAGATAGCGGTTTAGATATTTCATATTTATACAGATAGCAGTGTAGATATTTCCATGTTTTTACAGATTGCGGTGTAGATATTTCCATGTTTATACAGATAGAGGTGTAGTTATTTCCAGGTTTATACAGATGTCAGTGTAGATATTTCCATCTTTCTGCAAATGGCAGTGTAGATATTTCCATGTTTATAGAGATGGCAGTGTGGATATTTCCATGTTTATATAGATGGAAGTGTAGATATTTACTTGTTTATGTAGATGGCGTTGTAGATATCTCCATGTATAAAGAGATGGCGGTGTATATATATCCATGTTGATGGAGAGAGCGGTGTAGATATTTCCATGTTTATAGAGATAGCGGTGTAGTTATTTCCATGTTTATAGAGATAGCGGTGTAGATATTTCCATGTTTCTACAGATAACTGTGTAGATATTTCCATGTTTGTACAGATGGCATTGTAGGTATTTCCATGTTTATAGAGATAGCGGTGTAGATATTTTCATGTTTATACAGATTGCGGTGGAGGTATGTCCATGTATATACAGATAGTAGTGGAGATATTTCCACGTTAATACACATAGCGGTGTAGATATTTCCATGTTTATACTGATAGCGGTGTAGATATTTCCATGTATATACAGATGGCTGTGCAGATATTTCCATGTTTATACAGAGTTCTCTGTAGATATTTCCATGTTTATATAGATGACAGTGTAGATATTTCCAGGTTTATACAGATGACTGTGTAGGTATTTCCATGTTAATACAGATGACGGTGTAGATATTTCCATGCTTATAGCGATAGCAGTGTAGATATTTCCATGTTTATACAGATAACAGTGTAGATATTTCCATATTTATACAGATAGCGGTGTAGATATTTCCATGTTTATGCAGATCACGGTGTAGTTATTTCCATGATTATAGAGATAGCGGTGAAGATATTTCCATGTTTATACAGATAGCGGTTTAGATATTTCTATGTTTATACAGACCGCGGTGTAGATATTTCCATGTTTATACAGATAGCGGTGCAGATATTTCCATGGATATGTAGATGGCGGTGTAGATATTTCCATGTGTATACAGATAGCGGTGTAGTTATTTCCATGTTTATATAGATAGCGGTGTAGTTATTTCCATGTATATACACATGGCTCTGTAGATATTTCCATGTTTATACAGATGGCGGTGTAGATATTTCCAGGTTTATACAGATAATTTTGTAAATTTTTCCATGTGTATACAGATGGCGGTGTAGATATTTCCATGTTTATATAGATAGCAGTGTAGATATTTCCATGTATATACACATGGCTGTGTAGATATTACCATGTTTATACAGATAACTTTGTAAGTATTTCCATGTTTATACAGATAGGGGTGTAGATATTTCCGTGTTTATAGAGATGGCGGTGTAGATATTTCCATGTTTATACAGATCACGGTGTAGACATTTCCTTCTTTATACACATAGCTGTGTAGTTATTTCCATGTTTATACAGATAGCGATGTACATATTTCCATGTATATACAGATGGCTGTGTAGATATTTCCATGTTCATAGAGATAGCGGTGTAGATATTTCCATCTTTGCACAGATTGCGGTGTAGATATTTCCATGTTTATATAGATCGCGGTGTAGATATTTCCATGTTTATACAGCTCGCTGTGTAGATATTTCCATGTTTATACAGACAGCGATGTAGATATTTCCATGTTTTTACAGATATCGGTGTAGATATTTCCATGTTTACACAGTTTGCGGTGTAGATATTTCCATCTTTCTACAGATGGCATTGTAGATATTTCCATGTTTATACAGGTGGCGGTGTAGATATTTCCATGTATAAACAGATGTCTGTGTATATATTTCCATGTTTAAACAGATGGCGGTGTAGATATTTCCTTGTTTATACAAATAGCGGTGTAGTTATTTCCATGTTTATACAGATAGTGGTGTAGATATTTCCATGTATATACAGACGGCTGTGTAGATATTTCGATGTTTATACAGATGGCTGTGTAGATATTTCCATGTTTATACAGATGACTTTGTAGGTATTTCCATGTTTATACAGATAGCGGTGTAGATATTTCCGTGTATATACAGACGGCTGTGTAGATATTTCCAGGTATATACAGATGGCTGTGTACATATTTTCATGTTTATATAGATGGCTGTGTAGATATTTCCATGTTTATACAGATGACTTTGTAGGTATTTTCATGTTTATACATTTGGCGTTGTAGATATTTCCGTGTTTATAGAGATATCTGTGTAGATATTTCCATGTTTATACAGATAGCGGTGTAGATATTTCCATGTTTATACAGTCCGCGGTGTAGATATTTCCATGTTTATACAGATCGTGGTGTAGATATTTCCACGTTTATACAGATAGCGGTGAAGATATTTCCATGTTTTTATAGATATCGGTGTAGATATTTCCATGTTTACACAGATTGCGGTGTAGATATTTCCATCTTTCTACAGATGGCATTGTAGATATTTCCATGTTTATACAGATCGCGGTGTTGATATTACTATGTTTATAGGGATGGCGGTGCAAATATTTCCAAATTTATACAGATAGCGGTGTAGTTATTAGCATGTTTATACAGATAGCAGTGTAGATATTTCCAGGTATAAACAGAAGTCTGTGTATACATTTCCGTGTTTAAACAGATGGCGGTGTAGATATTTCCTTGTTTACACAAATAGCGGTGTAGTTATTTCCAGGTTTATACAGATAGCGGTGTAGATATTTCCATGTTTATACAGATGGCTGTGTTGATATTTCCATGTTTATACAGACGACTTTGTGGTTATTTCCATGTTTATACAGATAGCGGTGCAGATATTTCCATGTTTGTACAGATGGCGGTGTTGTTATTTCCATCTATACACAGATGACCGTGTAGATATTTCCATGTTTATACAGATGGCGGCACAGATATTTCCATGGATATGTAGATGGCGGTGTTGATATTTCCATGTTTATACAGATAGCGGTGTAGTTATTTTCATGTTTATATAGATAGCGGTGTAGATATTTCCATGTATATACACATGGCTGTGTAGATATTTCCATGTTTATACAGATGGCGGTGTAGATATTTCCATGTTTATACAGATAACTTTGTAAGTATTTCCATGTTTATACAGATGGTATTGTAGGTATTTCCATGTTTATACAGATGGTGGTGTAGATATCTCCATGTTTATTCGGATGACTGTGTAGATATTTCCATGTTTTTACAGATGGCAGTGTAGATATTTCAATGTTTATAGAGATGGCGGTGTAGATATTTCCATGTTTATACAGATAGCGGTGTAGATATTTCCATGTTTATACAGATCGCAGTGTAGATATTTCCATGTTTATACAGACAGCGGTGTATATATTTCCATGTTTATACAGATAGCACTGTAGATATTTCCATGTTTATACAGATGGCGGTGTAGATATTTCCATGTTTATAGAGATGGCGGTGTAGATATTTCCATGTTTATAGTGATAGCGGTGTAGATATATCCATGTTCATAGACATAGCAGTGAGGATATTTCCATGTTTATACAGATAGCAGTGTAGATATTTCCATTTTTAAAGAGATAGTGGTTTAGATATTTCGTATTTATACAGAAAGCGGTGCAGATATTTCCATGTTTATACAGATCGCGATGTAAATATTTCCATGTTTATACAGATCGCGGTGCAGATATTTCCATGTTTATACAGATAGCGGTGTAGATATTTCCGTGTTTATACAGATAGCGATGTAGATATTTCCATGTTTATACAGACCGCGGTGTAGATATTTCCATGTTTATACAGATAGCGGTGCAGATATTTCCATGTTTGTACAGATGGCGGTGTTGATATTTCCATCTATACACAGATGATCGTGTAGATATTTCCATGTTTATACAGATGGCGGCACACATATTTCTATGGATATGTAGATGGCGGCGTTGATATTTCCATGTTTATACAGATAGCGGTGTAGATATTTCCATGTTTATATAGATAGCGGTGTAGATATTTCCATGTATATACACATGGCTGTGTAGATATTTCCATGTTTATACAGATGGCGGTGTAGATATATCCATGTTTATACAGATAACTTTGTAAGTATTTCCATGTTTTTACAGATGGCAGTGTCGATATTTCAATGTTTATAGAGATGGCGCTGTAGATATTTCCATGTTTATACAGATAAAGGTGGAGATATTTCCACGTTTATACAGACAGCCGTGGAGATATTACCATGTTTATACACATAGCGGTGTACATATTTCCATGTTTATAGAGACAGCAGAGTAGTTATTTCCATGTTTATACAGATAGCGGGGCAGATATTTCCATGTTTATACAGATGCCTATGCAAATATTTCCATATTTATACAGAGGGCTGTGTAGATATTTCCATGTTTATACAGATGGCAGTGTAGGTATTTCCATGTTCCTACACATGACTGTGTAGTTATTTCCATGTTTATACAGATGGCTTTGCAGGTATTTCCTTGTTTATAGAGATAGCGGTGTAGATATTTCCATGTTTATACAGATACCGGTGTAAATATTTCCATGTTTATACAGACTCCAGTGTAGATATTTCCATGTTTATAAAGATAGCGGTGTAGATATTTCCATGTCTTTACAGATGGCGGTGTTGATGTTTCCATCTACACACAGATTGCCGTGTAAGTATTTCCTTGTGTATACAGATGGCATTGTAGATATTTCCATGTTTATACAGATATCGGTGTAGATATTTCCATGTCTGTACAGATGGCGGTGTTGATGTTTCCATCTACACACAGATTGCTGTGTTGGTATTTCCATATTTATACAGATGGCTTTGTAGATATTTCCATGTTTATAGAGATAGCGGTGTAGATATTTCCATATTTATACATATAACTGTGTAGATATTTCCATGTTTATACAGATAGCGGTGTAGATATTTCCATGTTTATACTGATCGTGGTGTAGATATTTCCATGTTTATAGAGATGGCGCTGTAGGTATTTCCATGTTCATAGAGATAGCGGTGTTGATTTTTCCATGTTTATAGACATAGCGGTGTGGATATTTCCATGTTTATACAGATAGGGGTGTAGATATTTCCGTGTTTATAGAGATGGCAGTGTAGATATTTCCATGGTGATTCAGATGACGGTGTAGATATTTCCTTTTTTATACAAATAGCGGTGTAGTTATTTCCATGTTTATACAGATAGCGGTGTATATATTTCCATGTATATACAGATGGCTGTGAAGATATTTCCATGTTTATTCAGACGGCTGTGTAGATATTTCCATGTTTATACAGATGACTTTGTAGGTATTTTCATGTTTATACAGATGGCGGTGTAGATATTTCCATGTTTATAGAGATATCTGTGTAGATATTTCCATGTTTATACAGATAGCGCTGTAGATATTTCCATGTTTATACAGATCGCGGTGTAGATATTTCCATGTTTATACAGATCGCGGTGTAGATATTTCCATGTTTATAGAGATAACGTTGTAGATATTTCCATTTTTATACAAACGGTGGTGTAGATATTTCCATGTTCCTACACATGACTGTGTAGTTATTTCCATGTTTATACAGATGACGGTGTAGATATTTCCATATTTATAGAGAAAGCAGTGTAGATATTTGCAGGTTTATAAAGATAGCGGTGTAAATATTTACATGTTTATACAGATCGTGGTGTCGATATTTCCATGTTTATACAGATACCGGTGTAGATATTTCCATGTTTATACAGACAGCAGTGTAGGTATTTCTATGTTTATACAGATAGCGGTGTAGATATTTCCATGTTTGAACAGATGGCGGTGTTGATATTTCCATCTGTACACAGATTGCCATGTAGATATTTCTATCTTTATACAGATGGCGTTGTAGATATTTCCATGGATATGCAGATGGCGGTGTGGATATTTCCATGTTTATAGAGATAGCGGTGTAGTTATTTCCATGTTTATAGACATAGCGGTGTAGATATTTCCATGTTTATATAGATGGCGTTGTAGATATTTCCATGCTTATTCCGATAGCGGTGTTGCGATTTCCACGTTTATACAGATAGCGATGTAGTTACTTCCATGTTTATACAGCTCGCGGTGCAGATATTTATATCTTTCTACCGATGGCATTGTAGATATTTCCTTATTCACACAGATGGCGGTGTAGATATTTCCATGTTATACTGATCGTGGTGTAGATATTTCCATGTTTATAGAGATGGCGATGTAGATATTTCCATGTTTATATAGATAGCGGTGTTGATTTTTCCATGTTTATAGAGATAGCAGTGTGGATATATCCATGTTTATACAGAGAGGGGTGTAGTTATTTCCATGTTTATAGAGGTGGCGGTGTAGATATTTCCATGTTTATACAGATCACGGTGTAGATATTTGCTTGTTTATACAAATAGCGTTGTAGTTATTTCCATGTTTATACAGATAGCGGTGTAGATATTTCCATGTATATACAGATAGCTTTGTAGATATTTCCATGTTTATACAGATGGCTTTGTAGATATTTCCATGTTTATACAGATGACTTTGTAGGTATTTCCATGTTTATGCAGATGGCGGTGTAGATATTTCCGTGTTTATAGAGATAGCTGTGTAGATATTTCCATGTTTATACAGATAGCGGTGTAGATATTTCCATGTTTATACAGATCGTGGTGTAGATATTTCCATGTTTATAAAGATCGCGGAGTAGATATTTCCATGTTTATACAGATCGCGTTGTAGATATTTCCACGTTTATACAGATAGCGGTGTAGAAATTTACATGATTATACAGATAACTTTGTAAGTATTTCCATGTTTATACAGATGGCGGTGTAGATATTTCGATGTTTATAGAGATAGCAGTGGAGATATTTTCATGTTTATACAGATAGCGGTGTGGATATCTCCATGTTTACACAGATAACGCTGTAGAAATTTCCATGTTTATACAGATAGCGGTGTAAATATTTCCGTGTTTATACAGATCACGTTGTATATATTTCCAGGTCTATAGAGATAGTGGTGTAGATATTTCCATGTTTATACAGATAGCGGTGTAGATATTTCCATGTTTATACAGACCGCGGTGTAGATATTTCCATGTTAATACAGATAGCAGTGCAGATATTTCCATGTTTGTACAGTTGGCGGTGTTGATATTTCCATCTATACAGAGATGACCGTGTAGATATTTCCATGTTTATACAGATGGCGGCGCAGATATTTCCATGGATATGTAGATGGCGGTGTAGATATTTCCATGTTTATACAGATAGCGGTGATGATTTTTCCATGTTTATATAGATAGCGGTGTAGATATTTCCATGTATATACACATGGCTGTGTAGATATTTCCATGTTTATACAGATGGCGGTGTAGATATTTCCATGTTTATACAGATAACTTTCTAAGTATTTCCATGTTTATACAGATGTCGGTGTAGATATTTCGAAGTTTATAGAGATAGCAGTGGAGATATTTCCATGTTTATAGAGATAGCGGTGTTGATATTTCTATGTTTATACTGATCGTGGTGTAGATATTTCCATGTTTATAGAGATGGCGTTGTAGATATTTCCATGTTCATAGAGATAGCTGTGTTCATTTTTCCATGTTTATAGAGATAGCGGTGTGGATATTTCCATGTTTATACAGATAGGGGTGCAGATATTTCCATGTTTTTACAGATATCGGTATAGATATTTCCATGTTTACACAGATTGCGGTGTAGATATTTCCATCTTTCTACAGATGGCATTGTAGATATTTCCATGTTTATACAGATGGCGGTGTAGATATTTCCATGTTTATATAGATGGTGGTGTAGATATTACCATGTTTATACCGATAGCGGTGTAGGTATTTCCATGTTTATACAGATCGTGGTGAAGATATTTCCATGTTTATACAGATCGCGGTGTAGATATTTCCATGTTTATACAGATGGCTCTGTAGATATTTCCATGTGTAAACAGATGGCATTGTAGATATTTCCATGTTTATACAGAAGACTGTATAAGTATTTCCATGTTTTTACAGATGGCAGTGCAGATATTTCCATGTTTATAGAGATAGCGGTGTAGATATTTCCATGTTTCTACAGATGGCGGTGCTGATATTTCCATCTATACACAGATGGCCGTGTAGATATTTCCATCTTTATACAGATGGCGGTGTAGATATTTCCATGTTTATACAGACCGCGGTGTAGATATTTCCATGTTTTTACAGATGGCGGTGCAGATATTTCCATGTTTGTATAGATGGCGGTGTTGATATTTCCATCTATACACAGATGACCGTGAAGATATTTCCATGTTTATACAGATGGCGGCGCAGATATTTCCATGGATATGTAGATGGCATTCAAAATATTTCCATGTTTATACAGATCACGGTGTAGATATTTCCATGTTTATAGAGATAGCGGTGTAGATATTTCCATGTTAATACAGATAGCGGTGTAGATATTTCCAAGTTTATACAGATAACGGTGTAGAAATTTCCATGTTTATATAGAAAGCGGTGTAAATATTTCCATGTTTATACAGACCACGGTGTAGATATTTCCATGTTTATAGAGATAGCGGTGTAGATATTTCCATGTTTATACAGACCGCGGTGTAGATATTTCCATGTTTATACAGATATCGGTGCAGATATTTCCATGTTTGTACAGATGGCGGGGAAGATATTTTGATGTTTATGGAGATAGCAGTGGAGACATTACCATGTTTATGCAGATAGCGGTGTAGATATTTCCATGTTATACTGATCGTGTTGTAGATATTTGCTTGTTTATAGAGATGGCGATGTAGATATTTCCATGTTTATATAGATAGCAGTGTAGATATTTATATGTATATACAGATGGCTGGGTAGATATTTCCATGTGTATACAGATGGCATTGTAGATATTTCCATGTTTATACAGATGACTGTATAGGTATTTCCATGTTTTTACAGATGGCAGTGCAGATATTTCCATGTTTATAGAGATAGCGATGTAGATATTTCCATGTTTGTACAGAAGGCGGTGTTGATATTTCCATCTATACACAGATGGCCGTGTAGATATTTCCATGTTTATACAGATGGCGGCGTAGATATTTCCATGGATATGAAGATGGCGATGTAGATATTTCCATTTTTACACAGATAGCGGTGTAGATATTTCCATGTTTACACAGATGGTGGTGTAGATTTTTCCGTGTTTATACACATTGCGGAGTAGATACTTCCATCTTTATGTAGATGGCAGTGTAGATATTTTCATGTTTATAGAGATGGCGGTGTAGATATTTCCATATACACAGAGATAGCGGTGTAGATATTTCCATCTTTCTACAGATGGCGGTGTAGATATTTCCATGTTTATACAGCTGGCGGTGTAGATATTTCCATATTTATACAGATGTCTGTGTAGATATTTCCATGTGTATACAGATGGTATTGTAGGTATTTCCATGTATATACAGATGGTGGTGTAGATATTTCCATGTTTATTCAGATGGCGGTGTAGATATTTCCATGTTTATAGAGATGGCAATGTAGTTATTTCTATGTTTATAGAGATAGCGTTGTAAATATCTCCATGTTTATAGAGATAGTGGTGTAATTATTTTCATGTTTATAGAGATAGCGTTGTAGATATTTCCATGTTTAAACAGATAGCGGTGTTGCTATTTCCATGTTTATACAGATAACGGTGTTGTTATTTCCATGTTTATACAGATAGCGGTGTAGACATTTCCATGTTTATACAGCTCGCAGTGCAGATATTTCCATCTTTATGCAGATGGCAGTGTAGATATTTCCATGTTTATACAGATAGCCGTGTAGATATTTCCATGTCTATGCAGATAGCGGTGTAGGTATTTCCATATTTATACAGATTGCGGTGTAGATATTTCCATCTTTATACAGATGGCAGTGTAGATATTTCCATGTTTATACAGATATCGGTGTAGATATTTCCATGTTTACAGAGATAGCGGTGTAGGTATTTCCATCTTTGCACAGATTGCGGTGTAGGTATTGCCAAATTTACACAGATAGCGGTGTAGATATTTCCAAGTTTACACAGATAGCTGTGTAAATATTTCCATGTTTACAGAGATAGCATTGTACATATTTCCATGTTTTTACAGATAGCGGTGTAGGTATTTCCATTTTTATATAGATAGCGGTGTAGATATTTCCATGTATATACACATGGCTGTGTAGATATTTCCAAGTTTATACAGATGGCGGTGTAGATATTTCCATGTTTATCCAGAGAACTTTGTAAGTATTTCCATGTTTATCCAGATGGCGTTGCAGAGATTTCGATGTTTATAGAGATAGCGGTGTAGGTATTTCCATATTTATACAGATAGCGGTGTAGATATTTCCATGTTTCTGAAGATGGCGGTGTAGATATTTTCATGTTTATAGAGATGGCGGTGTAGATATTTCCATGTTTATACAGATGTCTGTGTAGATATTTCCATGTTTATGCAGATAGCGGTGTAGATATTTCCATGTTCATAGAGATGGCGGTATAGTTATTTCTAAGTTTATAGAGATAGCGGTGTAAATATTTCCATGTTTATAGAGATGGTGGTGTAAGTATTTTCATGTTTATAGAGATAGCAGTGTAGATATTTCCATGTTTAAACAGATAGCGGTGTTGCTATTTCCATGTTTATACAGATAGCGGTGTAGATATTTCCATGTTTATACAGCTCGCGGTGTATATATTTCCATCTTTATACAGATGGCAGTGTAGATATTTCCATGTTTATACAGATAGCGGTGTAGATATTTCCATGTCTATAGAGATAGCGGTGTAGTTCTTTCCATATTTATACAGATTGCGGTGTAGATATTGCCATCTTTATACAGATGGCGGTGTAGATATTTCCATGTTTAAACAGATGGCAGTGAAGATATTTCCATATTTATACAGATATTGGTGTAGATATTTCCATGTTTATACAGATGGCGGTGTAGATACATCCATGTTTCTGAAGATGGCGGTGTAGATATTTGCATGCTTGTAGAGATGGAGGTGTAGATATTTCCATGTATATAGAGATAGCAGTGTAGATATTTTCATGTTTATAGAGAAACCGGTGTAGGTATTTCCATGTTTATAGAGATAGCGGTGTAGATATTTCCATATTTATACCGATAGCGGTGTAGGTATTTCTATTTTTATACAGATTGCGGTGTAGATATTTCCATGTTTCTACAGATGGCGGTGTAGATATTTCCTTGTTTATACAGACAGCGGTGTAGATATTTCCATGTTTATACAGGTAGCGGTATAGATATTTCCAAGTTTACAGAGATAGCGGTGTAGTTATTTCCATCTTTGCACAGATTGCCATGTAGATATTTCCATGTTTACGCAGATAGCTGTGTAGATATTTCCAAGTTTACACAGATAGCTTTGTAGGTATTTCCATGTTTACACACATACCGTGGTGGATATTTCCATGTTTATACAGATTGCGGTTTAGATATGTCCATGATTATACCACTAGCGGTGTAGATATTTTCATGTTTATACAGATAGCGGTGGAGATATTTCCATGTTTATAGAGACTGCGGTATTGATATTTCCATGTTTATACAGATAGCGGTTTAGATATTTCCATGTTTACAGAGATAGCAGTGTAGATATTTCCATCTTTGCACAGATTGCTGTGTAGATATTTCCATTTTTACACAGATAGCTGTGTAGATATTTCCAAGTTTACACAGATAGCTGTGTAGATATTTCCATGTTTACAGAGATAGCATTGTAGTTATTTCCGTGTTTATACAGATTGCGGTGTAGTTATTTCCATGTTGATACAGATAGCGGTGTAGATATTTCCATGTTTATACAGGTAGCGATGTAGAAATTCCCATGTTTATACAGATTGCTTTGTAGACATTTCCATTTTTCTACGGATATCAGTGTAGATATTTCCAAGTTTATACAGATGGCAGTGTAGATATTTCCATGTTTATACATATGTCTGTGTAGATATTTCCATGTTTATTCAGATGGCGGTGTAGATATTTCCATGTTTATAGAGATGGCAGTGTAGTTATTTCTATGTTTATAGAGATAGCGTTGAAAATATCTCCATGTTTATAGAGATGGTGGTGTATGTATTTTCATGTTTATAGAGATAGCGGTGTAGATATTTCCATGTTTATACAGATAACGGTGTTGTTATTTCCATGTTTATACAGATAGCGGTGTAGATATTTCCATGTTTATACAGCTCGCGGTGTAGATATTTCCATCTTTATACAGATGGCAGTGTAGATATTTCCATGTTTATACAGATAGCGGTGTAGATATTTCCATGTCTATGGAGATAGCGGTGTAGGTATTTCCATATTTATACAGATTGCGGTGTAGATATTTCCATCTTTATAAAGATGGCAGTGTAGATGTTTCCATGTTTATACAGATATCGGTGAAGATATTTCCATGTTTACAGAGATAGCGGTGTAGCTATTTCCATCTTTGCACAGATTGCAGTGCAGGTATTGCCAAATTTACACAGATAGCGGTGTAGATATTTCCAAGTTTACACAGATAGCTGAGTAGATATTTCCATGTTTACAGAGATAGCATTGTACATATTTCCATGTTTTTACAGAGAGCGGTGTAGTTATTTCCATGTTTATATAGATAGCGGTGTAGATATTTCCATGTATATACACATGGATGTGTAGATATTTCCATGTTAATAGAGATGGCGGTGTAGATATTTCCATGTTTATTCAGAGATCTTTGTAAGTATTTCCATGTTTATACAGATGGCGTTGTAGAGATTTCGATGTTTATAGGGATAGCAGTATAGGTATTTCCATATTTATACAGATTTCGCTGTAGATATTTCCCACTTTATACAGACGGCGGTGTAGATATTTCCATGTTTATACAGAAGGCAGTGAATATATTTCCATGTTTATACAGATAGTGGTGTAGATATTTCCATGTTTATACAGATGGCGGTGTAGTTACATCCATGTTTCTGAAGATGGCGGTGTAGATATTTTCATGTTTATAGAGATGGCGGTGTAGATATTTCCATGTTTATACAGATGTCTGTGTAGATATTTCCATGTTCATGCAGATAGCGGTGTAGATATTTCCATGTTCATAGAGATGGCGGTATAGTTATTTCTAAGTTTACAGAGATAGCGGTGTAAATATTTCCATGTTTATAGAGATGGTGGTGTAAGTATTTTCATGTTTATAGAGATAGCGGTGTAGATATTTCCATATTTATACAGATAGCGGTGTAGGTATTTCCATGTTTACACAGATTGCAGTGTAGATATTTCCATGTTTCTACAGATGGCAGTGTAGATATTTCCTTGTTTATACAGACAGCGGTGTAGATATTTCCATGTTTATACAGGTAGCGGTATAGATATTTCCAAGTTTACAGAGATAGCAGTGTAGTTATTTCCATCTTTGCACAGATTGCCGTGTAGGTATTTCCATGTTTACGCAGATAGCTGTGTAGATATTTCCAAGTTTACACAGATAGCTGTGTAGGTATTTCCATGTTTACACACATACCGTGGTATATATTTCCATGTTTATACAGATTGCGGTTTAGATATGTCCATGATTATACCGATAGCGGTGTAGATATTTTCATGTTTATGCAGATAGCGGTGGAGATATTTCCATGTTTATAGAGACTGCGGTATAGATATTTCCATGTTTATACAGATAGCGGTGTAGATATTTCCATGTTTACAGAGATAGCAGTGTAGGTATTTCCATCTTTGCACAGATTGCTGTGTAGATATTACCATTTTTACACAGATAGCTGTGTAGATATTTCCAAGTTTACACAGATAGCTGTGTAGATATTTCCATGTTTACACAGATAGCATTGTATATATTTCCATGTTTATACAGATAGCGGTGTAGATATTTCCATGTTTACAGAGATAGCAGTGTAGGTATTTCCATCTTTGCACAGATTGCTGTGTAGATATTACCATTTTTACACAGATAGCTGTGTAGATATTTCCAAGTTTACACAGATAGCTGTGTAGGTATTTCCATGTTTACACAGATAGCATTGTATATATTTCCATGTTTACAGAGATAGCAGTGTAGATATTTCCATCTTTGCACAGATTGCTGTGTAGATATTACCATTTTTACACAGATAGCTGTGTAGATATTTCCAAGTTTACACAGATAGCTGTGTAGGTATTTCCATGTTTACACAGATAGCATTGTATATATTTCCATGTTTATACAGATAGCGGTGTAGATATTTCCATGTTTATACAGATAGCGGTGGAGATATTTCCCTGTTTATACAGATAGCGATGCAGATATTTCCATGTTTATACAGATAGTGGTGAAGATATTTCCATGTTTATAAAGATTGCGGTGTAGATATTTCCATGCATGTACACATGGCTGTGTAGATATTTCAATGTTTATACAGATGGCGGTGTAGATATTTCCATGTTTATACAGATAACTTTGTAAGTATTTCCATGTTTATACAGATAGCGGTGTAGATATTTCCATGTTTATACTGATCGAGGTGTAGATATTTCCATGTTTATAGAGATGGCGGTGTAGATATTTCCATGTTCATAGAGATAGCGGTGTAGATATTTCCATGTTTACAGAGATAGCGGTGTAGGTATTTCCATCTTTGCACAGATTGCGGTGTAGGTATTGCCAAATGTACACAGATAGCTGTGTAGATATTTCCATGTTTACAGAGATAGCATTGTAGTTATTTCCGTGTTTATACAGATTGCGGTGTAGTTATTTCCATGTTGATACAGATAGCGGTGTAGATATTTCCATGTTTATACAGGTAGCGGTGTAGAAATTCCCATGTTTATACAGATCGCTTTGTAGACATTTCCATTTTTCTACAGATATCAGTGTAGATATTTCCAAGTTTATACAGATGGCAGTGTAGATATTTCCATGTTTATACATATGTCTGTGTAGATATTTCCATGTTTATTCAGATGGCGGTGTAGATATTTCCATGTTTATAGAGATGGCAATGTAGTTATTTCTATGTTTATAGAGATAGCGTTGTAAATATCTCCATGTTTATAGATATGGTGGTGTAATTATTTTCATGTTTATAGAGATAGTGTTGTAGATATTTCCATGTTTAAACAGATAGCGGTGTTGCTATTTCCATGTTTATACAGATAACGGTGTTGTTATTTCCATGTTTATACAGATAGCGGTGTAGACATTTCCATGTTTATACAGCTCGCAGTGCAGATATTTCCATCTTTATACAGATGGCAGTGTAGATATTTCCATGTTTATACTGATAGCCGTGTAGATATTTCCATGTCTATGCAGATAGCGGTGTAGGTATTTCCATATTTATACAGATTGCGGTGTAGATATTTCCATCTTTATACAGATGGCAGTGTAGATATTTCCATGTTTATACAGATATCGGTGTAGATATTTCCATGTTTACAGAGATAGCGGTGTAGGTATTTCCATCTTTGCACAGATTTCGGTGTAGGTATTGCCAAATTTACACAGATAGCGGTGTAGATATTTCCAAGTTTACACAGATAGCTGTGTAAATATTTCCATGTTTACAGAGATAGCATTGTACATATTTCTATGTTTTTACAGATAGCGGTGTAGGTATTTCCATTTTTATATAGATAGCGGTGTAGATATTTCCATGTATATACACAAGGCTGTGTAGATATTTCCAAGTTTATACAGATGGCGGTGTAGATATTGCCATGTTTATCCAGAGAACTTTGTAAGTATTTCCATGTTTATCCAGATGGCGTTGCAGAGATTTCGATGTTTATAGAGATAGCGGTGTAGGTATTTCCATATTTATACAGATAGCGGTGTAGATATTTCCAACTTTATACAGACGGCGGTGTAGATATTTCCATGTTTATAGAGATGGCAGTGAAGATATTTCCATGTTTATACAGATAGTGGTGTAGATATTTCCATGTTTATACAGATGGCGGTGTAGATATTTCCATGTTTCTGAAGATGGCGGTGTAGATATTTTCATGTTTATAGAGATGGCGGTGTAGATATTTCCATGTTTATACAGATGTCTGTGTAGATATTTCCATGTTTATGCAGATAGCGGTGTAGATATTTCCATGTTCATAGAGATGGCGGTATAGTTATTTCTAAGTTTATAGAGATAGCGGTGTAAATATTTCCATGTTTATAGAGATGGTGGTGTAAGTATTTTCATGTTTATAGAGATAGCAGTGTAGATATTTCCATGTTTAAACAGATAGCGGTGTTGCTATTTCCATGTTTATACAGATAGCGGTGTAGATATTTCCATGTTTATACAGCTCGCGGTGTATATATTTCCATCTTTATACAGATGGCAGTGTAGATATTTCCATGTTTATACAGATAGCGGTGTAGATATTTCCATGTCTATAGAGATAGCGGTGTAGTTCTTTCCATATTTATACAGATTGCGGTGTAGATATTGCCATCTTTATACAGATGGCGGTGTAGATATTTCCATGTTTAAACAGATGGCAGTGAAGATATTTCCATATTTATACAGATATTGGTGTAGATATTTCCATGTTTATACAGATGGCGGTGTAGATACATCCATGTTTCTGAAGATGGCGGTGTAGATATTTGCATGCTTGTAGAGATGGAGGTGTAGATATTTCCATGTTTATAGAGATAGCAGTGTAGATATTTTCATGTTTATAGAGAAACCGGTGTAGGTATTTCCATGTTTATAGAGATAGCGGTGTAGATATTTCCATATTTATACCGATAGCGGTGTAGGTATTTCTATTTTTATACAGATTGCGGTGTAGATATTTCCATGTTTCTACAGATGGCGGTGTAGATATTTCCTTGTTTATACAGACAGCGGTGTAGATATTTCCATGTTTATACAGGTAGCGGTATAGATATTTCCAAGTTTACAGAGATAGCGGTGTAGTTATTTCCATCTTTGCACAGATTGCCATGTAGATATTTCCATGTTTACGCAGATAGCTGTGTAGATATTTCCAAGTTTACACAGATAGCTTTGTAGGTATTTCCATGTTTACACACATACCGTGGTGGATATTTCCATGTTTATACAGATTGCGGTTTAGATATGTCCATGATTATACCACTAGCGGTGTAGATATTTTCATGTTTATACAGATAGCGGTGGAGATATTTCCATGTTTATAGAGACTGCGGTATTGATATTTCCATGTTTATACAGATAGCGGTTTAGATATTTCCATGTTTACAGAGATAGCAGTGTAGATATTTCCATCTTTGCACAGATTGCTGTGTAGATATTTCCATTTTTACACAGATAGCTGTGTAGATATTTCCAAGTTTACACAGATAGCTGTGTAGATATTTCCATGTTTACAGAGATAGCATTGTAGTTATTTCCGTGTTTATACAGATTGCGGTGTAGTTATTTCCATGTTGATACAGATAGCGGTGTAGATATTTCCATGTTTATACAGGTAGCGAAGTAGAAATTCCCATGTTTATACAGATTGCTTTGTAGACATTTCCATTTTTCTACGGATATCAGTGTAGATATTTCCAAGTTTATACAGATGGCAGGGTAGATATTTCCATGTTTATACATATGTCTGTGTAGATATTTCCATGTTTATTCAGATGGCGGTGTAGATATTTCCATGTTTATAGAGATGGCAGTGTAGTTACTTCTATGTTTATAGAGATAGCGTTGAAAATATCTCCATGTTTATAGAGATGGTGGTGTATGTATTTTCATGTTTATAGAGATAGCGGTGTAGATATTTCCATGTTTATACAGATAACGGTGTTGTTATTTCCATGTTTATACAGATAGCGGTGTAGATATTTCCATGTTTATACAGCTCGCGGTGTAGATATTTCCATCTTTATACAGATGGCAGTGTAGATATTTCCATGTTTATACAGATAGCGGTGTAGATATTTCCATGTCTATGGAGATAGCGGTGTAGGTATTTCCATATTTATACAGATTGCGGTGTAGATATTTCCATCTTTATAAAGATGGCAGTGTAGATGTTTCCATGTTTATACAGATATCGGTGAAGATATTTCCATGTTTACAGAGATAGCGGTGTAGCTATTTCCATCTTTGCACAGATTGCAGTGCAGGTATTGCCAAATTTACACAGATAGCGGTGTAGATATTTCCAAGTTTACACAGATAGCTGAGTAGATATTTCCATGTTTACAGAGATAGCATTGTACATATTTCCATGTTTTTACAGAGAGCGGTGTAGTTATTTCCATGTTTATATAGATAGCGGTGTAGATATTTCCATGTATATACACATGGATGTGTAGATATTTCCATGTTAATAGAGATGGCGGTGTAGATATTTCCATGTTTATTCAGAGATCTTTGTAAGTATTTCCATGTTTATACAGATGGCGTTGTAGAGATTTCGATGTTTATAGGGATAGCAGTATAGGTATTTCCATATTTATACAGATTTCGCTGTAGATATTTCCCACTTTATACAGACAGTGGTGTAGATATTTCCATGTTTATACAGAAGGCAGTGAATATATTTCCATGTTTATACAGATAGTGGTGTAGATATTTCCATGTTTATACAGATGGCGGTGTAGTTACATCCATGTTTCTGAAGATGGCGGTGTAGATATTTTCATGTTTATAGAGATGGCGGTGTAGATATTTCCATGTTTATACAGATGTCTGTGTAGATATTTCCATGTTTATGCAGATAGCGGTGTAGATATTTCCATGTTCATAGAGATGGCGGTATAGTTATTTCTAAGTTTACAGAGATAGCGGTGTAAATATTTCCATGTTTATAGCGATGGTGGTGTAATTATTTTCATGTTTATAGAGATAGCGGTGTAGATATTTCCATATTTATACAGATAGCGGTGTAGGTATTTCCATGTTTACACAGATTGCAGTGTAGATATTTCCATGTTTCTACAGATGGCAGTGTAGATATTTCCTTGTTTATACAGACAGCGTTGTAGATATTTCCATGTTTATACAGGTAGCGGTATAGATATTTCCAAGTTTACAGAGATAGCAGTGTAGTTATTTCCATCTTTGCACAGATTGCCGTGTAGGTATTTCCATGTTTACGCAGATAGCTGTGTAGATATTTCCAAGTTTACACAGATAGCTGTGTAGGTATTTCCATGTTTACACACATACCGTGGTATATATTTCCATGTTTATACAGATTGCGGTTTAGATATGTCCATGATTATACCGATAGCGGTGTAGATATTTTCATGTTTATGCAGATAGCGGTGGAGATATTTCCATGTTTATAGAGACTGCGGTATAGATATTTCCATGTTTATACAGATAGCGGTGTAGATATTTCCATGTTTACAGAGATAGCAGTGTAGGTATTTCCATCTTTGCACAGATTGCTGTGTAGATATTACCATTTTTACACAGATAGCTGTGTAGATATTTCCAAGTTTACACAGATAGCTGTGTAGATATTTCCATGTTTACACAGATAGCATTGTATATATTTCCATGTTTATACAGATAGCGGTGTAGATATTTCCATGTTTACAGAGATAGCAGTGTAGGTATTTCCATCTTTGCACAGATTGCTGTGTAGATATTACCATTTTTACACAGATAGCTGTGTAGATATTTCCAAGTTTACACAGATAGCTGTGTAGGTATTTCCA
The DNA here is from genome assembly GCF_028858775.2 of Pan troglodytes. Lineage (NCBI taxonomy): Eukaryota > Metazoa > Chordata > Mammalia > Primates > Hominidae > Pan > Pan troglodytes. Next base: position 1,313,743 of record NC_072405.2, on the reverse strand, counting down.
TGTTTACACAGATAGCATTGTATATATTTCCATGTTTACAGAGATAGCAGTGTAGATATTTCCATCTTTGCACAGATTGCTGTGTAGATATTACCATTTTTACACAGATAGCTGTGTAGATATTTCCAAGTTTACACAGATAGCTGTGTAGGTATTTCCATGTTTACACAGATAGCATTGTATATATTTCCATGTTTATACAGATAGCGGTGTAGATATTTCCATGTTTATACAGATAGCGGTGGAGATATTTCCCTGTTTATACAGATAGCGATGCAGATATTTCCATGTTTATACAGATAGTGGTGTAGATATTTCCATGTTTATAGAGATAGCGGTGTAGATATTTCCATGTTTATAGAGATGGCTGTGTAGACATTTCCAGGTTTGTACTGATGGCAGTGTAGATATTTCCATGTTTATTCAGATGGCGGTGTAGATATTTCCATGTTTATGCAGATGGAAGTGTAATTATTTCCATGTTTATACAGATAGCGGTGTAGATATTTCCATGTTTACAGAGATAGCAGTGTAGATATTTCCATCTTTGCACAGATTGCGGTGTAGGTATTGCCAAATTTACACAGATTGCGGTGTAGATATTTCCAAGTTTACACAGATAGCTGTGTAGATATTTTCATGTTTACAGAGATAGCATTGTAGATATTTCCATGTTTTGTACAGATTGCGGTGTAGTTATTTCCATGTTGATACAGATAGTGGTGTAGATATTTCCATGTTTATACAGGTAGCGGTGTAGAAATTCCCATGTTTATACAGATTGCTTTGCAGACATTTCCATCTTTCTACAGATGTCAGTGTAGATATTTCCATGTTTATACAGATGTCTGTGTAGATATTTCCATGTTTATAGGGATGGCGGTGTAGTTATTTCTATGTTTATAGAGATAGCGGTGTAAATATTTCCATGCTTATAGAGATGGTGTTGTAAGTATTTTCATGTTTATAGAGATAGCGGTGTAGATATTTCCATGTTTATACAGATAACGGTGTTGGTATTTCCATGTTTATACAGATAGCGGTGTAGATATTTCCATGTTTATACAGCTCGCGGTGTAGATATTTCCATCTTTATACAGATGGCAGTGTAGATATTTCCATGTTTATACAGATAGCGGTGTAGATATTTACATGTCTATAGAGGTAGCGGTGTAGGTATTTCCATATTTATACAGATCGCGGTGCAGATATTTCCATCTTTATACAGATGGCGGTGTAGATATTTCCATGTTTATACACATGGCATTGAAGACATTTCCATGTATATACAGATAGTGGTGAAGATATTTCCATGTTTATACAGATGGCGGTGTAGATACATCCATGTTTCTGAAATGGCGGTGTAGATATTTTCATGTTTATAGAGATGGCGGTGTAGATATTTCCATGTATATAGAGATTGCAGTGTAGATATTTCCATGTTTATAGAGAAAGCGGTGTAGGTATTTCCATGTTTATAGAGATAGTGGTGTGGATATTTCCATATTTATACAGATAGCGGTGTAGGTATTTCCCTGTTCATACAGATGGCGGTGTAGATATTTCCTTGTTTATACAGATAGCGGTGTAGATATTTCCATGTTTATACAGATAGCGGTGTAGATATTTCCATGTTTTTACAGATATCGATGTAGATATTTCCATGTTTACACAGATTGCGGTGTATATATTTCCATCTTTCTACAGATGGCATTGTAGGTATTTCCATGTTTATACAGATGGCGGTGTAGTTATTTCCATGTTTATATAGATGGTGGTGTAGATATTACCATGTTTATACAGATAGCGGTGTAGATATTTCCATGTTTATACAGATTGTGGTGAAGATATTTCCATGTTTATAAAGATCGCGGTGTAGATATTTCCATGCATATACACATGGCTGTGTAGATATTTCAATGTTTATACAGATGGCGGTGTAGATATTTCCATGTTTATACAGATAACTTTGTAAGTATTTCCATGTTTATACAGATAGCGGTGTAGATATTTCCATGTTTATACTGATCGAGGTGTAGATATTTCCATGTTTATAGAGATGGCGGTGTAGATATTTCCATGTTCATAGAGATAGCGGTGTAGATATTTCCATGTTTACAGAGATAGCGGTGTAGGTATTTCCATCTTTGCACAGATTGCGGTGTAGGTATTGCCAAATGTACACAGATAGCTGTGTAGATATTTCCATGTTTACAGAGATAGCATTGTAGTTATTTCCGTGTTTATACAGATTGCGGTGTAGTTATTTCCATGTTGATACAGATAGCGGTGTAGATATTTCCATGTTTATACAGGTAGCGGTGTAGAAATTCCCATGTTTATACAGATCGCTTTGTAGACATTTCCTTTTTTCTACAGATATCAGTGTAGATATTTCCAAGTTTATACAGATGGCAGTGTAGACATTTCCATGTTTATACATATGTCTGTGTAGATATTTCCATGTTTATTCAGATGGCGGTGTAGATATTTCCATGTTTATAGAGATGGCGGTGTAGATATTTCCATGTTTATACAGATGTCTGTGTAGATATTTCCATGTTTATGCAGATAGCGGTGTAGATATTTCCATGTTCATAGAGATGGCGGTATAGTTATTTCTAAGTTTACAGAGATAGCGGTGTAAATATTTCCATGTTTATAGAGATGGTGGTGTAAGTATTTTCATGTTTATAGAGATAGCGGTGTAGATATTTCCATATTTATACAGATAGCGGTGTAGGTATTTCCATGTTTACACAGATTGCAGTGTAGATATTTCCATGTTTCTACAGATGGCAGTGTAGATATTTCCTTGTTTATGCAGACAGCGGTGTAGATATTTCCATGTTTATACAGGTAGCGGTATAGATATTTCCAAGTTTACAGAGATAGCAGTGTAGTTATTTCCATCTTTGCACAGATTGCCGTGTAGGTATTTCCATGTTTACGCAGATAGCTGTGTAGATATTTCCAAGTTTACACAGATAGCTGTGTAGGTATTTCCATGTTTACACACATACCGTGGTATATATTTCCATGTTTATACAGATTGCGGTTTAGATATGTCCATGATTATACCGATAGCGGTGTAGATATTTTCATGTTTATGCAGATAGCAGTGGAGATATTTCCATGTTTATAGAGACTGCGGTATAGATATTTCCATGTTTATACAGATAGCGGTGTAGATATTTCCATGTTTACAGAGATAGCAGTGTAGGTATTTCCATCTTTGCACAGATTGCTGTGTAGATATTACCATTTTTACACAGATAGCTGTGTAGATATTTCCAAGTTTACACAGATAGCTGTGTAGGTATTTCCATGTTTACACAGATAGCATTGTATATATTTCCATGTTTATACAGATAGCGGTGTAGATATTTAGATGTTTATACAGATAGCGGTGGAGATATTTCCCTGTTTATACAGATAGCGATGCAGATATTTCCATGTTTATACAGATAGTGGTGTAGATATTTCCATGTTTATAGAGATAGCGGTGTAGATATTTCCATGTTTATAGAGATGGCTGTGTAGACATTTCCAGGTTTGTACTGATGGCAGTGTAGATATTTCCATGTTTATTCAGATGGCGGTGTAGATATTTCCATGTTTATGCAGATGGAAGTGTAATTATTTCCATGTTTATACAGATAGCGGTGTAGATATTTCCATGTTTACAGAGATAGCAGTGTAGATATTTCCATCTTTGCACAGATTGCGGTGTAGGTATTGCCAAATTTACACAGATTGCGGTGTAGATATTTCCAAGTTTACACAGATAGCTGTGTAGATATTTTCATGTTTACAGAGATAGCATTGTAGATATTTCCATGTTTTGTACAGATTGCGGTGTAGTTATTTCCATGTTGATACAGATAGTGGTGTAGATATTTCCATGTTTATACAGGTAGCGGTGTAGAAATTCCCATGTTTATACAGATTGCTTTGCAGTCATTTCCATCTTTCTACAGATGTCAGTGTAGATATTTCCATGTTTATACAGATGTCTGTGTAGATATTTCCATGTTTATAGGGATGGCGGTGCAGTTATTTCTATGTTTATAGAGATAGCGGTGTAAATATTTCCATGCTTATAGAGATGGTGGTGTAAGTATTTTCATGTTTATAGAGATAGCGGTGTAGATATTTCCATGTTTATACAGATAACGGTGTTGGTATTTCCATGTTTATACAGCTCGCGGTGTAGATATTTCCATCTTTATACAGATGGCAGTGTAGATATTTCCATGTTTATACAGATAGCGGTGTAGATATTTACATGTCTATAGAGGTAGCGGTGTAGGTATTTCCATATTTATACAGATCGCGGTGCAGATATATCCATCTTTATACAGATGGCGGTGTAGATATTTCCATGTTTATACACATGGCATTGAAGACATTTCCATGTATATACAGATAGTGGTGAAGATATATCCATGTTTATACAGATGGCGGTGTAGATACATCCATGTTTCTGAAATGGCGGTGTAGATATTTTCATGTTTATAGAGATGGCGGTGTAGATATTTCCATGTATATAGAGATTGCAGTGTAGATAATTCCATGTTTATAGAGAAAGCGGTGTAGGTATTTCCATGTTTATAGAGATAGTGGTGTGGATATTTCCATATTTATACAGATAGCGGTGTAGGTATTTCCGTGTTCATACAGATGGCGGTGTAGATATTTCCTTGTTTATACAGATAGCGGTGTAGATATTTCCATGTTTATACAGATAGCGGTGTAGATATTTCCATGTTTTTACAGATATCGATGTAGATATTTCCATGTTTACACAGATTGCGGTGTATATATTTCCATCTTTCTACAGATGGCATTGTAGGTATTTCCATGTTTATACAGATGGCGGTGTAGTTATTTCCATGTTTATATAGATGGTGGTGTAGATATTACCATGTTTATACAGCTAGCGGTGTAGATATTTCCATGTTTATACAGATTGTGGTGAAGATATTTCCATGTTTATAAAGATCGCGGTGCAGATATTTCCATGCATGTACACATGGCTGTGTAGATATTTCAATGTTTATACAGATGGCGGTGTAGATATTTCCATGTTTATACAGATAACTTTGTAAGTATTTCCATGTTTATACAGATAGCGGTGTAGATATTTCCATGTTTATACTGATCGAGGTGTAGATATTTCCATTTTTATAGAGATGGCGGTGTAGATATTTCCATGTTCATAGAGATAGCGGTGTAGATATTTCCATGTTTACAGAGATAGCGGTGTAGGTATTTCCATCTTTGCACAGATTGCGGTGTAGGTATTGCCAAATGTACACAGATAGCTGTGTAGATATTTCCATGTTTACAGAGATAGCATTGTAGTTATTTCCGTGTTTATACAGATTGCGGTGTAGTTATTTCCATGTTGATACAGATAGCGGTGTAGATATTTCCATGTTTATACAGGTAGCGGTGTAGAAATTCCCATGTTTATACAGATCGCTTTGTAGACATTTCCATTTTTCTACAGATATCAGTGTAGATATTTACAAGTTTATACAGATGGCAGTGTAGACATTTCCATGTTTATACATATGTCTGTGTAGATATTTCCATGTTTATTCATATGGCGGTGTAGATATTTCCATGTTTATAGAGATGGCAATGTAGTTATTTCTATGTTTATAGAGATAGCGTTGTAAATATCTCCATGTTTATAGAGATGGTGGTGTAATTATTTTCATGTTTATAGAGATAGCGTTGTAGATATTTCCATGTTTAAACAGATAGCGGTGTTGCTATTTCCATGTTTATACAGATAACGGTGTTGTTATTTCCATGTTTATACAGATAGCGGTGTAGACATTTCCATGTTTATACAGCTCGCAGTGCAGATATTTCCATCTTTATACAGATGGCAGTGTAGATATTTCCATGTTTATACAGATAGCCGTGTAGATATTTCCATGTCTATGCAGATAGCGGTGTAGGTATTTCCATATTTATACAGATTGCGGTGTAGATATTTCCATCTTTATACAGATGGCAGTGTAGATATTTCCATGTTTATACAGATATCGGTGTAGATATTTCCATGTTTACAGAGATAGCGGTGTAGGTATTTCCATCTTTGCACAGATTGCGGTGTAGGTATTGCCAAATTTACACAGATAGCGGTGTAGATATTTCCAAGTTTACACAGATAGCTGTGTAAATATTTCCATGTTTACAGAGATAGCATTGTACATATTTCCATGTTTTTACAGATAGCGGTGTAGGTATTTCCATTTTTATATAGATAGCGGTGTAGATATTTCCATGTATATACACATGGCTGTGTAGATATTTCCAAGTTTATACAGATGGCGGTGTAGATATTTCCATGTTTATCCAGAGAACTTTGTAAGTATTTCCATGTTTATCCAGATGGCGTTGCAGAGATTTCGATGTTTATAGAGATAGCGGTGTAGGTATTTCCATGTTTATAGAGATAGCGCTGTAGCTATTTCCATGTTTATACAGATAGCGGTGTAGATATTTCCATGTTGATACAGGTAGCGGCGTAGAAATTCCCATGTTTATATAGATCGCTTTGTAGATATTTCCATCTTTCTACAGATGTCAGTGTAGATATTTCAAAGTTTATACAGATGTCTGTGTATATATTTCCATGTTTATGCAGATGGCGGTGTAGATATTTCCATGTTTATAGAGATGGCGGTGTAGTTATTTCTATGTTTATAGATATAGCGGTGTAAATATTTCCATGTCTATAGAGATGGTGGTGTAAGTATTTTCATGTTTATAGAGATAGCGGTGTAGATATTTCCATGTTTATACAGATAGCGGTGTTGCTACTTCCATGTTTATACAGATAGTGGTGTAGATATTTCCATGTTTATACAGCTCGCGGTGTAGATATTTCCCTCTTTATACAGATGGGAGTGGAGTTATTTCCATGTTTATACCGACAGCGGTGTAGATATATCCATGTCTACAGAGATAGCGGTGTAGGTATTTCCATATTTATACAGATTGCGGTGAAGATATTTCCATCTTTATACAGATGGCGGTGTAGATATTTCCATGTTTATACAGATAGAAGTGAAGTTATTTCCATGTTTATACAGATAGTGGTGTAGATATTTCCAAGTTTATACTGATGGCAGTGTAGATACATCCATGTTTCTGAAGATGGCGGTGTAGATATTTTCATGTTTATAGAGATGGCGGTGTAGATATTTCCATGTATATAGAGATTGCAGTGTAGATATTTCCATGTTTATAGAGAAAGTGGTGTAGGTATTTCCATGTTAATAGAGATAGCGGTGTAGATATTTCCATATTTATACAGATAGCGGTGTAGTTATTTCCAGGTTTATACAGATTGCGGTGCAGATATTTTCATGTTTCCACAGATGGCGGTGTAGATATTTCCTTGTTTATACAGACAGCGGTGTAGATATTTCCATGTTTATACAGGTAGCGGTGTAGATATTTCCATGTTTACAGAGATAACATTGTAGTTATTTCCATCTTTGCACAGATTGCCGTGTAGATATTTCCATGTTTACGCAGATAGCTGTGTAGATATTTCCATGTTTACACACATAGCGTTGTAGATATTTCCATGTTTATACAGATTGCGGTGTAGATATGTCCATGTTTATACAGAAAGCGGTGGAGATATTTCCATGTTTATAGAGACTGCGGTATAGATATTACCATGTTTATACAGATAGCGGTGAAGATATTTCCATGTATATACAGATGGCTTTGTAGATATTTCCATATTTATACATATGGCTGTGTAGATATTTCCATGTTTATACAGATGACTTTGTAGGTATTTCCATGTTTATACAGATGGCTTTGTAGATATTTCCATTTTTATAGAGATAGCGGTGCAGATATTTCCATGTTTATACAGATAGTGGTGTAAATATTTCCATGTTTATACAGATCGTGGTTTAGATATTTCTATGTTTATACAGATACCGGTGTAGATATTTACGTGTTTATACAGAACGCAGTGTAGGTATTTCCATGTTTATAGAGATAGCGGTGTAGATATTTCCATGTTTGTACAGATGGCGGTGTTGACGTTTCCATCTATACACACATTGCCGTGTAGGTATTTCCATGTGTATAGAGATGGCATTGTAGATATTTCCATGTTTATACAGGTGGGGGTATAGATATTTCCATGTTTATACAGATGACTCTATAGGTATTTCCATGTTTTGACAGATGGCATTGGAGATATTTCCATGTTTATAGAGATAGCAGTGTAGATATTTCCATGTTTATACAGATGGCGGTGTAGATATTTCCATGTTTATAGGGATAGCGGTGTAGATATTTCCATATTTATACAGGTAACTGTGTAGATATTTCCATGTTTATACAGATAGCAGTGTAAATATTTCCATGTTTATACAGATCATGGTGTAGATGTTTCCATGTTTATAGAGATAGCGGTGTAGACATTTCCATGTTTATACAGATAGCGGTGTAGATATTTCCATGTTTATACTGACCGCAGTGTAGATATTTCCATGTTTATTCAGATAGCGGTGCAGATATTTCCGTGTTTGTACAGATGGCGGTGTTGATATTTCCATCTATACACAGATGACCGTGTAGATATTTCCATATTTATGCAGATGGCGTCACAGATATTTCTATGGATATGTAGATGGCGGTGTAGGTATTTCCATGTTTATACATATAGTGGTGTAGTTATATCGATGTTTATATAGATATTGGTGTAGATATTTCCATGTATATACACATGGCTGTGTAGATATTTCCATGTTTATGCAGATGGCGGTGTAGCTATTTCCATGTTTTTGCAGATAACTTTGTAAGTATTTCCATGTTTATACAGATGGCGGTGTAGATATTTCGATGTTTGTAGAGATAGCAGTGGAGATATTTCCATGTTTTTACAGATAGCGGTGTAGATATTTCCATGTTTCTATAGATCGCGGTGTAGATATTTCCATGTTTATACAGATAGCGGTGTAGATATTTCCATGTTTATATAGATGGCAGTGTAGATATTTTCTTGTTTATGTAGATGGCGTTGTAGATACCTCCAAGTCTAAAGAGATGGCGGTGTGTATATTTCCATGTTGATGGAGATAGCGGTGTAGGTATTTCCATGTTTATAGAGATAGCGCTGTAGCTATTTCCATGTTTATACAGATAGCGGTGTAGATATTTCCATGTTGATACAGGTAGCGGCGTAGAAATTCCCATGTTTATATAGATCGCTTTGTAGATATTTCCATCTTTCTACAGATGTCAGTGTAGATATTTCAAAGTTTATACAGATGTCTGTGTATATATTTCCATGTTTATGCAGATGGCGGTGTAGATATTTCCATGTTTATAGAGATGGCGGTGTAGTTATTTCTATGTTTATAGATATAGCGGTGTAAATATTTCCATGTCTATAGAGATGGTGGTGTAAGTATTTTCATGTTTATAGAGATAGCGGTGTAGATATTTCCATGTTTATACAGATAGCGGTGTTGCTACTTCCATGTTTATACAGATAGCGGTGTAGATATTTCCATGTTTATACAGCTCGCGGTGTAGATATTTCCCTCTTTATACAGATGGGAGTGGAGTTATTTCCATGTTTATACCGACAGCGCTGTAGATATGTCCATGTCTACAGAGATAGCGGTGTAGGTATTTCCATATTTATACAGATTGCGGTGAAGATATTTCCATCTTTATACAGATTGCGGTGTAGATATTTCCATGTTTATACAGATAGAAGTGAAGTTATTTCCATGTTTATACAGATAGTGGTGTAGATATTTCCAAGTTTATACTGATGGCAGTGTAGATACATCCATGTTTCTGAAGATGGCGGTGTAGATATTTTCATGTTTATAGAGATGGCGGTGTAGATATTTCCATGTATATAGAGATTGCAGTGTAGATATTTCCATGTTTATAGAGAAAGTGGTGTAGGTATTTTCATGTTAATAGAGATAGCGGTGTAGATATTTCCATATTTATACAGATAGTGGTGTAGTTATTTCCAGGTTTATACAGATTTCGGTGCAGATATTTTCATGTTTCCACAGATGGCGGTGTAGATATTTCCTTGTTTATACAGATAGCGGTGTAGATATTTCCATGTTTATACAGGTAGCGGTGTAGATATTTCCATGTTTACAGAGATAACATTGTAGTTATTTCCATCTTTGCACAGATTGCCGTGTAGATATTTCCATGTTTACGCAGATAGCTGTGTAGATATTTCCATGTTTACACACATAGCGTTGTAGATATTTCCATGTTTATACAGATTGCGGTGTAGATATGTCCATGTTTATACAGAAAGCGGTGGAGATATTTCCATGTTTATAGAGACTGCGGTATAGATATTACCATGTTTATACAGATAGCGGTGAAGATATTTCCATGTATATACAGATGGCTTTGTAGATATTTCCATATTTATACATATGGCTGTGTAGATATTTCCATGTTTATACAGATGACTTTGTAGGTATTTCCATGTTTATACAGATGGCTTTGTAGATATTTCCATGTTTATAGAGATAGCGGTGCAGATATTTCCATGTTTATACAGATAGTGGTGTAAATATTTCCATGTTTATACAGATGGTGGTTTAGATATTTCTATGTTTATACAGATACCGGTGTAGATATTTACATGTTTATACAGAACGCAGTGTAGGTATTTCCATGTTTATAGAGATAGCGGTGTAGATATTTCCATGTTTGTACAGATGGCGGTGTTGACGTTTCCATCTATACACACATTGCCGTTTAGGTATTTCCATGTGTATACAGATGGCATTGTAGATATTTCCATGTTTATACAGGTGGAGGTGTAGATATTTCCATGTTTATACAGATGACTCTATAGGTATTTCCATGTATTGACAGATGGCATTGGAGATATTTCCATGTTTATAGAGATAGCAGTGTAGATATTTCCATGTTTATACAGATAGCGGTGTAGATATTTCCATGTTTATAGGGATAGCGGTGTAGATATTTCCATATTTATACAGGTAACTGTGTAGATATTTCCATGTTTATACAGATACCAGTGTAAATATTTCCATGTTTATACAGATCATGGTGTAGATGTTTCCATGTTTATAGAGATAGCGGTGTAGACATTTCCATGTTTATACAGATAGCGGTGTAGATATTTCCATGTTTATACTGACCGCGGTGTAGATATTTCCATGTTTATTCAGATAGCGATGCAGATATTTCCGTGTTTGTACAGATGGCGGTGTTGATATTTCCATCTATACACAGATGACCGTGTAGATATTTCCATATTTATGCAGATGGCGTCACAGATATTTCTATGGATATGTAGATGGCGGTGTAGATATTTCCATGTTTATACATACAGCGGTGTAGTTATTTCGATGTTTATATAGATATTGGTGTAGATATTTCCATGTATATACACATGGCTGTGTAGATATTTCCATGTTTATGCAGATGGCGGTGTAGCTATTTCCATGTTTTTGCAGATAAGTTTGTAAGTATTTCCATGTTTATACAGATGGCGGTGTAGATATTTCAATGTTTATAGAGATAGCAGTGGAGATATTTCCATGTTTATACAGATAGCGGTGCAGATATTTCCATGTTTATACAGATCGTGGTGTAGATATTTCCATGTTTATACAGATACCGGAGTAGATATTTCCATGATTATACAGACTGCAGTGAAGATATTTCCATGTTTATAGAGAGAGCAGTGTAGATATTTCCATGTTTGTACAGATGGCTGTTTTGATGATTCCATCTATACACAGATTGCCGTGTAGGTATTTCCATGTGTATACAGATGGCATTGTAGATATTTCCATTTTTATATAGATGGCGGAGTAGATATTTCCATGTTTATAGTGATAGCGGTGTAGATATTTCCATATTTATACAGATAACGGTGTAGAAATTTCCATGTTTATACAGATATCGGTGTGAATATTTCCATGTTTATACAGATCACGGTGTAGTTATTTCCAAATTTATAGAGATAGCGGTGTATATATTTCCATGTTTATACAGATAGCGGTGTAGATATTTCCATGTTTATACAGACTGCGGTGTAGATATTTCCATGTTTATACACATAGCGGTGCAGATATTTCCATGTTTGTACAGATGGCGGTGTTGATATTTCCATCTATACACAGATGACCGTGTAGATATTTCCATGTTTATACAGATGGCAGCGAAGATATTTCTATGGATATGTAGATGGCGGTGTAGATATTTCCATGTATATACAGATAGCGGTGTAGTTATATCCATGTTTATATAGAGAGCGGTGTAGATATTTCCATGTATGTACTCATGGCTGTGTAGGTATTTCCATGTTTATACAGATGGCGGTGTAGATATTTCCATGTTTATACAGATAACTTTGTCAGTATTTCCATGTTTATACAGATGGCGTTGTAGATATTTCGATGTGTGTACAGATAGCAGTGTAGATAATTCCATGTTTATATAAATAGCAGTGTAGTTATTTCCATGTTTATATAGATAGCGGTGTAGATATTTCTATGTACATACACATGGCTTTGGTGATATTTCCATGTTTATACAGATGGCGGTGTAGATATTTCCATTTTTATAGAGATAAATTTGTAAGTATTTCCATGTTTATACAGATGGCGGTGTAGATATTTCTATGTTTATAGAGATAGCAGTGGAGATATTTCCATGTTTATACAGATAGTGGTGTAGATATTTCCATGTTTATACTGATCACGGTGTAGATATTTCCATGTTTATAGAGATGGCGGTGTAGATATTTCCATGTTCATAGAGATAGCGGTGTTGATTTTTCCATGTTTATAGAGATAGCTGTGTGTATATTTCCATGTTTATGCAGATAGGGGTGCAGATATTTCCATGTTTATAGAGATGGCGCTGTAGACATTTCCATGTTTATGCAGATATGGGTGTAGATATTTCCATGTTTATAGAGATGGCGCTGTACATATTTCCATGTTTATACAGATCACGGTGTAGATATTTCCATGTTTATACAGATCGCGGTGCAGATATTTCCCTGTTTATACAGATCACGGTGTAGATATTTCCATGTTTATACAGATCGCGGTGTTGATATTACCACGTTTATAGCGATAGCGGTGCAAATATTTCCACATTTATACAGATAGCGGTGTAGTTATTAGCATGTATATACAGATAGCGGTGTAGATATTTCCATGTATAAACAGATGTCTGTGTATATATTTGCATGTTTAAACAGATGGAGGTGTAGATATTTCCTTGTTTATACAGATGACTTTGTAGGTATTTCCACGTTTATACAGATGGCGGTGTAGGTATTTCCATGTTTATAGAGATAGCTGTGTAGATATTTCCATGTTTATACAGATAGCTGTGTAGATATTTCCATGTTTATACAGATCACGGTGTAGATATTTCCATGTTTATACAGACAGCAGTGGAGATATTTCCATGTTTATACATATAGCGGTGTACATATTTCCATGTTTATAGAGACCGCGGTGTAGGTATTTCCGTGTTTATACAGATAGCGGTGCAGATATTTCCATGTTTATATTGATAACGGTGTAGATATTTCCATGTTTATTCAGAGGGCTGTGTAGATATTTCCATGTTTATACAGATGGCAGTGTAGATATTTCCATGTTCCTACACATGACTGTGTAGGTATTTCCATGTTTATACAGATGGCTTTGTAGATATTTCCATGTTTATAGAGATAGCGGTGTAGATATTTCCGTGTTTGTACAGATGGCGGTGTTGATGTTTCCATCTATACCCAGATTGCCGTGTAGGTATTTCCATGTGTATACAGATGGCATTGTAGATATTTCCATGTTTATACAGATGGTGGTGTAGATATTTCCATGTTTATACAGATGACTGTATAGGTATTTCCATGTTTTTTCATATGGCATTGTAGATATATCCATATTTATAGAGATAGCAGTGTAGATATTTCCATGTTTATTCAGTTGGTGGTGTAGATATTTCCATCTGTACACAGATGGCCGTGTAGATATTGCCATCTTTATACTGATGGCGTTTTAGATATTTCCATGTATATGCAGATGGCGGTGTGGATATTTCCATGTTTATAGAGATAGCGGTGTAGGTATTTCCATGTTTACAAACATAGTGGTGTAGATATTTCCATGTTTATGTAGATGGCGTTGTAGATATTTCCATGTTTATACAGATATTGGTGTATATATTTCCATGTTTATACAGATGGCTGTGTAGGTATTTCCATGTTTATACAGATGACTTTGTAGGTATTTCCATGTTTATACAGATGGTGGTGTAGATATTTCCATGTTTATTCAGATGACTGTGTAGATATTTCCATGTTTTTACAGATGGCAGTGTAGATATTTCAAAGTTAATAGAGATGGCGCTGTAGATATTTCCATGTTTATACAGATAACGGTGGAGAAATTTCCATGTTTATACAGAGAGCACAGGAGATATTTCCATGTTTATACACATAGCGGTGTCCATATTTCCAAGTTTATAGAGACAGCGGTGTAGGTATTTCCATGTTTATACAGATAGCGGTGTAGATATTTCCATGTTTGTACAGATGCCTATGCAGATATTTCCATATTTATACAGAGGGCTGTGTAGATATTTCTATGTTTATACAGATGGCAGTGTAGATATTTAAATGTTCCTACACATGACTGTGTAGGTATTTCCATGTTTATACAGATGTCTTTGTAGATATTTCCATGTTTATAGAGATAGTGGTGCAGATATTTCCATGTTTATACAGATAGCGGTGTATATATTTCCATGTTTATACAGATCGTGGTGTAGATATTTCCATGTTTATACAGATACCGGTGTAGATATTTCCATGTTTATACAGACCGCAGTGTAGATATTTCCATGTTTATAGAGATAGCAGTGTAGATATTTCCATGTTTGTACAGATGGCGGTGTTGATGTTTCCATCTATACACAGATTGCCGTGTAGGTATTTCCATCTGTATACAGATGGCATTGTAGATATTTCCATCTTTATACAGATGGTGGTGTAGATATTTCCAGGTTTACACAGATGACTGTATAGGTATTTCCAAGTTTATACAGGTGGCGGTGTAGATATTTCCATATTTATACAGATAACGGTGTGGAAATTTCCATGTTTATACAGATAGCGGTGTAAATATTTCCATGTTTACACAGATCGCGGGGTAGATATTTCCATGTTTATAGAGATAGCGGTGTAGATATTTCCATGTTTATACAGATAGCGGAGTAGATATTTCCATGTTTATACAGACCGCGGTGTAGATATTTCCATGTTTATACAGATAGCGGTGCAGATATTTCCATGTTTGTACAGATGGCAGTGTTGATATTTCCATCTATACACAGATGTCCGTGTAGATATTTCCATGTTTATACAGATCGCGGCGCAGATATTTCTATGGATATGTAGATGGTGGTGTAGATATTTCCATGTATATACAGATAGCGCTATACTTATTTCCATGTTTATTTAGAGAGTTGTGTAGATATTTCCATGTATGTACACATGGCTGTGTAGATATTTCCATGTTTATACAGATGGCGGTGTAGATATTTCCATGTTTATACAGATAACTTTGTAAGTATTTCCATGTTTATACAGATGGCGGTGTAGATATTTCGATGTTTATAGAGATAGCAGTGGAAATATTTCCATGTTTATACAGATAGCGGTGTAGTTATTTCCATGTTTATATAGATAGCGGTGTAGATATTTCCATATATATACACATGCCTGTGTAGATATTTCCATGTTTATACAGATGGTGGTGTAGATATTTCCATGTTTATACAGATAACTTTGTAAGTATTTCCATGTTTATTCAGATGGCGGTGTAGATATTTATAGAGATAGCAGTGGAGATATTTCCATGTTTATACAGTTAGCGGTGTAGATATTTCCATATTTATACTGATCGTTGTGTAGATAATTCCATGTTTATAGAGATGGCGGTGTAGATATTTCCGTGTTTATAGAGATAGCTGTGTGGATATTTCCATGTTTATACAGATAGGGGTGTAGATATTTCCATGTTTATGGAGATGGCGGTGTAGATATTTGCATGTTTATACAGATAGCGGTGTAGATATTTCCATGTATATACAGTCCGCGGTGTAGGTATTTCCATGTTTATACAGATAGCGGTGCAGATATTTCCATGTTTGTACAGAAGGCGGTGTTGTTATTTCCATCTATACACAGATGATTGTGTAGATATTTCCATATATATACAGATGGCGCACAGATATTTCTATGCATATGTAGATGGCGGTGTAGATATTTCCATGTTTATACAGATAGCGGTGCAGTTCTTTCCATGTTTATATAGATAGCGGTGTAGATATTTCCATGTATATACACATGGCTGTGTAGATATTTGCATGTTTATAACGATGGCAGTGTAGATATTTCCATGTTTATATAGATGGTGGTGTAGATATTACCATGTTTATAGAGATAGCGGTGTAGGCATTTCCATGTATATACAGATCGCGGTGTAGACATTTCCATGTTTATACAGATTACGGTGTACATATTTCCATGTTTATACAGATAGCGGTGTAGATATTTCCATGTTTATAGAGATAGCGCTGTAGATATTTCCATGTTTATAGAGATAGCTGTGTAGGTATTTCCATGTTTATAGACATAGCGGTGTAGATATTTCCATATTTATATACATGGCGTTGTAGATATTTCCATGTTTATACCGATAGCGGTGTTGGTATTTCCACGTTTATACAGATAGCGAAGTAGATATTTCCATGTTTATACAGCTCACGGTGCAGATATTTAGATCTTTATACAGATGGCATTGTAGATATATCCTTATTCACACAGATGGCGGTGTAGATGTTTCCATGTTTATACAGATGGCGGAGTAGTTAGTTCCATGTTCATGGAGATGGCAGTGTAGATGTTTTCATGTTTATAGAGATGGCGGTGTAGATATTTCCATGTTTATAGAGATAGCAGTGTAGATATTTACATGTTTATAAAGATGGCTGTGTAGATATTTCCATGTGTATACAGATGGCATTGTAGATATTTCCATGTTTATACAGATGACTGTATAGGTATTTCCATGTTTTTACAGATGGCAGTGCAGTTATTTCCATGTTTATAGAGAGAGCGTTGTAGATATTTCCATGTTTGTACAGATGGCGGTGCTGATATTTCCATCTACACACAGATGGCCGTTTAGATATTTCCATGTTTATACAGATGGCGGCGTAGATATTTCCAGGGACATGCAGATGGCGTTGTAGTTATTTCCATGTTTATACAGATAGCTGTGTAGATATTTCCATGTTTACACAGATGGTGGTGTAGATACTTCCGTGTTTATACACATCGCGGAGTAGATACTTCCATCTTTATGCAGATAGCAGTGTAGATATTTTCATGTTTATAGAGATGGTGGTGTAGATATTTCCATATTTATAGAGATAGCGGTGTAGATATTTCCATCTTTCTACAGATGGCAGTGTAGATATTTCCATGTTTATACAGATGGCGGTGTAGATATTTCCATGTTTATTCAGATGACTATGTAGATATTTCCATGTTTTTACAGATGGCAGTGTAGATATTTCAATGTTTATAGAGATGGCGCTGTAGATATTTCCATGTTTATACAGATAACGGAGGAGATATTTCCATGTTTTTGCAGAAAGCAGTGGAGATATTTCCATGTTTATACACATAGCGATGTACATATTTCCATGTTTATAGAGACAGCGGTGTAGGTATTTCCATGTTTATACAGATAGCGGTGCAGATATTTCCATAATTATACAGATGCCAATGCAGATATTTCCATATTTATACAGAGGGCTGTGTAGATATTTCCAAGTTCATAGAGATAGCGGTGTTGATTTTTCCATGTTTATAGAGATAGCTGTGTGGTTATTTCCATGTTTATACAGATAGGGGTGTAGATATTTCCATGTTTATAGAGATGGCTTTGTAGATATTTCCATGTTTATACAGACCACGGTGTAGATGTTTCCATGTTTATTCAGATCATGGTGTTGATATTTCCATGTTTATACAGATCGCGGTGTTGATATTACCATGTTTATAGGGATAGCGGTGCAAATATTTCCACATTTATACAGATAGCGGTGTTGTTATTAGCATCTTTATACAGATAGTGGTGTAGATATTTCCATGTATAAACAAATGTCTGTGTATATATTTCCGTGTTTAAAGAGATGGCGGTGTAGATATTTCCTTGTTTATAGAAATAGCGGTGTAGTTATTTCCATGTTTATACAGATAGCGGTGTAGATTTTCCATGTATATACAGATGGCTGTAGATATTTCCATGTTTATACAGATAGCGGTGTAGATACTTCCGTGTTTATACAGATAGCGCTGTAGGTATTTCCATGTTTATACAGATGGCGGTGTAGATATTTCTATGTTTATAGAGATGGCGGTGTAGGTATTTCCATGTTTATAGAGATAGCGGTGTAGGTATGTCCATGTTCATATAGATAGCAGTGAGGATATTTCCATGTTTATAAAGATAGCAGTGCAGATATTTCCATTTTTATAGAGATAGCGGTTTAGATATTTCTTATTTATACAGATAGCGGTGAAGATATTTCATGTTTATACAGATAGCGGTGTAGATATTTCCATGTTTATACACATGACTGTGTAGGTATTTCCATGTTTATACAGACGGCTTTGTAGATATTTCCATGTTTATAGAGATAGCGGTGCAGATATTTCCATGTTTATACAGATAGCGGTGTAAATATTTCCATGTGTATACAGATCATGGTGTAGATACTTCCATGTTTATACAGATACCGGTGTAGATATTTACATGTTTATACAGACCGCAGTGTAGGTTTTTCCATGTTTATAGAGATAGCGGTGTAGATATTTCCATGTTTGTACAGATGTCGGTGTTAATGTTTCCATCTCTACCCAGATTGCCGTGTAGGTATTTCCATGTGTATACAGATGGCATTGTAGATATTTCCATCTTTATACAGATGGTGGTGTAGATATTTCCATGTTTATACAGATGACTGTATAGGTATTTCCATGTTTTTACAGATGGCATTGTAGATATTTCCATGTTTATAGAGATAGCACTGTAGATATTTCCATGTTTATACAGATGGCGGTGTAGATATTTCCATGATTATAGAGATAGTGGTGTAGATATTTCCATATTTATACAGACAACTGTGTAGATATTTTCATGTTTATACAGATAGTGGTGTAAATATTTCCATGTTTATACAGATCATGGTGCAGGTAATTCCATGTTTATGGAGATAGCGGTGTAGATATTTCCATGTTTATACAGACCGCGGTGTAGATATTTCCATGTTTATACAGACCGCGGTGCCGATATTTCCATGTTTGTACAGATGGCGGTGTTATTTCCATCTATACACAGATGACCGTGTAGATATTTCCATGTTAATACAGATGGCGGCACAGATATTTCTATGGATATGTAGATGGTGGTGTAGATATTTCCATGTTTATACAGATAGCGGTGTAGTTATTTCCATGTTTATATAGATGGCGGTGTAGTTATTTCCATGTATATACGCATGGCTTTGTATATATTTCCATGTTTATACAGATGGCGGTGTAGATATTTCAATGTTTATACACATAACTTTGAAGTATTTCCATGTTTATGCAGATGGCGGTGTAGATATTTCGATGTTTATAGAGATAGCAGTGGAGATATTTCCATGTTTATACAGATAGCGGTGTAGATATTTCCATGTTTATACTGATCGCGGTGTAGATATTTCCATGTTTATAGAGATGGCAGTTTAGATATTTCCATGTTCATATAGATAGCGGTGTTGATTTTTCCATGTTTCTAGAGAAAGCTGTGTGGATATTTCCATGTTTATACAGATAGGGCTGTAGATATTTCCATGTTTATAGAGATGGCGGAGTAGATATTTCCGTGTTCATACAGATCACGGTGTAGATATTTCCATGTTTATACAGATCGCGGTGTAGATATTTCCATGTTTATACAGATCATGATGTAGATATTTCCATGTTTATACAGATCGCCGTGTTGATATTACCATGTTTATAGGGATAGCAGTGCAAATATTTCCACTTTTATACAGATAGCGGTGTAGTTATTAGCATGTTTATACAGATAGCGGTGTAGATATTTCCATGTATAAACAGATGTCTGTGTATATATTTAGATGTTTAAATAGATGGTGGTGTAGATATTTCCTTATTGATACAAATAGCGGTGTAGAGATTCCCTTGTTTATACAGCTCGCGGTGTAGATATTTCCATCTTTATACAGATGGCAGTGTAGATATTTCCATGTTTTTACAGATAGCGGTGTAGATATTTCCATGTCTACAGAGATAGCTGTGTAGTTATTTCCATATTTATACAGATTGCGTTGTAGATATTTCCATCTTTATGCAGATGGCGGTGTAGATATTTCCAGGTTTATACAGATGGCAGTGAAGATATTTCCATATTTATACAGATAGTGGTGTAGATATTTCCATGTTTATACAGATGGCGGTGTAGATACATGCATGTTTCTGAAGATGGCGGTGTAGATATTTTCATGTTTATAGAGATGGAGTTGCAGATATTTCCATGTATACAGAGATAGCAGTGTACATATTTTCATGTTTATAGAGAAAGTGGTGTAGGTATTTCCATGTTTATACAGATAGCGGTGTAGATATTTCCATGTTTATACAGGTAGTGGTGTAGAAATTCCCATGTTTATACAGATCGCTTTGTAGCATTTCCATCTTTCTACAGATGTCAGTGTAGATATTTCCAAGTTTATACAGATGGCATTGTAGATATTTCCATGTTTATACAGATTTCGGTGTAGATATTTCCATGTTTATAGAGATAGCGGTGTAGGTATTTCCATCTTTGCACAGATTGCGGTGTAGTTATTGCCAAACTTACACAGATAGCGGTGTGGATATTTCCAAGTTTACACAGATAGCTTTGTAGATATTTCCATGTTTACAGAGATAGCATTGTGGATATTTCCGTGTTTATACAGATTGCGGTGTAGTTATTTCCATGTTGATAGAGACAGTGGTGTAGATATTTCCATGTTTATACAAGTAGCGGTGTAGAAATTCCCATGTTTATACAGATCGCTTTGTAGACATTTAAATCTTTCTACAGATGTCAGTGTAGATATTTCCAAGTTTATACAGATGTCAGTGTATATATTTCCATGTTTTTTACAGATGTCTGTGTAGATATTTCCATGTTTATTCAGATGGCGGTGTAGATATTTCCATGTTTATAGAGATGTTGGTGTAGTTATTTCTATGTTTATAGAGATAGCGGTGTAAATATCTCCATGTTTATAGAGATGGAGGTGTAAGTATTTTAATGTCTATAGAGATAGCGCTGTAGATATTTCCATGTTTATACAGATAACGGTGTTGGTGTTTCTATGTTTATACAGATAGCGGTGTAGATATTTCCATGTTTATACAGATCGCGGTGTAGATATTTCCATCTTTATACAGATGGCAGAGTAGATATTTCCATGTTTATACAGATATCGGTGTAGATATTTCCATGTCTATAGAGATAGCGGTGTAGGTATTTCCATATTTATACAGATTGCAGTCTAGATGTTTCCATCTTAATACAGATGGTGGTGTAGATATTTCCATGTTTATACAGATGGCAGTGAAGTTATTTCCATGTTTATACAGATAGTGGTGAAGATATTTCCATGTTTATACAGATGGCGATGTAGATAAATCCATGTTTCTGATGATGGCGATGTAGATAGTTTCATGTTTATAGAGATGGCGGTGTATATATTTCCATGTTTATACTGATGTCTGTGTAGATTATTCCATGTTTATGCAGATAGCGGTGTAGATATTTCCATGGTTATAGAGATGGCGGTCTAGTTATTTCTAAGTTTATAGAGATAGCGGTGTAAATATTTCCATGTTTATAGAGATGGTGGTGTAAGTATTTTCATGTTTATAGAGATAGCGGTGTAGATATTTCCATATTTATACAGATAGCGGTGTTGGTATTTCCATGTTTATACAGATAGCGGTGTAGATATTTCCATGTTTATACAGAGACCGGTGGAGATATATCCTTGTCTGTAGAGATTGCGGTGTAGTTATTTCCATATTTATACACATTGCGGTGTAGATATTTGCATTTTTATACAGATGGCGGTGTAGACATTTCCATGTTTATACAGATGGCAGTGAAGATATTTCCATGTTTATAAAGATATTGGTGTAGATATTTCCTTGTCTATAGAGATAGCGGTGTAGTTATTTCCATCTTTATACAGATAGCGGTGGAGATATTTCCCTGTTTATACAGATAGCGATGTAGATATTTCCATGTTTATGCAGATAGCGGTGTAGATATTTCCGTGTTTATACAGATTGCGGTGGAGATATTTCCCTGTTTATACAGATAGCGATGTAGATATTTCCATGTTTATACAGATAGCGGTGTAGATATTTCCATGTTTATAGAGATAGCGGTGTAGATATTTCCATGTTTATACACATGGCTGTGTAGGTATTTCCAAGTGTGTACAGATGGCAATGTAGATATTTCCATGTTTATACAGATGGCGCTGTAGATATTTCCAAGTTTATACAGATGGCAGTGTAGATATTTCCATGTTTATACAGATAGCGGTGTAGATATTTCCATGTTTACAGAGATCGTGGTGTAGATATTTCCATCTTTGCACAGATTGCGGTGTAAGTATTGCCAAATTTACACAGATAGCGGTGTAGATATTTCCAAGTTTATACAAGTAGTGTTGTAGAAATACCCATGTTTATACAGATCGCTTTGTAGACATTTAATTCTTTCTACAGATGTCTGTGTAGATATTTCCAAGTTTATACAGATGTCAGTGTAGATATTTCCATGTTTATACAGATGTCTGTGTAGACATTTCCATGTTTATGCAGATTGCGGCGTAGATATTTCCATGTTTATGGAGATGGCGGTGTAGTTATTTCTATGTTTATAGAGATAGCGGTGTAAATATCTCCATATTTATAGACATGGTGGTGTAAGTATTTTCATGTCTATAGAGATAGCGCTGTAGATATTTCCATGTTTATACAGATAACGGTGTTGGTATTTCCATGTTTATACAGATAGCGGTGTAGATATTCCCATGTTTATACAGACCGCGGTGTAGATATTTCCATGTTTATACAGACCGCGGTGTAGATATTTCCTTGCTTATACAGACGGCGGTGTAGATATTTCCATGTTTATACAGGTAGCGGTGTAGATATTTCCATGTTTACAGAGATAGTGGTGTAGATATTTCCATCTTTGCACAGATTGCTGTGTAGATATTTCCATGTTTACGCAGATAGCTGTGTAGATATTTCCAAGTTTACACAGATAGCTGTGTAGATATTTCCATGATTACACACATAGCGTGGTAGATATTTCCATGTTTATACAGATGGCGGTGTAGATATGTCCATGATTATACAGATAGCGGTGTAGATATTTTCATGTTTATACAGACAGCAGTGGAGATATTTCCATGTTTATAGAGACTGCGGTATAGATAATTTCATGTTTATACAGATAGCGGTGTAGATATTTCCATGTTTATACAGATCGCAGTGTAGATATTTCCATGTTTATACAGATCGCAGTGTAGATATTTCCATGTTTATACAGATAGCGGTGTAGATATTTCCATGTTTATACAGAGAGCGGTGTAGATATTTCCATGTTTATACAGAGAGCGGTGGAGATATTTCCATGTTTATACAGATAGCAGTGGAGATATTTCAATGTTTATAGAGATGGTGGTGTAGATATTTTCAAGTATATGCAGATAGCGGTGTAGATATTTCCGTGTTTATAGAGATAGTGGTGTAGATATTTCCTTGTTTATACAGGGAGTGGTGTAGATATTTCCGTGTTAACAGAGATAGCGGTGTAGATACTTCCATATTTATAGAGATAGCGGTGTAGATATTTGTATGTTTATTCAGATGGCAGTGTAGATATTTCCATGTTTATACAGAGAGCGGTGTAGTCATTTCCATGTTTATAGAGATATCGGTGTAGATATTTCCATATTTATACAGATAACGGAGGAGATATTTCCATGTTTATACAGATATTGGTGTAGATATTTCCATGTTTATACAGATAGCGCTGTAGATATATCCTTGTTTATACAGATAGCGGTGGAGATATTTCCATGTTTATATAGATAGCGCTGTAGATATTTGCATGTTTATACAGATAGCGGTTTAGATATTTCCATGTTTATACACATGGAGGTGTAGATATTTCCATGTTTATACAGATATCGGTTTAGATATTTCCATGTTTATACAGATGACTATGTTGTTATTTCCATGTTTATACAGATAGCGGTGTAGATTTTTCCACGTTTATGGAGATGGTGATGTAAATATTTTCATGTTTACAGAGATGGTGGTGTAGATATTTCCATGTGTATACAGATGACTGTGAAGATATTTCCATGTATATACAGATGGCGGAGTAGATATTTCCATGTTTATACAGATAAAAATGGATATATTTCCTTGTTTATACAGATCGTGGTGTAGATATTTCTGTGTTTATAAAGAGAGCCGTGAAGATATTTCCATGATTATACAGGTAGCAGTGTACATATATCCATGTTTATACAGATCGTTGTGTAGATATTTCCATTTTCCCCTAGATGGCAGTTTAGATATTTCCATGTTTATACAGATAGCGTTGTAGAAATTTCCATGTTTATACAGACAGCGGTGTAGATATTTCCATGTTCATTCAGAATGCGGTGTAGATATTTCCATGTTTACAGAGATGGCGGTGTAGATATTTCTATGTTTATAGAGATAGCGGTGTAGGTATTTCCATGTGTATAGAGATAGTGGTGTAGGTATTTCCATGTTTATAGAGATAGTGGTGTAGATATTTCCATGTCTATTCAGATAGCGTAGAAGATATTTCCATGTTTATACAGATGGCGGTGTAGATAGTTTCATGTTTATGGAGTTGGCCGTGTACATGTATACACGTTTATAGAGATGGCGGTGTAGATATTTCCATGTTTATAGAGATATCGGTGTAGATATTTCCATGTTTATACAGATAGCGGTGGACATATTTCCATATTTATAAAGATAGCGTTGTAGATATTTCCATGTTTATACAGTTAATGGTGTAGATATATCCATGTTTATAAAGATAGCGGTGTAGATATTTTCATGTTTATACAGATAGTGGTGTTGGTATTTCCATGTTTATACAACTAGCATTGTAGATATTTCCATGTTTATACAGCTCGCAGTGTTGTGATTTCCATCTTTATAGAGATGGCAGTGTAGATAATTCCATGTTTTTACAGTTAGCGGTGTAGATACTTCCGTGTTTATACAGATGGTGGCGTAGCTATTTCCATGTTTATGGAGATCACGGTGCAGATATTTTCAGTTTTATAGAGATGGCGGTGTAGATATTTCCACGTATATAGAGATGGCGGTGTAGTTATTTCCATGTTTATAGAGATAGCGGTGTAGGTATTTCCGTGTTTATATAGATGGCGGTGAGGGTATTTCCATGTCAATGCAGATGGCTGTTTAGATATTTCCATGTGCAAACAGATGGCAGTGTAGATATTTCCATGTTTAAACAGATGGTGGTGTCGATATTTCCATGTTTATAAAGATGACTGTGTAGATATTTCCATGTTTATACAGGTGGTGGTGTAGGTATTTCCATGTTTATAGAGATAGTGGTGTAGATATTTCCATGTTTATACAGAAAGCGGTGTAGGTATTTCCATGTTTATAGAGATAGCGGTGCAGATATTTCCATATTTATACAGATAGATTTGTAGATATTTCTATGTTTATAAAGATCGCGGTGTAGATATTTCCATGTTTATAGAGATGGCGGTGTAGATATTTCCATGTTTATACAGATATCGGTGTAGATATTTACATGTTTATACAGATGGCGGTGTAGATATTATCATGTTTACACAGATAGCGGTGTAGATATTTCCATATTTGAACAGATTGCGGTGTGGATATTTCCATGTTTATTTAGATAGCGTTGTAGATATTTCCATGTTTACACAGATAGCTCTGTAGATATTTCCATGTTTACACAGATAGCATTATAGATATTTCCATGTTTATAGAGATAGTGGTTTAGGTATTTCCATGTTTATACAGATAGCTGTGTTGTTATTTCCATGTTTATACAGATAGCGGTGTAGATTGTTCCATGTTTATGGAGATGGCGGTGTAGATATTTTCATGTTTATAGAGATGGTGGTGTAGATATTTCCATGTTTATACTGATCGTGGTGTAGATATTTCCATGTTTATAGAGATGGCGGTGTAGGTATTTCCATGTTTATAGACATAGCGGTGTAGATATTTCCATGTTTATATAGATGGCGGTGTAGGTATTTCCATGTTTATAGACATAGCGGTGTAGATATATATATGTTTATATAGATGGCTTTGTAGATATTTCCATGTTTATATAGATGGCGTTTTAGATATTTCCATGTTTATACCGATTGCGGTGTTGGTATTTCCACGTTTATACAGATAGCGATGTAGATATTTCCATGTTTATACAGCTCGCGGTGCAGATATTTATATCTTTATACAGATGGCATTGTAGATATTTCCTTATTCACACTGATGGTGGTGTAGATGCTTCCATGTTTATAAAGATGGCGGAGTAGTTAGTTCCATGTTTATGGAGATGGCAGTGTAGATATTTTCATGTTTATAGAGATGGCGGTGTAGATATTTCCATGTTTATAGAGATAGCAGTGTAGATATTTACATGTTTATACAGATGGCTGTGTAGACATTTCCATGTGTATACAGATGGCTGTGTAGATATTTCCATGTTTATACAGATGACTGTATAGGTATTTCCATGTTTTTACAGATGGCAGTGCAGATATTTCCATGTTTATAGAGATAGCGGTGTAGATATTTCCATGTTTGTACAGATGGCGGTGTTGATATTTCCATCTCTACACAGAAGGCCGTGTAGATATTTCCATGTTTATACAGATGGCGGCGTAGATATTTCCATGGACATGCAGATGGCGGTGTAGATATTTCCATGTTTATACAGATAGCGGTGTAGATATTTCCATGTTTTCACAGATGGTGGTGTAGATATTTCCGTGTTTATACACATGGCGGAGTAGATACTTCCATCTTTATGGAGATGGCAGTGTAGATATTTTCATGTTTATAGAGATGGCGGTGTAGGTATTTCCATATTTATAGAGATAGCGGTGTAGATATTTCCATCTTTCTACAGATGGCAGTGTAGATATTTCCATGTTTATACAGATGGCGGTGTAGATATTTCCACATTTATACAGATGTCTGTGTAGATATTTCCATGTGTATACAGATGATATTGTAGGTATTTCCATGTTTATACAGATGGTTGTGTAGATATTTCCATGTTTATTCAGATGACTGTGTAGATATTTCCATGTTTTTAGAGATGGCAGTGTAGATATTTCAATGTTTATAGAGATGGCGCTGTAGATATTTCCATGTTTATACAGATAACGGTGGAGATATTTCCATGTTTATACAGAGAGCAGTAGAGATATTTCCATGTTTATACACATAGCAGTGAACATATTTTCATGTTTATACAGACAGCGGTGTAGGTATTTCCATGTTTATACAGATAGCGGTGCAGATATTTCCATGTTTATACAGATGCCTATGCAGACAACTCCATATTTATACAGAGGTCTGCGTAGATATTTCTATGTTTATACAGATGGCTGTGTAGATATTTTCGTGTTCCTACACATGACTGTGTAGGTATTTCCATGTTTATTCAGATGGCATTGTAGATATTTCCATGTCTATAGAGATAGCAGTGCAGATATTTCCATGTTTATACAGATAGCGGTGTATATGTTTCCATGTTTATACAGATCGTGGTGTAGTTATTTCCATGTTTATTCAGATACCGGTGTAGATATTTCCATGTTTATACAGACCGCATTTTAGATATTTCCGTTTTTATAGAGATAGCAGTGTAGATATTTCTAAGTTTGTACAGATGGTGTTGAGGTTTCCATCTATACACAGATTGCTGTGTAGGTATTTCCATGTGTATACAGATGGCATTGTAGATATTTCCATGTTTATACAGATGGTGGTGTAGATATTTCCATGTTTACACTGATGACTGTATAGGTATTTCCATGTTTATACAGATGGCGGTGTAGATATTTCCATGTTTATAGAGATAGCGGTGAAGATATTTCCATATTTATACAGATAACGGTGTAGAAATTTCCATGCTTATACAGATAGTGGTGTTAATATTTCCATGTTGATACAGATCACGGTGTAGATATTTCCATGTTTATAGAGATAGAGTTGTATATATTTCCATGTTTAAACAGATAGCGGTGTAGATATTTCACTGTTTATACAGATAGCGGTGTATATATTTCCATGTTTATACATATCATGGTGTAGATATTTCCATGTTTATACAGATACCGGTGTAGATATTTCCATGTTTATACAGACCGCAGTGTAGATATTTCCATGTTAATAGAGATAGCAGTGTAGACATTTCCAGGTTTGTACAGATGGCGGTGTTGATGTTTCCATCTATACACAGATTTCCGTGTAGGTATTTCCATGTGTATACAGATGGCATTGCAGATTTTTCCATGTTTATACAGATGGTGGTGTAGATATTTCCATGTTTACACAGATGACTGTATAGGTATTTCCATGTTTATACAGATGGCGGTGTAGATATTTCCATGTTTATAGAGATAGCGGTGAAGATATTTCCATATTTATACAGATAACCGTGTAGAAATTTCCATGTTTATACAGATAGCGGTGTAAATATTTCCATGTATATACAGATCACGGTGTTGATATTTCCATGTTTATAGAGATAGCGGTGTAGATATTTCCATGTTTATACAGATAGCGGTGTAGATATTTCCATGTTTATACAGATAGCGGTGTATATATTTCCATGTTTATACAGATCATGGTGTAGATATTTCCATGTTTATACAGATACCGGTGTAGATATTTCCATGATTATACAGACCGCAGTGTAGATATTTCCATGTTAATAGAGATAGCAGTGTAGATATTTCCAGGTTTGTACAGATGGCGGTGTTAATGTTTCCATCTATACACAGATTGCCGTGTAGGTATTTCCATGTGTATACAGATGGCATTGTAGATATTTCCATGTTTATACAGATGGTGGTGTAGATATTTCCATGTTTACACAGATGACTGTATAGGTATTTCCATGTTTATACAGATGGCGGTGTAGATATTTCCATGTTTATAGAGATCACGGTGTAGATATTTCCATGTTTATAGAGATAGCGGTGTAGATATTTCCATGTTTGTACAGATAGCGGTGTAGATATTTCCATGTTTATACAGACCGTGGTGTAGATATTTCGATGTTTATACAGATAGCGGTGCAGATATTTCCATGTATGTACAGATGGCGGTGTTGATATTTCCATTTATACACAGATGACCGTGTAGATATTTCCATTTTTATACAGATGGCGGCGCAGATATTTCCATGGATATGTAGATGGCGGTGTAGATATTTCCATGTTTATACAGATAGCGGTGTAGTTATTTCCATGTTTATATAGATAGTGGTGTAGATATTTCCATGTATATACACATGGCTGTGTAGATATTTCCATGTTTATACAGATGGCGGTGTAGATATTTCCAGGTTTATTCAAATGACTTTGTAAGTATTTCCATGTTTATACAGATGGCGGTGTAGATATTTCGATGTTTATAGAGACAGCAGTGGAGATATTTCCATGTTTATACAGATAGCGGTGTAGATATTTCCATGTTTATACTGATCGTGGTGTAGATATTTCCATGTTTATAGAGATGGCGGTGTAGGTATTTCCATGTTTATAGACATAGCGGTGTAGATATTTCCATGTTTATATAGATGGCGTTGTAGTTATTTCCATGTTTATACCGATAGAGGTGTTGGTATTTCCACGTTTATACAGACAGCGATGTAGATATTTCCATGTTTATACAGCTCGCGGTGCAGATATTTATATCTTTATACAGATGGCATTGTAGATATTTCCTTATTCACACTGATGGTGGTGTAGATGTTTCCATGTTTATACAGATGGCGGAGTAGTTAGTTCCATGTTTTTGGAGATGGCAGTGTAGATATTTTCATGTTTATAGAGATGGCGGTGTAGATATTTCCATGTTTATAGAGATAGCAGTGTAGATATTTACATGTTTATAAAGATGGCTGTGTAGATATTTCCATGTGTATACAGATGGCATTGTAGATATTTCCATGTTTATACAGATGGTGGCGTAGATATTTCCATGGACATGAAGATGGCGGTGTAGATAATTCCATGTTTATACAGATAGCGGTGTAGATATTTCCATGTTTTCACAGATGGTGGTGTAGATATTTCCGTGTTTATACACATGGCGGAGTAGATACTTCCATCTTTATGGAGAAGGCAGTGTAGATATTTTCATGTTTATAGAGATGGCGGTGTAGATATTTCCATATTTATAGAGATAGCGGTGTAGATATTTCCATCTTTCTACAGATGGCAGTGTAGATATTTCCATGTTTATAAAGATGGCGGTGTAGATATTTCCATATTTACACAGATGTCTGTGTAGATATTTCCATGTGTATACAGATGATATTGTAGGTATTTCCATGTTTATACAGATGGTTGTGTAGATATTTCCATGTTTATTCAGATGACTGTGTAGATATTTCCATGTTTTTACAGATGGCAGTGTAGATATTTCAATGTTTATAGAGATGGCGCTCTAGATATTTCCATGTTTATACAGATAACGGTGGAGATATTTCCATGTTTATACAGACCGCAGTTTAGATATTTCCATGTTTATAGAGATAGCAGTGTAGATATTTCCAAGTTTGTACAGATGGCGGTGTTGATGTTTCCATCTATACACAGATTGCCGTGTAGGTATTTCCATGTGTATACAGATGGCATTGTAGATATTTCCATGTTTATACAGATGGTGGTGTAGATATTTCCATGTTTACACTGATGACTGTATAGGTATTTCCATGTTTATACAGATGGCGGTGTAGATATTTCCATGTTTATAGAGATAGCGGTGAAGATATTTCCATATTTATACAGATAACGGTGTAGAAATTTCCATGCTTATACAGATAGCGGTGTTAATATTTCCATGTTTATACAGATCACGGTGTAGATATTGCCATGTTCATAGAGATAGAGGTGTAGATATTTCCATGTTTATACAGATAGCGGTGTAGATATTTCCATGTTTATAGAGATAGCGGTGTATATATTTCCATGTTTATACATATCATGGTGTAGATATTTCCATGTTTATACAGATACCGGTGTAGATATTTCCATGTTTATACAGACCGCAGTGTAGATATTTCCATGTTAATAGAGATAGCAGTGTAGACATTTCCAGGTTTGTACAGATGGCGGTGTTGATGTTTCCATCTATACACAGATTGCCGTGTAGGTATTTCCATGTGTATACAGATGGCATTGCAGATTTTTCCATGTTTATACAGATGGTGGTGTAGATATTTCCATGTTTACACAGATGACTGTATAGGTATTTCCATGTTTATAAAGATGGCGGTGTAGATATTTCCATGTTTATAGAGATAGCGGTGAAGATATTTCCATATTTATACAGATAACGGTGTAGAAATTTCGATGTTTATACAGATAGCGGTGTAAATATTTCCATGTTTATACAGATCACGGTGTAGATATTTCCATGTTTATAGAGATAGCGGTGTAGATATTTCCATGTTTATACAGATAGCGGTGTAGATATTTCCATGTTTATACAGATAGCGGTGTATATATTTCCATGTTTATACAGATCATGGTGTAGATATTTCCATGTTTATACAGATACCGGTGTAGATATTTCCATGATTATGCAGACCGCAGTGTAGATATTTCCATGTTAATAGAGATAGCAGTGTAGATATTTCCAGGTTTGTACAGATGGCGGTGTTGATGTTTCCATCTATACAAAGATTGCCGTGTAGGTATTTCCATGTGTATACAGATGGCATTGTAGATATTTCCATGTTTATATAGATGGTGGTGTAGATATTTCCATGTTTACACAGATGACTGTATAGGTATTTCCATGTTTATACAGATGGCGGTGTAGATATTTCCATGTTTTTAGAGATAGCGGTGAAGATATTTCCATATTTATACAGATAACGGTGTAGAAATTTCCATGTTTATACAGATAGCGGTGTAAATATTTCCATGTTTATACAGATCACGGTGTAGATATTTCCATGTTTATAGAGATAGCGGTGTACATATTTCCATGTTTATACAGATAGCGGTGTAGATATTTCCATGTTTATACAGACCGTGGTGTAGATATTTCCATGTTTATACAGATAGCGGTGCAGATATTTCCATGTTTGTACAGGTGGCGGTGTTGATATTTCCATCTATACACAGATGACCGTGTAGTTATTTCCATGTTTATACAGATGGCGGTGCAGATATTTCCATGGATATGTAGATGGCGGTGTAGATA
Source organism: Pan troglodytes (assembly GCF_028858775.2). Lineage (NCBI taxonomy): Eukaryota > Metazoa > Chordata > Mammalia > Primates > Hominidae > Pan > Pan troglodytes. Next base: position 1,280,970 of record NC_072405.2, on the reverse strand, counting down.
TTACCATGTTTATACAGATAGCGGTGTAGTTATTACCATGTTTATATAGATAGCGGTGTAGATATTTCCATGTATATACAGATGGCTGTGTAGATATTTCCATGTTTATACAGATGGCGGTGTAGATATTTCCATGTTTATACATATAACTTTGTAAGTATTTCCATGTTTATACAGAGGGCGGTGTAGATATTTCGATGTTTATAGAGATAGCATTGGAGATATTTTCATGTTTATACAGATAGCGGTGTAGATATTTCCATGTTTATACTGATCGTGGCATAGATATTTCCATGTTGATAGAGATGGCGGTATATATATTTCCATGTTCATAGAGATAGCAGTGATGATTTTTCCATGTTTATAGAGATAGCTGTGAAGTTATTTCCATGTTTATACAGATAGGGGTATAGATATTTCCATGTTTATAGAGATGGCGGTGTAGATATTTCCATGTTTATACAGATCACGGTGTAGATAATTCCTTGCTTATACAAATAGCGCTGTAGTTGTTTCCAAGTTATACAGATAGCGTTGTAGATATTTCCATGTATATACAGATGGCTGTGTAGATATTTCCATGTTGATACAGATGGCTGTGTAGATATTTCCATGTTTATACAGATGACTTTGTAGGTATTTCCATGTTTATACAGATGGCGTTGTATGTATTTCCATGTTTATGGAGATTCCTGTGTAGATATTTCCATGTTTATACAGATAGTGGTGTAGATATTTCCATGTTTATACAGATTGCGGTGTAGATATTTCCATGTTTATACAGATCGAGATGTGGATATTTCCATGTTTGTACAGATAGCGGTGTAGATATTTCCATCTTTCTACAGATATCGGTGTAGATATTTCCATGGTTACACAGATTGCGGTGTAGTTATTTCCATCTTTCTACAGATGGCATTGTAGATATTTCCATGTTTATACAGATGGCGGTGTAGCTATTTCCATGTTTATATAGATGGTGGTGTAGATATTACCATGTTTATACAGATAGCGGTGTAGATATTTCCATGATTATACAGATCGTGGTGAAGATATTTCCATATTTATACAGATCACGGTGTGGATATTTCCATGTTTATACAGATCGCGGTGTAGATATTTCCATGTTTATACAGATAGCGGTGTAGATATTTCCATGTTTATATAGATGGCGTTGTAGATATTTCCATGTTTATACTGATAGCGGTGTTGGTATTTCCACGTTTATACAGATAGCGATGTAGATATTTCCATGTTTATACAGCTCGCGGTGCAGATATTTATATCTTTATACAGATGGCATTGTAGATATTTCCTTATTCACACAGATGGCGGTGTAGATGTTTCCATGTTTATACAGATGGCGGAGTAGTTACTTCCATGTTTATGGAGATGGCAGTGTAGACATTTTCATTTTTATGGAGATGGCTGTGTAGATATTTCCATGTTTATAGAGATAGCAGTGTAGATATTTACATGTTTATACAGATGTCTGTGTAGCTATTTCCATGTGTATACAGATGGCATTGTAGATATTTCCATGTTTATACAGATGACTGTATAGGTATTTCCATGTTTTTACAGACGGCAGTGCACATATTTCCATGTTTATAGAGATTGTGGTGCAGATATTTCCATGTTTGTACAGATGGCGGTGTTGATATTTCCATCTATACACAGATGGCCGTGTAGATATTTCCATGTTTATACAGATGGCGGCGCAGATATTTCCATGGATATGTAGATGGTGGTGTAGGTATTTCCATTTTTATACAGATAGCTGTGTAGTTATTTCCATGTTTATATAGATAGCGGTGTAGATATTTCCATGTATATACACATGGCTGTGTAGATATTTCCATGTTTATACAGATGGCGGTGTAGATATTTCCATGTTTATACAGGTAACTTTTGTAAGTATTTCCATGTTTATACAGATGGCGGTGTAGATATTTCGATGTTTATAGAGATAGCAGTGGAGATATTTCCATGTTTATACAGATATCGGTGTAGATATTTCCATGTTTATACTGATCGTGGTGTAGATATTTCCATGTGTATGGAGATGGCGGTGTAGATATTTCCATGTTCATAGAGATAGCGGTGTTGAGTTTTCCATGTTTATAGAGATAGCGGTGTGGATATTTCCATGTTTATACAGATAAGTGTGTAGATATTTCCGTGTTTATAGAGATGGCGGTGTAGATATTTCCATGTTTATACAGATCACGGTGTAGATATTTCCTTGTTTATACAAATAGCGATGTAGTTATTTCCATGTTTATACAGATAGCGGTGTAGATACTTCCATGTTTTTACAGATATCGGTGTAGATATTTCCATGTTTATAGAGATAGCGGTGTAGATATTTCCATGTTTGTACAGATGGCGGTGTTGATATTTCCATGTATACACAGATGGCCGTGTAGTTATTTCCACGTTTATACAGATGGCGGCGTAGATATTTCCATGGACATGCAGATGGCGGTGTAGATATTTCCATGTTTATACAGATAGCGGTGTAGATATATCCATGTTTACACAGATGGTGGTGTAGATATTTCCGTGTTTATACACAAGGTGGAGTAGATACTTCCATCTTTATGGAGATGACAGTGTAGATATTTTCATGTTTATAGAGGAGGCGGTGTAGATATTTCCATATTTATAGAGATAGCGGTGTAGATATTTGCATCTTTCTACAGATGGCAGTGTAGATATTTCCATGTTTAAACAGCTGGCGGTGTAGATATTTCCATATTTATACAGATGTCTGTGTAGATATTTCCATGTGTATACAGATGATATTCTTGCTATTTCCATGTTTATACACATGGTGGTGTAGATATTTCCATGTTTATTCAGATGACTGTGTAGATATTTCCATGTTTTTACAGATGGCAGTGTAGATATTTCAATTTTTATAGAGATGGCGCTGTAGATATTTCCATGTTTATTCAGATAACGGTGGAGATATTTCCATGTTTATACAGACAGCAGTGAAGATATTTCCAAGTTTATACACATAGCGGTGTACACATTTCCATGTTTATACACATAGCGGTGTACATATTTCCATGTTTATAGAGACAGCGGTGTAGGTATTTCCATGTTTATACAGATAACGGTGCAGTATTTCCATGTTTATTCAGATGCCTATGTAGATATTTCCATATTTATACAGAGGGCTGTTTAGATATTTCCATGTTTATATAGATGGCAGTGTAGATATTTCCAAGTTCCTACACATGACTGTGTATGTATTTCCATGTTTATACAGATGGCTTTGTAGATATTTCCATGTTTATAGAGACAGAAGTGCAGATATTTCCATGTTAATACAGATAGCGGTGTATATATTTCCATGTTTATACAGATCGTGGTGTAGATATTTCCATGTTTATACAGATACCGGTGTAGATATTTTTATGATTATACAGACCGCAGTGTAGATATTTCCATGTTTATAGAGATAGCAGTGTAGATATTTCCATGTTTGCATAGATGGCGGTGTTGATGTTTCCATCTATACACAGATTGCCGTGTAGGTATTTCCATGTGTATACAGATGGACTTGTAGATATTTCCATGTTTATACAGATGGTGGTGTAGATATTTCCATGTGTACACAGATGACTGTATAGTTATTTCCATGTTTATACAGATGGCGGTGTAGATATTTCCATGTTTACAGAGATAGCGGTGTAGATATTTCCATGTTTATACAGATAGCGGTGTAAATATTTCCATGTTTATACAGATCACGCTGTAGATATCTCCATGTTTATAGAGATAGCGGTGTATATATTTCCATGTTTATACAGATAGCGGTGTAGATATTTCCATGTTTACACAGAACGTGGTGTAGATATTTCCATGTTTGTACAGATGGCGGTGTTGATATATCCATGTTTATACAGATAGAGGTGTAGTTATTTCCATGTTTATATAGATAGCGGTGTAGATATTTCCATGTATGTACACATGGCTCTGTAGATATTTCCATGTTTATTCAGATTGCGGTGTAGATATTTCCATGTTTATACAGATAACTTTGTAAGTATTTCCATGTTTATACAGAAGGCAGTGTAGATATTTCGATGTTTATAGAGATAGCATTGGAGATATTTCCATGTTTATACAGATAGCGTTGTAGATATTTCCATGTTTATATTGATCGTGGTGTAGATATTTCCATGTTTATAGAGATGGCGGTATAGATATTTCCATGTTCATAGAGATAGCGGTGTTGATTTTTCCATGTTTATAGAGATAGCGGTGTGGATATTTCCATGTTTATGCAGATAGGGGTGTAGATATTTCCATGTTTATAGAGATGGCGGTGTAGATATTTCCAAGTTAATACAGATCACGGTGTAGATATTTCCTTGTTTATACAAATAGCGGTGTAGTTATTTCCAAGTTTATACAGATAGCATTGTAGATATTTCCATGAATATACACATGGCTGTGTAGATATTTCCATGTTTATACAGATGGCTGTGTAGATATTTCCATGTTTATACAGATGACTTTGAAGTTATTTCCATGTTTATACAGATGGCTGTATAGGTATTTCCATGTTTATGGAGATAGCAGTGTAGATATTTCCATATTTATACAGATAACGGTTTAGAAATTTCCATGTTTATTCAGATAGCGGTTTAAATATTTCCATGTTTACACAGATCACGGTGTAGATATTTCCATGTTTATAGAGATAGCGGTGTAGATATTTCCATGTTTATACAGATCACGGTGTAGATATTTGCTTGTTTATACAAATAGCGGGGTAGTTATTTCCATGTTTATACAGATAGCGGTGTAGATATTTCCATGTATATACCCATGGCTGTGTAGATATTTCCATGTTTATACAGATGGCTGTGTAGATATTTCCATGATTATATAGATGACTTTGTAGGTATTTCCATGTTGATACAGATGGCGGTGTAGATATTTCCATGTTTATAGAGATAACTGTGTAGATATTTCCATGTTTATACAGATCGCGGTGTAGATATTTCCATGTTTATACAGATCGTGGTGTAAATATTTCCAAGTTTATACAGATAGCGGTGTAGATATTTCCATGTTTTTACAGATATCGGTGTAGATATTTCCATGTTTACACAGATTGCAATGTAGATATTTCCATCTTTCTACAGATGGCATTGTAGATATTTCCATGTTTATATCGATGGCGGTGTACATATTTCCATGTTTATATAGATGGTGGTGTAGATATTACCATGTTTATAAAGATAGCGGTGTAGATATATCCATGTATATACAGATCGTGGTGAAGATATTTTCATGTTTATACAGATCGCGGTGTAGATATTTCCATGTTTATACAGATCGCGGTGTAGATATTTCCATGTTTATACAGATAGCGTTGTAGATATTTCCATGTTTATAGAGATAGCGGTGTAGGTATTTCCATGTTTATAGACATAGCGGTGTAGATATTTCCATGTTTATATAGATGGCTTTGTGGATATTTCCATGTTTATACTGATAGCGGTGTTGGTATTTCCACGTTTATACAGATAGCGATGTTGATATTTCCATGTATATACAGATAGCGGTGTAGATATTTCCATGTTTTTACAGATATCGGTGTAGATATTTCCATGTTTACACAGATTGCGGTGTAGATATTTCCATCTTTCTACAGTTGGCATTGTAGATATTTCCATGTTTATACAGATGGCGGTGTAGATATTTCCATCATTATACAGATGGTGGTGTAGATATTACCATGTTTATACAGGTAGCGGTGTAGATACTTCCATGTTTATACAGATCGAGGTGAAGATATTTCCGTGTTTATACAGATCGCGGTGTAGATATTTCCATGTTTATACAGATAGCGTTGTAGATATTTCTATGTTCATATAGATAGCGGTGTAGATATTTCCATGTTTATAGAGATAGCGGTGTAGGTATTTCCATGTCTATAGACATAGTGGTGTAGATATTTCCTTTCCATGTTTATATAGATGGCGTTGAAGATATTTCCATGTTTATACCGATAGCGGTGTTGGTATTTCCAAGTTTATACAGATAGCGATGTAGATATTTCCATGTTTATACAGCTCGTGTTGCCGATATTTATATCTTTATACAGATGGCATTTTAGATATTTCCTTATTCACACTGATGGCGGTGTAGATGTTTCCATGTTTATACAGGTGGCGGAGTACTTAGTTCCATGTTTATGGAGATGGCAGTGTAGATATTTTCATGTTTATAGAGATGGCGGTGTAGATATTTCCATGTTTATAGAGATAGCAGTGTAGATATTTACATGTTTGCATAGATGGCGGTGTTGATGTTTCCATCTATACACAGATTGCCGTGTAGGTATTTCCATGTGTATACAGATGGCCTTGTAGATATTTCCATGTTTATACAGATGGTGGTGTAGATATTTCCATGTGTACACAGATGACTCTATAGTTATTTCCATGTTTATACAGATGGCGGTGTAGATATTTCCATGTTTACAGAGATAGCGGTGTAGATATTTCCATGTTTATAGAGATAGCGGTGTAAATATTTCCATGTTTATACAGATCACGCTGTAGATATCTCCATGTTTATAGAGATAGCGGTGTATATATTTCCATGTTTATACAGATAGCGGTGTAGGTATTTCCATGTTTATACAGATAGGGTTGCAGATATTTCCATGTTTATACAGATGCCTATGCAGATATTTCCATATTTATACAGGGGGCTGTGTAGATATTTCTATGTTTATACAGATGGCAGTGTAGATATTTCCATGTTCCTACACATGACTGTATAGTTATTTCCATGTTTATACAGATGGCTTTGTAGATATTTCCATGTTTATAGAGACAGCGGTGCAGATATTTCCATGTTTATACAGATAGCTGTGTATATATTTCCATGTTTATACAGCTCGTGTTGTAGATATTTCCATGTTTATACAGATAACGGTGTAGATATTTCCATGTTTATACAGACCACAGTGTAGATATTTCCATGTTTATACAGATAGTGGTGCAGATATTTCCATGTTTGTACAGATGGCGGTGTTGATATTTCCATGTATACACAGATGACCGTGTAGATATTTCCATGTTTATACAGATGGCGGCGCAGATATTTCCATGGATATGTAGATGGCGCTGTAGATATTTCCATGTTTATAGAGATAGCGGTGTAGATATTTCCATGTTTATACAGATCACGGTGTAGATATTTGCCTGTTTATACAAATAGCGTTGTAGTTATTTCCATGTTTATACAGATAGCGGTGTGGATATTTCCATGTATATACAGATGGCTGTGTAGATATTTCCATGTTTATACAGATGGCTGTGTAGATATTTCCATGATTATATAGATGACTTTGTAGGTATTTCCATGTTTATACAGATGGCGGTGTAGATATTTCCATGTTTATTGAGATAGCTGTGTAGATATTTCCATGTTTATTCAGATCGCGGTGTAGATATTTCCATGTTTATACAGATCGCGGTGTAGATATTTCCACGTTTATACAGATAGCGGTGTAGATATTTCCATGTTTTTACAGATATCGGTGTAGATATTTCCATGTTTACACAGATTGCGGTGTAGATATTTCCATCTTTCTACAGATGGCATTGTAGATATTTCCATGTTTATATAGATGGCGGTGTACATATTTCCATGTTTATATAGATGGTGGTGTAGATATTACCATGTTTATACAGATAGCGGTGCAGATATTTCCATGTATATATAGATCGCGGTGAAGATATTTCCATGTTTATACAGATCGCGGTGTAGATATTTCCATGTTTATACAGATAGCGGTGTAGATATTTCCAGGTTTATACTGATGGCTGTGTAGATATTTCCATCTTTCTACAAATGGCAGTGTAGATATTTCCATGTTTACAGAGATGGCGGTGTAGATATTTCCATGTTTATATAGATGGCAGTGTAGACATATTCTTGTTTATGTAGATGGCGTTGTAGATATCTCCACGTTTAAAGAGATGGCGGTGTATATATTTCCATGATGATGGAGATAGCGATGTAGATATTTCCATGTTTATAGAGATAGCGGTGTAGTTATTTCCATGTTTATAGGGATAGCTGTGTAGATATTTCCATGTTTCTCCAGATAACTGTGTAAATATTTCCATGTTTGTACAGATGGCATTGTAGATATTTCCATGTTTATAGAGATAGCGGTGTAGATATTTTCATGTTTATACAGATTGCGGTGGAGATATGTCCATGTTTATACAGATAGCAATGGAGATATTTCCACGTTAATACACATAGCGGTGTAGATATTTCCATGTTTATACAGATGGCTGTGTAGATATTTCCATGTTTATACAGATGACTTTGTAGGTATTTCCAAGTTTATACCGATTGCGGTGTAGATATTTCCATGTTTATACAGATCGCGGTGTAGATATTTCCATGTTCCTACACATGACTGTGTTGGTATTTCCATGTTTATACAGATGGATTTGTAGATATTTCCATGTTTATAGAGGTAGCAGTGTAGATATTTCCATGTTTATACAGATAGCGGTGTAAATATTTCCATGTTTATACAGATCGTGGTGTGGATATTTCCATGTTTATACAGATCACGGTGTAGATATCTCCATGTTTATACAGATCACGGTGTAGATATTTCCATGTTTATACAGATCATGGTGTAGATATTTCCATGTTTATACATATCACGGTGTTGATATTACCATGTTTATAGGGATAGCGGTGCAAATATTTCCACATTTATGCAGATAGCGGTGTAGTTATTAGCATGTTTAAAGATAGCGGTGTGCATATTTCGACGTATAAACAGATGTCTGTGTATATATTTGCATTTTAAACAGATGGCGGTGTAGATATTTCCTTGTTTATATAAATTGCCGTGTAGTTATTTCCATGTTTATACAGATCACGCTGTAGATATTTCCTTGTTTATACAAATAGCGGTGTAGTTATTTCCATGTTTATTGAGAAAGCGGTGTAGATATTTCCTTGTTTATACAAACAGCGGTGTAGATATTTCCATGTTTATACAGATCACGGTGTAGATATTTCCTTGTTTATATAAATAGCGGTGTAGTTATTTCCATGTTTATACAGATAGCGGTGTAGATATTTCCATGTATATACAGATGGCTCTGTAGATATTTCCATGTTTATACCAATGGCTGTGTAGATATTTCCATGTTTATGCAGATGACTTTGTAGGTATTTCCATGTTTATACAGATGGCGGTGTAGATATTTCCATGTTTATAGAGATAGCTGTGTAGATATTTCCATGTTTATACAGATAGCTGTGTAGTTATTTCCATGTTTATACAGATAGATTTGTAGATATTTCCATGTTTATACAGATCACGGTGTAGATATTTCCATGTTTATACAGATCGCGGTGTAGATATTTCCATGTTTATACAGATAGCAGTGTAGATATTTCCATGTTTTTACAGATATTGGTGTAGATATTTCCATGTTTACACAGACTGCGGTGTAGATATTTCCATCTTTATACAGATGGCATTGAAGATATTTCCATGTTTATACAGATGGCGGTGTAGATATTTCCATTTTTATATAGATGGTGGTGTAGATATTACCATGTTTATACAGATAGCGGTGTAGATATTTCCATGTTTATACAGATCGTGGTGAAGATATTTCCATGTTTATACAGATCGCGGTGTAGATATTTCCATATTTATACAGATCGCGGTGAAGTTATTTCCATGTTTATACAGATCGCGGTGTAGATATTTCCATGTTTATACAGATCGCAGTGTAGATATTTCCATGTTTATACAGATAGCGGTGTAGATATTTCCATGTTTATACAGATGGAGGTGTAGATATTTCCATCTTTATAGAGATGGCGGTGTAGATATTTCCATGTTCATTGAGATAGCGGTGTAGATATATCCATGTTCATAGAGATAGCAGTGAGGATATTTCCATGTTTATACAGATAGCAATGTAGGTATTTCCATTTTTATAGAGATATCGGTTTTGATATTTCATATTTATCCAGATAGCGGAGTAGATATTTCCATGTTTTTACAGATTGCGGTGTAGATATTTCCCTGTTTATACAGATAGCGATATAGATATTTCCACGTTTATACAGATGGCGGTGTAGATATTTCCATCTTTCTACAAATGGCAGTGAAGATATTTCCATGTTTATAGAGATGGCGGAGTAGATATTTCCATGTTTATATAGATGGCAATGTAGATACTTTCTTGTTTATGTAGATGGCGTTGTAGATATCTCCATGTTTAAAGAGATGGCAGTGTATATATTTCCAAGTTGATGGAGATAGCGGTGTAGATATTTCCATGTTTATAGAGATAGCGGTGTAGTTATTTCCATGTTTATATAGATAGCGGTGCAGATATTTCTAGTTATATACACATGGCTGTGTAGATCTTTCCATGTTTATACAGATGGTGGTGTGGATATTTCCATGTTTATACAGATAACTTTGTAAGTATTTCCATGTTTATACAGATGGCGGTGTAGATATTTCGATGTTTATAGAGATAGCAATGGAGATATTTCCATGTTTATACAGATAGCGGTGTAGATATTTCCATGTTTATACTGATCACGGTGTAGATATTTCCATGTTTATAGAGATGGCGGTGTAGATATTTCCAAGTTCATAGAGATAGCGGTGTTGATTTTTCCATGTTTATAGAGATAGCTGTGTGGATATTTCCATGTTTATACAGATAGGGGTGTAGATATTTCCATGTTTATAGAGATGGCGGTGTAGATATTTCCATGTTTATAAAGATCACGGTGTAGATATTTCCATGTTTATACAGATCGCGGTGCAGATATTTCCATGTTTATGCAGATCATTGTGTAGATATTTCCGTGTTTATACAGATCGCGGTGTTGATATTACCACGTTTATAGTGATAGCGGTGCAAATATTTCCACATTTATACAGATAGCGGTGTAGTTATTAGCATGTTTATACAGATCTCGGTGTAGCTATTTCCATGTATAAACAGATGTCTGTGTATATATTTCCATGTTTAAACAGATGGCGGTGTAGATATTTCCTTGTTTATACAAATAACGGTGTAGTTATTTCTATGTTTATACAGATAGCGGTGTAGATATTTCCATGTATATAAAGATGGCTGTGTAGATATTTCCATGTTTATACAGATGACTTTGTAGGTATTTCCATGTTTATACAGATGGCGGTGATAACAATGTAGATATTTCCATGTTTATACAGATAGCGGTTTAGATATTTCCATGTTTTTAGAGATGGCTGTGTAGATATTTCCATGTTTATACAGATGACGGTGTAGATATTTCCAAGTTTATACAGATGGCGGTGTAGATATTTCCATGTTTATTCACATGGTGATGTATATGTTTCCATGTTTATACAGATAGCGGTGTGTCTACATTCATGTTTGTACAGATGGCAGTGTAGATATTTCCATGTTTATACAGATAGTGATGTATATATTTCCATGTTTATACTGATGGCTGTGTTGATATTTCCATGTGTATACAGATGGCAGTGTAGATATTTCCATGTTTATACAGATGGAGGTGTAGATATTTCCATGTTTACACAGATGACTGTGTAGGTATTTCCATGTTTTTACAGATGGCGGTGTAGATATTTCCATGTATATACAGAAAACGGTATGGCTATTTCCATGTTTATACTGATAGCAATGTAGATATTTCCAAGTTTATACAGATGGCTGTGTAGATATTTCCATGTTAATACAGATCGCAGTGTTGATATTTCCATGTTTATACAGACGGCGGTGTAGATATTTACATGTTTACACAGGTAGCGGTGTACGTATTTCCATGTTTATACTGATTGCGGTGGAGATATTTCCATGTTTATACAGAGAGCGGTGTAGATAATTCCATGTTTATAGAGATAGCGGTGTAGATATTTCCATGTATATACAGATGGCTGTGTAGATATTTCCATGTTTATACAGATGGCTGTGTAGATATTTCCATGTGTATACAGTTGGCAGTGTAGATATTTCCATGTTATAACAGATGGAGTTGTAGATATTTCCATGTTTATAAAGATGACTGTGTAGATATTTCCATGTTTTTACAGATGGCGGTGTAGATATTTCCATTTTTATACAGATAGCGTTGTGGCTACTACCATGTTTCTACAGATAGCGGTGTAGTTATTTCCATGTTTATACAGATAGCAGTGTAGGTATTTACATGTTTATACAGATAGCGGTGGAGATATTTCCATGTTTATACAGAAAGCGGTGTAGATATTTCCATGTTTATACGGATGGGGGTGTAGATATTTCCAAGTTTATGCAGATAGCGGTGTAGATATTTCCATGTTTATAGAGATAACGGTGTGGTTATTTCCATGTTTATACTGATAACGGTGTAGTTATTACCATGTTAATGGAGATAGCGGTGTATATATTTCCATATTTATACAGATAGCGGTGTAGATATTTCCATGTTCACTCAGATGGCGGTGTAGATATTTCCATGTTTATATACATAGTGGTGTGGCTGTTTCCATGTTTATACAGGTGTCAGTGTAGATATTTCCATGTTTATAGAGATAGCGCTGGAGTTATTTCCATGTTTATAGAGATAGCGGTCGAGATATTTCCATGTTTATACAGATAACGATGTAGATATTTCCATGTTTATACAGATAGCGGTGTAGATATTCCCATGTTTATACAGATGGCTGTGTTGATATTTCCATGTGTATACAGATGTCAGTGTAGATATTTCCATGTTTACACAGATGGAGGTTTAGATATTTCCATGTTTCTACAGATGACTATGTAGATATTTCCATGTTTTACAGACGGCGGTGTAGAGATTTCCGTGTTTATACAGATAGCGGTGTGGGTATTTCCATGTTTATAGAGATAGCGATGTAGATATTTCCAGGTTTACACAGAAGGCAGTGTAGATATTTCCATGTTTATACAGATAGCGGTGTAGATATGTCCATGTTTATAGAGATAGCGTTGTAGTTATTTCCATGTTTATTGAGATTGCAGTGTAGTTATTTCCATGTTTATAGAGAGAGCGGTGTAGATATTCCCATATTTATACAGAAAGCGGTGTAGATATTTCCTTGTTTATACACATGACGGTGTAGATATTTCCGTATTTATACAGATAGCGGTGTAGCTGTTTCCGTGTTTATACAGACGGCAGTGTAAATATTTCCATGTTTATACAGATAGTGGTGTAGATATTTCCATGTTTGTAAAGATAGCGGTGCAGATATTTCCTTGTTTATAGAGATAGCGGTGGAGATATTTCCATGTTTACAGAGATAGCGGTCGAGATATTTCCATGTTTATACAGATAACGATGTAGATATTTCCATGTATATACAGATAGCGTTGGAGATATTTCCATGTTTATACAGATAGCGCTGTACACATTTACATGTTTATACAGATAGCGGTGTAGGTATTTCCATGTTTATACTGATTTTGCTGGAGATATTTCCATGTTTATACAGATAGCGACGTAGATAATTCCATGTTTATAGAGATAGTGGGGGAGATATTTCCATGTTTGTACAGATAGCGATGTACATATTTCCATGTTCATACAGAAAGCGGTGGAAGTATTTCCATGTTTATACAAATAGCATTGTAGAAATTTCCATGTTTATACAGATAGCGGTGTAGATATTTCCATGTTTATACAGATAGCGGTGGAGATATTTCCATGTTTATACAGATAGCGGTGGAGATATTTCTAGGTTTATACAGATAGTGTTGGATATATTTACGTGTTTATAGAGATGGCGGTGTAGATATTTCCAAGTTTATACAGTTAGCGGTGTAGATATTTCCATGTTTATACAGATAGCGGTGTAGATATTTCCATGTTTATACAGATAGCGGTGTGGTTATTTCCATGTTTATAGAGATAGCGATTTAGATATTTCCATGTTTACACAAATGGCAATGTAGATATTTCCATGTTTATACAGATAGCGTGTAGATATTCCCATGTTTATACAGATAGCCATGGAGATATTTCCATGTTTATACATATAGCGGTGGAGATATTTGCATGTTTATACAGATGGCGGTGTACATATTTCCAAGTGTATGCAGATAGCGGTGTAGATATTTCCATGTTTATAGAGATAGCGGTGTAGTTATTTCCATGTTTATTCAGATTGTGGTGTAGTTATTTCCATGTTTATAGAGATAGCGTTGTAGATATTTCCATATTTATACAGAAAGCGGTGTAGGTATTTCTATGTTTATACACATGGTGGTGTAGATGTTTCCGTGTTTATACAGATAGTGGTGTGGCTGTTTCCGTGTTTATACAGATGGCAGTGTAGATATTTCCAGGTTTATACAGATAGCGGTATAGTTATTTCCATGTTTATCCAGACGACTGTGTATATATTTCCATGTTTATACAGATGGCGGTGTAGATATTCCCATGTTTATAGATATAGCGGTGTAGATATTTCCATGTTTATAGACATAGCGGTGTAGATATTTCCATATTTACAGATAGCCGTGTGGATATTTCCATGTTTATTCAGATGGCGGTGTCGATATTTCCATGTATGTAGAGATAGCGGTGTGGCTATTTCCATGTTTATACAGATGGCAGTGTAGATATTTCCATGTTAATACAGATGGCGATGTAGATATTTTCATGTTTATAGAGATTGCGGTGCAGATATTTCCATGTTTATACAGATAGCGGTGCAGATATTTCCATGTTTATACAGATAGCGGTGCAGATATTTCCATGTTTATACAGACTGCAGTGTTGGGATTTCCAAGTTAATTCAGATAGCGGTGTAGATATTTCCTTGTTTACACAGCTCGCGGTGTTGATTTTTCCATTTTCATACAGATGGCAGTGTAGGTATTTCCATGTTTCTACAGATAGCGCTGTAGATATTTCCACGTTTACACAGATGGTAGTGTAGATAGTTCCATGTTTAAGGAGATGGCGGTGTAGATATTTTCATGTTTATAGAGATGGCGGTGTAGGTATTTCAATGTTTATAGAGATGGCGGTGTAGATATTTCCATGTTTATAGATATTGCGGTTTAGATATTTCCATGTTTATACAGACCGAGGTGTAGATATTTCCATGTTTATACAGATAGCGGTGCAGATATTTCCATGTTTGTACTGATGGCGGTGTTGATGTTTCCATCTATACACAGATGACCGTGTAGATATTTCCATGTTTATACAGATGGCGGCACAGATATTTACATGAATATGTAGATGGCGGTGTAGATATTTCCATGCTTATACAGATAGCGGTGTAGATATTTCCATGTTTATATAGATAGTGGTGTAGATATTTCCATGTATATACACATTGCTGTGTCGATATTTCCATGTCGATACAGATAACTTTGTAAGTTTTTCCATGTTTATACAGATGGCGGTGAAGATATTTCGATGTTTATAGAGATAGAAGTGGAGATATTTGCATGTTTATACAGATAGCGGTGTAGATATTTCCATGTTTATACTGATCGCGGTGTAGATATTTCCATGTTAATAGAGATGGCGGTGTAGATATTTCCATGTTCATAGAGATAGCGGTGTTGATTTTTCCATGTTTATAGAGATAGTGGTGTGGATATTTCCATGTTTATACAGATAGCGGTGTAGATATTTCCATGTCTATAGAGATGGCGGTGTAGATATTTCCATGTTTATACAGATCACGGTGTAGATATTTCCATGTTTATACAGATCGCGGTGTAGATATTTCCATGTTTATACAGATCATGGTGTAGATATTTTCATGTTTATACAAATCGCGGTGTTGATATTACCATGTTTATAGAGATAGCGGTGCAAATATTTCCACATTGATACAGATAGCGGTGTAGTTATTAGCATGTTTATACAGATAGCGGTGTAGATATTTCCATGTATAAACAGATCTCTGTGTAGATATTTCCATGTTTAAACTGATGGAGGTGTAGATATTTCCTTGTTTATACAAATAGCGTTGTATTTATTTGCATGTTTATACAGATAGCGGTGTAGATATTTCGATGTATATACAGACGGCTGTGTAGATATTTCCATGTTAATACAGATGGCCGTGTAGATATTTCCATATTTATACTGATAGCGGCTTAGCTATTTCCATGTTTATACAGACCGCGGTGTAGGTATTTCCATGTTTATACAGATACCGGTGTAGAAATTTCCATGTTTATATAGACCGCAGTGTAGATATTTCCATGTTTATACAGATAGCGGTGTAGATATTTCCATGTTTGTACAGATGGCGGTGTTGATGTTTCCATCTATACACAGATTGTCGTGTAGGTATTTCCATGTGTATACAGATGGCATTGTAGATATTTCCATGTTTATACAGATGGTGGTGTAGATATTTCCATGTTTACACAGATGACTGTATAGGTATTTCCATGTTTTTACAGATGGCATTGTACATATTTCCATGTTTATACAGATCACGGTGTAGATATTTCCATGTTTATGGAGATAGCGGTGTAGATATTTCCATGTTTATGGATATAGCGGTGTAGATATTTCCATATTTATACAGATAGCGGTTTAGCTATTTCCATGTTTTTACAGACCGCGGTGCAGATATTTCCATGTTTATACAGATAGCGGTGCAGATATTTCCATGTTTGTACAGATGGCGGTGTTATTTCCATCTATAAACAGATGACCGTGTAGATATTTCCATGTTTATACAGATGGCGGCGCAGATATTTCCATAGATATGTAGAAGGCGGTGTAGATATTTCCATGTTTATACAGATAGCGGTGTAGTTATTTCCATGTTTATATAGATAGCGGTGTAGATATTTCCATGTATATACACATGTCTGTGTAGATTTTTCCATGTTTATACAGATGGCGGTGTAGATATTTCCATGTTTATACCAATAACTTTGTAAGTATTTCCATGTTTATACCGATGGCGGTGTAGATATTTCGAAGTTTATAGTGATAGCAGCGGAGATATTTCCATGTTTATAGAGATAGCGATGTAGATATATCCACGTTTATACTGATCGCGGTGTAGATATTTCCATGTTTATAGAGATAGCTGTGTAGATATTTCCATGTTTATACACATAGCGGTGTAGATATTTCCCTGTTTATACAGATCGCGGTGTAGATATTTCCATGTTTATGCAGATCGCGGTGTAGATATTTCCATGTTTTTACAGATAGCGGTGTAGGTATTTCCATGTTTTTACAGATATTGGTGCAGATATTTCAATGTTTACACAGATTGCGGTGTAGATATTTCCATCTTTCTACAGATGGCATTGTAGATATTTCCGTGTTTATACAGATGGCGGTGTAGATATTTCCATGTTTATATAGATGGCAATGTAGTTATTTTCTTGTTTATGTAGATGGCATTGTAGATATCTCCATGTTTAAAGAGATGGCGGTGTATATATTTCCATGTTGATGGAGATAGCGGTGTAGATATTTCCATGTTTATAGAGATAGCGGTGTAGTTATTTCCATGTTTATAGAGATGACTGTATAGCTATTTCCATGTTTTTACAGTTGGCATTGTAGATATTTCCATGTTTATAGAGATAGCAGTGTAGATATTTCCATGTTTATACAGATGGCGGTGTAGAGATTTCCATGTTTATACAGATAACGTTGTAGATACTTCCATGTTTATACAGATAGCCGTGTAATATTTCCATGTTTATTCAGATCACGGTGTAGATATTTCCATGTTTATACAGATCGCGGTGTAGATATTTCCATGTTTATACATACAGCAGTGGAGATATTTCCATGTTTATACACATAGCGGTGTACATATTTCCATGTTTACAGAGACAGCGGTGTAGGTATTTCCATGTTGATACAGATAGCGGTGCAGATATTTCCATGTTTATACAGATGCCTTTGCAGATATCTCCATATTTATACAGATGCCTGTGCAGATATTTCCATATTTATACAGAGGGCTGTGTAGGTATTTCCATGTTTATACAGATGGCAGTGTAGATATTTCCATGTTCCTACACATGACTCTCTAGGTATTTCCAAGTTTATACAGAGGGCTTCGTAGATATTTCCATGTTTATAGAGATAGCGGTGCAGATATTTCCATGTTTATACAGATAGCGGTGTAAATATTTCCATGTTTATACAGATATTGGTGTAGATATTTCCATGTTTATACAGATACCAGTGTAGATATTTCCATGTTTATACAGACCGCAGTGTAGATATTTCCATGTTTATAGAGATAATGGTGTAGATATTTCCATGTTTGTACAGATGGCGGTGTTGATGTTTCCATCTATACACAGATTGCCGTGTAGGTATTTCCATGTGTATACAGAAGGCATTGTAGATATTTCCATGTTTATACAAATGGTGGTGTAGATATTTCCATGTTTATACAGATGACTGTATAGTTATT
Organism: Pan troglodytes; assembly: GCF_028858775.2. Taxonomy (NCBI): domain Eukaryota; kingdom Metazoa; phylum Chordata; class Mammalia; order Primates; family Hominidae; genus Pan; species Pan troglodytes. The sequence goes on along the minus strand of NC_072405.2, from coordinate 1,262,471 downwards.
TCCATGTTTTTACAGATGGCATTGTAGATATTTCCATGTTTATAGAGATAGCAGTGTAGATATTTCCATGTTTATACAGATGGCGGTGTAGATATTTCCATGTTTATACAGATAACGGTGAAGATATTTCCATGTTTATACAGATAGCCATGTAAAATTTCCATGTTTATACAGATCACGGTGTAGATATTTCCATGTTTACAGAGATAGCGGTGTAGATATTTCCATCTTTGCACAGATTGCTGTGTAGATATTTCCATATTTACGCAGATAGCTGTGTAGATATTTCCAAGGTTACACAGATAGCTGTGTAGATATTTCCATGTTTAAACACATAGCGTGGTAGATATTTCCATGTTTAAACCGATTACGGTGTAGATATGTTCATGATTATACAGATAGCGGTGTGGATATTTTCATGTTTATACAGATAGCGGTGGTGATATTTCCGTGTTTATAGAGACTGCGGTATAGATATTTCCATGTTTATACAGAGAGCGGTGTAGATATTTCCATGTTTACAGAGATAGCAGTGTAGATATTTCCATCTTTGCACAGATTGCTGTGTAGATATTTCCATTTTTACACAGATAGCTGGGTAGATATTTCCAAGTTTACACAGATAGCTGTGTAGATATTTCCATGTTTACACAGATAGCATTGTATATATTTTCATGTTTAGACAGACAGCGGTGTAGATATTTCCATGTTTATACAGATAGCGGTGTAGATATTTCCATGTTTATACAGATAGCGGTGGAGATATTTCCCTGTTTATACAGATAGCGATGTAGATATTTCCATGTTTATACAGATAGCGGTATAGATATTTCCATGTTTATAGAGATAGCGGTGTAGATATTTCCATGTTTATACAGATGGCTGTGTAGATATTTCCATGTGTGTACAGATGGCAGTGTAGATATTTCCATGTTTATACACATGGCGCTGTAGCTATTTCCATGTTTATACAGATGGCAGTGTAGATATTTCCATGTTTATATAGATAGCGGTGTAGATATTTCCATGTTTACAGAGATAGCGGTGTAGATATTTCCATCTTTGCACAGATTGTGGTGTAAGTATTGCTAAATTTACACAGATAGCGGTGTAGATATTTCCAAGTTTACACATATAGCTGTGTACATATTTCCATGTTTACAGAGATATCATTGTAGATATTTCCATATTTATACAGATTGCGGTGTAGATATTTTCATGTTTATACAGCCCGCGGTGTAGATATCTCCATGTTTATACAGATGGCTGTGTAGATATTTCCATGTGTGTACAGATGGCAGTGTAGATATTTCCATGTTTATACACATGGCGCTGTAGCTATTTCCATGTTTATACACATGGCAGTGTAGATATTTCCATGTTTATATAGATAGCGGTGTAGATATTTCCATGTTTACAGAGATAGCGGTGTAGATATTTCCATCTTTGCACAGATTGTGGTGTAAGTATTGCTAAATTTACACAGATAGCGGTGTAGATATTTCCAAGTTTACACATATAGCTGTGTACATATTTCCATGTTTACAGAGATATCATTGTAGATATTTCCATATTTATACAGATTGCGGTGTATATATTTTCATGTTTATACAGCCCGCGGTGTAGATATTTCCAACTTTATACAGATGGCAGTGTAGATATTTCCAAGTTTATAGAGATAGCGGTGTAGATATTTACAAGTCTATAGAGGTAGCGGTGTAGGTATTTCCATATTTATACAGATTGCGGTGTAGGTATTTCCATCTTTATACAGATGGCGGTGTAGATATTTCCATGTTTATACCGATGGCAGTGAAGATATTTCCATGTTTATAGAGATAGTGGTGTAGATATTTCCATGTTTATACAGATGGCGGTGTAGAAACATCCATGTTTCTGAAAATGGCGGTGTATATATTTTCATGTTTATAGAGATGGCGGTGTAGATATTTCCATGTATATAGAGATTGCAGTGTAGATATTTCCATGTTTATAGAGAAATCGGTGTTGGTATTTCCATGTTTATAGAGATAGCGGTGTGGATATTTCAACATTTATACAGAGAGCGTTGTAGGTATTTCCATGTTTATACAGATGGAGGTGTAGATATTTCCTTGTTTATACAGATATCGGTGTAGATATTTCCAGGTTTATACAGAGAGCGGTGTGGATATTTCCACGCTTTACAGATAGTGGTGTAGATATTTCCGTCTTTATACAGATAGCGGTGCAGATATTTCCATGTTTACACAAATAGCCGTGTAGATATTTCTATGTTTACACAGATAGAGTTGCAGATATTAGCATGTTTTTAAAGATAGCGGTGCAGATATTTCTATGTTTCTACAGATAGCGATGTGGCTATTTCCATGTTTATACAGATAGTGGTGTGGGTATTTCCATGTTTATACAGATAGTGGTGTAGATATTTCCATGTTTATAGAGATGACTGTCTAGATATTTCCATGTTTATACAGCTTTCTGTGTAGTTATTTCCATGTTTATACAGATGGTGGTGTAGATATTTTCATGTTTATAGAGATAACGAAGTAGATATTTCCATGTTCATACAGATAGCGGTGTAGACATTTCCATGTTTAGAGAGAGAGCGTTGTAGATATTTCCATATTTATACAGATAGCGGTGTAGATCTTTCCAGGTTTATACAGATAGCGGTGTAGATATTTCCATGTTTATACAGATAGCTGTGTAGATATTTCCATGTTTATAGAGATGGCGTTGTAGGTATTTCCATGTTTATAGAGATAGCGGTGTAGATATTTCCATTTTTATACAACTCGCAGTGCAGATATTTCCATCTTTATACAGATGGTAATGAAGATTTTTCCACGTTTATACAGATAGTGGTGTAGATATTTCCATGTTTATACAGATGCCGGTGTAGATACAGCCAGGTTTCTGAAGATGGCGGTGTAGATATTTTCATGTTTATAGAGATTGCAATGTAGATATTTCCAAGTTTATGCAGATGGCGCTGTAGATATTTCCATGTTTATAGAGATGGCGTTGTAGTTATTTTTATGTTTATAGAGATAGCGGTGTAAATATTTCCATGTTTATAGAGATGGTGGTGTAAGTATTTTCATGTTTATAGAGATAGCGGTGTAGATATTTCCATGTTTATACAGATAGCGGTGTTGGTATTTCCATGTTTATACAGACAGCGGTGTAGATATTTCCATCTTTATACAGCTCGCGGAGTAGATATTTCCATCTTTATACAGATGGCAGTGTAGATATTTCCATGTTTATACAGATAGCGGTGTAGATATTTCCATGTCTATAGAGATAGCAGTGTAGGTATTTCCATATTTATACAGATTGCGGTGTAGATATTTCCATCTTTATACAGATGGCCGTGTAGATATTTCCATATTTATACAGATAGCAGTGAAGATATTTCCATGTTTATACAGATAGTGGTGTAGATATTTCCATGTTTTTACAGATGACTGTGTAGGTATTTCCATGTTTATACAGACGGCGGTGAAGATATTTCCATGTTTATACAGATAGCGGTGTAGATATTTCCCACTTTATACAGATAGTGTTATAGATATTTCCATGTTTATAGAGATAGCGCTGTAGATATTTCCATCTTTATACAGATAGCGGTGTAGATATTTCCATGTTTATACAGATGGCTGTTTAGATATTTCCATGACTGTACAGATGGCGGTGTAGATATTTCCATGTTTATACAGATGGCGCTGTAGATATTTTCATGTTTATACAGATGGCAGTGTAGATATTTCCATGTTTATATAGATAGCGGTGTAGATATTTCCATGTTTACAGAGATAGCGGATTTAGATATTTCCATCTTTGCACAGATTGCGCTGTAGGTATTGCCAAATTTACCCAGATAGCGGTGTAGATATTTCCAACTTTACACAGATAGCTGTGTAGATATTTCCATGTTTACAGAGATAGCATTGTAGATATTTCCATGTTTATACAAATTGCGGTGTAGTTATTTCCATGTTGATACAGATAGCGGTGTAGATATTTCCACGTTTATACAGGTAGCGGTGTAGAAATTCCCATGTTTATACAGATTGCTTTGTAGACATTTCCATCTTTCTACAGATGTCAGTGTAGATATTTCCAAGTTTATACAGATGGCAGTGTAGGTATTTCCATGTTTACACAGATATCTGTTTAGATATTTCCATGTTTATGCAGATGGCGGTGTAGATATTTCCATGTTTATAGAGATGGCGGTGTAGTTATTTCTATGTTTATAGAGATAGCGGTGAAAATATTTCCATGTTTATAGAGATGGTGGTGTAAGTATTTTCATGTTTATAGAGATAGTGGTGTAGATATTTCCATGTTTATACAGATAGCGGTGTTGGTATTTCCATGTTTATACAGATAGCGGTGTAGATATTTCCATGTCTATAGAGATAGCAGTGTAGTTATTTCCATATTTATACAGATTGCGGTGTAGATATTTAAATCTTTATACAGATGGCCGTGTAGATATTTCCATGTTTATACAGATAGTGAAGATATTTCCATGTTTATACAGATAGTGGTGTAGATATTTCCATGTTTTTACAGATGGCGGTGTAGATACATCCATGTTTCTGAAGATGGCGGTGTAGGTGTTTTCTTGTTTATAGAGAAGGCGGTGTAGATATTTCCATGTTTATACAGAGGACTGTGTAGGTATTTCCATTTTTATACAGATGGCGGTGAAGATATTTCCATGTTTATACAGATAGCGGTGTAGATATTTCCAACTTTATACAGATAGTGGTGTAGATATTTCCATGTTTATAGAGATAGCAGTGTAGATATTTCCATCTTTATACAGATAGCGGTGTAGATATATCCATGTTTATACAGATGGCTGTGTAAATAGTTCCATGTTTATGGAGACGGCGGTGTACATATTTTCATGTTTATATACATGGCCGTGTAGATATTTCCATGGTTGTAGAGATTGCGGTGTAGATATTTCCATGTTTATAGAGATAGCGCTGTAGATATTTCCATGTTTACAAAGATATCAGTGTAGATATTTCAATCTTTGCAGAGATGGCTGTGTAGATATTTCCATTTTTACACAGATAGCTGTGCAGATATTTCCAAGTTTACACAGATAGCTGTGTAGATATTTCCATGTTTACACAGATAGCGTTGTATTGATTTCCAAGTTTATACAGATAGCGGTGTAGATATTTCCATGTTTATACAGATAGCGGTGTAGATATTTCCATGTTTATACAGATAGCGGTGTAGATATTTCCCTGTTTATACAGATAGCGATGTAGACATTTCCATGTTTGTAGAGATAGCGGTGTAGATATTTCCATGTTTATAAAGATAGTGGTGTAGATATTTCCATGTTTTTACAGATGGCGGTGTAGATACATCCATGTTTCTGAAGATGGCGGTGTAGATGTTTTCATGTTTATAGAGAAGGCGGTGTAGATATTTCCATGTTTATACAGATGACTGTGTAGGTATTTCCATGTTTATGCACATGGCGGTGAAGTTATTTCCCTGTTTATACAGATAGCGGTGTAGATATTTCCAACTTTATACAGATAGTGGTGTAGATATTTCCATGTTTATAGAGATAGCGGTGTAGATATTTCCATCTTTATACAGGTAGCGGTGGAGATATTTCCATGTTTATACAGATAGCCGTGTTGTTATTTCCATGTTTATACAACTGGCGTTGTAGATATTTCCATGTTTGTACAGCTCGCGATACAGATATTTCCATCTTTATATAGATGGCAGTGTAGATATTTCCATGTTTATACAGATAGCGGTTTACATATTTCCATGTATATACAGATGGCGGTGTAGATATTTCCATGTTTATACAGATATCGTTTTAGATATTTCCATGTTTATACAGATAGCTGTGTTGATATTTCCATGTTTATACAGATAGCGGTGTAGATTGTTCCATGTTTATGGAGATGGCGATGTAAATATTTTCATGTTTACAGAGATGGTGGTGGAGATATTTCCATGTTTATACAGATGACTGTGTAGATATTTCCATGTATATACAGATGGCGGAGAAGATATTTCCATGTTTATACAGATAAAGTTGGAGATATTTCCTTGTTTATACAGATCGTGGTGTAGATATTTCTAGGTTTATAAAGAGAGCCGTGTAGATATTTCCATGTTTACACAGGTAGCAGTATACATATATCCATGTTTATACAAATCGTTGTGTAGATATTTCCATTTTCCTCAGATGGCAGTTTAGATATTTCCATGTTTATACAGATGGCGGTATAGAAATTTCCATGTTTATACAGACAGCGATGTAGATATTACCATGTTCATTCTGAAGGCGGTGTAGATATTTCCATGTTTACAGAGATGGCGGTGTAGATATTTCTATGTTTATAGAGATAGCGGTGTAGGTATTTCCATGTGTATAGAGATAGTGGTGTAGGTATTTCCATGTTTATAGAGATAGTGGTGTAGATATTTCCATGTTTATTCAGATAGCGTAGAAGTTATTTCCATGTTTATACAGATGGCGGTGTAGATAGTTTCATGTTTATGGAGATGGCCGTGTAGATATATTCACGTTTATAGAGATGGCGGGGTAGATATTTCCATGTTTATAGAGATAGCGGTGTAGATATTTCCATGTTTATACAGATGGCGGTGTAGATATTTCCATGCTTATACAGATGGCAGTGTAGATATATCCATGTTTATACAGATAGCAGTGGAGGTATTTCCATATTTATAAAGATAGCGTTGTAGATATTTCCATGTTTATACAGATAACGGTGTAGTTATATACATGTTTATACAGATAGCGGTGTAGATATTTCCATGTTTATACACATTGTGGTGTTGGTATTTCCATGTATATACAACTGGCATTGTAGATACTTCCATGTTTATACAGCTCGCGGTGTTATTATTTCCATCTTTATAGAGACGGCAGTGTAGATAATTCCATGTTTTTACCGATAGCGGTGTAGATACTTCCGTGTTTATACAGATGGTGGTGTAGATATTTCCATGTTTATGGAGATTACGGTGCAGATATTTTCAGGTTTTTAGAGATGGCGGTGTAGATATTTCCACGTATATAGAGATGGCGGTGTAGACATTTCCATGTTTATAGAGATAGCGGTGTAGGTATTTCCGTGTTTATAGAGATGGCGGTGAGGATATTTCCATGTCAATGCAGATGGCTGTGTTGATGTTTCCATGTGCATACAGATGGCAGTGTAGATATTTCCATGTTTTAGCAGATTGTGGTTTCGATATTTCCATGTTTATAGAGATGAGTGTGTAGATATTTCCATGTTTATACAGATGGTGGTGTAAGTATTTCCATGTTTATAGAGATAGTGGTGTAGATATTCCCATGTTTATACAGATAGCGGTGTAGGTATTTCCATGTTTATAGAGAAAGCGGTGCAGATATTTCCATATTTATACAGATAGCTTTGTAGATATTTATATGTTTATAAAGATCGCGGTGTAGATATTTCCATGTTTATAGAGATGGCGGTGTAGATATTTCCATGTTTATACAGATAGCGGTGTAGATATTACCATGTTTACACAGATAACAGTGTAGATATTTCCATCTTTGAAAAGATTGCGGTGTGGATATTTCCATGTTTATTCAGATAGCGTTGTAGATATTTCCATGTTTACACAGATCTGTAGACATTTCCATTTTTACACAGATAGCATTATAGATATTTCCATGTTTATAGAGGTAGTGGTTTAGGTATTTCCGTGTTTATACAGATAGCTGTGCTGTTATTTCCATGTTTATACAGATAGCGGTGTAGATTGTTCCATGTTTATGGAGTTGGCGTTGTAGATATTTTCATGTTTATAGAGATGGTGGTGTAGATATTTATATTTTTATAGAGATGACTGTGTAGATATTTCCATGTTTATACAGATGGCGGTGTAGATATTTCCATGTTTATACAGATAGCGGTGGAAATATTTCCTTGTTTATAGAGATCGTGTTGTAGATGTTTCTATGTTTATACAGAGAGCCGTGTAGATATTTCCATGTTTTTAAAGGTAGCGGTGTTCATATTTCCATGTTTATACAGATCGTGGTGTAGATATTTCCATTTTCCTCAGATGGCAGTTTAGATATTTCCATGTTTATTCAGATGGCGGTGTAGATATTTCCATGTTCATTCAGAAGGCGGTATAGATATTTCCATGTTTACAGAGATGGCGGTGTTGGTATTTCTATGTTTATAGAGATAGCGGTGTAAATATTTCCATGTGTATAGAGATGGTGGTGTAGGTATTTCCATGTTTATAATGACAGTGGTGTAGGTATCTCCATGTTTATACAGATGTCGGTGTAGATAGTTCCATGTTTATGGAGATGGCCATGTAGATATTTCCATGTTTATGCAGATAGCGGTATAGACATTTCCATGTGTATAGAGATAGTGGTGTAGATATTTCCTTAATTATACAAATAGCGGAGTAGATATTTCCATGTTTATACAGTTAGTGGTGTAGATAGTTCCATGTTTATACAGATAGCTGTGTAGATGTATCCATGTTTATACAGATTGTGGTGTAGATATTTCCATGTTTATACAGATAGCGGTGTAGATATTTCCATGTTTATACAGAGAGTGGTGTAGATATTTCCATGTTTACAGAGATAGAGGTGTAGATATTTCCATATTTGCAAAGATTGCGGTGTAGATATTTCCATTTTCACACAGATTGCGGTGTACATATTTCCATGTTTAAACAGACGGCTGTGTACATATTTCCATGTTTACACAGATAATGTTGTAGATATTTCCATGTTTATACAGATTGCGGTGTAGATATTTACGTGTTTATAAAGATAGCGGTGTAGATATTTCCATGTTTATACAGATAGCGGTGTAGATATTTCCATGTTTATACAGACAGCGTTGTAGATATTTCCATGTTTATACAGAGGGTGTAGGAGATATTTCCATGTTTATACAGATAGCGGTGGAGATATTTCCATGTTTCTAGAGATGGTGGTGTAGATATTTCCAAGTTTATGCAGGTAGCGGTGTAGATATTTCCATGTTTACAGAGATATCGGTGTAGATATTTCCATATTTATACAGATAGCGGTTTAGATATTTGTATACTTATTCAGATGGTGGTGTAGATATTTCCATGTTTATACAGATAGCGGTGTGGCTATTACCATGTTTATACAGATGGCAGTGTGGATATATCCATGTTTATACACATAGTGGATTAGATATTTCTATGGTTATAAAGATAGCAGTGAAGATATTTCCAAGTTTATAGAGATAGCGGTGGAGATATTTCCATGTTCATAGAGATAGCGATGGAGATATTTCCATGTTTGCACAGATAACGATGTAGATATTTCCATGTCTATGCAGATAGCGGTGTAGGTATTTCCGTGTTTATGCAGATAGCGGTGTTGATATTTCCATGTTTATAGAGATAGCCATGTTGATATTTCCATGTTTATACAGATAACGGTGTAGACATTTCCACGTTTATAGGGATAGCGGTGTGGATATTTCCATATTTATACAGATAGCTGTGTAGATATTTCCATGTTTATACGGATAGCGGTGTAGATATTTCCATGTTTATACAGATACCGGTGTAATTATTTCCATGTTTATACAGATGACTGTGTACATATTTCCATGTTTACACAGATGGCGGTGTAGATATTTACATGTTCATTCAAAAGGCGGTATAGATATTTCCATGTTTACAGAGATGGCGGTGTTGGTATTTCTATGTTTATAGAGATAGCGGTGTAAATATTTCCATGTGTATAGAGATGGTGGTGTAGGTATTTCCATGTTTATAATGACAGTGGTGTAGGTATTTCCATGTTTATACAGATGTCGGTGTAGATAGTTCCATGTTTATGGAGATGGCCATGTAGATATTTCCATGTTTATACAGATAGCGGTGTAGACATTTCCATGTGTATGGAGATAGTGGTGTAGATATTTCCTTATTTATACCAATAGCGGAGTAGATATTTCCATGTTTATACCGATAGTGGTGTATATATTTCCATGTTTATTCAGATAGCTGTGTAGATGTATCCATGTTTATACAGATTGTGGTGTAGATATTTCCATGTTTATACAGATAGCGGTGTAGATATTTCCATGTTTATACAGAGAGTGGTGTAGATATTTCCATGTTTACAGAGATAGAGGTATAGATATTTCCATATTTGCAAAGATTGCGGTGTAGATATTTCCATCTTCACACAGATTGCGGTGTACATATTTTCATGTTTAAACAGACAGCTGTGTACATATTTCCATGTTTACACAGATAGTGTTGTAGATATTTCCATGTTTATACAGATTGCGGTGTAGATATTTACGTGTTTATAAAGATAGCGGTGTAGATATTTCCATGTTTATACAGATAGCGGTGTAGATATTTCCATGTTTATACAGACAGCGTTGTAGATATTTCCATGTTTATACAGAGAGTGTAGGAGATATTTCCATGTTTATACAGATAGCGGTGTAGATATTTCCATGTCTATAGAGATAGCGGTGTCGGTGTTTCCATATTTATACAGATTGCGGTGAAGACATTTCCATCTTTATACAGATGGCGGTGTAGATATTTCCATGTTTATACAGATAGCGGTGTAGATATTTCCATGTTTACACAGATAGCGGTGTAGATATTTCCATCTTTGCACGGATTGCTGTTTAGATATTTTCATTTATACACAGATAGCTGTGTAGATATTTCCAAGTTTACACAGATAGCTGTGTAGATATTTCCAGGTTTACACTTATAGCGTTGTAGATATTTCCATGTTTATACAGATAGCGGTGTAGATATTTCCATGTTTATACAGATAGCGGTGTAGATATTTCCATGTTTATAAAGATAGCGGTGCAGTTATATCCCTGTTTATACAGATATTGATGTAGATATTTCCATGTTTGTACAGATAGCGGTGTAGATATTTCCGTGTTTATAGAGATAGCAGTGTAGATATTTCCATGTTTATACAGATGGCTGTGTAGATATTTCCATGTGTGTACAGATGGCGGTGTAGATATTCCCATATTTATAGAGATGGCGCTGTAGATATTTCCATGTTTATACAGATGGCAGTGTAGATATTTCCATGTTTATACAGATATCGGTATAGGTATTTCCATGTTAACAGAGATAGCGGTGTAGCTATTTCCATCTTTGCACAGATTGCGGTGTAGGTATTGCGAAATTTAAACAGATAGCATTGTAGATATTTCCAAGTTTACACGGATAGCTGTGTAGATATTTCCATGTTTACAGAGATAGCATTGTAGATATTTCCGTGTTTATACAGATTGCGGTGTAGTTATTTCCATGTTGATACAGATAGCGGTGTAGATATTTCCATGTCTATAGAGATAGCGGTGTCGGTATTTCCATATTTATACAGATTGCGGTGAAGATATTTCCATCTTTATACAGATGGCAGTGTAGATATTTCCATGTTTATACAGATGGCAGTGAAGGTATTTCCATGTTTATACAGATAGTGGTGTAGATATTTCTATGTTTATACAGATGGCGGTGTAGATACATTCATGTTTCTGAAGATGGCGGTGTAGATATTTTCATGTCTATAGAGATGGCGGTGTAGATATTTCCATGTTTCTACAGATGTCTGTGTAGATATTTCCATGTTTATGCAGATAGCGGTGTAGATATTTCCATGTTTATAGAGATGGCCGTCTAGTTATTTCTAAGTTTATAGAGATAGCGGTGTAAATATTTCCATATTGATAGAGATGGTGGTGTAAGTATTTTCACGTTTATAGAGATCGCGGTGTAGATATTTCCATTTTTATAGAGATGGCAGTGTATATATTTTCATGTTTATGCAGATAGCGGTGTAGATATTTCCATGTTCGTAGAGATGGCGGTATAGTTATTTCTAAGTTTATAGAGATAGCGGTGTAAATATCTCCATGTTTATAGAGATCGTGGTGTAAGTATTTTCATGTTTTTAGAGATAGCGGTGTAGATATTTCCATGTTTTTACAGATAGCGGTGTTGGTGTTTCCACGTTTATACAGATGGCGGTGTAGATATTTCCATGTTTATACAGCTCGCCGTGTAGATATCTCCATCTTTATACAGATGGCAGTGTAGATATTTCCATGTTTATACAGATAGCGGTGTAGATATTTCCATGTCTGTAGAGATAGCGGTGTAGTTATTTCCATATTTATACAGATTGCGGTGTAGATATTTCCATCTTTATACAGATGGCGGTGTAGATATTTCCATGTTTATACAGATGGCAGTGAAGATATTTCCATATATATACAGATAGTGGTGTAGATATTTCCATGTTTATACAGATGTCGGTGTAGATACATCCATGTTTCTGAAGATGGCGGTGTAGATATTTTCATGTTTATAGAGATGGAGGTGTAGATATTTCCATCTATAAAGAGATAGCAGTGTAGATATTTTCATGTTTATAGAGAAAGCGGTGTAGGTATTTCCGTGTTTATACAGATGGCAGTGTAGATATTTCCATGTTTATACAGATATCGTTGTAGATATTTCCATGTTTACAGAGATAGCGGTGTAGGTATTTCCATCGTTGCACAGATTGCGGTGTAGCTATTGCCAAATTTGCACAGATAGCGGGGTAGATATTTCCAAGTTTATACATAGAGCTGTGTATATATTTCCATGTTTACAGAGATAGCATTGTAGATATATCCATGTTTATACAGATTGCGGTGTAGATAATTCCATGTTTGTACAGGTAGCGGTGTAGAAATTCCCATGTTTATACAGATCGCTTTGAAGACATTTCCATCTTTCTACAGATGTCAGTGTAGATATTTCCACGTTTATACAGATGGCAGTGTAGATATATCCATGTTTATACCGTTGTCTGTGTAGATATTTCCATGTTTATGCAGATGGCGGTGTAGATATTTCTAAGTTTATAGAGATGGCGGTGTAGTTTTTTCTATGTTTATAGAGATAGCGGTGTAAATATCTCCATGTTTATAGAGGTGGTGGTGTAAGTATTTTCATGTTTATAGAGATAGCGGTGTAGATATTTCCATGTTTATACAGATAGCGGTGTTGGTATTTCCATGTTTATACAGTTCGCGGTGTAGATATTTCCATCTTTATACAGATGGCAGTGTAGATATTTCCATGTTTATACAGATAGTGGTGTAGATATTTACATGTCTATAGAGGTAGTGGTGTAGGTATTTCCATATTTATACAGATTGCGGTGTAGATATTTCCATCTTTATACAGATGGCGGTGTAGATATTTCCAAGTTTATACACATGGCAGTGAAGATATTTCCATGTTTATACAGATAGTGGTGTAGATATTTCCATGTTTCTACAGATGGCGGTGTAGATACGTCCATGTTTCTGAAGATGGCGGTGTAGATATTTTCATGTTGATAGAGATGGCGTTGTAGATATTTCCATGTTTATACAGATGTCTGTGTACATATTTCCATGTTTATGCAGATAGCGGTGTAGATATTTCCATGTTCGTAGAGATGGCGGTATAGTTATTTCTAAGTTTATAGAGATAGCGGTGTAAATATCTCCATGTTTATAGAGATCGTGGTGTATTTTCATGTTTATAGAGATAGCGGTGTAGATATTTCCATGTTTATACAGATAGCGGTGTTGGTATTTCCATGTTTATACAGATAGTGATGTAGATATTTCCATGTTTCTACAGCTCGCGGTGTAGATATTTCCATCTTTATACAGATGGCAGTGTAGATATTTCCATGTTAATACAGATAGCGGTGTAGATATTTCCATGTCTATAGAGATAGCGGTGTAAGTATTTCCATATTTATACAGATTGCGGTGTAGATATTTCCATCTTTATACAGATGGCGGTGTAGATATGTCCATGTTTATACAGATAGAAATGAAGATATTTCCATGTTTATACTGATAGTGGTGTAGATATTTCCAAGTTTATACAGATGGCAGTGTAGATACATCCATTTTTCTGAAGATGGCGGTGTATATATTTTCATGTTTATAGAGATGGCGGTGTAGATATTTCCATGAATGTAGAGATTGCAGTGTAGATATTTCCATGTTTATACAGAAAGCGGTGTAGGTATTTACATGTTTATAGAGATAGCGGTGTAGATATTTCCATATTTATACAGATAGCGTTATAGGTATTTCCATGTTTATACAGATTGCGGTGTGGATATTTCCATGTTTATACAGATGGCGGTGTAGATATTTCCTTGTTTATACAGACAGCGGTGCAGATATTTCCATGTTTATACAGGTAGCGGTGTAGATATATCCATGTTTACAGAGATAGCGGTGTAGATATTTCCATCTTTGCACAGATTGCTGTGTAGATATTTTCATTTTTACACAGATAGCTGTGTAGATATTTCCAAGTTTACACAGATAGCTGTTTAGATATTTCCATGTTTACACAGATAGCGTTGTAGATATTTCCATGTTTATACAGATAGCGGTGTAGATATTTCCATGTTTATACAGATAGCGGTGTAGATATTTCCATGTTTATACAGATAGCGGTGGAGGTATATCCCTGTTTATACAGATATTGATGTAGATATTTCCATATTTGTACAGATAGCGGTGTAGATATTTCCTTGTTTATAGAGATAGCAGTGTAGATATTTCCATGTTTATACAGATGGCTTTGTAGATATTTCCATGTGTGTACAGATGGCGGTGTAGATATTTCCAGGTTTATACAGATGGCGCTGTAGATATTTCCATGTTTATACAGATGGCAGTGTAGATATTTCCATGTTTATACAGATATCGGTGTAGGTATTTCCATGTTTACAGAGATAGCGGTGTAGCTATTTCCATCTTTGCACAGATTGCGGTGTAGGTATTGCCAAATTTACACAGATAACGGTGTTCTTATTTCCATGTTTATACGGATTGAGGTGTAGATATTTCCATGTTTATACAGCTCGCAGTGTAGATATTTCCATCTTTATACAGATGGCAGTGTAGATCTTTCCATGTTTATACAGATAGCTGTGTAGATATTTCCATGTCTATAGAGATAGCGGTGTCGGTATTTCCATATTTATACAGATTGTGGTGAAGATATTTCCATGTTTATACAGATGGCGGTGTAGATATTTCCATGTTTATAGAGATGGCAGTGAAGTTATTTCCATGTTTATAGAGATAGCGGTGCAGATAATTCCATGTTTACAGAGATGGCGGTGTAGGTATTTCCATGTTTATAGAGATAGTGGTGTACATATTTCCATGTTTATACAGATAGCGGTGTAGATATTTCCATTTTTATACAGATAGTGGTGTTGCTAATTCCATGTTGATACAGATGGACGTGTACATATTTCCATGTTTATACAGATGTCTGTGAAGATATTTCCATGTTTTTACAGATGGTGGTGTAGATATTTCCATGTTTATAGATATTGCTGTGTAGTTATTTGTATGTTTATACAAATGGCAGTGTAGATATTTCCATGTATATACAGATAGTGTTGTAAATATTTCCATGTTTATACAGATGGCTGTGTAGGTATTTCCATGTTTATACAGATGGTGTTTTAGATATTTCCATGTTTGAAGAGATAGCCATGTAGATATTTCTATGTTTATACAGATAGCGGTGTAGACATTTCCATGTTTACAGAGATAGCAGTGTATACAAATCCATATTTATACATATAGCGGTGTATATATTTCCATGTTTATACAGGTAGCGGTGGAGATATTTCCATGTTTATACAGATAGCGGTGTAGATATTTCCATGTTTATACAGATGGCGGTGTAGGTATTTCCATGTTTATAGAGATAGCGGTGTAGATATTTCCATGTTTATACAGATGGCAGTGTACATATTTCCATGTATATACAGATGGCATTGTAGATATTTCCATGTTTATACAGATGGAGGTGTAGATATTTCCATGTTTATGCAGATGACAGTGTAGACATTTCTATGTTTTTACAGATGGCGGTGTAGATATTTCCATGTTTATACAGGGAGCGGTGTAGTTATTTCCGTGTTTACACCGATGGCCATGTAAATTTACCTTGTTTATACAGATAGTGGTGTAGATATTTCCATGTTTATACAGATGACTTTGCAGGTATTTCCATGTTTATACAGATGGCGGTGTAGATATTTCCATGTTTATAGAGATAGCCATGGAGATATTTCCATGTTTATAAAGATAGCGGTGTAGACATTTCCACGTTCAAAGAGATAGCGGTGTATATATTTCCATATTTATACAGATAGCTGTGTATATATTTCCATGTTTATACAGGTAGAGGTGTAGATATTTCCATGTTTATGCAGATCTCGGTGAAGATATTTCCATCTTTCTCCAGATGGCAGTGTAGATATTTTTATGTTTATAGAGATGGCGGTGTAGATAATTCCATATTTATACAGAAGGCGGTGTAGTTACTTCCATGTTTATGTTTATGGCGGTGTAGATATTTTCATGTTTATAGAGATGGCAGTGTACATATTTCTAAGTTTATAGACATAGCGGTGTAGATAATTCCAGGTTTATAGAGATGGCGGTGTAGGTATTTCCATGTTCATAGAGATAGTGGTGTAGGTATTTCCATGTTTATACAGATAGTGGTGTAAATATTTCCATTTTTATACAGATAGTGGTGTTGCTAATCCGATGTTTATACAGATAGCGGTGTAGATATTTCCATGTTTATACAGCTCGTGGTGTAGATATTTCCGTCTTTATACAGATGGCGGTGTAGATATTTCCATATTTATAGAGATAGCCTTGTAGATATTTCCATGATTATACAGATAGCGGTGTAGATATTTCCATTTTTATACAGATAGCGGTGCATATAATTCCATGCTTATAGAGATAGCTTTGTAGATATTTCCATCTTTGCACAGATTGCGGTGTAGATATTTCCATCTTTACAGAGATATCGGTGTAGATATTGCCATGTTTACACAGATAGCTGTTTAGATATTTCCATGTTTACACTGATAGCGTTGTAGATATTTCCAGGTTTATACAGATAGCTGTAAAGGTATTTCCATGTTTTTACAGATACTGGTGGAGATATTTCCAAGTTTATACAGATGGAGGTATAGACATTTACATGTTAATACAGATGACTGAGTAGAAATTTTCATGTTTTTACAGATGGCGGTGTAGATATTTCCATGTTTATACAGTTCGCGGTGTGGCTATTTCCATGTTTATACAGATAGCATTGTAGATATTTCGATGTTTATAGAGATTGCTCTGTAGATATTTCCATGTTTATACAGATGGCAGTGTAGATATTTCCATGTTTATACAGATATTGGTATAGATATTTCCATGTTTATACAGATAGCTGTGTAGGTATTTCCCTGTTTATACAGATGGCGTTGTTGGTATTTCCATGTTTATAGAGATAGCCATGTAGATATTTCCATGTTTATACAGATAGATGTGTAGACATTTACATGTTTATAGAGATAGCGGTGTAGATATTTCCATATTTATACAGACAGCAGTGTAGATATTTCCATGTTTATAGAGATCGTGGTATAGATATTTCCATATTTATACAGATAGCAGTGTAGATATTTCCATGTTTATACAGACAGCAGTTTAGATATTTCCATGTTTACAGAGAGAACGGTGTAGATATTTCCATATTTGCACAGATTGCGCTGTAGTTATTTCCATCTTTACACAGATAGCTGTGTACATATTTCCATGTTTACACAGATAGCGGTGTATTTATTTCCGTGTTAACACAGTTAGTGTTGTAGATATTTCCATGTTTATACAGATAGCGGTGTAGGTATTTCCATGTTTATACAGATCGTGGTGTAGATACTTCCATGTTTATACAGACAGCATTCTAGATATTTTCATGTTTATAGAGATAGCAGTGTAGATATTTCCATGTTTACAGAGATAGCGGTGTAGATATTTCCATCTTTGCACAGATTGCAATGTAGATATTTCTATCTTTACACAGAGAGCGGTGTACATATTTCCATGTTTACACAGATAGCGGTGTAGATATTTCCATGTTTACACAGATAGGGTTGTAGATATTTCCATGTTTATACAGATAGCAGAGTAGATATTTCTATGTTTATAACGATAGCAGTGTAGAAGTTTCCATTTTTATACAGATAGCGGTGCAGATATTTCCATGTTTATACAAATGTCAGTGTATATATTTCCATATTTATAGAGATAGCGGTGTAGATATTTCTGTGTTCATGCAGACGGCAGTGTACATATTTTCTTGTGTATACAGATGGCAGTGAAGATATTTCCATGTTTATACAGATGGAGGTGTAGTTATTTCCATGTTTATACAGATGACATTGTAGATATTTCCATGTTTTTACAGATAGCGGTGTAGATATTTCCATGTTTATACAGATGGCAGGGTTGATATTTCCATGTTTGTGCAGATAATGTTGTAGATATTTCCATGTTTTTACAGATAGCGGTGTAAAATATTTCCATGTTTATTCAGATGACGGTGTAGATACTTCCATTATTATAGTGGTAGCGGTGTAATTTCCATGTTTATACAGATAGCGGTGTAGATATTTCCATGATTTACAAATGGCGGTGTAGATATTTCCATGTTTACGCAGATAGCGGTGTGGCTATTTCCAAGTTTATACAGATCATGGTGTAGATATTTCCATATTTATACAGATAACGGTGTAGATATTTCCATGTTTATAGAGATAACGGTGTAGATATTTCCATATTTGCACAGATAGCGGTGTAGATATTTCCATCTTTACACAGATAGCAGTGTACATATTTCCATGTTTCCACAGATAGCGGTGTAGATATTTCCATGATAACACAGATAGTTTTCTAGATATTTCCATGTTTATATAGATTGCGGTATAGATATTTCCATGTTTATAAAGATTGCGGTGCAGATATTTCCATGTTTATACAGATAGCGGTGGAGATATTTCCATGTTTATACAGACAGCGATGTAGACATTTCCATTTTTATACAGATAGCGGTGGATATATTTCCATTTTTATACAGATGGCGGTGTAGATATTTCCATATTTATAGAGATAGCCTTGTAGATATTTCCATGATTATACACATAGCGGTGTAGATATTTCCATGTTTATACAGAGAGCGATGCATATAATTCCATGTTAATAGAGATAGCGTTGTAGATATTTTCATCTTTGCACAGATTGCGGTGTAGATATTTCCATCTTTACAGAGATAGCGGTGTAGATATTGCCATGTTTACACAGATAGCTGTTTAGATATTTCCATGTTTTCACAGATAGCGTTGTAGATATTTCCAGGTTTATACAGATAGCGGTGTAGATATTTCCATCTTTATGCAGATAGCGGTGTAGATGTTTCCATGTCTATTCAGATAGCGGTGAAGGTATTTCCATGTTTATACAGATCGTGGTGTAGATATTTCCATGTTTATACAGATAGCAGTGTAGATATTTCCATGTTTATACAGATAGTGTTGAAGATATTTCCATGTTTATACAGATAGCGTTGTAGATATTTCCATGTTTATGAAGATAGCCATGTAGATATTTCCATGTTTACACAGATAGCGGTGGAGATATTTCCGTGTTTTTACATATAGTGTTGCAGATATTTCCATGTTTATACAGATACCTGTGTACATATTTGCATGTTTACACAGATAGCGGTGTATTTATTTCCGTGTTAACACAGATAGTTTTGTAGATATTTCCATTTTTATACAGATAGCGGTGTAGATATTTCCATGTTTATTCAGATCATGGTGTAGATATTTCCATGTTTATGCAGATAGCGGTGTAAAATATTTCCATGTTTATTCAGATGGCGGTGTAGATTCTTCCATTTTTATACTGATAGCGGTGTAATTTCCATGTTTATACCGATAGCGGTGTAGATGTTTCCATGTTTTTACAGATGGCGGTGTAGATATTTCCATGTTTATGCAAATAGCGGTGTGGCTATTTCCATGTTTATAGAGATCGTGGTGTAGATATTTCCATATTTCTACAGATAAAGGTGTAGATATTTCCATGTTTCCACAGATAGCGGTGTAGATATTTCCATGTTAACACAGATAGTTTTGTAGATATTTCCATGTTTATACAAATTGCGGTATAGATATATCCATGTTTACAAAGATTGCGGTGCAGATATTTCAATGTTTATACAGATAGCGGTGGAGATATTTCCATGTTTACACAGATAGCGATGTAGATATTTCCATGTTTATACAGATAGCGGTGGATATATTTCCATGTTTATACAGATGGTGGTGTAGATATTTCCATGTTTATAGAGATAGCCATGTAGATATTTCCATGTTTATACAGATAGAGGTGTACATATTTCCATGTTTATAAAAATAGCGGTGTAGATACTTCCATGTTTATAGATATAGTGGTGTAGACATTTCGATGTTTATACAGATAGCGGTGCAGATATTTCCAGGTTTATACAGATAGCGGTGTAGATATTTCCATGTTTATACAGATAGTGGGGTAGATATTTCCATGTTTATACAGATAGCGGTGTACATATTTCCATGATTATGCAGATAGCGGTGGAGATGTTTCCATGTTTATTCAGATAGCGATGGAGATATTTCCATGTTTATATATATGGCGGTGTAGATATTTCCAAGTTTATACAAATCGAGGTGTATATATTTCGATGTTTATTCAGATAGCGGTGTAGATATTACCATGTTTATACCGTTAGCGGTATAGGTATGTCCATGTTTATAGAGATTGCGGTGTAGATAATTCCATGTTTATACAGATGGCGGTGTAGACATTTCGATGTGTATACAGATGTCAGTGTAGATATTTCCATGTGTATTCAGGTGGAGGTGTAAATATTTCCATGTTTATACAGATGACTGTGAAGATATTTCCATGTTTTTACAGATGGTGGTGTAGATATTTCCATGTTTATAGATATTGCTGTGTAGATATTTGCAAGTTTATACAGATGGCAGTGTAGATATTTCCATGTTTATACAGATAGTGTTGTAGATATTTCCATTTTTATACAGATGGCTGTGTAGGTATTTCCATGTTTATACAGATGGTGGTGTAGATATTTCCATGTTTGTAGAGATAGCCATGTAGATATTTCTATGTTTATACAGATAGCGGTGTAGACATTTCCATGTTTATAGAGATAGTAGTGTATATATTTCCATATTTATACAGATAGCGGTGTATATATTTCCATGTTTATACAGATAGCGGTGGAGATATTTCCATGTTTATACATATAGCGGTGTAGATATTTCCATGTTTACACAGATGGTGGTGTAGATATTTCCAAGTTTACACAGATAGCTGTGTAGATATTTCCATGTTTACACAGATAGCATTGTATATATTTCCAAGTTTATACAGATCGTGGTGTAGATATTTCCATGTTTATACAGATAGCGGTGTAGATATTTCCAAGTTTATACAGATAGCGGTTGAGATATTTCCCTGTTTATACAGATAGCGATGTAGATATTTCCATGTTTATACAGATAGCGGTGTAGCTATTTCCATGTTTATAGAGATAGCGGTGTAGATATTTCCATGTTTATACAGATGGCTGTGTAGATATTTCCATGTGTGTACAGATGGCAGTGTAGATATTTCCATGATTATACAGATGGCGCTGTAGATATTTCCATGTTTATACAGATAGAGCTGTAGATATTTCCATGTTTATAGAGATAGCGGTGTTGGTAATTCCTTGTTTATACAGATAGCAGTGTCCAAATTTCCATGTTTCCACAGATGGCAGTGTAGATTGTTCCATGTTTATGGAGATGGCTGTGTAGATATTTTCATGTTTATAGAGATGGCGGTGTAGATATTTCCATGTTGATACAGATTGCGGTGTAGATATTTCCATGTTTATAGAGATTGCGGTGTAGATGTTTCCATGTTTATACAGATAGCGGTGGAGATATTTCCATGTTTATACAGATCGTGGTGCAGATATTTCCATGTTTATGGAGATAGCGGTGAAGATATTTCCATATTTATACAGATAGCGGTGTAGATATTTCCATGTTTATTCAGATGGTGTTGTAGGTATTTCCATGTTTCTTCAGATGGTGGTGTAGATATTTCTATGTTTATACTGATAGTGGTGTAGATATTTCCACGTTTATACAGATAGTGGTGTAGATATTTCCATGTTTATACAGATAGCGGTTTAGATATCTCCAAGTTTACAGAGATAGCGGTGTAGACATTTCCATATTTGCACAGATTGCGGTGTAGATATTTCCATCTTTACAAAGATAGCGGTGTACATATTTCCATGTTTACACAGATATCTGTGTAGATATTTCCATGTTTACACATATAGTGTTGCAGATATTTCCATGTTTATACAGATAGTGTTGAAGACATTTCCATGTTTATACAGATAGCGATGGAGATCTTTCCATGTTTATACAGATGTCCGTGGAGATATTTCCATCTTTATACAGATGGCGGTGTAGATATTTCCAAGGTTATACAGATAGCAGTGTAGATGTTTCCATGTTTATACAGATAGCGGTGTAGATATTTGCATGTTTATACAGGTAGAGGTGTAGATATTTCCATGTTTATACACATCGAGGTGTAGATATTTCCATGTGTATGCAGATGGCAGTGTAGATATTTCCATGTATATAGAGATGGTGCTGTAGATATTTTTATGTTTATAGAGATACCGGTTTAGATAATTCCATGTTTATAGATATGGTGGTGTAGGTATTTCCATGTTTATAAAAATATTGGTGTAGACATTTCCATGTTTATTCAGATCGCGATGTAGATATTTCTATGTTTATACAGATAGTGGTGTTGATATTTCCATGTTTATACACATAGCTGTGTAGACATTTCCATGTTTATTCAGCTCGCGGTGTAAATATTTCCATGTTTATACAGATGTCATTGTAGGTTATTCCATGTTTATGCAGAGAGCGGTGTAGATATTTCCATGCTTATAGAGAGAGCAGTGTAGATATTTCCAGTTTTATACAGATCGTGGTGTATATGTTTCCATGTTTATACAGATAGCGGTGTAGATAATTCCATGTTTATAGAGATGGTGTTGTAGGTATTTCCATGTTTAATCAGATAGCGGTGTACATATTTCCATGCTTATAGAGATAGTGGTTTTGATATTTCCATGTTTATACACATAGCGGTGTAGACATTTCCATGTTTTTTCAGCTCGCGGTGCAGGTGTTTCCATGTTTATACAGATGGCAGTGTAGGAATTTCCATGTTCATGCAGATAGTGGCGTAGTTATTTCCATGTTTATACAGATAGCAGTTTAGATCTTTCCATGTTTATAGAGATAGCGGTGTAGGTATTTCCATGTGTATTCACATAGCGTTGCAGATGGTTCCAAGTTTATACTGATGGCTGTGTAGGTATTTCCATGTGTATACACATGGCAGTGTAGATATTTCCATGTCTGTAGAGATGGTGGTGTAGATATTTCCATGTATATACAGATGACTGTGTAGATATTTCCATGTTTATACAGATAGCGCTGTAGATATTTCCAAGTTTACACAGATAGCTGTGTAGATATTTCCATGTTTATAGACATAACGGTGTAGATATTTCCATATTTATACAGATACCGGTGCAGATATTTCCATGTTTATAGAGACAGCGGTGTAAATATTTCCATGTTTGCACAGATTGCGGTGCAGATATTTCCATCTTTGCAAAAATAGCGGTGTAGATATTTCCATGTTTACACAGATAGCTGTGTAGACATTTCCATGTTTACACAGATAGCGTTGTAGATATTTCCATGTTTATACTTTAGCGGTGTAGATAGTTCCATGACTATACAGATAGCTGTGTAGATGTCACCATGTTTATAAAGATGATTGTGTAGCTATTTCCATGTTTATACAGATTGCGGAGTAGATATTTCCATGTTTTTACAGATGGCTGTGTAGATACTTCCATGTATATACAGATAGCGGTGTGGATATTTCCATGTTTATACAGACAGTGGTGTAGATATTACCATGTTTACACAGATAGCGGTTTAGATATTTCCATCTTTGCATAGATTGTGGTGTAGATATTTCAATCATTACAAAGATAGCGGTGTAGATATTTCCATGTTTACACAGATTGCGGTGTAGGTATTTCCATGTTTGCACAGATAGTGGTGTAGATATTTCCATGTTTATACAGATAACTGTGTAGGTATTTCCATGTTAATACAGAAGACAGTGTAGATATTTCTATGTTTATATAGATGGTGGTGCAGATATTTTCATGTTTATACAGATGGTGGTGTAGATAATTCCATTTTTATACAGATCGTGGTGTATAAGTTTCCATGTTTATACAGATAGTGGCGTTGATATTAAGTAGATATTTGCGTTTTTATAGATATAGCATTGTAGATATTTCCATGTTTATAGAGACAGCGGTGTAGATATTTCCATGTTTATACAGATAGCGGTGCAGATGATTCCATGTTTATACAGATAGCGGTGGAGATATTTACATGTTTATACAGATCGTGGTGTCGATATTTCCATGTTTATTGAGATAGCGGTGTAGATATTTCCATATTTATACAGATAGCGGTGTAGATATTTCCATGTTTATTCAGATGGCGGAGTAGATATTTCCATGTTTATACAGATGGTGTAGATATTTCCATGTTTATACTGACAGTGGTGTAGATATTTGTATGTTTATACAGATAGTGGTGTAGATATTTCCATGTTTATACAGATAGCGGTGTAGATAACTCCATGTTTACAGAGATGGCGGTGTAGATAATTCCATATTTGCACAGATTGCGGTGTAGATATTTCCATCTTTACACAGATAGCGGTGTACATGTTTCCATGTTTACACAGATAGCTGTGTAGATATTTCCATGTTTACACAGATATTGTTGTAGGTATTTCCATGTTTATACAGATAGCGTTGTAGATATTTCCATGTTTATAGAGATAGCGGTGGAGACCTTTCCATGTTTATACAGATGGCCATGGAGATATTTCCCTGTTTATACAGATGGCGGTGTAGTTATTTCGACGTTTATACAGATAGCGGTGTAGGTATTTCCATGTTTATACAGATGGCAGTGTAGATATTTGTATGTTTATACAGGTGGCGGTACAGATATCTTCATGTTTATACAGATGGCGGTGTAGATATATCCATGTTTATGCAGATGGCGGTGTAGATATTTCCATGTTTTTGGAGATGGCGGTGTAGATATTTCTGTGTTTATAGAGATAGCGGTGTAGATATTTCCATGTGTATAAACATGGCAGTGTACCTATTTCCATGTTTATAGAAATAGCGGTGCAGTAATTTCCATGTTTATACAGATAGTGGTGTAGTTATTTCCACGTTTATAGAGATAGTGGTGTTGCTATGTCCATGTTTATTCGGATATCGGTGTAGATATTTCCATGTTTATACAGATCGCGGTGTAGATATTTCCATCTTTATACAGATGGAAGTGTAGTTATTTACATGTTTATGCAGATAGCCGTGTAGATATTTCCATGTTTATACAGGTGGAGGTGTAGGTATTTCCATGTTTATACAGATGACTGTGTAGATATTTCCATGTTTTCACAGATGGTGGTGTAGATATTTCCATGTTTATACAGAGAGCAGTGCAGATATTTACATCTTTATTGAGATAGCGGTGTAGATATTTCCATTTTTGCACAGATTGTGGTGAAGGTATTTCCATCTTTACATTGGATAGCGGTGTAGATATTTCCATGTTTACACAGATAGCTGTCTGGATATTTCCATGTTTACACTGATAGCTTTGTAGATATTTCCATGTTTATACAGAAAGCAGTGTAGATATTTCCATTTTTATATAGATCGCGGTGCAGATATTTCCATGTTTATACGGATAGCGGTGGAGATATTTCCATGTTTATACAGATAGCGGTGGAGATATTTCCATGTTTATAGAGATGGCGGTGTAGATATTTCCATGTTTATACAGATGGCGGTGTTGATATTTCCATGTTTTCACAGATGGCGGTGTAGATATTTCCATGTTTATACAGATGACGGTGCAGTTATTTCCATGTTTATACAGAAGGCAGTTTAGATATTTCCATATTTATAGACTTAGCCGTGTAGATATTTCCATGTTTATACACATAGCGGTGTAGACATTTCCATGTTTATAGAGAGAGCGGTGTAGATATTTCCATATTTATACAGATCGCGGTGTAGATATTTCCATGTTTACACAGATAGCTGTGTAGATATTTCCATGTTTATACAGATGGCTGTGTAGATATTTCTATGTTTATAGAGATACCGGTGTAGATAATTCCATGTTTATAGAGATGGCGGTGTAGGTATTTCAATGTTTATAGACATAATGGTGTAGATATTTCCATTTTTATACAGATAGCGGTGTAGAGATTTCCATGTTTATACAGCTCGTGGTGTAGATATTTCCATCTTTATGCAGATGGCAGTGTAGATACATCCATGTTTATGCAGATAGCGGTGTGGCTATTTCTACGTTTATACAGATAGCAGTGTAGATATTTCCATGTTATACAGATGTCTTTGTAGATAATTCCATGTTCATACAGATGGCAGTGTAGATATTTCCATGTTTATACAGATAGTGGTGTAGATATTTCCATATTCATACAGATGGCTGTGTAGGTATTTCCATGTTTATACACATGGCGGCGTAGATATTTCCATGTTTATAGAAATGGCCAGGTAGATATTTGCATGGTTTTACAGATAGCGGTGAAGACATTTTCATGTTTATAGAGATAGCGGTGTAGATATTTCCATGTTCATAAAGATGGCGGTGTAGGTATTTCCATGTTTATAGAGATAGCGGTATAGATATTTCCATATTTATACAGA
Source organism: Pan troglodytes (assembly GCF_028858775.2). Classification (NCBI taxonomy): domain Eukaryota; kingdom Metazoa; phylum Chordata; class Mammalia; order Primates; family Hominidae; genus Pan; species Pan troglodytes. The sequence continues at coordinate 1,235,492 of NC_072405.2, read as the reverse complement.
TAGCGGTGTAGATATTTCCACATTTATAGAGATACTGGTCTTGGTATGTCCATGTATATACAGATAGCGTTGTAGATATTTCCATGTTTATACAGCTCGCGGTGTAGGTATTTCCATCTTTATAGAGATGTCAGTGTAGGTATTTCCATGTTTATGCAGATAGCAGTGTAGATATTTCCATGTTTATGCAGATAGCGGTATAGGTTTTCCATGTTTATGGAGATAGCGGTGTAGATATTTCCATGTTTATACAGATGACTGTGTAGTCTTTTCCATGTGTATTCAGATGGCAGTGCAGATATTTCCATGTTTATACAGATGTAGGTGTAGATATTTCCATGTTTATACAGATATCGGTGTCGATATTTCCATGTTTATAGGGATAGCGTTGTAGACAATTCCATGTTTATACAGATGGCGGTGTAGGTATTTCCATGTTTATAGAGATAGCGGGGTAGATATTTCCATGTTTATACAAGTAGCGGTGTAGGTATTTCCAAGTTTATACAGATCGCGGTGTAGACATTTCCATATTTCCACAGATGGCAGTGTAGATATTTCTATGTTTATACAGAAGGCGGCATACATATTTCCATGTTTATACAGATGGCGGTGTAGATATTTCCATGTATATGCCGATGGCTGTGTAGATATTTCCATGTTTATAGGAATGGCGGTGTAGATATTTCCATGTATTTAGAGATGGCGGTGTAGGTATTTGTTTATAGAGATATTGGTGTAGATAATTCCATGTTTATAGAGATGGCCTTGCAGGTATTTCCATGTTTATAGAGATAGTGGTGTAGTTATTTCCATGTTTATACAGATAGCGGTATAAATATTTCCATGTTGATACAGATAGCAGTGTTGGTATTTCCATGTTTATACAGATAGCGGTGTAGATATTTCCTTGTTTATACTGCTTGCAGTGTAGATATTTCCATCTTTATACAGATAGCAGAGTAGATATGTCCATGTTTATACAGATAGCGGTTTAGATATTTCCATTTTACACAGATGGTGGGGTAGATATTTCCATGTTTATGCAGATGGCTGTGTAGATATTTCCATGTTTATACAGATGGCGGCATAGATATTTCCATGTTTATAGAGATAGCGTTGTATATATTTCCATATTTATAGAGATAGCAGTGTAGATATTTCCATGTTTATACAGACAGCGGTGTATTTATTTCCATGTTTATACAGAGAGACTTGTAGATATTTCCATGTTAATACAGATCGTGGTGTTGATATTTCCACGTTTATACAGATAGTGGTGTTGGTATTTCCCTGTTTATACAGATAGCAGTGTAGATATTTCCATGTTTATACATCTCGGGGTGCAGATGTTTCCATGTTTATACAGACGGCAGTGTAGAGATTTCCATGTTTACACAGATGGTGGTGTAGATAGTTCCATGTTTATGGAGATGGCGGTGTAGATATTTTCATGTTTATAGAGATGGCGGTGTAGATATTTCCATGTTTATAGAGATTGCGGTGTAGATATTTCCATGTTTATAGAGATTGCAGTGTAGGTATTTCCATGTGTATAGAGATAGCGGTGCAGATGTTTCCATGTTTATACTGATGGCTCTGTAGACATTTCCATGTGTATACAGACGACAGTGTAGATATTTCCATCTTTATAGAGATGGTGGTGTAGATATTTCCATGTATATACAGATGGCTGTGTAGATATTTCCATGTTTACAGATGTCAGTGTAGATATTTCCATGTTTATAGAGATGGTGGTGTAGATATTTCCATGTATATACAGTTGACTGTGTAGATATTTCCATTTTTATACAGATAGCGGTGTAGATATTTCCATATATAAACAGATAGCGGTGGCGATATTTCCATGTTTATACAGAGAGCGATGTAGATATTTCCATGTTTATACAGATTGCTTTGTAGGTATTTCCATGTTTATAGAGGTAGCGGTGTAGATATTTCCATGTTTATACAGTAGGCTGTGTAGATATTTCCATGTGTATACATGGCAGTGTAGATATTTCCATGTTTATGCAGATGGAGGTGTAGATATTTCCATGTTTATAGAGATAGCGGTGGAGATATTTCCATGTTTATACAGATGGATGTGTAGATATTTCCATGTGTATACACATGGCAGTGTAGTTATTTCAATGTTTATAGAGATGGTGGTGTAGATATTTCCATGTTTATACACATGACTTTGTAGATATTTGTTTGTTTATACAGATGGCAGTGTAGATATTTCCATGTTTATAGAGATAACGGTGAAGAATTTCAATGTTTATAGAGATAGCAATGTAGATATTTCCATGGATATGCAGATGGCGGTGTAGATATTTCCATGTATATACAGATGGCTGTGTAGATACTTCCATGTTTATACAGATGGCGGTGTAGATATTTCCATCTTTATACAGATAATTTTGTAATTATTTCCATGTTTATACAGATGGCGGTGTGCATATTTCCATCTTTACAGAGATAGCGGTGTAGGTATTTCCATGTTTATCGAGATAGCGGTGTAGATATTTCCATGTTTACACAGATGGCTGTGTAGATATTTCCATGGGAATACAGATCGCATTGTAGATATTTCCATGTTTATAGAGATGGTGTTGTAGATATATCCATGTTTATACAGATGACTGGGTAGATAATTCCATATTTTTAAAGATGGCAGTGTAGATATTTCAATGTTTACAGAGATAGCGCTGTAGATACTTCCATGTTCATACAGATGGTGCTGTAGATATTTCCATGTTTAGACAGATGGCAGTGTACATATTTCCATGTTTATACAGATAGAGGAGTAGATATTTCCTTGTTTACAGAGATAGCGGAGTAAATATTTCCATCTTTGCACAGATTGCGGTGTAAATATTGCCAACCTTACACAGATAGCGGTGTAGATATTTCTAAGTTTACGCAGACAGCTGTGTAGATGTTTCCATGTTTACAGAGATAGCATTGTAGATATTTCCATGTTTATACAGATAGCGGTGTACTTATTTACATGTTGATACAGATAGCGGTGTAGATATTTCGAGGTTTATAGAGATAGCGGTGACGGTATTTCCACGTTTATATAGATAGCGATGTAAATATTTCCACGTTTACACAGATAGCGTTGAAGATATTTCCACATTTATACAGATAGAGGTTTAGATATTTCCACGTTTCGACAGACAGCTGTGTAGATATTTCCATGTTTACACAGATAGTGTTGTAAATATTTCCATGTTTACACAGATAGAGATGTATATACTTCCATGTTTACACAGATAGCGGTGTACATATTTCCAAGTTTACACAGATAGCTCTGTAGATATTTCCATGTTTACACAGATAGCGTTGTAGATATTTCATTGTTTATACAGATAGCGGTTTAGGGATTTCCAAGTTGATACAGATACAGGTGTAGGTATTTCCATGTTTATATAGATAGCGGTGGAGATATTTCCAAGTTTATACAGATAGCGGTGCAGTTATTTCTATGTTTATACAGATAACGATGTAGATATTTCCTTGTTTACACAGATAGCGGTATAGATATTTCCATGTTTATAGAGACAGCGGTGAAGATATTTCCATGTTCATACAGATGGCTGTGTAGATATTTCCATGTATATAGATATAGTGGTGCAGATATTTACATGTTTATAGAGATGCTGGTGTAGATATTTCCATGTTTATGCAGATGACTGGATACGTATTTGCATGTTTATACAGATGGCGGTGTAGATATTTCCATGTTTATAGAGATAACGGTGTAGATATTTCCTTGTTTATGAAGACAGTGGTTTAGAAATTTCCATGTTTATATTGAACGCTGTGTAGATATTTCCGTATTTATACAGATAGCGGTGTAGATATTTCCATGTTTATACAAATGGCGGTGTGGATATTTCCATGTTTATACAGATGGCGGTGTGGATATTTCCATGTTTATACAAATGGCGGTGTACATATTTCCTTGTTTACAAAGATAGCAGTGTACATATTTCCATGTTTACACAGATATCGGTGTAGATATTTCCACGTTTTTACAGAGAGCGGTGTTGATATTTCCAAGTTTTTCAGATAGTGGTGTAGATATTTCCATCATTATACAGATAGCGGTGCAGATATTTCCATGTTTACACAGATATCCGTAGAGATATTTCGATGTTTACACAGATAGATTTGCAGATAATTCCATGTTTAAAAAGATAGCGGATAAGATATTTCCATGTTTATACAGATAGCAGTGTCGGTATTTCCATGTTTATACAGATATCGGTGTAGATATTTCCATGTTTACACAGATGGTGGTGTAGATTTTCCCGTGTTTATACACATGGCGGAGTAGATACTTCCATCTTTATGGAGATGGCAGTGTAGATATTTTCATGTTTATAGATATAGTGGTGTAGATATTTCCATCTTTCTACAGATGTCTGTGTAGATATTTCCATGTTTATACAGATGGCGGTGTAGATATTTCCATATTTATACAGATGTCTGTGTAGATATTACCAGGTGTATACAGATGGTATTATAGGTATTTCCATGTTTATACAGATGGTGGTGTAGATATTTATATGTTTATTCAAATGACTGTGTAGATATTTCCATGGTTTTACAGATGGCAGTGTAGATATTTCGATGTTTATAGAGATGGCGCTGTAGATATTTCCATGTTTATACAGATAATGGTGGAGATATTTCCATGTTTATACAGATAGCAGTGGAGATATTTCCATGTTTACACAGATAGCGGTGCAGATATTTCTATGTTTATACAGATGCCTATGCAGATATTTCCATATTTATACAGAGGGCTGTGTAGATATTTCCATGATTATACAGATGGCAGTGTAGATATTTCCATGTTCCTCCACATGACTGTGTAGGTATTTCCATGTTTATGCAGATGGCTTTGTAGATATTTCTATGTTTATAGAGATAGTGGTGCAGATATTTCCATGTTTATACAGATAGCGGTGTAAATATTTCCATGTTGATACCGATCGTGGTGTAGATATTTCCATGTTTATACAGATACCGGTGTAGATATTTCCATGTTTATACAGACCGCAGTGTAGATATATCCATGTTTATACAGATAGCAGTGTAGATATTTCCATGTTTGTAAAGATGGCGGTGTTGATGTTTCCATCTATACACAGATTGCCGTGTAGGTATTTCCATGTGTATACAGATGGCATTGTACATATTTCCATGTTTATACAGATGGTGGTGTAGATATTTCCATGTTTACACAGATGACTGTATAGGTATTTCCATGTTTATACAGATGGAGGTGTAGATATTTCCATGTTTATAGAGATAGCGGTGTAGATATTTCCATATTTATACAGGTAACGGTGTAGAAATTCCATGTTTATGCAGATATCGGTGTAAATATTTCCATGTTTATACAGATCACAGTGTAGATATTTCCATGTTTATAGAGATAGCGGTGTATATATTTCCATGTTTATACAGATAGCGGTGTAGATATTTCCATGTTTATACAGACCGGGGTGTGGATATTTCCCTGTTTATACAGATAGCGGTGCAGATATTTCCAGGTTGGTACAGATGGCGGTGTTGATATTTCCATCTACACACAGATGACCGTGTAGATATTTCCATGTTTATACCGATGGCAGCGCAGATATTTCTATTTATATGTAGATGGTGGTGTAGATATTTCCATGTATATACAGATAGCATGTAGTTATTTCCATGTTTATATAGACAGCGGTGTAGATATTTCCATGTATGTACACATGGCTGTGTAGATATTTCCATGTTTATACAGATGGCGGTGTTGTTATTTCCATGTTTTTACAGATAACTTTGTTAGTATTTCCATGTTTATACAGATGGTGGTGCAGGTATTTCGATGTTTATAGAGATAGCAGTGGAGATATTTCCATGTTTATACAAATAGCGGTGTAGTTATTTCCATGTTTATATAGATAGCGGTGTAGATATTTCCATGTATATACACATGACTATGTAGATATTTCCATGTTTATACAGATGGCGGTGTAGATATTTCCATGTTTATACAGATTAATTTGTAAGTATTTCCATGTTTATACAGATGGCGGTGTAGATCTTTCGATGTTTATAGAGATAGCAGTGGAGATATTTCCATTTTTATACAGATAGCGGTGTAGATATTTCCATGTTTATACTGATCACGTTGTAGATATTTCCATGTTTATAGAGATGGCGGTGTAGATATTTCCATGTTCATAGAGATAGCGGTGTTGATTTTTCCATGTTTATACAGATAGCTGTGTGGATATTTCCATGTTTATACAGATAGGGGTGTAGATATTTCCATGTTTATAGAGATGGCGGTGTAGATATTTCCATGTTTATACAGATCACGGTGTAGATATTTCCATGTTTTTACAGATCGCGGTGTAGATATTTCCAAGTTTATACAGATCATGGTGTAGATATTTCCATGTTTATACGGATCGCTGCGTTGATATTACCATGTTTATAGGGATAGCGGTACAAATATTTCCACATTTATACAGAGAGCGGTGTAGTTATTAGCATGTTTATACAGATAGCGGTGTTGATATTTCCATGTATAAACAGATGTCTGTGTATATATTTCCATGTTTAAACAGATGGCGGTGTAGATATTTCCTTGTTTATACAAATAGCGGTGTAGTTATTTCCGTGTTTATACAGATAGCGGTGTAGATATTTCCATTTATATACAGATGGCTGTGTTGATATTTCCATGTTTATACAGATGGCTGTGTAGATATTTCCATGTTTATACTGATGACTTTGTAGGTATTCCCATGTTTATACAGATGGCGGTGTAGGTATTTCCATGTTTATAGAGATAGCTGTGAAGATATTTCTATGTTTATACAGATAGCGCTGTAGATATTTCCATGTATATACAGATCGCGGTGAAGATATTTCCATGTTTATACAGACAGCAGTGGAGATATTTCCATGTTTATACACATAGCGGTGTACATATTTCCATGTTTATAGAGACAGCGGAGTAGGTACTTCCATGTTTATACAGATAGCGGTGAAGATATTTCCATGTTTATACAGATGCCTTTGCAGATATTTCCATATTTCTACAGAGGGCTCTATAGATATTTCCATGTTTATACAGATGGCAGTGTAGATTTCTCCATGTTCCTACACATGACTGTGTAGGTATTTCCATGTTTATACAGATGGCTTTGTAGACATTTCCATGTTTATAGAGATAGCGGTGTAGATATTTCGATGTTTATACAGATAGCGTTGTAAATATTTCCATGTTTATACAGATACCGGTGTAGAAATTTCCATGTTTATACAGACCGCAGTGTAGATATTACCATGTTTATACAGATATCGGTGTAGATATTTCCATGTTAGTACAGATGGCGGTGTTGATGTTTCCATCTATACACAGATTGCCGTGTAGATATTTCCTTGTGTATACAGATGGCATTGTCGATATTTCCATATTTATAGAGACAGCAGTGTAGATATTTCCATGTTTATACAGATGGCGGTGTAGATATTTCCATGTTTATAGAGATAGCGGTGTAGATATTTCCAAATTTATACAGATAACGGTGTAGATATTTCCATGTTTATACAGATAGCGGTGTAAATATTTCCGTGTTTATAAAGATAACGGTGTAGTTATTTCCATGTTTATAGAGATAGCAGTGTATTTATTTCCATGTTTATACAGATAGCGGTTTAGATATTTCCATGTTTATACAGACCGCGGTGTAGATATTTCCATGTTTATACAGATAGCGGTGCAGATATTTCCATGTTTGTACAGATGGCGGTGTTGATATTTCCATCTATACACAGATGACCGTGTAGATATCTCCATGTTATACAGATGGCGGCGCAGATATTTCTATGGATATGTAGATGGTGGTGTAGATATTTCCATGTTTATACAGATAGCAGTGTAGTTATTTCCATGTTTATATAGAGATCGGTGTAGATATTTCCATGTATGTACACTTGGCTGTGTAGATATTTCCATGTTTATACAGATGGCGGTGTAGATATTTCCATGTTTATACAGATAACTTTGTCAGTTTTTCCATGTTTATACAGATGGCGGTGTACATATTTCGACGTTTATAGAGATAGCAGTGGAGATATGTCCATGTTTATACAGATAGCGGTGTAGATATTTCCACGTTTATACTGATCACGGTGTAGATATTTCCATGTTTATAGAGATGGCGGTGTAGATATTTCCATGTTCATAGAGATAGCGGTGTTGATTTTTCCATGTTTATAGAGATAGCGGTGTGGATATTTCCATGTTTATACAGATAGGGGTGTAGATATTTCCATGTTTATAGAGATGGCGGTGTAGATATTTCCATGTTTATACAGATCACGGTGTAGATATTTCCATGTTTATACAAATTGCGGTGTAGATATTTCCATGTTTACACAGATCATTGTGTAGATATTTCCATGTTTATAGAGATCGCGGTGTTGATATTACCATGTTTATAGGGATAGCGGTGCAAATATTTCCACATTTATACAGATAGCGGTGTAGTTATTAGCATGTTTATACAGATAGTAGTGTAGATATATCCATGTATAAACAGATGTCTGTGTATATATTTCCATGTTTAAACAGATGGCGGTGTAGATATTTCCTTCTTTATACAAATAGCGGTGTAGTTATTTCCATGTTTATACAGATCACGGTGTAGATATTTCCTTGTATATACAAATAGTGGTGTAGTTATTTCAATGTTTATACAGATAGCGGTGTAGATATTTCCTTGTTTATACAAATAGCGGTGTAGATATTTCCATGTTTATACAGTTCACGGTGTAGTTATTTCCATGTTTATAGAGATAGCTGTGTAGATATTTCCATGTTTATACAGATGGCGGTGTAGATATTTCCATGATTATACAGATAACTTTGTAAGTATTTCCATGTTTATAGACATGGCGGTGTAGATATTTCGATGTTTATTGAGATAGCAGTGGAGATATTTCCATGTTTATACAAATAGCGGTGTAGTTATTTCCATGTTTATATAGATACCGGTGTAGATATTTCCATGTATATACACATGGCTGTGTAGATATTTCCATGTTTATACAGATGGCGGTGTAGATATTTCCATGTTTATACAGATTGCGGTGTAGATATTTCCATGTTTATACAGATAGCGGTGTAGTTATTTCGATGTTTTTACAGATATTGGTGTAGATATTTCCATGTTTATACAGATCGCGGTGTATATATTTCCATGTTTATATAGATCTCAGGTATATATTTCCATGTTTATACAGATAGTGGTGTAGATATTTCCATCTTTGTACAGATGGAATTGTAGATATTTCCATGTTTATACACATGGCGGTGTAGATATTTCCATGTTTATATAGAGGGTGGTGTAGATATTACCATATTTATACAGATAGCGGTGTAGATATTTCCATGTTTATACAGACCGTGGTGAAGATATTTCCATGTTTATACAGATCGCGGTGTATATATTTCCATGTTTATACAGATCTCAGGTATATATTTCCATGTTTATACAGATAGTGGTGTAGATATTTCCATGTTTATACAGATAATGGCTTAGATGTGTCCATGTTTATACAGATGGCGGTGTAGATATAACCATGTTTATACAGATGACTGTATAGTTATTTCCATCTTTTTACAGATGGCAGTGTAGATATTTCCATGTTTATAGAGATAGCGGTGTAGATATTTCCATGTTTGTACAGATGGCAGTGTTGATATTTCCATCTATACACTGATGGCCGTGTAGATATTTCCAAGTTTATACAGATGGCGGCAAAGATATTTCCATGGATATGCAGATGGCGGTGTAGATATTTCCACGTAAATACAGATGGCTGTGTAGATAATTCCATGTTTATACAGATGGCGTTGTAGATATTTCCATGTTTATACAGATAACGTTGTAAGTATTTCCATGTTTATACAGATGGCGGTGAACATATTTCCATGTTTATAGAGATAGCGGTGTAGGTATTTCCATGTTTATGGAGATAGCGGTGTAGATATTTCCATGTTTACACAGATGGCTGTGTAGATATTTCCATGTGAATACAGATCGCATTGTAGTTATTTCCATGTTTATAGTGATGGTGTTGTAGATATATCCATGTTCATACAGATGACTGGGTAGATAATTCCATATTTTTAAAGATGGCAGTGTAGATATTTCAATGTTTAGAGAGATAGCGCTGTAGATATTTCCATGTTCATACAGATGGGGCTGTAGATATTTCCATGTTTAGACAGATGGCAGTGTAGGTATTTCCATGTTTATACAGATAGCGAGGTAGATATTTCAATGTTTACAGAGATAGCGGAGTAGATATTTCCATCTTTGCACAGATTCTGGTGTAGATATTGCCAACTTTACACAGATAGCGGTGTAGATATTTCCAAGTTTACACAGATAGCTGTGTAGATATTTCCATGTTTACAGAGATAGCATTGTAGATATTTCCATGTTTATACAGATAGCGGTGTTGTTATTTCCATGTTGATACAGATAGCGGTGAAGATATTTCCAGGTTTATAGAGATAGCGGTGAAGGTATTTCCACGTTTATACTGATAGCGATGTAGATATTTCCACGTTTAGACAGATAGCGTTGAAGATATATCCGCATTTATACAGATAGCGGTTTAGTTATTTCCACGTTTATACAGATAGTTGTGTAGATATTTCCACGTTTTACAGATGGCTGTGTAGATATTTCCATGTTTACACAGATAGCGTTGTAAATATTTCCATGTTTACACAGATAGCTTTGTAGATATTTCCATGTTTACACAGATAGCGGTGAACATATTTCCAAGTTTACACAGATAGCTGTGTAGATATTTCCATGTTAACAGAGATAGCGTTGTAGATATTTCATTGTTTATACAGATAGCAGTTTAGGTATTTCCATGTTGATACAGATACAGGTGTAGAAATTTCCATGTTCATACAGAGAGCGGTGGAGATATTTCCATGTTTATTCAGATAGCCGTGGAGATATTTCCATGTTTATAGAGATGGTGGTGTAGATATTTCCAAGTTTATGCAGATAGCGGTGTAGATATTTCCATGTTTATAGAGATTGTGGTGTAGATACTTCCATGTTTACACAGATAGTGTTGTAGATATTTCCATGTTTATACAGATAACGGTGTAGATATTTCCACGTTTATAGAGATGGCGGTGTAGATACTTCCTTTTTTATGTAGATGGCTATGTAGATTTTTCCATGTTTATTGAGATGGCGGTGTATACATTTCCATGTTTATAGAGATAGCATTGTAGATATTTCCACGTTTACACTGCTCGCGTTGTAGATATTTACATCTTTATACGGATGGCAATGTAGATATTTCCATGTTTATAAAGATGGCGCTGTACATAGTTCCATGTTTATGTAAATGGCAGTGTAGATATTTCCATGTTTATAGCGATAGTGGTGCAAGTATCTCCATGTTTATAGAGATAACGGTGAAGATATTTCCATGTGTATACAGATGGCAGTGTAGGTATTTCCATGTTTTTACAGATGGCAGTGTAGATATATCCATGTTTATAAAGAGAGCGGTGTAGACATATCCATGTTTATAGTGATCGCGGTGTAGCTACTTCCATGTTCATACAGATAGCGTTGTAGATCTGTATACGGTGAAGATATTTCCTTGTTTTTAGTGATAGACATGTAGATATTTCCATGTATATACAGAGAGCGGTGTTGACATTTCCATGTTACACAGATAGCGTTGTGGATATTTTCAAGTTTATACAGATAGCGGTGGACGTATTTTCATGTTTATAGAAATGGCCGTGTAGATGTTTCCAAGTATATACAGATAGCTGTGTAGCTATTTCCGTGTTTATACAGATAGTGGTGCAGGTATTTCCATGTTTATAGAGATAGCGGTGTAGAGATTTCTATGTTTATACAGATGGCTGTGTAGATATTTCCATGTGTATACAGGTGGCAGTGTAGATATTTCCATGTTTATACAGATGGCTGTGTAGATATTTCCATGTATATACAGATTGTAGTGTAGATATTTCCATGTTTATACAGATAGTGGGGTATATATTTCTACGTTTATACAGATGATTGTGTAGGTATTTCCATGTTAATACATATGGCAGTGTAGATATTTCCATGTTTAGAGAGATAGCCATGAAGATATTTCCATGTTTATACAGACAGCGGTGTAGAGATTTCCATGTTTACAGAGATAGCGGTGTAGATATTTCCATATTTATACAGATAGCGGTGTAGATATTTCCATGTTTATACAGATAGCGGTGTAGATATATCCATCTTTATACAGATCGTGCTGTAGATATTTCCATGTTTATACAGATAGCGGTGTAGATATTTCCATGTTTTTACAGATAGCGGTGCAGATATTTCCATATTTACAGAGATAGAGGTGTAGATATTTCCATATTTGCACAGATTGCTGTGTACATATTTCCACGTTTATACAGATAGCGGTGTAGATATTTCAATGTATATAGAGATAGCGGTTTAGTTATTTCCATGTTTATACAGATGGCATTGTAGATATTTACATGATTATACAGAAGGCGGTGAAGAAATTTCCATGTTTTTAAGGATAGCCATGTAGATATTTCCGTGTTTATACAGATAGGGGTGTTGACATTTCCATGTATATAGAGATAGCGGTGTAGATATTTCCATATTTATACAGATAGCGGAGTAGACATTTCCATGTTTATACAGATAGCAGTGTAGATATTAACATGTTTATACTGATAGCAGTGTACATATATCCATGTTTATACAGACTGTGGTGTAGATATTTCCATGTTTATACAGATAGCGGTGTAGATATTTCCATGTTTATACAGATAGTGGTGTAGATATTTCCATGTTTACAGAGACAGAGGTGTAGATATTTCCATCTTCACCCAGATTGCGGTGTACATATTTCCATGTTTACACAGACAGCTGTGTAGTTATTTCCATTTTTTAACAGATAGTGTTGTAGATATTTCCATGTTTATAGAGATTGCAGTGTAGATATTTCCAGGTTTATATATATAGCGGTGTAGTTATTTCCATATTTATACAGATTCCGGTGGATATATTTCCATGTTTATACAGATAGCGCTGTAGATATTTGCATGTTTATGCAGATAGCGGTGTAGATATTTCCATGTTTATACAGATAGCGGTGTAGATGTTTCCATGTTTATAGAGATAGCGGTGGAGATATTTCCATATTTATACAGAGAGCAATGTAGATATTTGAATGTATATACAGGTAGCGCTCTGGATATTTCCATGTTTATACAGATAGCGGTGTAGATATTTCCATGTTTATACAGATAGCGGTGTAGATATTTCCAAGTTTATACAGATAGCGGTGGAGATATTTTCAAGTTTATACAGATAGCAGTGGACGTATTTTCATGTTTATAGAGATGGCAGTGTAGATATTATCAAGTATATACAGATAGCGTTGTAGATATTTCCGTGTTTATACAGATAGTGGTGCAGATAATTTCATGTTTATAGAGATAGCGGTGTAGATATTTCCATGTTTATACAGATGGCTGTGTAGATATTTCCATGTGTATACAGGTGGGAGTGTAGATATTTCCATGTTTATACAGATGGGGGTGTAGATATTTCCATGTTTATACAGATGAATGTGTAGATATTTCCATGTTTATACAGATAGCGGTGTAGATATTTCCATGTTTATACAGATAGTGGTGTAGATATTACCAAGTTTACTGAGGCAGTAGTTTAGATATTTCCATATTCACACAGATTGCGGTGTACATATTTCCATGTTTACAAAGACAGCTGTGAAGATATTTCCATGTTTACACAGATAGTGTTGTAGATATTTCCATGTTTATAGAGATAATGTGGTAGATATTTCCATGTTTATACAGATGACTCTGTAGGTATTTCCATGATTATACATATGGCGGTGTACATATTTCCATGTTTAGAAAGTTAGCGGTGTAGATATTTCCATGTTTATACAGATAGCGGTGTAGATATTTCCATGTTTATATAGATAGCGCTGTAGATATTTGCATGTTTATACAGATAGCGGTGTAGATATTTCCATGTTTATACAGATAGTGGTGTAGATATTTCCATGTTTATACAGATAGCAATGTAGATATTTGAATGTGTATACAGATAGCGGTCCAGATATTTCCATGTTTATACAGATAACGGTGTAGATATTTCCATGTTTATACAGATAGCGGTGTAGATAATTCCATGTTTATACAGATAGCGGTGGGGATATTTTCAAGTTTATACAGATAGCGGTGGACATATTTTCATGTTTATAGAGATGACAGAGTAGATATTTCCAAGTTTATACAGATAGCGGTGTCGATATTTCCGTGTTTATACAGATAGCGGTGCAGGTATTTCCATGTTTGTAGAGACAGCGGTGTAGATACTTCCATGTTTTTCAGATGGCGGGGTAGATATTTCCATGTTTATACAGATGACTGTGTGGATATTTCCATGTTTTTTACAGATGGCGGTGTAAATATTTCCATGTTACGCAGATAGCGGTGTGGATATTTCCATGTTTATACAGATAGCGATGTAGATATTTCCATGTTTATAGAGATGGCTGTGTAGTTATTTCCATGTTTATACAGATTTCAGTGCAGATATTTCCAAGTTTATAGAGATAGTGGGGTAGATATTTCCATGTTTATACAGATGAGTGTGTAGGTATTTCCATGTTTATACATATGGCGGTGAAGATATTTCCATGTTTAGAGAGATAGCCATGAAGATATTTCCATGTTTATACAGACACCGGTGTAGACATTTCCATGTTTATAGAGATAGCGGTGTAGATATTTCCATAGTTATACAGAAAGCTGTGTAGATATTTCCATGTTTACACAGACAGCGGTGTAGATGTTTCCATGTTTATAAAGATAGCGGTGTAGATATATCCATGTTTATACAGATAGTGGTGTAGATATTTCCAAATTTACAGAGATATAGGTGTAGATATTTCCATATTTGAACAGATTGCGGTGTACATATTTCCACGTTTATACAGATAGCGGTGTAGATATTTCCATGTTTATACAGATAGCGGTGTAGATATTTCCATGTTTATACAGATAGCGGTGTAGATATTTCCAATTTTATACAGATAGTGGTGTAGATAATTCCATGTTTATACAGATAGCGGTGGAGATATTTTCAAGTTTATACAGATAGCGGTGGACATATTTTCATGTTTATAGAGATGGCAGTGTAGATATTTCCAAGGTTATACAGATAGCGGTGTCGATATTTCCGTGTTTATACAGATAGCGGTGCAGGTATTTCCATGTTTGTAGAGACTGCGGTGTAGATATTTCCATGTTTTTACAGATGGGGGTGTAGATATTTCCATGTTTATACAGATGACTGTGTAGATATATCCATGTTTTTTACAGATGGCGGTGTAAATATTTCCATGTTATGCAGATAGCGCTGTGGATATTTCCATGTTTATACATATAGTGATGTAGATATTTCCATGTTTATAGAGCTGGCTGTGTAGTTATTTCCATGTTTATACAGATTGCACTGTAGATGTTTCCATGTTTATACAGATAGTGGGGTAGATATTTCCATGTTTATACAGATGACTGTGTAGGTATTTCCATGTTTATACATATGGCGGTGTAGATATTTCCATGTTTAGAGAGATAGCTATGAAGATATTTCCATGTTTATACAGACAGCGGTGTAGATGTTTCCATGTTTATACCGATAGCGGTGTATATATATCCATGTTTATACAGATTGTGGTGTATATAGTTCCATGTTTATACAGATAGCGGTGTAGATATTAACATGTTTATACAGATATCGGTGTTGATATTTCCATACTTACAGAGATAGAGGTGTAGATATTTCCAAATTTGCACAGATTGTGGTGTACATATTTCCACGTTTATACAGATAGTGGTGTAGATATTTCCATGTTTATACAGGTAGCGGTGTAGATATTTCCATGTTTATACAGATAGCGGTGTAGATATTTCCATGTTTATACAGATAGTGGTGTAGATATATCCATGTTTATACAGATTGCGGTGTAGATATTTCCATGTTTATAAAGATAGGGGTGTAGATATTTCTATGTTTACACAGATTGCGGTGGAAATATTTCCATGTTTATAAAGATAGCGATGTAAATATTTCCTTGTTTATACAGATAGCGGAGTAGATATATCCATCTTTATACAGATAGCGGTATAGACATTTCCATGTTTATACAGATAGCGGTGTAGATATTTCCATGTTTATAGAGATAGCGGTGTAGATATTTCCATGTTTATACAGATGGCTGTGTAGATATTTCCATGTGTATACAGGTGGGAGTGTAGATATTTCCATGTTTATACAGATGGGGGTGTAGATATTTCCATGTTTATACAGATGAATGTGTAGATATTTCCATGTTTATACAGATAGCGGTGTAGATATTTCCATGTTTATACAGATAGTGGTGTAGATATTACCAAGTTTACTGAGGCAGTGGTTTAGATATTTCCATATTCACACAGATTGCGGTGTACATATTTCCATGTTTACAAAGACAGCTGTGAAGATATTTCCATGTTTACACAGATAGTGTTGTAGATATTTCCATGTTTATAGAGATAATGTGGTAGATATTTCCATGTTTATACAGATGACTCTGTAGGTATTTCCATGATTATACATATGGCGGTGTACATATTTCCATGTTTAGAAAGTTAGCGGTGTAGATATTTCCATGTTTATACAGATAGCGGTGTAGATATTTCCATGTTTATATAGATAGCGCTGTAGATATTTGCATGTTTATACAGATAGCGGTGTAGATATTTCCATGTTTATACAGATAGTGGTGTAGATATTTCCATGTTTATACAGATAGCAATGTAGATATTTGAATGTGTATACAGATAGCGGTCCAGATATTTCCATGTTTATACAGATAACGGTGTAGATATTTCCATGTTTATACAGATAGCGGTGTAGATAATTCCATGTTTATACAGATAGCGGTGGGGATATTTTCAAGTTTATACAGATAGCGGTGGACATATTTTCATGTTTATAGAGATGGCAGAGTAGATATTTCCAAGTTTATACAGATAGCGGTGTCGATATTTCCGTGTTTATACAGATAGCGGTGCAGGTATTTCCATGTTTGTAGAGACAGCGGTGTAGATACTTCCATGTTTTTCAGATGGCGGGGTAGATATTTCCATGTTTATACAGATGACTGTGTGGATATTTCCATGTTTTTTACATATGGCGGTGTAAATATTTCCATGTTACGCAGATAGCGGTGTGGATATTTCCATGTTTATACAGATAGCGATGTAGATATTTCCATGTTTATAGAGATGGCTGTGTAGGTATTTCCATGTTTATACGGATTTCAGTGCAGATATTTCCAAGTTTATAGAGATAGTGGGGTAGATATTTCCATGTTTATACAGATGAGTGTGTAGGTATTTCCATGTTTATACATATGGCGGTGAAGATATTTCCATGTTTAGAGAGATAGCCATGAAGATATTTCCATGTTTATACAGACACCGGTGTAGACATTTCCATGTTTATAGAGATAGCGGTGTAGATATTTCCATAGTTATACAGAAAGCTATGTAGATATTTCCATGTTTACACAGACAGCGGTGTAGATGTTTCCATGTTTATAAAGATAGCGGTGTAGATATATCCATGTTTATACAGATAGTGGTGTAGATATTTCCAAATTTACAGAGATATAGGTGTAGATATTTCCATATTTGCACAGATTGCGGTGTACATATTTCCACGTTTATACAGATAGCGGTGTAGATATTTCCATGTTTATTCAGATAGCGGTGTAGATATTTCCATGTTTATACAGATAGCGGTGTAGATATTTCCAATTTTATACAGATAGTGGTGTAGATAATTCCATGTTTATACAGATAGCGGTGGAGATATTTTCAAGTTTATACAGATAGCGGTGGACATATTTTCATGTTTATAGAGATGGCAGTGTAGATATTTCCAAGGTTATACAGATAGCGGTGTCGATATTTCCGTGTTTATACAGATAGCGGTGCAGGTATTTCCATGTTTGTAGAGACTGCGGTGTAGATATTTCCATGTTTTTACAGATGGGGGTGTAGATATTTCCATGTTTATACAGATGACTGTGTAGATATATCCATGTTTTTTACAGATGGCGGTGTAAATATTTCCATGTTACGCAGATAGCGCTGTGGATATTTCCATGTTTATACATATAGTGATGTAGATATTTCCATGTTTATAGAGCTGGCTGTGTAGTTATTTCCATGTTTATACAGATTGCAGTGTAGATATTTCCATGTTTATACAGATAGTGGGGTAGATATTTCCATGTTTATACAGATGACTGTGTAGGTATTTCCATGTTTATACATATGGCGGTGTAGATATTTCCATGTTTAGAGAGATAGCTATGAAGATATTTCCATGTTTATACAGACAGCGGTGTAGATGTTTCCATGTTTATACCGATAGCGGTGTATATATATCCATGTTTATACAGATTGTGGTGTATATAGTTCCATGTTTATACAGATAGCGGTGTAGATATTAACATGTTTATACAGATATCGGTGTTGATATTTCCATACTTACAGAGATAGAGGTGTAGATATTTCCAAATTTGCACAGATTGTGGTGTACATATTTCCACGTTTATACAGATAGTGGTGTAGATATTTCCATGTTTATACAGGTAGCGGTGTAGATATTTCCATGTTTATACAGATAGCGGTGTAGATATTTCCATGTTTATACAGATAGTGGTGTAGATATATCCATGTTTATACAGATTGCGGTGTAGATATTTCCATGTTTATAAAGATAGCGGTGTAGATATTTCTATGTTTACACAGATTGCGGTGGAAATATTTCCATGTTTATAAAGATAGCGATGTAAATATTTCCTTGTTTATACAGATAGCGGAGTAGATATATCCATGTTTATACAGATAGCGGTATAGACATTTCCATGTTTATACAGATAGCGGTGTAGATATTTCCTTGTTTATACAGATAGCGGTGGAGATATTTCCATGATTAGACAGATAGCGGTGGAGATATTTCAATGTTTATACAGATGACTGTGTAGGTATTTCCATGTGCATACACATGGCAGTGTAGATATATCCATGTTTATACAGATGGCAGTGTAGATATTTCCATGTTTATACAGATTGCGGTGTGGCTATTTTCATGTTTATAGAAATAGCGGTGTAGGTATTTCCATTTTTGTAGAGATGGCTGTGTAGATATTTCCATGTTTACACAGATGACTGTGTAGGTATTTCCATGTTTATACAGAAGGCAGTGTTGATATTTCAATGTTTATAGAGATAGCGTTTTAGATATTTCCATGTTTATACAGTTGGCAGTGTAGATATTTCCATGTTTATACAGAAGGCGGTGAAGATATTTCCATGTTTTTAGGGATAGCCATGTAGATATTTCCATGTTTATACAGATAGCGGTGTTTACATTTCCATGTTTATAGAGATAGCGGTGTAGATATTTCCATATTTATGCAGATACCGGAGTAGATATTTCCATGTTTATACAGATAGTAGTGTAGATATTAACATGTTTATATAGATAGCGGTGTAGTTATATCCATGTTTATACAGATTGTGGTGTAGATATTTCCATGTTTCTACAGATATTGGTGTAGATATTTCCATGTTTACAGAGACAGAGGTGTAGATATTTCCATATTCACACAGATTGCGGAGTATATATTTCCACATTTTCACCGACAGCTTTGAAGTTATTCCCATGTTTACACAGATACTGTTGTAGATGTTTCCATGTTTATAGAGATTGCAGTGTAGATATTTCCATGTTTATAAAGATAGCGGTGTAGATATTTCCATGTTTATGCAGATAGCGGTGGAGATATTTCCATGTTTATATAGATAGCGCTGTAGATATTTGCTTGTTTATACAGATAGCGGTGTAGATATTTCCATGTTTATACAGATAGCGGTGTAGATATATCCATGTTTATAGAGATAGCGGAGAAGACATTTCCTTGTTTTTACAGATAGCAATGTAGATATTGGAATGTTTATACAGATATTGGTCTAGATATTTCCATGTTTATACAGATAACGGTGTAGATATTTCCATTTTTATACACATAGCGGTGTAGTTATTTCCATGTTTATAGAGATGCCTGTGTACATATTTCCATGTTTATACAGATGGCGGTGTAGATATTTCCATGTTTATAGACATAGCGGTGTAGATATTTCCAAGTTTATACAGATAGCGGTGGACATATTTTCAAGTTTATACAGATAGCGGTGGACATATTTTCATGTTTATAGAGATGGCAGTGTAGATATTTCCAAGTTTATACAGATAGCGGTGTCGATATTTCCGTGTTTATACAGATAGCGGTGCAGTTATTTCCATGTTTGTAGAGACTGCGGTGTAGATATTTCCATGTTTTTACAGATGGGGGTGTAGATATTTCCATGTTTATACAGATGACTGTGTAGATATATCCATGTTTTTTACAGATGGCGGTGTAAATATTTCCATGTTTCGCAAATAGCGGTGTGGATATTTCCATGTTTATACAGATAGCGATGTAGATATTTCCATGTTTATAGAGATGGCTGTGTAGTTATTTCCATGTTTATACAGATTGCAGTGTACATATTTCCATGTTTATACAGATAGTGGGGTAGATATTTCCATGTTTATACAGATGAGTGTGTAGGTATTTCCATGTTTATACATATGGCGGTGTAGATATTTCCATGTTAAGAGAGATAGCCATGAAGATATTTCCATGTTTATACAGACAGCGGTGTATACATTTCCATGTTTATAGAGATAGCGGTGTAAATATTTCCATAGTTATACAGATAGCGGTATAGATATTTCCATGTTTATACAGATAGCGGTGTAGATGTTTCCATGTTTATACAGATAGCGGTGTAGATATATCCATGTTTATACAGATCGTGGTGTATATAGTTCCATGTTTATACAGATAGCGGTGTAGATATTTCCATGTTTATACAGATAGCGGTGTAGATATTTACATATTTACAGAGATAGAGGTGTAGAAATTTCCATGTTTGCACAGATTGCAGAGTACACATTTCCACGTTTATACAGATGGCGGTGTAGATATTTCCATGATTATACAGATAGCGGTGTAGATATTTCCATGTTCATACACATAGCGGTGTAGGTATTTCCATGTTTATAGAGAGAGCAGTTTAGATATATCCATGTTTATACAGATTGCGGTGTAGATATTTCCATGTTTATAAAGATAGCGGTGTAGATATTTCTATGTTTACACAGATTGCGGTGGAAATATTTCCATGTTTATACAGATAGCGATGTAAATATTTCCATGTTTATACAGATAGCGGAGTAGATATATCCATGTTTATACAGATAGCGGTGTAGACATTTCCATGTTTATACAGAGAGTGTTGTAGATATTTCCATGTTTATACAGATAGCGGTGGAGATATTTCCATGATTAGACAGATAGCGGTGGAGATATTTCAATGTTTATACAGATGACTTTGTAGATATTTCCATGTGTATACAGATGGCAGTGTAGATATTTCCATGTTTATACAGATGGCAGTGTAGATATTTCCGTGTTTATACAGATTGCGGTGTGGCTATTTTCATGTTTATAGAAATAGTGGTGTAGGTATTTCCATGTTTATAGAGATGGCTGTGTTGATATTTCCATGTTTAGACAGATGACTGTGGAGGTATATCCATGTATATCCAGAAGGCAGTGTTGATATTTCAATGTTTATAGAGATAGCAGTGTTGGTATTTCCATGTTTATACAGATAGCGGTGTAGATATTTCCATGTTTATACTGCTCGCGGTGTACATATTTCCATCTTTATACAGATGGCAGTATAGATATGTCCATGTTTATAGAGATAGCGGTTTAGATATTTCCATTTTTACACAGATGGCGGAGTAGTTAGTTCCATGTTTATGGAGATTCCAGTGTAGATATTTTCATGTTTATAGAGATGGCGGTGTAGATATTTCCATGTTTATAGAGATAGCAGTGTAGATATTTACATGTTTATACAGATGGCACTGTAGATATTTCCATGTGTATACAGATGGCATTGTAGATATTTCCATGTTTATACAGATGACTGTATAGGTATTTCCATGTTTTTACGGATGACAGTGCAGATATTTCCATGTTTATAGAGATATCGGTGTAGATATTTCCATGTTATTACAGATGGCGGTGTTGATATTTCCATCTATACACAGATGGCCGTGCAGATATTTCCATGTTTATACAGATAGCGGTGTAGATATTTCCATGTTTATACAGATCGCAGTGTAGATATCTCCATGTTTATACAGACCGCAGTGTAGATATTTCCATGTTTATAGTGATAGCAGTGTAGATATTTCCAAGTTTGTGCAGATGGCGGTGTTGATGTTTCCATCTATACACAGATTGCCGTGTAGGTATTTCTACGTGTATACACATGGCATTGTAGAAATTTCCATGTTTATACAGATGGTGGTGTAGATATTTCCATGTTTACACAGATGACTGAATAGGTATTTCCATGTTTATACAGATGGCGGTGTAGATATTTCCATGTTTATAGAGATAGCGGTGAAGATATTTCCATATTTATACAGATAACGGTGTAGAAATTTCCATGTTTATACAGATAGCGGTGTAAATATTTCCATGTTTATTCAGATCACGGTGTAGATATTTCCATGTTTATAGAGATAGTGGTGTAGATATTTCTATGTTTATACAGATAGAGGTGTAGATATTTCCATGTTTATACAGACCGCGGTGTAGATATTTCCATGTTTATGCAGATAGCGGTGCAGATATTTCCATGTTTGTACAGATGGCGGTGTTGATATTTCCATGTTTATACTGATCGTTGTGTAGATATTTCCATGTTTATAGAGATGGCGGTGTAGATATTTCCATGTTCATAGAGATAGCGGTTTTGTTTTTTCCATGTTTATAGAGACAGCGGTGTGGATATTTCCATGTTTATACAGATAGCGGTGTAGATATTTCCATGTTTTTACAGATATCGGTGTAGATATTTCTATGTTTACACAGATTGCGGTGTAGATATTTCCATCTTTCTACAGTTGGCATTGTAGATATTTCCATGTTTATACAGATAGTGGTGTGGATATTTCCACGTTTATACAGATAGTGGTGTAGATACTTCCATGTTTATACAGATTGCGGTGCAGATATTTCCATGTTTATACAGATTGTGGTGTGGATATTTCCATGTTTATACAGATGGCGGTGTAGATATTTCCATGTTTATACAGATAGTGGTGTAGATATTTCCATGTTTACAGAGATAGAGGTGTAGATATTTCCATATTTGCACAGATTGCTGTGTAGATATTTACATCCTCACAGAGATTGTGGGGTACATATTTCCATGTTGACACAGACAGCTGTGTAGATATTTCCATGTTTACACAGATAGTGCTGAAGATATTTCCATGTTTATCGTGATTGCGGTGTAGATATTTCCATGTTTATAAAGATAGCGGTGTAGATATTTCCATGTTTATACAGGTAGCGGTGGAGATATTTCCATGTTTATACAGATAGCGCTGTAGATATTTGCATGTTTATACAGATAGCGGTGAAGATATTTCCATGTTTATACAGATTGCGGTGTAGATATTTCCATGTTTATACTGATAGCGGTGTAGATATTTCCATGTTTATTCAGAGAGCGGTGGAGATATTTCCATGTTTATACAGATAGCGGTGGATATATTTCCAGGTTTATAGAGATGGTGGTGTAGATATTTCCAAGTTTATGCAGATAGCGGTGTAGACATTTCCATGTTTATAGAGATTGCAGTGTAGATATTGCCATGTTTATACAGATAGCAGGGGAAATATTTCCATGTTTATACAGATAGCGCTGTAGATATATGCATGTTTATGCAGATAGCGGTGTAGATATTTCCATGTTTATACAGATAGCGGTTTAGCTATTTCCATGTTTATACAGATAGTGATGTAGATATTTCCATGTTTATAGAGATGGCTGTGTAGATATTTCCATGTTTATACAGATGGCAGTGTAGATATTTCCATATTTATAGAAATAGCCATGTAGATATTTCCATGTTTAAACAGATAGCGGTGTAGGCACTTCCATGTTTTTAGAGATAGCGGTGTAGATATTTCCATATTTATACAGATAGCGGTGTAGATATATCCATGTTTATAGAGATAGCGGTGTAGATGTTTCCATGTTTATACAGATAGCGGTGTAGCTATTTCCATGTTTACAGAGATAGAGTTGTAGATATTTCCAAATTTGCACAGATTTCCGTGTAGATATTTCCACCTTCACACAGATAACGGTGTACATATTTGCATGTTTACACAGACAGCTGAGTAGATATTTCCATGTTTACACAGATAGAGTTGTAGATATTTCCATCTTTATACAGATAACGGTGTAGATATTTCCACGTTTATAGAGATGGCGGTGTAGATACTTCCTTTTTTATGTAGATGGCGGTGTATATTTTTCCATGTTTATAGAGATGGCGTTGTATACATTTCCATGTTTATACAGATAGCGGTGTATTTATTTCCTTTTTTACAGAGATAGCGGTGTAGGTATTTCCAAGTTTATATATATAGCGGTGTAGATATTTCCATGTTTACACAGCTCGCGGTGTAGATATTTACATCTTTATGGAGATGGCAGTGTAGATATTTCCATGTTTATACTGATGGCAGTGTACATAGTTCCATGTTTATGGAAATGGCAGTGTAGATATTTCCATGTTTATATAGATAGTGGTGCAGGTATCTCCATGTTTATAGAGATAACGGTGGAGATATTTCCATGATTATACAGATGGTTGTGTAGATATTTCCATGTGTATACAGATGGCAGTGTAGATATTTCCATGTTTATAAAGATAGCGGTGTAGGCATATCCATGTTTATAGAGATCGCGGTGTAGGTATTTCCATGTTCATACAGATAGCCTTGTAGATCTGTATACGGTGAATATATTTCCATGTTTTTAGTGATAGCCATGTAGATATTTCCATGTATATACAGATAGCGTTGTTGACATTTCCATGTTTATAGAGATAGCAGTGTAGATATTTCTGTGTTTATTCAGATAGTGGTGTAGGTATTTCCATGTTTATACAGATGTCGGTGTAGATTGTTCCATGTTTATGAAGATGACCATGTAGATATTTCCATGTTTATACAGATAGCAGTGTAGATATTTCCATGTGTATAGAGATAGTGGTGTAGATATTTCCATATTTATACATATAGCGGAGTAGATATTTCCATGTTTATACAGATAGTGGTGTAGATATTTCCATATTTATACAGATAGCTGTGTAGATATATCCATATTTATACAGATTTTGGTGTAGATATTTCCATGTTTCTACAGACAGCGGTGTATATATTTCCATGTTTACACAGAGAGTGGTGTAGATATTTCCATGTTTACAGAGATAGAGTGGTAGATGTTTCCATATTTGCAAAGATTGCGGTGTAGATATTTCCATCTTCACACATATTGCAGTGTACATATTTCCATGTTTAAACAGACAGCTGTGTACATATTTCCATGTTTACACAGATAGTGTTGTAGATATTTCCATGTTTATACAGATTGCGGTGTAGATATTTACATGTTTATAAAGATAGCGGTGTAGATATTTCCATGTTTATACAGATAGCGGTGTAGATATTTCCATGTTTATACCGACAGCGTTGTAGATATTTCCATGTTTATACAGAGAGCAGTGTAGATATTTCCATGTGTATACAGATAGCAGTGTAGATATTTCCATGTTTCTACAGATTGCGGCGTACATATTTCCATGTCTATGCAAATAGCGGTGTAGATATTTCCATGTTTATACAGATGGCTGTGTAGATATTTCCACGTTTATACATCGCAGTGTAGATATTTCCATGTTTATCCAGATGGAGTTGTAGATATTTCCATGTTTATACAGATGGCGGTGTAGATATTTCCATGTTTATAGAGATAGCGGTGTAGATATATCCATGTTCACAGAGATAGCGGTGAGGATATTTCCATGTTTATTCAGATAGCAGTGTAGATATTTCCATTTTTATAGAGATAGCGGTTTAGATATTTCATATTTATACAGATAGCGGTGTAGATATTTCCATCTTTCTACAAATGGCAGTGTAGATATTTCCATGTTTATAGAGATGGCGGTGTAGATATTTCCATGTTTATAGAGATAGCAGTATAGTTATTTCCATGTTTATAGAGATAGAGGTGTAGATATTTCCATGTTTCTACAGATGACTGTGTAGGTATTTCCATGTTTGTACAGATGGCAGTGAAGATATTTCCATGTTTATAGAGATAGCGGTGTACATATTTTCATGTTTATACAGATTGCAGTGGAGATATGTCCATGTTATACAGATAGCAATGGAGATATTTCCACGTTAATACACATAGTGGTGTAGATATTTCCATGTTTATACAGATAGCGGTGTAGATATTTACATGTTTATACAGATGGCTGTGCCGATATTTCCATGTTTATTCAGAGTTCTCTGTAGATATTTCCATGTTTATATAGATGACAGTGTAGATATTTCCAGGTTTATACAGTTGACTGTGTAGATATTTCCATTTTAATACAGATGGCGGTGTAGATATTTCCTTGTTTATAGAGATAGCGGTGTAGATATTTATATGTTTATAGAGATAGCGGTGTAAATATTTCCATATTTATACAGATAGTGGTGTAGATATTTCCATGTTTTTACAGATAGCGGTGTAGGTATTTCCATATTTATTCAGAGAGTGCTGTACATATTTCCATGTTTATACAGATCTCTGTGTAGATATTTCCATGTTTATACAGATAACGTTGTAGATATTTCCATCTTTATACAAACGGTGGTGTAGATGTCTCCATGTTCCTACACATGACTGTGTAGTTATTTCCATGTTTATACAGATGGCCGTGTAGATATTTCCATATTTATAGAGATAGCAGTGTAGATATTTCCAGGTTTATACAGATAGCGGTGTAAATATTTCCATGTTTATACAGATCGTGGTGTAGTTATTTCCATGTTTATACAGACACCGGTGTAGATATTTCCATGTTTATACAGACTGCAGTGTAGATATTTCTATGTTTATACAGATAGCGGTGTAGATATTTCCATATTTGTACAGATGGCGGTGTGGATATTTCCATCTGTAGACAGATTGCCGTGTGGATATTTCCATCTTTATACAGATGGCGTTGTAGATATTTCCATGGATATGCAGATGGCGGTATGGATATTTCCATGTTTATACAGATAGCGGTGTAGGTATTTCCCTGTTTATAGACATAGCGGTGTAGATATTTCCGTGTTTATATAGATGGCGTTGTACATATTTCCATGTTTATACCGATATCGGTGTTGGTATTTCCACGTTCATACAGATAGCGATGTAGATATTTCCATGTTTATACAGCTCGCGGTGCAGATATTTATATCTTTATACAGATGGCATTGTAGATATTTCCTTATTCACACAGATGGAGGTGTAGATGTTTCCATGTTTATACAGATGGTGGAGTAGATAGTTCCATGTTTATGGAGATGGCAGTGTAGATATTTTCATGTTTATAGAGATGGCGGTGTAGATATTTCCATGTTTATTGAGATAGCAGTGTAGATATTTACATGTTTATACAGATGGCTGTGTAGATATTTCCATGTTTATAGAGGTAGCGGTGTAGATATTTCCATGTTTGTACAGATGGCAGTGTTGATATTCCCATCTATACACAGATGGCCGTGTACATATTTCCATGTTTATACAGATGGCGGCGTAGATATTTCCATGGATATGCAGATGGCGGTGTAGATATTTCCATGTTTATACAGATAGCGGTGGAGATATTTCCCTGTTTATACAGATATCGATGTAGATATTTCCATGTTTATACAGAGAGCGGTTTAGATATTTCCATGTTTATAGAGATAGCGCGGTAGATATTTCCAGGTTTATACAGATGGCTGTGTAGATATTTCCATGTGTGTACAGATGGCAGTGTAGGTATTTCCATGTGTGTACAGATGGCAGTGTAGATATTTCCATGTTTATAGAGATGGCGCTGTAGATATTTCCATGTTTATACAGATGCCAGTGTAGATATTTCCATGTTTATACAGATAGCGGTGTAGATATTTCCATGTTTACAGAGATAGGGGTGTAGATATTTCCATCTTTGCACAGATTGAGGTGTAAGTATTGCCAAATTTACACAGATAGCTGTGTAGATATTTCCAAGGTTACACAGATAGCTGTGTAGATATTTCCACGTTTACAGAGATAGCATTGTAGATATTTCCATGTTTATACAGATTGCGGTGTAGATATTTCCATGTTTATACAGCTCGCGGTGTAGATATTTCCATCTTTATACAGAAGGCAGTGTAGATATTTCCATTTTTATACAGATAGCGGTGTAGATATTTACATGTCTATAGAGGTAGCGGTGAAGGTATTTCCATATTTATACAGATTGCAGTGTAGATATTTACATCTTTATACAGATGGCGGTGTAGATATTTCCATGTTTATACAGATGGCAGTGAAGATATTTCCATGTTTATAGAGATAGTGGTGTAGATATTTCCATGTTTATACAGATGGCGGTGTAGATACATCCATGTTTCTGAAGATGGCTGTGTAGATATTTTCATGTTTATAGAGATGGCGGTGTAGATATTTCCATGTATATAGAGATTGCAGTGTAGATATTTCCATGTTTATAGAGAAATCGGTGTAGGTATTTCCATGTTTATAGAGATAGCGGTGTGGATATTTCCATATTTGTACAGAGAGCGGTGTAGGTATTTCCATGTTTATACAGATGGCGGTGTAGATATTTCCTTGTTTATACAGATATCGGTGTAGATATTTCCAGGTTTATACAGAGAGCGGTGTAGATATTCCCACGTTTTACAGATAGTGGTGTCGATATTTCCATCTTTATACAGATAGCGGTGCAGATATTTCCATGTTTACACAAATAGCCGTGTAGATGTTTCTATGTTTACACATATAGAGTTGCTGCTATTTCCATGTTTATAAAGATAGCGGTGCAGATATTTCCATGTTTATACAGATAGCAGTGTGGCTATTTCCATGTTTATACAGATAGCGGTTTTGGTATTTCCATGTTTATACAGATAGCGGTATCGATATTTCCATGTTTGTAGAGATGACTGTCTAGATATTTCCATGTTTATACAGCTTTCCGTGTAGACATTTCCATGTTTATACAGATGGTGGTGTAGATATTTCCATGTTTATACAGATGACTGTGAAGTTATTTCCATGTTTATACAGATGTCAGTGTAGATATTTTCATGTTTATAGAGATGACGATGTCGATATTTCCATGTTTATACAGATAGCGGTGTAGATATTTCCATGTTTAGAGAGATAGCGTTGTAGATACTTCCATATTTATACAGATAGCGGTGTAGATCTTTCCAGGTTTACACAGATAGCGGTGTAGTTACTTCCGTGTTTATACAGATATCGGTGTAGATATTTCCATATTTATAGAGATGGCGTTGTAGGTATTTCCATCTTTATAGAGATAGCGGTTTAGATATTTCCTTGTTTATACAACTCGCAGTGCAGATATTTCCATCTTTATACAGATGGCAGTGAAGATTTTTCCATGTTTATACAGATGGTGGTGTAGATATTTCCATGTTTATACAGATGGCGGTGTAGATACAGCCATGTTTCTGAAGATGACGGTGTAGATATTTTCAGGTTTCTACAAATGGGGGTGTAGATATTTCCTTGTTTAAACAGATAGCGGTGTAGATATTTCCATGATTACACAGATTGCGGTGCAGGTATTTCCACCTTTCTACAGATGGCATTGTAGATATTTCCATGTTTATACAGATGGCGGTGTAGATATTTCCATGTTTATAAAGATCGTGGTGAAGATTTTTCCATGTTTATACAGATCGCGGTGTAGATATTTCCATGTTTATACAGGTAGCGCTGTAGACATTTCTATGTTTATAGAGAACGTGGTGTAAGTATTTTCATGTTTATAGAGATAGCGGTGTAGATATTTGCATGTTTATACAGATAGCGGTGTTGGTATTTCCATGTTTATAAATATAGCGGTGTAGATATTTCCATGTTTATACAGCTCGCGGTGTAAATATTTCCATCTTTATACAGATGCCAGTGTAGATATTTCCATATTTATTAAGAGCGCAGTGTAGATATTTCCTTGTCTATAAAGATAGCGGTGTAGTTATTTCCATATTTATACAGATTGCGGTGTAGATATTTCCATCTTTATACATATGGCGGTGTAGATATTTCCATGTTTATACAGATGGCGGTGTACGTATTTCCTTGTTTATACAGACAGCGGTGTACAAATTTCCATGTTTATACAGGTAGCGGTGTAGATATTTCCATGTTTGTACAGATGGCGGTGTTGTTGTTTCCATCTACACACAGATTGCCGTGTAGGTATTTCCATGTGTGTACAGATGGCAATGTAGATATTTGCATGTTTACACAGATGACTGTATAGTTATTTCCATGTTTATACAGATTGCGGTGTAGATGTTTCCATGTTTATAGAGACAGCGGAGAAGATACTTCCATATTTATACAGATAACTGTGTAGAAATTTCCATGTTTATACAGATAGCGGTGTAAATATTTCCATGTTTATACAGATCACGGTGTAGATATTTCCATGTCTATAGAGATAGCGGTGTAGATATTTCGATGTTTATACAGATAGCGGTGTAGATATTTCCATGTTTATACAGACCGCGGTGTAGATATTTCCATGTTTATACAGATAGCGGTGCAGATATTTCCATGTTTGTACAGATGGCGGTGTTGATATTTCCATCTATACGCAGATGACCGTGTAGATATTTCCATGTTTATACAGATGGCGGCGCAGGTATTTCCATGGATATGTAGATGGCGGTGTAGATATTTCCATGTTTATACAGATAGCGGTGTAGTTATTTCCATGTTTATATAGATAGCGGTGTAGATATTTCCATGTATATACACATGGCTGTGTAGCTATTTCCATGTTTATAGAGATAGCAGTGTAGATATATTCATGTTTATAGAGAAAGCAGTGTAGGTATTTCCATTTTTACAGAGATAGCGGTGTAGATATTTCCATGTTTATACAGATAGCGGTGTAGGTATTTCCATGTTTATACAGATATCGGTGTAGTTATTTCCATGTTTATATAGATAGCGTGTAGATATTTCCATGTATATACACATGGCTGTGCAGATATTTCCATGTTTATACAGATGGCGGTGTAGATATTTCTATGTTTATACAGATAACTTTGTAAGTATTTCCATGTTTATACAGATGGCTGTGTAGATATTTCCATGTTCATAGAGATATCGGTGTTGATTTTTCCATGTTTATAGAGATAGCAGTGTGGATATTTCCATGTTTATACAGATAGGGGTGTAGATATTTCCATGTTTTTACAGATATCGGTGTAGATATTTCCATATTTACACAGATTGCGGTGTAGATATTTCCATCTTTCTACAGATGGCATTGTATATATTTCCATTTTTATACAGATGGCGGTGTAGATATTTCCATGTTTATGTAGATGGTGGTGTAGATATTACCATGTTTATACAGATAGCGGTGTAGATATTTCCATGTTTATACAGATCGTGGTGAAGTTATTTCCATGTTTATACAGATCGCCGTGCAGATATTTCCATGTTTATACAGATGGTGGTGTAGATATTTCCATGTTCATACAGATAGCAGTGTAGATATTTCCACATTTATACAGATGGCGGTGTAGATATTTCCATCATTCTACAAATGGCCGTGTAGATATTTCCATTTTTATAGAGATGGCGGTGTAGATATTTCCATGTTTGTACAGATGGCATTTTAGATATTTCCATGTTAATTCAGATCGCGGTGTAGATATTTCCATGTTTATACAGATAGCGGTGTAGATATTTCCATGTTTTTACAGATATCGGTGTAGATATTTCCATGTTTACACAGATTGCGGTGTAGATATTTCCATCTTTCTACAGGTGGCATTGTAGATATTTCCAGGTTTATACAGATGGCGGTGTAGATATTTACATGTTTATATAGATGGTGGAGTAGTTATTACCATGTTTATACAGATAGCGGTGTAGATATTTCCATGTTTATACAGGTCGTGGTGAAGATATTTCCATGTTTATGCAGATCGCGGTGTAGATATTTCCATGTTTATACAGATAGCGGTGTAGATATTTCCATGTCTATAGAGAGAGCGGTGTAGGTATTTCCATATTTATACAGATTGCGGTGTAGACATTTCCATCTTTATACAGATGGCAGTGTAGATATTTCCATGTTTATACAGATGGCAGTGAAGATTTTTCCATGTTTATACAGATAGTGGTGTAGATATTTCCATGTTTATACAGATGACATTGTAGTTATTTCCATGTTTATACAGATGGCGGTGTAGATATTTCCATGTTTATATAGATAGCTGTGTAGATATTTTCATGTTTATACAGATAGTGGTGTAGATATTTCCATGTTTATAGAGATAGCCGTGTAGATATTTCCATGTTTGTACAGATGGCGGTGTCGATATTTCCATCTATACACAGATGGCCGTGTAGATATTTCCATGTTTATACAGATGGCGGCATAGATATTTCCATGGACATGCAGATGGCGGAGTAGGTATTTCCATGTTTATACAGATAGCGGTGTACATATTTCCATGTTTACACAGATGGTGGTGTAGATATTTCCGTGTTTATACACATGGCAGAGTAGATACTTCAGTCTTTATGGAGATGGCAGTGTAGATATTTTCATGTTTATAGAGATGGCGGTGTAGATATTTCCATATTTATAGAGATAGTGGTGTACATATTTCCATCTTTCTACAGATGGCAGTGTAGGAATTTCCATGTGTATACAGATGGCATTGTAGATATTTCCATGTTTATACAGAAGGTGGTGTAGATATTTCCATGTTTTCACAGATGACTGTATAGGTATTTCCATGTTTATACAGATGACGGTGTAGATATTTCCATGTTTATACAGATAGCGGTGTAGATATTTCCATGTTTATACAGATCGCGTTGTAGATATTTCCATGTTTATACAGATCGCGGTGTAGCTATTTCCATGTTTATACAGATAGCGTTGTAGATATTTTCATGTTTATACAAATAGCGGTGCAGCTATTTCCATGTTTGTACAGATGGCGGTGTTGATATTTCCATCTATACACAGATGACAGTGTAGATATTTCCATGTTTATACAGATAGCGGTGGAGATATTTCCATGTTTATACAGATAGCGCTGTAGATATTAGCATGTTTATGCAGATAGCGGTGTAGATATTTGAATGTTTATACAGATCGCGGTCTAGATATTTCCATGTTTATAATTATAGCGGTGTAGATATTTCCATGTTTATACAGATAGTGGGGTAGATATTTCCATGTTTATACAGATAGCAGTGGAGATATTTTCAAGTTTATACAGATAGCGGTGGACGTATTTTCAAGTTTATAGTGATGGCAGTGTATATATTTCCAAGTATATACAGATAGCGGTGTAGACATTTCCGTGTTTATACAGATAGCGTTGCAGGTATTTCCATGTTTATAGAGATAGCGGTGTAGATATTTCCATGTTTATAGAGATGGCTGTGTATATATTTCTATGGGTATACAGGTGGCAGTGTAGATATTTCCATGTTTATACAGATAGCGGTGCAGATATTTCCATGTTTATACAGATAGCGCTGTAGATATTTGCATGTTTATGCAGATAGCGGTGTAGATATTTGAATGTTTATACAGATCGCGGTCTAGATATTTCCATGTTTATACAGATAGCGGTGTAGATATTTCCATGTTTATACAGATAGCGGTGTAGATATTTCCATGTTTATACAGATAGCGTTGCAGTTATTTCCAGGTTTATAGAGATAGCGGTGTAGATATTTCCATGTTTATAGAGATGGTTGTGTATATATTTCCATGTGTATACAGGTGGCAGTGTAGATATTTCCATGTTTATACAGATGGGGGTGTAGATATTTCCATGTTTATACAGATGAATGTGTTGATATTTCCATGTTTTTTACAGATGGCGGAGTAAATATTTCCATGTTACACAGATAGCGGTGTGGATATTTCCATGTTTATACAGACAGCGCTGTAGATATGTGCATGTTAATGCAGATAGCGGTGTAGATAATTCCATGTTTATACAGATAGTGGTTTAGCTATTTCCATGTTTATACAGATAGCGATGTAGATATTTCCATGTTTATAGAGATGGCTGTGTAGATATTTCCATGTTTATAGAGATGACAGTGTAGATATTTCCAAATTTATAGAAATAGCCTTGTAGATATTTCCATGTTTAAACAGATAGCGGTGTAGACATTTCCTTGTTTATAGAGATAGCGGTGTAGATATTTCCAAATTTATACAGATAGCGGTGTAGATATTTCCATGTTTCTACAGATAGCAGTGTAGATGTTTCCATGTTTATACAGATAGCGGTGTAGCTATTTCCATGTTTACAGAGATAGAGTTGTAGATATTTCCATATTTGCACAGATTGCCGTGTAGATATTTCCACCTTCACACAGATGATGGTGTACATATTCGCATGTTTACACAGACATCTGAGTAGGTATTTCCATGTTTACACAGATAGTGTTGTAGATATTTCCATGTTTATACAGATAACGGTGTAGATATTTCCACGTTTATAGAGATGGTGGTGCAGATACTTCCTTTTTTATGTAGATGGCGGTGTAGATTTTTCCATGTTCATAGAGATGGCGGTGTATACATTTCCATGTTTATAGAGATAGCGGTGTAGATATTTCCTTGTTTACAGAGATAGCGGTGTAGGTATTTCCATGTTTATAGAGATAGCGGAGTAGATATTTCCATGTTTATACAGATAGCGTTGTAGACATTTCCAAGTTTATACAGATAGCGGTGTTGGTATTTCCAAGTTTATATATATAGCCTTGTAGATATTTCCATGTTTACACAGCTCGCGGTGTAGCTATTTACGTCTTTATACAGATGGCAGTGTAGATACTTCCATGTTTATACAGATGGTGGTGTACATAGTTCCATGTTTATGGAAATGGCAGTGTAGATATTTCCATGTTTATAGAGATAGTGGTGTAGGTATCTCCATGTTTATAGAGATAACGGTGTAGATATTTCCATGATTATACAGATGGTTGTGTAGATATTTCCATGTGTATACAGATGGCAGTGTAGGTATTTCCATGTTTATACAGATGGCAGTGTAGATACTTCCATGTTCATAAAGACAGCGGTGTAGACATATCCATATTTATAGAGATCGCGGTGTAGCTATTTCCATGTTAATACAGATAGCGTTGTAGATCTGTATACGGTGCAGATATTTCCATGTTTTAGTGATAGCCATATAGATATTTCCATGTATATACAGATAGCGGTGTTGCCATTTCCATGTTTATAGAGATAGCGGTGTAGATATTTCCATATTTATACAGATAGCGGAGTAGACATTTCCATGTTTATACAGATAGCAGTGTAGATATTTCAATGTTTATACAGATACCGGTGTAGATATATCCATGTTTATACAGACTGTGGTGTAGATATTTCCATGTCTATTCAGATAGCGGTGTAGATATTTCCATGGTTATACAGATAGTGGTGTAGATATTTCCATGTTTACAGAGACAGAGGTGTAGATATTTCCATCTTCACACAGATTGCGGTGTACATATTTCCATGTTTACACAGACAGCTGTGTAGGTATTTCCATGTTTACACAGATAGTGTTGTAGATATTTCCATGTTTATAGAGATTGCAGTGTAAATATTTCCAGGTTCATATATATAGCGGTGTAGATATTTCCATGTTTATACAGATAGTGGTGGAGATATTTCCATGTTTATACAGATAGCGCTGTAGATATTTGCATGTTTATGCAGATAGCGGTGTAGATATTTGAATGTTTATATAGATCGCGGTCTAGATATTTCCATGTTTGTAATTATAGCGGTGTAGGTATTTCCATGTTTATACAGATAGTGGGGTAGATATTTCCATGTTTATACAGATAGCAGTGGAGATATTTTCAAGTTTATACAGATAGCGGTGGACGTATTTTCAAGTTTATAGTGATGGCAGTGTATATATTTCCAAGTATATACAGATAGCGGTGTAGATATTTCCGTGTTTATACAGATAGCGTTGCAGGTATTTCCATGTTTATAGAGATAGCGGTGTAGACATTTCCATGTTTATAGAGATGGCTGTGTATATATTTCCATGGGTATACAGGTGGCAGTGTAGATATTTCCATGTTTATACAGATAGCGGTGCTGATATTTCCATGTTTATACAGATAGCGCTGTAGATATTTGCATGTTTATGCAGATAGCGGTGTAGATATTTGAATGTTTATACAGATCGCGGTCTAGATATTTCCATGTTTATACAGATAGCGGTGTAGATATTTCCATGTTTATACAGATAGCGGTGTAGCTATGTCCATGTTTATACAGATAGCGGTGGAGATATTTTCAAGTTCATACAGATAGCGGTGGACGTATTTTCATGTTTATAGTGATGGCG
Organism: Pan troglodytes; assembly: GCF_028858775.2. Classification (NCBI taxonomy): domain Eukaryota; kingdom Metazoa; phylum Chordata; class Mammalia; order Primates; family Hominidae; genus Pan; species Pan troglodytes. The sequence goes on along the minus strand of NC_072405.2, from coordinate 1,198,568 downwards.
TTGTAGATATTTCCAATTATATACAGATAGCGGTGTAGATATTTCCATATTTATACAGATAGCGTTGCAGTTATTTCCAGGTTTATAGAGATAGCGGTGTAGATATTTCCATGTTTATAGAGATGGTTGTGTATATATTTCCATGTGTATACAGGTGGCAGTGTAGATATTTCCATGTTTATACAGATGGGGGTGCAGATATTTCCATGTTTATACAGATGAATGTGTTGATATTTCCATGTTTTTTACAGATGGCGGAGTAAATATTTCCATGTTACACATATAGCGGTGTGGATATTTCCATGTTTATACAGACAGCGCTGTAGATATGTGCATGTTAATGCAGATAGCGGTGTAGATATTTCCATGTTTATACAGATAGCGGTTTAGCTATTTCCATGTTTATACAGATAGCGATGTAGATATTTCCATGTTTATAGAGATGGCTGTGTAGATATTTCCATGTTTATAGAGATGACAGTGTAGATATTTCCAAATTTATAGAAATAGCCTTGTAGATATTTCCATGTTTAAACAGATAGCGGTGTAGACATTTCCTTGTTTATAGAGATAGCGGTGTAGATATTTCCAAATTTATACAGATAGCGGTGTAGATATTTCCATGTTTCTACAGATAGCGGTGTAGATGTTTCCATGTTTATACAGATAGCGGTGTAGCTATTTCCATGTTTACAGAGATAGAGTTGTAGATATTTCCATATTTGCACAGATTGCCGTGTAGATATTTCCACCTTCACACAGATGATGGTGTACATATTTGCATGTTTACACAGACATCTGAGTAGATATTTCCATGTTTACACAGATAGTGTTGTAGATATTTCCATGTTTATACAGATAACGGTGTAGATATTTCCACGTTTATAGAGATGGTGGTGCAGATACTTCCTTTTTTATGTAGATGGCGGTGTAGATTTTTCCATGTTCATAGAGATGGCGGTGTATACATTTCCATGTTTATAGAGATAGCGGTGTAGATATTTCCTTGTTTACAGAGATAGCGGTGTAGGTATTTCCATGTTTATAGAGATAGCGGAGTAGATATTTCCATGTTTATACAGATAGCGTTGTAGACATTTCCAAGTTTATACAGATAGCGGTGTTGGTATTTCCAAGTTTATATATATAGCCTTGTAGATATTTCCATGTTTACACAGCTCGCGGTGTAGATATTTACGTCTTTATACAGATGGCAGTGTAGATATTTCCATGTTTATACAGATGGTGGTGTACATAGTTCCATGTTTATGGAAATGGCAGTGTAGATATTTCCATGTTTATAGAGATAGTGGTGTAGGTATCTCCATGTTTATAGAGATAACGGTGTAGATATTTCCATGATTATACAGATGGTTGTGTAGATATTTCCATGTGTATACAGATGGCAGTGTAGGTATTTCCATGTTTATACAGATGGCAGTGTAGATACTTCCATGTTCATAAAGACAGCGGTGTAGACATATCCATATTTATAGAGATCGCGGTGTAGCTATTTCCATGTTCATACAGATAGCGTTGTAGATCTGTATACGGTGCAGATATTTCCATGTTTTAGTGATAGCCATATAGACATTTCCATGTATATACAGATAGCGGTGTTGCCATTTCCATGTTTATAGAGATAGCGGTGTAGATATTTCCATATTTATACAGATAGCGGAGTAGACATTTCCATGTTTATACAGATAGCAGTGTAGATATTTCAATGTTTATACAGATACCGGTGTAGATATATCCATGTTTATACAGACTGTGGTGTAGATATTTCCATGTCTATTCAGATAGCGGTGTAGATATTTCCATGGTTATACAGATAGTGGTGTAGATATTTCCATGTTTACAGAGACAGAGGTGTAGATATTTCCATCTTCACACAGATTGCGGTGTACATATTTCCATGTTTACACAGACAGCTGTGTAGGTATTTCCATGTTTACACAGATAGTGTTGTAGATATTTCCATGTTTATAGAGATTGCAGTGTAGATATTTCCAGGTTCATATATATAGCGGTGTAGATATTTCCATGTTTATACAGATAGCGGTGGAGATATTTCCATGTTTATACAGATAGCGCTGTAGATATTTGCATGTTTATGCAGATAGCGGTGTAGATATTTGAATGTTTATACAGATCGTGGTCTAGATATTTCCATGTTTATAATTATAGCGGTGTAGGTATTTCCATGTTTATACAGATAGTGGGGTAGATATTTCCATGTTTATACAGATAGCAGTGGAGATATTTTCAACTTTATACAGATAGCGGTGGACGTATTTTCAAGTTTATAGTGATGGCAGTGTATATATTTCCAAGTATATACAGATAGCGGTGTAGATATTTCCATGTTTCTACAGATAGCGGTGTAGATGTTTCCATGTTTATACAGATAGCGGTGTAGCTATTTCCATGTTTACAGAGATAGAGTTGTAGATATTTCCATATTTGCACAGATTGCCATGTAGATATTTCCACCTTCACACAGATGATGGTGTACATATTTGCATGTTTACACAGACATCTGAGTAGATATTTCCATGTTTACACAGATAGTGTTGTAGATATTTCCATGTTTATACAGATAACGGTGTAGATATTTCCACGTTTATAGATGGTGGTGCAGATACTTCCTTTTTTATGTAGATGGCGGTGTAGATTTTTCCATGTTTATAGAGATGGCGGTGTATACATTTCCATGTTTACAGAGATAGCGGTGTAGATATTTCCTTGTTTACAGAGATAGCGGTGTAGGTATTTCCATGTTTATAGAGATAGCGGAGTAGATATTTCCATGTTTAAACAGATAGCGTTGTAGACATTTCCAAGTTTATACAGATAGCGGTGTTGGTATTTCCAAGTTTATATATATAGCCTTGTAGATATTTCCATGTTTACACAGCTCGCGGTGTAGCTATTTACGTCTTTATACAGATGGCAGTGTAGATACTTCCATGTTTATACAGATGGTGGTGTACATAGTTCCATGTTTATGGAAATGGCAGTGTAGATATTTCCATGTTTATAGAGATAGTGGTGTAGGTATCTCCATGTTTATAGAGATAACGGTGTAGATATTTCCATGATTATACAGATGGTTGTGTAGATATTTCCATGTGTATACAGATGGCAGTGTAGGTATTTCCATGTTTATACAGATGGCAGTGTAGATACTTCCATGTTCATAAAGACAGCGGTGTAGACATATCCATATTTATAGAGATCGCGGTGTAGCTATTTCCATGTTCATACAGATAGCGTTGTAGATCTGTATACGGTGCAGATATTTCCATGTTTTAGTGATAGCCATATAGATATTTCCATGTATATACAGATAGCGGTGTTGCCATTTCCATGTTTATAGAGATAGCGGTGTAGATATTTCCATATTTATACAGATAGCGGAGTAGACATTTCCATGTTTATACAGATAGCAGTGTAGATATTTCAATGTTTATACAGATACCGGTGTAGATATATCCATGTTTATACAGACTGTGGTGTAGATATTTCCATGTCTATACAGATAGCGGTGTAGATATTTCCATGGTTATACAGATAGTGGTGTAGATATTTCCATGTTTACAGAGACAGAGTTGTAGATATTTCCATCTTCACACAGATTGCGGTGTACATATTTCCATGTTTACACAGACAGCTGTGTAGGTATTTCCATGTTTACACAGATAGTGTTGTAGATATTTCCATGTTTATAGAGATTGCAGTGTAGATATTTCCAGGTTCATATATATAGCGGTGTAGATATTTCCATGTTTATACAGATAGCGCTGTAGATATTTGCATGTTTATGCAGATAGCGGTGTAGATATTTGAATGTTTATACAGATCGCGGTCTAGATATTTCCATGTTTATAATTATAGCGGTGTAGGTATTTCCATGTTTATACAGATAGTGGGGTAGATATTTCCATGTTTATACAGATAGCAGTGGAGATATTTTCAAGTTTATACAGATAGCGGTGGACGTATTTTCAAGTTTATAGTGATGTCAGTGTATATATTTCCAAGTATATACAGATAGCAGTGTAGATATTTCCATGTTTATACAGATAGCGTTGTAGGTATTTCCATGTTTATAGAGATAGCGGTGTAGATATTTCCATGTTTATAGAGATGGCTGTGTATATATTTCCATGTGTATACAGGTGGCAGTGTAGATATTTCCATGTTTATACAGATAGCGGTGCAGATATTTCCATGTTTATACAGATAGCGCTGTAGATATTTGCATGTTTATGCAGATAGCGGTGTAGATATTTGAATGTTTATACAGATCGCGGTCTAGATATTTCCATGTTTATACAGATAGCGGTGTAGATATTTCCATGTTTATACAGATAGCGGTGTAGATATTTCCATGTTTATACAGATAGCGGTGGAGATATTTTCAAGTTCATACAGATAGCGGTGGACGTATTTTCATGTTTATAGTGATGGCGTTGTAGATATTTCCAATTATATACAGATAGCGGTGTAGATATTTCGATGTTTATACAGATATCGTTGCAGTTATTTCCAGGTTTATAGAGATAGCGGTGTAGATATTTCCATGTTTATAGAGATGGTTGTGTATATATTTCCATGTGTATACAGGTGGCAGTGTAGATATTTCCATGTTTATACAGATGGGGGTGTAGATATTTCCATGTTTATACAGATGAATGTGTTGATATTTCCATGTTTTTTACAGATGGCGGAGTAAATATTTCCATGTTACACAGATAGCGGTGTGGATATTTCCATGTTTATACAGACAGCGCTGTAGATATGTGCATGTTAATGCAGATAGCGGTGTAGATATTTCCATGTTTATACAGATAGCGGTTTAGCTATTTCCATGTTTATACAGATAGCGATGTAGATATTTCCATGTTTATAGAGATGGCTGTGTAGATATTTCCATGTTTATAGAGATGACAGTGTAGATATTTCCAAATTTATAGAAATAGCCTTGTAGATATTTCCATGTTTAAACAGATAGCGGTGTAGACATTTCCTTGTTTATAGAGATAGCGGTGTAGATATTTCCAAATTTATACAGATAGCGGTGTAGATATTTCCATGTTTCTACAGATAGCGGTGTAGATGTTTCCATGTTTATACAGATAGCGGTGTAGCTATTTCCATGTTTACAGAGATAGAGTTGTAGATATTTCCATATTTGCACAGATTGCCGTGTAGATATTTCCACCTTCACACAGATGATGGTGTACATATTCGCATGTTTACACAGACATCTGAGTAGGTATTTCCATGTTTACACAGATAGTGTTGTAGATATTTCCATGTTTATACAGATAACGGTGTAGATATTTCCACGTTTATAGAGATGGTGGTGCAGATACTTCCTTTTTTATGTAGATGGCGGTGTAGATTTTTCCATGTTCATAGAGATGGCGGTGTATACATTTCCATGTTTATAGAGATAGCGGTGTAGATATTTCCTTGTTTACAGAGATAGCGGTGTAGGTATTTCCATGTTTATAGAGATAGCGGAGTAGATATTTCCATGTTTATACAGATAGCGTTGTAGACATTTCCAAGTTTATACAGATAGCGGTGTTGGTATTTCCAAGTTTATATATATAGCCTTGTAGATATTTCCATGTTTACACAGCTCGCGGTGTAGCTATTTACGTCTTTATACAGATGGCAGTGTAGATACTTCCATGTTTATACAGATGGTGGTGTACATAGTTCCATGTTTATGGAAATGGCAGTGTAGATATTTCCATGTTTATAGAGATAGTGGTGTAGGTATCTCCATGTTTATAGAGATAACGGTGTAGATATTTCCATGATTATACAGATGGTTGTGTAGATATTTCCATGTGTATACAGATGGCAGTGTAGGTATTTCCATGTTTATACAGATGGCAGTGTAGATACTTCCATGTTCATAAAGACAGCGGTGTAGACATATCCATATTTATAGAGATCGCGGTGTAGCTATTTCCATGTTCATACAGATAGCGTTGTAGATCTGTATACGGTGCAGATATTTCCATGTTTTAGTGATAGCCATATAGATATTTCCATGTATATACAGATAGCGGTGTTGCCATTTCCATGTTTATAGAGATAGCGGTGTAGATATTTCCATATTTATACAGATAGCGGAGTAGACATTTCCATGTTTATACAGATAGCAGTGTAGATATTTCAATGTTTATACAGATACCGGTGTAGATATATCCATGTTTATACAGACTGTGGTGTAGATATTTCCATGTCTATACAGATAGCGGTGTAGATATTTCCATGGTTATACAGATAGTGGTGTAGATATTTCCATGTTTACAGAGACAGAGGTGTAGATATTTCCATCTTCACACAGATTGCGGTGTACATATTTCCATGTTTACACAGACAGCTGTGTAGGTATTTCCATGTTTACACAGATAGTGTTGTAGATATTTCCATGTTTATAGAGATTGCAGTGTAGATATTTCCAGGTTCATATATATAGCGGTGTAGATATTTCCATGTTTATACAGATAGTGGTGGAGATATTTCCATGTTTATACAGATAGCGCTGTAGATATTTGCATGTTTATGCAGATAGCGGTGTAGATATTTGAATGTTTATACAGATCGCGGTCTAGATATTTCCATGTTTATAATTATAGCGTTGTAGGTATTTCCATGTTTATACAGATAGTGGGGTAGATATTTCCATGTTTATACAGATAGCAGTGGAGATATTTTCAAGTTTATACAGATAGCGGTGGACGTATTTTCAAGTTTATAGTGATGGCGTTGTAGATATTTCCAAGTATATACAGATAGCGGTGTAGATATTTCCGTGTTTATACAGATAGCGTTGCAGGTATTTCCATGTTTATAGAGATAGCGGTGTAGATATTTCCATGCTTATAGAGATGGCTGTGTATATATTTCCATGGGTATACAGGTGGCAGTGTAGATATTTCCATGTTTATACAGATAGCGGTGCTGATATTTCCATGTTTATACAGATAGCGCTGTAGATATTTGCATGTTTATGCAGATAGCGGTGTAGATATTTGAATGTTTATACAGATCGCGGTCTAGATATTTCCATGTTTATACAGATAGCGGTGTAGATATTTCCATGTTTATACAGATAGCGGTGTAGATATTTCCATGTTTATACAGATAGCGGTGGAGATATTTTCAAGTTCATACAGATAGCGGTGGACGTATTTTCATGTTTATAGTGATGGCGTTGTAGATATTTCCAATTATATACAGATAGCGGTGTAGATATTTCCATGTTTATACAGATAGCGTTGCAGTTATTTCCAGGTTTATAGAGATAGCGGTGTAGATATTTCCATGTTTATAGAGATGGTTGTGAATATATTTCCATGTGTATACAGGTGGCAGTGTAGATATTTCCATGTTTATACAGATGGGTGTGTAGATATTTCCATGTTTATACAGATGAATGTGTTGATATTTCCATGTTTTTTACAGATGGCGGAGTAAATATTTCCATGTTACACAGATAGCGGTGTGGATATTTCCATGTTTATACAGACAGCGCTGTAGATATGTGCATGTTAATGCAGATAGCGGTGTAGATATTTCCATGTTTATACAGATAGCGGTTTAGCTATTTCCATGTTTATACAGATAGCGATGTAGATATTTCCATGTTTATAGAGATGGCTGTGTAGATATTTCCATGTTTATAGAGATGACAGTGTAGATATTTCCAAATTTATAGAAATAGCCTTGTAGATATTTCCATGTTTAAACAGATAGCGGTGTAGACATTTCCTTGTTTATAGAGATAGCGGTGTAGATATTTCCAAATTTATACAAATAGCGGTGTAGATATTTCCATGTTTCTACAGATAGCGGTGTAGATGTTTCCATGTTTATACAGATAGCGGTGTAGCTATTTCCATGTTTACAGAGATAGAGTTGTAGATATTTCCATATTTGCACAGATTGCCATGTAGATATTTCCACCTTCACACAGATGATGGTGTACATATTTGCATGTTTACACAGACATCTGAGTAGATATTTCCATGTTTACACAGATAGTGTTGTAGATATTTCCATGTTTATACAGATAACGGTGTAGATATTTCCACGTTTATAGATGGTGGTGCAGATACTTCCTTTTTTATGTAGATGGCGGTGTAGATTTTTCCATGTTTATAGAGATGGCGGTGTATACATTTCCATGTTTATAGAGATAGCGGTGTAGATATTTCCTTGTTTACAGAGATAGCGGTGTAGGTATTTCCATGTTTACACAGATAGCGTTGTAGACATTTCCAAGTTTATACAGATAGCGGTGTTGGTATTTCCAAGTTCATATATATAGCCTTGTAGATATTTCCATGTTTACACAGCTCGCGGTGTAGATATTTACGTCTTTATACAGATGGCAGTGTAGATATTTCCATGTTTATACAGATGGTGGTGTACATAGTTCCATGTTTATGGAAATGGCAGTGTAGATATTTCCATGTTTATAGAGATAGTGGTGTAGGTATCTCCATGTTTATAGAGATAACGGTGTAGATATTTCCATGATTATACAGATGGTTGTGTAGATATTTCCATGTGTATACAGATGGCAGTGTAGGTATTTCCATGTTTATACAGATGGCAGTGTAGATACTTCCATGTTCATAAAGACAGCGGTGTAGACATATCCATATTTATAGAGATCGCGGTGTAGCTATTTCCATGTTCATACAGATAGCGTTGTAGATCTGTATACGGTGCAGATATTTCCATGTTTTAGTGATAGCCATATAGATATTTCCATGTATATACAGATAGCGGTGTTGCCATTTCCATGTTTATAGAGATAGCGGTGTAGATATTTCCATATTTATACAGATAGCAGAGTAGACATTTCCATGTTTATACAGATAGCAGTGTAGATATTTCAATGTTTATACAGATACCGTTGTAGATATATCCATGTTTATACAGACTGTGGTGTAGATATTTCCATGTTTATACAGATAGCGGTGTAGATATTTCCATGGTTATACAGATAGTGGTGTAGATATTTCCATGTTTACAGAGACAGAGGTGTAGATATTTCCATCTTCACACAGATTGCGGTGTACATATTTCCATGTTTACACAGACAGCTGTGTAGGTATTTCCATGTTTACACAGATAGTGTTGTAGATATTTCCATGTTTATAGAGATTGCAGTGTAGATATTTCCAGGTTCATATATATAGCGGTGTAGATATTTCCATGTTTATACAGATAGCGGTGGAGATATTTCCATGTTTATACAGATAGCGCTGTAGATATTTGCATGTTTATGCAGATAGCGGTGTAGATATTTGAATGTTTATACAGATCGCGGTCTAGATATTTCCATGTTTATAATTATAGCGGTGTAGGTATTTCCATGTTTATACAGATAGTGGGGTAGATATTTCCATGTTTATACAGATAGCAGTGGAGATATTTTCAAGTTTATACAGATAGCGGTGGACGTATTTTCAAGTTTATAGTGATGGCAGTGTATATATTTCCAAGTATATACAGATAGCGGTGTAGATATTTCCGTGTTTATACAGATAGCATTGCAGGTATTTCCATGTTTATAGAGATAGCGGTGTAGATATTTCCATGTTTATAGAGATGGCTGTGTATATATTTCCATGTGTATACAGGTGGCAGTGTAGATATTTCCATGTTTATACAGATAGCGGTGCAGATATTTCCATGTTTATACAGATAGCGCTGTAGATATTTGCATGTTTATGCAGATAGCGGTGTAGATATTTGAATGTTTATACAGATCGCGGTCTAGATATTTCCATGTTTATACAGATAGCGGTGTAGATATTTCCATGTTTATACAGATAGCGGTGTAGATATTTCCATGTTTATACAGATAGCGGTGGAGATATTTTCAAGTTCATACAGATAGCGGTGGACGTATTTTCATGTTTATATTGATGGCGTTGTAGATATTTCCAATTATATACAGATAGCGGTGTAGATATTTCGATGTTCATACAGATAGCTTTGCAGTTATTTCCAGGTTTATAGAGATAGCGGTGTAGATATTTCCATGTTTATAGAGATGGTTGTGTATATATTTCCATGTGTATACAGGTGGCAGTGTAGATATTTCCATATTTATACAGATGGGGGTGTAGATATTTCCATGTTTATACAGAGGAATGTGTTGATATTTCCATGTTTTTTACAGATGGCGGAGTAAATATTTCCATGTTACACAGATAGCGGTGTGGATATTTCCATGTTTATACAGACAGCGCTGTAGATATGTGCATGTTAATGCAGATAGCGGTGTAGATATTTCCATGTTTATACAGATAGCGGTTTAGCTATTTCCATGTTTATACAGATAGCGATGTAGATATTTCCATGTTTATAGAGATGGCTGTGTAGATATTTCCATGTTTATAGAGATGACAGTGTAGATATTTCCAAATTTATAGAAATAGACTTGTAGATATTTCCATGTTTAAACAGATAGCGGTGTAGACATTTCCTTGTTTATAGAGATAGCGGTGTAGATATTTCCAAATTTATACAGATAGCGGTGTAGATATTTCCATGTTTCTACAGATAGCAGTGTAGATGTTTCCATGTTTATACAGATAGCGGTGTAGCTATTTCCATGTTTACAGAGATAGAGTTGTAGATATTTCCATATTTGCACAGATTGCCGTGTAGATATTTCCACCTTCACACAGATGATGGTGTACATATTCGCATGTTTACACAGACATCTGAGTAGATATTTCCATGTTTACACAGATAGTGTTGTAGATATTTCCATGTTTATACAGATAACGGTGTAGATATTTCCACGTTTATAGAGATGGTGGTGCAGATACTTCCTTTTTTATGTAGATGGCGGTGTAGATTTTTCCATGTTCATAGAGATGGCGGTGTATACATTTCCATGTTTATAGAGATAGCGGTGTAGATATTTCCTTGTTTACAGAGATAGCGGTGTAGGTATTTCCATGTTTATAGAGATAGCGGAGTAGATATTTCCATGTTTATACAGATAGCGTTGTAGACATTTCCAAGTTTATACAGATAGCGGTGTTGGTATTTCCAAGTTTATATATATAGCCTTGTAGATATTTCCATGTTTACACAGCTCGCGGTGTAGATATTTACGTCTTTATACAGATGGCAGTGTAGATACTTCCATGTTTATACAGATGGTGGTGTACATAGTTCCATGTTTATGGAAATGGCAGTGTAGATATTTCCATGTTTATAGAGATAGTGGTGTAGGTATCTCCATGTTTATAGAGATAACGGTGTAGATATTTCCATGATTATACAGATGGTTGTGTAGATATTTCCATGTGTATACAGATGGCAGTGTAGGTATTTCCATGTTTATACAGATGGCAGTGTAGATACTTCCATGTTCATAAAGACAGCGGTGTAGACATATCCATATTTATAGAGATCGCGGTGTAGCTATTTCCATGTTCATACAGATAGCGTTGTAGATCTGTATACGGTGCAGATATTTCCATGTTTTAGTGATAGCCATATAGATATTTCCATGTATATACAGATAGCGGTGTTGCCATTTCCATGTTTATAGAGATAGCGGTGTAGATATTTCCATATTTATACAGATAGCGGAGTAGACATTTCCATGTTTATACAGATAGCAGTGTAGATATTTCAATGTTTATACAGATACCGGTGTAGATATATCCATGTTTATACAGACTGTGGTGTAGATATTTCCATGTCTATTCAGATAGCGGTGTAGATATTTCCATGGTTATACAGATAGTGGTGTAGATATTTCCATGTTTACAGAGACAGAGGTGTAGATATTTCCATCTTCACACAGATTGCGGTGTACATATTTCCATGTTTACACAGACAGCTGTGTAGGTATTTCCATGTTTACACAGATAGTGTTGTAGATATTTCCATGTTTATAGAGATTGCAGTGTAGATATTTCCAGGTTCATATATATAGCGGTGTAGATATTTCCATGTTTATACAGATAGCGGTGGAGATATTTCCATGTTTATACAGATAGCGCTGTAGATATTTGCATGTTTATGCAGATAGCGGTGTAGATATTTGAATGTTTATACAGATCGCGGTCTAGATATTTCCATGTTTATAATTATAGCGGTGTAGGTATTTCCATGTTTATACAGATAGTGGGGTAGATATTTCCATGTTTATACAGATAGCAGTGGAGATATTTTCAAGTTTATACAGATAGCGGTGGACGTATTTTCAAGTTTATAGTGATGTCAGTGTATATATTTCCAAGTATATACAGATAGCAGTGTAGATATTTCCATGTTTATACAGATAGCGTTGTAGGTATTTCCATGTTTATAGAGATAGCGGTGTAGATATTTCCATGTTTATAGAGATGGCTGTGTATATATTTCCATGTGTATACAGGTGGCAGTGTAGATATTTCCATGTTTATACAGATAGCGGTGCAGATATTTCCATGTTTATACAGATAGCGCTGTAGATATTTGCATGTTTATGCAGATAGCGGTGTAGATATTTGAATGTTTATACAGATCGCGGTCTAGATATTTCCATGTTTATACAGATAGCGGTGTAGATATTTCCATGTTTATACAGATAGCGGTGTAGATATTTCCATGTTTATACAGATAGCGGTGGAGATATTTTCAAGTTCATACAGATAGCGGTGGACGTATTTTCATGTTTATAGTGATGGCGTTGTAGATATTTCCAATTATATACAGATAGCGGTGTAGATATTTCCATGTTTATACAGATAGCGTTGCAGTTATTTCCAGGTTTATAGAGATAGCGGTGTAGATATTTCCATGTTTATAGAGATGGTTGTGTATATATTTCCATGTGTATACAGGTGGCAGTGTAGATATTTCCATGTTTATACAGATGGGGGTGTAGATATTTCCATGTTTATACAGATGAATGTGTTGATATTTCCATGTTTTTTACAGATGGCGGAGTAAATATTTCCATGTTACACAGATAGCGGTGTGGATATTTCCATGTTTATACAGACAGCGCTGTAGATATGTGCATGTTAATGCAGATAGCGGTGTAGATATTTCCATGTTTATACAGATAGCGGTTTAGCTATTTCCATGTTTATACAGATAGCGATGTAGATATTTCCATGTTTATAGAGATGGCTGTGTAGATATTTCCATGTTTATAGAGATGGCAGTGTAGATATTTCCAAATTTATAGAAATAGCCTTGTAGATATTTCCATGTTTAAACAGATAGCGGTGTAGACATTTCCTTGTTTATAGAGATAGCGGTGTAGATATTTCCAAATTTATACAGATAGCGGTGTAGATATTTCCATGTTTCTACAGATAGCAGTGTAGATGTTTCCATGTTTATACAGATAGCGGTGTAGCTATTTCCATGTTTACAGAGATAGAGTTGTAGATATTTCCATATTTGCACAGATTGCCGTGTAGATATTTCCACCTTCACACAGATGATGGTGTACATATTCGCATGTTTACACAGACATCTGAGTAGATATTTCCATGTTTACACAGATAGTGTTGTAGATATTTCCATGTTTATACAGATAACGGTGTAGATATTTCCACGTTTATAGAGATGGTGGTGCAGATACTTCCTTTTTTATGTAGATGGCGGTGTAGATTTTTCCATGTTCATAGAGATGGCGGTGTATACATTTCCATGTTTATAGAGATAGCGGTGTAGATATTTCCTTGTTTACAGAGATAGCGGTGTAGGTATTTCCATGTTTATAGAGATAGCGGAGTAGATATTTCCATGTTTATACAGATAGCGTTGTAGACATTTCCAAGTTTATACAGATAGCGGTGTTGGTATTTCCAAGTTTATATATATAGCCTTGTAGATATTTCCATGTTTACACAGCTCGCGGTGTAGATATTTACGTCTTTATACAGATGGCAGTGTAGATACTTCCATGTTTATACAGATGGTGGTGTACATAGTTCCATGTTTATGGAAATGGCAGTGTAGATATTTCCATGTTTATAGAGATAGTGGTGTAGGTATCTCCATGTTTATAGAGATAACGGTGTAGATATTTCCATGATTATACAGATGGTTGTGTAGATATTTCCATGTGTATACAGATGGCAGTGTAGGTATTTCCATGTTTATACAGATGGCAGTGTAGATACTTCCATGTTCATAAAGACAGCGGTGTAGACATATCCATATTTATAGAGATCGCGGTGTAGCTATTTCCATGTTCATACAGATAGCGTTGTAGATCTGTATACGGTGCAGATATTTCCATGTTTTAGTGATAGCCATATAGATATTTCCATGTATATACAGATAGCGGTGTTGCCATTTCCATGTTTATAGAGATAGCGGTGTAGATATTTCCATATTTATACAGATAGCGGAGTAGACATTTCCATGTTTATACAGATAGCAGTGTAGATATTTCAATGTTTATACAGATACCGGTGTAGATATATCCATGTTTATACAGACTGTGGTGTAGATATTTCCATGTCTATACAGATAGCGGTGTAGATATTTCCATGGTTATACAGATAGTGGTGTAGATATTTCCATGTTTACAGAGACAGAGGTGTAGATATTTCCATCTTCACACAGATTGCGGTGTACATATTTCCATGTTTACACAGACAGCTGTGTAGGTATTTCCATGTTTACACAGATAGTGTTGTAGATATTTCCATGTTTATAGAGATTGCAGTGTAGATATTTCCAGGTTCATATATATAGCGGTGTAGATATTTCCATGTTTATACAGATAGCGGTGGAGATATTTCCATGTTTATACAGATAGCGCTGTAGATATTTGCATGTTTATGCAGATAGCGGTGTAGATATTTGAATGTTTATACAGATCGCGGTCTAGATATTTCCATGTTTATAATTATAGCAGTGTAGATATTTCCATGTTTATACAGATAGTGGGGTAGATATTTCCATGTTTATACAGATAGCAGTGGAGATATTTTCAAGTTTATACAGATAGCGGTGGACGTATTTTCAAGTTTATAGTGATGGCAGTGTATATATTTCCAAGTATATACAGATAGCGGTGTAGATATTTCCGTGTTTATACAGATAGCGTTGTAGGTATTTCCATGTTTATACAGATGGCAGTGTAGATACTTCCATGTTCATAAAGACAGCGGTGTAGACATATCCATATTTATAGAGATCGCGGTGTAGCTATTTCCATGTTCATACAGATAGCGTTGTAGATCTGTATACGGTGCAGATATTTCCATGTTTTAGTGATAGCCATATAGATATTTCCATGTATATACAGATAGCGGTGTTGCCATTTCCATGTTTATAGAGATAGCGGTGTAGATATTTCCATGTTTATAGAGATGGTTGTGTATATATTTCCATGTGTATACAGGTGGCAGTGTAGATATTTCCATGTTTATACAGATGGGGGTGTAGATATTTCCATGTTTATACAGATGAATGTGTTGATATTTCCATGTTTTTTACAGATGGCGGAGTAAATATTTCCATGTTACACAGATAGCGGTGTGGATATTTCCATGTTTATACAGACAGCGCTGTAGATATCTGCATGTTAATGCAGATAGCGGTGTAGATATTTCCATGTTTATACAGATAGCGGTTTAGCTATTTCCATGTTTATACAGATAGCGATGTAGATATTTCCATGTTTATAGAGATGGCTGTGTAGATATTTCCATGTTTATAGAGATGACAGTGTAGATATTTCCAAATTTATAGAAATAGCCTTGTAGATATTTCCATGTTTAAACAGATAGCGGTGTAGACATTTCCTTGTTTATAGAGATAGCGGTGTAGATATTTCCAAATTTATACAGATAGCGGTGTAGATATTTCCATGTTTCTACAGATAGCGGTGTAGATGTTTCCATGTTTATACAGATAGCGGTGTAGCTATTTCCATGTTTACAGAGATAGAGTTGTAGATATTTCCATATTTGCACAGATTGCCATGTAGATATTTCCACCTTCACACAGATGATGGTGTACATATTTGCATGTTTACACAGACATCTGAGTAGATATTTCCATGTTTACACAGATAGTGTTGTAGATATTTCCATGTTTATACAGATAACGGTGTAGATATTTCCACGTTTATAGATGGTGGTGCAGATACTTCCTTTTTTATGTAGATGGCGGTGTAGATTTTTCCATGTTTATAGAGATGGCGGTGTATACATTTCCATGTTTATAGAGATAGCGGTGTAGATATTTCCTTGTTTACAGAGATAGCGGTGTAGGTATTTCCATGTTTATACAGATAGCGTTGTAGACATTTCCAAGTTTATACAGATAGCGGTGTTGGTATTTCCAAGTTTATATATATAGCCTTGTAGATATTTCCATGTTTACACAGCTCGCGGTGTAGATATTTACATCTTTATACAGATGGCAGTGTAGATATTTCCATGTTTATACAGATGGTGGTGTACATAGTTCCATGTTTATGGAAATGGCAGTGTAGATATTTCCATGTTTATAGAGATAGTGGTGTAGGTATCTCCATGTTTATAGAGATAACGGTGTAGATATTTCCATGATTATACAGATGGTTGTGTAGATATTTCCATGTGTATACAGATGGCAGTGTAGGTATTTCCATGTTTATACAGATGGCAGTGTAGACACTTCCATGTTCATAAAGACAGCGGTGTAGACATATCCATATTTATAGAGATCGCGGTGTAGCTATTTCCATGTTCATACAGATAGCGTTGTAGATCTGTATACGGTGCAGATATTTCCATGTTTTAGTGATAGCCATATAGATATTTCCATGTATATACAGATAGCGGTGTTGCCATTTCCATGTTTATAGAGATAGCGGTGTAGATATTTCCATATTTATACAGATAGCGGAGTAGACATTTCCATGTTTATACAGATAGCAGTGTAGATATTTCAATGTTTATACAGATACCGGTGTAGATATATCCATGTTTATACAGACTGTGGTGTAGATATTTCCATGTCTATACAGATAGCGGTGTAGATATTTCCATGGTTATACAGATAGTGGTGTAGATATTTCCATGTTTACAGAGACAGAGGTGTAGATATTTCCATCTTCACACAGATTGCGGTGTACATATTTCCATGTTTACACAGACAGCTGTGTAGGTATTTCCATGTTTACACAGATAGTGTTGTAGATATTTCCATGTTTATAGAGATTGCAGTGTAGATATTTCCAGGTTCATATATATAGCGGTGTAGATATTTCCATGTTTATACAGATAGCGGTGGAGATATTTCCATGTTTATACAGATAGCGCTGTAGATATTTGCATGTTTATGCAGATAGCGGTGTAGATATTTGAATGTTTATACAGATCGCGGTCTAGATATTTCCATGTTTATAATTATAGCGGTGTAGGTATTTCCATGTTTATACAGATAGTGGGGTAGATATTTCCATGTTTATACAGATAGCAGTGGAGATATTTTCAAGTTTATACAGATAGCGGTGGACGTATTTTCAAGTTTATAGTGATGGCAGTGTATATATTTCCAAGTATATACAGATAGCGGTGTAGATATTTCCGTGTTTATACAGATAGCGTTGCAGGTATTTCCATGTTTATAGAGATAGCAGTGTAGATATTTCCATGTTTATAGAGATGGCTGTGTATATATTTCCATGTGTATACAGGTGGCAGTGTAGATATTTCCATGTTTATACAGATAGCGGTGCAGATATTTCCATGTTTATACAGATAGCGCTGTAGATATTTGCATGTTTATGCAGATAGCGGTGTAGATATTTGAATGTTTATACAGATCGCGGTCTAGATATTTCCATGTTTATACAGATAGCGGTGTAGATATTTCCATGTTTATACAGATAGCGGTGTAGATATTTCCATGTTTATACAGATAGCGGTGGAGATATTTTCAAGTTCATACAGATAGCGGTGGACGTATTTTCATGTTTATAGTGATGGCGTTGTAGATATTTCCAATTATATACAGATAGCGGTGTAGATATTTCCATGTTTATACAGATAGCGTTGCAGTTATTTCCAGGTTTATAGAGATAGCGGTGTAGATATTTCCATGTTTATAGAGATGGTTGTGTATATATTTCCATGTGTATACAGGTGGCAGTGTAGATATTTCCATGTTTATACAGATGGGGGTGTAGATATTTCCATGTTTATACAGATGAATGTGTTGATATTTCCATGTTTTTTACAGATGGCGGAGTAAATATTTCCATGTTACACAGATAGCGGTGTGGATATTTCCATGTTTATACAGACAGCGCTGTAGATATGTGCATGTTAATGCAGATAGCGGTGTAGATATTTCCATGTTTATACAGATAGCGGTTTAGCTATTTCTATGTTTATACAGATAGCGATGTAGATATTTCCATGTTTATAGAGATGGCTGTGTAGATATTTCCATGTTTATAGAGATGACAGTGTAGATATTTCCAAATTTATAGAAATAGCCTTGTAGATATTTCCATGTTTAAACAGATAGCGGTGTAGACATTTCCTTGTTTATAGAGATAGCGGTGTAGATATTTCCAAATTTATACAGATAGCGGTGTAGATATTTCCATGTTTCTACAGATAGCGGTGTAGATGTTTCCATGTTTATACAGATAGCGGTGTAGCTATTTCCATGTTTACAGAGATAGAGTTGTAGATATTTCCATATTTGCACAGATTGCCGTGTAGATATTTCCACCTTCACACAGATGATGGTGTACATATTTGCATGTTTACACAGACATCTGAGTAGATATTTCCATGTTTACACAGATAGTGTTGTAGATATTTCCATGTTTATACAGATAACGGTGTAGATATTTCCACGTTTATAGAGATGGTGGTGCAGATACTTCCTTTTTTATGTAGATGGCGGTGTAGATTTTTCCATGTTTATAGAGATGGCGGTGTATACATTTCCATGTTTATAGAGATAGCGGTGTAGATATTTCCTTGTTTACAGAGATAGCGGTGTAGGTATTTCCATGTTTATAGAGATAGCGGAGTAGATATTTCCATGTTTATACAGATAGCGTTGTAGACATTTCCAAGTTTATACAGATAGCGGTGTTGGTATTTCCAAGTTTATATATATAGCCTTGTAGATATTTCCATGTTTACACAGCTCGCGGTGTAGATATTTACGTCTTTATACAGATGGCAGTGTAGATATTTCCATGTTTATACAGATGGTGGTGTACATAGTTCCATGTTTATGGAAATGGCAGTGTAGATATTTCCATGTTTATAGAGATAGTGGTGTAGGTATCTCCATGTTTATAGAGATAACGGTGTAGATATTTCCATGATTATACAGATGGTTGTGTAGATATTTCCATGTGTATACAGATGGCAGTGTAGGTATTTCCATGTTTATACAGATGGCAGTGTAGACACTTCCATGTTCATAAAGACAGCGGTGTAGACATATCCATATTTATAGAGATCGCGGTGTAGCTATTTCCATGTTCATACAGATAGCGTTGTAGATCTGTATACGGTGCAGATATTTCCATGTTTTAGTGATAGCCATATAGATATTTCCATGTATATACAGATAGCGGTGTTGCCATTTCCATGTTTATAGAGATAGCGGTGTAGATATTTCCATATTTATACAGATAGCGGAGTAGACATTTCCATGTTTATACAGATAGCAGTGTAGATATTTCAATGTTTATACAGATACCGGTGTAGATATATCCATGTTTATACAGACTGTGGTGTAGATATTTCCATGTCTATACAGATAGCGGTGTAGATATTTCCATGGTTATACAGATAGTGGTGTAGATATTTCCATGTTTACAGAGACAGAGGTGTAGATATTTCCATCTTCACACAGATTGCGGTGTACATATTTCCATGTTTACACAGACAGCTGTGTAGGTATTTCCATGTTTACACAGATAGTGTTGTAGATATTTCCATGTTTATAGAGATTGCAGTGTAGATATTTCCAGGTTCATATATATAGCGGTGTAGATATTTCCATGTTTATACAGATAGCGGTGGAGATATTTCCATGTTTATACAGATAGCGCTGTAGATATTTGCATGTTTATGCAGATAGCGGTGTAGATATTTGAATATTTATACAGATCGCGGTCTAGATATTTCCATGTTTATAATTATAGCGGTGTAGGTATTTCCATGTTTATACAGATAGTGGGGTAGATATTTCCATGTTTATACAGATAGCAGTGGAGATATTTTCAAGTTTATACAGATAGCGGTGGACGTATTTTCAAGTTTATAGTGATGGCAGTGTATATATTTCCAAGTATATACAGATAGCGGTGTAGATATTTCCGTGTTTATACAGATAGCGTTGCAGGTATTTCCATGTTTATAGAGATAGCTGTGTAGATATTTCCATGTTTATAGAGATGGCTGTGTATATATTTCCATGTGTATACAGGTGGCAGTGTAGATATTTCCATGTTTATACAGATAGCGGTGCAGATATTTCCATGTTTATACAGATAGCGCTGTAGATATTTGCATGTTTATGCAGATAGCGGTGTAGATATTTGAATGTTTATACAGATCGCGGTCTAGATATTTCCATGTTTATACAGATAGCGGTGTAGATATTTCCATGTTTATACAGATAGCGGTGTAGATATTTCCATGTTTATACAGATAGCGGTGGAGATATTTTCAAGTTCATACAGATAGCGGTGGACGTATTTTCATGTTTATAGTGATGGCGTTGTAGATATTTCCAATTATATACAGATAGCGGTGTAGATATTTCCATGTTTATACAGATAGCGTTGCAGTTATTTCCAGGTTTATAGAGATAGCGGTGTAGATATTTCCATGTTTATAGAGATGGTTGTGTATATATTTCCATGTGTATACAGGTGGCAGTGTAGATATTTCCATGTTTATACAGATGGGGGTGTAGATATTTCCATGTTTATACAGATGAATGTGTTGATATTTCCATGTTTTTTACAGACGGCGGAGTAAATATTTCCATGTTACACAGATAGCGGTGTGGATATTTCCATGTTTATACAGACAGCGCTGTAGATATGTGCATGTTAATGCAGATAGCGGTGTAGATATTTCCATGTTTATACAGATAGCGGTTTAGCTATTTCTATGTTTATACAGATAGCGATGTAGATATTTCCATGTTTATAGAGATGGCTGTGTAGATATTTCCATGTTTATAGAGATGACAGTGTAGATATTTCCAAATTTATAGAAATAGCCTTGTAGATATTTCCATGTTTAAACAGATAGCGGTGTAGACATTTCCTTGTTTATAGAGATAGCGGTGTAGATATTTCCAAATTTATACAGATAGCGGTGTAGATATTTCCATGTTTCTACAGATAGCGGTGTAGATGTTTCCATGTTTATACAGATAGCGGTGTAGCTATTTCCATGTTTACAGAGATAGAGTTGTAGATATTTCCATATTTGCACAGATTGCCGTGTAGATATTTCCACCTTCACACAGATGATGGTGTACATATTTGCATGTTTACACAGACATCTGAGTAGATATTTCCATGTTTACACAGATAGTGTTGTAGATATTTCCATGTTTATACAGATAACGGTGTAGATATTTCCACGTTTATAGAGATGGTGGTGCAGATACTTCCTTTTTTATGTAGATGGCGGTGTAGATTTTTCCATGTTTATAGAGATGGCGGTGTATACATTTCCATGTTTATAGAGATAGCGGTGTAGATATTTCCTTGTTTACAGAGATAGCGGTGTAGGTATTTCCATGTTTATAGAGATAGCGGAGTAGATATTTCCATGTTTATACAGATAGCGTTGTAGACATTTCCAAGTTTATACAGATAGCGGTGTTGGTATTTCCAAGTTTATATATATAGCCTTGTAGATATTTCCATGTTTACACAGCTCGCGGTGTAGATATTTACGTCTTTATACAGATGGCAGTGTAGATATTTCCATGTTTATACAGATGGTGGTGTACATAGTTCCATGTTTATGGAAATGGCAGTGTAGATATTTCCATGTTTATAGAGATAGTGGTGTAGGTATCTCCATGTTTATAGAGATAACGGTGTAGATATTTCCATGATTATACAGATGGTTGTGTAGATATTTCCATGTGTATACAGATGGCAGTGTAGGTATTTCCATGTTTATACAGATGGCAGTGTAGACACTTCCATGTTCATAAAGACAGCGGTGTAGACATATCCATATTTATAGAGATCGCGGTGTAGCTATTTCCATGTTCATACAGATAGCGTTGTAGATCTGTATACGGTGCAGATATTTCCATGTTTTAGTGATAGCCATATAGATATTTCCATGTATATACAGATAGCGGTGTTGCCATTTCCATGTTTATAGAGATAGCGGTGTAGATATTTCCATATTTATACAGATAGCGGAGTAGACATTTCCATGTTTATACAGATAGCAGTGTAGATATTTCAATGTTTATACAGATACCGGTGTAGATATATCCATGTTTATACAGACTGTGGTGTAGATATTTCCATGTCTATACAGATAGCGGTGTAGATATTTCCATGGTTATACAGATAGTGGTGTAGATATTTCCATGTTTACAGAGACAGAGGTGTAGATATTTCCATCTTCACACAGATTGCGGTGTACATATTTCCATGTTTACACAGACAGCTGTGTAGGTATTTCCATGTTTACACAGATAGTGTTGTAGATATTTCCATGTTTATAGAGATTGCAGTGTAGATATTTCCAGGTTCATATATATAGCGGTGTAGATATTTCCATGTTTATACAGATAGCGGTGGAGATATTTCCATGTTTATACAGATAGCGCTGTAGATATTTGCATGTTTATGCAGATAGCGGTGTAGATATTTGAATGTTTATACAGATCGCGGTCTAGATATTTCCATGTTTATAATTATAGCGGTGTAGGTATTTCCATGTTTATACAGATAGTGGGGTACATATTTCCATGTTTATACAGATAGCAGTGGAGATATTTTCAAGTTTATACAGATAGCGGTGGACGTATTTTCAAGTTTATAGTGATGGCAGTGTATATATTTCCAAGTATATACAGATAGCGGTGTAGATATTTCCGTGTTTATACAGATAGCGTTGCAGGTATTTCCATGTTTATAGAGATAGCGGTGTAGATATTTCCATGTTTATAGAGATGGCTGTGTATATATTTCCATGGGTATACAGGTGGCAGTGTAGATATTTCCATGTTTATACAGATAGCGGTGCAGATATTTCCATGTTTATACAGATAGCGCTGTAGATATTTGCATGTTTATGCAGATAGCGGTGTAGATATTTGAATGTTTATACAGATCGCGGTCTAGATATTTCCATGTTTATACAGATAGCGGTGTAGATATTTCCATGTTTATACAGATAGCGGTGTAGATATTTCCATGTTTATACAGATAGCGGTGGAGATATTTTCAAGTTCATACAGATAGCGGTGGACGTATTTTCATGTTTATAGTGATGGCGTTGTAGATATTTCCAATTATATACAGATAGCGGTGTAGATATTTCCATGTTTATACAGATAGCGTTGCAGTTATTTCCAGGTTTATAGAGATAGCGGTGTAGATATTTCCATGTTTATAGAGATGGTTGTGTATATATTTCCATGTGTATACAGGTGGCAGTGTAGATATTTCCATGTTTATACAGATGGGGGTGTAGATATTTCCATGTTTATACAGATGAATGTGTTGATATTTCCATGTTTTTTACAGATGGCGGAGGAAATATTTCCATGTTACACAGATAGCGGTGTGGATATTTCCATGTTTATACAGACAGCGCTGTAGATATGTGCATGTTAATGCAGATAGCGGTGTAGATATTTCCATGTTTATACAGATAGCGGTTTAGCTATTTCCATGTTTATACAGATAGCGATGTAGATATTTCCATGTTTATAGAGATGGCTGTGTAGATATTTCCATGTTTATAGAGATGACAGTGTAGATATTTCCAAATTTATAGAAATAGCCTTGTAGATATTTCAATGTTTAAACAGATAGCGGTGTAGACATTTCCTTGTTTATAGAGATAGCGGTGTAGATATTTCCAAATTTATACAGATAGCGGTGTAGATATTTCCATGTTTCTACAGATAGCGGTGTAGATGTTTCCATGTTTATACAGATAGCGGTGTAGCTATTTCCATGTTTACAGAGATAGAGTTGTAGATATTTCCATATTTGCACAGATTGCCGTGTAGATATTTCCACCTTCACACAGATGATGGTGTACATATTTGCATGTTTACACAGACATCTGAGTAGATATTTCCATGTTTACACAGATAGTGTTGTAGATATTTCCATGTTTATACAGATAACGGTGTAGATATTTCCACGTTTATAGAGATGGTGGTGCAGATACTTCCTTTTTTATGTAGATGGCGGTGTAGATTTTTCCATGTTTATAGAGATGGCGGTGTATACATTTCCATGTTTATAGAGATAGCGGTGTAGATATTTCCTTGTTTACAGAGATAGCGGTGTAGGTTTTTCCATGTTTATAGAGATAGCGGAGTAGATATTTCCATGTTTATACAGATAGCGTTGTAGACATTTCCAAGTTTATACAGATAGCGGTGTTGGTATTTCCAAGTTTATATATATAGCCTTGTAGATATTTCCATGTTTACACAGCTCGCGGTGTAGATATTTACGTCTTTATACAGATGGCAGTGTAGATATTTCCATGTTTATACAGATGGTGGTGTACATAGTTCCATGTTTATGGAAATGGCAGTGTAGATATTTCCATGTTTATAGAGATAGTGGTGTAGGTATCTCCATGTTTATAGAGATAACGGTGTAGATATTTCCATGATTATACAGATGGTTGTGTAGATATTTCCATGTGTATACAGATGGCAGTGTAGGTATTTCCATGTTTATACAGATGGCAGTGTAGACACTTCCATGTTCATAAAGACAGCGGTGTAGACATATCCATATTTATAGAGATCGCGGTGTAGCTATTTCCATGTTCATACAGATAGCGTTGTAGATCTGTATACGGTGCAGATATTTCCATGTTTTAGTGATAGCCATATAGATATTTCCATGTATATACAGATAGCGGTGTTGCCATTTCCATGTTTATAGAGATAGCGGTGTAGATATTTCCATATTTATACAGATAGCGGAGTAGACATTTCCATGTTTATACAGATAGCAGTGTAGATATTTCAATGTTTATACAGATACCGGTGTAGATATATCCATGTTTATACAGACTGTGGTGTAGATATTTCCATGTCTATACAGATAGCGGTGTAGATATTTCCATGGTTATACAGATAGTGGTGTA
Organism: Pan troglodytes; assembly: GCF_028858775.2. NCBI lineage: Eukaryota > Metazoa > Chordata > Mammalia > Primates > Hominidae > Pan > Pan troglodytes. The sequence continues at coordinate 1,173,177 of NC_072405.2, read as the reverse complement.
GATATTTCCATGTTTACAGAGACAGAGGTGTAGATATTTCCATCTTCACACAGATTGCGGTGTACATATTTCCATGTTTACACAGACAGCTGTGTAGGTATTTCCATGTTTACACAGATAGTGTTGTAGATATTTCCATGTTTATAGAGATTGCAGTGTAGATATTTCCAGGTTCATATATATAGCGGTGTAGATATTTCCATGTTTATACAGATAGCGGTGGAGATATTTCCATGTTTATACAGATAGCGCTGTAGATATTTGCATGTTTATGCAGATAGCGGTGTAGATATTTGAATGTTTATACAGATCGCGGTCTAGATATTTCCATGTTTATAATTATAGCGGTGTAGGTATTTCCATGTTTATACAGATAGTGGGGTACATATTTCCATGTTTATACAGATAGCAGTGGAGATATTTTCAAGTTTATACAGATAGCGGTGGACGTATTTTCAAGTTTATAGTGATGGCAGTGTATATATTTCCAAGTATATACAGATAGCGGTGTAGATATTTCCGTGTTTATACAGATAGCGTTGCAGGTATTTCCATGTTTATAGAGATAGCGGTGTAGATATTTCCATGTTTATAGAGATGGCTGTGTATATATTTCCATGGGTATACAGGTGGCAGTGTAGATATTTCCATGTTTATACAGATAGCGGTGCAGATATTTCCATGTTTATACAGATAGCGCTGTAGATATTTGCATGTTTATGCAGATAGCGGTGTAGATATTTGAATGTTTATACAGATCGCGGTCTAGATATTTCCATGTTTATACAGATAGCGGTGTAGATATTTCCATGTTTATACAGATAGCGGTGTAGATATTTCCATGTTTATACAGATAGCGGTGGAGATATTTTCAAGTTCATACAGATAGCGGTGGACGTATTTTCATGTTTATAGTGATGGCGTTGTAGATATTTCCAATTATATACAGATAGCGGTGTAGATATTTCCATGTTTATACAGATAGCGTTGCAGTTATTTCCAGGTTTATAGAGATAGCGGTGTAGATATTTCCATGTTTATAGAGATGGTTGTGTATATATTTCCATGTGTATACAGGTGGCAGTGTAGATATTTCCATGTTTATACAGATGGGGGTGTAGATATTTCCATGTTTATACAGATGAATGTGTTGATATTTCCATGTTTTTTACAGATGGCGGAGGAAATATTTCCATGTTACACAGATAGCGGTGTGGATATTTCCATGTTTATACAGACAGCGCTGTAGATATGTGCATGTTAATGCAGATAGCGGTGTAGATATTTCCATGTTTATACAGATAGCGGTTTAGCTATTTCCATGTTTATACAGATAGCGATTTAGATATTTCCATGTTTATAGAGATGGCTGTGTAGATATTTCCATGTTTATAGAGATGACAGTGTAGATATTTCCAAATTTATAGAAATAGCCTTGTAGATATTTCAATGTTTAAACAGATAGCGGTGTAGACATTTCCTTGTTTATAGAGATAGCGGTGTAGATATTTCCAAATTTATACAGATAGCGGTGTAGATATTTCCATGTTTCTACAGATAGCGGTGTAGATGTTTCCATGTTTATACAGATAGCGGTGTAGCTATTTCCATGTTTACAGAGATAGAGTTGTAGATATTTCCATATTTGCACAGATTGCCGTGTAGATATTTCCACCTTCACACAGATGATGGTGTACATATTTGCATGTTTACACAGACATCTGAGTAGATATTTCCATGTTTACACAGATAGTGTTGTAGATATTTCCATGTTTATACAGATAACGGTGTAGATATTTCCACGTTTATAGAGATGGTGGTGCAGATACTTCCTTTTTTATGTAGATGGCGGTGTAGATTTTTCCATGTTTATAGAGATGGCGGTGTATACATTTCCATGTTTATAGAGATAGCGGTGTAGATATTTCCTTGTTTACAGAGATAGCGGTGTAGGTTTTTCCATGTTTATAGAGATAGCGGAGTAGATATTTCCATGTTTATACAGATAGCGTTGTAGACATTTCCAAGTTTATACAGATAGCGGTGTTGGTATTTCCAAGTTTATATATATAGCCTTGTAGATATTTCCATGTTTACACAGCTCGCGGTGTGGATATTTACGTCTTTATACAGATGGCAGTGTAGATATTTCCATGTTTATACAGATGGTGGTGTACATAGTTCCATGTTTATGGAAATGGCAGTGTAGATATTTCCATGTTTATAGAGATAGTGGTGTAGGTATCTCCATGTTTATAGAGATAACGGTGTAGATATTTCCATGATTATACAGATGGTTGTGTAGATATTTCCATGTGTATACAGATGGCAGTGTAGGTATTTCCATGTTTATACAGATGGCAGTGTAGATACTTCCATGTTCATAAAGACAGCGGTGTAGACATATCCATATTTATAGAGATCGCGGTGTAGCTATTTCCATGTTCATACAGATAGCGTTGTAGATCTGTATACGGTGCAGATATTTCCATGTTTTAGTGATAGCCATATAGATATTTCCATGTATATACAGATAGCGGTGTTGCCATTTCCATGTTTATAGAGATAGCGGTGTAGATATTTCCATATTTATACAGATAGCGGAGTAGACATTTCCATGTTTATACAGATAGCAGTGTAGATATTTCAATGTTTATACAGATACCGGTGTAGATATATCCATGTTTATACAGACTGTGGTGTAGATATTTCCATGTCTATTCAGATAGCGGTGTAGATATTTCCATGGTTATACAGATAGTCGTGTAGATATTTCCATGTTTACAGAGACAGAGGTTTAGATATTTCCATCTTCACACAGATTGTGGTGTACATATTTCCATGTTTACACAGACAGCTGTGTAGGTATTTCCATGTTTACACAGATAGTGTTGTAGATATTTCCATGTTTATAGAGATTGCAGTGTAGATATTTCCAGGTTCATATATATAGCGGTGTAGATATTTCCATGTTTATACAGATAGCGGTGGAGATATTTCCATGTTTATACAGATAGCGCTGTAGATATTTGCATGTTTATGCAGATAGCGGTGTAGATATTTGAATGTTTATACAGATCGCGGTCTAGATATTTCCATGTTTATAATTATAGCGGTGTAGGTATTTCCATGTTTATACAGATAGTGGGGTACATATTTCCATGTTTATACAGATAGCAGTGGAGATATTTTCAAGTTTATACAGATAGCGGTGGACGTATTTTCAAGTTTATAGTGATGGCAGTGTATATATTTCCAAGTATATACAGATAGCGGTGTAGATATTTCCGTGTTTATACAGATAGCGTTGCAGGTATTTCCATGTTTATAGAGATAGCGGTGTAGATATTTCCATGTTTATAGAGATGGCTGTGTATATATTTCCATGGGTATACAGGTGGCAGTGTAGATATTTCCATGTTTATACAGATAGCGGTGCAGATATTTCCATGTTTATACAGATAGCGCTGTAGATATTTGCATGTTTATGCAGATAGCGGTGTAGATATTTGAATGTTTATACAGATCGCGGTCTAGATATTTCCATGTTTATACAGATAGCGGTGTAGATATTTCCATGTTTATACAGATAGCGGTGTAGATATTTCCATGTTTATACAGATAGCGGTGGAGATATTTTCAAGTTCATACAGATAGCGGTGGACGTATTTTCATGTTTATAGTGATGGCGTTGTAGATATTTCCAATTATATACAGATAGCGGTGTAGATATTTCCATGTTTATACAGATAGCGTTGCAGTTATTTCCAGGTTTATAGAGATAGCGGTGTAGATATTTCCATGTTTATAGAGATGGTTGTGTATATATTTCCATGTGTATACAGGTGGCAGTGTAGATATTTCCATGTTTATACAGATGGGGGTGTAGATATTTCCATGTTTATACAGATGAATGTGTTGATATTTCCATGTTTTTTACAGATGGCGGAGGAAATATTTCCATGTTACACAGATAGCGGTGTGGATATTTCCATGTTTATACAGACAGCGCTGTAGATATGTGCATGTTAATGCAGATAGCGGTGTAGATATTTCCATGTTTATACAGATAGCGGTTTAGCTATTTCCATGTTTATACAGATAGCGATGTAGATATTTCCATGTTTATAGAGATGGCTGTGTAGATATTTCCATGTTTATAGAGATGACAGTGTAGATATTTCCAAATTTATAGAAATAGCCTTGTAGATATTTCAATGTTTAAACAGATAGCGGTGTAGACATTTCCTTGTTTATAGAGATAGCGGTGTAGATATTTCCAAATTTATACAGATAGCGGTGTAGATATTTCCATGTTTCTACAGATAGCGGTGTAGATGTTTCCATGTTTATACAGATAGCGGTGTAGCTATTTCCATGTTTACAGAGATAGAGTTGTAGATATTTCCATATTTGCACAGATTGCCGTGTAGATATTTCCACCTTCACACAGATGATGGTGTACATATTTGCATGTTTACACAGACATCTGAGTAGATATTTCCATGTTTACACAGATAGTGTTGTAGATATTTCCATGTTTATACAGATAACGGTGTAGATATTTCCACGTTTATAGAGATGGTGGTGCAGATACTTCCTTTTTTATGTAGATGGCGGTGTAGATTTTTCCATGTTTATAGAGATGGCGGTGTATACATTTCCATGTTTATAGAGATAGCGGTGTAGATATTTCCTTGTTTACAGAGATAGCGGTGTAGGTTTTTCCATGTTTATAGAGATAGCGGAGTAGATATTTCCATGTTTATACAGATAGCGTTGTAGACATTTCCAAGTTTATACAGATAGCGGTGTTGGTATTTCCAAGTTTATATATATAGCCTTGTAGATATTTCCATGTTTACACAGCTCGCGGTGTGGATATTTACGTCTTTATACAGATGGCAGTGTAGATATTTCCATGTTTATACAGATGGTGGTGTACATAGTTCCATGTTTATGGAAATGGCAGTGTAGATATTTCCATGTTTATAGAGATAGTGGTGTAGGTATCTCCATGTTTATAGAGATAACGGTGTAGATATTTCCATGATTATACAGATGGTTGTGTAGATATTTCCATGTGTATACAGATGGCAGTGTAGGTATTTCCATGTTTATACAGATGGCAGTGTAGATACTTCCATGTTCATAAAGACAGCGGTGTAGACATATCCATATTTATAGAGATCGCGGTGTAGCTATTTCCATGTTCATACAGATAGCGTTGTAGATCTGTATACGGTGCAGATATTTCCATGTTTTAGTGATAGCCATATAGATATTTCCATGTATATACAGATAGCGGTGTTGCCATTTCCATGTTTATAGAGATAGCGGTGTAGATATTTCCATATTTATACAGATAGCGGAGTAGACATTTCCATGTTTATACAGATAGCAGTGTAGATATTTCAATGTTTATACAGATACCGGTGTAGATATATCCATGTTTATACAGACTGTGGTGTAGATATTTCCATGTCTATTCAGATAGCGGTGTAGATATTTCCATGGTTATACAGATAGTCGTGTAGATATTTCCATGTTTACAGAGACAGAGGTTTAGATATTTCCATCTTCACACAGATTGTGGTGTACATATTTCCATGTTTACACAGACAGCTGTGTAGGTATTTCCATGTTTACACAGATAGTGTTGTAGATATTTCCATGTTTATAGAGATTGCAGTGTAGATATTTCCAGGTTCATATATATAGCGGTGTAGATATTTCCATGTTTATACAGATAGCGGTGGAGATATTTCCATGTTTATACAGATAGCGCTGTAGATATTTGCATGTTTATGCAGATAGCGGTGTAGATATTTGAATGTTTATACAGATCGCGGTCTAGATATTTCCATGTTTATAATTATAGCGGTGTAGGTATTTCCATGTTTATACAGATAGTGGGGTAGATATTTCCATGTTTATACAGATAGCAGTGGAGATATTTTCAAGTTTATACAGATAGCGGTGGACGTATTTTCAAGTTTATAGTGATGGCAGTGTATATATTTCCAAGTATATACAGATAGCGGTGTAGATATTTCCGTGTTTATACAGATAGCGTTGCAGGTATTTCCATGTTTATAGAGATAGCGGTGTAGATATTTCCATGTTTATAGAGATGGCTGTGTATATATTTCCATGTGTATACAGGTGGCAGTGTAGATATTTCCATGTTTATACAGATAGCGGTGCAGATATTTCCATGTTTTTACAGATAGCGCTGTAGATATTTGCATGTTTATGCAGATAGCGGTGTAGATATTTGAATGTTTATACAGATCGCGGTCTAGATATTTCCATGTTTATACAGATAGCGGTGTAGATATTTCCATGTTTATACAGATAGCGGTGTAGATATTTCCATGTTTATACAGATAGCGGTGGAGATATTTTCAAGTTCATACAGATAGCGGTGGACGTATTTTCATGTTTATAGTGATGGCGTTGTAGATATTTCCAATTATATACAGATAGCTGTGTAGATATTTCGATGTTTATACAGATAGCGTTGCAGTTATTTCCAGGTTTATAGAGATAGCGGTGTAGATATTTCCATGTTTATAGAGATGGTTGTGTATATATTTCCATGTGTATACAGGTGGCAGTGTAGATATTTCCATGTTTATACAGATGGGGGTGTAGATATTTCCATGTTTATACAGATGAATGTGTTGATATTTCCATGTTTTTTACAGATGGCGGAGGAAATATTTCCATGTTACACAGATAGCGGTGTGGATATTTCCATGTTTATACAGACAGCGCTGTAGATATGTGCATGTTAATGCAGATAGCGGTGTAGATATTTCCATGTTTATACAGATAGCGGTTTAGCTATTTCCATGTTTATACAGATAGCGATGTAGATATTTCCATGTTTATAGAGATGGCTGTGTACATATTTCCATGTTTATACAGATAGCGGTTTAGCTATTTCCATGTTTATACAGATAGCGATGTAGATATTTCCATGTTTATAGAGATGGCTGTGTAGATATTTCCATGTTTATAGAGATGACAGTGTAGATATTTCCAAATTTATAGAAATAGCCTTGTAGATATTTCCATGTTTAAACAGATAGCGGTGTAGACATTTCCTTGTTTATAGAGATAGCGGTGTAGATATTTCCAAATTTATACAGACAGCGGTGTAGATATTTCCATGTTTCTACAGATAGCGGTGTAGATGTTTCCATGTTTATACAGATAGCGGTGTAGCTATTTCCATGTTTACAGAGACAGAGTTGTAGATATTTCCATATTTGCACAGATTGCCGTGTAGATATTTCCACCTTCACACAGATGATGGTGTACATATTTGCATGTTTACACAGACATCTGAGTAGATATTTCCATGTTTACACAGATAGTGTTGTAGATATTTCCATGTTTATACAGATAACGGTGTAGATATTTCCACGTTTATAGAGATGGTGGTGCAGATACTTCCTTTTTTATGTAGATGGCGGTGTAGATTTTTCCATGTTTATAGAGATGGCGGTGTATACATTTCCATGTTTATAGAGATAGCGGTGTAGATATTTCCTTGTTTACAGAGATAGCGGTGTAGGTATTTCCATGTTTATAGAGATAGCGGAGTAGATATTTCCATGTTTATACAGATAGCGTTGTAGACATTTCCAAGTTTATACAGATAGCGGTGTTGGTATTTCCAAGTTTATATATATAGCCTTGTAGATATTTCCATGTTTACACAGCTCGCGGTGTAGATATTTACTTCTTTATACAGATGGCAGTGTAGATATTTCCATGTTTATACAGATGGTGGTGTACATAGTTCCATGTTTATGGAAATGGCAGTGTAGATATTTCCATGTTTATAGAGATAGTGGTGTAGGTATCTCCATGTTTATAGAGATAACGGTGTAGATATTTCCATGATTATACAGATGGTTGTGTAGATATTTCCATGTGTATACAGATGGCAGTGTAGGTATTTCCATGTTTATACAGATGGCAGTGTAGATACTTCCGTGTTCATAAAGACAGCGGTGTAGACATATCCATATTTATAGAGATCGCGGTGTAGCTATTTCCATGTTCATACAGATAGCGTTGTAGATCTGTATACGGTGCAGATATTTCCATGTTTTAGTGATAGCCATATAGATATTTCCATGTATATACAGATAGCGGTGTTGCCATTTCCATGTTTATAGAGATAGCGGTGTAGATATTTCCATATTTATACAGATAGCGGAGTAGACATTTCCATGTTTATACAGATAGCAGTGTAGATATTTCAATGTTTATACAGATACCGGTGTAGATATATCCATGTTTATACAGACTGTGGTGTAGATATTTCCATGTCTATACAGATAGCGGTGTAGATATTTCCATGGTTATAGAGATTGCAGTGTAGATATTTCCAGGTTCATATATATAGCGGTGTAGATATTTCCATGTTTATACAGACTGTAGTGTAGATATTTCCATGTCTATACAGATAGCGGTGTAGATATTTCCATGTTTATACAGATAGCGGTGGAGATATTTCCATGTTTATACAGATAGCGCTGTAGATATTTGCATGTTTATGCAGATAGCGGTGTAGATATTTGAATGTTTATACAGATCGCGGTCTAGATATTTCCATGTTTATAATTATAGCGGTGTAGGTATTTCCATGTTTATACAGATAGTGGGGTAGATATTTCCATGTTTATTCAGATAGCAGTGGAGATATTTTCAAGTTTATACAGATAGCGGTGGACGTATTTTCAAGTTTATAGTGATGGCAGTGTATATATTTCCAAGTATATACAGATAGCGGTGTAGATATTTCCGTGTTTATACAGATAGCGTTGCAGGTATTTCCATGTTTATAGAGATAGCGGTGTAGATATTTCCATGTTTATAGAGATGGCTGTGTATATATTTCCATGGGTATACAGGTGGCAGTGTAGATATTTCCATGTTTATACAGATAGCGGTGCAGATAATTCCATGTTTATACAGATAGCGCTGTAGATATTTGCATGTTTATGCAGATAGCGGTGTAGATATTTGAATGTTTATACAGATCGCGGTCTAGATATTTCCATGTTTATACAGATAGCAGTGTAGATATTTCTATGTTTATACAGATAGCGGTGTAGATATTTCCATGTTTATACAGATAGCGGTGGAGATATTTTCAAGTTCATACAGATAGCGGTGGACGTATTTTCATGTTTATAGTGATGGCGTTGTAGATATTTCCAATTATATACAGATAGCGGTGTAGATATTTCCATGTTCATACAGATAGCGTTGCAGTTATTTCCAGGTTTATGGAGATAGCGGTGTAGATATTTCCATGTTTATAGAGATGGTTGTGTATATATTTCCATGTGTATACAGGTGGCAGTGTAGATATTTCCATGTTTATACAGATGGGGGTGTAGATATTTCCATGTTTATACAGATGAATGTGTTGATATTTCCATGTTTTTTACAGATGGCGGAGTAAATATTTCCATGTTACACTGATAGCGGTGTGGATATTTCCATGTTTATACAGACAGCGCTGTAGATATGTGCATGTTAATGCAGATAGCGGTGTAGATATTTCCATGTTTATACAGATAGCGGTTTAGCTATTTCCATGTTTATACAGATAGCGATGTAGATATTTCCATGTTTATAGAGATGGCTGTGTACATATTTCCATGTTTATACAGATAGCGGTTTAGCTATTTCCATGTTTATACAGATAGCGATGTAGATATTTCCATGTTTATAGAGATGGCTGTGTAGATATTTCCATGTTTATAGAGATGACAGTGTAGATATTTCCATATTTATAGAAATAGCCTTGTAGATATTTCCATGTTTAAACAGATAGCGGTGTAGACATTTCCTTGTTTATAGAGATAGCGGTGTAGATATTTCCAAATTTATACAGATAGCGGTGTAGATATTTTCATGTTTCTACAGATAGCGGTGTAGATGTTTCCATGTTTATACAGATAGCGGTGTAGCTATTTCCATGTTTACAGAGATAGAGTTGTAGATATTTCCATATTTGCACAGATTGCCGTGTAGATATTTCCACCTTCACACAGATGATGGTGTACATATTTGCATGTTTACACAGACATCTGAGTAGATATTTCCATGTTTACACAGATAGTGTTGTAGATATTTCCATCTTTCTACAAATGGCAGTGTAGATATTTCCATGTTTATAGAGATGGCGGTGTAGATATTTCCATGTTTATAGAGATAGCGGTGTAGATCTATCAATGTTCATAGAGATAGCAGTGAGGATATTTCCATGTTTATACAGATAGCAGTGTAGATATTTCCACTTTTATAAAGATAGCGGTTTAGATATTTCATATTTATACAGAGAGCGGTGTAGATATTTCCATGTTTATACAGATTGCGGTGTAGATATTTCCTTGTTTATACAGATAGCGGTGTAGATATTTCCACGTTTATACAGATTTCTCTGTAGATATTTCCATGTTTATATAGATGACAGTGCAGATATTTCCAGGTTTATACAGATGGCTGTGTAGATATTTCCATGTTTATACAGATGACTTTGTAGGTATTTCCATGTTTATACAGATGGCGGTGTAGGTATTTCCATGTTTATAGAGATAGCTGTGTAGATATTTCCATGTTTACACAGATAGCGTTTTAGATATTTCCATGTTTATACAGATCGCGGTGTAGATACTTCCATGTTTATACAGATCGCGGTGTAGATATTTCCATGTTTATACCGATAGCGGTGTAGATATTTCCATCTTTATACAGATGACGGTGTAGATATTTCCATGTTTATAGAGATGGCGATGTAGATATTTCCATGTTTCTACAGATGACTGTGTAGATATTTCCATGTTTGTACAGATGGCAGTGTAGATATTTCCATGTTTATAGAGATAGAACTGTAGATATTTTCATGTTTATACATATTGCGGTGGAGATTTGTCCATGTTTATACAGATAGCAATGGAGATATTTCCACGTTAATACACATAGCGGTGTAGATATTTCCATGTTTATACAGATAGCGTTGTAGATATTTCCATGTTTATAGAGATGGCTGTGCCGATATTTCCATGTTTATACAGAGTTCTCTGTAGATATTTCCATGTTTATATAGATGACAGTGCAGATATTTCCAGGTTTATACAGATGGCTGTGTAGATATTTCCATGTTTATACAGATGGCTGTGTAGATATTTCCATGTTTATACAGATGACTTTGTAGGTATTTCCATGTTTATACAGATGGTGGTGTAGATATTTCCATGTTTATAGAGATAGCTGTGTAGATATTTCCATGTTTACACAGATCGCGGTGTAGATATTTCCATGTTTATACAGATCGTGGTGTAGATATTTCCATGTTTATACAGATCGCGGTGTAGATATTTCCATGTTTATACCGATAGCGGTGTAGATATTTCCATGTTTATACAGACGACGGAGTAGATATTTCCATGTTTATAGAGATGGCGGTGTAGATATTTCCATGTTTATAGAGATAGCGGTGTAGATATATCAGTGTTCAAAGAGATGGCAGTGAGGATGTTTCCATGTTTGTACAGATAGCAGTGTAGATATTTCCACTTTTATAGAAATAGTGGTACAGATATATCTTATTTATACAGAGAGCGGTGTAGATATTTCCATGTTTATACAGATTGCAGTGTAGATATTTCCATGTTTATACAGATAGCGGTGTAGATATTTCCACGTTTAAACAGATGGCGGTGTAGATATTTCCATCTTTCTACAAATGGCAGTGTAGATAATTCCATGTTTATAGAGATGGCCGTGTAGTTATTTCCATGTTTATAGAGATAGCGGTGTAGATCTATCAATGTTCATAGAGATAGCAGTGAGGATATTTCCATGTTTATACAGATAGCAGTGTAGATATTTCCACTTTTATAAAGATAGCGGTTTAGGTATTTCATATTTATACAGAGAGCGGTGTAGATATTTCCATGTTTATACAGATTGCGGTGTAGATATTTCCTTGTTTATACAGATACGTGTGTAGATATTTCCACGTTTATACAGATGGCGGTGTAGATATTTCCATCTTTCTACAAATGGCACTGTAGATATTTCCATGTTTATAGAGACGGCGGTGTAGATATTTCCATGTTTATGTAGATGGCAGTGTAGATATTTTCTTGTTTATGTAGATGGCGTTGTAGATACCTCCATGTTTAAAGAGATGGCGGTGTGTATATTTCCATGTTGATGGAGATAGCGGTGTAGATATTTCCATGTTTAGAGAGATAGCGTTGTAGTTATTTCCATGTTTATAGAGATAGCGGTGTAGATATTTCCATGTTTCTACAGATGACTGTGTAGATATTTCCATGTTTGTACAGATGGCAGTGTAGATATTTCCATGTTTAAAGAGATACAAGTGTACATATTTTCATGTTTATACATATTGCGGTGGAGATTTGTCCATGTTTATACAGATAGCAATGGAGGTATTTCCACGTTAATACACATAGCGGTGTAGATATTTCCATGTTTATACAGATAGCGTTGTAGATATTTCCATGTTTATACAGATGGCTGTGCCGATATTTCCATGTTTATACAGATTTCTCCGTAGATATTTCCATGTTTATATAGATGACAGTGCAGATATTTCCAGGTTTATACAGATGGCTGTGTAGATATTTCCATGTTTATACAGACGGCTGTGTAGATATTTCCATGTTCATACAGATGACTTTGTAGGTATTTCCATGTTTATACAGATGGCGGTGTAGATATTTCCATGTTTATAGAGATGGCTGTGTAGATATTTCCATGTTTACACAGATAGCGGTTTAGATATTTCCATGTTTATACAGATCGCGGTGTAGATATTTCCATGTTTATACAGATAGCGGTGTAGATATTTCCATGTTTATACAGATAGCGGTGTAGATATTTCCATGTGTATACAGATGACGGTGTAGATGTTTGCATGTTTATACAGATGGCGGTGTAGAAATTTCCATGTTTATATAGATGGCAGTGTAGATATTTTCTTGTTTATGTAGATGGCGTTGTAGATACCTCCATGTTTAAAGAGATGGCGGTGTGTATATTTCCATGTTGATGGAGATAGCGGTGTAGATATTTCCATGTTTATAGAGATAGCGGTGTAGTTATTTCCATGTTTATAGAGATAGCGGTGTAGATATTTCCATGTTTCTACAGATGACTGTGTAGATATTTCCATGTTTGTACAGATGGCAGTGTAGATATTTCCATGTTTATAGAGATAGAAGTGTAGATATTTTCATGTTTATACATATTGCGGTGGAGATTTGTCCATGTTTATACAGATAGGAATAGAGATATTTCCACGTTAATACACATAGCGGTGTAGATATTTCCATGTTTATACAGATAGCGTTGTAGATATTTCCATGTTTATACAGATGGCTGTGCCGATATTTCCATGTTTATACAGAGTTCTCTGTAGATATTTCCATGTTTATATAGATGACAGTGCAGATATTTCCAGGTTTATACAGATGGCTGTGTAGATATTTCCATGTTTATACAGATGACTTTGTAGGTATTTCCATGTTTATACAGATGGCGGTGTAGATATTTCCATGTTTCTACAGATGACTGTGTAGATATTTCCATGTTTGTACAGATGGCAGTGTAGATATTTCCACGTTTATAGAGATAGAAGTGTAGATATTTTCATGTTTATACATATTGCGGTGGAGATTTGTCCATGTTTAGACAGATAGCAATGGAGATATTTCCACGTTAATACACATAGCGGTGTAGATATTTCCATGTTTATACAGATAGCGGTGTAGATATTTCCACGTTTATACAGATGGCGGTGTAGATATTTCCATCTTTCTACAAATGGCAGTGTAGTTATTTCCATGTTTATAGAGATGGCGGTGTAGATATTTCCATGTTTATAGAGATAGCGGTGTAGATCTATCAATGTTCATAGAGATAGCAGTGAGGGTATTTCCATGTTTATACAGATAGCAGTGTAGATATTTCCACTTTTATAAAGATAGCGGTTTAGATATTTCATATTTATACAGAGAGCGGTGTAGATATTTCCATGTTTATACAGATTGCGGTGTAGATATTTCCATGTTTATACAGATAGCGGTGTAGATATTTCCACGTTTATACAGATTTCTCTGTAGATATTTCCATGTTTATATAGATGACAGTGCAGATATTTCCAGGTTTATACAGATGGCTGTGTAGATATTTCCATGTTTATACAGATGACTTTGTAGGTATTTCCATGTTTATACAGATGGCGGTGTAGATATTTCCATGTTTATAGAGATAGCTGTGTAGATATTTCCATATTTACACAGATAGCGGTATAGATATTTCCATGTTTATACAGATCGCGGTGTAGATACTTCCATGTTTATACAGATCGCGGTGTAGATATTTCCATGTTTATACCGATAGCGGTGTAGATATTTCCATGTTTATACAGATGACGGTGTAGATATTTCCATGTTTATAGAGATGGCGGTGTAGATATTTCCATGTTTATAGAGATAGCGGTGTAGATATATCAATGTACATAGGGATAGCAGTGAGGATATTTCCATGTTTATACAGATAGCAGTGTAGATATTTCCACTTTTATAGAGATAGCGGTTTAGATATTTCATATTTATACACAGAGACGTGTAGATATTTCCATGTTTATACAGATTGCGGTGTAGATATTTCCATGTTTATACAGATAGCGGTGTAGATATTTCCACGTTTATACAGATGGCGGTGTAGATATTTCCATCTTTCTACAAATGGCAATTTAGATATTTCCATGTTTATAGAGACGGCGGTGTAGTTATTTCCATGTTTATGTAGACGGCAGTGTAGATATTTTCTTGTTTATGTAGATGGCGTTGTAGATACCTCCATGTTTAAAGAGATGGCGATGTGTATATTTCCATGTTGATGGCGATAGCTGTGTAGATATTTCCATGTTTATAGAGATAGCGGTGTAGTTATTTCCATGTTTATAGAGATAGCGGTGTAGATATTTCCATGTTTCTACAGATGACTGTGTAGATATTTCCATGTTTGTACAGATGGCAGTGTAGATATTTCCATGTTTATAGAGTTAGAAGTGTAGATATTTTCATGTTTATACATATTGCGGTGGAGATTTGTCCATGTTTATACAGATAGCAATGGAGATATTTCCACGTTAATACACATAGCGGTGTAGATATTTCCATGTTTATACAGATGGCGTTGTAGATATTTCCATGTTTATACAGATGGCTGTGCCGATATTTCCATTTTTATACAGAGTTCTCTGTAGATATTTCCATGTTTATATAGATGACAGTGCAGATATTTCCAGGTTTATACAGATGGCTGTGTAGATATTTCCATGTTTATACAGACGGCTGTGTAGATATTTCCATGTTCATACAGATGACTTTGTAGGTATTTCCATGTTTATACAGATGGCGGTGTAGATATTTCCATGTTTATAGAGATGGCTGTGTAGATATTTCCATGTTTACACAGATAGCGGTTTAGATATTTCCATGTTTATACAGATCGCGGTGTAGATATTTCCATGTTTATACAGATCGCGGTGTAGATATTTCCATGTTTATACAGATAGCGGTGTAGATATTTCCATGTTTATACAGATGACGGTGTAGATGTTTGCATGTTTATAGAGATGGCGGTGTAGATATTTCCATGTTTATATAGATGGCAGTGTAGATATTTTCTTGTTTATGTAGATGGCGTTGTAGATACCTCCATGTTTAAAGAGATGGCGGTGTGTATATTTCCATGTTGATGGAGATAGCGGTGTAGATATTTCTATGTTTATAGAGATAGCGGTGTAGTTATTTCCATGTTTATAGAGATAGCGGTGTAGATATTTCCGTGTTTCTACAGATGACTGTGTAGATATTTCCATGTTTGTACAGATGGCAGTGTAGATATTTCCATGTTTATAGAGATAGAAGTGTAGATATTTTCATGTTTATACATATTGCGGTGGAGATTTGTCCATGTTTATACAGATAGCAATGGAGATATTTCCACGTTAATACACATAGCGGTGTAGATATTTCCATGTTTATACAGATAGCGTTGTAGATATTTCCATGTTTATACAGATGGCTGTGCCGATATTTCCATGTTTATACAGAGTTCTCTGTAGATATTTCCATGTTTATATAGATGACAGTGCAGATATTTCCAGGTTTATACAGATGGCTGTGTAGATATTTCCATGTTTATACAGATGGCTGTGTAGATATTTCCATGTTTATACAGATGACTTTGTAGGTATTTCCATGTTTATACAGATGGCCGTGTAGATATTTCCATGTTTATAGAGATAGCTGTGTAGATATTTCCATGTTTACACAGATAGCGGTTTAGATATTTCCATGTTTATACAGATCGCGGTGTAGATATTTCCATGTTTATACAGATCGCGGTGTAGATATTTCCATGTTTATACCGATAGCGGTGTAGATATTTCCATGTTTATACAGATGACGGTGTAGATATTTCCATGTTTATAGAGATGGCGGTGTAGATATTTCCATGTTTATAGAGATAGCGGTGTAGATATATCAATGTTAAAAGAGATGGCAGTGAGGATGTTTCCATGTTTATACAGATAGCAGTGTAGATATTTCCACTTTTATAGAAATAGTGGTACAGATATTTCATAATTATACAGAGAGCGGTGTAGATATTTCCATGTTCATACAGATTACGGTGTAGATACTTCCATGTTTATACAGATAGCGGTGTAGATATTTCCACGTTTATACAGATGGCGGTGTAGATATTTCCATCTTTCTACAAATGGCAGTGTAGATATTTCCATGTTTATAGAGATGGCGGTGTAGATATTTCCATGTTTATAGAGATAGCGGTGTAGATCTATCAATGTTCATAGAGATAGCAGTGAGGATATTTCCATGTTTATACAGATAGCAGTGTAGATATTTCCACTTTTGTAAAGATAGCGGTTTAGATATTTCATATTTATACAGAGAGCGGTGTAGATATTTCCATGTTTATACAGATTGCGGTGTAGATATTTCCATGTTTATACAGATAGCGGTGTAGATATTTCCACGTTTATACAGATGGCGGTGTAGATATTTCCATCTTTCTACAAATGGCAGTGTAGATATTTCCATGTTTATAGAGACGGCGGTGTAGATATTTCCATGTTTATGTAGATGGCAGTGTAGATATTTTCTTGTTTATGTAGATGGCGTTGTAGATACCTCCATGTTTAAAGAGATGGCGGTGTGTATATTTCCATGTTGATGGAGATAGCGGTGTAGATATTTCCATGTTTATAGAGATAGCGTTGTAGTTATTTCCATGTTTATAGAGATAGCGGTGTAGATATTTCCATGTTTCTACAGATGACTGTGTAGATATTTCCATGTTTGTACAGATGGCAGTGTAGATATTTCCATGTTTAAAGAGATAGAAGTGTAGATATTTTCATGTTTATACATATTGCGGTGTAGATTTTTCCATGTTTATAAAGATAGCAATGGAGATACTTCCTCGTTAATACACATAGCGGTGTAGATATTTCCATGTTTATACAGATAGCGTTGTAGATATTTCCATGTTTATACAGATGGCTGTGCCGATATTTCCATGTTTATACAGATTTCTCTGTAGATATTTCCATGTTTATATAGATGACAGTGCAGATATTTCCAGGTTTTTACAGATGGCTGTGTAGATATTTCCATGTTTATACAGAGGACTTTGTAGGTATTTCCATGTTTATACAGATGGCGGTGTAGATATTTCCATGTTTATAGAGATAGCTGTGTAGATATTTCCATGTTTACACAGATAGCGGTTTAGATATTTCCATGTTTATACAGATCGCGGTGTAGATACTTCCATGTTTATACAGATCGCAGTGTAGATATTTCCATGTTTATACCGATAGCGCTGTAGATATTCCCATGTTTATACAGATGACGGTGTAGATATTTCCATGTTTATAGAGATGGCGGTGTAGATATTTCCATGTTTACAGAGATAGCGGTGTAGATATTTCCATGTTTACACAGATAGCGGTTTAGATATTTCCATGTTTATACAGATCGCGGTGTAGATATTTCCATGTTTATACCGATAGCATTGTAGATATTTCCATGTTTATACAGATGACGGTGTAGATATTTCCATGTTTATAGAGATGGCGGTGTAGATATTTCCATGTTTATAGAGATAGAAGTGTAGATATTTTCATGTTTATACATATTGCGGTGGAGATTTGTCCATCTTTATACATATAGAAATGGAGATATTTCCACGTTAATACACATAGCGGTGTAGATATTTCCATGTTTATACAGAGGACTTTGTAGGTATTTCCATGTTTGTACAGATGGCGGTGTAGATATTTCCATGTTTATAGAGATAGCTGTGTAGATATTTCCATGTTTACACAGATAGCGATTTAGATATTTCCATGTTTATACAGATCGCGGTGTAGATACTTCCATGTTTATACAGATCGCGGTGTAGATATTTCCATGTTTATACCGATAGCGGTGTAGATATTTCCATGTTTATACAGATGACGGTGTAGATATTTCCATGTTTATAGAGATGGCGGTGTAGATATTTCCATGTTTATAGAGATAGCGGTGTAGATATATCAATGTACATAGGGATAGCAGTGAGGATATTTCCATGTTTATACAGATAGCAGTGTAGGTATTTCCACTTTTATAGAGATAGCGGTTTAGATATTTCATATTTATACACAGAGAGGTGTAGATATTTCCATGTTTATACAGATATCGGTGTAGATATTTCCACGTTTATACAGATGGCGGTGTAGATATTTCCATCTTTCTACAAATGGCAGTTTAGATATTTCCATGTTTATAGAGACGGCGGTGTAGTTATTTCCATGTTTACGTAGACGGCAGTGTAGATATTTTCTTGTTTATGTAGATGGCGTTGTAGATACCTCCATGTTTAAAGAGATGGCGGTGTGTATATTTCCATGTTGATGGAGATAGCTGTGTAGATATTTCCATGTTTATAGAGATAGCGGTGTAGTTATTTCCATGTTTATAGAGATAGCGGTGTAGATATTTCCATGTTTCTACAGATGACTGTGTAGATATTTCCATGTTTGTACAGATGGCAGTGTAGATATTTCCATGTTTATAGAGATAGAAGTGTAGATATTTTCATGTTTATACATATTGCGGTGGAGATTTGTCCATGTTTATACAGATAGCAATGGAGATATTTCCACGTTAATACACATAGCGGTGTAGATATTTCCATGTTTATACAGATAGCGTTGTAGATATTTCCATGTTTATACAGATGGCTGTGCCGATATTTCCAGGTTTATACAGATGGCTGTGTAGATATTTCCATGTTTATACAGATGGCTGTGTAGATATTTCCATGTTTATACAGATGACTTTGTAGGTATTTCCATGTTTATACAGATGGCGGTGTAGATATTTCCATGTTTATAGAGATAGCTGTGTAGATATTTCCATGTTTACACAGATAGCGGTTTAGATATTTCCACGTTTATACAGATCGCGGTGTAGATATTTCCATGTTTATACAGATCGCGGTGTAGATATTTCCATGTTTATACAGATCGCGGTGTAGATATTTCCATGTTTATACCGATTGCGGTGTAGATATTTCCATGTTTATACAGATGACGGTGTAGATATTTCCATGTTTATAGATATGGCGGTGTAGATATTTCCATGTTTATAGAGATAGCGGTGTAGATATATCAATGTTCATAGAGTTAGCAGTGAGGATATTTCCATGTTTATACAGATAGCAGTGTAGATATTTCCACTTTTATAGAGATAGCGGTTTAGATATTTCATATTTATACAGAGAGTGGTGTAGATATTTCCATGTTTATACAGATTGCGGTGTAGATATTTCCATGTTTATACAGATAGCGGTGTAGATATTTCCACGTTTATACAGATGGCAGTGTAGATATTTCCATCTTTCTACAAATGGCAGTGTAGATATTTCCATGTTTATACAGATAGCGGTGTAGATATTTCCATGTTTATACCGATAGCGGTGTAGATATTTCCATGTTTATACAGATGACGGTGTAGATATTTCCATGTTTATAAAGATGGCGGTGTAGATATTTCCATGTTTATAGAGATAGCGGTGTAGATATTTCCATGTTTACACAGATAGCGGTTTAGATATTTCCATGTTTATACAGATCGCGGTGTAGATATTTCCATGTTTATACAGATCGCGGTGTAGATATTTCCATGTTTATACCGATAGCATTGTAGATATTTCCATGTTTATACAGATGACGGTGTAGATATTTCCATGTTTATAGAGATGGCGGTGTAGATATTTCCATGTTTATAGAGATAGAAGTGTAGATATTTTCATGTTTATACATATTGCGGTGGAGATTTGTCCATCTTTATACAGATAGAAATGGAGATATTTCCACGTTAATACACATAGCGGTGTAGATATTTCCATGTTTATACAGAGGACTTTGTAGGTATTTCCATGTTTGTACAGATGGCGGTGTAGATATTTCCATGTTTATAGAGATAGCTGTGTAGATATTTCCATGTTTACACAGATAGCGATTTAGATATTTCCATGTTTATACAGATCGCGGTGTAGATACTTCCATGTTTATACAGATCGCGGTGTAGATATTTCCATGTTTATACCGATAGCGGTGTAGATATTTCCATGTTTATACAGATGACGGTGTAGATATTTCCATGTTTATAGAGATGGCGGTGTAGATATTTCCATGTTTATAGAGATAGCGGTGTAGATATATCAATGTACATAGGGATAGCAGTGAGGATATTTCCATGTTTATACAGATAGCAGTGTAGGTATTTCCACTTTTATAGAGATAGCGGTTTAGATATTTCATATTTATACAGAGAGTGGTGTAGATATTTCCATGTTTATACAGATTGCGGTGTAGATATTTCCATGTTTATACAGATAGCGGTGTAGATATTTCCACGTTTATACAGATGGCAGTGTAGATATTTCCATCTTTCTACAAATGGCAGTGTGGATATTTCCATGTTTATAGAGAGGGCGGTGTAGATATTTCCATGTTTATATAGATGGCAGTGTAGATATTTTCTTGTTTATGTAGATGGCGTTGTAGATACCTCCATGTTTAAAGAGATGGCGGTGTGTATATTTCCATGTTGATGGAGATGGCGGTGTAGATATTTCCATGTTTATAGAGATAGCGGTGTAGTTATTTCCATGTTTATAGAGATAGCGGTGTAGATATTTCCATGTTTCTACAGATGACTGTGTAGATATTTCCATGTTTGTACAGAAGGCAGTGTAGATATTTCCATGTTTATAGAGATAGAAGTGTAGATATTTTCATGTTTATACATATTGCGGTGGAGATTTGTCCATGTTTATACAGATAGCAATGGAGATATTTCCACGTTAATACACATAGCGGTGTAGATATTTCCATGTTTATACAGATAGCGTTGTAGATATTTCCATGTTTATACAGATGGCTGTGCCGATATTTTCATGTTTATACAGAGTTCTCTGTAGATATTTCCATGTTTATATAGATGACAGTGCAGATATTTCCAGGTTTATACAGATGGCTGTGTGGATATTTCCATGTTTATACAGATGGCTGTGTAGATATTTCCATATTTATACAGGTGACTTTGTAGGTATTTCCATGTTTATACAGATGGCGGTGTAGATATTTCTATGTTTATAGAGATAGCTGTGTAGATATTTCCATGTTTACACAGATAGCGGTTTAGATATTTCCATGTTTATACAGATCGCGGTGTAGATATTTCCATGTTTATACAGATCGCAGTGTAGATATTTCCCTGTTTATACAGATAGCGGTGTAGATATTTCCATGTTTATACAGATGACGGTGTAGATATTTCCATGTTTATAGAGATGGCGGTGTAGATAGTTCCATGTTTATAGAGATAGCGGTGTAGATATATCAAAGTTCATAGAGATAGCAGTGAGGATATTTCCATGTTTATACAGATAGCAGTGTAGATATTTCCACTTTTATAGAGATAGCGGTTTAGATATTTCATATTTATACAGGGAGCGGTGTATATATTTCCATGTTTATACAGATTGCGGTGTAGGTATTTCCATGTTTATACAGATAGCGGTGTAGATATTTCCATGTTTATAGAGATAGCGGTGTAGTTATTTCCATGTTTATAGAGATAGCGGTGTAGATATTTCCATGTTTCTACAGATGACTGTGTAGATATTTCCATGTTTGTACAGATGGCAGTGTTGGTATTTCCATGTTTATAGAGATAGAAGTGTAGATATTTTCATGTTTATACATATTGCGGTGGAGATTTGTCCATGTTTATACAGATAGCAATGGAGATATTTCCACGTTAATACACATAGCGGCGTAGATATTTCCATGTTTATACAAGTAGCGTTGTAGATATTTCCATGTTTATACAAATGGCTGTGCCGATATTTCCATGTTTATACAGAGTTATCTGTAGATATTTCCATGTTTATATAGATGACAGTGCAGATATTTCCAGGTTTATACAGATGGCTGTGTAGATATTTCCATGTTTATACAGATGACTTTGTAGGTATTTCCATGTTTATAGAGATGGCGGTGTAGATATTTCCATGTTTATAGAGATGGCTGTGTAGATATTTCCATGTTTACACAGATAGCGGTTTAGATATTTCCATGTTTATACAGATCGCGGTGTAGATATTTCCATGTTTATACAGATCGCGGTGTAGATATTTCCATGTTTATACCGATAGCGGTGTAGATATTTCCATGTTTATACAGATGACTGTATAGATATTTCCATGTTTATAGAGATGGCGGTGTAGATATTTCCATGTTTATAGACATAGAAGTGTAGATATTTTCATGTTTATACATATTGCGGTGGAGATTTGTCCATGTTTATACAGATAGAAATGGAGATATTTCCACATTAATACACATAGCGGTGTAGATATTTCCATGTTTATACAGATAGCGTTGTAGATATTTCCATGTTTATACAGATGGCTGTGCCGATATTTCCATGTTTATACAGAGTTCTCTGTAGATATTTCCATGTTTGTAGAGATGATAGTGCAGATATTTCCAGGTTTATACAGATGGCTGTGTAGTTATTTCCATGTTTATACAGATGGCTGTGTAGATATTTCCATGTTTATACAGATGACTTTGTAGGTATTTCCATGTTTATACAGATGGCGGTGTAGATATTTCCATGTTTATAGAGATAGCTGTGTAGATATTTCCATGTTTACACAGATAGCGGTTTAGATATTTCCACGTTTATACAGATCGCGGTGTAGATATTTCCATGTTTATACAGATCGCGGTGTAGATATTTCCATGTTTATACAGATCGCGGTGTAGATATTTCCATGTTTATACAGATCGCGGTGTAGATATTTCCATGTTTATACCGATAGCGGTGTAGATATTTCCATGTTTATACAGATGATGGTGTAGATATTTCCATGTTTATACAGATGACGGTGTAGATATTTCCATGTTTATAGAGATGGCGGTGTAGATATTTCCATGTTTATAGGGATAGCGGTGTAGATATATCAATGTTCATATAGTTAGCAGTGAGGATATTTCCATGTTTATACAGATAGCAGTGTAGATATTTCCACTTTTATAGAGATAGCGGTTTAGATATTTCATATTTATGCAGAGAGCGGTGTAGATATTTCCATGTTTATACAGATTGCGGTGTAGATATTTCCATGTTTATACAGATATCGGTGTAGATATTTCCACGTTTATACAGATGGCGGTGTAGATATTTCCATCTTTCTACAAATGGCAGTGTAGATATTTCCATGTTTATAGAGATGGCGGTGTAGATATTTCCATGTTTATATAGATGGCAGTGTAGATATTTTCTTGTTTATGTAGATGGCGTTGTAGATACCTCCATGTTTAAAGAGATGGCGGTGTGTATATTTCCATGTTGATGGAGATGGCGGTGTAGATATTTCCATGTTTATAGAGATAGCGGTGTAGTTATTTCCATGTTTATAGAGATAGCGGTGTAGATATTTCTATGTTTCTACAGATGACTGTGCAGATATTTCCATGTTTGTACAGATGGCAGTGTAGATATTTCCAAGTTTATAGAGATAGAAGTGTAGATATTTTCATGTTTATACATATTGCGGTGGAGATTTGTCCATGTTTATACAGATAGAAATGGAGATATTTCCACGTTAATACACATAGCGGTGTAGATATTTCCATGTTTATACAGATAGCGTTGTAGATATTTCCATGTTTATACAGATGGCTGTGCCGATATTTCCATGTTTATACAGAGTTCTCTGTAGATATTTCCATGTTTATATAGATGACAGTGCAGATATTTCCAGGTTTATACAGATGGCTGTGTGGATATTTCCATGTTTATACAGATGGCTGTGTAGATATGTCCATATTAATACAGATGACTTTTTAGGTATTTCCATGTTTATACAGATGGCGGTGTAGATATTTCCATGTTTATAGAGATAGCTGTGTAGATATTTCCATGTTTACACAGATAGCGGTTTAGATATTTCCATGTTTATACAGATCGCGGTGTAGATATTTCCATGTTTATACAGATCGCAGTGTAGATATTTCCATGTTTATACATATAGCGGTGTAGATATTTCCATGTTTATACAGATGACGGTGTAGATATTTCCATGTTTATAGAGATGGCGGTGTAGATACTTCCATGTTTATAGAGATAGCTGTGTAGATATGTCAATGTTCATAGAGATAGCAGTGAGGATATTTCCGTGTTTATACAGATAGCAGTGTAGATATTTCCACTTTTATAGAGATAGCTGTTTAGATATTTCATATTTATACAGGGAGCGGTGTATATATTTCCATGTTTATACAGATTGAATTGTAGGTATTTCCATGTTTATACAGATAGCGGTGTAGATATTTCCACGTTTATACAGATGGCGGTGTAGATATTTCCATCTTTCTACAAATGGCAGTGTAGATATTTCCATGTTTATAGAGATGGCGGTGTAGATATTTCCATGTTTATATAGATGGCAGTGTAAATATTTTCTTGTTTATGTAGATGGCGTTGTAGATACCTCCATGTTTAAAGAGATGGCGGTGTGTATATTTCCATGTTGTTGGAGATAGCGGTGTAGATATTTCCATGTTTATAGAGATAGCGGTGTAGTTATTTCCATGTTTATAGAGATAGCGGTGTAGATATTTCCATGTTTCTACAGATGACTGTGTAGATATTTCCATGTTTGTACAGATGGCAGTGTAGATATTTCCATGTTTATAGAGATAGAAGTGTAGATATTTTCATGTTTATACATATTGCGGTGGAGATTTGTCCATGTTTATACAGATAGCAATGGAGATATTTCCACGTTAATACACATAGCGGCGTAGATATTTCCATGTTTATACAGATAGCGTTGTAGATATTTCCATGTTTATACAGATGGCTGTGCCGATATTTCCATGTTTATACAGAGTTCTCTGTAGATATTTCCATGTTTATATAGATGACAGTGCAGATATTTCCAGGTTTATACAGATGGCTGTGTAGATATTTCCATGTTTATACAGATGACTTTGTAGGTATTTCCATGTTTATACAGATGACTTTGTAGGTATTTCCATGTTTATACAGATGGTGGTGTAGATATTTCCATATTTATACAGATCGCGGTGTAGATATTTCCATGTTTATACAGATGGCTGTGTAGATATTTCCATGTTTATACAGATGACTTTGTAGGTATTTCCATGTTTATACAGATGGCGGTGTAGATATTTCCATGTTTATAGAGATAGCTGTGTAGATATTTCCATGTTTACACAGATAGCGGTTTAGATATTTCCATGTTTATACAGATCGCGGTGTAGATATTTCCATGTTTATACAGATCGCGGTGTAGATATTTCCATGTTTATACCGATAGCGGTGTAGATATTTCCATGTTTATACAGATGACGGTGTAGATATTTCCATGTTTATAGAGATGGCGGTGTAGATATTTCCATGTTTATAGAGATAGAAGTGTAGATATTTTCATGTTTATACATATTGCGGTGGAGATTTGTCCATCTTTATACAGATAGAAATGGAGATATTTCCACGTTAATACACATAGCAGTGTAGATATTTCCATGTTTATACAGATAGCGTTGTAGATATTTCCATGTTTATACAGATGGCTGTGCCGATATTTCCATGTTTATACAGAGTTCTTTGTAGATATTTCCATGTTTATAGAGATGACAGTGCAGATATTTCCAGGTTTATACAGATGGCTGTGTAGTTATTTCCATGTTTATACAGATGGCTGTGTAGATAATTCCATGTTTATACAGATGACATTGTAGGTATTTCCATGTTTATAAAGATGGCGGTGTAGATATTTCCATGTTTATAGAGATAGCTGTGTAGATATTTCCATGTTTACACAGATAGCGGTTTAGATATTTCCACGTTTATACAGATCGCGGTGTAGATATTTCCATGTTTATACAGATCGCGGTGTAGATATTTCCATGTTTATACAGATCGCGGTGTAGATATTTCCATGTTTATACAGATCGCGGTGTAGATATTTCCATGTTTATACCGATAGCGGTGTAGATATTTCCATGTTTATACAGATGACGGTGTAGATATTTCCATGTTTATAGAGATGGCGGTGTAGATACTTCCATGTTTATAGAGATAGCGGTGTAGATATATCAATGTTCATATAGTTAGCAGTGAGGATATTTCCATGATTATACAGATAGCAGTGTAGATATTTCCACTTTTATAAAGATAGCGGTTTAGATATTTCATATTTATACAGAGAGCGGTGTAGATATTTCCATGTTTATACAGATTGCGGTGTAGATATTTCCATGTTTATACAGATAGCGGTGTAGATATTTCCACGTTTATACAGATGGCGGTGTAGATATTTCCATCTTTCTACAAATGGCAGTGTAGATATTTCCATGTTTATAGAGATGGCGGTGTAGATATTTCCATGTTTATATAGATGGCAGTGTAGATATTTTCTTGTTTATGTAGATGGCGTTGTAGATACCTCCATGTTTAAAGAGATGGCGGTGTGTATATTTCCATGTTGATGGAGATGGCGGTATAGATATTTCCATGTTTATAGAGATAGCGGTGTAGTTATTTCCATGTTTATAGAGATAGCGGTGTAGATATTTCCATGTTTCTACAGATGACTGTGTAGATATTTCCATGTTTGTACAGAAGACTTTGTAGTTATTTCCATGTTTATACAGATGGCGGTTTAGATATTTCCATGTTTGTACAGATCGCGGTGAAGATACTTCCATGTTTATACAGATAGCGGTGTAGATATTTCCATGTTTATACAGATCGCGTTGTAGATATTTCCATGTTTATAGAGATGGCGGTGTAGATATTTCCATGTTTATACAGATGACGGTGTAGATATTTCCATGTTTATAGAGATGGCGGTGTAGATATTTCCATGTTTATAGAGATAGCGGTGTAGATATATTAATGTTCATAGATTTAGCAGTGAGGATATTTCCATGTTTATACAGATAGCAGTGTAGATATTTCCACTTTTATAGAGATAGCGGTTTAGATATTTCACATTTATACAGAGAGCGGTGTAGATATTTCCATGTTTATACAGATTGCGGTGTAGATATTTCCATGTTTATACAGATAGCGGTGTAGATATTTCCACGTTTATACAGATGGCGGTGTAGATATTTCCATCTTTCTACAAATGGCAGTGTAGATATTTCCATGTTTATAGAGATGGCGGTGTAGATATTTCCATGTTTATATAGATGGCAGTGTAGATATTTTCTTGTTTATGTAGATGGCGTTGTAGATACCTCCATGTTTAAAGAATTGGCGGTGTGTATATTTCCATGTTGATGGAGATAGCGGTGTAGATATTTCCATGTTTATAGAGATAGCGGTGTAGTTATTTCCATGTTTATAGAGATAGAGGTGTAGATATTTCCATGTTTCTACAGATGACTGTGTAGATATTTCCATGTTTGTACAGATGGCAGTGTAGATATTTCCATGTTTATAGAGATAGAAGTGTAGATATTTTCATGTTTATACATATTGCGGTGGAGATTTGTCCATGTTTATACAGATAGCAATGGAGATATTTCCACGTTAATACACATAGCGGTGTAGATATTTCCATGTTTATACAGATAGCGTTGTAGATATTTCCATGTTTATACAGATGGCTGTGCCGATATTTCCATGTTTATACAGAGTTGTCTGTAGATATTTCGATGTTTTTATAGATGACAGTGCAGATATTTCCAGGTTTATACAGATGGCTGTGTAGATATTTCCATGTTTATACAGATGACTTTGTAGGTATTTTCACGTTTATACAGATGGCGGTTTAGATATTTCCATGTTTATAGAGATAGCTGTGTAGATATTTCCATGTTTACACAGATAGCGGTTTAGATATTTCCATGTTTATACAGATCGCGGTGTAGATATTTCCATGTTTATACAGATCGTGGTGTAGATATTTCCATGTTTATACTGATAGCGGTGTAGATATTTCCATGTTTATACAGATGACGGTGTAGATATTTCCATGTTTATAGAGATGGCGGTGTAGATATTTCCATGTTTATAGAGATAGCGGTGTAGATATATCAATGTTCATAGAGATAGCAGTGAGGATATTTCCATGTTTATACAGATAGCAGTGTAGATATTTCCACTTTTATAGAGATAGCGGTTTAGATATTTCATATTTATACAGAGAGCGGTGTAGATATTTCCATGTTTATACAGATTGCGGTGTAGATATTTCCATGTTTATACAGATAGCGGTGTAGTTATTTCCACGTTTATACAGATGGCGGTGTAGATATTTCCATCTTTCTACAAATGGCAGTGTAGATATTTCCATGTTTATAGAGATTGCGGTGTAGATATTTCCATGTTTATATAGATGGCAGTGTAGATATTTTCTTGTTTATGTAGATGGCGTTGTAGATACCTCCATGTTTAAAGTTATGGCGGTGTATATATTTCCATGTTGATGGAGATAGCGGTGTAGATATTTCCATGTTTACATAGATGGCAGTGTAGCTATTTTCTTGTTTATGTAGATGGCGTTGTAGATACCTCCATGTTTAAAGAGATGGCGGTGTGTATATTTCCATGTTGATGGAGATAGCGGTGTAGATATTTCCATGTTTATAGAGATAGCGGTGTAGTTATTTTCATGTTTATAGAGATAGCGGTGTAGATATTTCCATGTTTCTACGGATGACTGTGTAGATATTTCCATGTTTGTACAGATGGCAGTGTAGATATTTCCATGTTTATAGAGATAGAAGTGTAGATATTTTCATGTTTATACATATTGCGGTGGAGATTTGTCCATGTTTATACAGATAGCAATGGAGATATTTCCACGTTAATACACATAGCGGTGTAGATATTTCCATGTTTATACAGATAGCGTTGTAGATATTTCCATGTTTATACAGATGGCTGTGCCGATATTTCCATGTTTATACAGAGTTCTCTGTAGATATTTCCATGTTTATATAGATGACAGTGCAGATATTTCCAGGTTTATACAGATGGCTGTGTAGATATTTCCATGTTTATACAGATGACTTTGTAGGTATTTTCATGTTTATACAGATGGCGGTGTAGATATTTCCATGTTTATAGAGATAGCTGTGCAGATGTTTCCATGTTTACACAGATAGCGGTTTAGGTATTTCCATGTTTATACAGATCGCGGTGTAGATATTTCCATGTTTATACAGATGACGGTGTAGATATTTCCATGTTTATAGAGATGGCGGTGTAGATATTTCCATGTTTATAGAGATAGCAGTGTAGATATATCAATGTTCATAGAGATAGCAGTGAGGATATTTCCATGTTTATACAGATAGCAGTGTAGATATTTCCACTTTTATAGAGATAGCGGTTTAGATATTTCATATTTATACAGAGAGCGGTGTAGATATTTCCATGTTTATACAGATTGCGGTGTAGATATTTCCATGTTTATACAGATAGCGGTGTAGATATTTCCACGTTTATACAGATGGCGGTGTAGCTATTTCCATCTTTCTACAAATGGCAGTGTAGATATTTCCATGTTTATAGAGATGGCGGTGTAGATATTTCCATGTTTATATAGATGGCAGTGTAGATATTTTCTTGTTTATGTAGATGGCGTTGTAGATACCTCCATGTTTAAAGTGATGGCGGTGTGTATATTTCCATGTTGATGGAGATAGCGGTGTAGATATTTCCATGTTTATAGAGATAGCGGTGTAGTTATTTCCATGTTTATAGAGATAGCGGTGTAGATATTTCCATGTTTCTACAGATGACTGTGTAGATATTTCCATGTTTGTACAGATGGCAGTGTAGATATTTCCATGTTTATAGAGATAGAAGTGTAAATATTTTCATGTTTATACATATTGCGGTGGAGATTTGTCCATGTTTATACAGATAGAAATGGAGATATTTCCACGTTAATACACATAGCGGTGTAGATATTTCCATGTTTATACAGATAGCGTTGTAGATATTTCCATGTTTATACAGATGGCTGTGCCGATATTTCCATGTTTATACAGAGTTCTCTGTAGATATTTCCATGTTTATATAGATGACAGTGCAGATATTTCCAGGTTTATACAGATGGCTGTGTAGATATTTCCATGTTTATACAGATGGCTGTGTAGATATTTCCATGTTTATACAGAAGACTTTGTAGGTATTTCCATGTTTATACAGATGGCGGTTTAGATATTTCCATGTTTGTACAGATCGCGGTGTAGATACTTCCATGTTTATACAGAGAGCGGTGTAGATATTTCCATGTTTAAACAGATCGCGGTGTAGATATTTCCATGTTTATAGAGATGGCGGTGTAGATATTTCCATGTTTATACAGATGACGGTGTAGATATTTCCATGTTTATAGAGATGGCGGTGTAGATATTTCCATGTTTATAAAGATAGCGGTGTAGATATATCAATGTTCATAGAGTTAGCAGTGAGGATATTTCCATGTTTATACAGATAGCAGTGTAGATATTTCCACTTTTATAGAGATAGCGGTTTAGATATTTCATATTTATACAGAGAGCGGTGTAGATATTTCCATGATTATACAGATTGCGGTGTAGATATTTCCATGTTTATACAGATAGCGGTGTAGATATTTCCACGTTTATACAGAAGGCGGTGTAGATATTTCCATCTTTCTACAAATGGCAGTGTAGATATTTCCATGTTTATAGAGATGGCGGTGTAGATATTTCCATGTTTACATAGATGGCAGTGTAGATATTTTATTGTTTATGTAGATGGCGTTGTAGATACCTCCATGTTTAAAGAGATGGCGGTGTGTATATTTCCATGTTGATGGAGATAGCGGTGTAGATATTTCCATGTTTATAGAGATAGCGGTGTAGATATTTCCATGTTTATAGAGATAGCGGTGTAGATATTTCCATGTTTCTACAGATGACTGTGTAGATATTTCCATGTTTGCACAGATGGCAGTGTAGATATTTCCATGTTTATAGAGACAGAAGTGTAGATATTTTCATGTTTATACATATTGCGGTGGAGATTTGTCCATGTTTATACAGATAGCAATGGAGATATTTCCACGTTAATACACATAGCGGTGTAGATATTTCCATGTTTATACAGATAGCGTTGTAGATATTTCCTTCTTTATACAGATGGCTGTGCCGATATTTCCATGTTTATACAGAGTCCTCTGTAGATATTTCCATGTTTATATAGATGACAGTGCAGATATTTCCAGCTTTATACAGATGGCTGTGTAGATATTTCCATGTTTATACAGATGACTTTGTAGGTATTTTCATGTTTATACAGATGGCGGTGTAGATATTTCCATGTTTATAGAGATAGCTGTGTAGATGTTTCCATGTTTACACAGATAGCGGTTTAGATATTTCCATGTTTATACAGATAGCGGTGTAGATATTTCCATGTTTATACAGATCGTGGTGTAGATATTTCCATGTTTATACTGATAGCGGTGTAGATATTTCCATGTTTATACAGATGACGGTGTAGATATTTCCATGTTTATAGAGATGGCGGTGTAGATATTTCCATGTTTATAGAGATAGCAGTGTAGATATATCAATGTTCATAGAGATAGCAGTGAGGATATTTCCATGTTTATACAGATAGCAGTGTAGATATTTCCACTTTTATAGAGATAGCGGATTAGATATTTCATATTTATACAGAGAGCGGTGTAGATATTTCCATGTTTATACAGATTGCGGTGTAGATATTTCCATGTTTATACAGATAACGGTGTAGATATTTCCACGTTTATACAGATGGCGGTGTAGCTATTTCCATCTTTCTACAAATGGCAGTGTAGATATATCCATGTTTATAGAGATGGCGGTGTAGATATTTCCATGTTTATATAGATGGCAGTGTAGATATTTTCTTGTTTATGTAGATGGCGTTGTAGATACCTCCATGTTTAAAGTGATGGCGGTGTGTATATTTCCATGTTGATGGAGATAGCGTTGTAGATATTTCCATGTTTATAGAGATAGCGGTGTAGTTATTTCCATGTTTATAGAGATAGCGGTGTACATATTTCCATGTTTCTACAGATGACTGTGTAGATATTTCCATGTTTGTACAGATGGCAGTGTAGATATTTCCATGTTTATAGAGATAGAAGTGTAAATATTTTCATGTTTATACATATTGCGGTGGAGATTTGTCCATGTTTATGCAGATAGAAATGGAGATATTTCCACGTTAATACACATAGCGGTGTAGATATTTCCATGTTTATACAGATAGCGTTGTAGATATTTCCATGTTTATACAGATGGCTGTGCCGATATTTCCATGTTTATACAGAGTTCTCTGTAGATATTTCCATGTTTATATAGATGACAGTGCAGATGTTTCCAGGTTTATACAGATGGCTGTGTAGATATTTCCATGTTTATACAGATGGCTGTGTAGATATTTCCATGTTTATACAGAAGACTTTGTAGGTATTTCCATGTTTATACAGATGGCGGTTTAGATATTTCCATGTTTGTACAGATCGCGGTGTAGATACTTCCATGTTTATACAGATAGCGGTGTAGATATTTCCATGTTTAAACAGATCACGTTGTAGATATTTCCATGTTTATAGAGATGGCGTTGTAGATATTTCCATGTTTATACAGATGACGGTGTAGATATTTCCATGTTTATAGAGATGGCGGTGTAGATATTTCCATGTTTATAAAGATAGCGGTGTAGATATATCAATGTTCATAGAGTTAGCAGTGAGGATATTTCCATGTTTATACAGATAGCAGTGTAGATATTTCCACTTTTATAGAGATAGCGGTTTAGATATTTCATATTTATTCAGAGAGTGGTGTAGATATTTCCATGTTTATACAGATTGCGGTGTAGATATTTCCATGTTTATACAGATATCGGTGTAGATATTTCCACGTTTATGCAGATGGCGGTGTAGATATTTCCATCTTTCTACAAATGGCAGTGTAGATATTTCCATGTTTATAGAGATGGCGGTGTAGATATTTCCATGTTTACATAGATGGCAGTGTAGATATTTTCTTGTTTATGTAGATGGCGTTGTAGATACCTCCATGTTTAAAGAGATGGCGGTGTGTATATTTCCATGTTGATGGAGATAGCGGTGTAGATATTTCCATGTTTATAGAGATAGCGGTGTAGTTATTTCCATGTTTATAGAGATAGCAGTGTAGATATTTCCATGTTTCTACCGATGACTGTGTAGATATTTCCATGTTTGTACAGATGGCAGTGTAGATATTTCCATGTTTATAGAGATAGAAGTGTAGATATTTTCATGTTTATACATATTGCGGTGGAGATTTCTAAATGTTTATACAGAAAGCAATGGAGATATTTCCACGTTAATACACATAGCGGTGTAGATATTTCCATGTTTATACAGATAGCGTTGTAGATATTTCCATGTTTATACAGATGGCTGTGCCGATATTTCCATGTTTATACAGAGTTCTCTGTAGATATTTCCATGTTTATATAGATGACAGTGCAGATATTTCCAGGTTTATACAGATGGCTGTGTAGATATTTCCATGTTTATACAGATGACTTTGTAGGTATTTTCATGTTTATACAGATGGCGGTTTAGATATTTCCATGTTTATAGAGATAGCTGTGTAGATATTTCCATGTTTACACACATAGCGGTTTAGATATTTCCATGTTTATACAGATAGCGGTGTAGATATTTCCATGTTTATACAGATCGTGGTGTAGATATTTCCATGTTTATACTGATAGCGGTGTAGATATTTCCATGTTTATACAGATGACGGTGTAGATATTTCCATGTTTATAGAGATGGCGGTGTAGATATTTCCATGTTTATAGAGATAGCGGTGTAGATATATCAATGTTCACAGAGATAGCAGTGAGGATATTTCCATGTTTATACAGATAGCAGTGTAGATATTTCCACTTTTATAGAGATAGCGGTTTAGATATTTCATATTTATACAGAGAGCGGTGTAGATATTTCCATGTTTATAGAGATAGCGGTGTAGATATTTCCATGTTTCTACAGATGACTGTGTAGTTATTTCCATGTTTGTACAGATGGCATTGTAGATATTTCCATGTTTATAGAGATAGAAGTGGAGATATTTTCAGGTTTATACATATTGCGGTGGAGATTTGTCCATGTTTATACAGATAGCAATGGAGATATTTCCACGTTAATACACATAGCGGTGTAGATATTTCCATGTTTATACAGATAGCGTTGTAGATATTTCCATGTTTATACAGATGGCTGTGCCGATAATTCCATGTTTATACAGAGTTCTCTGTAGATATTTCCATGTTTATATAGATGACAGTGCAGATATTTCCAGGTTTATACAGATGGCTGTGTAGATATTTCCATGTTTATACAGATGTCTGTGTACATATTTCCATATTTATACAGATGACTTTGTAGGTATTTCCATGTTTATACAGATGGCGGTGTAGATAGTTCCATGTTTATAGAGATAGCGGTGTAGATATATCAATGTTCATAGAGATAGCAGTGAGGATATTTCCATGTTTATACAGATAGCAGTGTAGATATTTCCACTTTTATAGAGATAGCGGTTTAGATATTTCATATTTATACACAGAGCGGTGTATATATTTCCATGTTTATACAGATTGCGGTGTACATATTTCCATGTTTATACAGATAGCGGTGTAGATATTTCCACGTTTATACAGATGGCGGTGTAGATATTTCCATCTTTCTACAAATGGTAGTGTAGATATTTCCATGTTTATAGAGATGGCGTTGTAGATATTTCCATGTTTATATAGATGGCAGTGTAAATATTTTCTTGTTTATGTAGATGGCGTTGTAGATACCTCCATGTTTAAAGAGATGGCGGTGTGTATATTTCCATGTTGATGGAGATAGCGGTGTAGATATTTCCATGTTTGTAGAGATAGCGGTGTAGTTATTTCCATGTTTATAGAGATAGCGGTGTAGATATTTCCATGTTTCTACAGATGACTGTGTAGATATTTCCATGTTTGTACGGATGACAGTGTAGATATTTCCATGTTTATAGAGATAGAAGTGTAGATATTTTCAGGTTTATACATATTGCGGTGTAGATTTGTCCATGTTTATACAGATAGCAATGGAGATATTTCCACGTTAATACACATAGCGGTGTAGATATTTCCATGTTTATACAGATAGCGTTGTAGATATTTCCATGTTTATACAGATGGCTGTGCCGATAATTCCATGTTTATACAGAGTTCTCTGTAGATATTTCCATGTTTATATAGATGACAGTGCAGATATTTCCAGGTTTATACAGATGGCTGTGTAGATATTTCCATGTTTATACAGATGTCTGTGTACATATTTCCATATTTATACAGATGACTTTGTACGTATTTCCATGTTTATACAGATGGCGGTGTAGATAGTTCCATGTTTATAGAGATAGCGGTGTAGATATATCAATGTTCATAGAGATAGCAGTGAGGATATTTCCATGTTTATACAGATAGCAGTGTAGATATTTCCACTTTTATAGAGATAGCGGTTTAGATATGTCATATTTATACACAGAGCGGTGTATATATTTCCATGTTTATACAGATTGCGGTGTACATATTTCCATGTTTATACAGATAGCGGTGTAGATATTTCCACGTTTATACAGATGGCGGTGTAGATATTTCCATCTTTCTACAAATGGCAGTGTAGATATTTCCATGTTTATAGAGATGGCGTTGTAGATATTTCCATGTTTATATAGATGGCAGTGTAAATATTTTCTTGTTTATGTAGATGGCGTTGTAGGTACCTCCATGTTTAAAGAGATGGCGGTGTGTATATTTCCATGTTGATGGAGATAGCGGTGTAGATATTTCCATGTTTGTAGAGATAGCGGTGTAGTTATTTCCATGTTTATAGAGATAGCGGTGTAGATATTTCCATGTTTCTACAGATGACTGTGTAGATATTTCCATGTTTGTACGGATGACAGTGTAGATATTTCCATGTTTATAGAGATAGAAGTGTAGATATTTTCAGGTTTATACATATTGCGGTGTAGATTTGTCCATGTTTATACAGATAGCAATGGAGATATTTCCACGTTAATACACATAGCGGTGTAGATATTTCCATGTTTATACAGATAGCGTTGTAGATATTTCCATGTTTATACAGATGGCTGTGCCGATAATTCCATGTTTATACAGAGTTCTCTGTAGATATTTCCATGTTTATATAGATGACAGTGCAGATATTTCCAGGTTTATACAGATGGCTGTGTAGATATTTCCATGTTTATACAGATGTCTGTGTACATATTTCCATATTTATACAGATGACTTTGTACGTATTTCCATGTTTATACAGATGGCGGTGTAGATAGTTCCATGTTTATAGAGATAGCGGTGTAGATATATCAATGTTCATAGAGATAGCAGTGAGGATATTTCCATGTTTATACAGATAGCAATGTAGATATTTCCACTTTTATAGAGATAGCGGTTTAGATATGTCATATTTATACACAGAGCGGTGTATATATTTCCATGTTTATACAGATTGCGGTGTACATATTTCCATGTTTATACAGATAGCGGTGTAGATATTTCCACGTTTATACAGATGGCGGTGTAGATATTTCCATCTTTCTACAAATGGCAGTGTAGATATTTCCATGTTTATAGAGATGGCGTTGTAGATATTTCCATGTTTATATAGATGGCAGTGTAAATATTTTCTTGTTTATGTAGATGGCGTTGTAGGTACCTCCATGTTTAAAGAGATGGCGGTGTGTATATTTCCATGTTGATGGAGATAGCGGTGTAGATATTTCCATGTTTGTAGAGATAGCGGTGTAGTTATTTCCATGTTTATAGAGATAGCGGTGTAGATATTTCCATGTTTCTACAGATGACTGTGTAGATATTTCCATGTTTGTACGGATGACAGTGTAGATATTTCCATGTTTATAGAGATAGAAGTGTAGATATTTTCATGTTTATACATATTGCGGTGGAGATTTGTCCATGTTTATACAGATAGCAATGGAGATATTTCCACGTTAATACACAAAGCGGTGTAGATATTTCCATGTTTATACAGATAGCGTTGTAGATATTTCCATGTTTATACAGATGGCTGTGCCAATATTTCCATGTTTATACAGAGTTCTCTGTAGATATTTCCATGTTTATATAGATGACAGTGCAGATATTTCCAGGTTTATACAGATGGCTGTGTAGATATTTCCATGTTTATACAGATGGCTGTGTAGATATTTCCATGTTTATACAGATGACTTTGTAGGTATTTCCATGTTTATACAGATGGCGGTGTAGATATTTCCATGTTTATAGAGATAGCTGTGTAGATATTTCCATGTTTACACTGATAGCGGTTTAGATATTTCCATGTTTATACAGATCGCGTTGTAGATATTTCCATGTTTATACAGATCGCGGTGTAGATATTTCCATGTTTATACCGATAGCGGTGTAGATATTTCCATGTTTATACACATGACGGTGTAGATATTTCCATGTTTATAGAGATGGCGGTGTAGATATTTCCATGTTTATAGAGATAGCGGTGTAGATATATCAATGTTCATAGAGATAGCAGTGAGGATATTTCCATGTTTATACTGATAGCAGTGTAGATATTTCCACTTTTATAGAGATAGCGGTTTAGATATTTCATATTTATACAGAGAGCGGTGTAGATATTTCCATGTTTATACAGATTGCGGTGTAGATATTTCCATGTTTATACAGATAGCGGTGTAGATATTTCCACGTTTATACAGTTGGCGGTGTAGATATTTCCATCTTTCTACAAATGGCAGTGTACATATTTCCATGTTTATACAGATAGCGGTGTAGATATTTCCACGTTTATACAGATGGCGGTGTAGATATTTCCATCTTTCTACAAATGGCAGTGTAGATATTTCCATGTTTATAGAGATGGCGGTGTAGATATTTCCATGTTTATATAGATGGCAGTGTAGATATTTTCTTGTTTATGTAGATGGCGTTGTAGTTACCTCCATGTTTAAAGAGATGGCGGTGTGTATATTTCCATGCTGATGGAGATAGCGGTGTAGATATTTCCATGTTTATAGAGATAGCGGTGTAGTTATTTCCATGTTTATAGAGATAGCGGTGTAGATATTTCCATGTTTCTACAGATGACTGTGTAGTTATTTCCATGTTTGTACAGATGGCAGTGTAGATATTTCCATGTTTATAGAGATAGAAGTGGAGATATTTTCAGGTTTATACATATTGCGGTGGAGATTTGTCCATGTTTATACAGATAGCAATGGAGATATTTCCACGTTAATACACATAGCGGTGTAGATATTTCCATGTTTATACAGATAGCGTTGTAGATATTTCCATGTTTATACAGATGGCTGTGCCGATATTTCCATGTTTATACAGAGTTCTCTGTAGATATTTCCATGTTTATACAGATGACAGTGCAGATATTTCCAGGTTTATACAGATGGCT
Source organism: Pan troglodytes (assembly GCF_028858775.2). Lineage (NCBI taxonomy): Eukaryota > Metazoa > Chordata > Mammalia > Primates > Hominidae > Pan > Pan troglodytes. Next base: position 1,133,895 of record NC_072405.2, on the reverse strand, counting down.
GTGTAGATATTTCCATGTTTATACAGATGACTTTGTAGGTATTTCCATGTTTATACTTATGGCGGTGTAGATATTTCCATGTTTATAGAGATAGCTGTGTAGATATTTCCATGTTTACACAGATAGCGGTTTAGATATTTCCATGTTTATACAGATCGCGGTGTAGATATTTCCATGTTTATACAGATCGCGGTGTAGATATTTCCATGTTTATACCGATAGCGGTGTAGTTATTTCCATGTTTATACAGATGACGGTGTAGATATTTCCATGTTTATAGAGATGGCGGTGTAGATATTTCCATGTTTATAGAGATAGCGGTGTAGATATATCAATGTGCATAGGGATAGCAGTGAGGATATTTCCATGTTTATACAGATAGCATTGTAGATATTTCCACTTTTATAGAGTTAGCGGTTTAGATATTTCATATTTATACAGAGAGCGTTGTAGATATTTCCATGTTTATACAGATTGCGGTGTAGATATTTCCATGTTTATACAGATAGCGATGTAGATATTTCCACGTTTATACAGATGGCGGTGTAGATATTTCCATCTTTCTACAAATGGCAGTGTAGATATTTCCATGTTTATAGAGACGGCGGTGTAGATATTCCATGTTTATGTAGATGGCAGTGTAGATATTTTCTTGTTTATGTAGATGGCGTTGTAGATACCTCCATGTTTAAAGAGATGGCGGTGTGTATATTTCCATGTTGATGGAGATAGCTTTGTAGATATTTCCATGTTTATAGAGATAGCGGTGTAGTTATTTCCATGTTTATAGAGATAGCGGTGTAGATATTTCCATGTTTCTACAGATGACTGTGTAGATATTTCCATGTTTGTACAGATGGCAGTGTAGATATTTCCATGTTTATAGAGATAGAAGTGTAGATATTTTCATGTTTATACATATTGCGGTGGAGATTTGTCCATGTTTATACAGATAGCAATGGAGATATTTCCACGTTCATACACATAGCGGTGTAGATATTTCCATGTTTATACACATAGCGTTGTAGATATTTCCATGTTTATACAGATGGCTGTGCCGATATATCCATGTTTATACAGAGTTCTCTGTAGATATTTCCATGTTTATATAGATGACAGTGCAGATATTTCCAGGTTTATACAGATGGCTGTGTAGATATTTCCATGTTTATACAGATGGCTGTGTAGATATTTCCATGTTTATACAGATGACTTTGTAGGTATTTCCATGTTTATACAGATGGTGGTGTAGATATTTCCATGTTTATAGAGATAGCTGTGTAGATATTTCCATGTTTACACAGATAGCGGTTTAGATATTTCCATGTTTATACAGATCGCGGTGTAGATATTTCCATGTTTATACAGATCGCGGTGTAGATATTTCCATGTTTATGCCGATAGCGGTGTAGATATTTCCATGTTTATACAGATGACGGTGTAGATATTTCCATGTTTATAGAGATGGCGGTGTAGATATTTCCATGTTTATAGAGATAGCGGTGTAGATATATCAATGTTCACAGAGATAGCAGTGAGTATATTTCCATGTTTATACAGATAGCAGTGTAGATATTTCCACTTTTATAGAGATAGCGGTTCAGATATTTCATATTTATACAGAGAGCAGTGTAGATATTTCCATGTTTATACAGATTGCGGTGTAGATATTTCCATGTTTATACAGATAGCGGTGTAGATATTTCCACGTTTATACAGATGGCGGTGTAGATATTTCCATCTTTCTACAAATGGCAGTGTAGATATTTCCATGTTTATAGAGATGGCGGTGTAAATATTTCCATGTTTATATAGATGGCAGTGTAGATATTTTCTTGTTTATGTAGATGGCGTTGTAGATACCTCCATGTTTAAAGAGATGGCGGTGTGTATATTTCCATGTTGATGGAGATAGCGGTGTAGATATTTCCATGTTTATAGAGATAGCGGTGTAGTTATTTCCATGTTTCTACAGATGACTGTGTAGATATTTCCATGTTTGTACAGATGGCAGTGTAGATATTTCCATGTTTATAGAGATAGAAGTGTAGATATTTTCATGTTTATACATATTGCGGTGGAGATTTGTCCATGTTTATACAGATAGCAATGGAGATATTTCCACGTTAATACACATAGCGGTGTAGATATTTCCATGTTTATACAGATAGCGTTGTAGATATTTCCATGTTTATACAGATGGCTGTGCCGATATTTCCATGTTTATACAGAGTTCTCTGTAGATATTTCCATGTTTATATAGATGACAGTGCAGATATTTCCAGGTTTATACAGATGGCTGTGTAGATATTTCCATGTTTATACAGATGACTTTGTAGGTATTTTCATGTTTATACAGATGGCGGTTTAGATATTTCCATGTTTATAGAGATAGCTGTGTAGATATTTCCATGTTTACACAGATAGCGGTTTAGATATTTCCCTGTTTATACAGATTGCGGTGTAGATATTTCCATGTTTATACAGATTGTGGTGTAGATATTTCCATGTTTATACTGATAGAGGTGTAGATATTTCCATGTTTATACAGATAGCGGTGTAGATATTTCCACGTTTATACAGTTGGCGGTATAGATATTTCCATCTTTCTACAAATGGCAGTGTACATATTTCCATGTTTATACAGATAGCGGTGTAGATATTTCCACGTTTATACAGATGGCGGTGTAGATATTTCCATCTTTCTACAAATGGCAGTGTAGATATTTCCATGTTTATAGAGATGGCGGTGTAGATATTTCCATGTTTATATAGATGGCAGTGTAGATATTTTCTTGTTTATGTAGATGGCGTTGTAGATACCTCCATGTTTTAAGAGATGGCGGTGTGTATATTTCCATGCTGATGGAGATAGCGGTGTAGATATTTCCATGTTTATAGAGATAGCGGTGTAGTTATTTCCATGTTTATAGAGATAGCGGTGTAGATATTTCCATGTTTCTACAGATGACTGTGTAGTTATTTCCATGTTTGTACAGATGGCAGTGTAGATATTTCCATGTTTATAGAGATAGAAGTGGAGATATTTTCAGGTTTATACATATTGCGGTGTAGATTTGTCCATGTTTATACAGATAGCAATGGGGATATTTCCACGTTAATACACATAGCGGTGTAGATATTTCCATGTTTATACAGATAGCGTTGTAGATATTTCCATGTTTATACAGATGGCTGTGCCGATATTTCCATGTTTATACAGAGTTCTCTGTAGATATTTCCATGTTTATACAGATGACAGTGCAGATATTTCCAGGTTTATACAGATGGCTGTGTAGATATTTCCATGTTTATACAGATGACTTTGTAGGTATTTCCATGTTTATACTTATGGCGGTGTAGATATTTCCATGTTTATAGAGATAGCTGTGTAGATATTTCCATTTTTACACAGATAGCGGTTTAGATATTTCCATGTTTATACAGATTGCGGTGTAGATATTTCCATGTTTATACAGATCGCAGTGTAGATATTTCCATGTTTATACCGATAGCGGTGAAGATATTTCCATGTTTATACAGATGACGGTGTAGATATTTCCATGATTATAGAGATGGCGGTGTAGATATTTCCATGTTTATAGAGATAGCGTTGTAGATATATCAATGTGCATAGGGATAGCAGTGAGGATATTTCCATGTTTATACAGATAGCAGTGTAGATATTTCCACTTTTATAGAGTTAGCGGTTTAGATATTTCATATTTATACAGAGAGCGGTGTAGATATTTCCATGTTTATACAGATTGCGGTGTAGATATTTCCATGTTTATACAGATAGCGGTGTAGATATTTCCACGTTTATACAGATGGCGGTGTAGATATTTCCATCTTTCTACAAATGGCAGTGTAGATATTTCCATGTTTATAGAGACGGCGGTGTAGATATTTCCATGTTTATGTAGATGGCAGTGTAGATATTTTCTTGTTTATGTAGATGGCGTTGTAGATACCTCCATGTTTAAAGACATGGCGGTGTGTATATTTCCATGTTGATGGAGATAGCTTTGTAGATATTTCCATGTTTATAGAGATAGCGGTGTAGTTATTTCCATGTTTATAGAGATAGCGGTGTAGATATTTCCATGTTTCTACAGATGACTGTGTAGATATTTCCATGTTTGTACAGATGGCAGTGTAGATATTTCCATGTTTATAGAGATAGAAGTGTAGATATTTTCATGTTTATACATATTGCGGTGGAGATTTGTCCATGTTTATACAGATAGCAATGGAGATATTTCCACGTTAATACACATAGCAGTGTAGATATTTCCATGTTTATACACATAGCGTTGTAGATATTTCCATGTTTATACAGATGGCTGTGCCGATATATCCATGTTTATACAGAGTTCTCTGTAGATATTTCCATGTTTATATAGATGACAGTGCAGATATTTCCAGGTTTATACAGATGGCTGTGTAGATATTTCCATGTTTATACGGATGGCTCTGTAGATATTTCCACGTTTATACAGATGACTTTGTAGGTATTTCCATGTTTATACAGATGGCGGTGTAGATATTTCCATGTTTATAGAGATAGCTGTGTAGATATTTCCATGTTTACACAGATACCGGTTTAGATATTTCCATGTTTATACAGATCGCGGTGTAGATATTTCCATGTTTATACAGATCGCGGTGTAGATATTTCCATGTTTATACAGATAGCGGTGTAGATATTTCCATGTTTATACAGATGGCTGTGCCGATATTTCCATGTTTATAGAGATGGCGGTGTAGATATTTCCATGTTTATAGAGATAGCGGTGTAGATCTATCAATGTTCATAGAGATAGAAGTGAGGTTATTTCCATGTTTATACAGATAGCAGTGTAGATATTTCCACTTTTATAGAGATAGCGGTTTAGATATTTCATATTTATACAGAGAGCGGTGTAGATATTTCCATGTTTATACAGATTGCGGTGTAGATATTTCCATGTTTATACAGATTGCGGTGTAGATATTTCCATGTTTATACAGATAGCGGTGTAGTTATTTCCACGTTTATACAGATGGTGGTGTAGATATTTCCATCTTTCTACAAATGGCAGTGTAGATATTTCCATGTTTATAGAGATGGCGGTGTAGATATTTCCATGTTTATATAGATGGCAGGGTAGATATTTTCTTGTTTATATAGATGGCGTTGTAGATACCTCCATGTTTAAAGAGATGGCGGTGTGAATATTTCCAAGTTGACGTAGATAGCGGTGTAGATATTTCCATGTTTATAGAGATAGCGGTGTAGTTATTTCCATGTTTATAGAGATAGCGGTGTAGATATTTCCATGTTTCTACAGATGACTGTGTAGATATTTCCATGTTTGTACAGATGGCAGTGTAGATATTTCCATGTTTATAGAGATAGAAGTGTAGATATTTTCATGTTTGTACAGATGGCATTGTAGATATTTCCATGTTTATAGAGATAGAAGTGTAGATATTTTCATGTTTATACATATTGCGGTGGAGATTTGTCCATCTTTATACAGATAGCAATGGAGATATTTCCACGTTAATACACATAGCGGTGTAGATATTTCCATGTTTATACAGATAGCGTTGTAGATATTTCCATGTTTATACAGATGGCTGTGCCGATATTTCCATGTTTATAGAGATGGCGGTGTAGATATTTCCATGTTTATAGAGATAGCGGTGTAGATCTATCAACGTTCATAGAGATAGCAGTGAGTATATTTCCATGTTTATACAGATAGCAGTGTAGATATTTCCACTTTTATAGAGATAGCGGTTTAGATATTTCATATTTATACAGAGAGCGGTGTAGATATTTCCATGTTTATACAGATTGTGGTGTAGATATTTCCATGTTTATACAGATAGCGGTGTAGATATTTCCACGTTTATACAGATGGCGGTGTAGATATTTCCATCTTTCTACAAATGGCAGTGTAGATATTTCCATGTTTATAGAGATGGCGGTGTAGATATTTCCATGTTTATATAGATGGCAGTGTAGATATTTTCTTGTTTATATAGATGGCGTTGTAGATACCTCCATGTTTAAAGAGATGGCGGTGTGTATATTTCCAAGTTGATGGAGATAGCGGTGTAGATATTTCGATGTTTATAGAGATAGCGGTGTAGTTATTTCCATGTTTATAGAGATAGCGGTGTAGATATTTCCATGTTTCTACAGATGACTGTGTAGATAATTCCATGTTTGTACCGATGGCAGTGTAGATATTTCCATGCTTATAGAGATAGAAGTGTAGATATTTTCATGTTTATACATATTGCGGTGGAGATTTGTCCATGTTTATACACATAGCAATGGAGATATTTCCACGTTAATACACATAGTGATGTAGATATTTCCATGTTTATACAGATAGCGTTGTAGATATTTCCATGTTTATACAGATGGCTGTGCCGATATTTCCATGTTTATACAGAGTTCTCTGTAGATATTTCCATGTTTATATAGATGACAGTGCAGATATTTCCAGGTTTATACAGATGGCTGTGTAGATATTTCCATGTTTATACAGATGGCTGTGTTGATATTTCCATGTTTATACAGATGACTTTGTAGGTATTTCCATGTTTATACAGATGGCGGTGTAGATATTTCCATGTTTATAGAGATAGCTGTGTAGATATTTCCATGTTTACACAGATAGCGGTTTAGATATTTCCATGTTTATACAGATCGCGGTGTAGATATTTGCATGTTTATACAGATAGCGGTGTAGATATTTCCATGTTTATACAGATAGCGGTGTAGATATTTCCATGTTTATACAGATGACGGTGTAGATATTTCCATGTTTATAGAGATGGCGGTGTGGATATTTCCATGTTTATAGAGATAGCGGTGTAGATCTATCAATGTTCATAGAGATAGCAGTGAGGATATTTCCATGTTTATACAGATAGCAGTGTAGATATTTCCACTTTTATAGAGATAGCGGTTTAGATATTTCATATTTATACAGAGAGCGGTGTAGATATTTCCATGTTTATACAGATAGCGGTGTAGATATTTCCACGTTTATACAGATGGCGGTGTAGATATTTCCATCTTTCTACAAATGGCAGTGTAGATATTTCCATGTTCAAAGAGATGGCGGTGTAGATATTTCCATGTTTATATAGATGGCAGTGTAGATATTTTCTTGTTTATGTAGATTGCGTTGTAGATACCTCCATGTTTAAAGAGATGGCGGTGTGTATATTTCCATGTTGATGGAGATAGCAGTGTAGATATTTCCATGTTTATAGAGATAGCGGTGTAGTTATTTCCATGTTTATAGAGATAGCAGTGTAGATATTTCCATGTCTCTACAGATGAGTGTGTAGATATTTCCATGTTTGTACAGATGGCAGTGTAGATATTTCCATGTTTATAGAGATAGCGGTGTAGATATTTCCATGTTTATACAGATGGCGGTGTAGATATTTCCATGTTTAGAGAGATAGTTGTGTAGATATTTCCATGTTTACACAGATACCGGTGTAGATATTTCCATGTTTATACAGATCGCGGTGTAGATATTTCCATGTTTATACAGATCGCGGTGTAGATATTTCCATGTTTATAGAGATAGCGGTGTAGATATTTCCATGTTTATACAGATGACGGTGTAGATATTTCCATGTTTATACTGATCGCGGTGTAGATATTTCCGTGTTTATAGAGATGACGGTGTAGATATTTCCATGTTCATCGAGATAGCGGTGATGATTTTTCCATATTTATAGAGATAGCGGTGTGGATATTTCCATGTTTATGCAGATGTCTGTGCAGATATTTCCATGTTTATTCAGATGACTGTATAGGTGTTTCCATGTTTTTACAGATGGCAGTGCAGATATTTCCATGTTTATAGTGTTTGCGGAGTAGATATTTCCATGTTTGTACAGATTGCGGTGTTGATATTTCCATCTATACACAGATGGCAGTGTAGATATTTCCATGTTTATACAGATGGCGGCGTAGATATTTCCATGGAGATGCAGATGGCGGTGTAGATATTTCCATGTTTATACAGATAGCGGTGTAGATATTTCCATGTTTACATAGATGGTGGTGTAGATATTTCCGTGTTTATATACATGGCGGTGTAGATACTTCCATCTTTATGGAGATGGCAGTGCAGATATTTCCATGTTTATACAGATAGCGGTGTAGATATTTCCACGTTTATACAGATGGCGGTGTAGATATTTCCATCTTTCTACAAATGGCAGTGTAGATATTTCCATGTTTATAGAGAAGGCGGTGTAGATATTTCCATGTTTATATAGATGGCAGTGTAGATATTTTCTTGTTTATGTAGATGGCGTTGTAGATACCTCCATGTTTAAAGAGATGGCGGTGTTTATATTTCCATGTTGATGAAGATAGCGGTGTAGATATTTCCATGTTTATAGAGATAGCGGTGTAGTTATTTCCATGTTTATAGAGATAGCGGTGTAGATATTTCCATGTTTCTACAGATGAGTGTGTAGATATTTCCATGTTTGTACAGATGGCAGTGTAGATATTTCCATGTTTATAGAGATAGAAGTGTAGATATTTTCATGTTTATACATATTGCGGTGGAGATTTGTCCATGTTTATACAGATAGCAATGGAGATATTTCCACGTTAATACACATAGCGGCGTAGATATTTCAATGTTTATACAGATGGCTGTGCCGATATTTCCAGGTTTATACAGAGTTCTCTGTAGATATTCCCATGTTTATATAGATGACAGTGCAGATATTTCCAGGTTTATACAGATGGCTGTGTAGATATTTCCATGTTTATACAGATGACTTTGTAGGTATTTCCATGTTTATACAGATGGCGGTGTAGATATTTCCATGTTTCTACAGATGACTGTGTAGATATTTCCATGTTTGTACAGATGGCAGTGTAGATATTTCCACGTTTATAGAGATAGAAGTGTAGATATTTTCATGTTTATACATATTGCGGTGGAGATTTGTGCATGTTTATACAGATACGAATAGAGATATTTCCACGTTAATACACATAGCGGTGTAGATATTTCCATGTTTATACAGATAGCGTTGTAGATATTTCCATGTTTATACAGATGGGTGTGCCGATATTTCCATGTTTATACAGAGTTCTCTGTAGATATTTCCATGTTTATATAGATGACAGTGCAGATATTTCCAGGTTTATACAGAAGGCTGTGTGGATATTTCCATGTTTATACAGATGGCTGTGTAGATATTTCCATATTTATACAGATGACTTTGTAGGAATTTCCATGTTTATACAGATGGCGGTGTAGATATTTCCATGTTTATAGAGATAGCTGTGTAGATATTTCCATGTTTACACAGATAGCGGTGTAGATATTTCCATGTTTATACAGATCGCGGTGTAGATATTTCCATGTTTATACAGATCGCAGTGTAGATATTTCCATGTTTATACAGATAGCGGTGTAGATATTTCCATGTTTATACAGATGACGGTGTAGATATTTCCATGTTTATAGAGATGGCGGTGTAGACAGTTCCATGTTTATAGAGATAGCGGTGTAGATATATCAATGTTCATAGAGATAGCAGTGAGGATATTTCCTTGTTTATACAGATAGCAGTGTAGATATTTCCACTTTTATAGAGATAGCGGTTTAGATATTTCATATTTATACAGGGAGCGGTGTATATATTTCCATGTTTATACAGATTGTGGTGTAGGTATTTCCATGTTTATACAGATAGCGGTGTAGATATTTCCACGTTTATACAGATGGCGGTGTAGATATTTCCATCTTTCTACAAATGGCAGTGTAGATATTTCCATGTTTATAGAGATGGCGGTGTAGATATTTCCATGTTTATATAGATGGCAGTGTAAATATTTTCTTGTTTATGTAGATGGCGTTGTAGATGCCTCCATGTTTAAAGAGATGGCGGTGTGTATATTTCCATGTTGTTGGAGATAGCGGTGTAGATATTTCCATGTTTATAGAGATAGCGGTGTAGTTATTTCCATGTTTATAGAGATAGCGGTGTAGATATTTCCATGTTTCTACAGATGACTGTGTAGATATTTCCATGTTTGTACAGATGGCAGTGTAGATATTTCCATGTTTATAGAGATAGAAGTGTAGATATTTTCATATTTATACATATTGCGGTGGAGATTTGTCCATGTTTATACAGATAGCAATGGAGATATTTCCACGTTAATACACATAGCGGCGTAGATATTTCCATGTTTATACAGATAGCGTTGTAGATATTTCCATGTTTATACAGATGGCTGTGCCGATATTTCCATGTTTATACAGAGTTCTCTGTAGATATTTCCATGTTTATATAGATGACAGTGCAGATATTTCCAGGTTTATACAGATGGCTGTGTAGATATTTCCATGTTTATACAGATGACTTTGTAGGTATTTCCATGTTTATACAGATGGCGGTGTAGATATTTCCATGTTTATAGAGATAGCTGTGTAGATATTTCCATGTTTACACAGATAGCGGTTTAGATATTTCCATGTTTATACAGATCGCGGTGTAGATATTTCCATGTTTATACCGACAGCGGTGTAGATATTTCCATGTTTATACAGATGACGGTGTAGCTATTTCCATGTTTATAGAGATGGCGGTGACGATATTTCCATGTTTTTAGAGATAGTGGTGTAGATATATCAATGTGCATAGGGATAGCAGTGAGGATATTTCCATGTTTATACAGATAGCAGTGTAGATATTTCCACATTTATAGAGATAGCGGTTTAGATATTTCATATTTATACAGAGAGCGGTGTAGATATTTCCATGTTTATACAGATTGCGGTGTAGATAATTCCATGTTTATACAGATAGCGGTGTAGATATTTCCACGTTTATACAGATGGCGGTGTAGATATTTCCATCTTTCTACAAATGGCAGTGTAGATATTTCCATGTTTATAGAGACGGCGGTGTAGATATTTCCATGTTTATGTAGATGGCAGTGTAGATATTTTCTTGTTTATGTAGATGGCGTTGTAGATACCTCCATGTTTAAAGAGATGGCGGTGTGTATATTTCCATGTTGATGGAGATAGCGGTGTAGATATTTCCATGTTTATAGAGATAGCGGTGTAGTTATTTCCATGTTTATAGAGATAGCGGTGTAGATATTTCCATGTTTCTACAGATGACTGTGTAGATATTTCCATGTTTGTACAGATGGCAGTGTAGATATTTCCACGTTTATAGAGATACAACTGAAGATATTTTCATGTTTATACATATTGCGGTGGAGATTTGTCCATGTTTATACAGATAGCAATGGAGATATTTCCACGTTAATACACATAGCGGTTTAGATATTTCCATGTTTATACAGATAGCGTTGTAGATATTTCCATGTTTATACAGATGGCTGTGCCGATATTTCCATGTTTATACAGAGTTCTCTGTAGATATTTCCATGTTTATATAGATGATAGTGCAGATATTTCCAGGTTTATACAGATGGCTGTGTAGATATTTCCATGTTTATACAGACGGCTGAGTAGATATTTCCATGTTTATACAGATGACTTTGTAGGTATTTCCATGTTTATACAGATGGCGGTGTAGATATTTCCATGTTTATAGAGATAGCTGTGTAGATATTTCCATGTTTACACAGATAGCGGTTTAGATATTTCCATGTTTATACAGATCGCGGTGTAGATATTTCCATGTTTATACAGATCGCGGTGTAGATATTTCCATGTTTATACCGATAGAGGTGTAGATATTTCCATGTTTATACAGATGACGGTGTAGATATTTCCATGTTTATAGAGATGGCGGTGAAGATATTTCCATGTTTATAGAGATAGCGGTGTAGATATATCAATGTTCATAGAGATAGCAGTGAGGATATTTCCATGTTTATACAGATAGCAGTGTAGATATTTTCATGTTTATACCGATAGCGGTGTAGATATTTCCATGTTTGTACAGATGACGGTGTAGAAATTTGCATGTTTATAGAGATGGCGGTGTAGATATTTCCATGTTTATAGAGATAGCGGTGTAGATATATCAATGTTCATTGAGATAGCAGTGAGGATATTTCCATGTTTATACAGATAGCGGTGTAGATATTTCCACGTTTATACAGATGGCGGTGTAGATATTTCCATCTTTCTACAAATGGCAGTGTAGATATTTCCATGTTTATAGAGATGGCGGTGTAGATATTTCATGTTTATATAGATGGCAGTGTAGATATTTTCTTGTTTATGTAGATGGCGTTGTAGATACCTCCATGTTTAAAGAGATGGCGGTGTGTATATTTCCATGTTGATGTAGATAGCGGTGTAGATATTTCCATGTTTATAGAGATAGCGGTGTAGTTATTTCCATGTTTATAGAGATAGCGGTGTAGATATTTCCATGTTTCTACAGATGACTGTGTAGATGTTTCCATGTTTGTACAGATGGCAGTGTAGATATTTCCATGTTTATAGAGATAGAAGTGTAGATATTTTCATGTTTATACATATTGCGGTGGAGATTTGTCCATGTTTATACAGATAGCAATGGAGATATTTCCACGTTAATACACATAGCGGTGTAGATATTTCCATGTTTATACAGATAGCGTTGTAGATATTTCCATGTTTATACAGATGGCTGTGCCGATATTTCCATGTTTATACAGAGTTCTCTGTAGATATTTCCATGTTTATACAGATGACAGTGCAGATATTTCCAGGTTTATACAGATGTGTGTGTAGATATTTCCATGTTTATACAGATGACTTTGTAGGTATTTCCATGTTTATACTGATGGCGGTTTAGATATTTCCATGTTTATAGAGATAGCTGTATAGATGTTTCCATGTTTACACAGATAGAGGTTTAGATGTTTCCATGTTTATACAGATCGCGGTGTAGATATTTCCATGTTTATACAGATCGCGGTGTAGATATTTCCATGTTTATACCGATAGCGGTGTAGATATTTCCATGTTTATACAGATGACGGTGTAGATATTTCCACGTTTATAGAGATGGCGGTGTAGATATTTCCATGTTTATAGAGATAGCGGTGTAGATATATCAATGAGCATAGGGATAGCAGTGAGGATATTTCCATGTTTATACAGATAGCAGTGTAGATATTTCCACTTTTATAGAGTTAGCGGTTTAGATATTTCATATTTATACAGAGAGCGGTGTAGATATTTCCATGTTTATACAGATAGCGGTGTAGATATTTCCACGTTTATACAGATGGCGGTGTAGATATTTCCATCTTTCTACAAATGGCAGTGTAGATATTTCCATGCTTATAGAGACTGCGGTGTAGATATTTCCATGTTTATGTAGATGGCAGTGTAGATATTTTCTTGTTTATGTAGATGGCGTTGTAGATACCTCCATGTTTAAAGAGATGGCGGTGTGTATATTTCCATGTTGATGGAGATAGCTGTGTAGATATTTCCATGTTTATGTAGATGGCAGTGTAGATATTTTCTTGTTTATGTAGATGGCGTTGTAGATACCTCCATGTTTAAAGAGATGGCGGTGTGTATATTTCCATGTTGATGGAGATAGCTGTGTAGATATTTCCATGTTTATAGAGATAGCGGTGTAGTTATTTCCATGTTTATAGAGATAGCGTTGTAGATATTTCCATGTTTCTACAGATGACTGTGTAGATATTTCCATGTTTGTACAGATGGCAGTGTAGATATTTCCATGTTTATAGAGATAGAAGTGTAGATATTTTCATGTTTATATATATTGCGGTGGAGATTTGTCCATGTTTATACGGATAGCAATGGAGATATTTCCACGTTAATACACATAGCGGTGTAGATATTTCCATGTTTATACAGATAGCGTTGTGGATATTTCCATGTTTATACAGATGGCTGTGCCGATATTTCCATGTTTATACAGAGTTCTCTGTAGATATTTCCATGTTTATAGAGATGACAGTGCAGATATTTCCAGGTTTATACAGATGGCTGTGTAGTTATTTCCATGTTTATACAGATGGCTGCGTAGATATTTCCATGTTTATACAGATGACTTTGTAGGTATTTCCATGTTTATAAAGATGGCGGTGTAGATATTTCCATGTTTATAGAGACAGCTGTGTAGATATTTCCATGTTTACACAGATAGCGGTTTAGATATTTCCACGTTTATACAGATCGCGGTGTAGATATTTCCATGTTTATACAGATCGCGGTGTAGATATTTCCATGTTTATACAGATCGCGCTGTAGATATTTCCATGTTTATACCGATAGCGGTGTAGATATTTCCATGTTTATAGAGATGGCGGTGTAGATATTTCCATGTTTATAGAGATAGCGGTGTAGATATATCAATGTTCATATAGTTAGCAGTGAGGATATTTCCATGATTATACAGATAGCAGTGTAGATATTTCCACTTTTATAGAGATAGCGGTTTAGATATTTCATATTTATACAGAGAGCGGTGTAGATATCTCCATGTTTATACAGATTGCGGTGTAGATATTTCCATGTTTATACAGATAGCGGTGTAGATATTTCCACGTTTATACAGATGGCGGTGTAGATATTTCCATCTTTCTACAAATGGCAGTGTAGATATTTCCATGTTTATAGAGATGGCGGTGTAGACATTTCCATGTTTATATAGATGGCAGTGTAGATATTTTCTTGTTTATGTAGATGGCGTTGTAGATACCTCCATGTTTAAAGAGATGGCGGTGTGTATATTTCCATGTTGATGGAGATGGCGGTGTAGATATTTCCATGTTTATAGAGATAGCGGTGTAGATATTTCCATGTTTATAGAGATAGCGGTGTAGATATTTCCATGTTTCTACAGATGACTGTGTAGATATTTCCATGTTTGTACAGATAGCAGTGTAGATATTTCCACTTTTATAGAGATAGCGGTTTAGATATTTCATATTTATACAGGGAGCGGTGTATATATTTCCATGTTTATACAGATTGCGGTGTAGGTATTTCCATGTTTATACAGATAGCGGTGTAGATATTTCCACGTTTATACAGATGGCGGTGTAGATATTTCCATCTTTCTACAAATGGCAGTGTAGATATTTCCATGTTTATAGAGATAGAAGTGTAGATATTTTCATGTTTATACATATTGCGGTGGAGATTTGTCCATGTTTATACAGATAGCAATGGAGATATTTCCACGTTAATACACATAGCGGTGTAGATATTTCCATGTTTATACAGATAGCGTTGTAGATATTTCCATGTTTATACAGATGGCTGTGCCGATATTTCCATGTTTATACAGAGTTCTCTGTAGATATTTCCATGTTTATACAGATGACAGTGCAGATATTTCCAGGTTTATACAGATGGGTGTGTAGATATTTCCATGTTTATACAGATGACTTTGTAGGTATTTCCATGTTTATACTGATGGCGGTTTAGATATTTCCATGTTTATAGAGATAGCTGTGTAGATGTTTCCATGTTTACACAGATAGAGGTTTAGATGTTTCCATGTTTATACAGATCGCGGTGTAGATATTTCCATGTTTATACAGATCGCGGTGTAGATATTTCCATGTTTATACCGATAGCGGTGTAGATATTTCCATGTTTATACAGATGACGGTGTAGATATTTCCACGTTTATAGAGATGGCGGTGTAGATATTTCCATGTTTATAGAGATAGCGGTGTAGATATATCAATGTGCATAGGGATAGCAGTGAGGATATTTCCATGTTTATACAGATAGCAGTGTAGATATTTCCACTTTTATAGAGTTAGCGGTTTAGATATTTCATATTTATACAGAGAGCGGTGTAGATATTTCCATGTTTATACAGATAGCGGTGTAGATATTTCCACGTTTATACAGATGGCGGTGTAGATATTTCCATCTTTCTACAAATGGCAGTGTAGATATTTCCATGCTTATAGAGACTGCGGTGTAGATATTTCCATGTTTATGTAGATGGCAGTGTAGATATTTTCTTGTTTATGTAGATGGCGTTGTAGATACCTCCATGTTTAAAGAGATGGCGGTGTGTATATTTCCATGTTGATGGAGATAGCTGTGTAGATATTTCCATGTTTATAGAGATAGCGGTGTAGTTATTTCCATGTTTATAGAGATAGCGTTGTAGATATTTCCATGTTTCTACAGATGACTGTGTAGATATTTCCATGTTTGTACAGATGGCAGTGTAGATATTTCCATGTTTATAGAGATAGAAGTGTAGATATTTTCATGTTTATATATATTGCGGTGGAGATTTGTCCATGTTTATACGGATAGCAATGGAGATATTTCCACGTTAATACACATAGCAGTGTAGATATTTCCATGTTTATACAGATAGCGTTGTGGATATTTCCATGTTTATACAGATGGCTGTGCCGATATTTCCATGTTTATACAGAGTTCTCTGTAGATATTTCCATGTTTATAGAGATGACAGTGCAGATATTTCCAGGTTTATACAGATGGCTGTGTAGTTATTTCCATGTTTATACAGATGGCTGCGTAGATATTTCCATGTTTATACAGATGACTTTGTAGGTATTTCCATGTTTATAAAGATGGCGGTGTAGATATTTCCATGTTTATAGAGACAGCTGTGTAGATATTTCCATGTTTACACAGATAGCGGTTTAGATATTTCCACGTTTATACAGATCGCGGTGTAGATATTTCCATGTTTATACAGATCGCGGTGTAGATATTTCCATGTTTATACAGATCGCGCTGTAGATATTTCCATGTTTATACCGATAGCGGTGTAGATATTTCCATGTTTATAGAGATGGCGGTGTAGATATTTCCATGTTTATAGAGATAGCGGTGTAGATATATCAATGTTCATATAGTTAGCAGTGAGGATATTTCCATGATTATACAGATAGCAGTGTAGATATTTCCACTTTTATAGAGATAGCGGTTTAGATATTTCATATTTATACAGAGAGCGGTGTAGATATCTCCATGTTTATACAGATTGCGGTGTAGATATTTCCATGTTTATACAGATAGCGGTGTAGATATTTCCACGTTTATACAGATGGCGGTGTAGATATTTCCATCTTTCTACAAATGGCAGTGTAGATATTTCCATGTTTATAGAGATGGCGTTGTAGACATTTCCATGTTTATATAGATGGCAGTGTAGATATTTTCTTGTTTATGTAGATGGCGTTGTAGATACCTCCATGTTTAAAGAGATGGCGGTGTGTATATTTCCATGTGGATGAAGATGGCGGTGTAGATATTTCCATGTTTATAGAGATAGCGGTGTAGATATTTCCATGTTTATAGAGATAGCGGTGTAGATATTTCCATGTTTCTACAGATGACTGTGTAGATATTTCCATGTTTGTACAGATAGCAGTGTAGATATTTCCACTTTTATAGAGATAGCGGTTTAGATATTTCATATTTATACAGGGAGCGGTGTATATATTTCCATGTTTATACAGATTGCGGTGTAGGTATTTCCATGTTTATACAGATAGCGGTGTAGATATTTCCACGTTTATACAGATGGCGGTGTAGATATTTCCATCTTTCTACAAATGGCAGTGTAGATATTTCCATGTTTATAGAGATAGAAGTGTAGATATTTTCATGTTTATACATATTGCGGTGGAGATTTGTCCATGTTTATACAGATAGCAATGGAGATATTTCCACGTTAATACACATAGCGGTGTAGATATTTCCATGTTTATACAGATAGCGTTGTAGATATTTCCATGTTTATACAGATGGCTGTGCCGATATTTCCATGTTTATACAGAGTTCTCTGTAGATATTTCCATGTTTATACAGATGACAGTGCAGATATTTCCAGGTTTATACAGATGGGTGTGTAGATATTTCCATGTTTATACAGATGACTTTGTAGGTATTTCCATGTTTATACTGATGGCGGTTTAGATATTTCCATGTTTATAGAGATAGCTGTGTAGATGTTTCCATGTTTACACAGATAGAGGTTTAGATGTTTCCATGTTTATACAGATCGCGGTGTAGATATTTCCATGTTTATACAGATCGCGGTGTAGATATTTCCATGTTTATACCGATAGCGGTGTAGATATTTCCATGTTTATACAGATGACGGTGTAGATATTTCCACGTTTATAGAGATGGCGGTGTAGATATTTCCATGTTTATAGAGATAGCGGTGTAGATATATCAATGTGCATAGGGATAGCAGTGAGGATATTTCCATGTTTATACAGATAGCAGTGTAGATATTTCCACTTTTATAGAGTTAGCGGTTTAGATATTTCATATTTATACAGAGAGCGGTGTAGATATTTCCATGTTTATACAGATAGCGGTGTAGATATTTCCACGTTTATACAGATGGCGGTGTAGATATTTCCATCTTTCTACAAATGGCAGTGTAGATATTTCCATGCTTATAGAGACTGCGGTGTAGATATTTCCATGTTTATGTAGATGGCAGTGTAGATATTTTCTTGTTTATGTAGATGGCGTTGTAGATACCTCCATGTTTAAAGAGATGGCGGTGTGTATATTTCCATGTTGATGGAGATAGCTGTGTAGATATTTCCATGTTTATAGAGATAGCGGTGTAGTTATTTCCATGTTTATAGAGATAGCGTTGTAGATATTTCCATGTTTCTACAGATGACTGTGTAGATATTTCCATGTTTGTACAGATGGCAGTGTAGATATTTCCATGTTTATAGAGATAGAAGTGTAGATATTTTCATGTTTATATATATTGCGGTGGAGATTTGTCCATGTTTATACGGATAGCAATGGAGATATTTCCACGTTAATACACATAGCGGTGTAGATATTTCCATGTTTATACAGATAGCGTTTTGGATATTTCCATGTTTATACAGATGGCTGTGCCGATATTTCCATGTTTATACAGAGTTCTCTGTAGATATTTCCATGTTTATAGAGATGACAGTGCAGATATTTCCAGGTTTATACAGATGGCTGTGTAGTTATTTCCATGTTTATACAGATGGCTGCGTAGATATTTCCATGTTTATACAGATGACTTTGTAGGTATTTCCATGTTTATAAAGATGGCGGTGTAGATATTTCCATGTTTATAGAGACAGCTGTGTAGATATTTCCATGTTTACACAGATAGCGGTTTAGATATTTCCACGTTTATACAGATCGCGGTGTAGATATTTCCATGTTTATACAGATCGCGGTGTAGATATTTCCATGTTTATACAGATCGCGCTGTAGATATTTCCATGTTTATACCGATAGCGGTGTAGATATTTCCATGTTTATAGAGATGGCGGTGTAGATATTTCCATGTTTATAGAGATAGCGGTGTAGATATATCAATGTTCATATAGTTAGCAGTGAGGATATTTCCATGATTATACAGATAGCAGTGTAGATATTTCCACTTTTATAGAGATAGCGGTTTAGATATTTCATATTTATACAGAGAGCGGTGTAGATATCTCCATGTTTATACAGATTGCGGTGTAGATATTTCCATGTTTATACAGATAGCGGTGTAGATATTTCCACGTTTATACAGATGGCGGTGTAGATATTTCCATCTTTCTACAAATGGCAGTGTAGATATTTCCATGTTTATAGAGATGGCGGTGTAGACATTTCCATGTTTATATAGATGGCAGTGTAGATATTTTCTTGTTTATGTAGATGGCGTTGTAGATACCTCCATGTTTAAAGAGATGGCGGTGTGTATATTTCCATGTGGATGAAGATGGCGGTGTAGATATTTCCATGTTTATAGAGATAGCGGTGTAGATATTTCCATGTTTATAGAGATAGCGGTGTAGATATTTCCATGTTTCTACAGATGACTGTGTAGATATTTCCATGTTTGTACAGATAGCAGTGTAGATATTTCCACTTTTATAGAGATAGCGGTTTAGATATTTCATATTTATACAGGGAGCGGTGTATATATTTCCATGTTTATACAGATTGCGGTGTAGGTATTTCCATGTTTATACAGATAGCGGTGTAGATATTTCCACGTTTATACAGATGGCGGTGTAGATATTTCCATCTTTCTACAAATGGCAGTGTAGATATTTCCATGTTTATAGAGATGGCGGTGTAGATATTTCCATGTTTATATAGATGGCAGTGTAAATATTTTCTTGTTTATGTAGATGGCGTTGTAGATACCTCCATGATTAAAGAGATGGCGGTGTGTATATTTCCATGTTGTTGGAGATAGCGGTGTAGATATTTCCATGTTTATAGAGATAGCGGTGTAGTTATTTCCATGTTTATAGAGATAGCCGTGTAGATATTTCCATGTTTCTACAGATGACTGTGTAGATATTTCCATGTTTGTACAGATGGCAGTGTAGTTATTTCCATGTTTATAGAGATAGAAGTGTAGATATTTTCATGTTTATACATATTGCGGTGGAGATTTGTCCATGTTTATACAGATAGCAATGGAGATATTTCCACGTTAATACACATAGCGGCGTAGATATTTCCATGTTTATACAGATAGCGTTGTAGATATTTCCATGTTTATACAGATGGCTGTGCCGATATTTCCATGTTTATACAGAGTTCTCTGTAGATATTTCCATGTTTATATAGATGACAGTGCAGATATTTCCAGGTTTATACAGATGGCTGTGTAGATATTTCCATGTTTATACAGATGACTTTGTAGGTATTTCCATGTTTATACAGATGACTTTGTAGGTATTTCCAAGTTTATACAGATGGCGGTGTAGATATTTCCATGTTTATAGAGATAGCTGTGTAGATATTTCCATGTTTACACAGATAGCGGTTTAGATATTTCCATGTTTATACAGATCGCGGTGTAGATATTTCCATGTTTATACAGATCACGGTGTAGATATTTTCATGTTTATACCGATAGCGGTGTAGATATTTCCATGTTTGCACAGATGACGGTGTAGAAATTTGCATGTTTATAGAGATGGCCGTGTAGATATTTCCATGTTTATAGAGATAGCGGTGTAGATATATCAATGTTCATTGAGATAGCAGTGAGGATATTTCCATGTTTATACAGATAGCAGTGTAGATATTTCCACTTTTATAGAGATAGCGGTTTAGATATTTCATATTTATACAGAGAGCGGTGTAGATATTTCCATGTTTATACAGATTGCGGTGTAGATATTTCCATGTTTATACAGATAGCGGTGTAGATATTTCCACGTTTATACAGATGGCGGTGTAGATATTTCCATCTTTCTAAAAATGGCAGTGTAGATATTTCCATGTTTATAGAGATGGCGGTGTAGATATTTCCATGTTTATATAGATGGCAGTGTAGATATTTTCTTGTTTATGTAGATGGCGTTGTAGATACCTCCATGTTTAAAGAGATGGCGGTGTGTATATTTCCATGTTGATGGAGATAGCGGTGTAGATATTTCCATGTTTATAGAGATAGCGGTGTAGTTATTTCCATGTTTATAGAGATAGCGGTGTAGATATTTCCATGTTTCTACAGATGACTGTGTAGATATTTCCATGTTTGTACAGATGGCTGTGTAGGTATTTCCATGTTTATACAGATGACTTTGTAGGTATTTCCATGTTTATACAGATGGCGGTGTAGATATTTCCATGTTTATAGAGATAGCTGTGTAGATATTTCCATGTTTACACAGATAGCGGTTTAGATATTTCCATGTTTATACAGATCGCGGTGTAGATATTTCCATGTTTATAGAGATAGCGGTGTAGATATGTCAATGTTCATAGAGTTAGCAGTGAGGATATTTCCATGTTTATACAGATAGCAGTGTAGATATTTCCACTTTTATAGAGATAGCGGTTTAGATATTTCATATTTATACAGAGAGCGGTGTATATATTTCCATGTTTATACAGATTGCGGTGTAGATATTTCCATGTTTATACAGATAGCGGTGTAGATATTTCCACGTTTATACAGATGGCTGTGTAGATATTTCCATCTTTCTACAAATGGCAGTGTAGATATTTCCATGTTTATAGAGATGGCGGTGTAGATATTTCCATGTTTATATAGATGGCAGTGTAGATATTTTCTTGTTTATGTAGATGGCGTTATAGATACCTCCATGTTTCAAGAGATGGCGGTGTGTATATTTCCATGTTGATGGAGATAGCGGTGTAGATATTTCCATGTTTATAGAGATAGCGGTGTAGTTATTTCCATGTTTATAGAGATAGCGGTGTAGATATTTCCATGTTTCTACAGATGTCTGTGTAGATATTTCATGTTTGTACAGATGGCAGTGTAGATATTTCCATGTTCATAGAGATAGAAGTGTAGATATTTTCATGTTTATACATATTGCGGTGGAGATTTGTCCATGTTTATACAGATAGCAATGGAGATATTTCCACGTTAATACACATAGCGGTGTAGGTATTTCCATGTTTATACAGATAGCGTTGTAGATATTTCCATGTTTATACAGATGGCTGTGCCGATATTTCCATGTTTATACAGAGTTCTGTGTAGATATTTCCATGTTTATATAGATGACAGTGCAGATATTTCCAGGTTTATACAGATGGCTGTGTAGATATTTCCATGTTTATACAGATGACTTTGTAGGTATTTTCATGTTTATACAGATGGCGGTTTAGATATTTCCATGTTTATAGAGATAGCTGTGTAGATAGTTCCATGTTTACACAGATAGCGGTTTAGATATTTCCATGTTTATACAGATCGCGGTGTAGATATTTCCATGTTTATACAGATAGTGGTGTAGATATTTCCATGTTTATACAGATAGCGGTGTAGATATTTCCATGTTCATACAGATGACGGTGTAGATATTTCCATGTTTATAGAGATGGCGGTGTAGATATTTCCATGTTTATAGAGATAGCGGTGTAGATATATCAATGTTCATAGAGATAGCAGTGAGGATATTTCCATGTTTATACAGATAGCAGTGTAGATATTTCCACTTTTATAGAGATAGCGGTTTAGATATTTCATATTTATACAGACAGCGGTGTAGATATTTCCATGTTTATACAGATTGCGGTGTAGATATTTCCATGTTTATACAGATAGCGGTGTAGATATTTCCACGTTTATACAGATGGCGGTGTAGATATTTCTATCTTTCTACAAATGGCAGTGTAGTTATTTCCATGTTAATAGAGATGGCGGTGTAGATATTTCCATGTTTATATAGATGGCAGTGTAGATATTTTCTTGTTTATGTAGATGACGTTGTAGATACCTCCATGTTTAAAGAGATGGCGGTGTGTATATTTCCATGTTGATGGGGATAGCGGTGTAGATATTTCCATGTTTATAGAGATAGCGGTGTAGTTATTTCCATGTTTATAGAGATAGCGGTGTAGATATTTCCATGTTTCTACAGATGACTGTGTAGATATTTCCATGTTTGTACAGATGGCTGTGTAGGTATTTCCATGTTTATACAGATGACTTTGTAGGTATTTCCATGTTTATACAGATGGCGGTGTAGATATTTCCATGTTTATAGAGATAGCTGTGTAGATATTTCCATGTTTACACAGATAGCGGTTTAGATATTTCCATGTTTATACAGATCGCGGTGTAGATATTTCCATGTTTATAGAGCTAGCGGTGTAGATATGTCAATGTTCATAGAGTTAGCAGTGAGGATATTTCCATGTTTATACAGATAGCAGTGTAGATATTTCCACTTTTATAGAGATAGCGGTTTAGATATTTCATATTTATACAGATCGCGGTGTAGATATTTCCATGTTTATAGAGATGGCGGTGTAGATATTTCCATGTTTATACAGATGACGGTGTAGATATTTCCATGTTTATAGAGATGGCGGTGTAGATATTTCCATGTTTATAGAGATAGCGGTGTAGATATATTAATGTTCATAGATTTAGCAGTGAGGATATTTCCATGTTTATACAGATAGCAGTGTAGATATTTCCACTTTTATAGAGATAGCGGTTTAGATATTTCACATTTATACAGAGAGCGGTGTAGATATTTCCATGTTTATACAGATTGCGGTGTAGATATTTCCATGTTTATACAGATAGCGGTGTAGATATTTCCACGTTTATACAGATGGCGGTGTAGATATTTCCATCTTTCTACAAATGGCAGTGTAGATATTTCCATGTTTATAGAGATGGCGGTGTAGATATTTCCATGTTTATATAGATGGCAGTGTAGATATTTTCTTGTTTATGTAGATGGCGTTGTAGATACCTCCATGTTTAAAGAATTGGCGGTGTGTATATTTCCATGTTGATGGAGATAGCGGTGTAGATATTTCCATGTTTATAGAGATAGCGGTGTAGTTATTTCCATGTTTATAGAGATAGAGCTGTAGATATTTCCATGTTTCTACAGATGACTGTGTAGATATTTCCATGTTTGTACAGATGGCAGTGTAGATATTTCCATGTTTATAGAGATAGAAGTGTAGATATTTTCATGTTTATACATATTGCGGTGGAGATTTGTCCATGTTTATACAGATAGCAATGGAGATATTTCCACGTTAATACACATAGCGGTGTAGATATTTCCATGTTTATACAGATAGCGTTGTAGATATTTCCATGTTTATACAGATGGCTGTGCCGATATTTCCATGTTTATACAGAGTTCTCTGTAGATATTTCGATGTTTATATAGATGACAGTGCAGATATTTCCAGGTTTATACAGATGGCTGTGTAGATATTTCCATGTTTATACAGATGATTTTGTAGGTATTTTCACGTTTATACAGATGACGGTTTAGATATTTCCATGTTTATAGAGATAGCTGTGTAGATATTTCCATGTTTACACAGATAGCGGTTTAGATATTTCCATGTTTATACAGATCGCGGTGTAGATATTTCCATGTTTGCACAGATCGTGGTGTAGATATTTCCATGTTTATACTGATAGCGGTGTAGATATTTCCATGTTTATACAGATGACGGTGTAGATATTTCCATGTTTATAGAGATGGCGGTGTAGATATTTCCATGTTTATAGAGATAGCGGTGTAGATATATCAATGTTCATAGAGATAGCAGTGAGGATATTTCCATGTTTATACAGATAGCAGTGTAGATATTTCCACTTTTATAGAGATAGCGGTTTAGATATTTCATATTTATACAGAGAGCGGTGTAGATATTTCCATGTTTATACAGATTGCGGTGTAGATATTTCCATGTTTATACAGATAGCGGTGTAGTTATTTCCACGTTTATACAGATGGCGGTGTAGATATTTCCATCTTTCTACAAATGGCAGTGTAGATATTTCCATGTTTATAGAGATGGCGGTGTAGATATTTCCATGTTTATATAGATGGCAGTGTAGATATTTTCTTGTTTATGTAGATGGCGTTGTAGATACCTCCATGTTTAAAGTGATGGCGGTGTATATATTTCCATGTTGATGGAGATAGCGGTGTAGATATTTCCATGTTTACATAGATGGCAGTGTAGCTATTTTCTTGTTTATGTAGATGGTGTTGTAGATACCTCCATGTTTAAAGAGATGGCGGTGTGTATATTTCCATGTTGATGGAGATAGCGGTGTAGATATTTCCATGTTTATAGAGATAGCGGTGTAGTTATTTCCATGTTTATAGAGATAGCGGTGTAGATATTTCCATGTTTCTACAGATGACTGTGTAGATATTTCCATGTTTGTACAGATGGCAGTGTAGATATTTCCATGTTTATAGAGATAGAAGTGTAGATATTTTCATGTTTATACATATTGCGGTGGAGATTTGTCCATGTTTATACAGATAGCAATGGAGATATTTCCACGTTAATACACATAGCGGTGTAGATATTTCCATGTTTATACAGATAGCGTTGTAGATATTTCCATGTTTATACAGATGGCTGTGCCGATAATTCCATGTTTATACAGAGTTCTCTGTAGATATTTCCATGTTTATATAGATGACAGTGCAGATATTTCCAGGTTTATACAGATGGCTGTGTAGATATTTCCATGTTTATACAGATGGCTGTGTAGATATTTCCATGTTTATACAGAAGACTTTGTAGGTATTTCCATGTTTATACAGATGGCGGTTTAGATATTTCCATGTTTGTACAGATCGCGGTGTAGATACTTCCATGTTTATACAGATAGCGGTGTAGATATTTCCATGTTTATACAGATCGCGGTGTAGATATTTCCATGTTTATAGAGATAGCGGTGTAGATATATTAATGTTCATAGAGTTAGCAGTGAGGATATTTCCATGTTTATACAGATAGCAGTGTAGATATTTCCACTTTTATAGAGATAGCGGTTTAGATATTTCATATTTATACAGAGAGCGGTGTAGATATTTCCATGTTTATACAGATTGCGGTGTAGATATTTCCATGTTTATACAGATAGCGGAGTAGATATTTCCACGTTTATACAGATGGCGGTGTAGATATTTCCATCTTTCTACAAGTGGCAGTGTGGATATTTCCATGTTTATAGAGATGGCGTTGTAGATATTTCCATGTTTATATAGATGGCAGTGTAGATAATTTCTTGTTTATGTAGATGGCGTTGTAGATACCTCCATGTTTAAAGAGATGGCGGTGTGTATATTTCCATGTTGATGGAGATAGCGGTGTAGATATTTCCATGTTTATAGAGATAGCGGTGTAGTTATTTCCATGTTTATAGAGATAGCGGTGTAGATATTTCCATGTTTCTACAGATGACTGTGTAGATATTTCCATGTTTGCACAGATGGCAGTGTAGATATTTCCATGTTTATAGAGATAGAAGTGTAGATATTTTCATGTTTATACATATTGCGGTGGAGATTTGTCCATGTTTATACAGATAGCAATGGAGATATTTCCACGTTAATACACATAGCGTTGTAGATATTTCCATGTTTATACAGATAGCGTTGTAGATATTTCCTTGTTTATACAGATGGCTGTGCCGATATTTCCATGTTTATACAGAGTTCTCTGTAGATATTTCCATGTTTATATAGATGACAGTGCAGATATTTCCAGGTTTATACAGATGGCTGTGTAGATATTTCCATGTTTATACAGATGACTTTGTAGGTATTTTCATGTTTATACAGATGGCGGTGTAGATATTTCCATGTTTATAGAGATAGCTGTGTAGATGTTTCCATGTTTACACAGATAGCGGTTTAGGTATTTCCATGTTTATACACATCACGGTGTAGATATTTCCATGTTTATACAGATCGTGGTGTAGATATTTCCATGTTTATACTGATAGCGGTGTAGATATTTCCATGTTTATACAGATGACGGTGTAGATATTTCCATGTTTATAGAGATGGCGGTGTAGATATTTCCATGTTTATAGAGATAGCAGTGTAGATATATCAATGTTCATAGAGATAGCAGTGAGGATATTTCCATGTTTATACAGATAGCAGTGTAGATATTTCCACTTTTATAGAGATAGCGGTTTAGATATTTCATATTTATACAGAGAGCGGTGTAGATATTTCCATGTTTATACAGATTGCGGTGTAGATATTTCCATGTTTATACAGATAGCGGTGTAGATATTTCCACGTTTATACAGATGGCGGTGTAGCTATTTCCATCTTTCTACAAATGGCAGTGTAGATATTTCCATGTTTATAGAGATGGCGGTGTAGATATTTCCATGTTTATATAGATGGCAGTGTAGATATTTTCTTGTTTATGTAGATGGCGTTGTAGATACCTCCATGTTTAAAGTGTTGGCGGTGTGTATATTTCCATGTTGTTGGAGATAGCGGTGTAGATATTTCCATGTTTATAGAGATAGCGGTGTAGTTATTTCCATGTTTATAGAGATAGCGGTGTAGATATTTCCATGTTTCTACAGATGACTGTGTAGATATTTCCATGTTTGTACAGATGGCAGTGTAGATATTTCCATGTTTATAGAGATAGAAGTGTAAATATTTTCATGTTTATACATATTGCGGTGGAGATTTGTCCATGTTTATACAGATAGAAATGGAGATATTTCCACGTTAATACACATAGCGGTGTAGATATTTCCATGTATATACAGATAGCGTTGTAGATATTTCCATGTTTATACAGATGGCTGTGCCGATATTTCCATGTTTATACAGAGTTCTCTGTAGATATTTCCATGTTTATATAGATGACAGTGCAGATATTTCCAGGTTTATACAGATGGCTGTGTAGATATTTCCATGTTTATACAGATGGCTGTGTAGATATTTCCATGTTTATACAGAAGACTTTGTAGGTATTTCCATGTTTATAAAGATGGCGGTTTAGATATTTCCATGTTTGTACAGATCGCGGTGTAGATATTTCCATGTTTATACAGATAGCGGTGTAGATATTTCCATGTTTAAACAGATCGCGGTGTAGATATTTCCATGTTTATAGAGATGGCGGTGCAGATATTTCCTTGTTTATACAGATGGCTGTGCCGATATTTCCATGTTTATACAGAGTTCTATGTAGATATTTCCATGTTTATATAGATGACAGTGCAGATATTTCCAGGTTTATACAGATGGCTGTGTAGATATTTCCATGTTTATACAGATGACTTTGTAGGTATTTTCATGTTTATACAGATGGCGGTGTAGATATTTCCATGTTTATAGAGATAGCTGTGTAGATATTTCCATGTTTACACAGATAGCGGTTTAGATATTTCCATGTTTATACAGATCGCGGTGTAGATATTTCCATGTTTATACAGATCGTGGTGTAGATATTTCCATGTTTATACTGATAGCGGTGTAGATATTTCCATGTTTATACAGATGACGGTGTAGATATTTCCATGTTTATAGAGATGGCGGTGTAGATATTTCCATGTTTATAGAGATAGCAGTGTAGATATATCAATGTTCATAGAGATAGCAGTGAGGATATTTCCATGTTTATACAGATAGCAGTGTAGATATTTCCACTTTTATAGAGATAGCGGTTTAGATATTTCATATTTATACAGAGAGCGGTGTAGACATTTCCATGTTTATACAGATTGCGGTGTAGATATTTCCATGTTTATACAGATAACGGTGTAGATATTTCCACGTTTATACAGATGGCGGTGTAGCTATTTCCATCTTTCTACAAATGGCATTGTAGATATTTCCATGTTTATAGAGATGGCGGTGTAGATATTTCCATGTTTATATAGATGGCAGTGTAGATATTTTCTTGTTTATGTAGATGGCGTTGTAGATACCTCCATGTTTAAAGTGATGGCGGTGTGTATATTTCCATGTTGATGGAGATAGCGGTGTAGATATTTCCATGTTTATAGAGATAGCGGTGTAGTTATTTCCATGTTTATAGAGATAGCGGTGTAGATATTTCCATGTTTCTACAGATGACTGTGTAGATATTTCCATGTTTGTACAGATGGCAGTGTAGATATTTCCATGTTTATAGAGATAGAAGTGTAAATATTTTCATGTTTATACATATTGCGGTGGAGATTTGTCCATGTTTATACAGATAGAAATGGAGATATTTCCACGTTAATACACATAGCGGTGTAGATATTTCCATGTTTATACAGATAGCGTTGTAGATATTTCCATGTTTATACAGATGGCTGTGCCGATATTTCCATGTTTATACAGAGTTCTCTGTAGATATTTCCATGTTTATATAGATGACAGTGCAGATGTTTCCAGGTTTATACAGATGGCTGTGTAGATATTTCCATGTTTATACAGATGGCTGTGTAGATATTTCCATGTTTATACAGAAGACTTTGTAGGTATTTCCATGTTTATACAGATGGCGGTTTAGATATTTCCATGTTTGTACATATCGCGGTGTAGATACTTCCATGTTTACACAGATAGCGGTGTAGATATTTCCATGTTTAAACAGATCGCGGTGTAGATATTTCCATGTTTATAGAGATGGCGGTGTAAATATTTCCATGTTTATACAGATGACGGTGTAGATATTTCCATGTTTATAGAGATGGCGGTGTAGATATTTCCATGTTTATAAAGATAGCGGTGTAGATATATCAATGTTCATAGAGTTAGCAGTGAGGATATTTCCATGTTTATACAGATAGCATTGTAGGTATTTCCACTTTTATAGAGATAGCGGTTTAGATATTTCATATTTATACAGAGAGCGGTGTAGATATTTCCATGTTTATACAGATTGCGGTGTAGATATTTCCATGTTTATACAGATAGCGGTGTAGATATTTCCACGTTTATACAGATGGCGGTGTAGATATTTCCATCTTTCTACAAATGGCAGTGTAGATATTTCCATGTTTATAGAGATGGCGGTGTAGATATTTCCATGTTTACATAGATGGCAGTGTAGATATTTTCTTGTTTATGTAGATGGCGTTGTAGATACCTCCATGTTTAAAGAGATGGCGGTGT
Source organism: Pan troglodytes (assembly GCF_028858775.2). Lineage (NCBI taxonomy): Eukaryota > Metazoa > Chordata > Mammalia > Primates > Hominidae > Pan > Pan troglodytes. The sequence continues at coordinate 1,103,489 of NC_072405.2, read as the reverse complement.
GTATATTTCCATGTTGATGGAGATAGCGGTGTAGATATTTCCATGTTTATAGAGATAGCGGTGTAGTTATTTCCATGTTTATAGAGATAGCGGTGTAGATATTTCCATGTTTCTACAGATGACTGTGTAGATATTTCCATGTTTGTACAGATGGCAGTGTAGATATTTCCATGTTTATAGAGATAGAAGTGTAGATATTTTCATGTTTATACATATTGCGGTGGAGATTTGTCCATGTTTATAGAGATAGCAATGGAGATATTTCCACGTTAATACACATAGCGGTGTAGATATTTCCATGTTTATACAGATAGCGTTGTAGATATTTCCTTGTTTATACAGATGGCTGTGCCGATATTTCCATGTTTATACAGAGTTCTCTGTAGATATTTCCATGTTTATATAGATGACAGTGCAGATATTTCCAGGTTTATACAGATGGCTGTGTAGATATTTCCATGTTTATACAGATGACTTTGTAGGTATTTTCATGTTTATACAGATAGCGGTGTAGATATTTCCATGTTTATAGAGATAGCTGTGTAGATGTTTCCATGTTTACACAGATAGCGGTTTAGATATTTCCATGTTTATACAGATCGCGGTGTAGATATTTCCATGTTTATACAGATCGTGGTGTAGATATTTCCATGTTTATACTGATAGCGGTGTAGATATTTCCATGTTTATACAGATGACGGTGTAGATATTTCCATGTTTATAGAGATGGCGGTGTAGATATTTCCATGTTTATAGAGATAGCAGTGTAGATATATCAATGTTCATAGAGATAGCAGTGAGGATATTTCCATGTTTATACAGATAGCAGTGTAGATATTTCCACTTTTATAGAGATAGCGGTTTAGATATTTCATATTTATACAGAGAGCGGTGTAGATATTTCCATGTTTATACAGATTGCGGTGTAGATATTTCCATGTTTATACAGATAACGGTGTAGATATTTCCACGTTTATACAGATGGCGGTGTAGCTATTTCCATCTTTCTACAAATGGCATTGTAGATATTTCCATGTTTATAGAGATGGCGGTGTAGATATTTCCATGTTTATATAGATGGCAGTGTAGATATTTTCTTGTTTATGTAGATGGCGTTGTAGATACCTCCATGTTTAAAGTGATGGCGGTGTGTATATTTCCATGTTGATGGAGATAGCGGTGTAGATATTTCCATGTTTATAGAGATAGCGGTGTAGTTATTTCCATGTTTATAGAGATAGCGGTGTAGATATTTCCATGTTTCTACAGATGACTGTGTAGATATTTCCATGTTTGTACAGATGGCAGTGTAGATATTTCCATGTTTATAGAGATAGAAGTGTAAATATTTTCATGTTTATACATATTGCGGTGGAGATTTGTTCATGTTTATACAGATAGAAATGGAGATATTCCCACGTTAATACACATAGCGGTGTAGATATTTCCATGTTTATACAGATAGCGTTGTAGATATTTCCATGTTTATACAGATGGCTGTGCCGATATTTCCATGTTTATACAGAGTTCTCTGTAGATATTTCCATGTTTATATAGATGACAGTGCAGATGTTTCCAGGTTTATACAGATGGCTGTGTAGATATTTCCATGTTTATACAGATGGCTGTGTAGATATTTCCATGTTTATACAGAAGACTTTGTAGGTATTTCCATGTTTATACAGATGGCGGTTTAGATATTTCCATGTTTGTACAGATCGCGGTGTAGATACTTCCATGTTTACACAGATAGCGGTGTAGATATTTCCATGTTTAAACAGATCGCGGTGTAGATATTTCCATGTTTATAGAGATGGCGGTGTAGATATTTCCATGTTTATACAGATGACGGTGTAGATATTTCCATGTTTATAGAGATGGCGGTGTAGATATTTCCATGTTTATAAAGATAGCGGTGTAGATATATCAATGTTCATAGAGTTAGCAGTGAGGATATTTCCATGTTTATACAGATAGCAGTGTAGGTATTTCCACTTTTATAGAGATAGCGGTTTAGATATTTCATATTTATACAGAGAGCGGTGTAGATATTTCCATGTTTATACAGATTGCGGTGTAGATATTTCCATGTTTATACAGATAGCGGTGTAGATATTTCCACGTTTATACAGATGGCGGTGTAGATATTTCCATCTTTCTACAAATGGCAGTGTAGATATTTCCATGTTTATAGAGATGGCGGTGTAGATATTTCCATGTTTACATAGATGGCAGTGTAGATATTTTCTTGTTTATGTAGATGGCGTTGTAGATACCTCCATGTTTAAAGAGATGGCGGTGTGTATATTTCCATGTTGATGGAGATAGCGGTGTAGATATTTCCATGTTTATAGAGATAGCGGTGTAGTTATTTCCATGTTTATAGAGATAGCGGTGTAGATATTTCCATGTTTCTACAGATGACTGTGTAGATATTTCCATGTTTGTACAGATGGCAGTGTAGATATTTCCATGTTTATAGAGATAGAAGTGTAGATATTTTCATGTTTATACATATTGCGGTGGAGATTTCTAAATGTTTATACAGAAAGCAATGGAGATATTTCCACGTTAATACACATAGCGGTGTAGATATTTCCATGTTTATACAGATAGCGTTGTAGATATTTCCATGTTTATACAGATGGCTGTGCCGATATTTCCATGTTTATACAGAGTTCTCTGTAGATATTTCCATGTTTATATAGATGACAGTGCAGATATTTCCAGGTTTATACAGATGGCTGTGTAGATATTTCCATGTTTATACAGATGACTTTGTAGGTATTTTCATGTTTATACAGATGGCGGTTTAGATATTTCCATGTTTATAGAGATAGCTGTGTAGATATTTCCATGTTTACACACATAGCGGTTTAGATATTTCCATGTTTATACAGATAGCGGTGTAGATATTTCCATGTTTATACAGATCGTGGTGTAGATATTTCCATGTTTATACTGATAGCGGTGTAGATATTTCCATGTTTATACAGATGACGGTGTAGATATTTCCATGTTTATAGAGATAGCGGTGTAGTTATTTCCATGTTTATAGAGATAGCGGTGTAGATATTTCCATGTTTCTACAGATGACTGTGTAGATATTTCCATGTTTGTACAGATGGCAGTGTAGATATTTCCATGTTTATAGAGATAGAAGTGTAGATATTTTCATGTTTATACATATTGCGGTGGAGATTTGTCCATGTTTATAGAGATAGCAATGGAGATATTTCCACGTTAATACACATAGCGGTGTAGATATTTCCATGTTTATACAGATAGCGTTGTAGATATTTCCTTGTTTATACAGATGGCTGTGCCGATATTTCCATGTTTATACAGAGTTCTCTGTAGATATTTCCATGTTTATATAGATGACAGTGCAGATATTTCCAGGTTTATACAGATGGCTGTGTAGATATTTCCATGTTTATACAGATGACTTTGTAGGTATTTTCATGTTTATACAGATGGCGGTGTAGATATTTCCATGTTTATAGAGATAGCTGTGTAGATGTTTCCATGTTTACACAGATAGCGGTTTAGATATTTCCATGTTTATACAGATCGCGGTGTAGATATTTCCATGTTTATACAGATCGTGGTGTAGATATTTCCATGTTTATACTGATAGCGGTGTAGATATTTCCATGTTTATACAGATGACGGTGTAGATATTTCCATGTTTATAGAGATGGCGGTGTAGATATTTCCATGTTTATAGAGATAGCAGTGTAGATATATCAATGTTCATAGAGATAGCAGTGAGGATATTTCCATGTTTATACAGATAGCAGTGTAGATATTTCCACTTTTATAGAGATAGCGGTTTAGATATTTCATATTTATACAGAGAGCGGTGTAGATATTTCCATGTTTATACAGATTGCGGTGTAGATATTTCCATGTTTATACAGATAACGGTGTAGATATTTCCACGTTTATACAGATGGCGGTGTAGCTATTTCCATCTTTCTACAAATGGCATTGTAGATATTTCCATGTTTATAGAGATGGCGGTGTAGATATTTCCATGTTTATATAGATGGCAGTGTAGATATTTTCTTGTTTATGTAGATGGCGTTGTAGATACCTCCATGTTTAAAGTGATGGCGGTGTGTATATTTCCATGTTGATGGAGATAGCGGTGTAGATATTTCCATGTTTATAGAGATAGCGGTGTAGTTATTTCCATGTTTATAGAGATAGCGGTGTAGATATTTCCATGTTTCTACAGATGACTGTGTAGATATTTCCATGTTTGTACAGATGGCAGTGTAGATATTTCCATGTTTATAGAGATAGAAGTGTAAATATTTTCATGTTTATACATATTGCGGTGGAGATTTGTTCATGTTTATACAGATAGAAATGGAGATATTCCCACGTTAATACACATAGCGGTGTAGATATTTCCATGTTTATACAGATAGCGTTGTAGATATTTCCATGTTTATACAGATGGCTGTGCCGATATTTCCATGTTTATACAGAGTTCTCTGTAGATATTTCCATGTTTATATAGATGACAGTGCAGATGTTTCCAGGTTTATACAGATGGCTGTGTAGATATTTCCATGTTTATACAGATGGCTGTGTAGATATTTCCATGTTTATACAGAAGACTTTGTAGGTATTTCCATGTTTATACAGATGGCGGTTTAGATATTTCCATGTTTGTACAGATCGCGGTGTAGATACTTCCATGTTTACACAGATAGCGGTGTAGATATTTCCATGTTTAAACAGATCGCGGTGTAGATATTTCCATGTTTATAGAGATGGCGGTGTAGATATTTCCATGTTTATACAGATGACGGTGTAGATATTTCCATGTTTATAGAGATGGCGGTGTAGATATTTCCATGTTTATAAAGATAGCGGTGTAGATATATCAATGTTCATAGAGTTAGCAGTGAGGATATTTCCATGTTTATACAGATAGCAGTGTAGGTATTTCCACTTTTATAGAGATAGCGGTTTAGATATTTCATATTTATACAGAGAGCGGTGTAGATATTTCCATGTTTATACAGATTGCGGTGTAGATATTTCCATGTTTATACAGATAGCGGTGTAGATATTTCCACGTTTATACAGATGGCGGTGTAGATATTTCCATCTTTCTACAAATGGCAGTGTAGATATTTCCATGTTTATAGAGATGGCGGTGTAGATATTTCCATGTTTACATAGATGGCAGTGTAGATATTTTCTTGTTTATGTAGATGGCGTTGTAGATACCTCCATGTTTAAAGAGATGGCGGTGTGTATATTTCCATGTTGATGGAGATAGCGGTGTAGATATTTCCATGTTTATAGAGATAGCGGTGTAGTTATTTCCATGTTTATAGAGATAGCGGTGTAGATATTTCCATGTTTCTACAGATGACTGTGTAGATATTTCCATGTTTGTACAGATGGCAGTGTAGATATTTCCATGTTTATAGAGATAGAAGTGTAGATATTTTCATGTTTATACATATTGCGGTGGAGATTTGTCCATGTTTATAGAGATAGCAATGGAGATATTTCCACGTTAATACACATAGCGGTGTAGATATTTCCATGTTTATACAGATAGCGTTGTAGATATTTCCTTGTTTATACAGATGGCTGTGCCGATATTTCCATGTTTATACAGAGTTCTCTGTAGATATTTCCATGTTTATATAGATGACAGTGCAGATATTTCCAGGTTTATACAGATGGCTGTGTAGATATTTCCATGTTTATACAGATGACTTTGTAGGTATTTTCATGTTTATACAGATGGCGGTGTAGATATTTCCATGTTTATAGAGATAGCTGTGTAGATGTTTCCATGTTTACACAGATAGCGGTTTAGATATTTCCATGTTTATACAGATCGCGGTGTAGATATTTCCATGTTTATACAGATCGTGGTGTACATATTTCCATGTTTATACTGATAGCGGTGTAGATATTTCCATGTTTATACAGATGACGGTGTAGATATTTCCATGTTTATAGAGATGGCGGTGTAGATATTTCCATGTTTATAGAGATAGCAGTGTAGATATATCAATGTTCATAGAGATAGCAGTGAGGATATTTCCATGTTTATACAGATAGCAGTGTAGATATTTCCACTTTTATAGAGATAGCGGTTTAGATATTTCATATTTATACAGAGAGCGGTGTAGATATTTCCATGTTTATACAGATTGCGGTGTAGATATTTCCATGTTTATACAGATAACGGTGTAGATATTTCCACGTTTATACAGATGGCGGTGTAGCTATTTCCATCTTTCTACAAATGGCATTGTAGATATTTCCATGTTTATAGAGATGGCGGTGTAGATATTTCCATGTTTATATAGATGGCAGTGTAGATATTTTCTTGTTTATGTAGATGGCGTTGTAGATACCTCCATGTTTAAAGTGATGGCGGTGTGTATATTTCCATGTTGATGGAGATAGCGGTGTAGATACTTCCATGTTTATAGAGATAGCGGTGTAGTTATTTCCATGTTTATAGAGATAGCGGTGTAGATATTTCCATGTTTCTACAGATGACTGTGTAGATATTTCCATGTTTGTACAGATGGCAGTGTAGATATTTCCATGTTTATAGAGATAGAAGTGTAAATATTTTCATGTTTATACATATTGCGGTGGAGATTTGTCCATGTTTATACAGATAGAAATGGAGATATTCCCACGTTAATACACATAGCGGTGTAGATATTTCCATGTTTATACAGATAGCGTTGTAGATATTTCCATGTTTATACAGATGGCTGTGCCGATATTTCCATGTTTATACAGAGTTCTCTGTAGATATTTCCATGTTTATATAGATGACAATGCAGATGTTTCCAGGTTTATACAGATGGCTGTGTAGATATTTCCATGTTTATACAGATGGCTGTGTAGATATTTCCATGTTTATACAGAAGACTTTGTAGGTATTTCCATGTTTATACAGATGGCGGTTTAGATATTTCCATGTTTGTACAGATCGCGGTGTAGATACTTCCATGTTTATACAGATAGCGGTGTAGATATTTCCATGTTTAAACAGATCGCGGTGTAGATATTTCCATGTTTATAGAGATGGCGGTGTAGATATTTCCATGTTTATACAGATGACGGTGTAGATATTTCCATGTTTATAGAGATGGCGGTGTAGATATTTCCATGTTTATAAAGATAGCGGTGTAGATATATCAATGTTCATAGAGTTAGCAGTGAGGATATTTCCATGTTTATACAGATAGCAGTGTAGATATTTCCACTTTTATAGAGATAGCGGTTTAGATATTTCATATTTATACAGAGAGCGGTGTAGATATTTCCATGTTTATACAGATTGCGGTGTAGATATTTCCATGTTTATACAGATAGCGGTGTAGATATTTCCACGTTTATACAGATGGCGGTGTAGATATTTCCATCTTTCTACAAATGGCAGTGTAGATATTTCCATGTTTATAGAGATGGCGGTGTAGATATTTCCATGTTTACATAGATGGCAGTGTAGATATTTTCTTGTTTATGTAGATGGCGTTGTAGATACCTCCATGTTTAAAGAGATGGCGGTGTGTATATTTCCATGTTGATGGAGATAGCGGTGTAGATATTTCCATGTTTATAGAGATAGCGGTGTAGTTATTTCCATGTTTATAGAGATAGCGGTGTAGATATTTCCATGTTTCTACAGATGACTGTGTAGATATTTCCATGTTTGTACAGATGGCAGTGTAGATATTTCCATGTTTATAGAGATAGAAGTGTAGATATTTTCATGTTTATACATATTGCGGTGGAGATTTCTAAATGTTTATACAGAAAGCAATGGAGATATTTCCACGTTAATACACATAGCGGTGTAGATATTTCCATGTTTATACAGATAGCGTTGTAGATATTTCCATGTTTATACAGATGGCTGTGCCGATATTTCCATGTTTATACAGAGTTCTCTGTAGATATTTCCATGTTTATATAGATGACAGTGCAGATATTTCCAGGTTTATACAGATGGCTGTGTAGATATTTCCATGTTTATACAGATGACTTTGTAGGTATTTTCATGTTTATACAGATGGCGGTTTAGATATTTCCATGTTTATAGAGATAGCTGTGTAGATATTTCCATGTTTACACACATAGCGGTTTAGATATTTCCATGTTTATACAGATAGCGGTGTAGATATTTCCATGTTTATACAGATCGTGGTGTAGATATTTCCATGTTTATACTGATAGCGGTGTAGATATTTCCATGTTTATACAGATGACGGTGTAGATATTTCCATGTTTATAGAGATGGCAGTGTAGATATTTCCATGTTTATAGAGATAGCAGTGTAGATATATCAATGTTCATAGAGATAGCAGTGAGGATATTTCCATGTTTATACAGATAGCAGTGTAGATATTTCCACTTTTATAGAGATAGCGGTTTAGATATTTCATATTTATACAGAGAGCGGTGTAGATATTTCCATGTTTATACAGATTGCGGTGTAGATATTTCCATGTTTATACAGATAGCGGTGTAGATATTTCCACGTTTATACAGATGGCGGTGTAGATATTTCCATCTTTCTACAAATGGCAGTGTAGATATTTCCATGTTTATAGAGATGGCGGTGTAGATATTTCCATGTTTATATAGATGGCAGTGTAGATATTTTCTTGTTTATGTAGATGGCGTTGTAGATACCTCCATGTTTAAAGTGATGGCGGTGTGTATATTTCCATGCTGATGGAGATAGCGGTGTAGATATTTCCATGTTTATAGATATAGCGGTGTAGTTATTTCCATGTTTATAGAGATAGCGGTGTAGATATTTCCATGTTTCTACAGATGACTGTGTAGATATTTCCATGTTTGTACAGATGGCAGTGTAGATATTTCCATTTTTATAGAGATAGAAGTGTAGATATTTTCATGTTTATACATATTGCGGTGGAGATTTGTCCATGTTTATACAGATAGCAATGGAGATATTTCCACGTTAATACACATAGCGGTGTAGATATTTCCATGTTTATACAGATAGCGTTGTAGATATTTCCATGTTTATACAGATGGCTGTGCCGATAATTCCATGTTTATACAGAGTTCTCTGTAGATATTTCCATGTTTATATAGATGACAGTGCAGATATTTCCAGGTTTATACAGATGGCTGTGTAGATATTTCCATGTTTATACAGATGTCTGTGTACATATTTCCATATTTATACAGAAGACTTTGTAGGTATTTCCATGTTTATACAGATGGCGGTGTAGATAGTTCCATGTTTATAGAGATAGCGGTGTAGATATATCAATGTTCATAGAGATAGCAGTGAGGATATTTCCATGTTTATACAGATAGCAGTGTAGATATTTCCACTTTTAGAGAGATAGCGGTTTAGATATTTCATATTTATACACAGAGCGGTGTATATATTTCCATGTTTATACAGATTGCGGTGTACATATTTCCATGTTTATACAGATAGCGGTGTAGATATTTCCACGTTTATACAGATGGCGGTGTAGATATTTCCATCTTTCTACAAATGGCAGTGTAGATATTTCCATGTTTATAGAGATGGCGTTGTAGATATTTCCATGTTTATATAGATGGCAGTGTAAATATTTTCTTGTTTATGTAGATGGCGTTGTAGATACCTCCATGTTTAAAGAGATGGCGGTGTGTATATTTCCATGTTGATGGAGATAGCAGTGTAGATATTTCCATGTTTGTAGAGATAGCGGTGTGGTTATTTCCATGTTTATAGAGATAGCGGTGTAGATATTTCCAAGTTTCTACAGATGACTGTGTAGATATTTCCATGTTTGTACGGATGACAGTGTAGATATTTCCATGTTTATAGAGATAGAAGTGTAGATATTTTCATGTTTATACATATTGCGGTGGAGATTTGTCCATGTTTATAGAGATAGCAATGGAGATATTTCCACGTTAATACACATAGCGGTGTAGATATTTCCATGTTTATACAGATAGCGTTGTAGATATTTCCATGTTTATACAGATGGCTGTGCCAATATTTCCATGTTTATACAGAGTTCTCTGTAGATATTTCCATGTTTATATAGATGACAGTGCAGATATTTCCAGGTTTATACAGATGGCTGTGTAGATATTTCCATGTTTATACAGATGGCTGTGTAGATATTTCCATGTTTATACAGATGACTTTGTAGGTATTTCCATGTTTATACAGATGGCGGTGTACATATTTCCATGTTTATAGAGATAGCTGTGTAGATATTTCCATGTTTACACTGATAGCGGTTTAGATATTTCCATGTTTATACAGATCGCGTTGTAGATATTTCCATGTTTATACAGATCGCGGTGTAGATATTTCCATGTTTATACCGATAGCGGTGTAGATATTTCCATGTTTATACACATGACGGTGTAGATATTTCCATGTTTATAGAGATGGCGGTGTAGATATTTCCATGTTTATAGAGATAGCGGTGTAGATATATCAATGTTCATAGAGATAACAGTGAGGATATTTCCATGTTTATACTGATAGCAGTGTAGATATTTCCACTTTTATAGAGATAGCGGTTTAGATATTTCATATTTATACAGAGAGCGGTGTAGATATTTCCATGTTTATACAGATTGCGGTGTAGATATTTCCATGTTTATACAGATAGCGGTGTAGATATTTCGACGTTTATACAGTTGGCGGTGTAGATATTTCCATCTTTCTACAAATGGCAGTGTACATATTTCCATGTTTATACAGATAGCGGTGTAGATATTTCCACGTTTATACAGATGGCGGTGTAGATATTTCCATCTTTCTACAAATGGCAGTGTAGATATTTCCATGTTTATAGAGATGGCGGTGTAGATATTTCCATGTTTATATAGATGGCAGTGTGGATATTTTCTTGTTTATGTAGATGGCGTTGTAGATACCTCCATGTTTAAAGAGATGGCAGTGTGTATATTTCCATGCTGATGGAGATAGCGGTGTAGATATTTCCATGTTTATAGAGATAGCGGTGTAGTTATTTCCATGTTTATAGAGATAGCGGTGTAGATATTTCCATGTTTCTACAGATGACTGTGTAGTTATTTCCATGTTTGTGCAGATGGCAGTGTAGATATTTCCATGTTTATAGAGATAGAAGTGGAGATATTTTCAGGTTTATACATATTGCGGTGGAGATTTGTCCATGTTTATACAGATAGCAATGGAGATATTTCCACGTTAATACACATAGCGGTGTACATATTTCCATGTTTATACAGATAGCGTTGTAGTTATTTCCATGTTTATACAGATGGCTGTGCCGATATTTCCATGTTTATACAGAGTTCTCTGTAGATATTTCCATGTTTATACAGATGGCTGTGTAGATATTTCCATATTTATACAGATGGCTGTGTAGATATTTCCATGTTTATACAGATGACTTTGTAGGTATTTCCATGTTTATACAGATGGCGGTGTAGATATTTCCATGTTTATAGAGATAGCTGTGTAGATATTTCCATGTTTACACAGATAGCGGTTTAGATATTTCCATGTTTATACAGATCGCGGTGTAGATATTTCCATGTTTATACAGATCGCGGTGTAGATATTTCCATGTTTATACAGATAGCGGTGTAGATATTTCCATGTTTATACAGGTGACGGTGTAGATATTTCCATGTTTATAGAGATGGCGGTGTAGATAATTCCATGTTTATAGAGATAGCGGTGTAGATATATCAATGTTCATAGAGATAGCAGTGAGGATATTTCCATGTTTATACAGATAGCAGTGTAGATTTTTCCACTTTTATAGAGATAGCGGTTTAGATATTTCATATTTATACAGAGAGCGGTGTAGATATTTCCATGTTTATACAGATTGCGGTGTAGATATTTCCATGTTTATACAGATAGCAGTGTAGATATTTCCATGTTTATACAGATCGCGGTGTAGATATTTGCATGTTTATACCGATAGCTTTGTAGATATTTCCATGTTTATACAGATGACGGTGTAGATATTTCCATGTTTATAGAGATGGCGGTGTAGATATTTCCATGTTTGTAGAGATAGCGGTGTAGATATATCAATGTTCATAGAGATAGCAGTGAGGATATTTCCATGTTTATAGAGATAGCAGTCTAGATATTTCCACTTTTATAGAGATTGTGGTTCAGATATTTCATATTTATACAGAGAGCGGTGTAGATATTTCCATGTTTATGCAGATTGCGGTGTAGATATTTCCATGTTTATACAGATAGCGGTGTAGCTATTTCCACGTTTATACAGATGGCGGTGTACATATTTCCATCTTTCTACAAATGGCAGTGTAGATATTTCCATGTTTATAGAGATGTCGGTGTAGATATTTCCATGTTTATATAGATGGCAGTGTAGATATTTTCTTGTTTATGTAGATGGCGTTGTAGATACCTCCATGTTTAAAGAGATGGCGGTGTGTATATTTCCATGTTGATGGAGATAGCGGTGTAGATATTTCCATGTTTATAGAGATAGCGGTGTAGTTATTTCCATGTTTATACAGATAGCGGTGTAGATATTTCCATGTTTCTACAGATGACTGTGTAGATATTTCCATGTTTGTACAGATGGCAGTGTAGATATTTCCATGTTTATAGAGATAGAAGTGTAGATATTTTCATGTTTATCCATATTGCGGTGGAGATTTGTCCATGTTTATACAGACAGCAATGGGGATATTTCCACGTTAATAAACATAGCGGTGTAGATATTTCCATGTTTATACACATAGCGTTGTAGATATTTCCATGTTTATACAGATGGCTGTGCCGAAATTTCCATGTTTATACAGAGTTCTCTGTAGATATTTCCATGTTTATATAGATGACAGTGCAGATATTTCCAGGTTTATACAGATGGCTGTGTAGGTATTTCCATGTTTATACAGATGGCTGTGTAGATATTTCCATGTTTATACAGATGCCTTTGTAGGTATTTCCATGTTTATACAGATGGCGGTGTAGATATTTCCATGTTTATAGAGATAGCTGTGTAGATATTTCCATGTTTACACAGATAGCGGTTTAGATATTTCCATGTTTATACAGATCGCAGTGTAGATATTTAAATGTTTATACAGATCGCGGTGTAGATATTTCCATGTTTATACAGATAGCGGTGTAGATATTTCCATGTTTATACAGATGACGGTGTAGATATTTCCATGTTTATAGAGATGGCGGTGTAGATATTTCCATGTTTATAGAGATAGCGGTGTAGATATATCAATGTTCATAGAGATAGCAGTGAGGATATTTCCATGTTTATACAGATAGCAGTGTAGATATTTTCATGTTTATACATATTGCGGTGGAGATTTGTCCATGTTTATACAGATAGCAATGGAGATATTTCCACGTTAATACACATAGCGGTGTAGATATTTCCATGTTTATACAGATAGCGTTGTAGATATTTCCATGTTTATACAGATGGCTGTGCCGATATTTCCATGTTTATACAGAGTTCTCTGTAGATATTTCCATGTTTATATAGATGACGGTGCAGATATTTCCAGGTTTATACAGATGGCTGTGTAGATATTTCCATGTGTATACAGATGGCTGTGTAGATATTTCCATGTTTATACAGATGACTCTGTAGGTATTTCCATGTTTATACAGATGGCGGTGTAGATATTTCCATGTTTATAGAGATAGCTGTGTAGATATTTCCATGTTTACACAGATAGCGGTTTAGTTATTTCCATGTTTATACAGATCGCGGTGTAGATATTTCCATCTTTATACAGATCGCGGTGTAGATATTTGCATGTTTATACCGATAGCGGTGTAGATATTTCCATGTTTATACAGATGACGGTGTAGATATTTCCATGTTGATAGAGATGGCGGTGTAGATATTTCCATGTTTATAGAGATAGCGGTGTAGATATATCAATGTTCATAGAGATAGCAGTGAGGATATTTCCATGTTTATACAGATAACAGTCTAGATATTTCCACTTTTATAGAGATAGTGGTTCAGATATTTCATATTTATACAGAGAGCCGTGTAGATATTTCCATGTTTATACAGATTGCGGTGTAGATATTTCCATGTTTATACAGATAGCGGTGTAGATATTTCCACGTTTATACAGATGGCGGTGTAGATATTTCCATCTTTCTACAAATGGCAGTGTAGATATTTCCATGTTTATAGAGATGGCGGTGTAGATATTTCCATGTTTATATAGATGGCAGTGTAGATATTTTCTTGTTTATGTAGATGGCGTTGTAGATACTTCCATGTTTAAAGAAATGGCGGTGTGTATATTTCCATGTTGATGGAGATAGCGGTGTAGATATTTCCATGTTTTTAGAGATAGCGGTGTAGTTATTTCCATGTTTATAGAGATAGCGGTGTAGATATTTCCATGTATATAAAGAAGGCTGTGTAGATATTTCCATGTTTCTACAGATGGCTGTGTAGATATTTCCATGTTTATACAGATGGCTTTGTAGATATTTCCATGTTTATGCAGATGACTTTGTAGGTATTTCCATGTTTATACAGATGGCGGTGTAGATATTTCCATGTTTATAGAGATAGCGGTGTAGTTATTTCCATGTTTATAGAGATAGCGGTGTAGATATTTCCATGTTTCTACAGATGACTGTGTAGATATTTCCATGTTTGTACAGATGGCAGTGTAGATATTTCCATGTTTATAGAGATAGAAGTGTAGATATTTTCATGTTTATCCATATTGCGGTGGAGATTTGTCCATGTTTATACAGACAGCAATGGGGATATTTCCACGTTAATAAACATAGCGGTGTAGATATTTCCATGTTTATACACATAGCGTTGTAGATATTTCCATGTTTATACAGATGGCTGTGCCGAAATTTCCATGTTTATACAGAGTTCTCTGTATATATTTCCATGTTTATATAGATGACAGTGCAGATATTTCCAGGTTTATACAGATGGCTGTGTAGGTATTTCCATGTTTATACAGATGGCTGTGTAGATATTTCCATGTTTATACAGATGCCTTTGTAGGTATTTCCATGTTTATACAAATGGCGGTGTAGATATTTCCATGTTTATAGAGATAGCTGTGTAGATATTTCCATGTTTACACAGATAGCGGTTTAGATATTTCCATGTTTATACAGATCGCAGTGTAGATATTTAAATGTTTATACAGATCGCGGTGTAGATATTTCCATGTTTATACAGATAGCGGTGTAGATATTTCCATGTTTATACAGATGACGGTGTAGATATTTCCATGTTTATAGAGATGGCGGTGTAGATATTTCCATGTTTATAGAGATAGCGGTGTAGATATATCAATGTTCATAGAGATAGCAGTGAGGATATTTCCATGTTTATACAGATAGCAGTGTAGATATTTTCATGTTTATACATATTGCGGTGGAGATTTGTCCATGTTTATACAGATAGCAATGGAGATATTTCCACGTTAATACACATAGCGGTGTAGATATTTCCATGTTTATACAGATAGCGTTGTAGATATTTCCATGTTTATACAGATGGCCGTGCCGATATTTCCATGTTTATACAGAGTTCTCTGTAGATATTTCCATGTTTATATAGATGACAGTGCAGATATTTCCAGGTTTATACAGATGGCTGTGTAGATATTTCCATGTTTATACAGATGGCTGTGTAGATATTTCCATGTTTATACAGATGACTCTGTAGGTATTTCCATGTTTATACAGATGGCGGTGTAGATATTTCCATGTTTATAGAGATAGCTGTGTAGATATTTCCATGTTTACACAGATAGCGGTTTAGTTATTTCCATGTTTATACAGATCGCGGTGTAGATATTTCCATCTTTATACAGATCGCGGTGTAGATATTTGCATGTTTATAACGATAGCGGTGTAGATATTTCCATGTTTATACAGATGACGGTGTAGATATTTCCATGTTGATAGAGATGGCGGTGTAGATATTTCCATGTTTATAGAGATAGCGGTGTAGATATATCAATGTTCATAGAGATAGCAGTGAGGATATTTCCATGTTTATACAGATAGCAGTCTAGATATTTCCACTTTTATAGAGATAGTGGTTCAGATATTTCATATTTATACAGAGAGCCGTGTAGATATTTCCATGTTTATACAGATTGCGGTGTAGATATTTCCATGTTTATACAGATAGCGGTGTAGATATTTCCACGTTTATACAGATGGCGGTGTAGATATTTCCATCTTTCTACAAATGGCAGTGTAGATATTTCCATGTTTATAGAGATGGCGGTGTAGATATTTCCATGTTTATATAGATGGCAGTGTAGATATTTTCTTGTTTATGTAGATGGCGTTGTAGATACTTCCATGTTTAAAGAAATGGCGGTGTGTATATTTCCATGTTGATGGAGATAGCGGTGTAGATATTTCCATGTTTATAGAGATAGCGGTGTAGTTATTTCCATGTTTATAGAGATAGCGGTGTAGATATTTCCATGTATATACAGAAGGCTGTGTAGATATTTCCATGTTTATACAGATGGCTGTGTAGATATTTCCATGTTTATACAGATGGCTTTGTAGATATTTCCATGTTTATGCAGATGACTTTGTAGGTATTTCCATGTTTATACAGATGGCGGTGTAGATATTTCCATGTTTATAGAGATAGCTGTGTAGCTATTTCCATGTTTATACAGATAGCGGTGTAGATATTTCCATGTTTATACAGATCGTGGTGAAGATATTTCCATGTTTATACAGATCACGGTGTACATATTTCCATGTTTATACAGATCGCGGTGTAGATATTTCTATGTTTATACAGATAGCGGTGTAGATATTTCCATTTTTATACAGATAGCAGTATAGATATTTCCATGTTTATAGAGATAGCGGTGTAGGTATTTCCATATTTATAGACATAGCGGTGTACATATTTCCATGTTTATATAGACGGCGTTTTAGATATTTCCATGTTTATACCGATAGCGGTGTTGCTGTTTCCACGTTTATTCAGATAGCGATGTAGATATTTCCATGTTTATACAGCTCGCAGTGCAGATATTTATATCTTTATATAGATGCAATTGTAGTTATTTCTTATTGACACAGATGGCGGTGTAGATGTTTCCATGTTTATACAGATGGCGGAGTAGTTAGTTCCATGTTTATGGAGATGGCAGTGTAGATATTTTTCATGTTTATAGAGATGGCGGTGTAGATATTTCCACGTTTATAGAGATAGCAGTGTAGATATTTACATGTTTATACTGATGACTTTATAGGTATTTCCTTGTTTTTACAGATGGCAGTGCAGATATTTCCATGTTTCTAGAGATAGCGGTGTAGATATTTCCATGTTTATACAGATGGCGGTGCTGATATTTCCATCAATACACAGATGGCCGTGTAGATATTTCCATGTTTATACCAATAGCGGTGTTTTTATTTCCATGTTTATATAGATAGCGCTGTAGATATTTCTATGTATATACACATGGCTGTGTAGATATTTTCATGTTTATACAGATGGCGGTGTAGATATTTCCATGTTTATACAGATAACTTTGTAAGTATTTCCATGTTTATACAGATGGCGGTGTAGATATTTCGATGTTTATAGAGACAGCAGTGGAGATATTTCCATGTTTATACAGATAGCGGTGTAGATATTTCCATGTTTATACTGATCACGGTGTAGATATTTCCATGTTTAAACAGATGGCGGTTTAGATATTTCCTTGTTTATACGAATAGAGGTGTAGTTATTTCCATATTTATACAGATAGCGGTGTAGATATTTCCATGTATATACAGATGGCTGTGTAGATATTTCCATGTTTATACAGAAGGCTGTGTAGATATTTCCATGTTTATACAGATGACTTTGTAGGTATTTAAATGTTTATACAGATGGCGGTGTAGATATTTCCATGTTTATAGAGATATCTGTGTAGATATTTCCATGTTTATACAGATAATGGTGTAGATATTTCCATGTTTATACAGATCGCCGTGTAGATATTTCCATGTTTATAGAGACAGCAGTGGAGATATTTCCATGTTTATACACATAGCGGTGTACATATTTCCATGTTTATAGTGACAGCGGTCTGGGTGTTTCCATGTTTATACTGATAGCGGTGCAGATATTTCCATGTTTATACAGGTGCCTTGGCAGATATTTCCATATTTCCACAGAGGGCTGTGTAGATATTTCCATGTTTATACAGATAGCAGTGTAGATATTTCAATGTTCCCACACCTGACTGTATAGGTATTTCCATGTTTATACAGATGGCTTTGTAGATGTTTCCATGTTTATAGAGATAGCAGTGCAGATATTTCCCTGTTTATACAGATAGCGGTGTAGATATTTCCATGTATATACAGATCGCAGTGTAGACATTTCCATGTTTATACAAATTGCGGTGTAGATATTTCCATGATTGTACTGATGGCGGTGTTGATGTTTCCATCTATACACCGATTGCCATGTAGGTATTTCCATGTGTATACAGATGGCATTGTAGATATTTCCATGTTTATACAGAAAGCGGTGTAGTTATTTCCATGTTTACACAGATAGCGGTGTAGATATTTCCATGTTTATACAGATGACTCTATAGGTATTTCCATGTTTTTACAGATGGCATTGTAGATATTTCCATGTTTATAGAGATAGCAATGTAGATATTTCCATGTTTATACAGATAGCAATGTAGATATTTCCGTTTTTATAGAGATAGCGGTTTAGATATTTCATATTTATACAGATAGCGGTGTAGATATTTCCATGTATATACAGATTGCGGTGTAGATATTTCCATGTTTATACACATGACTGTGTAGGTATTTCCATGTTTATACAGATGGCTTTGTAGATATTTCCATGTTTATAGAGAAAGCGGTGCAGATATTTCCATGTTTATACAGATAGCGGTGTAAATATTTCCATGTTTATACAGATCACGGGGTAGATATTACCATGTTTATAGAGATAGCTGTGTAGATATTTCCATGTTTGTACAGATGGCGGTATTGATATTTCCATGTTTATACAGATAGCGGTGTAGATATTTCCATGTTTACACTGATCGCGGTGTAGATATTTCCATGTTCCTACACATGACTGTGTAGTTATTTCCAAGTTTATACAGATGGCTTTGCAGGCATTTCCTGGTTTATAGAGATAGCGGTGTAGATATTTCCATGTTTATGCAGATAGCGGTGTAAATATTTCCATGTTTTATACAGATCGTAGTGTAGATATTTCCATCTTTATACAGATAGCGATGCAGATATTTCCATGTTTGTACATATGGCGGTGTTGATATTTCCATCTATACACAGATGACCGTGTAGATATTTCCATGTTTATACAGATGGTGGCACAGATATTTCCATGGATATGTAGATGGCGGTGTAGATATTTCCATGTTTATACAGATAGCGGTGTAGTTATTTCCATGTTTATATAGATAGCGGTGTAGATATTTCCATGTATGTACACATGGCTGTGTGGATATTTCCATGTTTATACAGATGGCGGTATAGATATTTCCATGTTTATACAGATAACTTTGTAAGTATTTCCATGTTTATACAGATGGCGGTGTAGATATTTCGATGTTTATAGAGATAGCAGTGGAGATATTTCCATGTTTATACAGATAACGGTGTAGATATTTCCATGTTCATACTGATTGTGGTGTAGATATTTCCATGTTTATAGAGATGGCGGTGTAGATATTTCCATGTTCATAGAGATAGCGTTGTTGTTTTTTTCCATGTTTATAGAGATAGCGGTGTGAATATTTCCATGTTCATAGAGATAGGGGTGTAGATATTTCAATGTTTACAGAGATGGCGGTGTAGATATTTCCATGTTTAAACAGATCACGGTGTAGATATTTCCTTGTTTATACAAATAGCGGTGTAGTTATTTCCATGTTTATACAGATAGCAGTGTAGATATTTCCATGTATATACAGATGGCTGTGTAGATATTTCCATGTTTATACAGATGGCTGTGTAGATATTTCCATGTTTATACAGATGACTTTGTAGGTATTTGCATGTTCATACGGATGGCGGTGTAGATATTTCCATGTTTATAGAGATAGCTGTGTAGATATTTCCATGTTTATACAGATAGCGGTGTAGATATTTCCATGTTTATACAGATAGCGGTGTAGATATTTCCATGTATATACAGATGGCTGTGTAGATATTTCCATGTTTATACAGATGGCTGTGTAGATATTTCCATGTTTATACAGATGACTTTGTAGGTATATGCATGTTCATACAGATGACTTTGTAGGTATTTGCATGTTCATACAGATGGCGTTGTTGTTATTTCCATGTTTATAGAGATAGCTCTGTAGGTATTTCCATGTTTATACAGATAGCGGTGTAGATATTTCCATGTTTATACAGATCGCAGTGTAGATATATCCATATTTATACAGATAGCGGTGTAGATATTTGCATGTTTTTACAAATATCTGTGTAGATATTTCCATATTTACACAGATTGCGGGGTAGATATTTCCATCTTTCTACAGACGGCATTGTAGATATTTCCATGTTTATACAGATGGCGGTGTAGATATTTCCATGTTTATATAGATGGTGGTGTAGATATTTCCATGTTTATACAGATAGCGGTGTAGATATTTCCATGTTTATACAGATCGTGGTGAAGATATTTCCATGTTTATGCAGATCGCGGTGTAGATATTTCCATGTTTATACAGATCGCGGTGTAGATATTTCCATGTTTATACAGATAGCGGTGTAGATATTTCCATCTTTCTACAGATGGCATTGTAGATATTTCCATGTTTATAGAGATAGCGGTGTAGTTATTTCCATGTTTATAGACATAGTGGTGTAGATATTTCCATGTTTATATAGATGGTGTTGTAGATATTTCCATGTTTATACCGATAGCGGTGTTGGTATTTCCACGTTTATACAGATAGCGATGTAGATATTTCCATGTTTATAGAGGTCGCGGGGCAGATATTTATATCTTTCTACAGATGGCATTGTAGATATTTCCTTATTCACACAGATGGCGTTGTAGATGTTTCCATGTTTATACAGATGACAGAGTAGTTAGTTCCATGTTTATTGAGATGGCAGTGTAGATATTTTCATGTTTATAGAGATGGCAGTGTAGATATTTCCATGTTTATAGAGATAGCAGTGTAGATATTTACATGTTTATACAGATGGATGTGTAGATATTTCCATGTGTATACAGATGGCATTGTAGATATTTCCATGTTTATACAGATGACTGTATAGGTATTTCCATGTTTTTACAGATGGCAGTGCAGATATTTCCATGTCTATAGAGATAGCAGTGTAGATATTTCCATGTTTGTACAGATGACGGTGTTGATATTTCCATCCATACACAGATGGCCGTGTAGATATTTCCATGTTTATACAGATGGCGTCGTAGATATTTCCATGGACATGCAGATGGCGGTGTAGATATTTCCATGTTTATACAGATAGCGGTGTAGATATCTCCATGTTTACACAGATGGTGGTGTAGATATTTCCGTGTTTATACACATGGCGGAGTAGATACTTCCATCTTTATGGAGATGGCAGTGTAGATATTTTCATGTTTATAGAGATGGCGGTGTAGATATTTCCATATTTATAGAGATAGCGATGTAGGTGTTTCCATCTTTCTACAGATGGCAGTGTAGATATTTCCATGTTTATACAGATGGCGGTGTAGATATTTCCATATTTATACAGATGTCTGTGTAGATATTTCCATGTGTATACAGTTGGTATTGTAGCTATTTCAATGTTTATACAGATGGTGGTGTAGATATTTCCATGTTTATTCAGATGACTGTGTAGATATTTCCATGTTTTTACACATCGCAGTGTAGATATTTCAATGTTTATAGAGATGGCGCTGTAGATATTTCCAAGTTAATACAGGTCGTGGTGTAGATATTTCCATGTTTATACAGAGAGCAGTGGAGATATTACCATGTTTATACACATAGCGGTGTACATACTTCCAAATTTATAGAGACAGCGGTGTAGGTATTTCCATGTTTATACAGATAGCGGTGCAGATATTTCCATGTTTATACAGATGCCTATGCAGATATTTCCATATTTATACAGAGGGCTGTGTAAATATTTCAATGTTTATACAGATGGCAGTGTAAATATTTCCATGTTCCTACACATAACTGTATAGGTATTTCCATGTTTATACAGATGGCTTTGTAGATATTTCCATGTTTATAGAGATAGCGGTGCAGATATTTCCATGTTTATACAGATAGCGGTGTAGATATTTCCATGTTTATACAGACCGCAGTGTAGATATTTCCATGTTTATAGAGATAGCAGTGTAGATATTTCCATGTTTGTACAGATGGCGGTGTTGATGTTTCCATCTATACACAGATTGCCGTGTAGGTATTTCCATGTGTATACAGATGGCATTGTAGATATTTCCATGTTTATACAGATGACTGTATTGGTATTTCCATGTTTATACAGATGGCGGTGTAGATATTTCCAAGTTTATAGAGATAGCGGTGTAGATATTGCCATATTTATAC
The DNA here is from genome assembly GCF_028858775.2 of Pan troglodytes. Lineage (NCBI taxonomy): Eukaryota > Metazoa > Chordata > Mammalia > Primates > Hominidae > Pan > Pan troglodytes. Next base: position 1,080,857 of record NC_072405.2, on the reverse strand, counting down.
AGATAACGTTGTACAAATTTCCATGTTTATACAGATAGCGGTGTAAATATTTCCATGTTTATACAGATCATGGTGTAGATATTTCCATGTTTATAGAGACAGCGGTGTAGATATTTCAATGTTTATACAGATAGCGGTGTAGATATTTCCATGTTTATACAGATCGCGGTGTAGATATTTCCATGTTTATACAGATAGCGGTGCAGATATTTCCATGTTTGTACAGATGGCGGTTTTGATATTTCCATCTATACACAGATGACCGTGTAGCTATTTCCATGTTTATACAGATGGCGGCGCAGATATTTCTATGGATATGTAGATGGTGGTGTAGATATTTCAATGTATATACAGATAGCGCTGTACTTATTTCCATGTTTATATAGAGAGCGGTGTAGATATTTCCATGTATGTACACATGGCTGTGTAGATATTTCCATGTTTATACAGATGGCGCTGTAGATATTTCCATGTTTATACAGATAACTTGTAAGTATTTCCATGTTTATACAGATGGCGGTGTAGATATTTCGATGTTTATAGAGATAGCAGTGGAGATATTTCCATGTTTATAGAGTTATCGGTGTAGATATTTCCATGTTTATATAAACGGCATTGTAGATATTTCCATGTTTATACAGATAGCGGTGTTGGTATTTCCAAGTTTATACACATGGCGATGTAGATATTTCCATGTTTATACAGCTCGCGTTGCAGATATTTATATCTTTATACAGATGGCGTTGTAGATATTTCCTTATTCACACAGATGGCGGTGTAGATGTTTCCATGTTTATACAGATGGCGGAGTAGTTAGTTCCATGTTTATGGAGATGGCAGTGTAGATATTTCCATGTTTATACATATCGCCGTGTAGATATTTCCATGTTTATACAGATCGCGGTGTAGATATTTCCATGTTTATACAGATCGCGGTGTAGGAATTTCCATGTTTATACAGATAGCGGTGTAGATATTTCCATGTTTATACAGATAGTGCTGTAGATATTTCCATGTTTATACAGATGGCGGTGTAGGTATTTCCATGTTTATAGAGATAGCGGTGTAGATATATCCATGTTCATAGAGATAGCAGTGAGGATATTTCCATGTTTATACAGATAGCAGTGTAGATATTTCCAATTTTACAGAGATAGCGGTTTAGACATTTCATATTTATACAGATAGCGGTGTAGATATTTCCATGTTTATACTGATGGCTTTGTAGATATTTCCATGTATATAGAGATAGCGGTGCAGATATTTCCATGTTTATACAGATAGCGGTGTAAATATTTCCATGTTTATACAGGTCGTGGTGTAGATATTTCCATGTTTATACAGATACCCGTGTAGATATTTACATGTTTGTACAGACCGCAGTGTAGGTATTTCCATGTTTATAGAGATAGCGGTGTAGATATTCCATGTTTGTACAGATGGCGGTGTTGATGTTTCCATCTATACACAGATTGCCGTGTAGGTATTTCCATGTGTATACAGACGGCATTGTAGATATTTCCATGTTTATAAAGATGGCAGTGTAGATATTTCCATGTTTATAGAGATAACTGTGTAGATATTTCCATGTTTATACAGATAGCGGTGTAAATATTTCCATATTTACACAGATCATGGTGTAGATATTTCCATGTTTATAGAGATAGCAGTGTAGATATTTCCATGTTTATACAGATAGCAGTGTAGATATTTCTATGTATATACATATGGCAGTGTAGATATTCCATCTTTATACAGAAGGCGGTGTAGATATTTCCATGTTTATACAGATAACTTGGTAAGTATTTCCATGTTTATACAGATGGTGGTGTAGATATTTCGATGTTTATAGAGATAACAGTGGAGATATTTCCATGTTTATACAGATAGCGGTGTAGATATTTCCATTTTTATACTGATCACGGTGTAGATATTTCCATGTTTATACAGATGGCGGTGTAGATATTTCCATATTTATACAGATGTCTGTGTAGATATTTCCATGTGTATACAGATGGTATTGTCGGTATTTCCATGTTTATACAGATGGTGGTGTAGATATTTCCATGTTTATTCGGAGGACTGTGTAGATATTTCCATGATTTTACAGATGGCAGTGTAGATATTTCAATGTTTATAGAGATGGCGCTGTAGATATTTCCATGTTTATACAGATAAAGTTGGAGATATTTCCATGTTTATACACACAGCAGTGGAGATATTACCATGTTTATACACATAGCAGTGTACATATTTCCATATTTATAGACACAGGAGTGTAGGTATTTCCATGTTTATACAGATAGCGGTGCGGATATTTCCATGTTTATACAGATGCCTACGCAGATATTTTCATATTTATACAGAGGGCTGTGTAGATCTTTCTATGTTTATACAGATGGCAGTGTAGATATTTCCATGTTCCTGCACATGACTGTGTAAGTATTTCCAAGTTTATACAGATGAATTTGTAGATATTTCGATGCCTATAGAGATAGCGATGCAGATATTTCAATGTTTATAGAGATAGCAGTGTAGATATTTCCATGTTTTTACAGATGGCTGTATTGATGTTTCCATCTATACACAGATTGCCGTGTAGGTATTTCCATGTGTATACAGATGGCATTGTAGATATTTCCATGTTTATACAGATGGTGGTGTGGATATTTCCATGTTTATACAGATGACTGTATAGGTATTTCCATGTTTTTACAGATGGCTTTGTAGATATTTCCATGTTTATAGAGATAGCAGTGTAGATATTTCCGGGTTTATACAGATGGCGGTGTAGATATTTCCATGTTTATAGAGATAGCGGTGTAGCTTTTTCCATGTTTATACAGATCACGGTGTAGATATTTCCATGTTTATATAGATAGCCTTTTAAATATTTCCATGTTTATACAGATCACGGTGTAGCTATTTCCATGTTTATAGAGATAGCGGTGTACATATTTCCATGCTTATACAGATAGCGATGTAGATATTTCCATGTTTATACAGACCGCGGTGTAAATATTTCCATGTTTATACAGATAGCGGTGTAGATATTTCCATGTTTGTACAGATGGCGGTGTTGATATTTCCATCTATACACAGATGACCGTGTAGATATTTCCTTGTTTATACAGATGGCGGCGCAGATATTTCTACGGATATGTAGATGGCGGTGTAAATATTTCCATGTTTATTCAGAAAGCGGTGTAGTTATTTCCATGTTTATATAGATAGCGGTGTAGATATTTCCATGTATATACACATGGCTGTGTAGATATTTCCATGTTTATACAGATGGCGGTGTAGATATTTCCATGTTTATACAGATAACTTTGTAAGTATTTCCATGTTTATACAGATGGCGGTGTAGATATTTCGAAGTTTATAGAGATAGCAGTGGAGATATTTCCATGTTTATACAGGTAGCGATGTAGATATTTCCATGTTTATACTGATCACGGTGTAAATATTTCCATGTTTATAGAGATGGCGGTGTAGATATTTCCATGTTCATAGAGATAGCGGTGTTGATTTTTCCATGTTTATAGAGATAGCGGTGTAAATATTTCCATGTTTACACATATCACGGTGTAGATATTTCCATGTTTATAGAGATAGCGGTGTAGATATTTCCATGTTTATACAGAACGCGGTGCAGATATTTCCATGTTTATACAGATTGCGGTGCAGATATTTCCATTTTTGTACAGATGGCGGTGTTGATATTTCCATCTATACACAGATGACCGTGTAGATATTTCCATGTTTATACAGAAGGCGGCGCAGATATTTCCATGGATATGTAGATGGCGGTGTAGATATTTCCATGTTTATACAGATAGCGGTGTAGTTATTTCCATGTTTATATAGATAGTGGTGTAGATATTTCCATGTATATACACATGGCTGTGTAGATATTTCCATGTTTATACAGATGGTGGTGTAGATATTTCCATCTTTATACAGATAACTTTGTAAGTATTTCCATGTTTATACAGATGGCGGTGTAGATATTTCGATGTTTATAGAGATAGCAGTGGAAATATTTCCATGTTTATACAGATAGCGGTGTAGATATTTCCATGTTTATACTGATCGTGGTGTAGATATTTCCATGTTATAGAGATGGCGGTGTAGATATTTCCATGTTCATAGAGATAGCGGTGTTGATTTTTGCATGTTTATAGAGAAAGCGGTGTGGATATTTGCATGTTTATACAGATAGGGGTGTAGATATTTCCAGGTTTATAGAGATGGCACTGTAGATATTTCCATGTTTATACAGACGGCGGTGATGATATTTCCATCTATACACAGATGACCATGTAGATATTTCCATGTTTATACAGATGGCGGCGCAGATATTTCTATGGATATGTAGATGGTGGTGTAGGTATTTCAATGTATATACAGATAGCGCTGTACTTATTTCCATGTTTATATAGAGAGCGGTGTAGATATTTCCATGTATGTACACATGGCTGTGTAGATATTTCCATGTTTATAGAGATGGCGGTGTAGATATTTCCATGTTCATAGAGATAGTGGTGTTGATTTTTCCATGTTTATAGAGATAGCGGTGTGGATATTTCCATGTTTATACAGATAACTTTGTAAGTATTTCCATGTTTATACAGATGGCGGTGTAGATATTTCGATGTTTATAGAGATAGCAGTGGAGTTATTTCCATGTTTATACAGATTGCGGTGTAGTTATTTCCAGGTTTATATAGATAGCGGTGTAGATATTTCCATGTATATACACATGTCTGTGTAGATATTTCCATGTTTATACAGATGGTGATGTAGATATTTCCATGTTTATACAGATAACTTTGAAAGTATTTCCATGTTTATACAGATGGCGGTGTAGATATTTTGATGTTTATACAGATAGCAGTGGAGATATTTCCATGTTTATACAGGTAGCGGTGTAGATATTTCCATGTTTATACTGATCGCGGTGTAGATATTTCCGTGTTTATAGAGATGACGGTGTAGATATTTCCATGTTCATCGAGATAGCGGTGATGATTTTTCCATGTTTATAGAGATAGCGGTGTGGATATTTCCATGTTTATGCAGATGTCTGTGCAGATATTTCCATGTATATTCAGATGACTGTATAGGTGTTTCCATGTTTTTACAGATGGCAGTGCAGATATTTCCATGTTTATAGAGTTTGCGGAGTAGATATTTCCATGTTTGTACAGATGGCGGTGTTGATATTTCCATCTATACACAGATGGCCGTGTAGATATTTCCATGTTTATACAGATGGCGGCGTAGATATTTCCATGGAGATGCAGATGGCGGTGTAGATATTTCCATGTTTATACAGATAGCGGTGTAGATATTCCCATGTTTACATAGATGGTGGTGTAGATATTTCCGTGTTTATATACATGGCGGAGTAGATACTTCCATCTTTATGGAGATGGCAGTGCAGATATTTCCATGTTTATACAGATAGCGGTGTAGATATTTCCATGTTTATACAGATCGTGGTGTAGATATTTCCATGTTTATACAGATCGCGGTGTAGATATTTCCATGTTTATACAGATAGCGGTGTAGATATTTCCATGTTTATACAGATAGCGCTGTAGATATTTCCATGTTTATACAGATGGCGGTGTAGATATTTCCATGTTTATAGAGATGGCGGTGTAGATATTTCCATGTTTATAGAGATAGAAGTGTAGATATTTTCATGTTTATACATATTGCGGTGGAGATTTGTCCATGTTTATACAGATAGCAATGGAGATATTTCCACGTTAATACACATAGCGGTGTAGATATTTCCATGTTTATACAGATAGCGTTGTAGATATTTCCATGTTTATACAGATGGCTGTGCCGATATTTTCATGTTTATACAGAGTTCTCTGTAGATATTTCCATGTTTATATAGATGACAGTGCAGATTTTTCCAGGTTTATACACATGGCTGTGTAGATATTTCCATGTTTATACAGATGGCTGTGTAGATATTTCCATGTTTATACAGATGACTTTGTAGGTATTTCCATGTTTATACAGATGGCGGTGTAGATATTTCCATGTTTTTAGAGATAGCAGTGGAGTTGTTTCCATGTTTATACAGATTGCGGTGTAGTTATTTCCAGGTTTATATAGATAGCGGTGTAGATATTTCCATGTATATACACATGTCTGTGTAGATATTTCCATGTTTATACAGATGGCGGTGTAGATATTTCCATGTTTATACAGATAACTTTGAAAGTATTTCCATGTTTATACAGATGGCGGTGTAGATATTTCCGTATTTATATACATGGCGGAGTAGATACTTCCATCTTTATGGAGATGGCAGTGCAGATATTTCCATGTTTATACAGATAGCGGTGTAGATATTTCCATGTTTATACAGATCGCGGTGTAGATATTTCCATGTTTATACAGATCGCGGTGTAGATATTTCCATGTTTATACAGATAGCGGTGTAGATATTTCCATGTTTATACAGATAGCGCTGTAGATATTTCCATGTTTATACAGATGGCGGTGTAGATATTTCCATGTTTATAGAGATGGCGGTGTAGATATTTCCATGTTTATAGAGATAGAAGTGTAGTTATTTTCATGTTTATACATATTGCGGTGGAGATTTGTCCATGTTTATACAGATAGCAATGGAGATATTTCCACGTTAATACACATAGCGGTGTAGATATTTCCATGTTTATACAGATAGCGTTGTGGATATTTCCATGTTTATACAGATGGCTGTGCCGATATTTCCATGTTTATACAGAGTTCTCTGTAGATATTTCCATGTTTATATAGATGACAGTGCAGATTTTTCCAGGTTTATACAGATGGCTGTGTAGATATTTCCATGTTTATACAGATGGCTGTGTAGATATTTCCATGTTTATACAGATGACTTTGTAGGTATTTCCATGTTTATACAGATGGCGGTGTAGATATTTCCATGTTTATAGAGATAGCTGTGTAGATATTTCCATGTTTACACAGATACCGGTTTAGATATTTCCATGTTTATACAGATCGCGGTGTAGATATTTCCATGTTTATACAGATCGCGGTGTAGATATTTCCATGTTTATAGAGATAGCGGTGTAGATATTTCCATGTTTATACAGATGACGGTGTAGATATTTCCATGTTTATAGAGATGGCGGTGTAGATATTTCCATGTTTATTGAGATAGCGGTGTAGATCTATCAGTGTTCATAGAGATAGCAGTGAGGATATTTCCATGTTTATACAGATAGCAGTGTAGATATTTCCACTTTTATAGAGATAGTGGTTTAGATATTTCATATTTATGCAGAGAGCGGTGTAGATATTTCCATGTTTATACAGATTGCGGTGTAGATATTTCCATGTTTATACAGATAGCGGTGTAGATATTTCCACGTTTATACAGATGGCGGTGTAGATATTTCCATCTTTCTACAAATGGCAGTGTAGATATTTCCATGTTTATAGAGATGGCGGTGTAGATATTTCCGTGTTTATATAGATGGCAGTGTAGATATTTTCTTGTTTATATAGATGGCGTTGTACATACCTCCATGTTTAAAGAGATGGTGGTGTGTATATTTCCAAGTTGACGTAGATAGCGGTGTAGATATTTCCATGTTTATAGAGATAGCGGTGTAGTTATTTCCATGTTTATAGAGATAGCGGTGTAGATATTTCCATGTTTCTACAGATGACTGTGTAGATATTTCCATGTTTGTACAGATGGCAGTGTAGATATTTCCATGTTTATAGAGATAGAAGTGTAGATATTTTCATGTTTATACATATTGCAGTGGAGATTTGTCCATGTTTATACAGACAGCAATGGAGATATTTCCACGTTAATACACATAGCGGTGTAGATATTTCCATGTTTATACAGATAGCGTTGTAGATATTTCCATGTTTATACAGATGGCTGTGCCGATATTTCCATGTTTATAGAGATGGCGGTGTAGATATTTCCATGTTTATAGAGATAGCGGTGTAGATCTATCAATGTTCATAGACATAGCAGTGAGGATATTTCCATGTTTATACAGATAGCAGTGTAGATATTTCAACTTTTATAGAGATAGCGGTTTAGATATTTCATATTTATACAGAGAGCGGTGTAGATATTTCCATGTTTATACAGATTGCGGTGTTGATATTTCCATGTTTCTACAGATAGCGGTGTAGATATTTCCACGTTTATACAGATGGCGGTGTAGATATTTCCATCTTTCTACAAATGGCAGTGTAGGTATTTCCATGTTTATAGAGATGGCGGTGTAGATATTTCCATGTTTATATAGATGGCAGTGTAGATATTTTCTTGTTTATGTAGATGGCGTTGTAGATACCTCCATGTTTAAAGAGATGGCGGTGTGTATATTTCCAAGTTGACGTAGATAGCGGTGTAGATATTTCCATGTTTATAGAGATAGCGGTGTAGTTATTTCCATGTTTATAGAGATAGCGGTGTAGATATTTCCATGTTTCTACAGATGACTGTGTAGATATTTCCATGTTTGTACAGATGGCAGTGTAGATATTTCCATGTTTATAGAGATAGAAGTGTAGATATTTTCATGTTTATACATATTGCGGTGGAGATTTGTCCATGTTTATACAGATAGCAATGGAGATATTTCCACGTTAATACACATAGCGGTGAAGATATTTCCATGTTTATACAGATGGCGTTGTAGATATTTCCATGTTTATACAGATGGCTGTGCCGATCTTTCCATGTTTTTACAGAGTTCTCTGTAGATATTTCCATGTTTATGTAGATGACAGTGCAGATATTTCCAGGTTTATACAGATGGCTGTGTAGTTATTTCCATGTTTATACAGATGGCTGTGTTGATATTTCCATGTTTATACAGATGACTTTGTAGGTATTTCCATGTTTATACAGATGGCGGTGTAGATATTTCCATGTTTATAGAGATAGCTGTGTAGATATTTCCATGTTTACACAGATACCGGTTTAGATATTTCCATGTTTATACAGATCGCGGTGTAGATATTTCCATGTTTATACAGATCGCGGTGTAGATATTTCCATGTTTATACAGATAGCGGTGTAGATATTTCCATGTTTATACAGATGGCTGTGCCGATATTTCCATGTTTATAGAGATGGCGGTGTAGATATTTCCATGTTTATAGAGATAGCGGTGTAGATCTATCAATGTTCATAGAGATAGCAGTGAGGTTATTTCCATGTTTATACAGATAGCAGTGTAGATATTTCCACTTTTATAGAGATAGCGGTTTAGATATTTCATATTTATACAGAGAGCGGTGTAGATATTTCCATGTTTATACAGATTGCGGTGTAGATATTTCCATGTTTATACAGATTGCGGTGTAGATATTTCCATGTTTATACAGATAGCGGTGTAGTTATTTCCACGTTTATACAGATGGTGGTGTAGATATTTCCATCTTTCTACAAATGGCAGTGTAGATATTTCCATGTTTATAGAGACGGCGGTGTAGATATTTCCATGTTTATATAGATGGCAGTGTAGATATTTTCTTGTTTATATAGATGGCGTTGTAGATACCTCCATGTTTAAAGAGATGGTGGTGTGTATATTTCCAAGTTGACGTAGATAGCGGTGTAGATATTTCCATGTTTATAGAGATAGCGGTGTAGTTATTTCCATGTTTATAGAGATAGCGGTGTAGATATTTCCATGTTTCTACAGATGACTGTGTAGATATTTCCATGTTCGTACAGATGGCAGTGTAGATATTTCCATGTTTATAGAGATAGAAGTGTAGATATTTTCATGTTTGTACTGATGGCATTGTAGATATTTCCATGTTTATAGAGATAGAAGTGTAGATATTTTCATGTTTATACATATTGCGGTGGAGATTTGTCCATCTTTATACAGATAGCAATGGAGATATTTCCACGTTAATACACATAGCGGTGGAGATATTTCCATGTTTATACAGATAGCGTTGTAGATATTTCCATGTTTATACAGATGGCTGTGCCGATATTTCCATGTTTATAGAGATGGCGGTGTAGATATTTCCATGTTTATAGAGATAGCGGTGTAGATCTATCAATGTTCATAGAGATAGCAGTGAGGATATTTCCATGTTTATACAGATAGCAGTGTAGATATTTCCACTTTTATAGAGATAGCGGTTTAGATATTTCATATTTATACAGAGAGCGGTGTAGATATTTCCATGTTTATACAGATTGCGGTGTAGATATTTCCATGTTTATACAGATAGCGGTGTAGATATTTCCACGTTTATACAGATGGCGGTGTAGATATTTCCATCTTTCTACAAATGGCAGTGTAGATATTTCCATGTTTATAGAGATGGCGGTGTAGATATTTCCATGTTTATATAGATGGCAGTGTAGATATTTTCTTGTTTATGTAGATGGCGTTGTAGATACCTCCATGTTTAAAGAGATGGCGGTGTGTATATTTCCATGTTGATGGAGATAGCAGTGTAGATATTTCCATGTTTATAGAGATAGCGGTGTAGTTATTTCCATGTTTATAGAGATAGCAGTGTAGATATTTCCATGTTTCTACAGATGAGTGTGTAGATATTTCCATGTTTGTACAGATGGCAGTGTAGATATTTCCATGTTTATACAGATGGCGTCGTAGATATTTCCATGGACATGCAGATGGCAGTGTAGATATTTCCATGTTTATACAGATAGCGGTGTAGATATTTCCATGTTTACACAGATACCGGTTTAGATAATTCCATGTTTATACAGATCGCGGTGTAGATATTTCCATGTTTATACAGATCGCGGTGTAGATATTTCCATGTTTATAGAGATAGCGGTGTAGATATTTCCATGTTTATACAGATGATGGTGTAGATATTTCCATGTTTATACTGATCGCGTTGTAGATATTTCCGTGTTTATAGAGATGAAGGTGTAGATATTTCCATGTTCATCGAGATAGCAGTGATGATTTTTCCATGTTTATAGAGATAGCGGTGTGGATATTTCCATGTTTATGCAGATGTCTGTGCAGATATTTCCATGTTTATTCAGATGACTGTATAGGTGTTTCCATGTTTTTACAGATGGCAGTGCAGATATTTCCATGTTTATAGAGTTTGCGGAGTAGATATTTCCATGTTTGTACAGATTGCGGTGTTGATATTTCCATCTATACACAGATGGCAGTGTAGATATTTCCATGTTTATACAGATGGCGGCGTAGATATTTCCATGGAGATGCAGATGGCGGTGTAGATATTTCCATGTTTATACAGATAGCGGTGTAGATATTTCCATGTTTACATAGATGGTGGTGTAGATATTTCCGTGTTTATATACATGGCGGTGTAGATACTTCCATCTTTATGGAGATGGCAGTGCAGATATTTCCATGTTTATACAGATAGCGGTGTAGATATTTCCATGTTTATACAGATGACGTTGTAGATATTTCCATGTTTATAGAGATGGCGGTGTAGATATTTCCATGTTTATAGAGATAGCGGTGTAGATCTATCAATGTTCATAGAGATAGCAGTGAGGATATTTCCATGTTTATACAGATAGCAGTGCAGATATTTCCACTTTTATAGAGATAGCGGTTTAGATATTTCATATTTATAGAGAGAGCGGTGTAGATATTTCCATGTTTATACAGATTGCGGTGTAGATATTTCCATGTTTATACAGATAGCGGTGTAGATATTTCCACGTTTATACAGATGGCGGTGTAGATATTTCCATCTTTCTACAAATGGCAGTGTAGATATTTCCATGTTTATAGAGATGGCGGTGTAGATATTTCCATGTTTATATAGATGGCAGTGTAGATATTTTCTTGTTTATGTAGATGGCGTTGTAGATACCTCCATGTTTAAAGAGATGGCGGTGTGTATATTTCCATGTTGATGAAGATAGCGGTGTAGATATTTCCATGTTTATAGAGATAGCGGTGTAGTTATTTCCATGTTTATAGAGATAGCGGTGTAGATATTTCCATGTTTCTACAGATGAGTGTGTAGATATTTCCATGTTTGTACAGATGGCAGTGTAGATATTTCCATGTTTATAGAGATAGAAGTGTAGATATTTTCATGTTTATACATATTGCGGTGGAGATTTGTCCATGTTTATACAGATAGCAATGGAGATATTTCCACGTTAATACACATAGCGGCGTAGATATTTCCATGTTTATACAGATGGCTGTGCCGATATTTCCATGTTTATACAGAGTTCTCTGTAGATATTTCCATGTTTATATAGATGACAGTGCAGATATTTCCAGGTTTATACAGATGGCTGTGTAGATATTTCCATGTTTATACAGATGACTTTGTAGGTATTTCCATGTTTATACAGATGGCGGTGTAGATATTTCCATGTTTCTACAGATGACTGTGTAGATATTTCCATGTTTGTACAGATGGCAGTGTAGATATTTCCACGTTTATAGAGATAGAAGTGTAGATATTTTCATGTTTATACATATTGCGGTGGAGATTTGTCCATGTTTAGACAGATAGCAATGGAGATATTTCCACGTTAATACACATAGCGGTGTAGATATTTCCATGTTTATACAGATAGCGTTGTAGATATTTCCATGTTTATACAGATGGCTCTGCCGATATTTCCATGTTTATACAGAGTTCTCTGTAGATATTTCCATGTTTATATAGATGACAGTGCAGATATTTCCAGGTTTATACAGATGGCTGTGTAGATATTTCCATGTTTATACAGACGGCTGTGTAGATATTTCCATGTTTATACAGATGACTTTGTAGGTATTTCCATGTTTATACAGATGGCGGTGTAGATATTTCCATGTTTATACCGATAGAGGTGTAGATATTTCCATGTTTATACAGATGACGGTGTAGATATTTCCATGTTTATAGAGATGGCGGTGAAGATATTTCCATGTTTATAGAGATAGCGGTGTAGATATATCAATGTTCATAGAGATAGCAGTGAGGATATTTCCATGTTTATACAGATAGCAGTGTAGATATTTCCACTTTTACAGAGATAGCGGTTTAGATATTTCATGTTTATACAGAGAGCGGTGTAGATATTTCCATTTTTATACAGATTGTGGTGTAGATATTTCCATGTTTATACAGATAGCGGTGTAGATATTTCCACGTTTATACAGATGGCGGTGTAGATATTTCCATCTTTCTACAAATGGCAGTGTAGATATTTCCATGTTTATAGAGACGGCGGTGTAGATATTTCCATGTTTAAGTAGATGGCAGTGTAGATATTTTCTTGTTTATGTAGATGGCGTTGTAGTTACCTCCATGTTTAAAGAGATGGCGGTGTGTATATTTCCATGTTGATGGAGATAGCGGTGTAGATATTTCCATGTTTGTAGAGATAGCAGTGTAGTTATTTCCATGTTTATAGAGATAGCGGTGTAGATATTTCCATGTTTCTACAGATGACTGTGTAGATATTTCCAGGTTTTTACCTATGGCAGTGTAGATATTTCCATGTTTATAGAGATAGAAGTGTAGATATTTTCATGTTTATACATATTGCGGTGGAGATTTGTCCATGTTTATACAGATAGCAATGGAGATATTTCCACGTTAATACAGATAGCGGTGTAGATATTTCCATGTTTATACAGATTGCGTTGTAGATATTTCCATGTTTATACAGATGGCTGTGCCGATATTTCCATGTTTATACAGAGTTCTCTGTAGATATTTCCATGTTTATAGAGATGACAGTGCAGATATTTCCAGGTTTATACAAATGGCTGTGTGGATATTTCCATGTTTATACAGATGGCTGTGTAGATATTTCCATATTTATACAGATGACTTTGTACGTATTTCCATGTTTATACAGATCGCGGTGTAGATATTTCCATGTTTATAGAGATAGCTGTGTAGATATTTCCATGTTTACACAGATAGCGGTTTAGATATTTCCACGTTTATACAGATCGCGGTGTAGATATTTCCACTTTTATAGAGATAGCGGTTTAGATATTTCCATGTTTATACAGATCGCGGTGTAGATATTTCCATGTTTATACAGATCGCGGTGTAGATATTTCCATGTTTATACCGATAGCGGTGTAGATATTTCCATGTTTATACAGATGACGGTGTAGATATTTCCATGTTTATAGGGATGGCGGTGTAGATATTTCCATGTTTATAGAGATAGAATTGTAGATATTTTCATGTTTATACATATTGCGGTGGCGATTTGTCCATCTTTATACAGATAGAAATGGAGATATTTCCACTTTAATACACATAGTGGTGTAGATATTTCCATGTTTATACAGACAGCGTTGTAGATATTTCCATGTTTATACAGATGGCTGTGCCGATATTTCCATGTTTATACAGAGTTCTCTGTAGATATTTCCATGTTTATAGAGATGACAGTGCAGATATTTCCAGGTTTATACAGATGGCTGTGTAGTTATTTCCATGTTTATACAGATGGCTGTGTAGATATTTCCATGTTTATACAGATGACTTTGTAGGTATTTCCCTGTTTATAAAGATGGCGGTGTAGATATTTCCATGTTTATAGAGATAGCTGTGTAGATATTTCCATGTTTACACAGATAGCGGTTTAGATATTTCCACGTTTATACAGATCGCGGTGTAGATATTTCCATGTTTATACAGATCGCGGTGTAGATATTTCCATGTTTATACAGATCGCGGTGTAGATATTTCCATGTTTATACAGATCGCGGTGTAGATATTTCCATGTTTATACAGATGACGTTGTAGATATTTCCATGTTTATAGAGATGGCGGTGTAGATATTTCCATGTTTATAGAGATAGCGGTGTAGATCTATCAATGTTCATAGAGATAGCAGTGAGGATATTTCCATGTTTATACAGATAGCAGTGTAGATATTTCCACTTTTATAGAGATAGCGGTTTAGATATTTCATATTTATACAGAGAGCGGTGTAGATATTTCCATGTTTATACAGATTGCGGTGTAGATATTTCCATGTTTATACAGATAGCGGTGTAGATATTTCCACGTTTATACAGATGGCGGTGTAGATATTTCCATCTTTCTACAAATGGCAGTGTAGATATTTCCATGTTTATAGAGATGGCGGTGTAGATATTTCCATGTTTATATAGATGGCAGTGTAGATATTTTCTTGTTTATGTAGATGGCGTTGTAGATACCTCCATGTTTAAAGAGATGGCGGTGTGTATATTTCCATGTTGATGAAGATAGCGGTGTAGATATTTCCATGTTTATAGAGATAGCGGTGTAGTTATTTCCATGTTTATAGAGATAGCGGTGTAGATATTTCCATGTTTCTACAGATGAGTGTGTAGATATTTCCATGTTTGTACAGATGGCAGTGTAGATATTTCCATGTTTATAGAGATAGAAGTGTAGATAATTTCATGTTTATACATATTGCGGTGGAGATTTGTCCATGTTTATACAGATAGCAATGGAGATATTTCCACGTTAATACACATAGCGGCGTAGATATTTCCATGTTTATACAGATGGCTGTGCCGATATTTCCATGTTTATACAGAGTTCTCTGTAGATATTTCCATGTTTATATAGATGACAGTGCAGATATTTCCAGGTTTATACAGATGGCTGTGTAGATATTTCCATGTTTATACAGATGACTTTGTAGGTATTTCCATGTTTATACAGATGGCGGTGTAGATATTTCCATGTTTCTACAGATGACTGTGTAGATATTTCCATGTTTGTACAGATGGCAGTGTATATATTTCCACGTTTATAGAGATAGAAGTGTAGATATTTTCATGTTTATACATATTGCGGTGGAGATTTGTCCATGTTTAGACAGATAGCAATGGAGATATTTCCACGTTAATACACATAGCGGTGTAGATATTTCCATGTTTATACAGATAGCGTTGTAGATATTTCCATGTTTATACAGATGGCTGTGCCGATATTTCCATGTTTATACAGAGTTCTCTGTAGATATTTCCATGTTTATATAGATGACAGTGCAGATATTTCCAGGTTTATACAGATGGCTGTGTAGATATTTCCATGTTTATACAGACGGCTGTGTAGATATTTCCATGTTTATACAGATGACTTTGTAGGTATTTCCATGTTTATACAGATGGCGGTGTAGATATTTCCATGTTTATACCGATAGAGGTGTAGATATTTCCATGTTTATACAGATGACGGTGTAGATATTTCCATGTTTATAGAGATGGCGGTGAAGATATTTCCATGTTTACAGAGATAGCGGTGTAGATATATCAATGTTCATAGAGATAGCAGTGAGGATATTTCCATGTTTATACAGATAGCAGTGTAGATATTTTCATGTTTATACCGATAGCGGTGTAGATATTTCCATGTTTGTACAGATGACGGTGTAGAAATTTGCATGTTTATAGAGATGGCGGTGTAGATATTTCCATGTTTATAGAGATAGCGGTGTAGATATATCAATGTTCATTGAGATAGCAGTGAGGATATTTCCATGTTTATACAGATAGCGGTGTAGATATTTCCACGTTTATACAGATGGCGGTGTAGATATTTCCATCTTTCTACAAATGGCAGTGTAGATATTTCCATGTTTATAGAGATGGCGGTGTAGATATTTCCATGTTTATATAGATGGCAGTGTAGATATTTTCTTGTTTATGTAGATGGCGTTGTAGATACCTCCATGTTTAAAGAGATGGCGGTGTGTATATTTCCATGTTGATGGAGATAGCAGTGTAGATATTTCCATGTTTATAGAGATAGCGGTGTAGTTATTTCCATGTTTATAGAGATAGCAGTGTAGATATTTCCATGTTTCTACAGATGAGTGTGTAGATATTTCCATGTTTGTACAGATGGCAGTGTAGATATTTCCATGTTTATACAGATGGCGTCGTAGATATTTCCATGGACATGCAGATGGCAGTGTAGATATTTCCATGTTTATACAGATAGCGGTGTAGATATTTCCATGTTTACACAGATACCGGTTTAGATAATTCCATGTTTATACAGATCGCGGTGTAGATATTTCCATGTTTATACAGATCGCGGTGTAGATATTTCCATGTTTATAGAGATAGCGGTGTAGATATTTCCATGTTTATACAGATGATGGTGTAGATATTTCCATGTTTATACTGATCGCGTTGTAGATATTTCCGTGTTTATAGAGATGAAGGTGTAGATATTTCCATGTTCATCGAGATAGCAGTGATGATTTTTCCATGTTTATAGAGATAGCGGTGTGGATATTTCCATGTTTATGCAGATGTCTGTGCAGATATTTCCATGTTTATTCAGATGACTGTATAGGTGTTTCCATGTTTTTACAGATGGCAGTGCAGATATTTCCATGTTTATAGAGTTTGCGGAGTAGATATTTCCATGTTTGTACAGATTGCGGTGTTGATATTTCCATCTATACACAGATGGCAGTGTAGATATTTCCATGTTTATACAGATGGCGGCGTAGATATTTCCATGGAGATGCAGATGGCGGTGTAGATATTTCCATGTTTATACAGATAGCGGTGTAGATATTTCCATGTTTACATAGATGGTGGTGTAGATATTTCCGTGTTTATATACATGGCGGTGTAGATACTTCCATCTTTATGGAGATGGCAGTGCAGATATTTCCATGTTTATACAGATAGCGGTGTAGATATTTCCATGTTTATACAGATGACGTTGTAGATATTTCCATGTTTATAGAGATGGCGGTGTAGATATTTCCATGTTTATAGAGATAGCGGTGTAGATCTATCAATGTTCATAGAGATAGCAGTGAGGATATTTCCATGTTTATACAGATAGCAGTGCAGATATTTCCACTTTTATAGAGATAGCGGTTTAGATATTTCATATTTATAGAGAGAGCGGTGTAGATATTTCCATGTTTATACAGATTGCGGTGTAGATATTTCCATGTTTATACAGATAGCGGTGTAGATATTTCCACGTTTATACAGATGGCGGTGTAGATATTTCCATCTTTCTACAAATGGCAGTGTAGATATTTCCATGTTTATAGAGATGGCGGTGTAGATATTTCCATGTTTATATAGATGGCAGTGTAGATATTTTCTTGTTTATGTAGATGGCGTTGTAGATACCTCCATGTTTAAAGAGATGGCGGTGTGTATATTTCCATGTTGATGAAGATAGCGGTGTAGATATTTCCATGTTTATAGAGATAGCGGTGTAGTTATTTCCATGTTTATAGAGATAGCGGTGTAGATATTTCCATGTTTCTACAGATGAGTGTGTAGATATTTCCATGTTTGTACAGATGGCAGTGTAGATATTTCCATGTTTATAGAGATAGAAGTGTAGATATTTTCATGTTTATACATATTGCGGTGGAGATTTGTCCATGTTTATACAGATAGCAATGGAGATATTTCCACGTTAATACACATAGCGGCGTAGATATTTCCATGTTTATACAGATGGCTGTGCCGATATTTCCATGTTTATACAGAGTTCTCTGTAGATATTTCCATGTTTATATAGATGACAGTGCAGATATTTCCAGGTTTATACAGATGGCTGTGTAGATATTTCCATGTTTATACAGATGACTTTGTAGGTATTTCCATGTTTATACAGATGGCGGTGTAGATATTTCCATGTTTCTACAGATGACTGTGTAGATATTTCCATGTTTGTACAGATGGCAGTGTAGATATTTCCACGTTTATAGAGATAGAAGTGTAGATATTTTCATGTTTATACATATTGCGGTGGAGATTTGTCCATGTTTAGACAGATAGCAATGGAGATATTTCCACGTTAATACACATAGCGGTGTAGATATTTCCATGTTTATACAGATAGCGTTGTAGATATTTCCATGTTTATACAGATGGCTCTGCCGATATTTCCATGTTTATACAGAGTTCTCTGTAGATATTTCCATGTTTATATAGATGACAGTGCAGATATTTCCAGGTTTATACAGATGGCTGTGTAGATATTTCCATGTTTATACAGACGGCTGTGTAGATATTTCCATGTTTATACAGATGACTTTGTAGGTATTTCCATGTTTATACAGATGGCGGTGTAGATATTTCCATGTTTATACCGATAGAGGTGTAGATATTTCCATGTTTATACAGATGACGGTGTAGATATTTCCATGTTTATAGAGATGGCGGTGAAGATATTTCCATGTTTATAGAGATAGCGGTGTAGATATATCAATGTTCATAGAGATAGCAGTGAGGATATTTCCATGTTTATACAGATAGCAGTGTAGATATTTCCACTTTTACAGAGATAGCGGTTTAGATATTTCATGTTTATACAGAGAGCGGTGTAGATATTTCCATTTTTATACAGATTGTGGTGTAGATATTTCCATGTTTATACAGATAGCGGTGTAGATATTTCCACGTTTATACAGATGGCGGTGTAGATATTTCCATCTTTCTACAAATGGCAGTGTAGATATTTCCATGTTTATAGAGACGGCGGTGTAGATATTTCCATGTTTAAGTAGATGGCAGTGTAGATATTTTCTTGTTTATGTAGATGGCGTTGTAGTTACCTCCATGTTTAAAGAGATGGCGGTGTGTATATTTCCATGTTGATGGAGATAGCGGTGTAGATATTTCCATGTTTGTAGAGATAGCAGTGTAGTTATTTCCATGTTTATAGAGATAGCGGTGTAGATATTTCCATGTTTCTACAGATGACTGTGTAGATATTTCCAGGTTTTTACCTATGGCAGTGTAGATATTTCCATGTTTATAGAGATAGAAGTGTAGATATTTTCATGTTTATACATATTGCGGTGGAGATTTGTCCATGTTTATACAGATAGCAATGGAGATATTTCCACGTTAATACAGATAGCGGTGTAGATATTTCCATGTTTATACAGATTGCGTTGTAGATATTTCCATGTTTATACAGATGGCTGTGCCGATATTTCCATGTTTATACAGAGTTCTCTGTAGATATTTCCATGTTTATAGAGATGACAGTGCAGATATTTCCAGGTTTATACAAATGGCTGTGTGGATATTTCCATGTTTATACAGATGGCTGTGTAGATATTTCCATATTTATACAGATGACTTTGTACGTATTTCCATGTTTATACAGATCGCGGTGTAGATATTTCCATGTTTATAGAGATAGCTGTGTAGATATTTCCATGTTTACACAGATAGCGGTTTAGATATTTCCACGTTTATACAGATCGCGGTGTAGATATTTCCACTTTTATAGAGATAGCGGTTTAGATATTTCCATGTTTATACAGATCGCGGTGTAGATATTTCCATGTTTATACAGATCGCGGTGTAGATATTTCCATGTTTATACCGATAGCGGTGTAGATATTTCCATGTTTATACAGATGACGGTGTAGATATTTCCATGTTTATAGGGATGGCGGTGTAGATATTTCCATGTTTATAGAGATAGAATTGTAGATATTTTCATGTTTATACATATTGCGGTGGCGATTTGTCCATCTTTATACAGATAGAAATGGAGATATTTCCACTTTAATACACATAGTGGTGTAGATATTTCCATGTTTATACAGACAGCGTTGTAGATATTTCCATGTTTATACAGATGGCTGTGCCGATATTTCCATGTTTATACAGAGTTCTCTGTAGATATTTCCATGTTTATAGAGATGACAGTGCAGATATTTCCAGGTTTATACAGATGGCTGTGTAGTTATTTCCATGTTTATACAGATGGCTGTGTAGATATTTCCATGTTTATACAGATGACTTTGTAGGTATTTCCCTGTTTATAAAGATGGCGGTGTAGATATTTCCATGTTTATAGAGATAGCTGTGTAGATATTTCCATGTTTACACAGATAGCGGTTTAGATATTTCCACGTTTATACAGATCGCGGTGTAGATATTTCCATGTTTATACAGATCGCGGTGTAGATATTTCCATGTTTATACAGATCGCGGTGTAGATATTTCCATGTTTATACAGATCGCGGTGTAGATATTTCCATGTTTATACAGATGACGTTGTAGATATTTCCATGTTTATAGAGATGGCGGTGTAGATATTTCCATGTTTATAGAGATAGCGGTGTAGATCTATCAATGTTCATAGAGATAGCAGTGAGGATATTTCCATGTTTATACAGATAGCAGTGTAGATATTTCCACTTTTATAGAGATAGCGGTTTAGATATTTCATATTTATACAGAGAGCGGTGTAGATATTTCCATGTTTATACAGATTGCGGTGTAGATATTTCCATGTTTATACAGATAGCGGTGTAGATATTTCCACGTTTATACAGATGGCGGTGTAGATATTTCCATCTTTCTACAAATGGCAGTGTAGATATTTCCATGTTTATAGAGATGGCGGTGTAGATATTTCCATGTTTATATAGATGGCAGTGTAGATATTTTCTTGTTTATGTAGATGGCGTTGTAGATACCTCCATGTTTAAAGAGATGGCGGTGTGTATATTTCCATGTTGATGAAGATAGCGGTGTAGATATTTCCATGTTTATAGAGATAGCGGTGTAGTTATTTCCATGTTTATAGAGATAGCGGTGTAGATATTTCCATGTTTCTACAGATGAGTGTGTAGATATTTCCATGTTTGTACAGATGGCAGTGTAGATATTTCCATGTTTATAGAGATAGAAGTGTAGATAATTTCATGTTTATACATATTGCGGTGGAGATTTGTCCATGTTTATACAGATAGCAATGGAGATATTTCCACGTTAATACACATAGCGGCGTAGATATTTCCATGTTTATACAGATGGCTGTGCCGATATTTCCATGTTTATACAGAGTTCTCTGTAGATATTTCCATGTTTATATAGATGACAGTGCAGATATTTCCAGGTTTATACAGATGGCTGTGTAGATATTTCCATGTTTATACAGATGACTTTGTAGGTATTTCCATGTTTATACAGATGGCGGTGTAGATATTTCCATGTTTCTACAGATGACTGTGTAGATATTTCCATGTTTGTACAGATGGCAGTGTATATATTTCCACGTTTATAGAGATAGAAGTGTAGATATTTTCATGTTTATACATATTGCGGTGGAGATTTGTCCATGTTTAGACAGATAGCAATGGAGATATTTCCACGTTAATACACATAGCGGTGTAGATATTTCCATGTTTATACAGATAGCGTTGTAGATATTTCCATGTTTATACAGATGGCTGTGCCGATATTTCCATGTTTATACAGAGTTCTCTGTAGATATTTCCATGTTTATATAGATGACAGTGCAGATATTTCCAGGTTTATACAGATGGCTGTGTAGATATTTCCATGTTTATACAGACGGCTGTGTAGATATTTCCATGTTTATACAGATGACTTTGTAGGTATTTCCATGTTTATACAGATGGCGGTGTAGATATTTCCATGTTTATACCGATAGAGGTGTAGATATTTCCATGTTTATACAGATGACGGTGTAGATATTTCCATGTTTATAGAGATGGCGGTGAAGATATTTCCATGTTTACAGAGATAGCGGTGTAGATATATCAATGTTCATAGAGATAGCAGTGAGGATATTTCCATGTTTATACAGATAGCAGTGTAGATATTTTCATGTTTATACCGATAGCGGTGTAGATATTTCCATGTTTGTACAGATGACGGTGTAGAAATTTGCATGTTTATAGAGATGGCGGTGTAGATATTTCCATGTTTATAGAGATAGCGGTGTAGATATATCAATGTTCATTGAGATAGCAGTGAGGATATTTCCATGTTTATACAGATAGCGGTGTAGATATTTCCACGTTTATACAGATGGCGGTGTAGATATTTCCATCTTTCTACAAATGGCAGTGTAGATATTTCCATGTTTATAGAGATGGCGGTGTAGATATTTCATGTTTATATAGATGGCAGTGTAGATATTTTCTTGTTTATGTAGATGGCGTTGTAGATACCTCCATGTTTAAAGAGATGGCGGTGTGTATATTTCCATGTTGATGTAGATAGCGGTGTAGATATTTCCATGTTTATAGAGATAGCGGTGTAGTTATTTCCATGTTTATAGAGATAGCGGTGTAGATATTTCCATGTTTCTACAGATGACTGTGTAGATATTTCCATGTTTGTACAGATGGCAGTGTAGATATTTCCATGTTTATAGAGATAGAAGTGTAGATATTTTCATGTTTATACATATTGCGGTGGAGATTTGTCCATGTTTATACAGATAGCAATGGAGATATTTCCACGTTAATACACATAGCGGTGTAGATATTTCCATGTTTATACAGATAGCGTTGTAGATATTTCCATGTTTATACAGATGGCTGTGCCGATATTTCCATGTTTATACAGAGTTCTCTGTAGATATTTCCATGTTTATACAGATGACAGTGCAGATATTTCCAGGTTTATACAGATGGGTGTGTAGATATTTCCATGTTTATACAGATGACTTTGTAGGTATTTCCATGTTTATACTGATGGCGGTGTAGATATTTCCATGTTTATAGAGATAGCTGTGTAGATGTTTCCATGTTTACACAGATAGCGGTTTAGATGTTTCCATGTTTATACAGATCGCGGTGTAGATATTTCCATGTTTATACAGATCGCGGTGTAGATATTTCCATGTTTATACCGATAGCGGTGTAGATATTCCCATGTTTATACAGATGACGGTGTAGATATTTCCATGTTTATAGAGATGGCGGTGTAGATATTTCCATGTTTATAGAGACAGCGGTGTAGATATATCAATGTGCATAGGGATAGCAGTGAGGATATTTCCATGTTTATACAGATAGCAGTGTAGATATTTCCACTTTTATAGAGTTAGCGGTTTAGATATTTCATATTTATACAGAGAGCGGTGTAGATATTTCCATGTTTATACAGATTGCGGTGTAGATATTTCCATGTTTATACAGATAGCGGTGTAGATATTTCCACGTTTATACAGATGGCGGTGTAGATATTTCCATCTTTCTACAAATGGCAGTGTAGATATTTCTATGATTATAGAGACTGCGGTGTAGATATTTCCATGTTTATGTAGATGGCAGTGTAGATATTTTCTTGTTTATGTAGATGGCGTTGTAGATACCTCCATGTTTAAAGAGATGGCGGTGTGTATATTTCCATGTTGATGGAGATAGCTGTGTAGATATTTCCATGTTTATAGAGATAGCGGTGTAGTTATTTCCATGTTTATAGAGATAGCGTTGTAGATATTTCCATGTTTCTACAGATGACTGTGTAGATATTTCCATGTTTGTACAGATGGCAGTGTAGATATTTCCATGTTTATAGAGATAGAAGTGTAGATATTTTCATGTTTATACATATTGCGGTGGAGATTTGTCCATGTTTATACAGATAGCAATGGAGATATTTCCACGTTAATACACATAGCAGTGTAGATATTTCCATGTTTATACAGATAGCGTTGTAGATATTTCCATGTTTATACAGATGGCTGTTCCGATATTTCCATGTTTATACAGAGTTCTCTGTAGATATTTCCATGTTTATATAGATGACAGTGCAGATATTTCCAGGTTTATACAGATGGCTGTGTAGATATTTCCATGTTTATACAGACGGCTGTGTAGATATTTCCATGTTTATACAGATGACTTTGTAGGTATTTCCAAGTTTATACAGATGGCGGTGTAGATATTTCCATGTTTATAGAGATAGCTGTGTAGATATTTCCATGTTTACACAGATAGCGGTTTAGATATTTCCATGTTTATACAGATCGCGGTGAAGATATTTCCATGTTTATACAGATCGCGGTGTTGATATTTTCATGTTTATACCGATAGCGGTGTAGATATTTCCATGTTTGCACAGATGACGGTGTAGAAATTTGCATGTTTATAGAGATGGCGGTGTAGATATTTCCATGTTTATAGAGATAGCGGTGTAGATATATCAATGTTCATTGAGATAGCAGTGAGGATATTTCCATGTTTATACAGATAGCAGTGTAGATATTTCCACTTTTATAGAGATAGCGGTTTAGATATTTCATATTTATACAGAGAGCGGTGTAGATATTTCCATGTTTATACAGATTGCGGTGTAGATATTTCCATGTTTATACAGATAGCGGTGTAGATATTTCCACGTTTATACAGATGGCGGTGTAGATATTTCCATCTTTCTACAAATGGCAGTGTAGATATTTCCATGTTTATAGAGATGGCGGTGTAGATATTTCCATGTTTATATAGATGGCAGTGTAGATATTTTCTTGTTTATGTAGATGGCGTTGTAGATACCTCCATGTTTAAAGAGATGGCGGTGTGTATATTTCCATGTTGATGGAGATAGCGGTGTAGATATTTCCATGTTTATAGAGATAGCGGTGTAGTTATTTCCATGTTTATAGAGATAGCGGTGTAGATATTTCCATGTTTCTACAGATGACTGTGTAGATATTTCCATGTTTGTACAGATGGCAGTGTAGATATTTCCATGTTTATAGAGATAGAAGTGTAGATATTTTCATGTTTATACATATTGCGGTAGAGTTTTGTCCATGTTTATACAGATAGCAATGGAGATATTTCCACGTTAATACACATAGCGGTGTAGATATTTCCATGTTTATACAGATAGCGTTGTAGATATTTCCATGTTTATACAGATGGCTGTGCCGATATTTCCATGTTTATACAGAGTTCTCTGTAGATATTTCCATGTTTACACAGATGACAGTGCAGATATTTCCAGGTTTATACAGATGGCTGTGTAGATATTTCCATGTTTATACAGAGGACTTTGTAGGTATTTCCATGTTTATACAGATGGCGGTGTAGATATTTCCATGTTTATAGAGATAGCTGTGTAGATGTTTACATGTTTACACAGATAGCGGTTTAGATGTTTCCATGTTTATACAGATCGCGGTGTAGATATTTCCATGTTTATACAGATCGCAGTGTAGATATTTCCATGTTTATACCGATAGCGGTGTAGATGTTTCCATTTTTATACAGATGACGGTGTAGATATTACCATGTTTATAGAGATGGCGGTGTAGATATTTCCATGTTTATAGAGATAGCGGTGTAGATATATCAATGTGCATAGGGATAGCAGTGAGGATATTTCCATGTTTATACAGATAGCAGTGTAGATATTTCCACTTTTATAGAGTTAGCGGTTTAGATATTTCATATTTATACAGAGAGCGGTGTAGATATTTCCATGTTTATACAGATTGCGGTGTAGATATTTCCATGTTTATACAGATAGCGGTGTAGATATTTCCACGTTTATACAGATGGCGGTGTAGATATTTCCATCTTTCTACAAATGGCAGTGTAGATATTTCCATGTTTATACAGATGGCTGTGTAGATATTTCCATGTTTATACAGATGACTTTGTAGGTATTTCCATGTTTATAGAGATGGCGGTGTAGATATTTCCATGTTTATAGAGATAGCTGTGTAGATATTTCCATGTTTACACAGATAGCGGTTTAGATATTTCCATGTTTATACAGATCGCGGTGTAGATATTTCCATGTTTAGAGAGATAGCGGTGTAGATATATCAATGTTCATAGAGTTAGCAGTGAGGATATTTCCATGTTTATACAGATAGCAGTGTAGATATTTCCACTTTTATAGAGATAGCGGTTTAGATATTTCATATTTATAGAGAGAGCGGTGTATATATTTCCATGTTTATACAGATTGCGGTGTAGATATTTCCATGTTTATACAGATGGCTTTGCCGATAATTCCATGTTTATACAGAGTTCTCTGTAGATATTTCCATGTTTATATAGATGACAGTGCAGATATTTCCAGGTTTATACAGATGGCTGTGTAGATATTTCCATGTTTATACAGAAGACTTTGTAGGTATTTCCATGTTTATACAGATGGCGGTTTAGATATTTCCATGTTTGTACAGATCGCGGTGAAGATACTTCCATGTTTATACAGATAGCGGTGTAGATATTTCCATGTTTATACAGATCGCGGTGTAGATATTTCCATGTTTATAGAGATGGCGGTGTAGATATTTCCATGTTTATACAGAGTTCTCTGTAGATATTTCCATGTTTATATAGATGACAGTGCAGATATTTCCAGGTTTATACAGATGGCTGTGTAGATATTTCCATGTTTATACAGATGGCTCTGTAGATATTTCCACGTTTATACAGATGACTTTGTAGGTATTTCCATGTTTATACAGATGGCGGTGTAGATATTTCCATGTTTATAGAGATAGCTGTGTAGAAATTTCCATGTTTACACAGATAGCGTTTTGGATATTTCCATGTTTATACAGATCACGGTGTAGATATTTCCATGTTTATACAGATCGCGGTGTAGATATTTCCATGTTTATACAGATAGCGGTGTAGATATTTCCATGTTTATACAGATGACGGTGTAGATATTTCCATGTTTATAGAGATGGCGGTGTAGATATTTCCATGTTTATAGAGATAGTGGTGTAGATCTATCAATATTCATAGAGATAGCAGTGGGGATATTTCCATGTTTATACAGATAGCAGTGTAGATATTTCCACTTTTATAGAGATAGCGGTTTAGATATTTCATATTTATACAGAGAGCGGTGTAGATATTTCCATGTTTATACAGATTGCGGTGTAGATATTTCCATGTTTATACAGATAGCGGTGTAGATATTTCCACGTTTATACAGATGGCGGTGTAGATATTTCCATCTTTCTACAAATGGCAGTGTAGATATTTCCATGTTTATAGAGATGGCGGTGTAGATATTTCCATGTTTATATAGATGGCAGTGTGGATATCTTCTTGTTTATGTAGATGGCGTTGTAGATACCTCCATGTTTAAAGAGATGGCGGTGTGTATATTTCCATGTTGATGGAGATAGCGGTGTAGATATTTCCATGTTTATAGAGATAGCGGTGTAGTTATTTCCATGTTTCTACAGATGACTGTGTAGATATTTCCATGTTTGTACAGATGGCAGTGTAGATATTTCCATGTTTATAGAGATAGAAGTGTAGATATTTTCATGTTTATACATATTGCGGTGGAGATTTGTCCATGTTTATACAGATAGCAATGGAGATATTTCCACGTTAATACACATAGCGGTGTAGATATTTCCATGTTTATACAGATAGCGTTGTAGATATTTCCATGTTTATACAGATGGCTGTGCCGATATTTCCATGTTTATACAGAGTTCTCTGTAGATATTTCCATGTTTATATAGATGACAGTGCAGATATTTCCAGGTTTATACAGATGGCTGTGTAGATATTTCCATGTTTATACAGATGACTTTGTAGGTATTTTCATGTTTATACAGATGGCGGTTTAGATATTTCCATGTTTATAGAGATAGCTGTGTACATATTTCCATGTTTACACAGATAGCGGTTTAGATATTTCCCTGTTTATACAGATTGCGGTGTAGATATTTCCATGTTTATACAGATTGTGGTGTAGATATTTCCATGTTTATACTGATAGAGGTGTAGATATTTCCATGTTTATACAGATGACGGTGTAGATATTTCCATGTTTATACAGATGGCGCTGTAGATATTTCCATGTTTATAGAGATAGCGGTGTAGATATATCAAAGTTCATAGAGATAGCAGTGAGGATATTTCCATGTTTATACAGATAGCAGTGTAGATATTTCCACTATTATAGAGATAGCGGTTTAGATATTTCATATTTATACAGAGAGCGGTGTAGATATTTCCATGTTTATACAGATTACGGTGTAGATATTTCCATGTTTATACAGATAGCGGTGAATATATTTCCACGTTTATACAAATGGCGGTGTAGATATTTCCATCTTTCTACAAATGGCAGTGTAGAAATTTCCATGTTTATAGAGATGGCGGTGTAGATATTTCCATGTTTATATAGATGGCAGTGTAGATATTTTCTTGTTTATGTAGAAGGCGTTGTAGATACCTCCATGTTTAAAGAGATGGCGGTGTGTATATTTCCATGTTGATGGAGATAGCGGTGTAGATATTTCCATGTTTATAGAGATAGCGGTGTAGTTATTTCCATGTTTATAGAGATATCGGTGTAGATATTTCCATGTTTCTACAGATGACTGTGTAGATATTTCCATGTTTGTACAGATGGCAGTGTAGATATTTCCATGTTTATAGAGATAGAAGTGTAGATATTTTCATGTTTATACATATTGCGGTGGAGATTTGTCCATGTTTATACAGATAGCAATGGAGATATTTCCACGTTAATACACATAGCGGTGTAGATATTTCCATGTTTATACAGATAGCGTTGTAGATATTTCCATGTTTATACAGATGGCTGTGCCGATATTTCCATGTTTATACAGAGTTCTCTGTAGATATTTCCATGTTTATATAGATGACCGTGCAGATATTTCCAGGTTTATACAGATGGCTGTGTAGATATTTCCATGTTTATACAGATGGCTGTGTAGATATTTCCATGTTTATACAGATGACTTTGTAGGTATTTCCATGTTTATACAGATGGTGTTGTAGATATTTCCATGTTTATACAGATAGCTGTGTAGATATTTCCATGTTTACACAGATAGCGGTTTAGATATTTCCATGTTTATACAGATCGCGGTGTAGATATTTCCATGTTTATACAGATCGCGGTGTAGATATTTCCATGTTTATACCGATAGCGGTGTAGATATTTCCATGTTTATACAGATGACGGTGTAGATATTTCCATGTTTATAGAGATGGCGGTGTAGATATTTCCATGTTTATAGAGATAGCGGTGTAGATATATCAATGTTCATAGAGATAGCAGTGAGGATATTTCCATGTTTATACAGATAGCAGTGTAGATATTTCCACTTTTATAGAGATAGCGGTTCAGATACTTCATATTTATACAGAGAGCAGTGTAGATATTTCCATGTTTATACAGATTGCGGTGCAGATATTTCCATGTTTATACAGATAGCGGTGTAGATATTTCCACGTTTATACAGATGGCGGTGTAGATATTTCCATCTTTCTACAAATGGCAGTGTAGATATTTCCATGTTTATAGAGATGGCGGTGTAGATATTTCCATGTTTATATAGATGGCAGTGTAGATATTTTCTTGTTTATGTAGATGGCGTTGTAGATACCTCCATGTTTAAAGAGATGGCGGTGTGTATATTTCCATGTTGATGGAGATAGCGGTGTAGATATTTCCATGTTTATAGAGATAGCGGTGTAGTTACTTCCGTGTTTACAGAGATAGCGGTGTAGATATTTCCATGTTTCTACAGATGACTGTGTAGATATTTCCATGTTTGTACAGATGGCAGTGTAGATATTTCCATGTTTATAGAGATAGAAGTGTAGATATTTTCATGTTTATACATATTGCGGTGGAGATTTGTCCATGTTTATACAGATAGCAATGGAGATATTTCCACGTTAATACACATAGCGGTGTAGATATTTCCATGTTTATAGAGATAGCGTTGTAGATATTTCCATGTTTATACAGATGGCTGTGTCGATATTTCCATGTTTTTACAGAGTTCTCTGTAGATATTTCCATGTTTATATAGATGACAGTGCAGATATTTCCAGGTTTATACAGATGGCTGTGTAGATATTTCCATGTTTATACAGATGGCTGTGGAGATATTTCCATATTTATACAGATGACTTTGTAGGTATTTCCATGTTTATAGAGATGGCGGTGTAGATAGTTCCCTGTTTATAGAGATAGCGGTGTAGATATATCAATGTTCATAGAGTTAGCAGTGAGGATATTTCCATGTTTATACAGATAGCAGTGTAGATATTTCCACTTTTATAGAGATAGCGGTTTAGATATCTCATATTTATACAGAGAACGGTGTAGATATTTCCATGTTTATACAGATTGCGGTGTATATATTTCCATGTTCATACAGATAGCAGTGTAGATATTTCCATGTTTATACAGATGGCGGTGTAGATATTTCCAACTTTCTACAAATGGCAGTGTAGATATTTCCATGTTTATAGAGATGGTGGTGTAGATATTTCCATGTTTATATAGATGGCAGTGTAGATATTTTCTTGTTTATGTAGATGGCGTTGTAGATACCTCCATGTTTAAAGGGATGGCGGTGTGTAAATTTCCATGTTGATGGAGATAGCGGTGTAGATATTGCCATGTTTATAGAGATAGCGGTGTAGTTATTTCCATGTTTATAGAGATAGCGGTGTAGATATTTCCATGTTTCTACAGATGACTGTGTAGATATTTCCATGTTTGTACAGATGGCAGTGTAGATATTTCCATGTTTCTAGAGATAGAAGTGTAGATATTTTCATGTTTATCCATATTGCGGTGGAGATTTGTCCATGTTTATACAGATAGCAATGGAGATATTTCCACGTTAATACACATAGCGGTGTAGATATTTCCATGTTTATACAGATAGCGTTGTAGATATTTCCATGTTTATACAGATGGCTGTGCCGATATTTCCATGTTTATACAGAGTTCTCTGTAGATATTTCCATGTTTATATAGATGACAGTGCAGATATTTCCAGGTTTATACAGATGGCTGTGTAGATATTTCCATGTTTATACAGATGGCTGTGTAGATATTTCCATGTTTATACAGAAGACTTTGTAGGTATTTCCATGTTTATACAGATGGCGGTTTAGATATTTCCATGTTTGTACAGATCGCGGTGTAGATACTTCCATGTTTATACAGATAGCGGTGTAGATATTTCCATGTTTAAACAGATCACGTTGTAGATATTTCCATGTTTATAGAGATGGCGTTGTAGATATTTCCATGTTTATACAGATGACGGTGTAGATATTTCCATGTTTATAGAGATGGCGGTGTAGATATTTCCATGTTTATAAAGATAGCGGTGTAGATATATCAATGTTCATAGAGTTAGCAGTGAGGATATTTCCATGTTTATACAGATAGCAGTGTAGATATTTCCACTTTTATAGAGATAGCGGTTTAGATATTTCATATTTATTCAGAGAGTGGTGTAGATATTTCCATGTTTATACAGATTGCGGTGTAGATATTTCCATGTTTATACAGATATCGGTGTAGATATTTCCACGTTTATGCAGATGGCGGTGTAGATATTTCCATCTTTCTACAAATGGCAGTGTAGATATTTCCATGTTTATAGAGATGGCGGTGTAGATATTTCCATGTTTACATAGATGGCAGTGTAGATATTTTCTTGTTTATGTAGATGGCGTTGTAGATACCTCCATGTTTAAAGAGATGGCGGTGTGTATATTTCCATGTTGATGGAGATAGCGGTGTAGATATTTCCATGTTTATAGAGATAGCGGTGTAGTTATTTCCATGTTTATAGAGATAGCAGTGTAGATATTTCCATGTTTCTACCGATGACTGTGTAGATATTTCCATGTTTGTACAGATGGCAGTGTAGATATTTCCATGTTTATAGAGATAGAAGTGTAGATATTTTCATGTTTATACATATTGCGGTGGAGATTTCTAAATGTTTATACAGAAAGCAATGGAGATATTTCCACGTTAATACACATAGCGGTGTAGATATTTCCATGTTTATACAGATAGCGTTGTAGATATTTCCATGTTTATACAGATGGCTGTGCCGATATTTCCATGTTTATACAGAGTTCTCTGTAGATATTTCCATGTTTATATAGATGACAGTGCAGATATTTCCAGGTTTATACAGATGGCTGTGTAGATATTTCCATGTTTATACAGATGACTTTGTAGGTATTTTCATGTTTATACAGATGGCGGTTTAGATATTTCCATGTTTATAGAGATAGCTGTGTAGATATTTCCATGTTTACACACATAGCGGTTTAGATATTTCCATGTTTATACAGATAGCGGTGTAGATATTTCCATGTTTATACAGATCGTGGTGTAGATATTTCCATGTTTATACTGATAGCGGTGTAGATATTTCCATGTTTATACAGATGACGGTGTAGATATTTCCATGTTTATAGAGATGGCGGTGTAGATATTTCCATGTTTATAGAGATAGCGGTGTAGATATATCAATGTTCACAGAGATAGCAGTGAGGATATTTCCATGTTTATACAGATAGCAGTGTAGATATTTCCACTTTTATAGAGATAGCGGTTTAGATATTTCATATTTATACAGAGAGCGGTGTAGATATTTCCATGTTTATAGAGATAGCGGTGTAGATATTTCCATGTTTCTACAGATGACTGTGTAGTTATTTCCATGTTTGTACAGATGGCATTGTAGATATTTCCATGTTTATAGAGATAGAAGTGGAGATATTTTCAGGTTTATACATATTGCGGTGGAGATTTGTCCATGTTTATACAGATAGCAATGGAGATATTTCCACGTTAATACACATAGCGGTGTAGATATTTCCATGTTTATACAGATAGCGTTGTAGATATTTCCATGTTTATACAGATGGCTGTGCCGATAATTCCATGTTTATACAGAGTTCTCTGTAGATATTTCCATGTTTATATAGATGACAGTGCAGATATTTCCAGGTTTATACAGATGGCTGTGTAGATATTTCCATGTTTATACAGATGTCTGTGTACATATTTCCATATTTATACAGATGACTTTGTAGGTATTTCCATGTTTATACAGATGGCGGTGTAGATAGTTCCATGTTTATAGAGATAGCGGTGTAGATATATCAATGTTCATAGAGATAGCAGTGAGGATATTTCCATGTTTATACAGATAGCAGTGTAGATATTTCCACTTTTATAGAGATAGCGGTTTAGATATTTCATATTTATACACAGAGCGGTGTATATATTTCCATGTTTATACAGATTGCGGTGTACATATTTCCATGTTTATACAGATAGCGGTGTAGATATTTCCACGTTTATACAGATGGCGGTGTAGATATTTCCATCTTTCTACAAATGGTAGTGTAGATATTTCCATGTTTATAGAGATGGCGTTGTAGATATTTCCATGTTTATATAGATGGCAGTGTAAATATTTTCTTGTTTATGTAGATGGCGTTGTAGATACCTCCATGTTTAAAGAGATGGCGGTGTGTATATTTCCATGTTGATGGAGATAGCGGTGTAGATATTTCCATGTTTGTAGAGATAGCGGTGTAGTTATTTCCATGTTTATAGAGATAGCGGTGTAGATATTTCCATGTTTCTACAGATGACTGTGTAGATATTTCCATGTTTGTACGGATGACAGTGTAGATATTTCCATGTTTATAGAGATAGAAGTGTAGATATTTTCAGGTTTATACATATTGCGGTGTAGATTTGTCCATGTTTATACAGATAGCAATGGAGATATTTCCACGTTAATACACATAGCGGTGTAGATATTTCCATGTTTATACAGATAGCGTTGTAGATATTTCCATGTTTATACAGATGGCTGTGCCGATAATTCCATGTTTATACAGAGTTCTCTGTAGATATTTCCATGTTTATATAGATGACAGTGCAGATATTTCCAGGTTTATACAGATGGCTGTGTAGATATTTCCATGTTTATACAGATGTCTGTGTACATATTTCCATATTTATACAGATGACTTTGTACGTATTTCCATGTTTATACAGATGGCGGTGTAGATAGTTCCATGTTTATAGAGATAGCGGTGTAGATATATCAATGTTCATAGAGATAGCAGTGAGGATATTTCCATGTTTATACAGATAGCAGTGTAGATATTTCCACTTTTATAGAGATAGCGGTTTAGATATGTCATATTTATACACAGAGCGGTGTATATATTTCCATGTTTATACAGATTGCGGTGTACATATTTCCATGTTTATACAGATAGCGGTGTAGATATTTCCACGTTTATACAGATGGCGGTGTAGATATTTCCATCTTTCTACAAATGGCAGTGTAGATATTTCCATGTTTATAGAGATGGCGTTGTAGATATTTCCATGTTTATATAGATGGCAGTGTAAATATTTTCTTGTTTATGTAGATGGCGTTGTAGGTACCTCCATGTTTAAAGAGATGGCGGTGTGTATATTTCCATGTTGATGGAGATAGCGGTGTAGATATTTCCATGTTTGTAGAGATAGCGGTGTAGTTATTTCCATGTTTATAGAGATAGCGGTGTAGATATTTCCATGTTTCTACAGATGACTGTGTAGATATTTCCATGTTTGTACGGATGACAGTGTAGATATTTCCATGTTTATAGAGATAGAAGTGTAGATATTTTCAGGTTTATACATATTGCGGTGTAGATTTGTCCATGTTTATACAGATAGCAATGGAGATATTTCCACGTTAATACACATAGCGGTGTAGATATTTCCATGTTTATACAGATAGCGTTGTAGATATTTCCATGTTTATACAGATGGCTGTGCCGATAATTCCATGTTTATACAGAGTTCTCTGTAGATATTTCCATGTTTATATAGATGACAGTGCAGATATTTCCAGGTTTATACAGATGGCTGTGTAGATATTTCCATGTTTATACAGATGTCTGTGTACATATTTCCATATTTATACAGATGACTTTGTACGTATTTCCATGTTTATACAGATGGCGGTGTAGATAGTTCCATGTTTATAGAGATAGCGGTGTAGATATATCAATGTTCATAGAGATAGCAGTGAGGATATTTCCATGTTTATACAGATAGCAATGTAGATATTTCCACTTTTATAGAGATAGCGGTTTAGATATGTCATATTTATACACAGAGCGGTGTATATATTTCCATGTTTATACAGATTGCGGTGTACATATTTCCATGTTTATACAGATAGCGGTGTAGATATTTCCACGTTTATACAGATGGCGGTGTAGATATTTCCATCTTTCTACAAATGGCAGTGTAGATATTTCCATGTTTATAGAGATGGCGTTGTAGATATTTCCATGTTTATATAGATGGCAGTGTAAATATTTTCTTGTTTATGTAGATGGCGTTGTAGGTACCTCCATGTTTAAAGAGATGGCGGTGTGTATATTTCCATGTTGATGGAGATAGCGGTGTAGATATTTCCATGTTTGTAGAGATAGCGGTGTAGTTATTTCCATGTTTATAGAGATAGCGGTGTAGATATTTCCATGTTTCTACAGATGACTGTGTAGATATTTCCATGTTTGTACGGATGACAGTGTAGATATTTCCATGTTTATAGAGATAGAAGTGTAGATATTTTCATGTTTATACATATTGCGGTGGAGATTTGTCCATGTTTATACAGATAGCAATGGAGATATTTCCACGTTAATACACAAAGCGGTGTAGATATTTCCATGTTTATACAGATAGCGTTGTAGATATTTCCATGTTTATACAGATGGCTGTGCCAATATTTCCATGTTTATACAGAGTTCTCTGTAGATATTTCCATGTTTATATAGATGACAGTGCAGATATTTCCAGGTTTATACAGATGGCTGTGTAGATATTTCCATGTTTATACAGATGGCTGTGTAGATATTTCCATGTTTATACAGATGACTTTGTAGGTATTTCCATGTTTATACAGATGGCGGTGTAGATATTTCCATGTTTATAGAGATAGCTGTGTAGATATTTCCATGTTTACACTGATAGCGGTTTAGATATTTCCATGTTTATACAGATCGCGTTGTAGATATTTCCATGTTTATACAGATCGCGGTGTAGATATTTCCATGTTTATACCGATAGCGGTGTAGATATTTCCATGTTTATACACATGACGGTGTAGATATTTCCATGTTTATAGAGATGGCGGTGTAGATATTTCCATGTTTATAGAGATAGCGGTGTAGATATATCAATGTTCATAGAGATAGCAGTGAGGATATTTCCATGTTTATACTGATAGCAGTGTAGATATTTCCACTTTTATAGAGATAGCGGTTTAGATATTTCATATTTATACAGAGAGCGGTGTAGATATTTCCATGTTTATACAGATTGCGGTGTAGATATTTCCATGTTTATACAGATAGCGGTGTAGATATTTCCACGTTTATACAGTTGGCGGTGTAGATATTTCCATCTTTCTACAAATGGCAGTGTACATATTTCCATGTTTATACAGATAGCGGTGTAGATATTTCCACGTTTATACAGATGGCGGTGTAGATATTTCCATCTTTCTACAAATGGCAGTGTAGATATTTCCATGTTTATAGAGATGGCGGTGTAGATATTTCCATGTTTATATAGATGGCAGTGTAGATATTTTCTTGTTTATGTAGATGGCGTTGTAGTTACCTCCATGTTTAAAGAGATGGCGGTGTGTATATTTCCATGCTGATGGAGATAGCGGTGTAGATATTTCCATGTTTATAGAGATAGCGGTGTAGTTATTTCCATGTTTATAGAGATAGCGGTGTAGATATTTCCATGTTTCTACAGATGACTGTGTAGTTATTTCCATGTTTGTACAGATGGCAGTGTAGATATTTCCATGTTTATAGAGATAGAAGTGGAGATATTTTCAGGTTTATACATATTGCGGTGGAGATTTGTCCATGTTTATACAGATAGCAATGGAGATATTTCCACGTTAATACACATAGCGGTGTAGATATTTCCATGTTTATACAGATAGCGTTGTAGATATTTCCATGTTTATACAGATGGCTGTGCCGATATTTCCATGTTTATACAGAGTTCTCTGTAGATATTTCCATGTTTATACAGATGACAGTGCAGATATTTCCAGGTTTATACAGATGGCTGTGTAGATATTTCCATGTTTATACAGATGACTTTGTAGGTATTTCCATGTTTATACTTATGGCGGTGTAGATATTTCCATGTTTATAGAGATAGCTGTGTAGATATTTCCATGTTTACACAGATAGCGGTTTAGATATTTCCATGTTTATACAGATCGCGGTGTAGATATTTCCATGTTTATACAGATCGCGGTGTAGATATTTCCATGTTTATACCGATAGCGGTGTAGTTATTTCCATGTTTATACAGATGACGGTGTAGATATTTCCATGTTTATAGAGATGGCGGTGTAGATATTTCCATGTTTATAGAGATAGCGGTGTAGATATATCAATGTGCATAGGGATAGCAGTGAGGATATTTCCATGTTTATACAGATAGCATTGTAGATATTTCCACTTTTATAGAGTTAGCGGTTTAGATATTTCATATTTATACAGAGAGCGTTGTAGATATTTCCATGTTTATACAGATTGCGGTGTAGATATTTCCATGTTTATACAGATAGCGATGTAGATATTTCCACGTTTATACAGATGGCGGTGTAGATATTTCCATCTTTCTACAAATGGCAGTGTAGATATTTCCATGTTTATAGAGACGGCGGTGTAGATATTCCATGTTTATGTAGATGGCAGTGTAGATATTTTCTTGTTTATGTAGATGGCGTTGTAGATACCTCCATGTTTAAAGAGATGGCGGTGTGTATATTTCCATGTTGATGGAGATAGCTTTGTAGATATTTCCATGTTTATAGAGATAGCGGTGTAGTTATTTCCATGTTTATAGAGATAGCGGTGTAGATATTTCCATGTTTCTACAGATGACTGTGTAGATATTTCCATGTTTGTACAGATGGCAGTGTAGATATTTCCATGTTTATAGAGATAGAAGTGTAGATATTTTCATGTTTATACATATTGCGGTGGAGATTTGTCCATGTTTATACAGATAGCAATGGAGATATTTCCACGTTCATACACATAGCGGTGTAGATATTTCCATGTTTATACACATAGCGTTGTAGATATTTCCATGTTTATACAGATGGCTGTGCCGATATATCCATGTTTATACAGAGTTCTCTGTAGATATTTCCATGTTTATATAGATGACAGTGCAGATATTTCCAGGTTTATACAGATGGCTGTGTAGATATTTCCATGTTTATACAGATGGCTGTGTAGATATTTCCATGTTTATACAGATGACTTTGTAGGTATTTCCATGTTTATACAGATGGTGGTGTAGATATTTCCATGTTTATAGAGATAGCTGTGTAGATATTTCCATGTTTACACAGATAGCGGTTTAGATATTTCCATGTTTATACAGATCGCGGTGTAGATATTTCCATG
Organism: Pan troglodytes; assembly: GCF_028858775.2. NCBI lineage: Eukaryota > Metazoa > Chordata > Mammalia > Primates > Hominidae > Pan > Pan troglodytes. The sequence goes on along the minus strand of NC_072405.2, from coordinate 1,041,760 downwards.
TTTATACAGATCGCGGTGTAGATATTTCCATGTTTATGCCGATAGCGGTGTAGATATTTCCATGTTTATACAGATGACGGTGTAGATATTTCCATGTTTATAGAGATGGCGGTGTAGATATTTCCATGTTTATAGAGATAGCGGTGTAGATATATCAATGTTCACAGAGATAGCAGTGAGTATATTTCCATGTTTATACAGATAGCAGTGTAGATATTTCCACTTTTATAGAGATAGCGGTTCAGATATTTCATATTTATACAGAGAGCAGTGTAGATATTTCCATGTTTATACAGATTGCGGTGTAGATATTTCCATGTTTATACAGATAGCGGTGTAGATATTTCCACGTTTATACAGATGGCGGTGTAGATATTTCCATCTTTCTACAAATGGCAGTGTAGATATTTCCATGTTTATAGAGATGGCGGTGTAAATATTTCCATGTTTATATAGATGGCAGTGTAGATATTTTCTTGTTTATGTAGATGGCGTTGTAGATACCTCCATGTTTAAAGAGATGGCGGTGTGTATATTTCCATGTTGATGGAGATAGCGGTGTAGATATTTCCATGTTTATAGAGATAGCGGTGTAGTTATTTCCATGTTTCTACAGATGACTGTGTAGATATTTCCATGTTTGTACAGATGGCAGTGTAGATATTTCCATGTTTATAGAGATAGAAGTGTAGATATTTTCATGTTTATACATATTGCGGTGGAGATTTGTCCATGTTTATACAGATAGCAATGGAGATATTTCCACGTTAATACACATAGCGGTGTAGATATTTCCATGTTTATACAGATAGCGTTGTAGATATTTCCATGTTTATACAGATGGCTGTGCCGATATTTCCATGTTTATACAGAGTTCTCTGTAGATATTTCCATGTTTATATAGATGACAGTGCAGATATTTCCAGGTTTATACAGATGGCTGTGTAGATATTTCCATGTTTATACAGATGACTTTGTAGGTATTTTCATGTTTATACAGATGGCGGTTTAGATATTTCCATGTTTATAGAGATAGCTGTGTAGATATTTCCATGTTTACACAGATAGCGGTTTAGATATTTCCCTGTTTATACAGATTGCGGTGTAGATATTTCCATGTTTATACAGATTGTGGTGTAGATATTTCCATGTTTATACTGATAGAGGTGTAGATATTTCCATGTTTATACAGATAGCGGTGTAGATATTTCCACGTTTATACAGTTGGCGGTATAGATATTTCCATCTTTCTACAAATGGCAGTGTACATATTTCCATGTTTATACAGATAGCGGTGTAGATATTTCCACGTTTATACAGATGGCGGTGTAGATATTTCCATCTTTCTACAAATGGCAGTGTAGATATTTCCATGTTTATAGAGATGGCGGTGTAGATATTTCCATGTTTATATAGATGGCAGTGTAGATATTTTCTTGTTTATGTAGATGGCGTTGTAGATACCTCCATGTTTTAAGAGATGGCGGTGTGTATATTTCCATGCTGATGGAGATAGCGGTGTAGATATTTCCATGTTTATAGAGATAGCGGTGTAGTTATTTCCATGTTTATAGAGATAGCGGTGTAGATATTTCCATGTTTCTACAGATGACTGTGTAGTTATTTCCATGTTTGTACAGATGGCAGTGTAGATATTTCCATGTTTATAGAGATAGAAGTGGAGATATTTTCAGGTTTATACATATTGCGGTGTAGATTTGTCCATGTTTATACAGATAGCAATGGGGATATTTCCACGTTAATACACATAGCGGTGTAGATATTTCCATGTTTATACAGATAGCGTTGTAGATATTTCCATGTTTATACAGATGGCTGTGCCGATATTTCCATGTTTATACAGAGTTCTCTGTAGATATTTCCATGTTTATACAGATGACAGTGCAGATATTTCCAGGTTTATACAGATGGCTGTGTAGATATTTCCATGTTTATACAGATGACTTTGTAGGTATTTCCATGTTTATACTTATGGCGGTGTAGATATTTCCATGTTTATAGAGATAGCTGTGTAGATATTTCCATTTTTACACAGATAGCGGTTTAGATATTTCCATGTTTATACAGATTGCGGTGTAGATATTTCCATGTTTATACAGATCGCAGTGTAGATATTTCCATGTTTATACCGATAGCGGTGAAGATATTTCCATGTTTATACAGATGACGGTGTAGATATTTCCATGATTATAGAGATGGCGGTGTAGATATTTCCATGTTTATAGAGATAGCGTTGTAGATATATCAATGTGCATAGGGATAGCAGTGAGGATATTTCCATGTTTATACAGATAGCAGTGTAGATATTTCCACTTTTATAGAGTTAGCGGTTTAGATATTTCATATTTATACAGAGAGCGGTGTAGATATTTCCATGTTTATACAGATTGCGGTGTAGATATTTCCATGTTTATACAGATAGCGGTGTAGATATTTCCACGTTTATACAGATGGCGGTGTAGATATTTCCATCTTTCTACAAATGGCAGTGTAGATATTTCCATGTTTATAGAGACGGCGGTGTAGATATTTCCATGTTTATGTAGATGGCAGTGTAGATATTTTCTTGTTTATGTAGATGGCGTTGTAGATACCTCCATGTTTAAAGACATGGCGGTGTGTATATTTCCATGTTGATGGAGATAGCTTTGTAGATATTTCCATGTTTATAGAGATAGCGGTGTAGTTATTTCCATGTTTATAGAGATAGCGGTGTAGATATTTCCATGTTTCTACAGATGACTGTGTAGATATTTCCATGTTTGTACAGATGGCAGTGTAGATATTTCCATGTTTATAGAGATAGAAGTGTAGATATTTTCATGTTTATACATATTGCGGTGGAGATTTGTCCATGTTTATACAGATAGCAATGGAGATATTTCCACGTTAATACACATAGCAGTGTAGATATTTCCATGTTTATACACATAGCGTTGTAGATATTTCCATGTTTATACAGATGGCTGTGCCGATATATCCATGTTTATACAGAGTTCTCTGTAGATATTTCCATGTTTATATAGATGACAGTGCAGATATTTCCAGGTTTATACAGATGGCTGTGTAGATATTTCCATGTTTATACGGATGGCTCTGTAGATATTTCCACGTTTATACAGATGACTTTGTAGGTATTTCCATGTTTATACAGATGGCGGTGTAGATATTTCCATGTTTATAGAGATAGCTGTGTAGATATTTCCATGTTTACACAGATACCGGTTTAGATATTTCCATGTTTATACAGATCGCGGTGTAGATATTTCCATGTTTATACAGATCGCGGTGTAGATATTTCCATGTTTATACAGATAGCGGTGTAGATATTTCCATGTTTATACAGATGGCTGTGCCGATATTTCCATGTTTATAGAGATGGCGGTGTAGATATTTCCATGTTTATAGAGATAGCGGTGTAGATCTATCAATGTTCATAGAGATAGAAGTGAGGTTATTTCCATGTTTATACAGATAGCAGTGTAGATATTTCCACTTTTATAGAGATAGCGGTTTAGATATTTCATATTTATACAGAGAGCGGTGTAGATATTTCCATGTTTATACAGATTGCGGTGTAGATATTTCCATGTTTATACAGATTGCGGTGTAGATATTTCCATGTTTATACAGATAGCGGTGTAGTTATTTCCACGTTTATACAGATGGTGGTGTAGATATTTCCATCTTTCTACAAATGGCAGTGTAGATATTTCCATGTTTATAGAGATGGCGGTGTAGATATTTCCATGTTTATATAGATGGCAGGGTAGATATTTTCTTGTTTATATAGATGGCGTTGTAGATACCTCCATGTTTAAAGAGATGGCGGTGTGAATATTTCCAAGTTGACGTAGATAGCGGTGTAGATATTTCCATGTTTATAGAGATAGCGGTGTAGTTATTTCCATGTTTATAGAGATAGCGGTGTAGATATTTCCATGTTTCTACAGATGACTGTGTAGATATTTCCATGTTTGTACAGATGGCAGTGTAGATATTTCCATGTTTATAGAGATAGAAGTGTAGATATTTTCATGTTTGTACAGATGGCATTGTAGATATTTCCATGTTTATAGAGATAGAAGTGTAGATATTTTCATGTTTATACATATTGCGGTGGAGATTTGTCCATCTTTATACAGATAGCAATGGAGATATTTCCACGTTAATACACATAGCGGTGTAGATATTTCCATGTTTATACAGATAGCGTTGTAGATATTTCCATGTTTATACAGATGGCTGTGCCGATATTTCCATGTTTATAGAGATGGCGGTGTAGATATTTCCATGTTTATAGAGATAGCGGTGTAGATCTATCAACGTTCATAGAGATAGCAGTGAGTATATTTCCATGTTTATACAGATAGCAGTGTAGATATTTCCACTTTTATAGAGATAGCGGTTTAGATATTTCATATTTATACAGAGAGCGGTGTAGATATTTCCATGTTTATACAGATTGTGGTGTAGATATTTCCATGTTTATACAGATAGCGGTGTAGATATTTCCACGTTTATACAGATGGCGGTGTAGATATTTCCATCTTTCTACAAATGGCAGTGTAGATATTTCCATGTTTATAGAGATGGCGGTGTAGATATTTCCATGTTTATATAGATGGCAGTGTAGATATTTTCTTGTTTATATAGATGGCGTTGTAGATACCTCCATGTTTAAAGAGATGGCGGTGTGTATATTTCCAAGTTGATGGAGATAGCGGTGTAGATATTTCGATGTTTATAGAGATAGCGGTGTAGTTATTTCCATGTTTATAGAGATAGCGGTGTAGATATTTCCATGTTTCTACAGATGACTGTGTAGATAATTCCATGTTTGTACCGATGGCAGTGTAGATATTTCCATGCTTATAGAGATAGAAGTGTAGATATTTTCATGTTTATACATATTGCGGTGGAGATTTGTCCATGTTTATACACATAGCAATGGAGATATTTCCACGTTAATACACATAGTGATGTAGATATTTCCATGTTTATACAGATAGCGTTGTAGATATTTCCATGTTTATACAGATGGCTGTGCCGATATTTCCATGTTTATACAGAGTTCTCTGTAGATATTTCCATGTTTATATAGATGACAGTGCAGATATTTCCAGGTTTATACAGATGGCTGTGTAGATATTTCCATGTTTATACAGATGGCTGTGTTGATATTTCCATGTTTATACAGATGACTTTGTAGGTATTTCCATGTTTATACAGATGGCGGTGTAGATATTTCCATGTTTATAGAGATAGCTGTGTAGATATTTCCATGTTTACACAGATAGCGGTTTAGATATTTCCATGTTTATACAGATCGCGGTGTAGATATTTGCATGTTTATACAGATAGCGGTGTAGATATTTCCATGTTTATACAGATAGCGGTGTAGATATTTCCATGTTTATACAGATGACGGTGTAGATATTTCCATGTTTATAGAGATGGCGGTGTGGATATTTCCATGTTTATAGAGATAGCGGTGTAGATCTATCAATGTTCATAGAGATAGCAGTGAGGATATTTCCATGTTTATACAGATAGCAGTGTAGATATTTCCACTTTTATAGAGATAGCGGTTTAGATATTTCATATTTATACAGAGAGCGGTGTAGATATTTCCATGTTTATACAGATAGCGGTGTAGATATTTCCACGTTTATACAGATGGCGGTGTAGATATTTCCATCTTTCTACAAATGGCAGTGTAGATATTTCCATGTTCAAAGAGATGGCGGTGTAGATATTTCCATGTTTATATAGATGGCAGTGTAGATATTTTCTTGTTTATGTAGATTGCGTTGTAGATACCTCCATGTTTAAAGAGATGGCGGTGTGTATATTTCCATGTTGATGGAGATAGCAGTGTAGATATTTCCATGTTTATAGAGATAGCGGTGTAGTTATTTCCATGTTTATAGAGATAGCAGTGTAGATATTTCCATGTCTCTACAGATGAGTGTGTAGATATTTCCATGTTTGTACAGATGGCAGTGTAGATATTTCCATGTTTATAGAGATAGCGGTGTAGATATTTCCATGTTTATACAGATGGCGGTGTAGATATTTCCATGTTTAGAGAGATAGTTGTGTAGATATTTCCATGTTTACACAGATACCGGTGTAGATATTTCCATGTTTATACAGATCGCGGTGTAGATATTTCCATGTTTATACAGATCGCGGTGTAGATATTTCCATGTTTATAGAGATAGCGGTGTAGATATTTCCATGTTTATACAGATGACGGTGTAGATATTTCCATGTTTATACTGATCGCGGTGTAGATATTTCCGTGTTTATAGAGATGACGGTGTAGATATTTCCATGTTCATCGAGATAGCGGTGATGATTTTTCCATATTTATAGAGATAGCGGTGTGGATATTTCCATGTTTATGCAGATGTCTGTGCAGATATTTCCATGTTTATTCAGATGACTGTATAGGTGTTTCCATGTTTTTACAGATGGCAGTGCAGATATTTCCATGTTTATAGTGTTTGCGGAGTAGATATTTCCATGTTTGTACAGATTGCGGTGTTGATATTTCCATCTATACACAGATGGCAGTGTAGATATTTCCATGTTTATACAGATGGCGGCGTAGATATTTCCATGGAGATGCAGATGGCGGTGTAGATATTTCCATGTTTATACAGATAGCGGTGTAGATATTTCCATGTTTACATAGATGGTGGTGTAGATATTTCCGTGTTTATATACATGGCGGTGTAGATACTTCCATCTTTATGGAGATGGCAGTGCAGATATTTCCATGTTTATACAGATAGCGGTGTAGATATTTCCACGTTTATACAGATGGCGGTGTAGATATTTCCATCTTTCTACAAATGGCAGTGTAGATATTTCCATGTTTATAGAGAAGGCGGTGTAGATATTTCCATGTTTATATAGATGGCAGTGTAGATATTTTCTTGTTTATGTAGATGGCGTTGTAGATACCTCCATGTTTAAAGAGATGGCGGTGTTTATATTTCCATGTTGATGAAGATAGCGGTGTAGATATTTCCATGTTTATAGAGATAGCGGTGTAGTTATTTCCATGTTTATAGAGATAGCGGTGTAGATATTTCCATGTTTCTACAGATGAGTGTGTAGATATTTCCATGTTTGTACAGATGGCAGTGTAGATATTTCCATGTTTATAGAGATAGAAGTGTAGATATTTTCATGTTTATACATATTGCGGTGGAGATTTGTCCATGTTTATACAGATAGCAATGGAGATATTTCCACGTTAATACACATAGCGGCGTAGATATTTCAATGTTTATACAGATGGCTGTGCCGATATTTCCAGGTTTATACAGAGTTCTCTGTAGATATTCCCATGTTTATATAGATGACAGTGCAGATATTTCCAGGTTTATACAGATGGCTGTGTAGATATTTCCATGTTTATACAGATGACTTTGTAGGTATTTCCATGTTTATACAGATGGCGGTGTAGATATTTCCATGTTTCTACAGATGACTGTGTAGATATTTCCATGTTTGTACAGATGGCAGTGTAGATATTTCCACGTTTATAGAGATAGAAGTGTAGATATTTTCATGTTTATACATATTGCGGTGGAGATTTGTGCATGTTTATACAGATACGAATAGAGATATTTCCACGTTAATACACATAGCGGTGTAGATATTTCCATGTTTATACAGATAGCGTTGTAGATATTTCCATGTTTATACAGATGGGTGTGCCGATATTTCCATGTTTATACAGAGTTCTCTGTAGATATTTCCATGTTTATATAGATGACAGTGCAGATATTTCCAGGTTTATACAGAAGGCTGTGTGGATATTTCCATGTTTATACAGATGGCTGTGTAGATATTTCCATATTTATACAGATGACTTTGTAGGAATTTCCATGTTTATACAGATGGCGGTGTAGATATTTCCATGTTTATAGAGATAGCTGTGTAGATATTTCCATGTTTACACAGATAGCGGTGTAGATATTTCCATGTTTATACAGATCGCGGTGTAGATATTTCCATGTTTATACAGATCGCAGTGTAGATATTTCCATGTTTATACAGATAGCGGTGTAGATATTTCCATGTTTATACAGATGACGGTGTAGATATTTCCATGTTTATAGAGATGGCGGTGTAGACAGTTCCATGTTTATAGAGATAGCGGTGTAGATATATCAATGTTCATAGAGATAGCAGTGAGGATATTTCCTTGTTTATACAGATAGCAGTGTAGATATTTCCACTTTTATAGAGATAGCGGTTTAGATATTTCATATTTATACAGGGAGCGGTGTATATATTTCCATGTTTATACAGATTGTGGTGTAGGTATTTCCATGTTTATACAGATAGCGGTGTAGATATTTCCACGTTTATACAGATGGCGGTGTAGATATTTCCATCTTTCTACAAATGGCAGTGTAGATATTTCCATGTTTATAGAGATGGCGGTGTAGATATTTCCATGTTTATATAGATGGCAGTGTAAATATTTTCTTGTTTATGTAGATGGCGTTGTAGATGCCTCCATGTTTAAAGAGATGGCGGTGTGTATATTTCCATGTTGTTGGAGATAGCGGTGTAGATATTTCCATGTTTATAGAGATAGCGGTGTAGTTATTTCCATGTTTATAGAGATAGCGGTGTAGATATTTCCATGTTTCTACAGATGACTGTGTAGATATTTCCATGTTTGTACAGATGGCAGTGTAGATATTTCCATGTTTATAGAGATAGAAGTGTAGATATTTTCATATTTATACATATTGCGGTGGAGATTTGTCCATGTTTATACAGATAGCAATGGAGATATTTCCACGTTAATACACATAGCGGCGTAGATATTTCCATGTTTATACAGATAGCGTTGTAGATATTTCCATGTTTATACAGATGGCTGTGCCGATATTTCCATGTTTATACAGAGTTCTCTGTAGATATTTCCATGTTTATATAGATGACAGTGCAGATATTTCCAGGTTTATACAGATGGCTGTGTAGATATTTCCATGTTTATACAGATGACTTTGTAGGTATTTCCATGTTTATACAGATGGCGGTGTAGATATTTCCATGTTTATAGAGATAGCTGTGTAGATATTTCCATGTTTACACAGATAGCGGTTTAGATATTTCCATGTTTATACAGATCGCGGTGTAGATATTTCCATGTTTATACCGACAGCGGTGTAGATATTTCCATGTTTATACAGATGACGGTGTAGCTATTTCCATGTTTATAGAGATGGCGGTGACGATATTTCCATGTTTTTAGAGATAGTGGTGTAGATATATCAATGTGCATAGGGATAGCAGTGAGGATATTTCCATGTTTATACAGATAGCAGTGTAGATATTTCCACATTTATAGAGATAGCGGTTTAGATATTTCATATTTATACAGAGAGCGGTGTAGATATTTCCATGTTTATACAGATTGCGGTGTAGATAATTCCATGTTTATACAGATAGCGGTGTAGATATTTCCACGTTTATACAGATGGCGGTGTAGATATTTCCATCTTTCTACAAATGGCAGTGTAGATATTTCCATGTTTATAGAGACGGCGGTGTAGATATTTCCATGTTTATGTAGATGGCAGTGTAGATATTTTCTTGTTTATGTAGATGGCGTTGTAGATACCTCCATGTTTAAAGAGATGGCGGTGTGTATATTTCCATGTTGATGGAGATAGCGGTGTAGATATTTCCATGTTTATAGAGATAGCGGTGTAGTTATTTCCATGTTTATAGAGATAGCGGTGTAGATATTTCCATGTTTCTACAGATGACTGTGTAGATATTTCCATGTTTGTACAGATGGCAGTGTAGATATTTCCACGTTTATAGAGATACAACTGAAGATATTTTCATGTTTATACATATTGCGGTGGAGATTTGTCCATGTTTATACAGATAGCAATGGAGATATTTCCACGTTAATACACATAGCGGTTTAGATATTTCCATGTTTATACAGATAGCGTTGTAGATATTTCCATGTTTATACAGATGGCTGTGCCGATATTTCCATGTTTATACAGAGTTCTCTGTAGATATTTCCATGTTTATATAGATGATAGTGCAGATATTTCCAGGTTTATACAGATGGCTGTGTAGATATTTCCATGTTTATACAGACGGCTGAGTAGATATTTCCATGTTTATACAGATGACTTTGTAGGTATTTCCATGTTTATACAGATGGCGGTGTAGATATTTCCATGTTTATAGAGATAGCTGTGTAGATATTTCCATGTTTACACAGATAGCGGTTTAGATATTTCCATGTTTATACAGATCGCGGTGTAGATATTTCCATGTTTATACAGATCGCGGTGTAGATATTTCCATGTTTATACCGATAGAGGTGTAGATATTTCCATGTTTATACAGATGACGGTGTAGATATTTCCATGTTTATAGAGATGGCGGTGAAGATATTTCCATGTTTATAGAGATAGCGGTGTAGATATATCAATGTTCATAGAGATAGCAGTGAGGATATTTCCATGTTTATACAGATAGCAGTGTAGATATTTTCATGTTTATACCGATAGCGGTGTAGATATTTCCATGTTTGTACAGATGACGGTGTAGAAATTTGCATGTTTATAGAGATGGCGGTGTAGATATTTCCATGTTTATAGAGATAGCGGTGTAGATATATCAATGTTCATTGAGATAGCAGTGAGGATATTTCCATGTTTATACAGATAGCGGTGTAGATATTTCCACGTTTATACAGATGGCGGTGTAGATATTTCCATCTTTCTACAAATGGCAGTGTAGATATTTCCATGTTTATAGAGATGGCGGTGTAGATATTTCATGTTTATATAGATGGCAGTGTAGATATTTTCTTGTTTATGTAGATGGCGTTGTAGATACCTCCATGTTTAAAGAGATGGCGGTGTGTATATTTCCATGTTGATGTAGATAGCGGTGTAGATATTTCCATGTTTATAGAGATAGCGGTGTAGTTATTTCCATGTTTATAGAGATAGCGGTGTAGATATTTCCATGTTTCTACAGATGACTGTGTAGATGTTTCCATGTTTGTACAGATGGCAGTGTAGATATTTCCATGTTTATAGAGATAGAAGTGTAGATATTTTCATGTTTATACATATTGCGGTGGAGATTTGTCCATGTTTATACAGATAGCAATGGAGATATTTCCACGTTAATACACATAGCGGTGTAGATATTTCCATGTTTATACAGATAGCGTTGTAGATATTTCCATGTTTATACAGATGGCTGTGCCGATATTTCCATGTTTATACAGAGTTCTCTGTAGATATTTCCATGTTTATACAGATGACAGTGCAGATATTTCCAGGTTTATACAGATGTGTGTGTAGATATTTCCATGTTTATACAGATGACTTTGTAGGTATTTCCATGTTTATACTGATGGCGGTTTAGATATTTCCATGTTTATAGAGATAGCTGTATAGATGTTTCCATGTTTACACAGATAGAGGTTTAGATGTTTCCATGTTTATACAGATCGCGGTGTAGATATTTCCATGTTTATACAGATCGCGGTGTAGATATTTCCATGTTTATACCGATAGCGGTGTAGATATTTCCATGTTTATACAGATGACGGTGTAGATATTTCCACGTTTATAGAGATGGCGGTGTAGATATTTCCATGTTTATAGAGATAGCGGTGTAGATATATCAATGAGCATAGGGATAGCAGTGAGGATATTTCCATGTTTATACAGATAGCAGTGTAGATATTTCCACTTTTATAGAGTTAGCGGTTTAGATATTTCATATTTATACAGAGAGCGGTGTAGATATTTCCATGTTTATACAGATAGCGGTGTAGATATTTCCACGTTTATACAGATGGCGGTGTAGATATTTCCATCTTTCTACAAATGGCAGTGTAGATATTTCCATGCTTATAGAGACTGCGGTGTAGATATTTCCATGTTTATGTAGATGGCAGTGTAGATATTTTCTTGTTTATGTAGATGGCGTTGTAGATACCTCCATGTTTAAAGAGATGGCGGTGTGTATATTTCCATGTTGATGGAGATAGCTGTGTAGATATTTCCATGTTTATGTAGATGGCAGTGTAGATATTTTCTTGTTTATGTAGATGGCGTTGTAGATACCTCCATGTTTAAAGAGATGGCGGTGTGTATATTTCCATGTTGATGGAGATAGCTGTGTAGATATTTCCATGTTTATAGAGATAGCGGTGTAGTTATTTCCATGTTTATAGAGATAGCGTTGTAGATATTTCCATGTTTCTACAGATGACTGTGTAGATATTTCCATGTTTGTACAGATGGCAGTGTAGATATTTCCATGTTTATAGAGATAGAAGTGTAGATATTTTCATGTTTATATATATTGCGGTGGAGATTTGTCCATGTTTATACGGATAGCAATGGAGATATTTCCACGTTAATACACATAGCGGTGTAGATATTTCCATGTTTATACAGATAGCGTTGTGGATATTTCCATGTTTATACAGATGGCTGTGCCGATATTTCCATGTTTATACAGAGTTCTCTGTAGATATTTCCATGTTTATAGAGATGACAGTGCAGATATTTCCAGGTTTATACAGATGGCTGTGTAGTTATTTCCATGTTTATACAGATGGCTGCGTAGATATTTCCATGTTTATACAGATGACTTTGTAGGTATTTCCATGTTTATAAAGATGGCGGTGTAGATATTTCCATGTTTATAGAGACAGCTGTGTAGATATTTCCATGTTTACACAGATAGCGGTTTAGATATTTCCACGTTTATACAGATCGCGGTGTAGATATTTCCATGTTTATACAGATCGCGGTGTAGATATTTCCATGTTTATACAGATCGCGCTGTAGATATTTCCATGTTTATACCGATAGCGGTGTAGATATTTCCATGTTTATAGAGATGGCGGTGTAGATATTTCCATGTTTATAGAGATAGCGGTGTAGATATATCAATGTTCATATAGTTAGCAGTGAGGATATTTCCATGATTATACAGATAGCAGTGTAGATATTTCCACTTTTATAGAGATAGCGGTTTAGATATTTCATATTTATACAGAGAGCGGTGTAGATATCTCCATGTTTATACAGATTGCGGTGTAGATATTTCCATGTTTATACAGATAGCGGTGTAGATATTTCCACGTTTATACAGATGGCGGTGTAGATATTTCCATCTTTCTACAAATGGCAGTGTAGATATTTCCATGTTTATAGAGATGGCGGTGTAGACATTTCCATGTTTATATAGATGGCAGTGTAGATATTTTCTTGTTTATGTAGATGGCGTTGTAGATACCTCCATGTTTAAAGAGATGGCGGTGTGTATATTTCCATGTTGATGGAGATGGCGGTGTAGATATTTCCATGTTTATAGAGATAGCGGTGTAGATATTTCCATGTTTATAGAGATAGCGGTGTAGATATTTCCATGTTTCTACAGATGACTGTGTAGATATTTCCATGTTTGTACAGATAGCAGTGTAGATATTTCCACTTTTATAGAGATAGCGGTTTAGATATTTCATATTTATACAGGGAGCGGTGTATATATTTCCATGTTTATACAGATTGCGGTGTAGGTATTTCCATGTTTATACAGATAGCGGTGTAGATATTTCCACGTTTATACAGATGGCGGTGTAGATATTTCCATCTTTCTACAAATGGCAGTGTAGATATTTCCATGTTTATAGAGATAGAAGTGTAGATATTTTCATGTTTATACATATTGCGGTGGAGATTTGTCCATGTTTATACAGATAGCAATGGAGATATTTCCACGTTAATACACATAGCGGTGTAGATATTTCCATGTTTATACAGATAGCGTTGTAGATATTTCCATGTTTATACAGATGGCTGTGCCGATATTTCCATGTTTATACAGAGTTCTCTGTAGATATTTCCATGTTTATACAGATGACAGTGCAGATATTTCCAGGTTTATACAGATGGGTGTGTAGATATTTCCATGTTTATACAGATGACTTTGTAGGTATTTCCATGTTTATACTGATGGCGGTTTAGATATTTCCATGTTTATAGAGATAGCTGTGTAGATGTTTCCATGTTTACACAGATAGAGGTTTAGATGTTTCCATGTTTATACAGATCGCGGTGTAGATATTTCCATGTTTATACAGATCGCGGTGTAGATATTTCCATGTTTATACCGATAGCGGTGTAGATATTTCCATGTTTATACAGATGACGGTGTAGATATTTCCACGTTTATAGAGATGGCGGTGTAGATATTTCCATGTTTATAGAGATAGCGGTGTAGATATATCAATGTGCATAGGGATAGCAGTGAGGATATTTCCATGTTTATACAGATAGCAGTGTAGATATTTCCACTTTTATAGAGTTAGCGGTTTAGATATTTCATATTTATACAGAGAGCGGTGTAGATATTTCCATGTTTATACAGATAGCGGTGTAGATATTTCCACGTTTATACAGATGGCGGTGTAGATATTTCCATCTTTCTACAAATGGCAGTGTAGATATTTCCATGCTTATAGAGACTGCGGTGTAGATATTTCCATGTTTATGTAGATGGCAGTGTAGATATTTTCTTGTTTATGTAGATGGCGTTGTAGATACCTCCATGTTTAAAGAGATGGCGGTGTGTATATTTCCATGTTGATGGAGATAGCTGTGTAGATATTTCCATGTTTATAGAGATAGCGGTGTAGTTATTTCCATGTTTATAGAGATAGCGTTGTAGATATTTCCATGTTTCTACAGATGACTGTGTAGATATTTCCATGTTTGTACAGATGGCAGTGTAGATATTTCCATGTTTATAGAGATAGAAGTGTAGATATTTTCATGTTTATATATATTGCGGTGGAGATTTGTCCATGTTTATACGGATAGCAATGGAGATATTTCCACGTTAATACACATAGCAGTGTAGATATTTCCATGTTTATACAGATAGCGTTGTGGATATTTCCATGTTTATACAGATGGCTGTGCCGATATTTCCATGTTTATACAGAGTTCTCTGTAGATATTTCCATGTTTATAGAGATGACAGTGCAGATATTTCCAGGTTTATACAGATGGCTGTGTAGTTATTTCCATGTTTATACAGATGGCTGCGTAGATATTTCCATGTTTATACAGATGACTTTGTAGGTATTTCCATGTTTATAAAGATGGCGGTGTAGATATTTCCATGTTTATAGAGACAGCTGTGTAGATATTTCCATGTTTACACAGATAGCGGTTTAGATATTTCCACGTTTATACAGATCGCGGTGTAGATATTTCCATGTTTATACAGATCGCGGTGTAGATATTTCCATGTTTATACAGATCGCGCTGTAGATATTTCCATGTTTATACCGATAGCGGTGTAGATATTTCCATGTTTATAGAGATGGCGGTGTAGATATTTCCATGTTTATAGAGATAGCGGTGTAGATATATCAATGTTCATATAGTTAGCAGTGAGGATATTTCCATGATTATACAGATAGCAGTGTAGATATTTCCACTTTTATAGAGATAGCGGTTTAGATATTTCATATTTATACAGAGAGCGGTGTAGATATCTCCATGTTTATACAGATTGCGGTGTAGATATTTCCATGTTTATACAGATAGCGGTGTAGATATTTCCACGTTTATACAGATGGCGGTGTAGATATTTCCATCTTTCTACAAATGGCAGTGTAGATATTTCCATGTTTATAGAGATGGCGTTGTAGACATTTCCATGTTTATATAGATGGCAGTGTAGATATTTTCTTGTTTATGTAGATGGCGTTGTAGATACCTCCATGTTTAAAGAGATGGCGGTGTGTATATTTCCATGTGGATGAAGATGGCGGTGTAGATATTTCCATGTTTATAGAGATAGCGGTGTAGATATTTCCATGTTTATAGAGATAGCGGTGTAGATATTTCCATGTTTCTACAGATGACTGTGTAGATATTTCCATGTTTGTACAGATAGCAGTGTAGATATTTCCACTTTTATAGAGATAGCGGTTTAGATATTTCATATTTATACAGGGAGCGGTGTATATATTTCCATGTTTATACAGATTGCGGTGTAGGTATTTCCATGTTTATACAGATAGCGGTGTAGATATTTCCACGTTTATACAGATGGCGGTGTAGATATTTCCATCTTTCTACAAATGGCAGTGTAGATATTTCCATGTTTATAGAGATAGAAGTGTAGATATTTTCATGTTTATACATATTGCGGTGGAGATTTGTCCATGTTTATACAGATAGCAATGGAGATATTTCCACGTTAATACACATAGCGGTGTAGATATTTCCATGTTTATACAGATAGCGTTGTAGATATTTCCATGTTTATACAGATGGCTGTGCCGATATTTCCATGTTTATACAGAGTTCTCTGTAGATATTTCCATGTTTATACAGATGACAGTGCAGATATTTCCAGGTTTATACAGATGGGTGTGTAGATATTTCCATGTTTATACAGATGACTTTGTAGGTATTTCCATGTTTATACTGATGGCGGTTTAGATATTTCCATGTTTATAGAGATAGCTGTGTAGATGTTTCCATGTTTACACAGATAGAGGTTTAGATGTTTCCATGTTTATACAGATCGCGGTGTAGATATTTCCATGTTTATACAGATCGCGGTGTAGATATTTCCATGTTTATACCGATAGCGGTGTAGATATTTCCATGTTTATACAGATGACGGTGTAGATATTTCCACGTTTATAGAGATGGCGGTGTAGATATTTCCATGTTTATAGAGATAGCGGTGTAGATATATCAATGTGCATAGGGATAGCAGTGAGGATATTTCCATGTTTATACAGATAGCAGTGTAGATATTTCCACTTTTATAGAGTTAGCGGTTTAGATATTTCATATTTATACAGAGAGCGGTGTAGATATTTCCATGTTTATACAGATAGCGGTGTAGATATTTCCACGTTTATACAGATGGCGGTGTAGATATTTCCATCTTTCTACAAATGGCAGTGTAGATATTTCCATGCTTATAGAGACTGCGGTGTAGATATTTCCATGTTTATGTAGATGGCAGTGTAGATATTTTCTTGTTTATGTAGATGGCGTTGTAGATACCTCCATGTTTAAAGAGATGGCGGTGTGTATATTTCCATGTTGATGGAGATAGCTGTGTAGATATTTCCATGTTTATAGAGATAGCGGTGTAGTTATTTCCATGTTTATAGAGATAGCGTTGTAGATATTTCCATGTTTCTACAGATGACTGTGTAGATATTTCCATGTTTGTACAGATGGCAGTGTAGATATTTCCATGTTTATAGAGATAGAAGTGTAGATATTTTCATGTTTATATATATTGCGGTGGAGATTTGTCCATGTTTATACGGATAGCAATGGAGATATTTCCACGTTAATACACATAGCGGTGTAGATATTTCCATGTTTATACAGATAGCGTTTTGGATATTTCCATGTTTATACAGATGGCTGTGCCGATATTTCCATGTTTATACAGAGTTCTCTGTAGATATTTCCATGTTTATAGAGATGACAGTGCAGATATTTCCAGGTTTATACAGATGGCTGTGTAGTTATTTCCATGTTTATACAGATGGCTGCGTAGATATTTCCATGTTTATACAGATGACTTTGTAGGTATTTCCATGTTTATAAAGATGGCGGTGTAGATATTTCCATGTTTATAGAGACAGCTGTGTAGATATTTCCATGTTTACACAGATAGCGGTTTAGATATTTCCACGTTTATACAGATCGCGGTGTAGATATTTCCATGTTTATACAGATCGCGGTGTAGATATTTCCATGTTTATACAGATCGCGCTGTAGATATTTCCATGTTTATACCGATAGCGGTGTAGATATTTCCATGTTTATAGAGATGGCGGTGTAGATATTTCCATGTTTATAGAGATAGCGGTGTAGATATATCAATGTTCATATAGTTAGCAGTGAGGATATTTCCATGATTATACAGATAGCAGTGTAGATATTTCCACTTTTATAGAGATAGCGGTTTAGATATTTCATATTTATACAGAGAGCGGTGTAGATATCTCCATGTTTATACAGATTGCGGTGTAGATATTTCCATGTTTATACAGATAGCGGTGTAGATATTTCCACGTTTATACAGATGGCGGTGTAGATATTTCCATCTTTCTACAAATGGCAGTGTAGATATTTCCATGTTTATAGAGATGGCGGTGTAGACATTTCCATGTTTATATAGATGGCAGTGTAGATATTTTCTTGTTTATGTAGATGGCGTTGTAGATACCTCCATGTTTAAAGAGATGGCGGTGTGTATATTTCCATGTGGATGAAGATGGCGGTGTAGATATTTCCATGTTTATAGAGATAGCGGTGTAGATATTTCCATGTTTATAGAGATAGCGGTGTAGATATTTCCATGTTTCTACAGATGACTGTGTAGATATTTCCATGTTTGTACAGATAGCAGTGTAGATATTTCCACTTTTATAGAGATAGCGGTTTAGATATTTCATATTTATACAGGGAGCGGTGTATATATTTCCATGTTTATACAGATTGCGGTGTAGGTATTTCCATGTTTATACAGATAGCGGTGTAGATATTTCCACGTTTATACAGATGGCGGTGTAGATATTTCCATCTTTCTACAAATGGCAGTGTAGATATTTCCATGTTTATAGAGATGGCGGTGTAGATATTTCCATGTTTATATAGATGGCAGTGTAAATATTTTCTTGTTTATGTAGATGGCGTTGTAGATACCTCCATGATTAAAGAGATGGCGGTGTGTATATTTCCATGTTGTTGGAGATAGCGGTGTAGATATTTCCATGTTTATAGAGATAGCGGTGTAGTTATTTCCATGTTTATAGAGATAGCCGTGTAGATATTTCCATGTTTCTACAGATGACTGTGTAGATATTTCCATGTTTGTACAGATGGCAGTGTAGTTATTTCCATGTTTATAGAGATAGAAGTGTAGATATTTTCATGTTTATACATATTGCGGTGGAGATTTGTCCATGTTTATACAGATAGCAATGGAGATATTTCCACGTTAATACACATAGCGGCGTAGATATTTCCATGTTTATACAGATAGCGTTGTAGATATTTCCATGTTTATACAGATGGCTGTGCCGATATTTCCATGTTTATACAGAGTTCTCTGTAGATATTTCCATGTTTATATAGATGACAGTGCAGATATTTCCAGGTTTATACAGATGGCTGTGTAGATATTTCCATGTTTATACAGATGACTTTGTAGGTATTTCCATGTTTATACAGATGACTTTGTAGGTATTTCCAAGTTTATACAGATGGCGGTGTAGATATTTCCATGTTTATAGAGATAGCTGTGTAGATATTTCCATGTTTACACAGATAGCGGTTTAGATATTTCCATGTTTATACAGATCGCGGTGTAGATATTTCCATGTTTATACAGATCACGGTGTAGATATTTTCATGTTTATACCGATAGCGGTGTAGATATTTCCATGTTTGCACAGATGACGGTGTAGAAATTTGCATGTTTATAGAGATGGCCGTGTAGATATTTCCATGTTTATAGAGATAGCGGTGTAGATATATCAATGTTCATTGAGATAGCAGTGAGGATATTTCCATGTTTATACAGATAGCAGTGTAGATATTTCCACTTTTATAGAGATAGCGGTTTAGATATTTCATATTTATACAGAGAGCGGTGTAGATATTTCCATGTTTATACAGATTGCGGTGTAGATATTTCCATGTTTATACAGATAGCGGTGTAGATATTTCCACGTTTATACAGATGGCGGTGTAGATATTTCCATCTTTCTAAAAATGGCAGTGTAGATATTTCCATGTTTATAGAGATGGCGGTGTAGATATTTCCATGTTTATATAGATGGCAGTGTAGATATTTTCTTGTTTATGTAGATGGCGTTGTAGATACCTCCATGTTTAAAGAGATGGCGGTGTGTATATTTCCATGTTGATGGAGATAGCGGTGTAGATATTTCCATGTTTATAGAGATAGCGGTGTAGTTATTTCCATGTTTATAGAGATAGCGGTGTAGATATTTCCATGTTTCTACAGATGACTGTGTAGATATTTCCATGTTTGTACAGATGGCTGTGTAGGTATTTCCATGTTTATACAGATGACTTTGTAGGTATTTCCATGTTTATACAGATGGCGGTGTAGATATTTCCATGTTTATAGAGATAGCTGTGTAGATATTTCCATGTTTACACAGATAGCGGTTTAGATATTTCCATGTTTATACAGATCGCGGTGTAGATATTTCCATGTTTATAGAGATAGCGGTGTAGATATGTCAATGTTCATAGAGTTAGCAGTGAGGATATTTCCATGTTTATACAGATAGCAGTGTAGATATTTCCACTTTTATAGAGATAGCGGTTTAGATATTTCATATTTATACAGAGAGCGGTGTATATATTTCCATGTTTATACAGATTGCGGTGTAGATATTTCCATGTTTATACAGATAGCGGTGTAGATATTTCCACGTTTATACAGATGGCTGTGTAGATATTTCCATCTTTCTACAAATGGCAGTGTAGATATTTCCATGTTTATAGAGATGGCGGTGTAGATATTTCCATGTTTATATAGATGGCAGTGTAGATATTTTCTTGTTTATGTAGATGGCGTTATAGATACCTCCATGTTTCAAGAGATGGCGGTGTGTATATTTCCATGTTGATGGAGATAGCGGTGTAGATATTTCCATGTTTATAGAGATAGCGGTGTAGTTATTTCCATGTTTATAGAGATAGCGGTGTAGATATTTCCATGTTTCTACAGATGTCTGTGTAGATATTTCATGTTTGTACAGATGGCAGTGTAGATATTTCCATGTTCATAGAGATAGAAGTGTAGATATTTTCATGTTTATACATATTGCGGTGGAGATTTGTCCATGTTTATACAGATAGCAATGGAGATATTTCCACGTTAATACACATAGCGGTGTAGGTATTTCCATGTTTATACAGATAGCGTTGTAGATATTTCCATGTTTATACAGATGGCTGTGCCGATATTTCCATGTTTATACAGAGTTCTGTGTAGATATTTCCATGTTTATATAGATGACAGTGCAGATATTTCCAGGTTTATACAGATGGCTGTGTAGATATTTCCATGTTTATACAGATGACTTTGTAGGTATTTTCATGTTTATACAGATGGCGGTTTAGATATTTCCATGTTTATAGAGATAGCTGTGTAGATAGTTCCATGTTTACACAGATAGCGGTTTAGATATTTCCATGTTTATACAGATCGCGGTGTAGATATTTCCATGTTTATACAGATAGTGGTGTAGATATTTCCATGTTTATACAGATAGCGGTGTAGATATTTCCATGTTCATACAGATGACGGTGTAGATATTTCCATGTTTATAGAGATGGCGGTGTAGATATTTCCATGTTTATAGAGATAGCGGTGTAGATATATCAATGTTCATAGAGATAGCAGTGAGGATATTTCCATGTTTATACAGATAGCAGTGTAGATATTTCCACTTTTATAGAGATAGCGGTTTAGATATTTCATATTTATACAGACAGCGGTGTAGATATTTCCATGTTTATACAGATTGCGGTGTAGATATTTCCATGTTTATACAGATAGCGGTGTAGATATTTCCACGTTTATACAGATGGCGGTGTAGATATTTCTATCTTTCTACAAATGGCAGTGTAGTTATTTCCATGTTAATAGAGATGGCGGTGTAGATATTTCCATGTTTATATAGATGGCAGTGTAGATATTTTCTTGTTTATGTAGATGACGTTGTAGATACCTCCATGTTTAAAGAGATGGCGGTGTGTATATTTCCATGTTGATGGGGATAGCGGTGTAGATATTTCCATGTTTATAGAGATAGCGGTGTAGTTATTTCCATGTTTATAGAGATAGCGGTGTAGATATTTCCATGTTTCTACAGATGACTGTGTAGATATTTCCATGTTTGTACAGATGGCTGTGTAGGTATTTCCATGTTTATACAGATGACTTTGTAGGTATTTCCATGTTTATACAGATGGCGGTGTAGATATTTCCATGTTTATAGAGATAGCTGTGTAGATATTTCCATGTTTACACAGATAGCGGTTTAGATATTTCCATGTTTATACAGATCGCGGTGTAGATATTTCCATGTTTATAGAGCTAGCGGTGTAGATATGTCAATGTTCATAGAGTTAGCAGTGAGGATATTTCCATGTTTATACAGATAGCAGTGTAGATATTTCCACTTTTATAGAGATAGCGGTTTAGATATTTCATATTTATACAGATCGCGGTGTAGATATTTCCATGTTTATAGAGATGGCGGTGTAGATATTTCCATGTTTATACAGATGACGGTGTAGATATTTCCATGTTTATAGAGATGGCGGTGTAGATATTTCCATGTTTATAGAGATAGCGGTGTAGATATATTAATGTTCATAGATTTAGCAGTGAGGATATTTCCATGTTTATACAGATAGCAGTGTAGATATTTCCACTTTTATAGAGATAGCGGTTTAGATATTTCACATTTATACAGAGAGCGGTGTAGATATTTCCATGTTTATACAGATTGCGGTGTAGATATTTCCATGTTTATACAGATAGCGGTGTAGATATTTCCACGTTTATACAGATGGCGGTGTAGATATTTCCATCTTTCTACAAATGGCAGTGTAGATATTTCCATGTTTATAGAGATGGCGGTGTAGATATTTCCATGTTTATATAGATGGCAGTGTAGATATTTTCTTGTTTATGTAGATGGCGTTGTAGATACCTCCATGTTTAAAGAATTGGCGGTGTGTATATTTCCATGTTGATGGAGATAGCGGTGTAGATATTTCCATGTTTATAGAGATAGCGGTGTAGTTATTTCCATGTTTATAGAGATAGAGCTGTAGATATTTCCATGTTTCTACAGATGACTGTGTAGATATTTCCATGTTTGTACAGATGGCAGTGTAGATATTTCCATGTTTATAGAGATAGAAGTGTAGATATTTTCATGTTTATACATATTGCGGTGGAGATTTGTCCATGTTTATACAGATAGCAATGGAGATATTTCCACGTTAATACACATAGCGGTGTAGATATTTCCATGTTTATACAGATAGCGTTGTAGATATTTCCATGTTTATACAGATGGCTGTGCCGATATTTCCATGTTTATACAGAGTTCTCTGTAGATATTTCGATGTTTATATAGATGACAGTGCAGATATTTCCAGGTTTATACAGATGGCTGTGTAGATATTTCCATGTTTATACAGATGATTTTGTAGGTATTTTCACGTTTATACAGATGACGGTTTAGATATTTCCATGTTTATAGAGATAGCTGTGTAGATATTTCCATGTTTACACAGATAGCGGTTTAGATATTTCCATGTTTATACAGATCGCGGTGTAGATATTTCCATGTTTGCACAGATCGTGGTGTAGATATTTCCATGTTTATACTGATAGCGGTGTAGATATTTCCATGTTTATACAGATGACGGTGTAGATATTTCCATGTTTATAGAGATGGCGGTGTAGATATTTCCATGTTTATAGAGATAGCGGTGTAGATATATCAATGTTCATAGAGATAGCAGTGAGGATATTTCCATGTTTATACAGATAGCAGTGTAGATATTTCCACTTTTATAGAGATAGCGGTTTAGATATTTCATATTTATACAGAGAGCGGTGTAGATATTTCCATGTTTATACAGATTGCGGTGTAGATATTTCCATGTTTATACAGATAGCGGTGTAGTTATTTCCACGTTTATACAGATGGCGGTGTAGATATTTCCATCTTTCTACAAATGGCAGTGTAGATATTTCCATGTTTATAGAGATGGCGGTGTAGATATTTCCATGTTTATATAGATGGCAGTGTAGATATTTTCTTGTTTATGTAGATGGCGTTGTAGATACCTCCATGTTTAAAGTGATGGCGGTGTATATATTTCCATGTTGATGGAGATAGCGGTGTAGATATTTCCATGTTTACATAGATGGCAGTGTAGCTATTTTCTTGTTTATGTAGATGGTGTTGTAGATACCTCCATGTTTAAAGAGATGGCGGTGTGTATATTTCCATGTTGATGGAGATAGCGGTGTAGATATTTCCATGTTTATAGAGATAGCGGTGTAGTTATTTCCATGTTTATAGAGATAGCGGTGTAGATATTTCCATGTTTCTACAGATGACTGTGTAGATATTTCCATGTTTGTACA
This sequence comes from Pan troglodytes, assembly GCF_028858775.2. Classification (NCBI taxonomy): domain Eukaryota; kingdom Metazoa; phylum Chordata; class Mammalia; order Primates; family Hominidae; genus Pan; species Pan troglodytes. The sequence goes on along the minus strand of NC_072405.2, from coordinate 1,017,424 downwards.
GATGGCAGTGTAGATATTTCCATGTTTATAGAGATAGAAGTGTAGATATTTTCATGTTTATACATATTGCGGTGGAGATTTGTCCATGTTTATACAGATAGCAATGGAGATATTTCCACGTTAATACACATAGCGGTGTAGATATTTCCATGTTTATACAGATAGCGTTGTAGATATTTCCATGTTTATACAGATGGCTGTGCCGATAATTCCATGTTTATACAGAGTTCTCTGTAGATATTTCCATGTTTATATAGATGACAGTGCAGATATTTCCAGGTTTATACAGATGGCTGTGTAGATATTTCCATGTTTATACAGATGGCTGTGTAGATATTTCCATGTTTATACAGAAGACTTTGTAGGTATTTCCATGTTTATACAGATGGCGGTTTAGATATTTCCATGTTTGTACAGATCGCGGTGTAGATACTTCCATGTTTATACAGATAGCGGTGTAGATATTTCCATGTTTATACAGATCGCGGTGTAGATATTTCCATGTTTATAGAGATAGCGGTGTAGATATATTAATGTTCATAGAGTTAGCAGTGAGGATATTTCCATGTTTATACAGATAGCAGTGTAGATATTTCCACTTTTATAGAGATAGCGGTTTAGATATTTCATATTTATACAGAGAGCGGTGTAGATATTTCCATGTTTATACAGATTGCGGTGTAGATATTTCCATGTTTATACAGATAGCGGAGTAGATATTTCCACGTTTATACAGATGGCGGTGTAGATATTTCCATCTTTCTACAAGTGGCAGTGTGGATATTTCCATGTTTATAGAGATGGCGTTGTAGATATTTCCATGTTTATATAGATGGCAGTGTAGATAATTTCTTGTTTATGTAGATGGCGTTGTAGATACCTCCATGTTTAAAGAGATGGCGGTGTGTATATTTCCATGTTGATGGAGATAGCGGTGTAGATATTTCCATGTTTATAGAGATAGCGGTGTAGTTATTTCCATGTTTATAGAGATAGCGGTGTAGATATTTCCATGTTTCTACAGATGACTGTGTAGATATTTCCATGTTTGCACAGATGGCAGTGTAGATATTTCCATGTTTATAGAGATAGAAGTGTAGATATTTTCATGTTTATACATATTGCGGTGGAGATTTGTCCATGTTTATACAGATAGCAATGGAGATATTTCCACGTTAATACACATAGCGTTGTAGATATTTCCATGTTTATACAGATAGCGTTGTAGATATTTCCTTGTTTATACAGATGGCTGTGCCGATATTTCCATGTTTATACAGAGTTCTCTGTAGATATTTCCATGTTTATATAGATGACAGTGCAGATATTTCCAGGTTTATACAGATGGCTGTGTAGATATTTCCATGTTTATACAGATGACTTTGTAGGTATTTTCATGTTTATACAGATGGCGGTGTAGATATTTCCATGTTTATAGAGATAGCTGTGTAGATGTTTCCATGTTTACACAGATAGCGGTTTAGGTATTTCCATGTTTATACACATCACGGTGTAGATATTTCCATGTTTATACAGATCGTGGTGTAGATATTTCCATGTTTATACTGATAGCGGTGTAGATATTTCCATGTTTATACAGATGACGGTGTAGATATTTCCATGTTTATAGAGATGGCGGTGTAGATATTTCCATGTTTATAGAGATAGCAGTGTAGATATATCAATGTTCATAGAGATAGCAGTGAGGATATTTCCATGTTTATACAGATAGCAGTGTAGATATTTCCACTTTTATAGAGATAGCGGTTTAGATATTTCATATTTATACAGAGAGCGGTGTAGATATTTCCATGTTTATACAGATTGCGGTGTAGATATTTCCATGTTTATACAGATAGCGGTGTAGATATTTCCACGTTTATACAGATGGCGGTGTAGCTATTTCCATCTTTCTACAAATGGCAGTGTAGATATTTCCATGTTTATAGAGATGGCGGTGTAGATATTTCCATGTTTATATAGATGGCAGTGTAGATATTTTCTTGTTTATGTAGATGGCGTTGTAGATACCTCCATGTTTAAAGTGTTGGCGGTGTGTATATTTCCATGTTGTTGGAGATAGCGGTGTAGATATTTCCATGTTTATAGAGATAGCGGTGTAGTTATTTCCATGTTTATAGAGATAGCGGTGTAGATATTTCCATGTTTCTACAGATGACTGTGTAGATATTTCCATGTTTGTACAGATGGCAGTGTAGATATTTCCATGTTTATAGAGATAGAAGTGTAAATATTTTCATGTTTATACATATTGCGGTGGAGATTTGTCCATGTTTATACAGATAGAAATGGAGATATTTCCACGTTAATACACATAGCGGTGTAGATATTTCCATGTATATACAGATAGCGTTGTAGATATTTCCATGTTTATACAGATGGCTGTGCCGATATTTCCATGTTTATACAGAGTTCTCTGTAGATATTTCCATGTTTATATAGATGACAGTGCAGATATTTCCAGGTTTATACAGATGGCTGTGTAGATATTTCCATGTTTATACAGATGGCTGTGTAGATATTTCCATGTTTATACAGAAGACTTTGTAGGTATTTCCATGTTTATAAAGATGGCGGTTTAGATATTTCCATGTTTGTACAGATCGCGGTGTAGATATTTCCATGTTTATACAGATAGCGGTGTAGATATTTCCATGTTTAAACAGATCGCGGTGTAGATATTTCCATGTTTATAGAGATGGCGGTGCAGATATTTCCTTGTTTATACAGATGGCTGTGCCGATATTTCCATGTTTATACAGAGTTCTATGTAGATATTTCCATGTTTATATAGATGACAGTGCAGATATTTCCAGGTTTATACAGATGGCTGTGTAGATATTTCCATGTTTATACAGATGACTTTGTAGGTATTTTCATGTTTATACAGATGGCGGTGTAGATATTTCCATGTTTATAGAGATAGCTGTGTAGATATTTCCATGTTTACACAGATAGCGGTTTAGATATTTCCATGTTTATACAGATCGCGGTGTAGATATTTCCATGTTTATACAGATCGTGGTGTAGATATTTCCATGTTTATACTGATAGCGGTGTAGATATTTCCATGTTTATACAGATGACGGTGTAGATATTTCCATGTTTATAGAGATGGCGGTGTAGATATTTCCATGTTTATAGAGATAGCAGTGTAGATATATCAATGTTCATAGAGATAGCAGTGAGGATATTTCCATGTTTATACAGATAGCAGTGTAGATATTTCCACTTTTATAGAGATAGCGGTTTAGATATTTCATATTTATACAGAGAGCGGTGTAGACATTTCCATGTTTATACAGATTGCGGTGTAGATATTTCCATGTTTATACAGATAACGGTGTAGATATTTCCACGTTTATACAGATGGCGGTGTAGCTATTTCCATCTTTCTACAAATGGCATTGTAGATATTTCCATGTTTATAGAGATGGCGGTGTAGATATTTCCATGTTTATATAGATGGCAGTGTAGATATTTTCTTGTTTATGTAGATGGCGTTGTAGATACCTCCATGTTTAAAGTGATGGCGGTGTGTATATTTCCATGTTGATGGAGATAGCGGTGTAGATATTTCCATGTTTATAGAGATAGCGGTGTAGTTATTTCCATGTTTATAGAGATAGCGGTGTAGATATTTCCATGTTTCTACAGATGACTGTGTAGATATTTCCATGTTTGTACAGATGGCAGTGTAGATATTTCCATGTTTATAGAGATAGAAGTGTAAATATTTTCATGTTTATACATATTGCGGTGGAGATTTGTCCATGTTTATACAGATAGAAATGGAGATATTTCCACGTTAATACACATAGCGGTGTAGATATTTCCATGTTTATACAGATAGCGTTGTAGATATTTCCATGTTTATACAGATGGCTGTGCCGATATTTCCATGTTTATACAGAGTTCTCTGTAGATATTTCCATGTTTATATAGATGACAGTGCAGATGTTTCCAGGTTTATACAGATGGCTGTGTAGATATTTCCATGTTTATACAGATGGCTGTGTAGATATTTCCATGTTTATACAGAAGACTTTGTAGGTATTTCCATGTTTATACAGATGGCGGTTTAGATATTTCCATGTTTGTACATATCGCGGTGTAGATACTTCCATGTTTACACAGATAGCGGTGTAGATATTTCCATGTTTAAACAGATCGCGGTGTAGATATTTCCATGTTTATAGAGATGGCGGTGTAAATATTTCCATGTTTATACAGATGACGGTGTAGATATTTCCATGTTTATAGAGATGGCGGTGTAGATATTTCCATGTTTATAAAGATAGCGGTGTAGATATATCAATGTTCATAGAGTTAGCAGTGAGGATATTTCCATGTTTATACAGATAGCATTGTAGGTATTTCCACTTTTATAGAGATAGCGGTTTAGATATTTCATATTTATACAGAGAGCGGTGTAGATATTTCCATGTTTATACAGATTGCGGTGTAGATATTTCCATGTTTATACAGATAGCGGTGTAGATATTTCCACGTTTATACAGATGGCGGTGTAGATATTTCCATCTTTCTACAAATGGCAGTGTAGATATTTCCATGTTTATAGAGATGGCGGTGTAGATATTTCCATGTTTACATAGATGGCAGTGTAGATATTTTCTTGTTTATGTAGATGGCGTTGTAGATACCTCCATGTTTAAAGAGATGGCGGTGTGTATATTTCCATGTTGATGGAGATAGCGGTGTAGATATTTCCATGTTTATAGAGATAGCGGTGTAGTTATTTCCATGTTTATAGAGATAGCGGTGTAGATATTTCCATGTTTCTACAGATGACTGTGTAGATATTTCCATGTTTGTACAGATGGCAGTGTAGATATTTCCATGTTTATAGAGATAGAAGTGTAGATATTTTCATGTTTATACATATTGCGGTGGAGATTTGTCCATGTTTATAGAGATAGCAATGGAGATATTTCCACGTTAATACACATAGCGGTGTAGATATTTCCATGTTTATACAGATAGCGTTGTAGATATTTCCTTGTTTATACAGATGGCTGTGCCGATATTTCCATGTTTATACAGAGTTCTCTGTAGATATTTCCATGTTTATATAGATGACAGTGCAGATATTTCCAGGTTTATACAGATGGCTGTGTAGATATTTCCATGTTTATACAGATGACTTTGTAGGTATTTTCATGTTTATACAGATAGCGGTGTAGATATTTCCATGTTTATAGAGATAGCTGTGTAGATGTTTCCATGTTTACACAGATAGCGGTTTAGATATTTCCATGTTTATACAGATCGCGGTGTAGATATTTCCATGTTTATACAGATCGTGGTGTAGATATTTCCATGTTTATACTGATAGCGGTGTAGATATTTCCATGTTTATACAGATGACGGTGTAGATATTTCCATGTTTATAGAGATGGCGGTGTAGATATTTCCATGTTTATAGAGATAGCAGTGTAGATATATCAATGTTCATAGAGATAGCAGTGAGGATATTTCCATGTTTATACAGATAGCAGTGTAGATATTTCCACTTTTATAGAGATAGCGGTTTAGATATTTCATATTTATACAGAGAGCGGTGTAGATATTTCCATGTTTATACAGATTGCGGTGTAGATATTTCCATGTTTATACAGATAACGGTGTAGATATTTCCACGTTTATACAGATGGCGGTGTAGCTATTTCCATCTTTCTACAAATGGCATTGTAGATATTTCCATGTTTATAGAGATGGCGGTGTAGATATTTCCATGTTTATATAGATGGCAGTGTAGATATTTTCTTGTTTATGTAGATGGCGTTGTAGATACCTCCATGTTTAAAGTGATGGCGGTGTGTATATTTCCATGTTGATGGAGATAGCGGTGTAGATATTTCCATGTTTATAGAGATAGCGGTGTAGTTATTTCCATGTTTATAGAGATAGCGGTGTAGATATTTCCATGTTTCTACAGATGACTGTGTAGATATTTCCATGTTTGTACAGATGGCAGTGTAGATATTTCCATGTTTATAGAGATAGAAGTGTAAATATTTTCATGTTTATACATATTGCGGTGGAGATTTGTTCATGTTTATACAGATAGAAATGGAGATATTCCCACGTTAATACACATAGCGGTGTAGATATTTCCATGTTTATACAGATAGCGTTGTAGATATTTCCATGTTTATACAGATGGCTGTGCCGATATTTCCATGTTTATACAGAGTTCTCTGTAGATATTTCCATGTTTATATAGATGACAGTGCAGATGTTTCCAGGTTTATACAGATGGCTGTGTAGATATTTCCATGTTTATACAGATGGCTGTGTAGATATTTCCATGTTTATACAGAAGACTTTGTAGGTATTTCCATGTTTATACAGATGGCGGTTTAGATATTTCCATGTTTGTACAGATCGCGGTGTAGATACTTCCATGTTTACACAGATAGCGGTGTAGATATTTCCATGTTTAAACAGATCGCGGTGTAGATATTTCCATGTTTATAGAGATGGCGGTGTAGATATTTCCATGTTTATACAGATGACGGTGTAGATATTTCCATGTTTATAGAGATGGCGGTGTAGATATTTCCATGTTTATAAAGATAGCGGTGTAGATATATCAATGTTCATAGAGTTAGCAGTGAGGATATTTCCATGTTTATACAGATAGCAGTGTAGGTATTTCCACTTTTATAGAGATAGCGGTTTAGATATTTCATATTTATACAGAGAGCGGTGTAGATATTTCCATGTTTATACAGATTGCGGTGTAGATATTTCCATGTTTATACAGATAGCGGTGTAGATATTTCCACGTTTATACAGATGGCGGTGTAGATATTTCCATCTTTCTACAAATGGCAGTGTAGATATTTCCATGTTTATAGAGATGGCGGTGTAGATATTTCCATGTTTACATAGATGGCAGTGTAGATATTTTCTTGTTTATGTAGATGGCGTTGTAGATACCTCCATGTTTAAAGAGATGGCGGTGTGTATATTTCCATGTTGATGGAGATAGCGGTGTAGATATTTCCATGTTTATAGAGATAGCGGTGTAGTTATTTCCATGTTTATAGAGATAGCGGTGTAGATATTTCCATGTTTCTACAGATGACTGTGTAGATATTTCCATGTTTGTACAGATGGCAGTGTAGATATTTCCATGTTTATAGAGATAGAAGTGTAGATATTTTCATGTTTATACATATTGCGGTGGAGATTTCTAAATGTTTATACAGAAAGCAATGGAGATATTTCCACGTTAATACACATAGCGGTGTAGATATTTCCATGTTTATACAGATAGCGTTGTAGATATTTCCATGTTTATACAGATGGCTGTGCCGATATTTCCATGTTTATACAGAGTTCTCTGTAGATATTTCCATGTTTATATAGATGACAGTGCAGATATTTCCAGGTTTATACAGATGGCTGTGTAGATATTTCCATGTTTATACAGATGACTTTGTAGGTATTTTCATGTTTATACAGATGGCGGTTTAGATATTTCCATGTTTATAGAGATAGCTGTGTAGATATTTCCATGTTTACACACATAGCGGTTTAGATATTTCCATGTTTATACAGATAGCGGTGTAGATATTTCCATGTTTATACAGATCGTGGTGTAGATATTTCCATGTTTATACTGATAGCGGTGTAGATATTTCCATGTTTATACAGATGACGGTGTAGATATTTCCATGTTTATAGAGATAGCGGTGTAGTTATTTCCATGTTTATAGAGATAGCGGTGTAGATATTTCCATGTTTCTACAGATGACTGTGTAGATATTTCCATGTTTGTACAGATGGCAGTGTAGATATTTCCATGTTTATAGAGATAGAAGTGTAGATATTTTCATGTTTATACATATTGCGGTGGAGATTTGTCCATGTTTATAGAGATAGCAATGGAGATATTTCCACGTTAATACACATAGCGGTGTAGATATTTCCATGTTTATACAGATAGCGTTGTAGATATTTCCTTGTTTATACAGATGGCTGTGCCGATATTTCCATGTTTATACAGAGTTCTCTGTAGATATTTCCATGTTTATATAGATGACAGTGCAGATATTTCCAGGTTTATACAGATGGCTGTGTAGATATTTCCATGTTTATACAGATGACTTTGTAGGTATTTTCATGTTTATACAGATGGCGGTGTAGATATTTCCATGTTTATAGAGATAGCTGTGTAGATGTTTCCATGTTTACACAGATAGCGGTTTAGATATTTCCATGTTTATACAGATCGCGGTGTAGATATTTCCATGTTTATACAGATCGTGGTGTAGATATTTCCATGTTTATACTGATAGCGGTGTAGATATTTCCATGTTTATACAGATGACGGTGTAGATATTTCCATGTTTATAGAGATGGCGGTGTAGATATTTCCATGTTTATAGAGATAGCAGTGTAGATATATCAATGTTCATAGAGATAGCAGTGAGGATATTTCCATGTTTATACAGATAGCAGTGTAGATATTTCCACTTTTATAGAGATAGCGGTTTAGATATTTCATATTTATACAGAGAGCGGTGTAGATATTTCCATGTTTATACAGATTGCGGTGTAGATATTTCCATGTTTATACAGATAACGGTGTAGATATTTCCACGTTTATACAGATGGCGGTGTAGCTATTTCCATCTTTCTACAAATGGCATTGTAGATATTTCCATGTTTATAGAGATGGCGGTGTAGATATTTCCATGTTTATATAGATGGCAGTGTAGATATTTTCTTGTTTATGTAGATGGCGTTGTAGATACCTCCATGTTTAAAGTGATGGCGGTGTGTATATTTCCATGTTGATGGAGATAGCGGTGTAGATATTTCCATGTTTATAGAGATAGCGGTGTAGTTATTTCCATGTTTATAGAGATAGCGGTGTAGATATTTCCATGTTTCTACAGATGACTGTGTAGATATTTCCATGTTTGTACAGATGGCAGTGTAGATATTTCCATGTTTATAGAGATAGAAGTGTAAATATTTTCATGTTTATACATATTGCGGTGGAGATTTGTTCATGTTTATACAGATAGAAATGGAGATATTCCCACGTTAATACACATAGCGGTGTAGATATTTCCATGTTTATACAGATAGCGTTGTAGATATTTCCATGTTTATACAGATGGCTGTGCCGATATTTCCATGTTTATACAGAGTTCTCTGTAGATATTTCCATGTTTATATAGATGACAGTGCAGATGTTTCCAGGTTTATACAGATGGCTGTGTAGATATTTCCATGTTTATACAGATGGCTGTGTAGATATTTCCATGTTTATACAGAAGACTTTGTAGGTATTTCCATGTTTATACAGATGGCGGTTTAGATATTTCCATGTTTGTACAGATCGCGGTGTAGATACTTCCATGTTTACACAGATAGCGGTGTAGATATTTCCATGTTTAAACAGATCGCGGTGTAGATATTTCCATGTTTATAGAGATGGCGGTGTAGATATTTCCATGTTTATACAGATGACGGTGTAGATATTTCCATGTTTATAGAGATGGCGGTGTAGATATTTCCATGTTTATAAAGATAGCGGTGTAGATATATCAATGTTCATAGAGTTAGCAGTGAGGATATTTCCATGTTTATACAGATAGCAGTGTAGGTATTTCCACTTTTATAGAGATAGCGGTTTAGATATTTCATATTTATACAGAGAGCGGTGTAGATATTTCCATGTTTATACAGATTGCGGTGTAGATATTTCCATGTTTATACAGATAGCGGTGTAGATATTTCCACGTTTATACAGATGGCGGTGTAGATATTTCCATCTTTCTACAAATGGCAGTGTAGATATTTCCATGTTTATAGAGATGGCGGTGTAGATATTTCCATGTTTACATAGATGGCAGTGTAGATATTTTCTTGTTTATGTAGATGGCGTTGTAGATACCTCCATGTTTAAAGAGATGGCGGTGTGTATATTTCCATGTTGATGGAGATAGCGGTGTAGATATTTCCATGTTTATAGAGATAGCGGTGTAGTTATTTCCATGTTTATAGAGATAGCGGTGTAGATATTTCCATGTTTCTACAGATGACTGTGTAGATATTTCCATGTTTGTACAGATGGCAGTGTAGATATTTCCATGTTTATAGAGATAGAAGTGTAGATATTTTCATGTTTATACATATTGCGGTGGAGATTTGTCCATGTTTATAGAGATAGCAATGGAGATATTTCCACGTTAATACACATAGCGGTGTAGATATTTCCATGTTTATACAGATAGCGTTGTAGATATTTCCTTGTTTATACAGATGGCTGTGCCGATATTTCCATGTTTATACAGAGTTCTCTGTAGATATTTCCATGTTTATATAGATGACAGTGCAGATATTTCCAGGTTTATACAGATGGCTGTGTAGATATTTCCATGTTTATACAGATGACTTTGTAGGTATTTTCATGTTTATACAGATGGCGGTGTAGATATTTCCATGTTTATAGAGATAGCTGTGTAGATGTTTCCATGTTTACACAGATAGCGGTTTAGATATTTCCATGTTTATACAGATCGCGGTGTAGATATTTCCATGTTTATACAGATCGTGGTGTACATATTTCCATGTTTATACTGATAGCGGTGTAGATATTTCCATGTTTATACAGATGACGGTGTAGATATTTCCATGTTTATAGAGATGGCGGTGTAGATATTTCCATGTTTATAGAGATAGCAGTGTAGATATATCAATGTTCATAGAGATAGCAGTGAGGATATTTCCATGTTTATACAGATAGCAGTGTAGATATTTCCACTTTTATAGAGATAGCGGTTTAGATATTTCATATTTATACAGAGAGCGGTGTAGATATTTCCATGTTTATACAGATTGCGGTGTAGATATTTCCATGTTTATACAGATAACGGTGTAGATATTTCCACGTTTATACAGATGGCGGTGTAGCTATTTCCATCTTTCTACAAATGGCATTGTAGATATTTCCATGTTTATAGAGATGGCGGTGTAGATATTTCCATGTTTATATAGATGGCAGTGTAGATATTTTCTTGTTTATGTAGATGGCGTTGTAGATACCTCCATGTTTAAAGTGATGGCGGTGTGTATATTTCCATGTTGATGGAGATAGCGGTGTAGATACTTCCATGTTTATAGAGATAGCGGTGTAGTTATTTCCATGTTTATAGAGATAGCGGTGTAGATATTTCCATGTTTCTACAGATGACTGTGTAGATATTTCCATGTTTGTACAGATGGCAGTGTAGATATTTCCATGTTTATAGAGATAGAAGTGTAAATATTTTCATGTTTATACATATTGCGGTGGAGATTTGTCCATGTTTATACAGATAGAAATGGAGATATTCCCACGTTAATACACATAGCGGTGTAGATATTTCCATGTTTATACAGATAGCGTTGTAGATATTTCCATGTTTATACAGATGGCTGTGCCGATATTTCCATGTTTATACAGAGTTCTCTGTAGATATTTCCATGTTTATATAGATGACAATGCAGATGTTTCCAGGTTTATACAGATGGCTGTGTAGATATTTCCATGTTTATACAGATGGCTGTGTAGATATTTCCATGTTTATACAGAAGACTTTGTAGGTATTTCCATGTTTATACAGATGGCGGTTTAGATATTTCCATGTTTGTACAGATCGCGGTGTAGATACTTCCATGTTTATACAGATAGCGGTGTAGATATTTCCATGTTTAAACAGATCGCGGTGTAGATATTTCCATGTTTATAGAGATGGCGGTGTAGATATTTCCATGTTTATACAGATGACGGTGTAGATATTTCCATGTTTATAGAGATGGCGGTGTAGATATTTCCATGTTTATAAAGATAGCGGTGTAGATATATCAATGTTCATAGAGTTAGCAGTGAGGATATTTCCATGTTTATACAGATAGCAGTGTAGATATTTCCACTTTTATAGAGATAGCGGTTTAGATATTTCATATTTATACAGAGAGCGGTGTAGATATTTCCATGTTTATACAGATTGCGGTGTAGATATTTCCATGTTTATACAGATAGCGGTGTAGATATTTCCACGTTTATACAGATGGCGGTGTAGATATTTCCATCTTTCTACAAATGGCAGTGTAGATATTTCCATGTTTATAGAGATGGCGGTGTAGATATTTCCATGTTTACATAGATGGCAGTGTAGATATTTTCTTGTTTATGTAGATGGCGTTGTAGATACCTCCATGTTTAAAGAGATGGCGGTGTGTATATTTCCATGTTGATGGAGATAGCGGTGTAGATATTTCCATGTTTATAGAGATAGCGGTGTAGTTATTTCCATGTTTATAGAGATAGCGGTGTAGATATTTCCATGTTTCTACAGATGACTGTGTAGATATTTCCATGTTTGTACAGATGGCAGTGTAGATATTTCCATGTTTATAGAGATAGAAGTGTAGATATTTTCATGTTTATACATATTGCGGTGGAGATTTCTAAATGTTTATACAGAAAGCAATGGAGATATTTCCACGTTAATACACATAGCGGTGTAGATATTTCCATGTTTATACAGATAGCGTTGTAGATATTTCCATGTTTATACAGATGGCTGTGCCGATATTTCCATGTTTATACAGAGTTCTCTGTAGATATTTCCATGTTTATATAGATGACAGTGCAGATATTTCCAGGTTTATACAGATGGCTGTGTAGATATTTCCATGTTTATACAGATGACTTTGTAGGTATTTTCATGTTTATACAGATGGCGGTTTAGATATTTCCATGTTTATAGAGATAGCTGTGTAGATATTTCCATGTTTACACACATAGCGGTTTAGATATTTCCATGTTTATACAGATAGCGGTGTAGATATTTCCATGTTTATACAGATCGTGGTGTAGATATTTCCATGTTTATACTGATAGCGGTGTAGATATTTCCATGTTTATACAGATGACGGTGTAGATATTTCCATGTTTATAGAGATGGCAGTGTAGATATTTCCATGTTTATAGAGATAGCAGTGTAGATATATCAATGTTCATAGAGATAGCAGTGAGGATATTTCCATGTTTATACAGATAGCAGTGTAGATATTTCCACTTTTATAGAGATAGCGGTTTAGATATTTCATATTTATACAGAGAGCGGTGTAGATATTTCCATGTTTATACAGATTGCGGTGTAGATATTTCCATGTTTATACAGATAGCGGTGTAGATATTTCCACGTTTATACAGATGGCGGTGTAGATATTTCCATCTTTCTACAAATGGCAGTGTAGATATTTCCATGTTTATAGAGATGGCGGTGTAGATATTTCCATGTTTATATAGATGGCAGTGTAGATATTTTCTTGTTTATGTAGATGGCGTTGTAGATACCTCCATGTTTAAAGTGATGGCGGTGTGTATATTTCCATGCTGATGGAGATAGCGGTGTAGATATTTCCATGTTTATAGATATAGCGGTGTAGTTATTTCCATGTTTATAGAGATAGCGGTGTAGATATTTCCATGTTTCTACAGATGACTGTGTAGATATTTCCATGTTTGTACAGATGGCAGTGTAGATATTTCCATTTTTATAGAGATAGAAGTGTAGATATTTTCATGTTTATACATATTGCGGTGGAGATTTGTCCATGTTTATACAGATAGCAATGGAGATATTTCCACGTTAATACACATAGCGGTGTAGATATTTCCATGTTTATACAGATAGCGTTGTAGATATTTCCATGTTTATACAGATGGCTGTGCCGATAATTCCATGTTTATACAGAGTTCTCTGTAGATATTTCCATGTTTATATAGATGACAGTGCAGATATTTCCAGGTTTATACAGATGGCTGTGTAGATATTTCCATGTTTATACAGATGTCTGTGTACATATTTCCATATTTATACAGAAGACTTTGTAGGTATTTCCATGTTTATACAGATGGCGGTGTAGATAGTTCCATGTTTATAGAGATAGCGGTGTAGATATATCAATGTTCATAGAGATAGCAGTGAGGATATTTCCATGTTTATACAGATAGCAGTGTAGATATTTCCACTTTTAGAGAGATAGCGGTTTAGATATTTCATATTTATACACAGAGCGGTGTATATATTTCCATGTTTATACAGATTGCGGTGTACATATTTCCATGTTTATACAGATAGCGGTGTAGATATTTCCACGTTTATACAGATGGCGGTGTAGATATTTCCATCTTTCTACAAATGGCAGTGTAGATATTTCCATGTTTATAGAGATGGCGTTGTAGATATTTCCATGTTTATATAGATGGCAGTGTAAATATTTTCTTGTTTATGTAGATGGCGTTGTAGATACCTCCATGTTTAAAGAGATGGCGGTGTGTATATTTCCATGTTGATGGAGATAGCAGTGTAGATATTTCCATGTTTGTAGAGATAGCGGTGTGGTTATTTCCATGTTTATAGAGATAGCGGTGTAGATATTTCCAAGTTTCTACAGATGACTGTGTAGATATTTCCATGTTTGTACGGATGACAGTGTAGATATTTCCATGTTTATAGAGATAGAAGTGTAGATATTTTCATGTTTATACATATTGCGGTGGAGATTTGTCCATGTTTATAGAGATAGCAATGGAGATATTTCCACGTTAATACACATAGCGGTGTAGATATTTCCATGTTTATACAGATAGCGTTGTAGATATTTCCATGTTTATACAGATGGCTGTGCCAATATTTCCATGTTTATACAGAGTTCTCTGTAGATATTTCCATGTTTATATAGATGACAGTGCAGATATTTCCAGGTTTATACAGATGGCTGTGTAGATATTTCCATGTTTATACAGATGGCTGTGTAGATATTTCCATGTTTATACAGATGACTTTGTAGGTATTTCCATGTTTATACAGATGGCGGTGTACATATTTCCATGTTTATAGAGATAGCTGTGTAGATATTTCCATGTTTACACTGATAGCGGTTTAGATATTTCCATGTTTATACAGATCGCGTTGTAGATATTTCCATGTTTATACAGATCGCGGTGTAGATATTTCCATGTTTATACCGATAGCGGTGTAGATATTTCCATGTTTATACACATGACGGTGTAGATATTTCCATGTTTATAGAGATGGCGGTGTAGATATTTCCATGTTTATAGAGATAGCGGTGTAGATATATCAATGTTCATAGAGATAACAGTGAGGATATTTCCATGTTTATACTGATAGCAGTGTAGATATTTCCACTTTTATAGAGATAGCGGTTTAGATATTTCATATTTATACAGAGAGCGGTGTAGATATTTCCATGTTTATACAGATTGCGGTGTAGATATTTCCATGTTTATACAGATAGCGGTGTAGATATTTCGACGTTTATACAGTTGGCGGTGTAGATATTTCCATCTTTCTACAAATGGCAGTGTACATATTTCCATGTTTATACAGATAGCGGTGTAGATATTTCCACGTTTATACAGATGGCGGTGTAGATATTTCCATCTTTCTACAAATGGCAGTGTAGATATTTCCATGTTTATAGAGATGGCGGTGTAGATATTTCCATGTTTATATAGATGGCAGTGTGGATATTTTCTTGTTTATGTAGATGGCGTTGTAGATACCTCCATGTTTAAAGAGATGGCAGTGTGTATATTTCCATGCTGATGGAGATAGCGGTGTAGATATTTCCATGTTTATAGAGATAGCGGTGTAGTTATTTCCATGTTTATAGAGATAGCGGTGTAGATATTTCCATGTTTCTACAGATGACTGTGTAGTTATTTCCATGTTTGTGCAGATGGCAGTGTAGATATTTCCATGTTTATAGAGATAGAAGTGGAGATATTTTCAGGTTTATACATATTGCGGTGGAGATTTGTCCATGTTTATACAGATAGCAATGGAGATATTTCCACGTTAATACACATAGCGGTGTACATATTTCCATGTTTATACAGATAGCGTTGTAGTTATTTCCATGTTTATACAGATGGCTGTGCCGATATTTCCATGTTTATACAGAGTTCTCTGTAGATATTTCCATGTTTATACAGATGGCTGTGTAGATATTTCCATATTTATACAGATGGCTGTGTAGATATTTCCATGTTTATACAGATGACTTTGTAGGTATTTCCATGTTTATACAGATGGCGGTGTAGATATTTCCATGTTTATAGAGATAGCTGTGTAGATATTTCCATGTTTACACAGATAGCGGTTTAGATATTTCCATGTTTATACAGATCGCGGTGTAGATATTTCCATGTTTATACAGATCGCGGTGTAGATATTTCCATGTTTATACAGATAGCGGTGTAGATATTTCCATGTTTATACAGGTGACGGTGTAGATATTTCCATGTTTATAGAGATGGCGGTGTAGATAATTCCATGTTTATAGAGATAGCGGTGTAGATATATCAATGTTCATAGAGATAGCAGTGAGGATATTTCCATGTTTATACAGATAGCAGTGTAGATTTTTCCACTTTTATAGAGATAGCGGTTTAGATATTTCATATTTATACAGAGAGCGGTGTAGATATTTCCATGTTTATACAGATTGCGGTGTAGATATTTCCATGTTTATACAGATAGCAGTGTAGATATTTCCATGTTTATACAGATCGCGGTGTAGATATTTGCATGTTTATACCGATAGCTTTGTAGATATTTCCATGTTTATACAGATGACGGTGTAGATATTTCCATGTTTATAGAGATGGCGGTGTAGATATTTCCATGTTTGTAGAGATAGCGGTGTAGATATATCAATGTTCATAGAGATAGCAGTGAGGATATTTCCATGTTTATAGAGATAGCAGTCTAGATATTTCCACTTTTATAGAGATTGTGGTTCAGATATTTCATATTTATACAGAGAGCGGTGTAGATATTTCCATGTTTATGCAGATTGCGGTGTAGATATTTCCATGTTTATACAGATAGCGGTGTAGCTATTTCCACGTTTATACAGATGGCGGTGTACATATTTCCATCTTTCTACAAATGGCAGTGTAGATATTTCCATGTTTATAGAGATGTCGGTGTAGATATTTCCATGTTTATATAGATGGCAGTGTAGATATTTTCTTGTTTATGTAGATGGCGTTGTAGATACCTCCATGTTTAAAGAGATGGCGGTGTGTATATTTCCATGTTGATGGAGATAGCGGTGTAGATATTTCCATGTTTATAGAGATAGCGGTGTAGTTATTTCCATGTTTATACAGATAGCGGTGTAGATATTTCCATGTTTCTACAGATGACTGTGTAGATATTTCCATGTTTGTACAGATGGCAGTGTAGATATTTCCATGTTTATAGAGATAGAAGTGTAGATATTTTCATGTTTATCCATATTGCGGTGGAGATTTGTCCATGTTTATACAGACAGCAATGGGGATATTTCCACGTTAATAAACATAGCGGTGTAGATATTTCCATGTTTATACACATAGCGTTGTAGATATTTCCATGTTTATACAGATGGCTGTGCCGAAATTTCCATGTTTATACAGAGTTCTCTGTAGATATTTCCATGTTTATATAGATGACAGTGCAGATATTTCCAGGTTTATACAGATGGCTGTGTAGGTATTTCCATGTTTATACAGATGGCTGTGTAGATATTTCCATGTTTATACAGATGCCTTTGTAGGTATTTCCATGTTTATACAGATGGCGGTGTAGATATTTCCATGTTTATAGAGATAGCTGTGTAGATATTTCCATGTTTACACAGATAGCGGTTTAGATATTTCCATGTTTATACAGATCGCAGTGTAGATATTTAAATGTTTATACAGATCGCGGTGTAGATATTTCCATGTTTATACAGATAGCGGTGTAGATATTTCCATGTTTATACAGATGACGGTGTAGATATTTCCATGTTTATAGAGATGGCGGTGTAGATATTTCCATGTTTATAGAGATAGCGGTGTAGATATATCAATGTTCATAGAGATAGCAGTGAGGATATTTCCATGTTTATACAGATAGCAGTGTAGATATTTTCATGTTTATACATATTGCGGTGGAGATTTGTCCATGTTTATACAGATAGCAATGGAGATATTTCCACGTTAATACACATAGCGGTGTAGATATTTCCATGTTTATACAGATAGCGTTGTAGATATTTCCATGTTTATACAGATGGCTGTGCCGATATTTCCATGTTTATACAGAGTTCTCTGTAGATATTTCCATGTTTATATAGATGACGGTGCAGATATTTCCAGGTTTATACAGATGGCTGTGTAGATATTTCCATGTGTATACAGATGGCTGTGTAGATATTTCCATGTTTATACAGATGACTCTGTAGGTATTTCCATGTTTATACAGATGGCGGTGTAGATATTTCCATGTTTATAGAGATAGCTGTGTAGATATTTCCATGTTTACACAGATAGCGGTTTAGTTATTTCCATGTTTATACAGATCGCGGTGTAGATATTTCCATCTTTATACAGATCGCGGTGTAGATATTTGCATGTTTATACCGATAGCGGTGTAGATATTTCCATGTTTATACAGATGACGGTGTAGATATTTCCATGTTGATAGAGATGGCGGTGTAGATATTTCCATGTTTATAGAGATAGCGGTGTAGATATATCAATGTTCATAGAGATAGCAGTGAGGATATTTCCATGTTTATACAGATAACAGTCTAGATATTTCCACTTTTATAGAGATAGTGGTTCAGATATTTCATATTTATACAGAGAGCCGTGTAGATATTTCCATGTTTATACAGATTGCGGTGTAGATATTTCCATGTTTATACAGATAGCGGTGTAGATATTTCCACGTTTATACAGATGGCGGTGTAGATATTTCCATCTTTCTACAAATGGCAGTGTAGATATTTCCATGTTTATAGAGATGGCGGTGTAGATATTTCCATGTTTATATAGATGGCAGTGTAGATATTTTCTTGTTTATGTAGATGGCGTTGTAGATACTTCCATGTTTAAAGAAATGGCGGTGTGTATATTTCCATGTTGATGGAGATAGCGGTGTAGATATTTCCATGTTTTTAGAGATAGCGGTGTAGTTATTTCCATGTTTATAGAGATAGCGGTGTAGATATTTCCATGTATATAAAGAAGGCTGTGTAGATATTTCCATGTTTCTACAGATGGCTGTGTAGATATTTCCATGTTTATACAGATGGCTTTGTAGATATTTCCATGTTTATGCAGATGACTTTGTAGGTATTTCCATGTTTATACAGATGGCGGTGTAGATATTTCCATGTTTATAGAGATAGCGGTGTAGTTATTTCCATGTTTATAGAGATAGCGGTGTAGATATTTCCATGTTTCTACAGATGACTGTGTAGATATTTCCATGTTTGTACAGATGGCAGTGTAGATATTTCCATGTTTATAGAGATAGAAGTGTAGATATTTTCATGTTTATCCATATTGCGGTGGAGATTTGTCCATGTTTATACAGACAGCAATGGGGATATTTCCACGTTAATAAACATAGCGGTGTAGATATTTCCATGTTTATACACATAGCGTTGTAGATATTTCCATGTTTATACAGATGGCTGTGCCGAAATTTCCATGTTTATACAGAGTTCTCTGTATATATTTCCATGTTTATATAGATGACAGTGCAGATATTTCCAGGTTTATACAGATGGCTGTGTAGGTATTTCCATGTTTATACAGATGGCTGTGTAGATATTTCCATGTTTATACAGATGCCTTTGTAGGTATTTCCATGTTTATACAAATGGCGGTGTAGATATTTCCATGTTTATAGAGATAGCTGTGTAGATATTTCCATGTTTACACAGATAGCGGTTTAGATATTTCCATGTTTATACAGATCGCAGTGTAGATATTTAAATGTTTATACAGATCGCGGTGTAGATATTTCCATGTTTATACAGATAGCGGTGTAGATATTTCCATGTTTATACAGATGACGGTGTAGATATTTCCATGTTTATAGAGATGGCGGTGTAGATATTTCCATGTTTATAGAGATAGCGGTGTAGATATATCAATGTTCATAGAGATAGCAGTGAGGATATTTCCATGTTTATACAGATAGCAGTGTAGATATTTTCATGTTTATACATATTGCGGTGGAGATTTGTCCATGTTTATACAGATAGCAATGGAGATATTTCCACGTTAATACACATAGCGGTGTAGATATTTCCATGTTTATACAGATAGCGTTGTAGATATTTCCATGTTTATACAGATGGCCGTGCCGATATTTCCATGTTTATACAGAGTTCTCTGTAGATATTTCCATGTTTATATAGATGACAGTGCAGATATTTCCAGGTTTATACAGATGGCTGTGTAGATATTTCCATGTTTATACAGATGGCTGTGTAGATATTTCCATGTTTATACAGATGACTCTGTAGGTATTTCCATGTTTATACAGATGGCGGTGTAGATATTTCCATGTTTATAGAGATAGCTGTGTAGATATTTCCATGTTTACACAGATAGCGGTTTAGTTATTTCCATGTTTATACAGATCGCGGTGTAGATATTTCCATCTTTATACAGATCGCGGTGTAGATATTTGCATGTTTATAACGATAGCGGTGTAGATATTTCCATGTTTATACAGATGACGGTGTAGATATTTCCATGTTGATAGAGATGGCGGTGTAGATATTTCCATGTTTATAGAGATAGCGGTGTAGATATATCAATGTTCATAGAGATAGCAGTGAGGATATTTCCATGTTTATACAGATAGCAGTCTAGATATTTCCACTTTTATAGAGATAGTGGTTCAGATATTTCATATTTATACAGAGAGCCGTGTAGATATTTCCATGTTTATACAGATTGCGGTGTAGATATTTCCATGTTTATACAGATAGCGGTGTAGATATTTCCACGTTTATACAGATGGCGGTGTAGATATTTCCATCTTTCTACAAATGGCAGTGTAGATATTTCCATGTTTATAGAGATGGCGGTGTAGATATTTCCATGTTTATATAGATGGCAGTGTAGATATTTTCTTGTTTATGTAGATGGCGTTGTAGATACTTCCATGTTTAAAGAAATGGCGGTGTGTATATTTCCATGTTGATGGAGATAGCGGTGTAGATATTTCCATGTTTATAGAGATAGCGGTGTAGTTATTTCCATGTTTATAGAGATAGCGGTGTAGATATTTCCATGTATATACAGAAGGCTGTGTAGATATTTCCATGTTTATACAGATGGCTGTGTAGATATTTCCATGTTTATACAGATGGCTTTGTAGATATTTCCATGTTTATGCAGATGACTTTGTAGGTATTTCCATGTTTATACAGATGGCGGTGTAGATATTTCCATGTTTATAGAGATAGCTGTGTAGCTATTTCCATGTTTATACAGATAGCGGTGTAGATATTTCCATGTTTATACAGATCGTGGTGAAGATATTTCCATGTTTATACAGATCACGGTGTACATATTTCCATGTTTATACAGATCGCGGTGTAGATATTTCTATGTTTATACAGATAGCGGTGTAGATATTTCCATTTTTATACAGATAGCAGTATAGATATTTCCATGTTTATAGAGATAGCGGTGTAGGTATTTCCATATTTATAGACATAGCGGTGTACATATTTCCATGTTTATATAGACGGCGTTTTAGATATTTCCATGTTTATACCGATAGCGGTGTTGCTGTTTCCACGTTTATTCAGATAGCGATGTAGATATTTCCATGTTTATACAGCTCGCAGTGCAGATATTTATATCTTTATATAGATGCAATTGTAGTTATTTCTTATTGACACAGATGGCGGTGTAGATGTTTCCATGTTTATACAGATGGCGGAGTAGTTAGTTCCATGTTTATGGAGATGGCAGTGTAGATATTTTTCATGTTTATAGAGATGGCGGTGTAGATATTTCCACGTTTATAGAGATAGCAGTGTAGATATTTACATGTTTATACTGATGACTTTATAGGTATTTCCTTGTTTTTACAGATGGCAGTGCAGATATTTCCATGTTTCTAGAGATAGCGGTGTAGATATTTCCATGTTTATACAGATGGCGGTGCTGATATTTCCATCAATACACAGATGGCCGTGTAGATATTTCCATGTTTATACCAATAGCGGTGTTTTTATTTCCATGTTTATATAGATAGCGCTGTAGATATTTCTATGTATATACACATGGCTGTGTAGATATTTTCATGTTTATACAGATGGCGGTGTAGATATTTCCATGTTTATACAGATAACTTTGTAAGTATTTCCATGTTTATACAGATGGCGGTGTAGATATTTCGATGTTTATAGAGACAGCAGTGGAGATATTTCCATGTTTATACAGATAGCGGTGTAGATATTTCCATGTTTATACTGATCACGGTGTAGATATTTCCATGTTTAAACAGATGGCGGTTTAGATATTTCCTTGTTTATACGAATAGAGGTGTAGTTATTTCCATATTTATACAGATAGCGGTGTAGATATTTCCATGTATATACAGATGGCTGTGTAGATATTTCCATGTTTATACAGAAGGCTGTGTAGATATTTCCATGTTTATACAGATGACTTTGTAGGTATTTAAATGTTTATACAGATGGCGGTGTAGATATTTCCATGTTTATAGAGATATCTGTGTAGATATTTCCATGTTTATACAGATAATGGTGTAGATATTTCCATGTTTATACAGATCGCCGTGTAGATATTTCCATGTTTATAGAGACAGCAGTGGAGATATTTCCATGTTTATACACATAGCGGTGTACATATTTCCATGTTTATAGTGACAGCGGTCTGGGTGTTTCCATGTTTATACTGATAGCGGTGCAGATATTTCCATGTTTATACAGGTGCCTTGGCAGATATTTCCATATTTCCACAGAGGGCTGTGTAGATATTTCCATGTTTATACAGATAGCAGTGTAGATATTTCAATGTTCCCACACCTGACTGTATAGGTATTTCCATGTTTATACAGATGGCTTTGTAGATGTTTCCATGTTTATAGAGATAGCAGTGCAGATATTTCCCTGTTTATACAGATAGCGGTGTAGATATTTCCATGTATATACAGATCGCAGTGTAGACATTTCCATGTTTATACAAATTGCGGTGTAGATATTTCCATGATTGTACTGATGGCGGTGTTGATGTTTCCATCTATACACCGATTGCCATGTAGGTATTTCCATGTGTATACAGATGGCATTGTAGATATTTCCATGTTTATACAGAAAGCGGTGTAGTTATTTCCATGTTTACACAGATAGCGGTGTAGATATTTCCATGTTTATACAGATGACTCTATAGGTATTTCCATGTTTTTACAGATGGCATTGTAGATATTTCCATGTTTATAGAGATAGCAATGTAGATATTTCCATGTTTATACAGATAGCAATGTAGATATTTCCGTTTTTATAGAGATAGCGGTTTAGATATTTCATATTTATACAGATAGCGGTGTAGATATTTCCATGTATATACAGATTGCGGTGTAGATATTTCCATGTTTATACACATGACTGTGTAGGTATTTCCATGTTTATACAGATGGCTTTGTAGATATTTCCATGTTTATAGAGAAAGCGGTGCAGATATTTCCATGTTTATACAGATAGCGGTGTAAATATTTCCATGTTTATACAGATCACGGGGTAGATATTACCATGTTTATAGAGATAGCTGTGTAGATATTTCCATGTTTGTACAGATGGCGGTATTGATATTTCCATGTTTATACAGATAGCGGTGTAGATATTTCCATGTTTACACTGATCGCGGTGTAGATATTTCCATGTTCCTACACATGACTGTGTAGTTATTTCCAAGTTTATACAGATGGCTTTGCAGGCATTTCCTGGTTTATAGAGATAGCGGTGTAGATATTTCCATGTTTATGCAGATAGCGGTGTAAATATTTCCATGTTTTATACAG
This sequence comes from Pan troglodytes, assembly GCF_028858775.2. NCBI lineage: Eukaryota > Metazoa > Chordata > Mammalia > Primates > Hominidae > Pan > Pan troglodytes. The sequence goes on along the minus strand of NC_072405.2, from coordinate 993,440 downwards.
ATCGTAGTGTAGATATTTCCATCTTTATACAGATAGCGATGCAGATATTTCCATGTTTGTACATATGGCGGTGTTGATATTTCCATCTATACACAGATGACCGTGTAGATATTTCCATGTTTATACAGATGGTGGCACAGATATTTCCATGGATATGTAGATGGCGGTGTAGATATTTCCATGTTTATACAGATAGCGGTGTAGTTATTTCCATGTTTATATAGATAGCGGTGTAGATATTTCCATGTATGTACACATGGCTGTGTGGATATTTCCATGTTTATACAGATGGCGGTATAGATATTTCCATGTTTATACAGATAACTTTGTAAGTATTTCCATGTTTATACAGATGGCGGTGTAGATATTTCGATGTTTATAGAGATAGCAGTGGAGATATTTCCATGTTTATACAGATAACGGTGTAGATATTTCCATGTTCATACTGATTGTGGTGTAGATATTTCCATGTTTATAGAGATGGCGGTGTAGATATTTCCATGTTCATAGAGATAGCGTTGTTGTTTTTTTCCATGTTTATAGAGATAGCGGTGTGAATATTTCCATGTTCATAGAGATAGGGGTGTAGATATTTCAATGTTTACAGAGATGGCGGTGTAGATATTTCCATGTTTAAACAGATCACGGTGTAGATATTTCCTTGTTTATACAAATAGCGGTGTAGTTATTTCCATGTTTATACAGATAGCAGTGTAGATATTTCCATGTATATACAGATGGCTGTGTAGATATTTCCATGTTTATACAGATGGCTGTGTAGATATTTCCATGTTTATACAGATGACTTTGTAGGTATTTGCATGTTCATACGGATGGCGGTGTAGATATTTCCATGTTTATAGAGATAGCTGTGTAGATATTTCCATGTTTATACAGATAGCGGTGTAGATATTTCCATGTTTATACAGATAGCGGTGTAGATATTTCCATGTATATACAGATGGCTGTGTAGATATTTCCATGTTTATACAGATGGCTGTGTAGATATTTCCATGTTTATACAGATGACTTTGTAGGTATATGCATGTTCATACAGATGACTTTGTAGGTATTTGCATGTTCATACAGATGGCGTTGTTGTTATTTCCATGTTTATAGAGATAGCTCTGTAGGTATTTCCATGTTTATACAGATAGCGGTGTAGATATTTCCATGTTTATACAGATCGCAGTGTAGATATATCCATATTTATACAGATAGCGGTGTAGATATTTGCATGTTTTTACAAATATCTGTGTAGATATTTCCATATTTACACAGATTGCGGGGTAGATATTTCCATCTTTCTACAGACGGCATTGTAGATATTTCCATGTTTATACAGATGGCGGTGTAGATATTTCCATGTTTATATAGATGGTGGTGTAGATATTTCCATGTTTATACAGATAGCGGTGTAGATATTTCCATGTTTATACAGATCGTGGTGAAGATATTTCCATGTTTATGCAGATCGCGGTGTAGATATTTCCATGTTTATACAGATCGCGGTGTAGATATTTCCATGTTTATACAGATAGCGGTGTAGATATTTCCATCTTTCTACAGATGGCATTGTAGATATTTCCATGTTTATAGAGATAGCGGTGTAGTTATTTCCATGTTTATAGACATAGTGGTGTAGATATTTCCATGTTTATATAGATGGTGTTGTAGATATTTCCATGTTTATACCGATAGCGGTGTTGGTATTTCCACGTTTATACAGATAGCGATGTAGATATTTCCATGTTTATAGAGGTCGCGGGGCAGATATTTATATCTTTCTACAGATGGCATTGTAGATATTTCCTTATTCACACAGATGGCGTTGTAGATGTTTCCATGTTTATACAGATGACAGAGTAGTTAGTTCCATGTTTATTGAGATGGCAGTGTAGATATTTTCATGTTTATAGAGATGGCAGTGTAGATATTTCCATGTTTATAGAGATAGCAGTGTAGATATTTACATGTTTATACAGATGGATGTGTAGATATTTCCATGTGTATACAGATGGCATTGTAGATATTTCCATGTTTATACAGATGACTGTATAGGTATTTCCATGTTTTTACAGATGGCAGTGCAGATATTTCCATGTCTATAGAGATAGCAGTGTAGATATTTCCATGTTTGTACAGATGACGGTGTTGATATTTCCATCCATACACAGATGGCCGTGTAGATATTTCCATGTTTATACAGATGGCGTCGTAGATATTTCCATGGACATGCAGATGGCGGTGTAGATATTTCCATGTTTATACAGATAGCGGTGTAGATATCTCCATGTTTACACAGATGGTGGTGTAGATATTTCCGTGTTTATACACATGGCGGAGTAGATACTTCCATCTTTATGGAGATGGCAGTGTAGATATTTTCATGTTTATAGAGATGGCGGTGTAGATATTTCCATATTTATAGAGATAGCGATGTAGGTGTTTCCATCTTTCTACAGATGGCAGTGTAGATATTTCCATGTTTATACAGATGGCGGTGTAGATATTTCCATATTTATACAGATGTCTGTGTAGATATTTCCATGTGTATACAGTTGGTATTGTAGCTATTTCAATGTTTATACAGATGGTGGTGTAGATATTTCCATGTTTATTCAGATGACTGTGTAGATATTTCCATGTTTTTACACATCGCAGTGTAGATATTTCAATGTTTATAGAGATGGCGCTGTAGATATTTCCAAGTTAATACAGGTCGTGGTGTAGATATTTCCATGTTTATACAGAGAGCAGTGGAGATATTACCATGTTTATACACATAGCGGTGTACATACTTCCAAATTTATAGAGACAGCGGTGTAGGTATTTCCATGTTTATACAGATAGCGGTGCAGATATTTCCATGTTTATACAGATGCCTATGCAGATATTTCCATATTTATACAGAGGGCTGTGTAAATATTTCAATGTTTATACAGATGGCAGTGTAAATATTTCCATGTTCCTACACATAACTGTATAGGTATTTCCATGTTTATACAGATGGCTTTGTAGATATTTCCATGTTTATAGAGATAGCGGTGCAGATATTTCCATGTTTATACAGATAGCGGTGTAGATATTTCCATGTTTATACAGACCGCAGTGTAGATATTTCCATGTTTATAGAGATAGCAGTGTAGATATTTCCATGTTTGTACAGATGGCGGTGTTGATGTTTCCATCTATACACAGATTGCCGTGTAGGTATTTCCATGTGTATACAGATGGCATTGTAGATATTTCCATGTTTATACAGATGACTGTATTGGTATTTCCATGTTTATACAGATGGCGGTGTAGATATTTCCAAGTTTATAGAGATAGCGGTGTAGATATTGCCATATTTATACAGATAACGTTGTACAAATTTCCATGTTTATACAGATAGCGGTGTAAATATTTCCATGTTTATACAGATCATGGTGTAGATATTTCCATGTTTATAGAGACAGCGGTGTAGATATTTCAATGTTTATACAGATAGCGGTGTAGATATTTCCATGTTTATACAGATCGCGGTGTAGATATTTCCATGTTTATACAGATAGCGGTGCAGATATTTCCATGTTTGTACAGATGGCGGTTTTGATATTTCCATCTATACACAGATGACCGTGTAGCTATTTCCATGTTTATACAGATGGCGGCGCAGATATTTCTATGGATATGTAGATGGTGGTGTAGATATTTCAATGTATATACAGATAGCGCTGTACTTATTTCCATGTTTATATAGAGAGCGGTGTAGATATTTCCATGTATGTACACATGGCTGTGTAGATATTTCCATGTTTATACAGATGGCGCTGTAGATATTTCCATGTTTATACAGATAACTTGTAAGTATTTCCATGTTTATACAGATGGCGGTGTAGATATTTCGATGTTTATAGAGATAGCAGTGGAGATATTTCCATGTTTATAGAGTTATCGGTGTAGATATTTCCATGTTTATATAAACGGCATTGTAGATATTTCCATGTTTATACAGATAGCGGTGTTGGTATTTCCAAGTTTATACACATGGCGATGTAGATATTTCCATGTTTATACAGCTCGCGTTGCAGATATTTATATCTTTATACAGATGGCGTTGTAGATATTTCCTTATTCACACAGATGGCGGTGTAGATGTTTCCATGTTTATACAGATGGCGGAGTAGTTAGTTCCATGTTTATGGAGATGGCAGTGTAGATATTTCCATGTTTATACATATCGCCGTGTAGATATTTCCATGTTTATACAGATCGCGGTGTAGATATTTCCATGTTTATACAGATCGCGGTGTAGGAATTTCCATGTTTATACAGATAGCGGTGTAGATATTTCCATGTTTATACAGATAGTGCTGTAGATATTTCCATGTTTATACAGATGGCGGTGTAGGTATTTCCATGTTTATAGAGATAGCGGTGTAGATATATCCATGTTCATAGAGATAGCAGTGAGGATATTTCCATGTTTATACAGATAGCAGTGTAGATATTTCCAATTTTACAGAGATAGCGGTTTAGACATTTCATATTTATACAGATAGCGGTGTAGATATTTCCATGTTTATACTGATGGCTTTGTAGATATTTCCATGTATATAGAGATAGCGGTGCAGATATTTCCATGTTTATACAGATAGCGGTGTAAATATTTCCATGTTTATACAGGTCGTGGTGTAGATATTTCCATGTTTATACAGATACCCGTGTAGATATTTACATGTTTGTACAGACCGCAGTGTAGGTATTTCCATGTTTATAGAGATAGCGGTGTAGATATTCCATGTTTGTACAGATGGCGGTGTTGATGTTTCCATCTATACACAGATTGCCGTGTAGGTATTTCCATGTGTATACAGACGGCATTGTAGATATTTCCATGTTTATAAAGATGGCAGTGTAGATATTTCCATGTTTATAGAGATAACTGTGTAGATATTTCCATGTTTATACAGATAGCGGTGTAAATATTTCCATATTTACACAGATCATGGTGTAGATATTTCCATGTTTATAGAGATAGCAGTGTAGATATTTCCATGTTTATACAGATAGCAGTGTAGATATTTCTATGTATATACATATGGCAGTGTAGATATTCCATCTTTATACAGAAGGCGGTGTAGATATTTCCATGTTTATACAGATAACTTGGTAAGTATTTCCATGTTTATACAGATGGTGGTGTAGATATTTCGATGTTTATAGAGATAACAGTGGAGATATTTCCATGTTTATACAGATAGCGGTGTAGATATTTCCATTTTTATACTGATCACGGTGTAGATATTTCCATGTTTATACAGATGGCGGTGTAGATATTTCCATATTTATACAGATGTCTGTGTAGATATTTCCATGTGTATACAGATGGTATTGTCGGTATTTCCATGTTTATACAGATGGTGGTGTAGATATTTCCATGTTTATTCGGAGGACTGTGTAGATATTTCCATGATTTTACAGATGGCAGTGTAGATATTTCAATGTTTATAGAGATGGCGCTGTAGATATTTCCATGTTTATACAGATAAAGTTGGAGATATTTCCATGTTTATACACACAGCAGTGGAGATATTACCATGTTTATACACATAGCAGTGTACATATTTCCATATTTATAGACACAGGAGTGTAGGTATTTCCATGTTTATACAGATAGCGGTGCGGATATTTCCATGTTTATACAGATGCCTACGCAGATATTTTCATATTTATACAGAGGGCTGTGTAGATCTTTCTATGTTTATACAGATGGCAGTGTAGATATTTCCATGTTCCTGCACATGACTGTGTAAGTATTTCCAAGTTTATACAGATGAATTTGTAGATATTTCGATGCCTATAGAGATAGCGATGCAGATATTTCAATGTTTATAGAGATAGCAGTGTAGATATTTCCATGTTTTTACAGATGGCTGTATTGATGTTTCCATCTATACACAGATTGCCGTGTAGGTATTTCCATGTGTATACAGATGGCATTGTAGATATTTCCATGTTTATACAGATGGTGGTGTGGATATTTCCATGTTTATACAGATGACTGTATAGGTATTTCCATGTTTTTACAGATGGCTTTGTAGATATTTCCATGTTTATAGAGATAGCAGTGTAGATATTTCCGGGTTTATACAGATGGCGGTGTAGATATTTCCATGTTTATAGAGATAGCGGTGTAGCTTTTTCCATGTTTATACAGATCACGGTGTAGATATTTCCATGTTTATATAGATAGCCTTTTAAATATTTCCATGTTTATACAGATCACGGTGTAGCTATTTCCATGTTTATAGAGATAGCGGTGTACATATTTCCATGCTTATACAGATAGCGATGTAGATATTTCCATGTTTATACAGACCGCGGTGTAAATATTTCCATGTTTATACAGATAGCGGTGTAGATATTTCCATGTTTGTACAGATGGCGGTGTTGATATTTCCATCTATACACAGATGACCGTGTAGATATTTCCTTGTTTATACAGATGGCGGCGCAGATATTTCTACGGATATGTAGATGGCGGTGTAAATATTTCCATGTTTATTCAGAAAGCGGTGTAGTTATTTCCATGTTTATATAGATAGCGGTGTAGATATTTCCATGTATATACACATGGCTGTGTAGATATTTCCATGTTTATACAGATGGCGGTGTAGATATTTCCATGTTTATACAGATAACTTTGTAAGTATTTCCATGTTTATACAGATGGCGGTGTAGATATTTCGAAGTTTATAGAGATAGCAGTGGAGATATTTCCATGTTTATACAGGTAGCGATGTAGATATTTCCATGTTTATACTGATCACGGTGTAAATATTTCCATGTTTATAGAGATGGCGGTGTAGATATTTCCATGTTCATAGAGATAGCGGTGTTGATTTTTCCATGTTTATAGAGATAGCGGTGTAAATATTTCCATGTTTACACATATCACGGTGTAGATATTTCCATGTTTATAGAGATAGCGGTGTAGATATTTCCATGTTTATACAGAACGCGGTGCAGATATTTCCATGTTTATACAGATTGCGGTGCAGATATTTCCATTTTTGTACAGATGGCGGTGTTGATATTTCCATCTATACACAGATGACCGTGTAGATATTTCCATGTTTATACAGAAGGCGGCGCAGATATTTCCATGGATATGTAGATGGCGGTGTAGATATTTCCATGTTTATACAGATAGCGGTGTAGTTATTTCCATGTTTATATAGATAGTGGTGTAGATATTTCCATGTATATACACATGGCTGTGTAGATATTTCCATGTTTATACAGATGGTGGTGTAGATATTTCCATCTTTATACAGATAACTTTGTAAGTATTTCCATGTTTATACAGATGGCGGTGTAGATATTTCGATGTTTATAGAGATAGCAGTGGAAATATTTCCATGTTTATACAGATAGCGGTGTAGATATTTCCATGTTTATACTGATCGTGGTGTAGATATTTCCATGTTATAGAGATGGCGGTGTAGATATTTCCATGTTCATAGAGATAGCGGTGTTGATTTTTGCATGTTTATAGAGAAAGCGGTGTGGATATTTGCATGTTTATACAGATAGGGGTGTAGATATTTCCAGGTTTATAGAGATGGCACTGTAGATATTTCCATGTTTATACAGACGGCGGTGATGATATTTCCATCTATACACAGATGACCATGTAGATATTTCCATGTTTATACAGATGGCGGCGCAGATATTTCTATGGATATGTAGATGGTGGTGTAGGTATTTCAATGTATATACAGATAGCGCTGTACTTATTTCCATGTTTATATAGAGAGCGGTGTAGATATTTCCATGTATGTACACATGGCTGTGTAGATATTTCCATGTTTATAGAGATGGCGGTGTAGATATTTCCATGTTCATAGAGATAGTGGTGTTGATTTTTCCATGTTTATAGAGATAGCGGTGTGGATATTTCCATGTTTATACAGATAACTTTGTAAGTATTTCCATGTTTATACAGATGGCGGTGTAGATATTTCGATGTTTATAGAGATAGCAGTGGAGTTATTTCCATGTTTATACAGATTGCGGTGTAGTTATTTCCAGGTTTATATAGATAGCGGTGTAGATATTTCCATGTATATACACATGTCTGTGTAGATATTTCCATGTTTATACAGATGGTGATGTAGATATTTCCATGTTTATACAGATAACTTTGAAAGTATTTCCATGTTTATACAGATGGCGGTGTAGATATTTTGATGTTTATACAGATAGCAGTGGAGATATTTCCATGTTTATACAGGTAGCGGTGTAGATATTTCCATGTTTATACTGATCGCGGTGTAGATATTTCCGTGTTTATAGAGATGACGGTGTAGATATTTCCATGTTCATCGAGATAGCGGTGATGATTTTTCCATGTTTATAGAGATAGCGGTGTGGATATTTCCATGTTTATGCAGATGTCTGTGCAGATATTTCCATGTATATTCAGATGACTGTATAGGTGTTTCCATGTTTTTACAGATGGCAGTGCAGATATTTCCATGTTTATAGAGTTTGCGGAGTAGATATTTCCATGTTTGTACAGATGGCGGTGTTGATATTTCCATCTATACACAGATGGCCGTGTAGATATTTCCATGTTTATACAGATGGCGGCGTAGATATTTCCATGGAGATGCAGATGGCGGTGTAGATATTTCCATGTTTATACAGATAGCGGTGTAGATATTCCCATGTTTACATAGATGGTGGTGTAGATATTTCCGTGTTTATATACATGGCGGAGTAGATACTTCCATCTTTATGGAGATGGCAGTGCAGATATTTCCATGTTTATACAGATAGCGGTGTAGATATTTCCATGTTTATACAGATCGTGGTGTAGATATTTCCATGTTTATACAGATCGCGGTGTAGATATTTCCATGTTTATACAGATAGCGGTGTAGATATTTCCATGTTTATACAGATAGCGCTGTAGATATTTCCATGTTTATACAGATGGCGGTGTAGATATTTCCATGTTTATAGAGATGGCGGTGTAGATATTTCCATGTTTATAGAGATAGAAGTGTAGATATTTTCATGTTTATACATATTGCGGTGGAGATTTGTCCATGTTTATACAGATAGCAATGGAGATATTTCCACGTTAATACACATAGCGGTGTAGATATTTCCATGTTTATACAGATAGCGTTGTAGATATTTCCATGTTTATACAGATGGCTGTGCCGATATTTTCATGTTTATACAGAGTTCTCTGTAGATATTTCCATGTTTATATAGATGACAGTGCAGATTTTTCCAGGTTTATACACATGGCTGTGTAGATATTTCCATGTTTATACAGATGGCTGTGTAGATATTTCCATGTTTATACAGATGACTTTGTAGGTATTTCCATGTTTATACAGATGGCGGTGTAGATATTTCCATGTTTTTAGAGATAGCAGTGGAGTTGTTTCCATGTTTATACAGATTGCGGTGTAGTTATTTCCAGGTTTATATAGATAGCGGTGTAGATATTTCCATGTATATACACATGTCTGTGTAGATATTTCCATGTTTATACAGATGGCGGTGTAGATATTTCCATGTTTATACAGATAACTTTGAAAGTATTTCCATGTTTATACAGATGGCGGTGTAGATATTTCCGTATTTATATACATGGCGGAGTAGATACTTCCATCTTTATGGAGATGGCAGTGCAGATATTTCCATGTTTATACAGATAGCGGTGTAGATATTTCCATGTTTATACAGATCGCGGTGTAGATATTTCCATGTTTATACAGATCGCGGTGTAGATATTTCCATGTTTATACAGATAGCGGTGTAGATATTTCCATGTTTATACAGATAGCGCTGTAGATATTTCCATGTTTATACAGATGGCGGTGTAGATATTTCCATGTTTATAGAGATGGCGGTGTAGATATTTCCATGTTTATAGAGATAGAAGTGTAGTTATTTTCATGTTTATACATATTGCGGTGGAGATTTGTCCATGTTTATACAGATAGCAATGGAGATATTTCCACGTTAATACACATAGCGGTGTAGATATTTCCATGTTTATACAGATAGCGTTGTGGATATTTCCATGTTTATACAGATGGCTGTGCCGATATTTCCATGTTTATACAGAGTTCTCTGTAGATATTTCCATGTTTATATAGATGACAGTGCAGATTTTTCCAGGTTTATACAGATGGCTGTGTAGATATTTCCATGTTTATACAGATGGCTGTGTAGATATTTCCATGTTTATACAGATGACTTTGTAGGTATTTCCATGTTTATACAGATGGCGGTGTAGATATTTCCATGTTTATAGAGATAGCTGTGTAGATATTTCCATGTTTACACAGATACCGGTTTAGATATTTCCATGTTTATACAGATCGCGGTGTAGATATTTCCATGTTTATACAGATCGCGGTGTAGATATTTCCATGTTTATAGAGATAGCGGTGTAGATATTTCCATGTTTATACAGATGACGGTGTAGATATTTCCATGTTTATAGAGATGGCGGTGTAGATATTTCCATGTTTATTGAGATAGCGGTGTAGATCTATCAGTGTTCATAGAGATAGCAGTGAGGATATTTCCATGTTTATACAGATAGCAGTGTAGATATTTCCACTTTTATAGAGATAGTGGTTTAGATATTTCATATTTATGCAGAGAGCGGTGTAGATATTTCCATGTTTATACAGATTGCGGTGTAGATATTTCCATGTTTATACAGATAGCGGTGTAGATATTTCCACGTTTATACAGATGGCGGTGTAGATATTTCCATCTTTCTACAAATGGCAGTGTAGATATTTCCATGTTTATAGAGATGGCGGTGTAGATATTTCCGTGTTTATATAGATGGCAGTGTAGATATTTTCTTGTTTATATAGATGGCGTTGTACATACCTCCATGTTTAAAGAGATGGTGGTGTGTATATTTCCAAGTTGACGTAGATAGCGGTGTAGATATTTCCATGTTTATAGAGATAGCGGTGTAGTTATTTCCATGTTTATAGAGATAGCGGTGTAGATATTTCCATGTTTCTACAGATGACTGTGTAGATATTTCCATGTTTGTACAGATGGCAGTGTAGATATTTCCATGTTTATAGAGATAGAAGTGTAGATATTTTCATGTTTATACATATTGCAGTGGAGATTTGTCCATGTTTATACAGACAGCAATGGAGATATTTCCACGTTAATACACATAGCGGTGTAGATATTTCCATGTTTATACAGATAGCGTTGTAGATATTTCCATGTTTATACAGATGGCTGTGCCGATATTTCCATGTTTATAGAGATGGCGGTGTAGATATTTCCATGTTTATAGAGATAGCGGTGTAGATCTATCAATGTTCATAGACATAGCAGTGAGGATATTTCCATGTTTATACAGATAGCAGTGTAGATATTTCAACTTTTATAGAGATAGCGGTTTAGATATTTCATATTTATACAGAGAGCGGTGTAGATATTTCCATGTTTATACAGATTGCGGTGTTGATATTTCCATGTTTCTACAGATAGCGGTGTAGATATTTCCACGTTTATACAGATGGCGGTGTAGATATTTCCATCTTTCTACAAATGGCAGTGTAGGTATTTCCATGTTTATAGAGATGGCGGTGTAGATATTTCCATGTTTATATAGATGGCAGTGTAGATATTTTCTTGTTTATGTAGATGGCGTTGTAGATACCTCCATGTTTAAAGAGATGGCGGTGTGTATATTTCCAAGTTGACGTAGATAGCGGTGTAGATATTTCCATGTTTATAGAGATAGCGGTGTAGTTATTTCCATGTTTATAGAGATAGCGGTGTAGATATTTCCATGTTTCTACAGATGACTGTGTAGATATTTCCATGTTTGTACAGATGGCAGTGTAGATATTTCCATGTTTATAGAGATAGAAGTGTAGATATTTTCATGTTTATACATATTGCGGTGGAGATTTGTCCATGTTTATACAGATAGCAATGGAGATATTTCCACGTTAATACACATAGCGGTGAAGATATTTCCATGTTTATACAGATGGCGTTGTAGATATTTCCATGTTTATACAGATGGCTGTGCCGATCTTTCCATGTTTTTACAGAGTTCTCTGTAGATATTTCCATGTTTATGTAGATGACAGTGCAGATATTTCCAGGTTTATACAGATGGCTGTGTAGTTATTTCCATGTTTATACAGATGGCTGTGTTGATATTTCCATGTTTATACAGATGACTTTGTAGGTATTTCCATGTTTATACAGATGGCGGTGTAGATATTTCCATGTTTATAGAGATAGCTGTGTAGATATTTCCATGTTTACACAGATACCGGTTTAGATATTTCCATGTTTATACAGATCGCGGTGTAGATATTTCCATGTTTATACAGATCGCGGTGTAGATATTTCCATGTTTATACAGATAGCGGTGTAGATATTTCCATGTTTATACAGATGGCTGTGCCGATATTTCCATGTTTATAGAGATGGCGGTGTAGATATTTCCATGTTTATAGAGATAGCGGTGTAGATCTATCAATGTTCATAGAGATAGCAGTGAGGTTATTTCCATGTTTATACAGATAGCAGTGTAGATATTTCCACTTTTATAGAGATAGCGGTTTAGATATTTCATATTTATACAGAGAGCGGTGTAGATATTTCCATGTTTATACAGATTGCGGTGTAGATATTTCCATGTTTATACAGATTGCGGTGTAGATATTTCCATGTTTATACAGATAGCGGTGTAGTTATTTCCACGTTTATACAGATGGTGGTGTAGATATTTCCATCTTTCTACAAATGGCAGTGTAGATATTTCCATGTTTATAGAGACGGCGGTGTAGATATTTCCATGTTTATATAGATGGCAGTGTAGATATTTTCTTGTTTATATAGATGGCGTTGTAGATACCTCCATGTTTAAAGAGATGGCGGTGTGTATATTTCCAAGTTGACGTAGATAGCGGTGTAGATATTTCCATGTTTATAGAGATAGCGGTGTAGTTATTTCCATGTTTATAGAGATAGCGGTGTAGATATTTCCATGTTTCTACAGATGACTGTGTAGATATTTCCATGTTCGTACAGATGGCAGTGTAGATATTTCCATGTTTATAGAGATAGAAGTGTAGATATTTTCATGTTTGTACTGATGGCATTGTAGATATTTCCATGTTTATAGAGATAGAAGTGTAGATATTTTCATGTTTATACATATTGCGGTGGAGATTTGTCCATCTTTATACAGATAGCAATGGAGATATTTCCACGTTAATACACATAGCGGTGGAGATATTTCCATGTTTATACAGATAGCGTTGTAGATATTTCCATGTTTATACAGATGGCTGTGCCGATATTTCCATGTTTATAGAGATGGCGGTGTAGATATTTCCATGTTTATAGAGATAGCGGTGTAGATCTATCAATGTTCATAGAGATAGCAGTGAGGATATTTCCATGTTTATACAGATAGCAGTGTAGATATTTCCACTTTTATAGAGATAGCGGTTTAGATATTTCATATTTATACAGAGAGCGGTGTAGATATTTCCATGTTTATACAGATTGCGGTGTAGATATTTCCATGTTTATACAGATAGCGGTGTAGATATTTCCACGTTTATACAGATGGCGGTGTAGATATTTCCATCTTTCTACAAATGGCAGTGTAGATATTTCCATGTTTATAGAGATGGCGGTGTAGATATTTCCATGTTTATATAGATGGCAGTGTAGATATTTTCTTGTTTATGTAGATGGCGTTGTAGATACCTCCATGTTTAAAGAGATGGCGGTGTGTATATTTCCATGTTGATGGAGATAGCAGTGTAGATATTTCCATGTTTATAGAGATAGCGGTGTAGTTATTTCCATGTTTATAGAGATAGCAGTGTAGATATTTCCATGTTTCTACAGATGAGTGTGTAGATATTTCCATGTTTGTACAGATGGCAGTGTAGATATTTCCATGTTTATACAGATGGCGTCGTAGATATTTCCATGGACATGCAGATGGCAGTGTAGATATTTCCATGTTTATACAGATAGCGGTGTAGATATTTCCATGTTTACACAGATACCGGTTTAGATAATTCCATGTTTATACAGATCGCGGTGTAGATATTTCCATGTTTATACAGATCGCGGTGTAGATATTTCCATGTTTATAGAGATAGCGGTGTAGATATTTCCATGTTTATACAGATGATGGTGTAGATATTTCCATGTTTATACTGATCGCGTTGTAGATATTTCCGTGTTTATAGAGATGAAGGTGTAGATATTTCCATGTTCATCGAGATAGCAGTGATGATTTTTCCATGTTTATAGAGATAGCGGTGTGGATATTTCCATGTTTATGCAGATGTCTGTGCAGATATTTCCATGTTTATTCAGATGACTGTATAGGTGTTTCCATGTTTTTACAGATGGCAGTGCAGATATTTCCATGTTTATAGAGTTTGCGGAGTAGATATTTCCATGTTTGTACAGATTGCGGTGTTGATATTTCCATCTATACACAGATGGCAGTGTAGATATTTCCATGTTTATACAGATGGCGGCGTAGATATTTCCATGGAGATGCAGATGGCGGTGTAGATATTTCCATGTTTATACAGATAGCGGTGTAGATATTTCCATGTTTACATAGATGGTGGTGTAGATATTTCCGTGTTTATATACATGGCGGTGTAGATACTTCCATCTTTATGGAGATGGCAGTGCAGATATTTCCATGTTTATACAGATAGCGGTGTAGATATTTCCATGTTTATACAGATGACGTTGTAGATATTTCCATGTTTATAGAGATGGCGGTGTAGATATTTCCATGTTTATAGAGATAGCGGTGTAGATCTATCAATGTTCATAGAGATAGCAGTGAGGATATTTCCATGTTTATACAGATAGCAGTGCAGATATTTCCACTTTTATAGAGATAGCGGTTTAGATATTTCATATTTATAGAGAGAGCGGTGTAGATATTTCCATGTTTATACAGATTGCGGTGTAGATATTTCCATGTTTATACAGATAGCGGTGTAGATATTTCCACGTTTATACAGATGGCGGTGTAGATATTTCCATCTTTCTACAAATGGCAGTGTAGATATTTCCATGTTTATAGAGATGGCGGTGTAGATATTTCCATGTTTATATAGATGGCAGTGTAGATATTTTCTTGTTTATGTAGATGGCGTTGTAGATACCTCCATGTTTAAAGAGATGGCGGTGTGTATATTTCCATGTTGATGAAGATAGCGGTGTAGATATTTCCATGTTTATAGAGATAGCGGTGTAGTTATTTCCATGTTTATAGAGATAGCGGTGTAGATATTTCCATGTTTCTACAGATGAGTGTGTAGATATTTCCATGTTTGTACAGATGGCAGTGTAGATATTTCCATGTTTATAGAGATAGAAGTGTAGATATTTTCATGTTTATACATATTGCGGTGGAGATTTGTCCATGTTTATACAGATAGCAATGGAGATATTTCCACGTTAATACACATAGCGGCGTAGATATTTCCATGTTTATACAGATGGCTGTGCCGATATTTCCATGTTTATACAGAGTTCTCTGTAGATATTTCCATGTTTATATAGATGACAGTGCAGATATTTCCAGGTTTATACAGATGGCTGTGTAGATATTTCCATGTTTATACAGATGACTTTGTAGGTATTTCCATGTTTATACAGATGGCGGTGTAGATATTTCCATGTTTCTACAGATGACTGTGTAGATATTTCCATGTTTGTACAGATGGCAGTGTAGATATTTCCACGTTTATAGAGATAGAAGTGTAGATATTTTCATGTTTATACATATTGCGGTGGAGATTTGTCCATGTTTAGACAGATAGCAATGGAGATATTTCCACGTTAATACACATAGCGGTGTAGATATTTCCATGTTTATACAGATAGCGTTGTAGATATTTCCATGTTTATACAGATGGCTCTGCCGATATTTCCATGTTTATACAGAGTTCTCTGTAGATATTTCCATGTTTATATAGATGACAGTGCAGATATTTCCAGGTTTATACAGATGGCTGTGTAGATATTTCCATGTTTATACAGACGGCTGTGTAGATATTTCCATGTTTATACAGATGACTTTGTAGGTATTTCCATGTTTATACAGATGGCGGTGTAGATATTTCCATGTTTATACCGATAGAGGTGTAGATATTTCCATGTTTATACAGATGACGGTGTAGATATTTCCATGTTTATAGAGATGGCGGTGAAGATATTTCCATGTTTATAGAGATAGCGGTGTAGATATATCAATGTTCATAGAGATAGCAGTGAGGATATTTCCATGTTTATACAGATAGCAGTGTAGATATTTCCACTTTTACAGAGATAGCGGTTTAGATATTTCATGTTTATACAGAGAGCGGTGTAGATATTTCCATTTTTATACAGATTGTGGTGTAGATATTTCCATGTTTATACAGATAGCGGTGTAGATATTTCCACGTTTATACAGATGGCGGTGTAGATATTTCCATCTTTCTACAAATGGCAGTGTAGATATTTCCATGTTTATAGAGACGGCGGTGTAGATATTTCCATGTTTAAGTAGATGGCAGTGTAGATATTTTCTTGTTTATGTAGATGGCGTTGTAGTTACCTCCATGTTTAAAGAGATGGCGGTGTGTATATTTCCATGTTGATGGAGATAGCGGTGTAGATATTTCCATGTTTGTAGAGATAGCAGTGTAGTTATTTCCATGTTTATAGAGATAGCGGTGTAGATATTTCCATGTTTCTACAGATGACTGTGTAGATATTTCCAGGTTTTTACCTATGGCAGTGTAGATATTTCCATGTTTATAGAGATAGAAGTGTAGATATTTTCATGTTTATACATATTGCGGTGGAGATTTGTCCATGTTTATACAGATAGCAATGGAGATATTTCCACGTTAATACAGATAGCGGTGTAGATATTTCCATGTTTATACAGATTGCGTTGTAGATATTTCCATGTTTATACAGATGGCTGTGCCGATATTTCCATGTTTATACAGAGTTCTCTGTAGATATTTCCATGTTTATAGAGATGACAGTGCAGATATTTCCAGGTTTATACAAATGGCTGTGTGGATATTTCCATGTTTATACAGATGGCTGTGTAGATATTTCCATATTTATACAGATGACTTTGTACGTATTTCCATGTTTATACAGATCGCGGTGTAGATATTTCCATGTTTATAGAGATAGCTGTGTAGATATTTCCATGTTTACACAGATAGCGGTTTAGATATTTCCACGTTTATACAGATCGCGGTGTAGATATTTCCACTTTTATAGAGATAGCGGTTTAGATATTTCCATGTTTATACAGATCGCGGTGTAGATATTTCCATGTTTATACAGATCGCGGTGTAGATATTTCCATGTTTATACCGATAGCGGTGTAGATATTTCCATGTTTATACAGATGACGGTGTAGATATTTCCATGTTTATAGGGATGGCGGTGTAGATATTTCCATGTTTATAGAGATAGAATTGTAGATATTTTCATGTTTATACATATTGCGGTGGCGATTTGTCCATCTTTATACAGATAGAAATGGAGATATTTCCACTTTAATACACATAGTGGTGTAGATATTTCCATGTTTATACAGACAGCGTTGTAGATATTTCCATGTTTATACAGATGGCTGTGCCGATATTTCCATGTTTATACAGAGTTCTCTGTAGATATTTCCATGTTTATAGAGATGACAGTGCAGATATTTCCAGGTTTATACAGATGGCTGTGTAGTTATTTCCATGTTTATACAGATGGCTGTGTAGATATTTCCATGTTTATACAGATGACTTTGTAGGTATTTCCCTGTTTATAAAGATGGCGGTGTAGATATTTCCATGTTTATAGAGATAGCTGTGTAGATATTTCCATGTTTACACAGATAGCGGTTTAGATATTTCCACGTTTATACAGATCGCGGTGTAGATATTTCCATGTTTATACAGATCGCGGTGTAGATATTTCCATGTTTATACAGATCGCGGTGTAGATATTTCCATGTTTATACAGATCGCGGTGTAGATATTTCCATGTTTATACAGATGACGTTGTAGATATTTCCATGTTTATAGAGATGGCGGTGTAGATATTTCCATGTTTATAGAGATAGCGGTGTAGATCTATCAATGTTCATAGAGATAGCAGTGAGGATATTTCCATGTTTATACAGATAGCAGTGTAGATATTTCCACTTTTATAGAGATAGCGGTTTAGATATTTCATATTTATACAGAGAGCGGTGTAGATATTTCCATGTTTATACAGATTGCGGTGTAGATATTTCCATGTTTATACAGATAGCGGTGTAGATATTTCCACGTTTATACAGATGGCGGTGTAGATATTTCCATCTTTCTACAAATGGCAGTGTAGATATTTCCATGTTTATAGAGATGGCGGTGTAGATATTTCCATGTTTATATAGATGGCAGTGTAGATATTTTCTTGTTTATGTAGATGGCGTTGTAGATACCTCCATGTTTAAAGAGATGGCGGTGTGTATATTTCCATGTTGATGAAGATAGCGGTGTAGATATTTCCATGTTTATAGAGATAGCGGTGTAGTTATTTCCATGTTTATAGAGATAGCGGTGTAGATATTTCCATGTTTCTACAGATGAGTGTGTAGATATTTCCATGTTTGTACAGATGGCAGTGTAGATATTTCCATGTTTATAGAGATAGAAGTGTAGATAATTTCATGTTTATACATATTGCGGTGGAGATTTGTCCATGTTTATACAGATAGCAATGGAGATATTTCCACGTTAATACACATAGCGGCGTAGATATTTCCATGTTTATACAGATGGCTGTGCCGATATTTCCATGTTTATACAGAGTTCTCTGTAGATATTTCCATGTTTATATAGATGACAGTGCAGATATTTCCAGGTTTATACAGATGGCTGTGTAGATATTTCCATGTTTATACAGATGACTTTGTAGGTATTTCCATGTTTATACAGATGGCGGTGTAGATATTTCCATGTTTCTACAGATGACTGTGTAGATATTTCCATGTTTGTACAGATGGCAGTGTATATATTTCCACGTTTATAGAGATAGAAGTGTAGATATTTTCATGTTTATACATATTGCGGTGGAGATTTGTCCATGTTTAGACAGATAGCAATGGAGATATTTCCACGTTAATACACATAGCGGTGTAGATATTTCCATGTTTATACAGATAGCGTTGTAGATATTTCCATGTTTATACAGATGGCTGTGCCGATATTTCCATGTTTATACAGAGTTCTCTGTAGATATTTCCATGTTTATATAGATGACAGTGCAGATATTTCCAGGTTTATACAGATGGCTGTGTAGATATTTCCATGTTTATACAGACGGCTGTGTAGATATTTCCATGTTTATACAGATGACTTTGTAGGTATTTCCATGTTTATACAGATGGCGGTGTAGATATTTCCATGTTTATACCGATAGAGGTGTAGATATTTCCATGTTTATACAGATGACGGTGTAGATATTTCCATGTTTATAGAGATGGCGGTGAAGATATTTCCATGTTTACAGAGATAGCGGTGTAGATATATCAATGTTCATAGAGATAGCAGTGAGGATATTTCCATGTTTATACAGATAGCAGTGTAGATATTTTCATGTTTATACCGATAGCGGTGTAGATATTTCCATGTTTGTACAGATGACGGTGTAGAAATTTGCATGTTTATAGAGATGGCGGTGTAGATATTTCCATGTTTATAGAGATAGCGGTGTAGATATATCAATGTTCATTGAGATAGCAGTGAGGATATTTCCATGTTTATACAGATAGCGGTGTAGATATTTCCACGTTTATACAGATGGCGGTGTAGATATTTCCATCTTTCTACAAATGGCAGTGTAGATATTTCCATGTTTATAGAGATGGCGGTGTAGATATTTCCATGTTTATATAGATGGCAGTGTAGATATTTTCTTGTTTATGTAGATGGCGTTGTAGATACCTCCATGTTTAAAGAGATGGCGGTGTGTATATTTCCATGTTGATGGAGATAGCAGTGTAGATATTTCCATGTTTATAGAGATAGCGGTGTAGTTATTTCCATGTTTATAGAGATAGCAGTGTAGATATTTCCATGTTTCTACAGATGAGTGTGTAGATATTTCCATGTTTGTACAGATGGCAGTGTAGATATTTCCATGTTTATACAGATGGCGTCGTAGATATTTCCATGGACATGCAGATGGCAGTGTAGATATTTCCATGTTTATACAGATAGCGGTGTAGATATTTCCATGTTTACACAGATACCGGTTTAGATAATTCCATGTTTATACAGATCGCGGTGTAGATATTTCCATGTTTATACAGATCGCGGTGTAGATATTTCCATGTTTATAGAGATAGCGGTGTAGATATTTCCATGTTTATACAGATGATGGTGTAGATATTTCCATGTTTATACTGATCGCGTTGTAGATATTTCCGTGTTTATAGAGATGAAGGTGTAGATATTTCCATGTTCATCGAGATAGCAGTGATGATTTTTCCATGTTTATAGAGATAGCGGTGTGGATATTTCCATGTTTATGCAGATGTCTGTGCAGATATTTCCATGTTTATTCAGATGACTGTATAGGTGTTTCCATGTTTTTACAGATGGCAGTGCAGATATTTCCATGTTTATAGAGTTTGCGGAGTAGATATTTCCATGTTTGTACAGATTGCGGTGTTGATATTTCCATCTATACACAGATGGCAGTGTAGATATTTCCATGTTTATACAGATGGCGGCGTAGATATTTCCATGGAGATGCAGATGGCGGTGTAGATATTTCCATGTTTATACAGATAGCGGTGTAGATATTTCCATGTTTACATAGATGGTGGTGTAGATATTTCCGTGTTTATATACATGGCGGTGTAGATACTTCCATCTTTATGGAGATGGCAGTGCAGATATTTCCATGTTTATACAGATAGCGGTGTAGATATTTCCATGTTTATACAGATGACGTTGTAGATATTTCCATGTTTATAGAGATGGCGGTGTAGATATTTCCATGTTTATAGAGATAGCGGTGTAGATCTATCAATGTTCATAGAGATAGCAGTGAGGATATTTCCATGTTTATACAGATAGCAGTGCAGATATTTCCACTTTTATAGAGATAGCGGTTTAGATATTTCATATTTATAGAGAGAGCGGTGTAGATATTTCCATGTTTATACAGATTGCGGTGTAGATATTTCCATGTTTATACAGATAGCGGTGTAGATATTTCCACGTTTATACAGATGGCGGTGTAGATATTTCCATCTTTCTACAAATGGCAGTGTAGATATTTCCATGTTTATAGAGATGGCGGTGTAGATATTTCCATGTTTATATAGATGGCAGTGTAGATATTTTCTTGTTTATGTAGATGGCGTTGTAGATACCTCCATGTTTAAAGAGATGGCGGTGTGTATATTTCCATGTTGATGAAGATAGCGGTGTAGATATTTCCATGTTTATAGAGATAGCGGTGTAGTTATTTCCATGTTTATAGAGATAGCGGTGTAGATATTTCCATGTTTCTACAGATGAGTGTGTAGATATTTCCATGTTTGTACAGATGGCAGTGTAGATATTTCCATGTTTATAGAGATAGAAGTGTAGATATTTTCATGTTTATACATATTGCGGTGGAGATTTGTCCATGTTTATACAGATAGCAATGGAGATATTTCCACGTTAATACACATAGCGGCGTAGATATTTCCATGTTTATACAGATGGCTGTGCCGATATTTCCATGTTTATACAGAGTTCTCTGTAGATATTTCCATGTTTATATAGATGACAGTGCAGATATTTCCAGGTTTATACAGATGGCTGTGTAGATATTTCCATGTTTATACAGATGACTTTGTAGGTATTTCCATGTTTATACAGATGGCGGTGTAGATATTTCCATGTTTCTACAGATGACTGTGTAGATATTTCCATGTTTGTACAGATGGCAGTGTAGATATTTCCACGTTTATAGAGATAGAAGTGTAGATATTTTCATGTTTATACATATTGCGGTGGAGATTTGTCCATGTTTAGACAGATAGCAATGGAGATATTTCCACGTTAATACACATAGCGGTGTAGATATTTCCATGTTTATACAGATAGCGTTGTAGATATTTCCATGTTTATACAGATGGCTCTGCCGATATTTCCATGTTTATACAGAGTTCTCTGTAGATATTTCCATGTTTATATAGATGACAGTGCAGATATTTCCAGGTTTATACAGATGGCTGTGTAGATATTTCCATGTTTATACAGACGGCTGTGTAGATATTTCCATGTTTATACAGATGACTTTGTAGGTATTTCCATGTTTATACAGATGGCGGTGTAGATATTTCCATGTTTATACCGATAGAGGTGTAGATATTTCCATGTTTATACAGATGACGGTGTAGATATTTCCATGTTTATAGAGATGGCGGTGAAGATATTTCCATGTTTATAGAGATAGCGGTGTAGATATATCAATGTTCATAGAGATAGCAGTGAGGATATTTCCATGTTTATACAGATAGCAGTGTAGATATTTCCACTTTTACAGAGATAGCGGTTTAGATATTTCATGTTTATACAGAGAGCGGTGTAGATATTTCCATTTTTATACAGATTGTGGTGTAGATATTTCCATGTTTATACAGATAGCGGTGTAGATATTTCCACGTTTATACAGATGGCGGTGTAGATATTTCCATCTTTCTACAAATGGCAGTGTAGATATTTCCATGTTTATAGAGACGGCGGTGTAGATATTTCCATGTTTAAGTAGATGGCAGTGTAGATATTTTCTTGTTTATGTAGATGGCGTTGTAGTTACCTCCATGTTTAAAGAGATGGCGGTGTGTATATTTCCATGTTGATGGAGATAGCGGTGTAGATATTTCCATGTTTGTAGAGATAGCAGTGTAGTTATTTCCATGTTTATAGAGATAGCGGTGTAGATATTTCCATGTTTCTACAGATGACTGTGTAGATATTTCCAGGTTTTTACCTATGGCAGTGTAGATATTTCCATGTTTATAGAGATAGAAGTGTAGATATTTTCATGTTTATACATATTGCGGTGGAGATTTGTCCATGTTTATACAGATAGCAATGGAGATATTTCCACGTTAATACAGATAGCGGTGTAGATATTTCCATGTTTATACAGATTGCGTTGTAGATATTTCCATGTTTATACAGATGGCTGTGCCGATATTTCCATGTTTATACAGAGTTCTCTGTAGATATTTCCATGTTTATAGAGATGACAGTGCAGATATTTCCAGGTTTATACAAATGGCTGTGTGGATATTTCCATGTTTATACAGATGGCTGTGTAGATATTTCCATATTTATACAGATGACTTTGTACGTATTTCCATGTTTATACAGATCGCGGTGTAGATATTTCCATGTTTATAGAGATAGCTGTGTAGATATTTCCATGTTTACACAGATAGCGGTTTAGATATTTCCACGTTTATACAGATCGCGGTGTAGATATTTCCACTTTTATAGAGATAGCGGTTTAGATATTTCCATGTTTATACAGATCGCGGTGTAGATATTTCCATGTTTATACAGATCGCGGTGTAGATATTTCCATGTTTATACCGATAGCGGTGTAGATATTTCCATGTTTATACAGATGACGGTGTAGATATTTCCATGTTTATAGGGATGGCGGTGTAGATATTTCCATGTTTATAGAGATAGAATTGTAGATATTTTCATGTTTATACATATTGCGGTGGCGATTTGTCCATCTTTATACAGATAGAAATGGAGATATTTCCACTTTAATACACATAGTGGTGTAGATATTTCCATGTTTATACAGACAGCGTTGTAGATATTTCCATGTTTATACAGATGGCTGTGCCGATATTTCCATGTTTATACAGAGTTCTCTGTAGATATTTCCATGTTTATAGAGATGACAGTGCAGATATTTCCAGGTTTATACAGATGGCTGTGTAGTTATTTCCATGTTTATACAGATGGCTGTGTAGATATTTCCATGTTTATACAGATGACTTTGTAGGTATTTCCCTGTTTATAAAGATGGCGGTGTAGATATTTCCATGTTTATAGAGATAGCTGTGTAGATATTTCCATGTTTACACAGATAGCGGTTTAGATATTTCCACGTTTATACAGATCGCGGTGTAGATATTTCCATGTTTATACAGATCGCGGTGTAGATATTTCCATGTTTATACAGATCGCGGTGTAGATATTTCCATGTTTATACAGATCGCGGTGTAGATATTTCCATGTTTATACAGATGACGTTGTAGATATTTCCATGTTTATAGAGATGGCGGTGTAGATATTTCCATGTTTATAGAGATAGCGGTGTAGATCTATCAATGTTCATAGAGATAGCAGTGAGGATATTTCCATGTTTATACAGATAGCAGTGTAGATATTTCCACTTTTATAGAGATAGCGGTTTAGATATTTCATATTTATACAGAGAGCGGTGTAGATATTTCCATGTTTATACAGATTGCGGTGTAGATATTTCCATGTTTATACAGATAGCGGTGTAGATATTTCCACGTTTATACAGATGGCGGTGTAGATATTTCCATCTTTCTACAAATGGCAGTGTAGATATTTCCATGTTTATAGAGATGGCGGTGTAGATATTTCCATGTTTATATAGATGGCAGTGTAGATATTTTCTTGTTTATGTAGATGGCGTTGTAGATACCTCCATGTTTAAAGAGATGGCGGTGTGTATATTTCCATGTTGATGAAGATAGCGGTGTAGATATTTCCATGTTTATAGAGATAGCGGTGTAGTTATTTCCATGTTTATAGAGATAGCGGTGTAGATATTTCCATGTTTCTACAGATGAGTGTGTAGATATTTCCATGTTTGTACAGATGGCAGTGTAGATATTTCCATGTTTATAGAGATAGAAGTGTAGATAATTTCATGTTTATACATATTGCGGTGGAGATTTGTCCATGTTTATACAGATAGCAATGGAGATATTTCCACGTTAATACACATAGCGGCGTAGATATTTCCATGTTTATACAGATGGCTGTGCCGATATTTCCATGTTTATACAGAGTTCTCTGTAGATATTTCCATGTTTATATAGATGACAGTGCAGATATTTCCAGGTTTATACAGATGGCTGTGTAGATATTTCCATGTTTATACAGATGACTTTGTAGGTATTTCCATGTTTATACAGATGGCGGTGTAGATATTTCCATGTTTCTACAGATGACTGTGTAGATATTTCCATGTTTGTACAGATGGCAGTGTATATATTTCCACGTTTATAGAGATAGAAGTGTAGATATTTTCATGTTTATACATATTGCGGTGGAGATTTGTCCATGTTTAGACAGATAGCAATGGAGATATTTCCACGTTAATACACATAGCGGTGTAGATATTTCCATGTTTATACAGATAGCGTTGTAGATATTTCCATGTTTATACAGATGGCTGTGCCGATATTTCCATGTTTATACAGAGTTCTCTGTAGATATTTCCATGTTTATATAGATGACAGTGCAGATATTTCCAGGTTTATACAGATGGCTGTGTAGATATTTCCATGTTTATACAGACGGCTGTGTAGATATTTCCATGTTTATACAGATGACTTTGTAGGTATTTCCATGTTTATACAGATGGCGGTGTAGATATTTCCATGTTTATACCGATAGAGGTGTAGATATTTCCATGTTTATACAGATGACGGTGTAGATATTTCCATGTTTATAGAGATGGCGGTGAAGATATTTCCATGTTTACAGAGATAGCGGTGTAGATATATCAATGTTCATAGAGATAGCAGTGAGGATATTTCCATGTTTATACAGATAGCAGTGTAGATATTTTCATGTTTATACCGATAGCGGTGTAGATATTTCCATGTTTGTACAGATGACGGTGTAGAAATTTGCATGTTTATAGAGATGGCGGTGTAGATATTTCCATGTTTATAGAGATAGCGGTGTAGATATATCAATGTTCATTGAGATAGCAGTGAGGATATTTCCATGTTTATACAGATAGCGGTGTAGATATTTCCACGTTTATACAGATGGCGGTGTAGATATTTCCATCTTTCTACAAATGGCAGTGTAGATATTTCCATGTTTATAGAGATGGCGGTGTAGATATTTCATGTTTATATAGATGGCAGTGTAGATATTTTCTTGTTTATGTAGATGGCGTTGTAGATACCTCCATGTTTAAAGAGATGGCGGTGTGTATATTTCCATGTTGATGTAGATAGCGGTGTAGATATTTCCATGTTTATAGAGATAGCGGTGTAGTTATTTCCATGTTTATAGAGATAGCGGTGTAGATATTTCCATGTTTCTACAGATGACTGTGTAGATATTTCCATGTTTGTACAGATGGCAGTGTAGATATTTCCATGTTTATAGAGATAGAAGTGTAGATATTTTCATGTTTATACATATTGCGGTGGAGATTTGTCCATGTTTATACAGATAGCAATGGAGATATTTGCACGTTAATACACATAGCGGTGTAGATATTTCCATGTTTATACAGATAGCGTTGTAGATATTTCCATGTTTATACAGATGGCTGTGCCGATATTTCCATGTTTATACAGAGTTCTCTGTAGATATTTCCATGTTTATACAGATGACAGTGCAGATATTTCCAGGTTTATACAGATGGGTGTGTAGATATTTCCATGTTTATACAGATGACTTTGTAGGTATTTCCATGTTTATACTGATGGCGGTGTAGATATTTCCATGTTTATAGAGATAGCTGTGTAGATGTTTCCATGTTTACACAGATAGCGGTTTAGATGTTTCCATGTTTATACAGATCGCGGTGTAGATATTTCCATGTTTATACAGATCGCGGTGTAGATATTTCCATGTTTATACCGATAGCGGTGTAGATATTCCCATGTTTATACAGATGACGGTGTAGATATTTCCATGTTTATAGAGATGGCGGTGTAGATATTTCCATGTTTATAGAGACAGCGGTGTAGATATATCAATGTGCATAGGGATAGCAGTGAGGATATTTCCATGTTTATACAGATAGCAGTGTAGATATTTCCACTTTTATAGAGTTAGCGGTTTAGATATTTCATATTTATACAGAGAGCGGTGTAGATATTTCCATGTTTATACAGATTGCGGTGTAGATATTTCCATGTTTATACAGATAGCGGTGTAGATATTTCCACGTTTATACAGATGGCGGTGTAGATATTTCCATCTTTCTACAAATGGCAGTGTAGATATTTCTATGATTATAGAGACTGCGGTGTAGATATTTCCATGTTTATGTAGATGGCAGTGTAGATATTTTCTTGTTTATGTAGATGGCGTTGTAGATACCTCCATGTTTAAAGAGATGGCGGTGTGTATATTTCCATGTTGATGGAGATAGCTGTGTAGATATTTCCATGTTTATAGAGATAGCGGTGTAGTTATTTCCATGTTTATAGAGATAGCGTTGTAGATATTTCCATGTTTCTACAGATGACTGTGTAGATATTTCCATGTTTGTACAGATGGCAGTGTAGATATTTCCATGTTTATAGAGATAGAAGTGTAGATATTTTCATGTTTATACATATTGCGGTGGAGATTTGTCCATGTTTATACAGATAGCAATGGAGATATTTCCACGTTAATACACATAGCAGTGTAGATATTTCCATGTTTATACAGATAGCGTTGTAGATATTTCCATGTTTATACAGATGGCTGTTCCGATATTTCCATGTTTATACAGAGTTCTCTGTAGATATTTCCATGTTTATATAGATGACAGTGCAGATATTTCCAGGTTTATACAGATGGCTGTGTAGATATTTCCATGTTTATACAGACGGCTGTGTAGATATTTCCATGTTTATACAGATGACTTTGTAGGTATTTCCAAGTTTATACAGATGGCGGTGTAGATATTTCCATGTTTATAGAGATAGCTGTGTAGATATTTCCATGTTTACACAGATAGCGGTTTAGATATTTCCATGTTTATACAGATCGCGGTGAAGATATTTCCATGTTTATACAGATCGCGGTGTTGATATTTTCATGTTTATACCGATAGCGGTGTAGATATTTCCATGTTTGCACAGATGACGGTGTAGAAATTTGCATGTTTATAGAGATGGCGGTGTAGATATTTCCATGTTTATAGAGATAGCGGTGTAGATATATCAATGTTCATTGAGATAGCAGTGAGGATATTTCCATGTTTATACAGATAGCAGTGTAGATATTTCCACTTTTATAGAGATAGCGGTTTAGATATTTCATATTTATACAGAGAGCGGTGTAGATATTTCCATGTTTATACAGATTGCGGTGTAGATATTTCCATGTTTATACAGATAGCGGTGTAGATATTTCCACGTTTATACAGATGGCGGTGTAGATATTTCCATCTTTCTACAAATGGCAGTGTAGATATTTCCATGTTTATAGAGATGGCGGTGTAGATATTTCCATGTTTATATAGATGGCAGTGTAGATATTTTCTTGTTTATGTAGATGGCGTTGTAGATACCTCCATGTTTAAAGAGATGGCGGTGTGTATATTTCCATGTTGATGGAGATAGCGGTGTAGATATTTCCATGTTTATAGAGATAGCGGTGTAGTTATTTCCATGTTTATAGAGATAGCGGTGTAGATATTTCCATGTTTCTACAGATGACTGTGTAGATATTTCCATGTTTGTACAGATGGCAGTGTAGATATTTCCATGTTTATAGAGATAGAAGTGTAGATATTTTCATGTTTATACATATTGCGGTAGAGTTTTGTCCATGTTTATACAGATAGCAATGGAGATATTTCCACGTTAATACACATAGCGGTGTAGATATTTCCATGTTTATACAGATAGCGTTGTAGATATTTCCATGTTTATACAGATGGCTGTGCCGATATTTCCATGTTTATACAGAGTTCTCTGTAGATATTTCCATGTTTACACAGATGACAGTGCAGATATTTCCAGGTTTATACAGATGGCTGTGTAGATATTTCCATGTTTATACAGAGGACTTTGTAGGTATTTCCATGTTTATACAGATGGCGGTGTAGATATTTCCATGTTTATAGAGATAGCTGTGTAGATGTTTACATGTTTACACAGATAGCGGTTTAGATGTTTCCATGTTTATACAGATCGCGGTGTAGATATTTCCATGTTTATACAGATCGCAGTGTAGATATTTCCATGTTTATACCGATAGCGGTGTAGATGTTTCCATTTTTATACAGATGACGGTGTAGATATTACCATGTTTATAGAGATGGCGGTGTAGATATTTCCATGTTTATAGAGATAGCGGTGTAGATATATCAATGTGCATAGGGATAGCAGTGAGGATATTTCCATGTTTATACAGATAGCAGTGTAGATATTTCCACTTTTATAGAGTTAGCGGTTTAGATATTTCATATTTATACAGAGAGCGGTGTAGATATTTCCATGTTTATACAGATTGCGGTGTAGATATTTCCATGTTTATACAGATAGCGGTGTAGATATTTCCACGTTTATACAGATGGCGGTGTAGATATTTCCATCTTTCTACAAATGGCAGTGTAGATATTTCCATGTTTATACAGATGGCTGTGTAGATATTTCCATGTTTATACAGATGACTTTGTAGGTATTTCCATGTTTATAGAGATGGCGGTGTAGATATTTCCATGTTTATAGAGATAGCTGTGTAGATATTTCCATGTTTACACAGATAGCGGTTTAGATATTTCCATGTTTATACAGATCGCGGTGTAGATATTTCCATGTTTAGAGAGATAGCGGTGTAGATATATCAATGTTCATAGAGTTAGCAGTGAGGATATTTCCATGTTTATACAGATAGCAGTGTAGATATTTCCACTTTTATAGAGATAGCGGTTTAGATATTTCATATTTATAGAGAGAGCGGTGTATATATTTCCATGTTTATACAGATTGCGGTGTAGATATTTCCATGTTTATACAGATGGCTTTGCCGATAATTCCATGTTTATACAGAGTTCTCTGTAGATATTTCCATGTTTATATAGATGACAGTGCAGATATTTCCAGGTTTATACAGATGGCTGTGTAGATATTTCCATGTTTATACAGAAGACTTTGTAGGTATTTCCATGTTTATACAGATGGCGGTTTAGATATTTCCATGTTTGTACAGATCGCGGTGAAGATACTTCCATGTTTATACAGATAGCGGTGTAGATATTTCCATGTTTATACAGATCGCGGTGTAGATATTTCCATGTTTATAGAGATGGCGGTGTAGATATTTCCATGTTTATACAGAGTTCTCTGTAGATATTTCCATGTTTATATAGATGACAGTGCAGATATTTCCAGGTTTATACAGATGGCTGTGTAGATATTTCCATGTTTATACAGATGGCTCTGTAGATATTTCCACGTTTATACAGATGACTTTGTAGGTATTTCCATGTTTATACAGATGGCGGTGTAGATATTTCCATGTTTATAGAGATAGCTGTGTAGAAATTTCCATGTTTACACAGATAGCGTTTTGGATATTTCCATGTTTATACAGATCACGGTGTAGATATTTCCATGTTTATACAGATCGCGGTGTAGATATTTCCATGTTTATACAGATAGCGGTGTAGATATTTCCATGTTTATACAGATGACGGTGTAGATATTTCCATGTTTATAGAGATGGCGGTGTAGATATTTCCATGTTTATAGAGATAGTGGTGTAGATCTATCAATATTCATAGAGATAGCAGTGGGGATATTTCCATGTTTATACAGATAGCAGTGTAGATATTTCCACTTTTATAGAGATAGCGGTTTAGATATTTCATATTTATACAGAGAGCGGTGTAGATATTTCCATGTTTATACAGATTGCGGTGTAGATATTTCCATGTTTATACAGATAGCGGTGTAGATATTTCCACGTTTATACAGATGGCGGTGTAGATATTTCCATCTTTCTACAAATGGCAGTGTAGATATTTCCATGTTTATAGAGATGGCGGTGTAGATATTTCCATGTTTATATAGATGGCAGTGTGGATATCTTCTTGTTTATGTAGATGGCGTTGTAGATACCTCCATGTTTAAAGAGATGGCGGTGTGTATATTTCCATGTTGATGGAGATAGCGGTGTAGATATTTCCATGTTTATAGAGATAGCGGTGTAGTTATTTCCATGTTTCTACAGATGACTGTGTAGATATTTCCATGTTTGTACAGATGGCAGTGTAGATATTTCCATGTTTATAGAGATAGAAGTGTAGATATTTTCATGTTTATACATATTGCGGTGGAGATTTGTCCATGTTTATACAGATAGCAATGGAGATATTTCCACGTTAATACACATAGCGGTGTAGATATTTCCATGTTTATACAGATAGCGTTGTAGATATTTCCATGTTTATACAGATGGCTGTGCCGATATTTCCATGTTTATACAGAGTTCTCTGTAGATATTTCCATGTTTATATAGATGACAGTGCAGATATTTCCAGGTTTATACAGATGGCTGTGTAGATATTTCCATGTTTATACAGATGACTTTGTAGGTATTTTCATGTTTATACAGATGGCGGTTTAGATATTTCCATGTTTATAGAGATAGCTGTGTACATATTTCCATGTTTACACAGATAGCGGTTTAGATATTTCCCTGTTTATACAGATTGCGGTGTAGATATTTCCATGTTTATACAGATTGTGGTGTAGATATTTCCATGTTTATACTGATAGAGGTGTAGATATTTCCATGTTTATACAGATGACGGTGTAGATATTTCCATGTTTATACAGATGGCGCTGTAGATATTTCCATGTTTATAGAGATAGCGGTGTAGATATATCAAAGTTCATAGAGATAGCAGTGAGGATATTTCCATGTTTATACAGATAGCAGTGTAGATATTTCCACTATTATAGAGATAGCGGTTTAGATATTTCATATTTATACAGAGAGCGGTGTAGATATTTCCATGTTTATACAGATTACGGTGTAGATATTTCCATGTTTATACAGATAGCGGTGAATATATTTCCACGTTTATACAAATGGCGGTGTAGATATTTCCATCTTTCTACAAATGGCAGTGTAGAAATTTCCATGTTTATAGAGATGGCGGTGTAGATATTTCCATGTTTATATAGATGGCAGTGTAGATATTTTCTTGTTTATGTAGAAGGCGTTGTAGATACCTCCATGTTTAAAGAGATGGCGGTGTGTATATTTCCATGTTGATGGAGATAGCGGTGTAGATATTTCCATGTTTATAGAGATAGCGGTGTAGTTATTTCCATGTTTATAGAGATATCGGTGTAGATATTTCCATGTTTCTACAGATGACTGTGTAGATATTTCCATGTTTGTACAGATGGCAGTGTAGATATTTCCATGTTTATAGAGATAGAAGTGTAGATATTTTCATGTTTATACATATTGCGGTGGAGATTTGTCCATGTTTATACAGATAGCAATGGAGATATTTCCACGTTAATACACATAGCGGTGTAGATATTTCCATGTTTATACAGATAGCGTTGTAGATATTTCCATGTTTATACAGATGGCTGTGCCGATATTTCCATGTTTATACAGAGTTCTCTGTAGATATTTCCATGTTTATATAGATGACCGTGCAGATATTTCCAGGTTTATACAGATGGCTGTGTAGATATTTCCATGTTTATACAGATGGCTGTGTAGATATTTCCATGTTTATACAGATGACTTTGTAGGTATTTCCATGTTTATACAGATGGTGTTGTAGATATTTCCATGTTTATACAGATAGCTGTGTAGATATTTCCATGTTTACACAGATAGCGGTTTAGATATTTCCATGTTTATACAGATCGCGGTGTAGATATTTCCATGTTTATACAGATCGCGGTGTAGATATTTCCATGTTTATACCGATAGCGGTGTAGATATTTCCATGTTTATACAGATGACGGTGTAGATATTTCCATGTTTATAGAGATGGCGGTGTAGATATTTCCATGTTTATAGAGATAGCGGTGTAGATATATCAATGTTCATAGAGATAGCAGTGAGGATATTTCCATGTTTATACAGATAGCAGTGTAGATATTTCCACTTTTATAGAGATAGCGGTTCAGATACTTCATATTTATACAGAGAGCAGTGTAGATATTTCCATGTTTATACAGATTGCGGTGCAGATATTTCCATGTTTATACAGATAGCGGTGTAGATATTTCCACGTTTATACAGATGGCGGTGTAGATATTTCCATCTTTCTACAAATGGCAGTGTAGATATTTCCATGTTTATAGAGATGGCGGTGTAGATATTTCCATGTTTATATAGATGGCAGTGTAGATATTTTCTTGTTTATGTAGATGGCGTTGTAGATACCTCCATGTTTAAAGAGATGGCGGTGTGTATATTTCCATGTTGATGGAGATAGCGGTGTAGATATTTCCATGTTTATAGAGATAGCGGTGTAGTTACTTCCGTGTTTACAGAGATAGCGGTGTAGATATTTCCATGTTTCTACAGATGACTGTGTAGATATTTCCATGTTTGTACAGATGGCAGTGTAGATATTTCCATGTTTATAGAGATAGAAGTGTAGATATTTTCATGTTTATACATATTGCGGTGGAGATTTGTCCATGTTTATACAGATAGCAATGGAGATATTTCCACGTTAATACACATAGCGGTGTAGATATTTCCATGTTTATAGAGATAGCGTTGTAGATATTTCCATGTTTATACAGATGGCTGTGTCGATATTTCCATGTTTTTACAGAGTTCTCTGTAGATATTTCCATGTTTATATAGATGACAGTGCAGATATTTCCAGGTTTATACAGATGGCTGTGTAGATATTTCCATGTTTATACAGATGGCTGTGGAGATATTTCCATATTTATACAGATGACTTTGTAGGTATTTCCATGTTTATAGAGATGGCGGTGTAGATAGTTCCCTGTTTATAGAGATAGCGGTGTAGATATATCAATGTTCATAGAGTTAGCAGTGAGGATATTTCCATGTTTATACAGATAGCAGTGTAGATATTTCCACTTTTATAGAGATAGCGGTTTAGATATCTCATATTTATACAGAGAACGGTGTAGATATTTCCATGTTTATACAGATTGCGGTGTATATATTTCCATGTTCATACAGATAGCAGTGTAGATATTTCCATGTTTATACAGATGGCGGTGTAGATATTTCCAACTTTCTACAAATGGCAGTGTAGATATTTCCATGTTTATAGAGATGGTGGTGTAGATATTTCCATGTTTATATAGATGGCAGTGTAGATATTTTCTTGTTTATGTAGATGGCGTTGTAGATACCTCCATGTTTAAAGGGATGGCGGTGTGTAAATTTCCATGTTGATGGAGATAGCGGTGTAGATATTGCCATGTTTATAGAGATAGCGGTGTAGTTATTTCCATGTTTATAGAGATAGCGGTGTAGATATTTCCATGTTTCTACAGATGACTGTGTAGATATTTCCATGTTTGTACAGATGGCAGTGTAGATATTTCCATGTTTCTAGAGATAGAAGTGTAGATATTTTCATGTTTATCCATATTGCGGTGGAGATTTGTCCATGTTTATACAGATAGCAATGGAGATATTTCCACGTTAATACACATAGCGGTGTAGATATTTCCATGTTTATACAGATAGCGTTGTAGATATTTCCATGTTTATACAGATGGCTGTGCCGATATTTCCATGTTTATACAGAGTTCTCTGTAGATATTTCCATGTTTATATAGATGACAGTGCAGATATTTCCAGGTTTATACAGATGGCTGTGTAGGTATTTCCATGTTTATACAGATGGCTGTGTAGATATTTCCATGTTTATACAGATGCCTTTGTAGGTATTTCCATGTTTATACAGATGGCGGTGTAGATATTTCCATGTTTATAGAGATAGCTGTGTAGATATTTCCATGTTTACACAGATAGCGGTTTAGATATTTCCATGTTTATACAGATCGCAGTGTAGATATTTAAATGTTTATACAGATCGCGGTGTAGATATTTCCATGTTTATACAGATAGCGGTGTAGATATTTCCATGTTTATAGAGATGGCGGTGTAGATATTTCCATGTTTATAGAGATAGCGGTGTAGATATATCAATGTTCATAGAGATAGCAGTGAGGATATTTCCATGTTTATACAGATAGCAGTGTAGATATTTTCATGTTTATACATATTGCGGTGGAGATTTGTCCATGTTTATACAGATAGCAATGGAGATATTTCCACGTTAATACACATAGCGGTGTAGATATTTCCATGTTTATACAGATAGCGTTGTAGATATTTCCATGTTTATACAGATGGCTGTGCCGATATTTCCATGTTTATACAGAGTTCTCTGTAGATATTTCCATGTTTATAGAGATAGCTGTGTAGATATTTCCATGTTTACACACATAGCGGTTTAGTTATTTCCATGTTTATACAGATCGCGGTGTAGATATTTCCATCTTTATACAGATCGCGGTGTAGATATTTGCATGTTTATACCGATAGCGGTGTAGATATTTCCATGTTTATACAGATGACGGTGTAGATATTTCCATGTTGATAGAGATGGCGGTGTAGATATTTCCATGTTTATAGAGATAGCGGTGTAGATATATCAATGTTCATAGAGATAGCAGTGAGGATATTACCATGTTTATACAGATAGCAGTCTAGATATTTCCAATTTTATAGAGATAGTGGTTCAGATATTTCATATTTATACAGAGAGCCGTGTAGATATTTCCATGTTTATACAGATTGCGGTGTAGATATTTCCATGTTTATACAGATAGCGGTGTAGATATTTCCACGTTTATACAGATGGCGGTGTAGATATTTCCATCTTTCTACAAATGGCAGTGTAGATATTTCCATGTTTATAGAGATGGCGGTGTAGATATTTCCATGTTTATATAGACGGCAGTGTAGATATTTTCTTGTTTATGTAGATGGCGTTGTAGATACTTCCATGTTTAAAGAAATGGCGGTGTGTATATTTCCATGTTGATGGAGATAGCGGTGTAGATATTTCCATGTTTATAGAGATAGCGGTGTAGTTATTTCCATGTTTATAGAGATAGCGGTGTAGATATTTCCATGTATATACAGAAGGCTGTGTAGATATTTCCATGTTTATACAGATGGCTGTGTAGATATTTCCATGTTTATACAGATGGCTTTGTAGATATTTCCATGTTTATGCAGATGACTTTGTAGGTATTTCCATGTTTATACAGATGGCGGTGTAGATATTTCCATATTTATAGAGATAGCTGTGTAGCTATTTCCATGTTTATACAGATAGCGGTGTAGATATTTCCATGTTTATACAGATCGTGGTGAAGATATTTCCATGTTTATACAGATCACGGTGTACATATTTCCATGTTTATACAGATCGCGGTGTAGATATTTCTATGTTTATACAGATAGCGGTGTAGATATTTCCATTTTTATACAGATAGCGGTATAGATATTTCCATGTTTATAGAGATAGCGGTGTAGGTATTTCCATGTTTATAGACATAGCGGTGTACATATTTCCATGTTTATATAGACGGCGTTTTAGATATTTCCATGTTTATACCGATAGCGGTGTTGCTGTTTCCACGTTTATTCAGATAGCGATGTAGATATTTCCATGTTTATACAGCTCGCAGTGCAGATATTTATATCTTTATATAGATGGCATTGTAGATATTTACTTATTGACACAGATGGCGGTGTAGATGTTTCCATGTTTATACAGATGACGGAGTAGTTAGTTCCATGTTTATGGAGATGGCAGTGTAGATATTTTTCATGTTTATAGAGATGGCGGTGTAGATATTTCCACGTTTATAGAGATAGCAGTGTAGATATTTACATGTTTATACTGATGACTTTATAGGTATTTCCTTGTTTTTACAGATGGCAGTGCAGATATTTCCATGTTTATACAGATAGCGGTGTAGATATTTCCATGTTTATACAGATGGCGGTGCTGATATTTCCATCAATACACAGATGGCCGTGTAGATATTTCCATGTTTATACCAATAGCGGTGTTTTTATTTCCATGTTTATATAGATAGCGGTGTAGATATTTCTATGTATATACACATGGCTGTGTACATATTTTCATGTTTATACAGATGGCGGTGTAGATATTTCCATGTTTATACAGATAACTTTGTAAGTATTTCCATGTTTATACAGATGGCGGTGTAGATATTTCGATGTTTATAGAGACAGCAGTGGAGATATTTCCATGTTTATACAGATAGCGGTGTAGATATTTCCATGTTTATACTGATCACGGTGTAGATATTTCCATGTTTAAACAGATGGCGGTTTAGATATTTCCTTGTTTATACGAATAGAGGTGTAGTTATTTCCATATTTATACAGATAGCGGTGTAGATATTTCCATGTATATGCAGATGGCTGTGTAGATATTTCCATGTTTATACAGAAGGCTGTGTAGATATTTCCATGTTTATACAGATGACTTTGTAGGTATTTAAATGTTTATACAGATGGCGGTGTAGGTATTTCCATGTTTATAGAGATAGCTTTGTAGATATTTCCATGTTTATACAGATAGCGGTGTAGATATTTCCATGTTTATACAGATCGCCGTGTAGATATTTCCATGTTTAAAGAGACAGCAGTGGAGATATTTCCATGTTTATACTCATAGCGGTGTACATATTTCCATGTTTATATTGACAGCGGTGTGGGTGTTTCCATGTTTATACTGATAGCGGTGCAGATATTTCCATGTTTATACAGGTGCCTTGGCAGATATTTCCATATTTCCACAGAGGGCTGTGTAGATATTTCCATGTTTATAGAGATAGCAGTGTAGATATTTCCATGTTCCCACACCTGACTGTATAGGTATTTCCATGTTTATACTGATGGCTTTGTAGATGTTTCCATGTTTATAGAGATAGCGGTGCAGATATTTCCCTGTTTATACAGATAGCGGTGTAGATATTTCCATGTATATACAGATCGCGGTGTAGACATTTCCATGTTTATACAAATTGCGGTGTAGATATTTCCATGATTGTACTGATGGCGATGTTGATGTTTCCATCTATACACCGATTGCCATGTAGGTATTTCCATGTGTATACAGATGGCATTGTAGATATTTCCATGTTTATACAGAAAGCGGTGTAGTTATTTCCATGTTTACACAGATAGCGGTGTAGATATTTCCATGTTTATACAGATGACTGTATAGGTATTTCCATGTTTTTACAGATGGCATTGTAGATATTTCCATGTTTATAGAGATAGCAATGTAGATATTTCCATGTTTATACAGATAGCAATGTAGATATTTCCGTTTTTATAGAGATAGCGGTTTAGATATTTCATATTTATACAGATAGCGGTGTAGATATTTCCATGTATATACAGATTGCGGTGTAGATATTTCCATGTTTATACACATGACTGTGTAGGTATTTCCATGTTTATACAGATGGCTTTGTAGATATTTCCATGTTTATAGAGAAAGCGGTGCAGATATTTCCATGTTTATACAGATAGCGGTGTAAATATTTCCATGTTTATACAGATCACGGGGTAGATATTACCATGTTTATAGAGATAGCGGTGTAGATATTTCCATGTTTGTACAGATGGCGGTATTGATATTTCCATGTTTATACAGATAGCGGTGTAGATATTTCCATGTTTACACTGATCGCGGTGTAGATATTTCCATGTTCCTACACATGACTGTGTAGTTATTTCCATGTTTATACAGATGGCTTTGCAGGCATTTCCTGTTTTATAGAGATAGCGGTGTAGATATTTCCATGTTTATGCAGATAGCGGTGTAAATATTTCCATGTTTTATACAGATCGTAGTGTAGATATTTGCATCTTTATACAGATAGCGATGCAGATATTTCCATGTTTGTACATATGGCGGTGTTGATATTTCCGTCTATACACAGATGACCGTGTAGATATTTCCATGTTTATACAGATGGTGGCACAGATATTTCCATGGATATGTAGATGGCGGTGTAGATATTTCCATGTTTATACAGATAGCGGTGTAGTTATTTCCATGTTTATATAGATAGCGGTGTAGATATTTCCATGTATGTACACATGGCTGTGTGGATATTTCCATGTTTATACAGATGGCGGTAGAGATATTTCCATGTTTATACAGATAACTTTGTAAGTATTTCCATGTTTATACAGATGGCGGTGTAGATATTTCGATGTTTATAGAGATAGCAGTGGAGATATTTCCATGTTTATACAGATAACGGTGTAGATATTTCCATGTTCATACTGATTGTGGTGTAGATATTTCCATGTTTATAGAGATGGCGGTGTAGATATTTCCATGTTCATAGAGATAGCGTTGTTGTTTTTTTCCATGTTTATAGAGATAGCGGTGTGAATATTTCCATGTTCATAGAGATAGGGGTGTAGATATTTCCATGTTTACAGAGATGGCGGTGTAGATATTTCCATGTTTAAACAGATCACGGTGTAGATATTTCCTTGTTTATACAAATAGCGGTGTAGTTATTTCCATGTTTATACAGATAGCAGTGTAGATATTTCCATGTATATACAGATGGCTGTGTAGATATTTCCATGTTTATACAGATGGCTGTGTAGATATTTCCAGGTTTATACAGATGACTTTGTAGGTATTTGCATGTTCATACGGATGGCGGTGTAGATATTTCCATGTTTATAGAGATAGCTGTGTAGATATTTCCATGTTTATACAGATAGCGGTGTAGATATTTCCATGTTTATACAGATAGCGGTGTAGATATTTCCATGTATATACAGATGGCTGTGTAGATATTTCCATGTTTATACAGATGGCTGTGTAGATATTTCCATGTTTATACAGATGACTTTGTAGGTATATGCATGTTCATACAGATGACTTTGTAGTTATTTGCATGTTCATACAGATGTCGTTGTTGTTATTTCCATGTTTATAGAGATAGCTCTGTAGGTATTTCCATGTTTATACAGATAGCGGTGTAGATATTTCCATGTTTATACAGATCGCAGTGTAGATATATCCATATTTATACAGATAGCGGTGTAGATATTTGCATGTTTTTACAAATATCTGTGTAGATATTTCCATATTTACACAGATTGCGGGGTAGATATTTCCATCTTTCTACAGACGGCATTGTAGATATTTCCATGTTTATACAGATGGCGGTGTAGATATTTCCATGTTTATATAGATGGTGGTGTAGATATTTCCATGTTTATACAGATAGCGGTGTAGATATTTCCATGTTTATACAGATCGTGGTGAAGATATTTCCATGTTTATGCAGATCGCGGTGTAGATATTTCCATGTTTATACAGATCGCGGTGTAGATATTTCCATGTTTATACAGATAGCGGTGTAGATATTTCCATCTTTCTACAGATGGCATTGTAGATATTTCCATGTTTATAGAGATAGCGGTGTAGTTATTTCCATGTTTATAGACATAGTGGTGTAGATATTTCCATGTTTATATAGATGGTGTTGTAGATATTTCCATGTTTATACCGATAGCGGTGTTGGTATTTCCACGTTTATACAGATAGCGATGTAGATATTTCCATGTTTATAGAGGTCGCGGGGCAGATATTTATATCTTTCTACAGATGGCATTGTAGATATTTCCTTATTCACACAGATGGCGTTGTAGATGTTTCCATGTTTATACAGATGACAGAGAAGTTAGTTCCAT
This sequence comes from Pan troglodytes, assembly GCF_028858775.2. NCBI lineage: Eukaryota > Metazoa > Chordata > Mammalia > Primates > Hominidae > Pan > Pan troglodytes. The sequence goes on along the minus strand of NC_072405.2, from coordinate 952,512 downwards.
GTTTATTGAGATGGCAGTGTAGATATTTTCATGTTTATAGAGATGGCGGTGTAGATATTTCCATGTTTATAGAGATAGCAGTGTAGATATTTACATGTTTATACAGATGGATGTGTAGATATTTCCATGTGTATACAGATGGCATTGTAGATATTTCCATGTTTATACAGATGACTGTATAGGTATTTCCATGTTTTTACAGATGGCAGTGCAGATATTTCCATGTCTATAGAGATAGCAGTGTAGATATTTCCATGTTTGTACAGATGACGGTGTTGATATTTCCATCCATACACAGATGGCCGTGTAGATATTTCCATGTTTATACAGATGGCGGCGTAGATATTTCCATGGACATGCAGATGGCGGTGTAGATATTTCCATGTTTATACAGATAGCGGTGTAGATATCTCCATGTTTACACAGATGGTGGTATAGATATTTCCGTGTTTATACACATGGCGGAGTAGATACTTCCATCTTTATGGAGATGGCAGTGTAGATATTTTCATGTTTATAGAGATGGCGGTGTAGATATTTCCATATTTATAGAGATAGCGGTGTAGGTGTTTCCATCTTTCTACAGATGGCAGTGTAGATATTTCCATGTTTATACAGATGGCGGTGTAGATATTTCCATATTTATACAGATGTCTGTGTAGATATTTCCATGTGTATACAGTTGGTATTGTAGCTATTTCAATGTTTATACAGATGGTGGTGTAGATATTTCCATGTTTATTCAGATGACTGTGTAGATATTTCCATGTTTTTACACATCGCAGTGTAGATATTTCAATGTTTATAGAGATGGCGCTGTAGATATTTCCATGTTAATACAGGTCGTGGTGTAGATATTTCCATGTTTATACAGAGAGCAGTGGAGATATTACCATGTTTATACACATAGCGGTGTACATACTTCCAAGTTTATGGAGACAGCGGTGTAGGTATTTCCATGTTTATACAGATAGCGGTGCAGATATTTCCATGTTTATACAGATGCCTATGCAGATATTTCCATATTTATACAGAGGGCTGTGTAAATATTTCAATGTTTATACAAATGGCAGTGTAGATATTTCCATGTTCCTACACATAACTGTATAGGTATTTCCATGTTTATACAGATGGCTTTGTAGATATTTCCATGTTTATAGAGATAGCGGTGCAGATATTTCCATGTTTATACAGATAGCGGTGTAGATATTTCCATGTTTATACAGACCGCAGTGTAGATATTTCCATGTTTATAGAGATAGCAGTGTAGATATTTCCATGTTTGTACAGATGGCGGTGTTGATGTTTCCATCTATACACAGATTGCCGTGTAGGTATTTCCATGTGTATACAGATGGCATTGTAGATATTTCCATGTTTATACAGATGGTGGTGTGGATATTTCCATGTTTACACAGATGACTGTATTGGTATTTCCATGTTTATACAGATGGCGGTGTAGATATTTCCAAGTTTATAGAGATAGCGGTGTAGATATTGCCATATTTATACAGATAACGTTGTACAAATTTCCATGTTTATACAGATAGCGGTGTAAATATTTCCATGTTTATACAGATCATGGTGTAGGTATTTCCATGTTTATAGAGATAGCGGTGTAGATATTTCCATGTTTATACAGATAGCGGTGTAGATATTTCCATGTTTATACAGATCGCGGTGTAGATATTTCCATGTTTATACAGATAGCGGTGCAGATATTTCCATGTTTGTACAGATGGCGGTTTTGATATTTCCATCTATACACAGATGACCGTGTAGATATTTCCATGTTTATACAGATGGCGGCGCAGATATTTCTATGGATATGTAGATGGTGGTGTAGATATTTCAATGTATATACAGATAGCGCTGTACTTATTTCCATGTTTATATAGAGAGCGGTGTAGATATTTCCATGTATGTACACATGGCTGTGTAGATATTTCCATGTTTATACAGATGGCGCTGTAGATATTTCCATGTTTATACAGATAACTTGTAAGTATTTCCATGTTTATACAGATGGCGGTGTAGATATTTCGATGTTTATAGAGATAGCAGTGGAGATATTTCCATGTTTATAGAGTTAGCGGTGTAGATATTTCCATGTTTATATAAATGGCATTGTAGATATTTCCATGTTTATACAGATAGCGGTGTTGGTATTTCCAAGTTTATACACATGGCGATGTAGATATTTCCATGTTTATACAGCTCGCGGTGCAGATATTTATATCTTTATACAGATGGCGTTGTAGATATTTCCTTATTCACACAGATGGCAGTGTAGATGTTTCCATGTTTATACAGATGGCGGAGTAGTTAGTTCCATGTTTATGGAGATGGCAGTGTAGATATTTCCATGTTTATACAGATCGCGGTGTAGATATTTCCATGTTTATACAGATCGCGGTGTAGATATTTCCATGTTTATACAGATCGCGGTGTAGGAATTTCCATGTTTATACAGATAGCGGTGTAGATATTTCCATGTTTATACAGATAGTGCTGTAGGTATTTCCATGTTTATACAGATGGCGGTGTAGGTATTTCCATGTTTATAGAGATAGCGGTGTAGATATATCCATGTTCATAGAGATAGCAGTGAGGATATTTCCATGTTTATACAGATAGCAGTGTAGATATTTCCAATTTTACAGAGATAGCGGTTTAGATATTTCATATTTATACAGATAGCGGTGTAGATATTTCCATGTTTATACTGATGGCTTTGTAGATATTTCCATGTATATAGAGATAGCGGTGCAGATATTTCCATGTTTATACAGATAGCGGTGTAAATATTTCCATGTTTATACAGGTCGTGGTGTAGATATTTCCATGTTTATACAGATACCCGTGTAGATATTTACATGTTTGTACAGACCGCAGTGTAGGTATTTCCATGTTTATATAGATAGCGGTGTAGATATTCCATGTTTGTACAGATGGCGGTGTTGATGTTTCCATCTATACACAGATTGCGGTGTAGGTATTTCCATGTGTATACAGATGGCATTGTAGATATTTCCATGTTTATACAGATGGTGGTGTGGTTATTTCCATGTTTATACAGATGACTGTATAGGTATTTCCATGTTTTTACAGATGGCATTGTAGATATTCCCAGGTTGATAGAGATAGCAGTGTAGATATTTCCATGTTTATAAAGATGGCAGTGTAGATATTTCCATGTTTATAGAGATAACTGTGTAGATATTTCCACGTTTATACAGATAGCGGTGTAAATATTTCCATGTTTACACAGATCATGGTGTAGATATTTCCATGTTTATAGAGATAGCAGTGTAGATATTTCCATGTTTATACAGATAGCAGTGTAGATATTTCTATGTATATACATATGGCAGTGTAGAAATTCCATCTCTATACATAAGGCGGTGTAGATATTTCCATGTTTATACAGATAACTTGGTAAATATTTCCATGTTTATACAGATGGTGGTGTAGATATTTCGATGTTTATAGAGATAACAGTGGAGACATTTCCATGTTTATACAGATAGCGGTGTAGATATTTCCATTTTTATACTGATCACGGTGTAGTTATTTCCATGTTTATACAGATGGCGGTGTAGATATTTCCATATTTATACAGATGTCTGTGTAGATATTTCCATGTGTATACAGATGGTATTGTAGGTATTTCCATGTTTATACAGATGGTGGTGTAGATATTTCCATGTTTATTCGGAGGACTGTGTAGATATTTCCATGATTTTACAGATGGCAGTGTAGATATTTCAATGTTTATAGAGATGGCGCTGTAGATATTTCCATGTTTATACAGATAAAGTTGGAGATATTTCCATGTTTATACAGACAGCAGTGGAGATATTACCATGTTTATACACATAGCAGTGTACATATTTCCATATTTATAGACACAGGAGTGTAGGTATTTCCATGTTTATACAGATAGCGGTGCAGATATTTCCATGTTTATACAGATGCCTACGCAGATATTTTCATATTTATACAGAGGCCTGTGTAGATCTTTCTATGTTTATACAGATGGCAGTGTAGATATTTCCATGTTCCTGCACATGACTGTGTAAGTATTTCCAAGTTTATACAGATGAATTTGTAGATATTTCGATGCCTATAGAGATAGCGATGCAGATATTTCCATGTTTATAGAGATAGCAGTGTAGATATTTCCATGTTTGTACAGATGGCTGTATTGATGTTTCCATCTATACACAGATTGCCGTGTAGGTATTTCCATGTGTATACAGATGGCATTGTAGATATTTCCATGTTTATACAGATGGTGGTGTGGATATTTCCATGTTTATACAGATGACTGTATAGGTATTTCCATGTTTTTACAGATGGCTTTGTAGATATTTCCATGTTTATAGAGATAGCAGTGTAGATATTTCCGGGTTTATACAGATGGCGGTGTAGATATTTCCATGTTTATAGAGATAGCGGTGTAGCTTTTTCCATGTTTATACAGATCACGGTGTAGATATTTCCATGTTTATATAGATAGCCTTTTAAATATTTCCATGTTTATACAGATCACGGTGTAGATATTTCCATGTTTATAGAGATAGCGGTGTAGATATTTCCATGCTTATACAGATAGCGATGTAGATATTTCCATGTTTATACAGACCGCGGTGTAAATATTTCCATGTTTATACAGATAGCGGTGTAGATATTTCCATGTTTGTACAGATGGCGGTGTTGATATTTCCATCTATACACAGATGACCGTGTAGATATTTCCTTGTTTATACAGATGGCGGCGCAGATATTTCTACGGATATGTAGATGGCGGTGTAAATATTTCCATGTTTATTCAGAAAGCGGTGTAGTTATTTCCATGTTTATATAGATAGCGGTGTAGATATTTCCATGTATATACACATGGCTGTGTAGATATTTCCATGTTTATACAGATGGCGGTGTAGATATTTCCATGTTTATACAGATAACTTTGTAAGTATTTCCATGTTTATACAGATGGCGGTGTAGATATTTCGAAGTTTATAGAGATAGCAGTGGAGATATTTCCATGTTTATACAGGTAGCGATGTAGATATTTCCATGTTTATACTGATCACGGTGTAAATATTTCCATGTTTATAGAGATGGCGGTGTAGATATTTCCATGTTCATAGAGATAGCGGTGTTGATTTTTCCATGTTTATAGAGATAGCGGTGTAAATATTTCCATGTTTACACATATCACGGTGTAGATATTTCCATGTTTATAGAGATAGCGGTGTAGATATTTCCATGTTTATACAGAACGCGGTGCAGATATTTCCATGTTTATACAGATTGCGGTGCAGATATTTCCATTTTTGTACAGATGGCGGTGTTGATATTTCCATCTATACACAGATGACCGTGTAGATATTTCCATGTTTATACAGAAGGCGGCGCAGATATTTCCATGGATATGTAGATGGCGGTGTAGATATTTCCATGTTTATACAGATAGCGGTGTAGTTATTTCCATGTTTATATAGATAGTGGTGTAGATATTTCCATGTATATACACATGGCTGTGTAGATATTTCCATGTTTATACAGATGGTGGTGTAGATATTTCCATCTTTATACAGATAACTTTGTAAGTATTTCCATGTATATACACATGGCTGTGTAGATATTTCCATGTTTATACAGATGGTGGTGTAGATATTTCCATCTTTATACAGATAACTTTGTAAGTATTTCCATGTTTATACACATGGCGGTGTAGATATTTCGATGTTTATAGAGATAGCAGTGGAAATATTTCCATGTTTATACAGATAGCGGTGTAGATATTTCCATGTTTATACTGATCGTGGTGTAGATATTTCCATGTTATAGAGATGGCGGTGTAGATATTTCCATGTTCATAGAGATAGCGGTGTTGATTTTTGCATGTTTATAGAGAAAGCGGTGTGGATATTTGCATGTTTATACAGATAGGGGTGTAGATATTTCCAGGTTTATAGAGATGGCACTGCAGATATTTCCATGTTTATACAGACGGCGGTGATGATATTTCCATCTATACACAGATGACCATGTAGATATTTCCATGTTTATACAGATGGCGGCGCAGATATTTCTATGGATATGTAGATGGTGGTGTAGGTATTTCAATGTATATACAGATAGCGCTGTACTTATTTCCATGTTTATATAGATAGCGGTGTAGATATTTCCATGTATGTACACATGGCTGTGTAGATATTTCCATGTTTATAGAGATGGCGGTGTAGATATTTCCATGTTCATAGAGACAGTGGTGATGATTTTTCCATGTTTATAGAGATAGCGGTGTGGATATTTCCATGTTTATACAGATAACTTTGTAAGTATTTCCATGTTTATACAGATGGCGGTGTAGATATTTCGATGTTTATAGAGATAGCAGTGGAGTTATTTCCATGTTTATACAGATTGCGGTGTAGTTATTTCCAGATTTATATAGATAGCGGTGTAGATATTTCCATGTATATACACATGTCTGTGTAGATATTTCCATGTTTATACAGATGGTGATGTAGATATTTCCATGTTTATACAGATAACTTTGAAAGTATTTCCATGTTTATACAGATGGCGGTGTAGATATTTTGATGTTTATACAGATAGCAGTGGAGATATTTCCATGTTTATACAGGTAGCGGTGTAGATATTTCCATGTTTATACTGATCGCGGTGTAGATATTTCCGTGTTTATAGAGATGACGGTGTAGATATTTCCATGTTCATCGAGATAGCGGTGATGATTTTTCCATGTTTATAGAGATAGCGGTGTGGATAATTCCATGTTTATGCAGATGTCTGTGCAGATATTTCCATGTATATTCAGATGACTGTATAGGTGTTTCCATGTTTTTACAGATGGCAGTGCAGATATTTCCATGTTTATAGAGTTTGCGGAGTAGATATTTCCATGTTTGTACAGATGGCGGTGTTGATATTTCCATCTATACACAGATGGCCGTGTAGATATTTCCATGTTTATACAGATGGCGGCGTAGATATTTCCATGGAGATGCAGATGGCGGTGTAGATATTTCCATGTTTATACAGAGAGCGGTGTAGATATTTCCATGTTTACAAAGATGGTGGTGTAGATATTTCCGTGTTTATATACATGGCGGAGTAGATACTTCCATCTTTATGGAGATGGCAGTGCAGATATTTCCATGTTTATACAGATAGCGGTGTAGATATTTCCATGTTTATACAGATCGTGGTGTAGATATTTCCATGTTTATACAGATCGCGGTGTAGATATTTCCATGTTTATACAGATAGCGGTGTAGATATTTCCATGTTTATACAGATAGCGCTGTAGATATTTCCATGTTTATACAGATGGCGGTGTAGATATTTCCATGTTTATAGAGATGGCGGTGTAGATATTTCCATGTTTATAGAGATAGAAGTGTAGATATTTTCATGTTTATACATATTGCGGTGGAGATTTGTCCATGTTTATACAGATAGCAATGGAGATATTTCCACGTTAATACACATAGCGGTGTAGATATTTCCATGTTTATACAGATAGCGTTGTAGATATTTCCATGTTTATACAGATGGCTGTGGCGATATTTTCATGTTTATACAGAGTTCTCTGTAGATATTTCCATGTTTATATAGATGACAGTGCAGATTTTTACAGGTTTATACACATGGCTGTGTAGATATTTCCATGTTTATACAGATGGCTGTGTAGATATTTCCATGTTTATACAGATGACTTTGTAGGTATTTCCATGTTTATACAGATGGCGGTGTAGATATTTCCATGTTTATAGAGATAGCAGTGGAGTTGTTTCCATGTTTATACAGATTGCAGTGTAGTTATTTCCAGGTTTATATAGATAGCGGTGTAGATATTTCCATGTATATACACATGTCTGTGTAGATATTTCCATGTTTATACAGATGGCGGTGTAGATATTTCCATGTTTATACAGATAACTTTGAAAGTATTTCCATGTTTATACAGATGGCGGTGTAGATATTTTGATGTTTATACAGATAGCAGTGGAGATATTTCCATGTTTATACAGATCGCGGTGTAGATATTTCCATGTTTATACTGATCGCGGTGTAGATATTTCCGTGTTTATAGAGATGACGGTGTAGATATTTCCATGTTCATCGAGATAGCGGTGATGATTTTTCCATGTTTATAGAGATAGCGGTGTGGATATTTCCATGTTTATGCAGTTGTCTGTGCAGATAATTCCATGTATATTCAGAAGACTCTATAGGTGTTTCCATGTTTTTACAGATGGCAGTGCAGATATTTCCATGTTTATAGAGTTTCCGGAGTACATATTTCCATGTTTGTACAGATGGCGGTGTTGATATTTCCATCTATACACAGATGGCCGTGTAGATATTTCCATGTTTATACAGATGGCGGCGTAGATATTTCCATGGAGATGCAGATGGCGGTGTAGATATTTCCATGTTTATACAGATAGCGGTGTAGATATTTCCATGTTTACATAGATGGTGGTGTAGATATTTCCGTGTTTATATACATGGCGGAGTAGATACTTCCATCTTTATGGAGATGGCAGTGCAGATATTTCCATGTTTATACAGATAGCGGTGTAGATATTTCCATGTTTATACAGATCGTGGTGTAGATATTTCCATGTTTATACAGATCACGGTGTAGATATTTCCATGTTTATACAGATAGCGGTGTAGATATTTCCATGTTTATACAGATAGCGCTGTAGATATTTCCATGTTTATACAGATGGCGGTGTAGATATTTCCATGTTTATAGAGATGGCGGTGTAGATATTTCCATGTTTATAGAGATAGAAGTGTAGATATTTTCATGTTTATACATATTGCGGTGGAGATTTGTCCATGTTTATACAGATAGCAATGGAGATATTTCCACGTTAATACACATAGCGGTGTAGATATTTCCATGTTTATACAGATAGCGTTGTATATATTTCCATGTTTATACAGATGGCTGTGCCGATATTTCCATGTTTATACAGAGTTCTCTGTAGATATTTCCATGTTTATATAGATGACAGTGCAGATTTTTCCAGGTTTATACAGATGGCTGTGTAGATATTTCCATGTTTATACAGATGGCTGTGTAGATATTTCCATGTTTATACAGATGACTTTGTAGGTATTTCCATGTTTATACAGATGGCGGTGTAGATATTTCCATGTTTATAGAGATAGCAGTGGAGTTATTTCCATGTTTATACAGATTGCGGTGTAGTTATTTCCAGGTTTATATACATAGCGGTGTAGATATTTCCATGTATATACACATGTCTGTGTAGATATTTCCATGTTTATAGAGATGGCGGTGTAGATATTTCCATGTTTATATAGATGGCAGTGTAGATATTTTCTTGTTTATATAGATGGCGTTGTAGATACCTCCATGTTTAAAGAGATGGCGGTGTGTATATATCCAAGTTGACGTAGATAGCGGTGTAGATATTTCCATGTTTATAGAGATAGCGGTGTAGTTATTTCCATGTTTATAGAGATAGCGGTGTAGATATTTCCATGTTTCTACAGATGACTGTGTAGATATTTCCATGTTTGTACAGATGGCAGTGTAGATATTTCCATGTTTATAGAGATAGAAGTGTAGATATTTTCATGTTTCTACAGATGGCATTGTAGATATTTCCATGTTTATAGAGATAGAAGTGTAGATATTTTCATGTTTATACATATTGCGGTGGAGATTTGTCCATCTTTATACAGATAGCAATGGAGATATTTCCACGTTAATACACATAGCGGTGTAGATATTTCCATGTTTATACAGATAGCGTTGTAGATATTTCCATGTTTATACAGATGGCTGTGCCGATATTTCCATGTTTATAGAGATGGCGGTGTAGATATTTCCATGTTTATAGAGATAGCGGTGTAGATCTATCAATGTTCATAGAGATAGCAGTGAGGATATTTCCATGTTTATACAGATAGCAGTGTAGATATTTCCACTTTTATAGAGATAGCGGTTTAGATATTTCATATTTATACAGAGAGCGGTGTAGATATTTCCATGTTTATACAGATTGTGGTGTAGATATTTCCATGTTTATACAGATAGCGGTGTAGATATTTCCACGTTTATACAGATGGCGGTGTAGATATTTCCATCTTTCTACAAATGGCAGTGTAGATATTTCCATGTTTATAGAGATGGCGGTGTAGATATTTCCATGTTTATATAGATGGCAGTGTAGATATTTTCTTGTTTGTATAGATGGCGTTGTAGATACCTCGATGTTTAAAGAGATGGCGGTGTGTATATTTCCAAGTTGATGGAGATAGCGGTGTAGATATTTCGATGTTTATAGAGATAGCGGTGTAGTTATTTCCATGTTTATAGAGATAGCGGTGTAGATATTTCCATGTTTCTACAGATGACTGTGTAGATAATTCCATGTTTGTACCGATGGCAGTGTAGATATTTCCATGCTTATAGAGATAGAAGTGTAGATATTTTCATGTTTATACATATTGCGGTGGAGATTTGTCCATGTTTATACACATAGCAATGGAGATATTTCCACGTTAATACACATAGTGATGTAGATATTTCCATGTTTATAGAGATAGCGGTGTAGTTATTTCCATGTTTATAGAGGTAGCAGTGTAGATATTTCCATGTTTCTACAGATGAGTGTGTAGATATTTCCATGTTTGTACAGATGGCAGTGTAGATATTTCCATGTTTATAGAGATAGAAGTGTACATATTTTCATGTTTATACAGATGGCGGTGTAGATATTTCCATGTTTATAGAGATAGCTGTGTAGATATTTCCATGTTTACACAGATACCGGTTTAGATAATTCCATGTTTATACAGATCGCGGTGTAGATATTTCCATGTTTATACAGATCGCGGTGTAGTTATTTCCATGTTTATAGAGATAGCGGTGTAGATATTTCCATGTTTATACAGATGACGGTGTAGATATTTCCATGTTTATACTGATCGCGGTGTAGATATTTCCGTGTTTATAGAGATGACGATGTAGATATTTCCATGTTCATCGAGATAGCGGTGATGATTTTTCCATGTTTATAGAGATAGCGGTGTGGATATTTTCATGTTTATGCAGATGTCTGTGCAGATATTTCCATGTTTATTCAGATGACTGTATAGGTGTTTCCATGTTTTTACAGATGGCAGTGCAGATATTTCCATGTTTATAGAGTTTGCGGAGTAGATATTTCCATGTTTGTACAGATTGCGGTGTTGATATTTCCATCTATACGCAGATGGCAGTGTAGATATTTCCATGTTTATACAGATGGCGGCGTAGATATTTCCATGGAGATGCAGATGGCGGTGTAGATATTTCCATGTTTATACAGATAGCGGTGTAGATATTTCCATGTTTACATAGATGGTGGTGTAGATATTTCCGTGTTTATATACATGGCGGTGTAGATACTTCCATCTTTATGGAGATGGCAGTGCAGATATTTCCATGTTTATACAGATAGCGCTGTAGATATTTCCATGTTTATACAGATCGCGGTGTAGATATTTCCATGTTTATACAGATCGTGGTGTAGATATTTCCATGTTTATACAGATAGCGGTGTAGATATTTCCATGTTTATACAGATAGCGCTGTAGATATTTCCATGTTTATACAGATAGCGGTGTAGATATTTCCATGTTTATACAGATAGCGCTGTAGATATTTCCATGTTTATACAGATGGCGGTGTAGATATTTCCATGTTTATAGACATGGCGGTGTAGATATTTCCATGTTTATAGAGATAGAAGTGTAGATATTTTCATGTTTATACATATTGCGGTGGAGATTTGTCCATGTTTATACAGATAGCAATGGAGATATTTCCACGTTAATACACATAGCGGTGTAGATATTTCCATGTATATACAGATAGCGTTGTAGATATTTCCATGTTTATACAGATGGCTGTGCCGATATTTCCATGTTTATACAGAGTTCTGTGTAGATATTTCCATGTTTATATAGATGACAGTGCAGATATTTCCAGGTTTATACAGAGGGCTGTGTAGATATTTCCATGTTTATACAGATGGCTGTGTAGATATTTCCATGTTTATAGAGATATCAGTGGATTTATTTCCATGTTTATACAGATTGCGGTGTAGTTATTTCCAGGTTTATATAGATAGCGGTGTAGATATTTCCATGTATATACACATGTCTGTGTAGATATTTCCATGTTTATACAGATGGCGGTGTAGATATTTCCATGTTTATACAGATAACTTTGAAAGTATTTCCATGTTTATACAGATGGCGGTGTAGATATTTTGATGTTTATACAGATAGCGTTGTAGACATTTCCATGTTTATACAGATGGCTGTGCCGATATTTCCATGTTTATACAGAGTTCTCTGTAGATATTTCCATGTTTATACAGATAGCGTTGCAGACATTTCCATGTTTATACAGATGGCTGTGCCGATATTTCCATGTTTATACAGAGTTCTCTGTAGATATTTCCATGTTTATATAGATGACAGTGCAGATATTTCCAGGTTTATACAGATGGCTGTGTAGATATTTCCATGTTTATACAGATGGCTGTGTAGATATTTCCATGTTTATACAGATGACTTTGTAGGTATTTCCATGTTTATACAGATGGCGGTGTAGATATTTCCATGTTTATAGAGATAGCTGTGTAGATATTTCCATGTTTACACAGATACCAGTTTAGATATTTCCATGTTTATACAGATCGCGGTGTAGATATTTCCATGTTTATACAGATCGCGGTGTAGATATTTCCATGTTTATAGAGATAGCGGTGTAGATATTTCCATGTTTATACAGATGACGGTGTTGATATTTCCATGTTTATACAGATGGCGGTGTAGATATTTCCATGTTTATAGAGATAGCGGTGTAGATCTATCAATGTTCATAGAGATAGCAGTGAGGATATTTCCATGTTTATACAGATAGCAGTGTAGATATTGCCACTTTTATAGAGATAGCGGTTTAGATATTTCATATTTATACAGAGAGCGGTGTAGATATTTCCATGTTTATACAGATCGCGGTGTAGATATTTCCATGTTTATACAGATCGCGGTGTAGATATTTCCATGTTTATACAGATAGCGGTGTAGTTATTTCCATGTTTATACAGATGACGGTGTAGATATTTCCATGTTTATAGAGATGGCGGTGTAGATATTTCCATGTTTATATAGATGGCAGTGTAGATATTTTCTTGTTTATGTAGATGGCGTTGTAGATACCTCCATGTTTAAAGAGATGGCGGTGTGTATATTTCCATGTTGATGGAGATAGCGGTGTAGATATTTCCATGTTTATAGAGATAGCGGTGTAGTTATTTCCATGTTTATAGAGATAGCGGTGTAGATATTTCCATGTTTCTACAGAAGACTGTGTAGATATTTCCATGTTTGTACAGATGGCAGTGTAGATATTTCCAAGTTTATAGAGATAGAAGTGTAGATATTTTCATGTTTATACATATTGGGGTGGAGATTTGTCCATGTTTATACAGATAGCAATGGAGATATTTCCACGTTAATATACATAGAGGTGTATATATTTCCATGTTTATACAGATAGCGTTGTAGATATTTCCATGTTTATACAGATGGCTGTGCCGATATTTCCATGTTTATACAGAGTTCTCTGTAGATATTTCCATGTTTATATAGATGACAGTGCAGTTATTTCCAGGTTTATACAGATGGCTGTGTAGATATTTCCATGTTTATACAGATGGCTGTGTAGATATTTCCATGTTTATACAAATGACTTTGTAGGTATTTCCATGTTTATACAGATGGCGGTGTAGATATTTCCATGTTTATTGAGATAGCTGTGTAGATATTTCCATGTTTACACAGATACCGGTTTAGATAATTCCATGTTTATACAGATCGCGGTGTAGATATTTCCATGTTTATACAGATCACGGTGTAGATATTTCCATGTTTATAGAGATAGCGGTGTAGATATTTCCATGTTTATACAGATGACGGTGTAGATATTTCCATGTTTATACTGATCGCGGTGTAGATATTTCCGTGTTTATAGAGATGACGGTGTAGATATTTCCATGTTCATCGAGATAGCGGTGATGATTTTTCCATGTTTATAGAGATAGCGGTGTGGATATTTCCATGTTTATGCAGATGTCTGTGCAGATATTTCCATGTTTATTCAGATGACTGTATAGGTGTTTCCATGTTTTTACAGATGGCAGTGCAGATATTTCCATGTTTATAGAGTTTGCGGAGTAGATATTTCCATGTTTGTACAGATGGCGGTGTTGATATTTCCATCTATACACAGATGGCCGTGTAGATATTTCCATGTTCATACAGATGGCGGCGTAGATATTTCCATGGAGATGCAGATGGCGGTGTAGATATTTCCATGTTTACATAGATGGTGGTGTAGATATTTCCGTGTTTATATACATGGCGGTGTAGATACTTCCATCTTTATGGAGATGGCAGTGCAGATATTTCCATGTTTATACAGATAGCGCTGTAGATATTTCCATGTTTATACAGATCGCGGTGTAGATATTTCCATGTTTATACAGATCGTGGTGTAGATATTTCCATGTTTATACAGATAGCGGTGTAGATATTTCCATATTTATACAGATAGCGCTGTAGATATTTCCATGTTTATACAGATAGCGGTGTAGATATTTCCATGTTTATACAGATAGCGCTGTAGATATTTCCATGTTTATACAGATGGCGGTGTAGATATTTCCATGTTTATAGACATGGCGGTGTAGATATTTCCATGTTTATAGAGATAGAAGTGTAGATATTTTCATGTTTATACATATTGCGGTGGAGATTTGTCCATGTTTATACAGATAGCAATGGAGATATTTCCACGTTAATACACATAGCGGTGTAGATATTTCCATGTATATACAGATAGCGTTGTAGATATTTCCATGTTTATACAGATGGCTGTGCCGATATTTCCATGTTTATACAGAGTTCTGTGTAGATATTTCCATGTTTATATAGATGACAGTGCAGATATTTCCAGGTTTATACAGAGGGCTGTGTAGATATTTCCATGTTTATACAGATGGCTGTGTAGATATTTCCATGTTTATAGAGATATCAGTGGATTTATTTCCATGTTTATACAGATTGCGGTGTAGTTATTTCCAGGTTTATATAGATAGCGGTGTAGATATTTCCATGTATATACACATGTCTGTGTAGATATTTCCATGTTTATACAGATGGCGGTGTAGATATTTCCATGTTTATACAGATAACTTTGAAAGTATTTCCATGTTTATACAGATGGCGGTGTAGATATTTTGATGTTTATACAGATAGCGTTGTAGACATTTCCATGTTTATACAGATGGCTGTGCCGATATTTCCATGTTTATACAGAGTTCTCTGTAGATATTTCCATGTTTATATAGATGACAGTGCAGATATTTCCAGGTTTATACAGATGGCTGTGTAGATATTTCCATGTTTATACAGATGGCTGTGTAGATATTTCCATGTTTATACAGATGACTTTGTAGGTATTTCCATGTTTATACAGATGGCGGTGTAGATATTTCCATGTTTATAGAGATAGCTGTGTAGATATTTCCATGTTTACACAGATACCAGTTTAGATATTTCCATGTTTATACAGATCGCGGTGTAGATATTTCCATGTTTATACAGATCGCGGTGTAGATATTTCCATGTTTATAGAGATAGCGGTGTAGATATTTCCATGTTTATACAGATGACGGTGTTGATATTTCCATGTTTATACAGATGGCGGTGTAGATATTTCCATGTTTATAGAGATAGCGGTGTAGATCTATCAATGTTCATGGAGATAGCAGTGAGGATATTTCCATGTTTATACAGATAGCAGTGTAGATATTGCCACTTTTATAGAGATAGCGGTTTAGATATTTCATATTTATACAGAGAGCGGTGTAGATATTTCCATGTTTATACAGATCGCGGTGTAGATATTTCCATGTTTATACAGATCGCGGTGTAGATATTTCCATGTTTATACAGATAGCGGTGTAGTTATTTCCATGTTTATACAGATGACGGTGTAGATATTTCCATGTTTATAGAGATGGCGGTGTAGATATTTCCATGTTTATATAGATGGCAGTGTAGATATTTTCTTGTTTATGTAGATGGCGTTGTAGATACCTCCATGTTTAAAGAGATGGCGGTGTGTATATTTCCATGTTGATGGAGATAGCGGTGTAGATATTTCCATGTTTATAGAGATAGCGGTGTAGTTATTTCCATGTTTATAGAGATAGCGGTGTAGATATTTCCATGTTTCTACAGAAGACTGTGTAGATATTTCCATGTTTGTACAGATGGCAGTGTAGATATTTCCAAGTTTATAGAGATAGAAGTGTAGATATTTTCATGTTTATACATATTCGGGTGGAGATTTGTCCATGTTTATACAGATAGCAATGGAGATATTTCCACGTTAATATACATAGAGGTGTATATATTTCCATGTTTATACAGATAGCGTTGTAGATATTTCCATGTTTATACAGATGGCTGTGCCGATATTTCCATGTTTATACAGAGTTCTCTGTAGATATTTCCATGTTTATATAGATGACAGTGCAGTTATTTCCAGGTTTATACAGATGGCTGTGTAGATATTTCCATGTTTATACAGATGGCTGTGTAGATATTTCCATGTTTATACAGATGACTTTGTAGGTATTTCCATGTTTATACAGATGGCGGTGTAGATATTTCCATGTTTATTGAGATAGCTGTGTAGATATTTCCATGTTTACACAGATACCGGTTTAGATAATTCCATGTTTATACAGATCGCGGTGTAGATATTTCCATGTTTATACAGATCACGGTGTAGATATTTCCATGTTTATAGAGATAGCGGTGTAGATATTTCCATGTTTATACAGATGACGGTGTAGATATTTCCATGTTTATACTGATCGCGGTGTAGATATTTCCGTGTTTATAGAGATGACGGTGTAGATATTTCCATGTTCATCGAGATAGCGGTGATGATTTTTCCATGTTTATAGAGATAGCGGTGTGGATATTTCCATGTTTATGCAGATGTCTGTGCAGATATTTCCATGTTTATTCAGATGACTGTATAGGTGTTTCCATGTTTTTACAGATGGCAGTGCAGATATTTCCATGTTTATAGAGTTTGCGGAGTAGATATTTCCATGTTTGTACAGATGGCGGTGTTGATATTTCCATCTATACACAGATGGCCGTGTAGATATTTCCATGTTCATACAGATGGCGGCGTAGATATTTCCATGGAGATGCAGATGGCGGTGTAGATATTTCCATGTTTACATAGATGGTGGTGTAGATATTTCCGTGTTTATATACATGGCGGTGTAGATACTTCCATCTTTATGGAGATGGCAGTGCAGATATTTCCATGTTTATACAGATAGCGGTGTAGATATTTCCATGTTTATACAGATAGCGCTGTAGATATTTCCATGTTTATACAGATGGCGGTGTAGATATTTCCATGTTTATAGACATGGCGGTGTAGATATTTCCATGTTTATAGAGATAGAAGTGTAGATATTTTCATGTTTATACATATTGCGGTGGAGATTTGTCCATGTTTATACAGATAGCAATGGAGATATTTCCACGTTAATACACATAGCGGTGTAGATATTTCCATGTATATACAGATAGCGTTGTAGATATTTCCATGTTTATACAGATGGCTGTGCCGATATTTCCATGTTTATACAGAGTTCTGTGTAGATATTTCCATGTTTATATAGATGACAGTGCAGATATTTCCAGGTTTATACAGAGGGCTGTGTAGATATTTCCATGTTTATACAGATGGCTGTGTAGATATTTCCATGTTTATAGAGATATCAGTGGATTTATTTCCATGTTTATACAGATTGCGGTGTAGTTATTTCCAGGTTTATATAGATAGCGGTGTAGATATTTCCATGTATATACACATGTCTGTGTAGATATTTCCATGTTTATACAGATGGCGGTGTAGATATTTCCATGTTTATACAGATAACTTTGAAAGTATTTCCATGTTTATACAGATGGCGGTGTAGATATTTTGATGTTTATACAGATAGCGTTGTAGACATTTCCATGTTTATACAGATGGCTGTGCCGATATTTCCATGTTTATACAGAGTTCTCTGTAGATATTTCCATGTTTATACAGATAGCGTTGCAGACATTTCCATGTTTATACAGATGGCTGTGCCGATATTTCCATGTTTATACAGAGTTCTCTGTAGATATTTCCATGTTTATATAGATGACAGTGCAGATATTTCCAGGTTTATACAGATGGCTGTGTAGATATTTCCATGTTTATACAGATGGCTGTGTAGATATTTCCATGTTTATACAGATGACTTTGTAGGTATTTCCATGTTTATACAGATGGCGGTGTAGATATTTCCATGTTTATAGAGATAGCTGTGTAGATATTTCCATGTTTACACAGATACCAGTTTAGATATTTCCATGTTTATACAGATCGCGGTGTAGATATTTCCATGTTTATACAGATCGCGGTGTAGATATTTCCATGTTTATAGAGATAGCGGTGTAGATATTTCCATGTTTATACAGATGACGGTGTTGATATTTCCATGTTTATACAGATGGCGGTGTAGATATTTCCATGTTTATAGAGATAGCGGTGTAGATCTATCAATGTTCATAGAGATAGCAGTGAGGATATTTCCATGTTTATACAGATAGCAGTGTAGATATTGCCACTTTTATAGAGATAGCGGTTTAGATATTTCATATTTATACAGAGAGCGGTGTAGATATTTCCATGTTTATACAGATCGCGGTGTAGATATTTCCATGTTTATACAGATCGCGGTGTAGATATTTCCATGTTTATACAGATAGCGGTGTAGTTATTTCCATGTTTATACAGATGACGGTGTAGATATTTCCATGTTTATAGAGATGGCGGTGTAGATATTTCCATGTTTATATAGATGGCAGTGTAGATATTTTCTTGTTTATGTAGATGGCGTTGTAGATACCTCCATGTTTAAAGAGATGGCGGTGTGTATATTTCCATGTTGATGGAGATAGCGGTGTAGATATTTCCATGTTTATAGAGATAGCGGTGTAGTTATTTCCATGTTTATAGAGATAGCGGTGTAGATATTTCCATGTTTCTACAGAAGACTGTGTAGATATTTCCATGTTTGTACAGATGGCAGTGTAGATATTTCCAAGTTTATAGAGATAGAAGTGTAGATATTTTCATGTTTATACATATTCGGGTGGAGATTTGTCCATGTTTATACAGATAGCAATGGAGATATTTCCACGTTAATATACATAGAGGTGTATATATTTCCATGTTTATACAGATAGCGTTGTAGATATTTCCATGTTTATACAGATGGCTGTGCCGATATTTCCATGTTTATACAGAGTTCTCTGTAGATATTTCCATGTTTATATAGATGACAGTGCAGTTATTTCCAGGTTTATACAGATGGCTGTGTAGATATTTCCATGTTTATACAGATGGCTGTGTAGATATTTCCATGTTTATACAGATGACTTTGTAGGTATTTCCATGTTTATACAGATGGCGGTGTAGATATTTCCATGTTTATTGAGATAGCTGTGTAGATATTTCCATGTTTACAGAGATACCGGTTTAGATAATTCCATGTTTATACAGATCGCGGTGTAGATATTTCCATGTTTATACAGATCACGGTGTAGATATTTCCATGTTTATAGAGATAGCGGTGTAGATATTTCCATGTTTATACAGATGACGGTGTAGATATTTCCATGTTTATACTGATCGCGGTGTAGATATTTCCGTGTTTATAGAGATGACGGTGTAGATATTTCCATGTTCATCGAGATAGCGGTGATGATTTTTCCATGTTTATAGAGATAGCGGTGTGGATATTTCCATGTTTATGCAGATGTCTGTGCAGATATTTCCATGTTTATTCAGATGACTGTATAGGTGTTTCCATGTTTTTACAGATGGCAGTGCAGATATTTCCATGTTTATAGAGTTTGCGGAGGAGATATTTCCATGTTTGTACAGATGGCGGTGTTGATATTTCCATCTATACACAGATGGCCGTGTAGATATTTCCATGTTCATACAGATGGCGGCGTAGATATTTCCATGGAGATGCAGATGGCGGTGTAGATATTTCCATGTTTACATAGATGGTGTTGTAGATATTTCCGTGTTTATATACATGGCGGTGTAGATACTTCCATCTTTATGGAGATGGCAGTGCAGATATTTCCATGTTTATACACATAGCGCTGTAGATATTTCCATGTTTATACAGATCGCGGTGTAGATATTTCCATGTTTATACAGATCGTGGTGTAGATATTTCCATGTTTATACAGATAGCGGTGTAGATATTTCCATGTTTATACAGATAGCGCTGTAGATATTTCCATGTTTATACAGATAGCGGTGTAGATATTTCCATGTTTATACAGATAGCGCTGTAGATATTTCCATGTTTATACAGATGGCGGTGTAGATATTTCCATGTTTATAGACATGGCGGTGTAGATATTTCCATGTTTATAGAGATAGAAGTGTAGATATTTTCATGTTTATACATATTGCGGTGGAGATTTGTCCATGTTTATACAGATAGCAATGGAGATATTTCCACGTTAATACATATAGCGGTGTAGATATTTCCATGTATATACAGATAGCGTTGTAGATATTTCCATGTTTATACAGATGGCTGTGCCGATATTTCCATGTTTATACAGAGTTCTGTGTAGATATTTCCATGTTTATATAGATGACAGTGCAGATATTTCCAGGTTTATACAGAGGGCTGTGTAGATATTTCCATGTTTATACAGATGGCTGTGTAGATATTTCCATGTTTATAGAGATATCAGTGGATTTATTTCCATGTTTATACAGATTGCGGTGTAGTTATTTCCAGGTTTATATAGATAGCGGTGTAGATATTTCCATGTATATACACATGTCTGTGTAGATATTTCCATGTTTATACAGATGGCGGTGTAGATATTTCCATGTTTATACAGATAACTTTGAAAGTATTTCCATGTTTATACAGATGGCGGTGTAGATATTTTGATGTTTATACAGATAGCGTTGTAGACATTTCCATGTTTATACAGATGGCTGTGCCGATATTTCCATGTTTATACAGAGTTCTCTGTAGATATTTCCATGTTTATACAGATAGCGTTGCAGACATTTCCATGTTTATACAGATGGCTGTGCCGATATTTCCATGTTTATACAGAGTTCTCTGTAGATATTTCCATGTTTATATAGATGACAGTGCAGATATTTCCAGGTTTATACAGATGGCTGTGTAGATATTTCCATGTTTATACAGATGGCTGTGTAGATATTTCCATGTTTATACAGATGACTTTGTAGGTATTTCCATGTTTATACAGATGGCGGTGTAGATATTTCCATGTTTATAGAGATAGCTGTGTAGATATTTCCATGTTTACACAGATACCAGTTTAGATATTTCCATGTTTATACAGATCGCGGTGTAGATATTTCCATGTTTATACAGATCGCGGTGTAGATATTTCCATGTTTATAGAGATAGCGGTGTAGATATTTCCATGTTTATACAGATGACGGTGTTGATATTTCCATGTTTATACAGATGGCGGTGTAGATATTTCCATGTTTATAGAGATAGCGGTGTAGATCTATCAATGTTCATAGAGATAGCAGTGAGGATATTTCCATGTTTATACAGATAGCAGTGTAGATATTGCCACTTTTATAGAGATAGCGGTTTAGATATTTCATATTTATACAGAGAGCGGTGTAGATATTTCCATGTTTATACAGATCGCGGTGTAGATATTTCCATGTTTATACAGATCGCGGTGTAGATATTTCCATGTTTATACAGATAGCGGTGTAGTTATTTCCATGTTTATACAGATGACGGTGTAGATATTTCCATGTTTATAGAGATGGCGGTGTAGATATTTCCATGTTTATATAGATGGCAGTGTAGATATTTTCTTGTTTATGTAGATGGCGTTGTAGATACCTCCATGTTTAAAGAGATGGCGGTGTGTATATTTCCATGTTGATGGAGATAGCGGTGTAGATATTTCCATGTTTATAGAGATAGCGGTGTAGTTATTTCCATGTTTATAGAGATAGCGGTGTAGATATTTCCATGTTTCTACAGAAGACTGTGTAGATATTTCCATGTTTGTACAGATGGCAGTGTAGATATTTCCAAGTTTATAGAGATAGAAGTGTAGATATTTTCATGTTTATACATATTCGGGTGGAGATTTGTCCATGTTTATACAGATAGCAATGGAGATATTTCCACGTTAATATACATAGAGGTGTATATATTTCCATGTTTATACAGATAGCGTTGTAGATATTTCCATGTTTATACAGATGGCTGTGCCGATATTTCCATGTTTATACAGAGTTCTCTGTAGATATTTCCATGTTTATATAGATGACAGTGCAGTTATTTCCAGGTTTATACAGATGGCTGTGTAGATATTTCCATGTTTATACAGATGGCTGTGTAGATATTTCCATGTTTATACAGATGACTTTGTAGGTATTTCCATGTTTATACAGATGGCGGTGTAGATATTTCCATGTTTATTGAGATAGCTGTGTAGATATTTCCATGTTTACAGAGATACCGGTTTAGATAATTCCATGTTTATACAGATCGCGGTGTAGATATTTCCATGTTTATACAGATCACGGTGTAGATATTTCCATGTTTATAGAGATAGCGGTGTAGATATTTCCATGTTTATACAGATGACGGTGTAGATATTTCCATGTTTATACTGATCGCGGTGTAGATATTTCCGTGTTTATAGAGATGACGGTGTAGATATTTCCATGTTCATCGAGATAGCGGTGATGATTTTTCCATGTTTATAGAGATAGCGGTGTGGATATTTCCATGTTTATGCAGATGTCTGTGCAGATATTTCCATGTTTATTCAGATGACTGTATAGGTGTTTCCATGTTTTTACAGATGGCAGTGCAGATATTTCCATGTTTATAGAGTTTGCGGAGGAGATATTTCCATGTTTGTACAGATGGCGGTGTTGATATTTCCATCTATACACAGATGGCCGTGTAGATATTTCCATGTTCATACAGATGGCGGCGTAGATATTTCCATGGAGATGCAGATGGCGGTGTAGATATTTCCATGTTTACATAGATGGTGTTGTAGATATTTCCGTGTTTATATACATGGCGGTGTAGATACTTCCATCTTTATGGAGATGGCAGTGCAGATATTTCCATGTTTATACACATAGCGCTGTAGATATTTCCATGTTTATACAGATCGCGGTGTAGATATTTCCATGTTTATACAGATCGTGGTGTAGATATTTCCATGTTTATACAGATAGCGGTGTAGATATTTCCATGTTTATACAGATAGCGCTGTAGATATTTCCATGTTTATACAGATAGCGGTGTAGATATTTCCATGTTTATACAGATAGCGCTGTAGATATTTCCATGTTTATACAGATGGCGGTGTAGATATTTCCATGTTTATAGACATGGCGGTGTAGATATTTCCATGTTTATAGAGATAGAAGTGTAGATATTTTCATGTTTATACATATTGCGGTGGAGATTTGTCCATGTTTATACAGATAGCAATGGAGATATTTCCACGTTAATACATATAGCGGTGTAGATATTTCCATGTATATACAGATAGCGTTGTAGATATTTCCATGTTTATACAGATGGCTGTGCCGATATTTCCATGTTTATACAGAGTTCTGTGTAGATATTTCCATGTTTATATAGATGACAGTGCAGATATTTCCAGGTTTATACAGAGGGCTGTGTAGATATTTCCATGTTTATACAGATGGCTGTGTAGATATTTCCATGTTTATAGAGATATCAGTGGATTTATTTCCATGTTTATACAGATTGCGGTGTAGTTATTTCCAGGTTTATATAGATAGCGGTGTAGATATTTCCATGTATATACACATGTCTGTGTAGATATTTCCATGTTTATACAGATGGCGGTGTAGATATTTCCATGTTTATACAGATAACTTTGAAAGTATTTCCATGTTTATACAGATGGCGGTGTAGATATTTTGATGTTTATACAGATAGCGTTGTAGACATTTCCATGTTTATACAGATGGCTGTGCCGATATTTCCATGTTTATACAGAGTTCTCTGTAGATATTTCCATGTTTATACAGATAGCGTTGCAGACATTTCCATGTTTATACAGATGGCTGTGCCGATATTTCCATGTTTATACAGAGTTCTCTGTAGATATTTCCATGTTTATATAGATGACAGTGCAGATATTTCCAGGTTTATACAGATGGCTGTGTAGATATTTCCATGTTTATACAGATGGCTGTGTAGATATTTCCATGTTTATACAGATGACTTTGTAGGTATTTCCATGTTTATACAGATGGCGGTGTAGATATTTCCATGTTTATAGAGATAGCTGTGTAGATATTTCCATGTTTACACAGATACCAGTTTAGATATTTCCATGTTTATACAGATCGCGGTGTAGATATTTCCATGTTTATACAGATCGCGGTGTAGATATTTCCATGTTTATAGAGATAGCGGTGTAGATATTTCCATGTTTATACAGATGACGGTGTTGATATTTCCATGTTTATACAGATGGCGGTGTAGATATTTCCATGTTTATAGAGATAGCGGTGTAGATCTATCAATGTTCATGGAGATAGCAGTGAGGATATTTCCATGTTTATACAGATAGCAGTGTAGATATTGCCACTTTTATAGAGATAGCGGTTTAGATATTTCATATTTATACAGAGAGCGGTGTAGATATTTCCATGTTTATACAGATCGCGGTGTAGATATTTCCATGTTTATACAGATCGCGGTGTAGATATTTCCATGTTTATACAGATAGCGGTGTAGTTATTTCCATGTTTATACAGATGACGGTGTAGATATTTCCATGTTTATAGAGATGGCGGTGTAGATATTTCCATGTTTATATAGATGGCAGTGTAGATATTTTCTTGTTTATGTAGATGGCGTTGTAGATACCTCCATGTTTAAAGAGATGGCGGTGTGTATATTTCCATGTTGATGGAGATAGCGGTGTAGATATTTCCATGTTTATAGAGATAGCGGTGTAGTTATTTCCATGTTTATAGAGATAGCGGTGTAGATATTTCCATGTTTCTACAGAAGACTGTGTAGATATTTCCATGTTTGTACAGATGGCAGTGTAGATATTTCCAAGTTTATAGAGATAGAAGTGTAGATATTTTCATGTTTATACATATTGGGGTGGAGATTTGTCCATGTTTATACAGATAGCAATGGAGATATTTCCACGTTAATATACATAGAGGTGTATATATTTCCATGTTTATACAGATAGCGTTGTAGATATTTCCATGTTTATACAGATGGCTGTGCCGATATTTCCATGTTTATACAGAGTTCTCTGTAGATATTTCCATGTTTATATAGATGACAGTGCAGTTATTTCCAGGTTTATACAGATGGCTGTGTAGATATTTCCATGTTTATACAGATGGCTGTGTAGATATTTCCATGTTTATACAGATGACTTTGTAGGTATTTCCATGTTTATACAGATGGCGGTGTAGATATTTCCATGTTTATTGAGATAGCTGTGTAGATATTTCCATGTTTACACAGATACCGGTTTAGATAATTCCATGTTTATACAGATCGCGGTGTAGATATTTCCATGTTTATACAGATCACGGTGTAGATATTTCCATGTTTATAGAGATAGCGGTGTAGATATTTCCATGTTTATACAGATGACGGTGTAGATATTTCCATGTTTATACTGATCGCGGTGTAGATATTTCCGTGTTTATAGAGATGACGGTGTAGATATTTCCATGTTCATCGAGATAGCGGTGATGATTTTTCCATGTTTATAGAGATAGCGGTGTGGATATTTCCATGTTTATGCAGATGTCTGTGCAGATATTTCCATGTTTATTCAGATGACTGTATAGGTGTTTCCATGTTTTTACAGATGGCAGTGCAGATATTTCCATGTTTATAGAGTTTGCGGAGTAGATATTTCCATGTTTGTACAGATGGCGGTGTTGATATTTCCATCTATACACAGATGGCCGTGTAGATATTTCCATGTTCATACAGATGGCGGCGTAGATATTTCCATGGAGATGCAGATGGCGGTGTAGATATTTCCATGTTTACATAGATGGTGGTGTAGATATTTCCGTGTTTATATACATGGCGGTGTAGATACTTCCATCTTTATGGAGATGGCAGTGCAGATATTTCCATGTTTATACAGATAGCGCTGTAGATATTTCCATGTTTATACAGATCGCGGTGTAGATATTTCCATGTTTATACAGATCGTGGTGTAGATATTTCCATGTTTATACAGATAGCGGTGTAGATATTTCCATGTTAATACAGATAGCGCTGTAGATATTTCCATGTTTATACAGATAGCGGTGTAGATATTTCCATGTTTATACAGATAGCGCTGTAGATATTTCCATGTTTATACAGATGGCGGTGTAGATATTTCCATGTTTATAGACATGGCGGTGTAGATATTTCCATGTTTATAGAGATAGAAGTGTAGATATTTTCATGTTTATACATATTGCGGTGGAGATTTGTCCATGTTTATACAGATAGCAATGGAGATATTTCCACGTTAATACACATAGCGGTGTAGATATTTCCATGTATATACAGATAGCGTTGTAGATATTTCCATGTTTATACAGATGGCTGTGCCGATATTTCCATGTTTATACAGAGTTCTGTGTAGATATTTCCATGTTTATATAGATGACAGTGCAGATATTTCCAGGTTTATACAGAGGGCTGTGTAGATATTTCCATGTTTATACAGATGGCTGTGTAGATATTTCCATGTTTATAGAGATATCAGTGGATTTATTTCCATGTTTATACAGATTGCGGTGTAGTTATTTCCAGGTTTATATAGATAGCGGTGTAGATATTTCCATGTATATACACATGTCTGTGTAGATATTTCCATGTTTATACAGATGGCGGTGTAGATATTTCCATGTTTATACAGATAACTTTGAAAGTATTTCCATGTTTATACAGATGGCGGTGTAGATATTTTGATGTTTATACAGATAGCGTTGTAGACATTTCCATGTTTATACAGATGGCTGTGCCGATATTTCCATGTTTATACAGAGTTCTCTGTAGATATTTCCATGTTTATACAGATAGCGTTGCAGACATTTCCATGTTTATACAGATGGCTGTGCCGATATTTCCATGTTTATACAGAGTTCTCTGTAGATATTTCCATGTTTATATAGATGACAGTGCAGATATTTCCAGGTTTATACAGATGGCTGTGTAGATATTTCCATGTTTATACAGATGGCTGTGTAGATATTTCCATGTTTATACAGATGACTTTGTAGGTATTTCCATGTTTATACAGATGGCGGTGTAGATATTTCCATGTTTATAGAGATAGCTGTGTAGATATTTCCATGTTTACACAGATACCAGTTTAGATATTTCCATGTTTATACAGATCGCGGTGTAGATATTTCCATGTTTATACAGATCGCGGTGTAGATATTTCCATGTTTATAGAGATAGCGGTGTAGATATTTCCATGTTTATACAGATGACGGTGTTGATATTTCCATGTTTATACAGATGGCGGTGTAGATATTTCCATGTTTATAGAGATAGCGGTGTAGATCTATCAATGTTCATAGAGATAGCAGTGAGGATATTTCCATGTTTATACAGATAGCAGTGTAGATATTGCCACTTTTATAGAGATAGCGGTTTAGATATTTCATATTTATACAGAGAGCGGTGTAGATATTTCCATGTTTATACAGATCGCGGTGTAGATATTTCCATGTTTATACAGATCGCGGTGTAGATATTTCCATGTTTATACAGATAGCGGTGTAGTTATTTCCATGTTTATACAGATGACGGTGTAGATATTTCCATGTTTATAGAGATGGCGGTGTAGATATTTCCATGTTTATATAGATGGCAGTGTAGATATTTTCTTGTTTATGTAGATGGCGTTGTAGATACCTCCATGTTTAAAGAGATGGCGGTGTGTATATTTCCATGTTGATGGAGATAGCGGTGTAGATATTTCCATGTTTATAGAGATAGCGGTGTAGTTATTTCCATGTTTATAGAGATAGCGGTGTAGATATTTCCATGTTTCTACAGAAGACTGTGTAGATATTTCCATGTTTGTACAGATGGCAGTGTAGATATTTCCAAGTTTATAGAGATAGAAGTGTAGATATTTTCATGTTTATACATATTGGGGTGGAGATTTGTCCATGTTTATACAGATAGCAATGGAGATATTTCCACGTTAATATACATAGAGGTGTATATATTTCCATGTTTATACAGATAGCGTTGTAGATATTTCCATGTTTATACAGATGGCTGTGCCGATATTTCCATGTTTATACAGAGTTCTCTGTAGATATTTCCATGTTTATATAGATGACAGTGCAGTTATTTCCAGGTTTATACAGATGGCTGTGTAGATATTTCCATGTTTATACAGATGGCTGTGTAGATATTTCCATGTTTATACAGATGACTTTGTAGGTATTTCCATGTTTATACAGATGGCGGTGTAGATATTTCCATGTTTATTGAGATAGCTGTGTAGATATTTCCATGTTTACACAGATACCGGTTTAGATAATTCCATGTTTATACAGATCGCGGTGTAGATATTTCCATGTTTATACAGATCACGGTGTAGATATTTCCATGTTTATAGAGATAGCGGTGTAGATATTTCCATGTTTATACAGATGACGGTGTAGATATTTCCATGTTTATACTGATCGCGGTGTAGATATTTCCGTGTTTATAGAGATGACGGTGTAGATATTTCCATGTTCATCGAGATAGCGGTGATGATTTTTCCATGTTTATAGAGATAGCGGTGTGGATATTTCCATGTTTATGCAGATGTCTGTGCAGATATTTCCATGTTTATTCAGATGACTGTATAGGTGTTTCCATGTTTTTACAGATGGCAGTGCAGATATTTCCATGTTTATAGAGTTTGCGGAGTAGATATTTCCATGTTTGTACAGATGGCGGTGTTGATATTTCCATCTATACACAGATGGCCGTGTAGATATTTCCATGTTCATACAGATGGCGGCGTAGATATTTCCATGGAGATGCAGATGGCGGTGTAGATATTTCCATGTTTACATAGATGGTGGTGTAGATATTTCCGTGTTTATATACATGGCGGTGTAGATACTTCCATCTTTATGGAGATGGCAGTGCAGATATTTCCATGTTTATACAGATAGCGCTGTAGATATTTCCATGTTTATACAGATCGCGGTGTAGATATTTCCATGTTTATACAGATCGTGGTGTAGATATTTCCATGTTTATACAGATAGCGGTGTAGATATTTCCATGTTTATACAGATAGCGCTGTAGATATTTCCATGTTTATACAGATAGCGGTGTAGATATTTCCATGTTTATACAGATAGCGCTGTAGATATTTCCATGTTTATACAGATGGCGGTGTAGATATTTCCATGTTTATAGACATGGCGGTGTAGATATTTCCATGTTTATAGAGATAGAAGTGTAGATATTTTCATGTTTATACATATTGCGGTGGAGATTTGTCCATGTTTATACAGATAGCAATGGAGATATTTCCACGTTAATACACATAGCGGTGTAGATATTTCCATGTATATACAGATAGCGTTGTAGATATTTCCATGTTTATACAGATGGCTGTGCCGATATTTCCATGTTTATACAGAGTTCTGTGTAGATATTTCCATGTTTATATAGATGACAGTGCAGATATTTCCAGGTTTATACAGAGGGCTGTGTAGATATTTCCATGTTTATACAGATGGCTGTGTAGATATTTCCATGTTTATAGAGATATCAGTGGATTTATTTCCATGTTTATACAGATTGCGGTGTAGTTATTTCCAGGTTTATATAGATAGCGGTGTAGATATTTCCATGTATATACACATGTCTGTGTAGATATTTCCATGTTTATACAGATGGCGGTGTAGATATTTCCATGTTTATACAGATAACTTTGAAAGTATTTCCATGTTTATACAGATGGCGGTGTAGATATTTTGATGTTTATACAGATAGCGTTGTAGACATTTCCATGTTTATACAGATGGCTGTGCCGATATTTCCATGTTTATACAGAGTTCTCTGTAGATATTTCCATGTTTATACAGATAGCGTTGCAGACATTTCCATGTTTATACAGATGGCTGTGCCGATATTTCCATGTTTATACAGAGTTCTCTGTAGATATTTCCATGTTTATATAGATGACAGTGCAGATATTTCCAGGTTTATACAGATGGCTGTGTAGATATTTCCATGTTTATACAGATGGCTGTGTAGATATTTCCATGTTTATACAGATGACTTTGTAGGTATTTCCATGTTTATACAGATGGCGGTGTAGATATTTCCATGTTTATAGAGATAGCTGTGTAGATATTTCCATGTTTACACAGATACCAGTTTAGATATTTCCATGTTTATACAGATCGCGGTGTAGATATTTCCATGTTTATACAGATCGCGGTGTAGATATTTCCATGTTTATAGAGATAGCGGTGTAGATATTTCCATGTTTATACAGATGACGGTGTTGATATTTCCATGTTTATACAGATGGCGGTGTAGATATTTCCATGTTTATAGAGATAGCGGTGTAGATCTATCAATGTTCATAGAGATAGCAGTGAGGATATTTCCATGTTTATACAGATAGCAGTGTAGATATTGCCACTTTTATAGAGATAGCGGTTTAGATATTTCATATTTATACAGAGAGCGGTGTAGATATTTCCATGTTTATACAGATCGCGGTGTAGATATTTCCATGTTTATACAGATCGCGGTGTAGATATTTCCATGTTTATACAGATAGCGGTGTAGTTATTTCCATGTTTATACAGATGACGGTGTAGATATTTCCATGTTTATAGAGATGGCGGTGTAGATATTTCCATGTTTATATAGATGGCAGTGTAGATATTTTCTTGTTTATGTAGATGGCGTTGTAGATACCTCCATGTTTAAAGAGATGGCGGTGTGTATATTTCCATGTTGATGGAGATAGCGGTGTAGATATTTCCATGTTTATAAAGATAGCGGTGTAGTTATTTCCATGTTTATAGAGATAGCGGTGTAGATATTTCCATGTTTCTACAGAAGACTGTGTAGATATTTCCATGTTTGTACAGATGGCAGTGTAGATATTTCCAAGTTTATAGAGATAGAAGTGTAGATATTTTCATGTTTATACATATTGGGGTGGAGATTTGTCCATGTTTATACAGATAGCAATGGAGATATTTCCACGTTAATATACATAGAGGTGTATATATTTCCATGTTTATACAGATAGCGTTGTAGATATTTCCATGTTTATACAGATGGCTGTGCCGATATTTCCATGTTTATACAGAGTTCTCTGTAGATATTTCCATGTTTATATAGATGACAGTGCAGTTATTTCCAGGTTTATACAGATGGCTGTGTAGATATTTCCATGTTTATACAGATGGCTGTGTAGATATTTCCATGTTTATACAGATGACTTTGTAGGTATTTCCATGTTTATACAGATGGCGGTGTAGATATTTCCATGTTTATTGAGATAGCTGTGTAGATATTTCCATGTTTACACAGATACCGGTTTAGATAATTCCATGTTTATACAGATCGCGGTGTAGATATTTCCATGTTTATACAGATCACGGTGTAGATATTTCCATGTTTATAGAGATAGCGGTGTAGATATTTCCATGTTTATACAGATGACGGTGTAGATATTTCCATGTTTATACTGATCG
Source organism: Pan troglodytes (assembly GCF_028858775.2). Taxonomy (NCBI): domain Eukaryota; kingdom Metazoa; phylum Chordata; class Mammalia; order Primates; family Hominidae; genus Pan; species Pan troglodytes. The sequence goes on along the minus strand of NC_072405.2, from coordinate 920,447 downwards.
CGGTGTAGATATTTCCGTGTTTATAGAGATGACGGTGTAGATATTTCCATGTTCATCGAGATAGCGGTGATGATTTTTCCATGTTTATAGAGATAGCGGTGTGGATATTTCCATGTTTATGCAGATGTCTGTGCAGATATTTCCATGTTTATTCAGATGACTGTATAGGTGTTTCCATGTTTTTACAGATGGCAGTGCAGATATTTCCATGTTTATAGAGTTTGCGGAGTAGATATTTCCATGTTTGTACAGATGGCGGTGTTGATATTTCCATCTATACACAGATGGCCGTGTAGATATTTCCATGTTCATACAGATGGCGGCGTAGATATTTCCATGGAGATGCAGATGGCGGTGTAGATATTTCCATGTTTACATAGATGGTGGTGTAGATATTTCCGTGTTTATATACATGGCGGTGTAGATACTTCCATCTTTATGGAGATGGCAGTGCAGATATTTCCATGTTTATACAGATAGCGCTGTAGATATTTCCATGTTTATACAGATCGCGGTGTAGATATTTCCATGTTTATACAGATCGTGGTGTAGATATTTCCATGTTTATACAGATAGCGGTGTAGATATTTCCATGTTTATACAGATAGCGCTGTAGATATTTCCATGTTTATACAGATAGCGGTGTAGATATTTCCATGTTTATACAGATAGCGCTGTAGATATTTCCATGTTTATACAGATGGCGGTGTAGATATTTCCATGTTTATAGACATGGCGGTGTAGATATTTCCATGTTTATAGAGATAGAAGTGTAGATATTTTCATGTTTATACATATTGCGGTGGAGATTTGTCCATGTTTATACAGATAGCAATGGAGATATTTCCACGTTAATACACATAGCGGTGTAGATATTTCCATGTATATACAGATAGCGTTGTAGATATTTCCATGTTTATACAGATGGCTGTGCCGATATTTCCATGTTTATACAGAGTTCTGTGTAGATATTTCCATGTTTATATAGATGACAGTGCAGATATTTCCAGGTTTATACAGAGGGCTGTGTAGATATTTCCATGTTTATACAGATGGCTGTGTAGATATTTCCATGTTTATAGAGATATCAGTGGATTTATTTCCATGTTTATACAGATTGCGGTGTAGTTATTTCCAGGTTTATATAGATAGCGGTGTAGATATTTCCATGTATATACACATGACTGTGTAGATATTTCCATGTTTATACAGATGGCGGTGTAGATATTTCCATGTTTATACAGATAACTTTGAAAGTATTTCCATGTTTATACAGATGGCGGTGTAGATATTTTGATGTTTATACAGATAGCGTTGTAGACATTTCCATGTTTATACAGATGGCTGTGCCGATATTTCCATGTTTATACAGAGTTCTCTGTAGATATTTCCATGTTTATACAGATAGCGTTGCAGACATTTCCATGTTTATACAGATGGCTGTGCCGATATTTCCATGTTTATACAGAGTTCTCTGTAGATATTTCCATGTTTATATAGATGACAGTGCAGATATTTCCAGGTTTATACAGATGGCTGTGTAGATATTTCCATGTTTATACAGATGGCTGTGTAGATATTTCCATGTTTATACAGATGACTTTGTAGGTATTTCCATGTTTATACAGATGGCGGTGTAGATATTTCCATGTTTATAGAGATAGCTGTGTAGATATTTCCATGTTTACACAGATACCAGTTTAGATATTTCCATGTTTATACAGATCGCGGTGTAGATATTTCCATGTTTATACAGATCGCGGTGTAGATATTTCCATGTTTATAGAGATAGCGGTGTAGATATTTCCATGTTTATACAGATGACGGTGTTGATATTTCCATGTTTATACAGATGGTGGTGTAGATATTTCCATGTTTATAGAGATAGCGGTGTAGATCTATCAATGTTCATAGAGATAGCAGTGAGGATATTTCCATGTTTATACAGATAGCAGTGTAGATATTGCCACTTTTATAGAGATAGCGGTTTAGATATTTCATATTTATACAGAGAGCGGTGTAGATATTTCCATGTTTATACAGATCGCGGTGTAGATATTTCCATGTTTATACAGATCGCGGTGTAGATATTTCCATGTTTATACAGATAGCGGTGTAGTTATTTCCATGTTTATACAGATGACGGTGTAGATATTTCCATGTTTATAGAGATGGCGGTGTAGATATTTCCATGTTTATATAGATGGCAGTGTAGATATTTTCTTGTTTATGTAGATGGCGTTGTAGATACCTCCATGTTTAAAGAGATGGCGGTGTGTATATTTCCATGTTGATGGAGATAGCGGTGTAGATATTTCCATGTTTATAGAGATAGCGGTGTAGTTATTTCCATGTTTATAGAGATAGCGGTGTAGATATTTCCATGTTTCTACAGAAGACTGTGTAGATATTTCCATGTTTGTACAGATGGCAGTGTAGATATTTCCAAGTTTATAGAGATAGAAGTGTAGATATTTTCATGTTTATACATATTGGGGTGGAGATTTGTCCATGTTTATACAGATAGCAATGGAGATATTTCCACGTTAATATACATAGAGGTGTATATATTTCCATGTTTATACAGATAGCGTTGTAGATATTTCCATGTTTATACAGATGGCTGTGCCGATATTTCCATGTTTATACAGAGTTCTCTGTAGATATTTCCATGTTTATATAGATGACAGTGCAGTTATTTCCAGGTTTATACAGATGGCTGTGTAGATATTTCCATGTTTATACAGATGGCTGTGTAGATATTTCCATGTTTATACAGATGACTTTGTAGGTATTTCCATGTTTATACAGATGGCGGTGTAGATATTTCCATGTTTATTGAGATAGCTGTGTAGATATTTCCATGTTTACACAGATACCGGTTTAGATAATTCCATGTTTATACAGATCGCGGTGTAGATATTTCCATGTTTATACAGATCACGGTGTAGATATTTCCATGTTTATAGAGATAGCGGTGTAGATATTTCCATGTTTATACAGATGACGGTGTAGATATTTCCATGTTTATACTGATCGCGGTGTAGATATTTCCGTGTTTATAGAGATGACGGTGTAGATATTTCCATGTTCATCGAGATAGCGGTGATGATTTTTCCATGTTTATAGAGATAGCGGTGTGGATATTTCCATGTTTATGCAGATGTCTGTGCAGATATTTCCATGTTTATTCAGATGACTGTATAGGTGTTTCCATGTTTTTACAGATGGCAGTGCAGATATTTCCATGTTTATAGAGTTTGCGGAGTAGATATTTCCATGTTTGTACAGATGGCGGTGTTGATATTTCCATCTATACACAGATGGCCGTGTAGATATTTCCATGTTCATACAGATGGCGGCGTAGATATTTCCATGGAGATGCAGATGGCGGTGTAGATATTTCCATGTTTACATAGATGGTGGTGTAGATATTTCCGTGTTTATATACATGGCGGTGTAGATACTTCCATCTTTATGGAGATGGCAGTGCAGATATTTCCATGTTTATACAGATAGCGCTGTAGATATTTCCATGTTTATACAGATCGCGGTGTAGATATTTCCATGTTTATACAGATCGTGGTGTAGATATTTCCATGTTTATACAGATAGCGGTGTAGATATTTCCATGTTTATACAGATAGCGCTGTAGATATTTCCATGTTTATACAGATAGCGGTGTAGATATTTCCATGTTTATACAGATAGCGCTGTAGATATTTCCATGTTTATACAGATGGCGGTGTAGATATTTCCATGTTTATAGACATGGCGGTGTAGATATTTCCATGTTTATAGAGATAGAAGTGTAGATATTTTCATGTTTATACATATTGCGGTGGAGATTTGTCCATGTTTATACAGATAGCAATGGAGATATTTCCACGTTAATACACATAGCGGTGTAGATATTTCCATGTATATACAGATAGCGTTGTAGATATTTCCATGTTTATACAGATGGCTGTGCCGATATTTCCATGTTTATACAGAGTTCTGTGTAGATATTTCCATGTTTATATAGATGACAGTGCAGATATTTCCAGGTTTATACAGAGGGCTGTGTAGATATTTCCATGTTTATACAGATGGCTGTGTAGATATTTCCATGTTTATAGAGATATCAGTGGATTTATTTCCATGTTTATACAGATTGCGGTGTAGTTATTTCCAGGTTTATATAGATAGCGGTGTAGATATTTCCATGTATATACACATGTCTGTGTAGATATTTCCATGTTTATACAGATGGCGGTGTAGATATTTCCATGTTTATACAGATAACTTTGAAAGTATTTCCATGTTTATACAGATGGCGGTGTAGATATTTTGATGTTTATACAGATAGCGTTGTAGACATTTCCATGTTTATACAGATGGCTGTGCCGATATTTCCATGTTTATAAAGAGTTCTCTGTAGATATTTCCATGTTTATACAGATAGCGTTGCAGACATTTCCATGTTTATACAGATGGCTGTGCCGATATTTCCATGTTTATACAGAGTTCTCTGTAGATATTTCCATGTTTATATAGATGACAGTGCAGATATTTCCAGGTTTATACAGACGGCTGTGTAGATATTTCCATGTTTATACAGATGGCTGTGTAGATATTTCCATGTTTATACAGATGACTTTGTAGGTATTTCCATGTTTATACAGATGGCGGTGTAGATATTTCCATGTTTATAGAGATAGCTGTGTAGATATTTCCATGTTTACACAGATACCAGTTTAGATATTTCCATGTTTATACAGATCGCGGTGTAGATATTTCCATGTTTATACAGATCGCGGTGTAGATATTTCCATGTTTATAGAGATAGCGGTGTAGATATTTCCATGTTTATACAGATGACGGTGTTGATATTTCCATGTTTATACAGATGGCGGTGTAGATATTTCCATGTTTATAGAGATAGCGGTGTAGATCTATCAATGTTCATAGAGATAGCAGTGAGGATATTTCCATGTTTATACAGATAGCAGTGTAGATATTGCCACTTTTATAGAGATAGCGGTTTAGATATTTCATATTTATACAGAGAGCGGTGTAGATATTTCCATGTTTATACAGATCGCGGTGTAGATATTTCCATGTTTATACAGATCGCGGTGTAGATATTTCCATGTTTATACAGATAGCGGTGTAGTTATTTCCATGTTTATACAGATGACGGTGTAGATATTTCCATGTTTATAGAGATGGCGGTGTAGATATTTCCATGTTTATATAGATGGCAGTGTAGATATTTTCTTGTTTATGTAGATGGCGTTGTAGATACCTCCATGTTTAAAGAGATGGCGGTGTGTATATTTCCATGTTGATGGAGATAGCGGTGTAGATATTTCCATGTTTATAGAGATAGCGGTGTAGTTATTTCCATGTTTATAGAGATAGCGGTGTAGATATTTCCATGTTTCTACAGAAGACTGTGTAGATATTTCCATGTTTGTACAGATGGCAGTGTAGATATTTCCAAGTTTATAGAGATAGAAGTGTAGATATTTTCATGTTTATACATATTGGGGTGGAGATTTGTCCAAGTTTATACAGATAGCAATGGAGATATTTCCACGTTAATATACATAGAGGTGTATATATTTCCATGTTTATACAGATAGCGTTGTAGATATTTCCATGTTTATACAGATGGCTGTGCCGATATTTCCATGTTTATACAGAGTTCTCTGTAGATATTTCCATGTTTATATAGATGACAGTGCAGTTATTTCCAGGTTTATACAGATGGCTGTGTAGATATTTCCATGTTTATACAGATGGCTGTGTAGATATTTCCATGTTTATACAGATGACTTTGTAGGTATTTCCATGTTTATACAGATGGCGGTGTAGATATTTCCATGTTTATTGAGATAGCTGTGTAGATATTTCCATGTTTACACAGATACCGGTTTAGATAATTCCATGTTTATACAGATCGCGGTGTAGATATTTCCATGTTTATACAGATCACGGTGTAGATATTTCCATGTTTATAGAGATAGCGGTGTAGATATTTCCATGTTTATACAGATGACGGTGTAGATATTTCCATGTTTATACTGATCGCGGTGTAGATATTTCCGTGTTTATAGAGATGACGGTGTAGATATTTCCATGTTCATCGAGATAGCGGTGATGATTTTTCCATGTTTATAGAGATAGCGGTGTGGATATTTCCATGTTTATGCAGATGTCTGTGCAGATATTTCCATGTTTATTCAGATGACTGTATAGGTGTTTCCATGTTTTTACAGATGGCAGTGCAGATATTTCCATGTTTATAGAGTTTGCGGAGTAGATATTTCCATGTTTGTACAGATGGCGGTGTTGATATTTCCATCTATACACAGATGGCCGTGTAGATATTTCCATGTTCATACAGATGGCGGCGTAGATATTTCCATGGAGATGCAGATGGCGGTGTAGATATTTCCATGTTTACATAGATGGTGGTGTAGATATTTCCGTGTTTATATACATGGCGGTGTAGATACTTCCATCTTTATGGAGATGGCAGTGCAGATATTTCCATGTTTATTCAGATAGCGCTGTAGATATTTCCATGTTTATACAGATCGCGGTGTAGATATTTCCATGTTTATACAGATCGTGGTGTAGATATTTCCATGTTTATACAGATAGCGGTGTAGATATTTCCATGTTTATACAGATAGCGCTGTAGATATTTCCATGTTTATACAGATAGCGGTGTAGATATTTCCATGTTTATACAGATAGCGCTGTAGATATTTCCATGTTTATACAGATGGCGGTGTAGATATTTCCATGTTTATAGACATGGCGGTGTAGATATTTCCATGTTTATAGAGATAGAAGTGTAGATATTTTCATGTTTATACATATTGCGGTGGAGATTTGTCCATGTTTATACAGATAGCAATGGAGATATTTCCACGTTAATACACATAGCGGTGTAGATATTTCCATGTATATACAGATAGCGTTGTAGATATTTCCATGTTTATACAGATGGCTGTGCCGATATTTCCATGTTTATACAGAGTTCTGTGTAGATATTTCCATGTTTATATAGATGACAGTGCAGATATTTCCAGGTTTATACAGAGGGCTGTGTAGATATTTCCATGTTTATACAGATGGCTGTGTAGATATTTCCATGTTTATAGAGATATCAGTGGATTTATTTCCATGTTTATACAGATTGCGGTGTAGTTATTTCCAGGTTTATATAGATAGCGGTGTAGATATTTCCATGTATATACACATGTCTGTGTAGATATTTCCATGTTTATACAGATGGCGGTGTAGATATTTCCATGTTTATACAGATAACTTTGAAAGTATTTCCATGTTTATACGGATGGCGGTGTAGATATTTTGATGTTTATACAGATAGCGTTGTAGACATTTCCATGTTTATACAGATGGCTGTGCCGATATTTCCATGTTTATACAGAGTTCTCTGTAGATATTTCCATGTTTATACAGATAGCGTTGCAGACATTTCCATGTTTATACAGATGGCTGTGCCGATATTTCCATGTTTATACAGAGTTCTCTGTAGATATTTCCATGTTTATATAGATGACAGTGCAGATATTTCCAGGTTTATACAGATGGCTGTGTAGATATTTCCATGTTTATACAGATGGCTGTGTAGATATTTCCATGTTTATACAGATGACTTTGTAGGTATTTCCATGTTTATACAGATGGCGGTGTAGATATTTCCATGTTTATAGAGATAGCTGTGTAGATATTTCCATGTTTACACAGATACCAGTTTAGATATTTCCATGTTTATACAGATCGCGGTGTAGATATTTCCATGTTTATACAGATCGCGGTGTAGATATTTCCATGTTTATAGAGATAGCGGTGTAGATATTTCCATGTTTATACAGATGACGGTGTTGATATTTCCATGTTTATACAGATGGCGGTGTAGATATTTCCATGTTTATAGAGATAGCGGTGTAGATCTATCAATGTTCATAGAGATAGCAGTGAGGATATTTCCATGTTTATACAGATAGCAGTGTAGATATTGCCACTTTTATAGAGATAGCGGTTTAGATATTTCATATTTATACAGAGAGCGGTGTAGATATTTCCATGTTTATACAGATCGCGGTGTAGATATTTCCATGTTTATACAGATCGCGGTGTAGATATTTCCATGTTTATACAGATAGCGGTGTAGTTATTTCCATGTTTATACAGATGACGGTGTAGATATTTCCATGTTTATAGAGATGGCGGTGTAGATATTTCCATGTTTATATAGATGGCAGTGTAGATATTTTCTTGTTTATGTAGATGGCGTTGTAGATACCTCCATGTTTAAAGAGATGGCGGTGTGTATATTTCCATGTTGATGGAGATAGCGGTGTAGATATTTCCATGTTTATAGAGATAGCGGTGTAGTTATTTCCATGTTTATAGAGATAGCGGTGTAGATATTTCCATGTTTCTACAGAAGACTGTGTAGATATTTCCATGTTTGTACAGATGGCAGTGTAGATATTTCCAAGTTTATAGAGATAGAAGTGTAGATATTTTCATGTTTATACATATTGGGGTGGAGATTTGTCCATGTTTATACAGATAGCAATGGAGATATTTCCACGTTAATATACATAGAGGTGTATATATTTCCATGTTTATACAGATAGCGTTGTAGATATTTCCATGTTTATACAGATGGCTGTGCCGATATTTCCATGTTTATACAGAGTTCTCTGTAGATATTTCCATGTTTATATAGATGACAGTGCAGTTATTTCCAGGTTTATACAGATGGCTGTGTAGATATTTCCATGTTTATACAGATGGCTGTGTAGATATTTCCATGTTTATACAGATGACTTTGTAGGTATTTCCATGTTTATACAGATGGCGGTGTAGATATTTCCATGTTTATTGAGATAGCTGTGTAGATATTTCCATGTTTACACAGATACCGGTTTAGATAATTCCATGTTTATACAGATCGCGGTGTAGATATTTCCATGTTTATACAGATCACGGTGTAGATATTTCCATGTTTATAGAGATAGCGGTGTAGATATTTCCATGTTTATACAGATGACGGTGTAGATATTTCCATGTTTATACTGATCGCGGTGTAGATATTTCCGTGTTTATAGAGATGACGGTGTAGATATTTCCATGTTCATCGAGATAGCGGTGATGATTTTTCCATGTTTATAGAGATAGCGGTGTGGATATTTCCATGTTTATGCAGATGTCTGTGCAGATATTTCCATGTTTATTCAGATGACTGTATAGGTGTTTCCATGTTTTTACAGATGGCAGTGCAGATATTTCCATGTTTATAGAGTTTGCGGAGTAGATATTTCCATGTTTGTACAGATGGCGGTGTTGATATTTCCATCTATACACAGATGGCCGTGTAGATATTTCCATGTTCATACAGATGGCGGCGTAGATATTTCCATGGAGATGCAGATGGCGGTGTAGATATTTCCATGTTTACATAGATGGTGGTGTAGATATTTCCGTGTTTATATACATGGCGGTGTAGATACTTCCATCTTTATGGAGATGGCAGTGCAGATATTTCCATGTTTATACAGATAGCGCTGTAGATATTTCCATGTTTATACAGATCGCGGTGTAGATATTTCCATGTTTATACAGATCGTGGTGTAGATATTTCCATGTTTATACAGATAGCGGTGTAGATATTTCCATGTTTATACAGATAGCGCTGTAGATATTTCCATGTTTATACAGATAGCGGTGTAGATATTTCCATGTTTATACAGATAGCGCTGTAGATATTTCCATGTTTATACAGATGGCGGTGTAGATATTTCCATGTTTATAGACATGGCGGTGTAGATATTTCCATGTTTATAGAGATAGAAGTGTAGATATTTTCATGTTTATACATATTGCGGTGGAGATTTGTCCATGTTTATACAGATAGCAATGGAGATATTTCCACGTTAATACACATAGCGGTGTAGATATTTCCATGTATATACAGATAGCGTTGTAGATATTTCCATGTTTATACAGATGGCTGTGCCGATATTTCCATGTTTATACAGAGTTCTGTGTAGATATTTCCATGTTTATATAGATGACAGTGCAGATATTTCCAGGTTTATACAGAGGGCTGTGTAGATATTTCCATGTTTATACAGATGGCTGTGTAGATATTTCCATGTTTATAGAGATATCAGTGGATTTATTTCCATGTTTATACAGATTGCGGTGTAGTTATTTCCAGGTTTATATAGATAGCGGTGTAGATATTTCCATGTATACACACATGTCTGTGTAGATATTTCCATGTTTATACAGATGGCGGTGTAGATATTTCCATGTTTATACAGATAACTTTGAAAGTATTTCCATGTTTATACAGATGGCGGTGTAGATATTTTGATGTTTATACAGATAGCGTTGTAGACATTTCCATGTTTATACAGATGGCTGTGCCGATATTTCCATGTTTATACAGAGTTCTCTGTAGATATTTCCATGTTTATACAGATAGCGTTGCAGACATTTCCATGTTTATACAGATGGCTGTGCCGATATTTCCATGTTTATACAGAGTTCTCTGTAGATATTTCCATGTTTATATAGATGACAGTGCAGATATTTCCAGGTTTATACAGATGGCTGTGTAGATATTTCCATGTTTATACAGATGGCTGTGTAGATATTTCCATGTTTATACAGATGACTTTGTAGGTATTTCCATGTTTATACAGATGGCGGTGTAGATATTTCCATGTTTATAGAGATAGCTGTGTAGATATTTCCATGTTTACACAGATACCAGTTTAGATATTTCCATGTTTATACAGATCGCGGTGTAGATATTTCCATGTTTATACAGATCGCGGTGTAGATATTTCCATGTTTATAGAGATAGCGGTGTAGATATTTCCATGTTTATACAGATGACGGTGTTGATATTTCCATGTTTATACAGATGGCGGTGTAGATATTTCCATGTTTATAGAGATAGCGGTGTAGATCTATCAATGTTCATAGAGATAGCAGTGAGGATATTTCCATGTTTATACAGATAGCAGTGTAGATATTGCCACTTTTATAGAGATAGCGGTTTAGATATTTCATATTTATACAGAGAGCGGTGTAGATATTTCCATGTTTATACAGATCGCAGTGTAGATATTTCCATGTTTATACAGATCGCGGTGTAGATATTTCCATGTTTATACAGATAGCGGTGTAGTTATTTCCATGTTTATACAGATGACGGTGTAGATATTTCCATGTTTATAGAGATGGCGGTGTAGATATTTCCATGTTTATATAGATGGCAGTGTAGATATTTTCTTGTTTATGTAGATGGCGTTGTAGATACCTCCATGTTTAAAGAGATGGCGGTGTGTATATTTCCATGTTGATGGAGATAGCGGTGTAGATATTTCCATGTTTATAGAGATAGCGGTGTAGTTATTTCCATGTTTATAGAGATAGCGGTGTAGATATTTCCATGTTTCTACAGAAGACTGTGTAGATATTTCCATGTTTGTACAGATGGCAGTGTAGATATTTCCAAGTTTATAGAGATAGAAGTGTAGATATTTTCATGTTTATACATATTGGGGTGGAGATTTGTCCATGTTTATACAGATAGCAATGGAGATATTTCCACGTTAATATACATAGAGGTGTATATATTTCCATGTTTATACAGATAGCGTTGTAGATATTTCCATGTTTATACAGATGGCTGTGCCGATATTTCCATGTTTATACAGAGTTCTCTGTAGATATTTCCATGTTTATATAGATGACAGTGCAGTTATTTCCAGGTTTATACAGATGGCTGTGTAGATATTTCCATGTTTATACAGATGGCTGTGTAGATATTTCCATGTTTATACAGATGACTTTGTAGGTATTTCCATGTTTATACAGATGGCGGTGTAGATATTTCCATGTTTATTGAGATAGCTGTGTAGATATTTCCATGTTTACACAGATACCGGTTTAGATAATTCCATGTTTATACAGATCGCGGTGTAGATATTTCCATGTTTATACAGATCACGGTGTAGATATTTCCATGTTTATAGAGATAGCGGTGTAGATATTTCCATGTTTATACAGATGACGGTGTAGATATTTCCATGTTTATACTGATCGCGGTGTAGATATTTCCGTGTTTATAGAGATGACGGTGTAGATATTTCCATGTTCATCGAGATAGCGGTGATGATTTTTCCATGTTTATAGAGATAGCGGTGTGGATATTTCCATGTTTATGCAGATGTCTGTGCAGATATTTCCATGTTTATTCAGATGACTGTATAGGTGTTTCCATGTTTTTACAGATGGCAGTGCAGATATTTCCATGTTTATAGAGTTTGCGGAGTAGATATTTCCATGTTTGTACAGATGGCGGTGTTGATATTTCCATCTATACACAGATGGCCGTGTAGATATTTCCATGTTCATACAGATGGCGGCGTAGATATTTCCATGGAGATGCAGATGGCGGTGTAGATATTTCCATGTTTACATAGATGGTGGTGTAGATATTTCCGTGTTTATATACATGGCGGTGTAGATACTTCCATCTTTATGGAGATGGCAGTGCAGATATTTCCATGTTTATACAGATAGCGCTGTAGATATTTCCATGTTTATACAGATAGCGGTGTAGATATTTCCATGTTTATACAGATAGCGCTGTAGATATTTCCATGTTTATACAGATGGCGGTGTAGATATTTCCATGTTTATAGACATGGCGGTGTAGATATTTCCATGTTTATAGAGATAGAAGTGTAGATATTTTCATGTTTATACATATTGCGGTGGAGATTTGTCCATGTTTATACAGATAGCAATGGAGATATTTCCACGTTAATACACATAGCGGTGTAGATATTTCCATGTATATACAGATAGCGTTGTAGATATTTCCATGTTTATACAGATGGCTGTGCCGATATTTCCATGTTTATACAGAGTTCTGTGTAGATATTTCCATGTTTATATAGATGACAGTGCAGATATTTCCAGGTTTATACAGAGGGCTGTGTAGATATTTCCATGTTTATACAGATGGCTGTGTAGATATTTCCATGTTTATAGAGATATCAGTGGATTTATTTCCATGTTTATACAGATTGCGGTGTAGTTATTTCCAGGTTTATATAGATAGCGGTGTAGATATTTCCATGTATATACACATGTCTGTGTAGATATTTCCATGTTTATACAGATGGCGGTGTAGATATTTCCATGTTTATACAGATAACTTTGAAAGTATTTCCATGTTTATACAGATGGCGGTGTAGATATTTTGATGTTTATACAGATAGCGTTGTAGACATTTCCATGTTTATACAGATGGCTGTGCCGATATTTCCATGTTTATACAGAGTTCTCTGTAGATATTTCCATGTTTATACAGATAGCGTTGCAGACATTTCCATGTTTATACAGATGGCTGTGCCGATATTTCCATGTTTATACAGAGTTCTCTGTAGATATTTCCATGTTTATATAGATGACAGTGCAGATATTTCCAGGTTTATACAGATGGCTGTGTAGATATTTCCATGTTTATACAGATGGCTGTGTAGATATTTCCATGTTTATACAGATGACTTTGTAGGTATTTCCATGTTTATACAGATGGCGGTGTAGATATTTCCATGTTTATAGAGATAGCTGTGTAGATATTTCCATGTTTACACAGATACCAGTTTAGATATTTCCATGTTTATACAGATCGCGGTGTAGATATTTCCATGTTTATACAGATCGCGGTGTAGATATTTCCATGTTTATAGAGATAGCGGTGTAGATATTTCCATGTTTATACAGATGACGGTGTTGATATTTCCATGTTTATACAGATGGCGGTGTAGATATTTCCATGTTTATAGAGATAGCGGTGTAGATCTATCAATGTTCATAGAGATAGCAGTGAGGATATTTCCATGTTTATACAGATAGCAGTGTAGATATTGCCACTTTTATAGAGATAGCGGTTTAGATATTTCATATTTATACAGAGAGCGGTGTAGATATTTCCATGTTTATACAGATCGCGGTGTAGATATTTCCATGTTTATACAGATCGCGGTGTAGATATTTCCATGTTTATAGAGATAGCGGTGTAGTTATTTCCATGTTTATACAGATGACGGTGTAGATATTTCCATGTTTATAGAGATGGCGGTGTAGATATTTCCATGTTTATATAGATGGCAGTGTAGATATTTTCTTGTTTATGTAGATGGCGTTGTAGATACCTCCATGTTTAAAGAGATGGCGGTGTGTATATTTCCATGTTGATGGAGATAGCGGTGTAGATATTTCCATGTTTATAGAGATAGCGGTGTAGTTATTTCCATGTTTATAGAGATAGCGGTGTAGATATTTCCATGTTTCTACAGAAGACTGTGTAGATATTTCCATGTTTGTACAGATGGCAGTGTAGATATTTCCAAGTTTATAGAGATAGAAGTGTAGATATTTTCATGTTTATACATATTGCGGTGGAGATTTGTCCATGTTTATACAGATAGCAATGGAGATATTTCCACGTTAATGCACATAGAGGTGTATATATTTCCATGTTTATACAGATAGCGTTGTAGATATTTCCATGTTTATACAGATGGCTGTGCCGATATTTCCATGTTTATACAGAGTTCTCTGTAGATATTTCCATGTTTATATAGATGACAGTGCAGTTATTTCCAAGTTTATACAGATGGCTGTGTAGATATTTCCATGTTTATACAGATGGCTGTGTAGATATTTCCATGTTTATACAGATGACTTTGTAGGTATTTCCATGTTTATACAGATGGCGGTGTAGATATTTCCATGTTTATTGAGATAGCTGTGTAGATATTTCCATGTTTACACAGATACCGGTTTAGATAATTCCATGTTTATACAGATCGCGGTGTAGATATTTCCATGTTTATACAGATCACGGTGTAGATATTTCCATGTTTATAGAGATAGCGGTGTAGATATTTCCATGTTTATACAGATGACGGTGTAGATATTTCCATGTTTATACTGATCGCGGTGTAGATATTTCCGTGTTTATAGAGATGACGGTGTAGATATTTCCATGTTCATCGAGATAGCGGTGATGATTTTTCCATGTTTATAGAGATAGCGGTGTGGATATTTCCATGTTTATGCAGATGTCTGTGCAGATATTTCCATGTTTATTCAGATGACTGTATAGGTGTTTCCATGTTTTTACAGATGGCAGTGCAGATATTTCCATGTTTATAGAGTTTGCGGAGTAGATATTTCCATGTTTGTACAGATGGCGGTGTTGATATTTCCATCTATACACAGATGGCCGTGTAGATATTTCCATGTTTATACAGATGGCGGCGTAGATATTTCCATGGAGATGCAGATGGCGGTGTAGATATTCCCATGTTTATACAGATAGCGGTGTAGATATTTCCATGTTTACATAGATGGTGGTGTAGATATTTCCGTGTTTATATACCTGGCGGTGTAGATACTTCCATCTTTATGGAGATGGCAGTGCAGATATTTCCATGTTTATACAGATAGCGGTGTAGATATTTCCATGTTTATACAGATCGCGGTGTAGATATTTCCATGTTTATACAGATCGTGGTGTAGATATTTCCATGTTTATACAGATAGCGGTGTAGATATTTCCATGTTTATACAGATAGCGCTGTAGATATTTCCATGTTTATAGAGATGGCGGTGTAGATATTTCCATGTTTATAGAGATGGCGGTGTAGATATTTCCATGTTTATAGAGATAGAAGTGTAGATATTTTCATGTTTATACATACTGCGGTGGAGATTTGTCCATGTTTATACAGATAGCAATGGAGATATTTCCACGTTAATACACATAGCGGTGTAGATATTTCCATGTTTATACAGATAGCGTTGTAGCTAATTCCATGTTTATACAGATGGCTGTGCCGATATTTCCATGTTTATACAGAGTTCTCTGTAGATATTTCCATGTTTATATAGATGACAGTGCAGATTTTTCCAGGTTTATACAGATGGCTGTGTAGATATTTCCATGTTTATACAGATGGCTGTGTAGATATTTCCATGTTTATACAGATGACTTTGTAGGTATTTCCATGTTTGTACATATGGCGGTGTAGATATTTCCATGTTTATAGAGATAGCAGTGGAGTTATTTCCATGTTTATACAGATTGAGGTGTAGTTATTTCCAGGTTTATATAGATAGCGGTGTAGATATTTCCATGTATATACACATGTCTGTGTAGATATTTCCAGGTTTATACAGATGGCTGTGTAGATATTTCCATGTTTATACAGATGGCTGTGTAGATATTTCCATGTTTATACAGATAACTTTGAAAGTATTTCCATGTTTATACAGATGGCGGTGTAGATATTTTGATGTTTATACAGATAGCAGTGGAGATATTTCCATGTTTATACAGGTAGCGGTGTGGATATTTCCATGTTTATACTGATCGCGGTGTAGATATTTCCATGTTTATAGAGATGACGGTGTAGATATTTCCATGTTCATCGAGATAGCGGTGATGATTTTTCCATGTTTATAGAGATAGCGGTGTGGATATTTCCATGTTTATACAGATGTCCGTGCAGATATTTCCATGTTTATTCAGATGACTGTATAGGTGTTTCCATGTTTTTACAGATGGCAGTGCAGATATTTCCATGTTTGTAGAGTTTGCGGAGTAGATATTTCCATGTTTGTACAGATGGCGGTGTTGATATTTCCATCTATACACAGATGGCCGTGTAGATATTTCCATGTTTATACAGATGGCGGCGTAGATATTTCCATGGAGATGCAGATGGCGGTGTAGATATTTCCATGTTTTTACAGATAGCGGTGTAGATATTTCCGTGTTTACATAGATGGTGGTGTAGATATTTCCGTGTTTATATACATGGCGGAGTAGATACTACCATCTTTATGGAGATGGCAGTGCAGATATTTCCATGTTTATACAGATAGCGGTGTAGATATTTCCATGTTTATACAGATCGCGGTGTAGATATTTCCATGTTTATACAGATCGTGGTGTAGATATTTCCATGTTTATACAGATAGCGGTGTAGATATTTCCATGATTATACAGATAGCGCTGTAGATATTTCCATGTTTATACAGATGGCGGTGTAGATATTTCCATGTTTATAGAGATGGCGGTGTAGATATTTCCATGTTTATAGAGATAGAAGTGTAGATATTTTCATGTTTATACATATTGCGGTGGAGATTTGTCCATGTTTATACAGATAGCAATGGAGATATTTCCACGTTAATACACATAGCGGTGTAGATATTTCCATGTTTATACAGATAGCGTTGTAGATATTTCCATGTTTATACAGATGGCTGTGCCGATATTTCCATGTTTATACAGAGTTCTCTGTAGATATTTCCATGTTTATATAGATGACAGTGCAGATTTTTCCAGGTTTATACAGATGGCTGTGTAGATATTTCCATGTTTATACAGATGGCTGTGTAGATATTTCCATGTTTATACAGATGACTTTCTAGGTATGTCCATGTTTATACAGATGGCGGTGTAGATATTTCCATTTTTATAGAGATAGCTGTGTAGATATTTCCATGTTTACACAGATACCGGTTTAGATAATTCCATGTTTATACAGATCGCGGTGTAGATATTTCCATGTTTATACAGATCGCGGTGTAGATATTTCCATGTTTATAGAGATAGCGGTGTAGATATTTCCATGTTTATACAGATGACGGTGTAGATATTTCCATGTTTATAGAGATGGCGGTGTAGATATTTCCATGTTTATAGAGATAGCGGTGTAGATCTATCAATGTTCATAGAGATAGCAGTGAGGATATTTCCATGTTT
The DNA here is from genome assembly GCF_028858775.2 of Pan troglodytes. Taxonomy (NCBI): domain Eukaryota; kingdom Metazoa; phylum Chordata; class Mammalia; order Primates; family Hominidae; genus Pan; species Pan troglodytes. The sequence continues at coordinate 902,542 of NC_072405.2, read as the reverse complement.
ATACAGATAGCAGTGTAGATATTTCCACTTTTATAGAGATAGCGGTTTAGATATTTCATATTTATACAGAGAGCGGTGTAGATATTTCCATGTTTATACAGATTGCGGTGTAGATATTTCCATGTTTATACAGATAGCGGTGTAGATATTTCCACGTTTATACAGATGGCGGTGTAGATATTTCCATCTTTCTACAAATGGCAGTGTAGATATTTCCATGTTTATAGAGATGGCGGTGTAGATATTTCCATGTTTATATAGATGGCAGTGTAGATATTTTCTTGTTTATATAGATGGCGTTGTAGATACCTCCATGTTTAAAGAGATGGCGGTGTGTATATTTCCAAGTTGACGTAGATAGCGGTGTAGATATTTCCATGTTTATAGAGATAGCGGTGTAGTTATTTCCATGTTTATAGAGATAGCGGTGTAGGTATTTCCATGTTTCTACAGATGACTGTGTAGATATTTCCACGTTTGTACAGATGGCAGTGTAGATATTTCCATGTTTATAGAGATAGAAGTGTAGATATTTTCATGTTTATACATATTGCGGTGGAGATTTGTCAATGTTTATACAGATAGCAATGGAGATATTTCCACGTTAATACACATAGCGGTGTAGATATTTCCATGTTTATACAGATAGCGTTGTAGATATTTCCATGTTTATACAGATGGCTGTGCCGATATTTCCATGTTTATAGAGATGGCGGTGTAGATATTTCCATGTTTATAGAGATAGCGGTGTAGATCTATCAATGTTCATAGAGATAGCAGTGAGGATATTTCCATGTTTATACAGATAGCAGTGTAGATATTTCAACTTTTATAGAGATAGCGGTTTAGATATTTCATATTTATACAGAGAGCGGTGTAGATATTTCCATGTTTATACAGATTGCGGTGTAGATATTTCCATGTTTATACAGATAGCGGTGTAGATATTTCCACGTTTATACAGATGGCGGTGTAGATATTTCCATCTTTCTACAAATTGCAGTGTAGATATTTCCATGTTTATAGAGATGGCGGTGTAGATATTTCCATGTTTATATAGATGGCAGTGTAGATATTTTCTTGTTTATGTAGATGGCGTTGTAGATACCTCCATGTTTAAAGAGTTGGCGGTGTGTATATTTCCAAGTTGACGTAGATAGCGGTGTAGATATTTCCATGTTTATAGAGATAGCGGTGTAGTTATTTCCATGTTTATAGAGATAGCGGTGTAGATATTTCCATGTTTCTACAGATGACTGTGTAGATATTTCCATGTTTGTACAGATGGCAGTGTAGATATTTCCATGTTTATAGAGATAGCTGTGTAGATATTTCCATGTTTACACAGATACCGGTTTAGATAATTCCATGTTTATACAGATCGCGGTGTAGATATTTCCATGTTTATACAGATCGCGGTGTAGATATTTCCATGTTTATAGAGATAGCGGTGTAGATATTTCCATGTTTATACAGATGACGGTGTAGATATTTCCATGTTTATACTGATCGTGGTGTAGATATTTCCGTGTTTAGAGAGATGACGGTGTAGATATTTCCATGTTCATCGAGATAGCGGTGATGATTTTTCCATGTTTATAGAGATAGTGGTGTGGATATTTCCATGTTTATGCAGATGTCTGTGCAGATATTTCCATGTTTATTCAGATGACTGTATAGGTGTTTCCATGTTTTTACAGATGGCAGTGCAGATATTTCCATGTTTATAGAGTTTGCGGAGTAGATATTTCCATGTTTGTACAGATGGCGGTGTTGATATTTCCATCTATACACAGATGGCCGTGTAGATATTTCCATGTTTATACAGATGGCGGCGTAGATATTTCCATGGAGATGCAGATGGCGGTGTAGATATTTCCATGTTTATACAGATAGCGGTGTAGATATTTCCATGTTTACATAGATGGTGGTGTAGATATTTCCGTGTTTATATACATGGCGGTGTAGATACTTCCATCTTTATGCAGATGGCAGTGCAGATATTTCCATGTTTATACAGATAGCGGTGTAGATATTTCCATGTTTATACAGATCGCGGTGTAGATATTTCCATGTTTATACAGATCGTGGTGTAGATATTTCCATGTTTATACAGATAGCGGTGTAGATATTTCCATGTTTATACAGATAGCGCTGTAGGTATTTCCATGTTTATACAGATGGCGGTGTAGATATTTCCATGTTTATAGAGATGGCGGTGTAGATATTTCCATGTTTATAGAGATGGCGGTGTAGATATTTCCATGTTTATAGAGATGGCGGTGTAGATATTTCCATGTTTATAGAGATAGAAGTGTAGATATTTTCATGTTTATACATATTGCGGTGGAGATTTGTCCATGTTTATACAGATAGCAATGGAGATATTTCCACGTTAATACACATAGCGGTGTAGATATTTCCATGTTTATACAGATAGCGTTGTAGATATTTCCATGTTTATACAGATGGCTGTGCCGATATTTCCATGTTTATACAGAGTTCTCTGTAGATATTTCCATGTTTATATAGATGACAGTGCAGATTTTTCCAGGTTTATACAGATGGCTGTGTAGATATTTCCATGTTTATACAGATGGCTGTGTAGATATTTCCATGTTTATACAGATGACTTTGTAGGTATTTCCATGTTTATACAGATGGCGGTGTAGATATTTCCATGTTTATAGAGATAGCAGTGGAGTTATTTCCATGTTTATACAGATTGCGGTGTAGTTATTTCCAGGTTTATATAGATAGCGGTGTAGATATTTCCATGTATATACACATGTCTGTGTAGATATTTCCATGTTTATACAGATGGCAGTGTAGATATTTCCATGTTTATACAGATAACTTTGAAAGTATTTCCATGTTTATACAGATGGCGGTGTAGAAATTTTGATGTTTATACAGATAGCAGTGGAGATATTTCCATGTTTATACAGGTAGCGGAGTAGATATTTCCATGTTTATACTGATCGCGGTGTAGATATTTCCATGTTTATAGAGATGACGGTGTAGATATTTCCATGTTCATCGAGATAGCGGTGATGATTTTTCCATGTTTATAGAGATAGCGGTGTGGATATTTCCATGTTTATACAGATGTCCGTGCAGATATTTCCATGTTTATTCAGATGACTGTATAGGTGTTTCCATGTTTTTACAGATGGCAGTGCAGATATTTCCATGTTTGTAGAGTTTGCGGAGTAGATATTTCCATGTTTGTACAGATGGCGGTGTTGATATTTCCATCTATACACAGATGGCCTTGTAGATATTTCCATGTTTATACAGATGGCGGCGTAGATATTTCCATGGAGATGCAGATGGCGGTGTAGATATTTCCATGTTTATACAGATGGCTGTGCCGATATTTCCATGTTTATACAGAGTTCTCTGTAGATATTTCCATGTTTATATAGATGACAGTGCAGTTATTTCCAGGTTTATACAGATGGCTGTGTAGATATGTCCATGTTTATACAGATGGCTGTGTAGATATTTCCATGTTTATACAGATGACTTTGTAGGTATTTCCATGTTTATACAGATGGCGGTGTAGATATTTCCATGTTTATTGAGATAGCTGTGTAGATATTTCCATGTTTACACAGATACCGGTTTAGATAATTCCATGTTTATACAGATCGCGGTGTAGATATTTCCATGTTTATACAGATCACGGTGTAGATATTTCCATGTTTATAGAGATAGCGGTGTAGATATTTCCATGTTTATACAGATGACGGTGTAGATATTTCCATGTTTATACTGATCGCGGTGTAGATATTTCCGTGTTTATAGAGATGACGGTGTAGATATTTCCATGTTCATCGAGATAGCGGTGATGATTTTTCCATGTTTATAGAGATAGCGGTGTGGATATTTCCATGTTTATGCAGATGTCTGTGCAGATATTTCCATGTTTATTCAGATGACTGTATAGGTGTTTCCATGTATTTACAGATGGCAGTGCAGATATTTCCATGTTTATAGAGATTGCGGAGTAGATATTTCCATGTTTGTACAGATGGCGGTGTTGATATTTCCATCTATACACAGATGGCCGTGTAGATATTTCCATGTTCATACAGATGGCGGTGTAGATATTTCCATGGAGATGCAGATGGCGGTGTAGATATTTCCATGTTTACATAGATGGTGGTGTAGATATTTCCGTGTTTATATACATGGCGGTGTAGATACTTCCATCTTTATGGAGATGGCAGTGCAGATATTTCCATGTTTATACAGATAGCGGTGTAGATATTTCTATGTTTATACAGATCGCGGTGTAGATATTTCCATGTTTATACAGATCGTGGTGTAGATATTTCCATGTTTATACAGATAGCGGTGTAGATATTTCCATGTTTATACAGATAGCGCTGTAGATATTTCCATGTTTATACAGATAGCGGTGTAGATATTTCCATGTTTATACAGATAGCGCTGTAGATATTTCCATGTTTATACAGATGGCGGTGTAGATATTTCCATGTTTATAGACATGGCGGTGTAGATATTTCCATGTTTATAGAGATAGAAGTGTAGATATTTTCATGTTTATACATATTGCGGTGGAGATTTGTCCATGTTTATACAGATAGCAATGGAGATATTTCCACGTTAATACACATAGCGGTGTAGATATTTCCATGTATATACAGATAGCGTTGTAGATATTTCCATGTTTATACACATGGCTGTGCCGATATTTCCATGTTTATACAGAGTTCTGTGTAGATATTTCCATGTTTATATAGATGACAGTGCAGATTTTTCCAGGTTTATACAGAGGGCTGTGTAGATATTTCCATGTTTATACAGATGGCTGTGTAGATATTTCCATGTTTATAGAGATATCAGTGGATTTATTTCCATGTTTATACAGATTGCGGTGTAGTTATTTCCAGGTTTATATAGATAGCGGTGTAGATATTTCCATGTATATACACATGTCTGTGTAGATATTTCCATGTTTATACAGATGGCGGTGTAGATATTTCCGTTTATACAGATAACTTTGAAAGTATTTCCATGTTTATACAGATGGCGGTGTAGATATTTTGATGTTTATACAGATAGCGTTGTAGACATTTCCATGTTTATACAGATGGCTGTGCCGATATTTCCATGTTTATACAGAGTTCTCTGTAGATATTTCCATGTTTATACAGATAGCGTTGTAGACATTTCCATGTTTATACAGATGGCTGTGCCGATATTTCCATGTTTATACAGAGTTCTCTGTAGATATTTCCATGTTTATATAGATGACAGTGCAGATATTTCCAGGTTTATACAGATGGCTGTGTAGATATTTCCATGTTTATACAGATGGCTGTGTAGATATTTCCATGTTTATACAGATGACTTTGTAGGTATTTCCATGTTTATACAGATGGCGGTGTAGATATTTCCATGTTTATAGAGATAGCTGTGTAGATATTTCCATGTTTACACAGATACCAGTTTAGATATTTCCATGTTTATACAGATCGCGGTGTAGATATTTCCATGTTTATACAGATCGCGGTGTAGATATTTCCATGTTTATAGAGATAGCGGTGTAGATATTTCCATGTTTATACAGATGACGGTGTTGATATTTCCATGTTTATACAGATGGCGGTGTAGATATTTCCATGTTTATAGAGATAGCGGTGTAGATCTATCAATGTTCATAGAGATAGCAGTGAGGATATTTCCATGTTTATACAGATAGCAGTGTAGATATTGCCACTTTTATAGAGATAGCGGTTTAGATATTTCATATTTATACAGAGAGCGGTGTAGATATTTCCATGTTTATACAGATCGCGGTGTAGATATTTCCATGTTTATACAGATCGCGGTGTAGATATTTCCATGTTTATACAGATAGCGGTGTAGATATTTCCATGTTTATACAGATGACGGTGTAGATATTTCCATGTTTATAGAGATGGCGGTGTAGATATTTCCATGTTTATATAGATGGCAGTGTAGATATTTTCTTGTTTATGTAGATGGCGTTGTAGATACCTCCATGTTTAAAGAGATGGCGGTGTGTATATTTCCATGTTGATGGAGATAGCGGTGTAGATATTTCCATGTTTATAGAGATAGCGGTGTAGTTATTTCCATGTTTATAGAGATAGCGGTGTAGATATTTCCATGTTTCTACAGAAGACTGTGTAGATATTTCCATGTTTGTACAGATGGCAGTGTAGATATTTCCAAGTTTATAGAGATAGAAGTGTAGATATTTTCATGTTTATACATATTGCGGTGGAGATTTGTCCATGTTTATACAGATAGCAATGGAGATATTTCCACGTTAATACACATAGAGGTGTATATATTTCCATGTTTATACAGACAGCGTTGTAGATATTTCCATGTTTATACAGATGGCTGTGCCGATATTTCCATGTTTATACAGAGTTCTCTGTAGATATTTCCATGTTTATATAGATGACAGTGCAGTTATTTCCAGGTTTATACAGATGGCTGTGTAGATATTTCCATGTTTATACAGATGGCTGTGTAGATATTTCCATGTTTATACAGATGACTTTGTAGGTATTTCCATGTTTATACAGATGGCGGTGTAGATATTTCCATGTTTATTGAGATAGCTGTGTAGATATTTCCATGTTTACACAGATACCGGTTTAGATAATTCCATGTTTATACAGATCGCGGTGTAGATATTTCCATGTTTATACAGATCACGGTGTAGATATTTCCATGTTTATAGAGATAGCGGTGTAGATATTTCCATGTTTATACAGATGACGGTGTAGATATTTCCATGTTTATACTGATCGCGGTGTAGATATTTCCGTGTTTATAGAGATGACGGTGTAGATATTTCCATGTTCATCGAGATAGCGGTGATGATTTTTCCATGTTTATAGAGATAGCGTTGTGGATATTTCCATGTTTATGCAGATGTCTGTGCAGATATTTCCATGTTTATTCAGATGACTGTATAGGTGTTTCCATGTTTTTACAGATGGCAGTGCAGATATTTCCATGTTTATAGAGTTTGCGGAGTAGATATTTCCATGTTTGTACAGATGGCGGTGTTGATATTTCCATCTATACACAGATGGCCGTGTAGATATTTCCATGTTTATACAGATGGCGGCGTAGATATTTCCATGGAGATGCAGATGGCGGTGTAGATATTCCCATGTTTATACAGATAGCGGTGTAGATATTTCCATGTTTACATAGATGGTGGTGTAGATATTTCCGTGTTTATATACCTGGCGGTGTAGATACTTCCATCTTTATGGAGATGGCAGTGCAGATATTTCCATGTTTATACAGATAGCGGTGTAGATATTTCCATGTTTATACAGATCGCGGTGTAGATATTTCCATGTTTATACAGATCGTGGTGTAGATATTTCCATGTTTATACAGATAGCGGTGTAGATATTTCCATGTTTATACAGATAGCGCTGTAGATATTTCCATGTTTATAGAGATGGCGGTGTAGATATTTCCATGTTTATAGAGATGGCGGTGTAGATATTTCCATGTTTATAGAGATAGAAGTGTGGATATTTTCATGTTTATACATACTGCGGTGGAGATTTGTCCATGTTTATACAGATAGCAATGGAGATATTTCCACGTTAATACACATAGCGGTGTAGATATTTCCATGTTTATACAGATAGCGTTGTAGCTAATTCCATGTTTATACAGATGGCTGTGCCGATATTTCCATGTTTATACAGAGTTCTCTGTAGATATTTCCATGTTTATATAGATGACAGTGCAGATTTTTCCAGGTTTATACAGATGGCTGTGTAGATATTTCCATGTTTATACAGATGGCTGTGTAGATATTTCCATGTTTATACAGATGACTTTGTAGGTATTTCCATGTTTGTACATATGGCGGTGTAGATATTTCCATGTTTATAGAGATAGCAGTGGAGTTATTTCCATGTTTATACAGATTGAGGTGTAGTTATTTCCAGGTTTATATAGATAGCGGTGTAGATATTTCCATGTATATACACATGTCTGTGTAGATATTTCCAGGTTTATACAGATGGCTGTGTAGATATTTCCATGTTTATACAGATGGCTGTGTAGATATTTCCATGTTTATACAGATAACTTTGAAAGTATTTCCATGTTTATACAGATGGCGGTGTAGGTATTTTGATGTTTATACAGATAGCAGTGGAGATATTTCCATGTTTATACAGGTAGCGGTGTGGATATTTCCATGTTTATACTGATCGCGGTGTAGATATTTCCATGTTTATAGAGATGACGGTGTAGATATTTCCATGTTCATCGAGATAGCGGTGATGATTTTTCCATGTTTATAGAGATAGCGGTGTGGATATTTCCATGTTTATACAGATGTCCGTGCAGATATTTCCATGTTTATTCAGATGACTGTATAGGTGTTTCCATGTTTTTACAGATGGCAGTGCAGATATTTCCATGTTTGTAGAGTTTGCGGAGTAGATATTTCCATGTTTGTACAGATGGCGGCGTAGATATTTCCATGGAGATGCAGATGGCGGTGTAGATATTTCCATGTTTTTACAGATAGCAGTGTAGATATTTCCGTGTTTACATAGATTGTTGTGTAGATATTTCCGTGTTTATATACATGGCGGAGTAGATACTTCCATCTTTATGGAGATGGCAGTGCAGATATTTCCATGTTTATACAGATAGCGGTGTAGATATTTCCATGTTTATACAGATCGCGGTGTAGATATTTCCATGTTTATACAGATCGTGGTGTAGATATTTCCATGTTTATACAGATAGCGGTGTAGATATTTCCATGTTTATACAGATAGCGCTGTAGATATTTCCATGTTTATACAGATGGCGGTGTAGATATTTCCATGTTTATAGAGATGGCGGTGTAGATATTTCCATGTTTATAGAGATAGAAGTGTAGATATTTTCATGTTTATACATATTGCGGTGGAGATTTGTCCATGTTTATACAGATAGCAATGGAGATATTTCCACGTTAATACACATAGCGGTGTAGATATTTCCATGTTTATACAGATAGCGTTGTAGATATTTCCATGTTTATACAGATAGCAATGGAGATATTTCCACGTTAATACACATAGCGGTGTAGATATTTCCATGTTTATACAGATAGCGTTGTAGATATTTCCATGTTTATACAGATGGCTGTGCCGATATTTCCATGTTTATACAGAGTTCTCTGTAGATATTTCCATGTTTATATAGATGACAGTGCAGATATTTCCAGGTTTATACAGATGGCTGTGTAGATATTTCCATGTTTATACAGATGGCTGTGTAGATATTTCCATGTTTATACAGATGACTTTGTAGGTATGTCCATGTTTATACAGATGGCGGTGTAGATATTTCCATTTTTATAGAGATAGCTGTGTAGATATTTCCATGTTTACACAGATACCGGTTTAGATAATTCCATGTTTATACAGATCGCGGTGTAGATATTTCCATGTTTATAGAGATAGCGGTGTAGATATTTCCATGTTTATACAGATGACGGTGTAGATATTTCCATGTTTATAGAGATGGCGGTGTAGATATTTCCATGTTTATAGAGATAGCGGTGTAGATCTATCAATGTTCATAGAGATAGCAGTGAGGATATTTCCATGTTTATACAGATAGCAGTGTAGATATTTCCACTTTTATCAGATAGCGGTTTAGATATTTCATATTTATACAGAGAGCGGTGTAGATATTTCCATGTTTATACAGATTGCGGTGTAGATATTTCCATGTTTATACAGATAGCGGTGTAGATATTTCCACGTTTATACAGATGGCGGTGTAGATATTTCCATCTTTCTACAAATGGCAGTGTAGATATTTCCATGTTTATAGAGATGGCGGTGTAGATATTTCCATGTGTATATAGATGGCAGTGTAGATATTTTCTTGTTTATATAGATGGCGTTGTAGATACCTCCATGTTTAAAGAGATGGCGGTTTGTATATTTCCAAGTTGACGTAGATAGCGGTGTAGATATTTCCATGTTTATAGAGATAGCGGTGTAGTTATTTCCATGTTTATAGAGATAGCGGTGTAGGTATTTCCATGTTTCTACAGATGACTGTGTAGATATTTCCACGTTTGTACAGATGGCAGTGTAGATATTTCCATGTTTATAGAGATAGAAGTGTAGATATTTTCATGTTTATACATATTGCGGTGGAGATTTGTCAATGTTTATACAGATAGCAATGGAGATATTTCCACGTTAATACACATAGCGGTGTAGATATTTCCATGTTTATACAGATAGCGTTGTAGATATTTCCATGTTTATACAGATGGCTGTGCCGATATTTCCATGTTTATAGAGATGGCGGTGTAGATATTTCCATGTTTATAGAGATAGCGGTGTAGATCTATCAATGTTCATAGAGATAGCAGTGAGGATATTTCCATGTTTATACAGATAGCAGTGTAGATATTTCAACTTTTATAGAGATAGCGGTTTAGATATTTCATATTTATACAGAGAGCGGTGTAGATATTTCCATGTTTATACAGATTGCGGTGTAGATATTTCCATGTTTATACAGATAGCGGTGTAGATATTTCCACGTTTATACAGATGGCGGTGTAGATATTTCCATCTTTCTACAAACTGCAGTGTAGATATTTCCATGTTTATAGAGATGGCGGTGTAGATATTTCCATGTTTATATAGATGGCAGTGTAGATATTTTCTTGTTTATGTAGATGGCGTTGTAGATACCTCCATGTTTAAAGAGTTGGCGGTGTGTATATTTCCAAGTTGACGTAGATAGCGGTGTAGATATTTCCATGTTTATAGAGATAGCGGTGTAGTTATTTCCATGTTTATAGAGATAGCGGTGTAGATATTTCCATGTTTCTACAGATGACTGTGTAGATATTTCCATGTTTGTACAGATGGCAGTGTAGATATTTCCATGTTTATAGAGATAGCTGTGTAGATATTTCCATGTTTACACAGATACCGGTTTAGATAATTCCATGTTTATACAGATCGCGGTGTAGATATTTCCATGTTTATACAGATCGCGGTGTAGATATTTCCATGTTTATAGAGATAGCGGTGTAGATATTTCCATGTTTATACAGATGACGGTGTAGATATTTCCATGTTTATACTGATCGTGGTGTAGATATTTCCGTGTTTAGAGAGATGACGGTGTAGATATTTCCATGTTCATCGAGATAGCGGTGATGATTTTTCCATGTTTATAGAGATAGTGGTGTGGATATTTCCATGTTTATGCAGATGTCTGTGCAGATATTTCCATGTTTATTCAGATGACTGTATAGGTGTTTCCATGTTTTTACAGATGGCAGTGCAGATATTTCCATGTTTATAGAGTTTGCGGAGTAGATATTTCCATGTTTGTACAGATGGCGGTGTTGATATTTCCATCTATACACAGATGGCCGTGTAGATATTTCCATGTTTATACAGATGGCGGCGTAGATATTTCCATGGAGATGCAGATGGCGGTGTAGATATTTCCATGTTTATACAGATAGCGGTGTAGATATTTCCATGTTTACATAGATGGTGGTGTAGATATTTCCGTGTTTATATACATGGCGGTGTAGATACTTCCATCTTTATGCAGATGGCAGTGCAGATATTTCCATGTTTATACAGATAGCGGTGTAGATATTTCCATGTTTATACAGATCGCGGTGTAGATATTTCCATGTTTATACAGATCGTGGTGTAGATATTTCCATGTTTATACAGATAGCGGTGTAGATATTTCCATGTTTATACAGATAGCGGTGTAGATATTTCCATGTTTACATAGATGGTGGTGTAGATATTTCCGTGTTTATATACATGGCGGTGTAGATACTTCCATCTTTATGCAGATGGCAGTGCAGATATTTCCATGTTTATACAGATAGCGGTGTAGATATTTCCATGTTTATACAGATCGCGGTGTAGATATTTCCATGTTTATACAGATCGTGGTGTAGATATTTCCATGTTTATACAGATAGCGGTGTAGATATTTCCATGTTTATACAGATAGTGCTGTAGATATTTCCATGTTTATACAGATGGCGGTGTAGATATTTCCATGTTTATAGAGATGGCGGTGTAGATATTTCCATGTTTATAGAGATAGAAGTGTAGATATTTTCATGTTTATACATATTGCGGTGGAGATTTGTCCATGTTTATACAGATAGCAATGGAGATATTTCCACGTTAATACACATAGCGGTGTAGATATTTCCATGTTTATACAGATAGCGTTGTAGATATTTCCATGTTTATACAGATGGCTGTGCCGATATTTCCATGTTTATACAGAGTTCTCTGTAGATATTTCCATGTTTATATAGATGACAGTGCAGATTTTTCCAGGTTTATACAGATGGCTGTGTAGATATTTCCATGTTTATACAGATGGCTGTGTAGATATTTCCATGTTTATACAGATGACTTTGTAGGTATTTCCATGTTTATACAGAGTTCTCTGTAGATATTTCCATGTTTATATAGATGACAGTGCAGATTTTTCCAGGTTTATACAGATGGCTGTGTAGATATTTCCATGTTTATAGAGATGGCGGTGTAGATATTTCCATGTTTATAGAGATAGAAGTGTAGATATTTTCATGTTTATACATATTGCGGTGGAGATTTGTCCATGTTTATACAGATAGCAATGGAGATATTTCCACGTTAATACACATAGCGGTGTAGATATTTCCATGTTTATACAGATAGCGTTGTAGATATTTCCATGTTTATACAGATGGCTGTGCCGATATTTCCATGTTTATACAGAGTTCTCTGTAGATATTTCCATGTTTATATAGATGACAGTGCAGATTTTTCCAGGTTTATACAGATGGCTGTGTAGATATTTCCATGTTTATACAGATGGCTGTGTAGATATTTCCATGTTTATACAGATGACTTTGTAGGTATTTCCATGTTTATACAGATGGCGGTGTAGATATTTCCATGTTTATAGAGATAGCAGTGGAGTTATTTCCATGTTTATACAGATTGCGGTGTAGTTATTTCCAGGTTTATATAGATAGCGGTGTAGATATTTCCATGTATATACACATGTCTGTGTAGATATTTCCATGTTTATACAGATGGCAGTGTAGATATTTCCATGTTTATACAGATAACTTTGAATGTATTTCCATGTTTATACAGATGGCGGTGTAGAAATTTTGATGTTTATACAGATAGCAGTGGAGATATTTCCATGTTTATACAGGTAGCGGAGTAGATATTTCCATGTTTATACTGATCGCGGTGTAGATATTTCCATGTTTATAGAGATGACGGTGTAGATATTTCCATGTTCATCGAGATAGCGGTGATGATTTTTCCATGTTTATAGAGATAGCGGTGTGGATATTTCCATGTTTATACAGATGTCCGTGCAGATATTTCCATGTTTATTCAGATGACTGTATAGGTGTTTCCATGTTTTTACAGATGGCAGTGGAGATATTTCCATGTTTGTAGAGTTTGCGGAGTAGATATTTCCATGTTTGTACAGATGGCGGTGTTGATATTTCCATCTATACACAGATGGCCTTGTAGATATTTCCATGTTTATACAGATGGCGGCGTAGATATTTCCATGGAGATGCAGATGGCGGTGTAGATATTTCCATGTTTTTACAGATAGCGGTGTAGATATTTCCATGTTTACATAGATGGTGGTGTAGATATTTCCGTGTTTACATACATGTCGGAGTAGATACTTCCATCTTTATGGAGATGGCAGTGCAGATATTTCCATGTTTATACAGATAGCGGTGTAGATATTTCCATGTTTATACAGATCGCGGTGTAGATATTTCCATGTTTATACAGATCGCGGTGTAGATATTTCCATGTTTATACAGATAGCGGTGTAGATATTTCCATGTTTATACAGATAGCGCTGTAGATATTTCCATGTTTATACAGATGACGGTGTAGATATTTCCATGTTTATAGAGATGGCGGTGTAGATATTTCCATGTTTATAGAGATAGAAGTGTAGATATTTTCATGTTTACACATATTGCGGTGGAGATTTGTCCATGTTTATACAGATAGCAATGGAGATATTTCCACGTTAATACACATAGCGGTGTAGATATTTCCATGTTTATACAGATAGCGTTGTAGATATTTCCATGTTTATAGAGATGGCTGTGCCGATATTTCCATGTTTATACAGAGTTCTCTGTAGATATTTCCATGTTTATATAGATGACAGTGCAGAAATTTCCAGGTTTATACAGATGGCTGTGTAGATATTTCCATGTTTATACAGATGGCTGTGTAGATATTTCCATGTTTATACAGATGACTTTGTAGGTATTTCCATGTTTATACAGATGGCTGTGTAGATATTTCCATGTTTATAGAGATAGCTGTGTAGATATTTCCATGTTTACACAGATACCGGTTTAGATATTTCCATGTTTATACAGATCGCGGTGTAGATATTTCCATGTTTATACAGATCGCGGTGTAGATATTTCCATGTTTATAGAGATAGCGGTGTAGATATTTCCATGTTTATACAGATGACGGTGTAGATATTTCCATGTTTATAGAGATGGCGGTGTAGATATTTCCATGTTTATAGAGATAGCGGTGTAGATCTATCAATGTTCATAGAGATAGCAGTGAGGATATTTCCATGTTTATACAGATAGCAGTGTAGATATTTCAACTTTTATAGAGATAGCGGTTTAGATATTTCATATTTATACAGAGAGCGGTGTAGATATTTCCATGTTTATACAGATTGCGGTGTAGATATTTCCATGTTTATACAGATAGCGGTGTAGATATTTCCACGTTTATACAGATGGCGGTGTAGATATTTCCATCTTTCTACAAATGGCAGTGTAGATATTTCCATGTTTATAGAGATGGCGGTGTAGATATTTCCATGTTTATATAGATGGCAGTGTAGATATTTTCTTGTTTATGTAGATGGCGTTGTAGATACCTCCATGTTTAAAGAGATGGCGGTGTGTATATTTCCAAGTTGACGTAGATAGCGGTGTAGATATTTCCATGTTTATAGAGATAGCGGTGTAGTTATTTCCATGTTTATAGAGATAGCGGTGTAGATATTTCCATGTTTCTACAGATGACTGTGTAGATATTTCCATGTTTGTACAGATGGCAGTGTAGATATTTCCATGTTTATAGAGATAGAAATGTAGATATTTTCATGTTTATACATATTGCGGTGCAGATTTGTCCATGTTTATACAGATAGCAATGGAGATATTTCCACGTTAATACACATAGCGGTGTAGATATTTCCATGTTTATACAGATAGCGTTGTAGATATTTCCATGTTTATACAGATGGCTGTGCTGATATTACCATGTTTATACAGAGTTCTCTGTAGATATTTCCATGTTTATATAGATGACAGTGCAGATATTTCCAGGTTTATACAGATGGCTGTGTAGATATTTCCATGTTTATACAGATGGCTGTGTTGATATTTCCATGTTTATACAGATGACTTTGTAGGTATTTCCATGTTTATACAGATGGCGGTGAAGATATTTCCATGTTTATAGAGATAGCTGTGTAGATATTTCCATGTTTACACAGATAGCGGTTTAGATATTTCCATGTTTATTCAGATCGCGGTGTAGATATTTCCATGTTTATACAGATAGCGGTGTAGATATTTCCATGTTTATAAAGATGGCTGTGCCGATATTTCCATGTTTATAGAGATGGCGGTGTAGATATTTCCATGTTTATAGAGATAGCGGTGTAGATCTATCAATGTTCATAGAGATAGCAGTGAGGATATTTCCATGTTTATACAGATAGCAGTGTAGATATTTCCACTTTTATAGAGATAGCGGTTTAGATATTTCATATTTATACAGAGAGCGGTGTAGATATTTCCATGTTTATACAGATTGCGGTGTAGATATTTCCATGTTTATACAGATAGCGGTGTAGATATTTCCACGTTTATACAGATGGCGGTGTGGATATTTCCATCTTTCTACAAATGGCAGTGTAGATATTTCCATGTTTATAGAGATGGCGGTGTAGATATTTCCATGTTTATATAGATGGCAGTGTAGATATTTTCTTGTTTATATAGATGGCGTTGTAGACACCTCCATGTTTAAAGAGATGGCGGTGTGTATATTTCCAAGTTGACGTAGATAGCGGTGTAGATATTTCCCTGTTTATAGAGATAGCGGTGTAGTTATTTTCATGTTTATAGAGATAGCGGTGTAGGTATTTCCATGTTTCTACAGATGACTGTGTAGATATTTCCACGTTTGTACAGATGGCAGTGTAGATATTTCCATGTTTATAGACATAGAAGTGTAGATATTTTCATGTTTATACATATTGCGGTGGAGATTTGTCAATGTTTATACAGATAGCAATGGAGATATTTCCACGTTAATACACATAGCGGTGTAGATATTTCCATGTTTATACAGATAGCGTTGTAGATATTTCCATGTTTATACAGATGGCTGTGCCGATATTTCCATGTTTATAGAGATGGCGGTGTAGATAT
The DNA here is from genome assembly GCF_028858775.2 of Pan troglodytes. Classification (NCBI taxonomy): domain Eukaryota; kingdom Metazoa; phylum Chordata; class Mammalia; order Primates; family Hominidae; genus Pan; species Pan troglodytes. The sequence goes on along the minus strand of NC_072405.2, from coordinate 885,954 downwards.
TTCCATGTTTATAGAGATAGCGGTGTAGATCTATCAATGTTCATAGAGATAGCAGTGAGGATATTTCCATGTTTATACAGATAGCAGTGTAGATATTTGCATTTTTATAGAGATAGCGGTTAAGATATTTCATATTTATACAGATAGCGGTCTAGATATTTCCATGTTTATAGAGATCGCGGTGTAGATATTTCCATTTTTATACAGATCGCCGGGTAGATATTTCCATGTTTATACAGATAGCGGTGTAGATACTTCCATGTTTATACAGATGGCGGTGTAGATATTTCCATGTTTATAGAGATGGCGGTGTAGATATTTCCATGTTTATAGAGATAGCGGTGTAGATATATCCATGTTCATAGAGATAGCAGTGAGGATATTTCCATGTTTATACAGATGGCGGTGTAGATATTTCCATGTTTATACAGATGGCGGTATAGATATTTCCATATTTATACAGATGTCTGTGTAGATATTTCCATGTGTATACAGATGGTATTCTGGGTATTTCCCTGTTTATGCAGATGGTGGTGGAGATATTTCCATGTTTATTCAGATGACTGTGTAGATATTTCCATGTTTTTCAGATTGCAGTGTAGATACTTCAATGTTTATAGAGATGGCGCTGTAAATATTTCCATGATTATACAGATAAAAGTGTAGATATTTCCAAGTCTATACAGACAGCAGTGGATATATATCCATGTTTATACACATAGCGGTGTACATATTTCCATGTTTATAGAGACAGCAGTGTAGGTATTTCCATGTTTATATAGATAGCAGTGCAGATATTTGCATGTTTATACAGATGCCTATGCAGATATCTCCATATTTATACAGAGGGCTGTGTAGAAATTTCTATGTTTATACAGATGGCAGTGTAGATATTTCCATGTTCCTACACATGACTGTGTAGGTATTTCCATGTTTATACAGATGGCTTTGTAGATATTTCCATGTTTATAGGGATAGCAGTGTAGATATCTCCAAGTTTGTAGGGATGGCGGTGTTGATGTTTCCATCTATACACAGATTGCCGTGTAGGTATTTCCATGTGTATACAGATGGCATTGTAGATATTTCCATGTTTATACAGATGGTGGTGTAGATATTTTCATGTTTACCCAGATGACTGTATAGGTATTTCAATGTTTATACAGATGGCGGTGTTGATATTTCCATGTTTATAGAGATAACAGTGTAGAAATTTCCATGTTTATACAGATAGCGGTGTAAATATTTCCATGTTTATACAGATCACGGTGTAGATATTTCCTTGTTTATACAAATAGCGGTGTAGTTATTTCCATGTTTATACAGATAGCGGTGTAGATATTTCCATGTATATACAGACGGCTGTGTAGATATTTCCATGTTTATACAGATGGTTTGCAAATATTTCCATGTTTATACAGATGACTTTGTCGGTATTTCCATGTTTATACAGATGGCGGTGTAGATATTTCCATGTTTATATAGATAGCTGTGTAGATATTTCCATGTTTATACAGAGAGGGGTGTAGATACTTCCATGTTTATACAGATCACGGTGTAGATTTTCCATGTTTATACAGATCGCGGTGTAGATATTTCCATGTTTATACAGATAGCGGTGTAGATATATCCATGTTTTTACAGATATCAGTGTAGATTTTCCATGTTTACACAGATTGCGGTGTAGATATTTCCATCTCTCTACAGATGGCATTGTAGATATTTCCATGTTTATACAGATGGCGATGTAGACATTTCCATGTTTATATAGATGGTGGTGTAGATATTACCATGTTTATACAGATAGCGGTGTAGATATTTCCATTTTTATACAGATTGCAGTGAAGGTATTTCCATGTTTATGCAGATCGCGGTGTAGATATTTCCATGTTTATACAGATGGTGGTGTAGAAATCCATGTTTAAGCAGATGACTTTATAGGTATTTCCATGTTTATAGAGATGACGGTGTTGATATTTCCATGTTTATACAGATAACGGTGTAGAAATTTCCATGTTTATACAGAGAGCGGTGTAAATATTTCCATGTTTATACAGATCGCGGTGTAGATATTTCCATGTTTATTCAGATCGCGGTATAGATATTTCCATGTTTATACAGAACGCGGTGTAGATATTTCCATGTTTATACAGATAGCAGTGTAGATATGTCCATGTTTTTACAGATGGCGGTGATGATATTTCCATCTATACACAGATGGACATGTAGATATTTCCATGTTTATACAGAGGGCGGTGTAGATATTACCATGGACATGCAGATGGCGGTGTAGATATTTCCATGTTTATACAGATAGCGGTGTAGTTATTTCCATGTTTACACAGATGGTGGTGTAGATATTTCCGTGTTTATACACATGGCAGAGTAGATACTTTCATCTTTATGGAAATGGCAGTGTAGATAATTTCACGTTTATAGAGATGGCGGTGAAGATATTTCCATATGAATTGAGATAGCGGTTTAGATATTTCCATCTTTCTACAGATGGCAGTGTAGATAATTCCATGTATATACAGGTGGTGGTGTAGATATTTCCCTATTTATACAGATGTCTGTGTAGATATTTCCATGTGTATACAGATGGTATTGTAGGTATTTCCATGTTTATACAGATGGTGGTGAAGATATTTCCATGTTTATTCAGATGACTGTGTAGATATTTCCATATTTTTACAGATGGCAGTGTAGATATTTCAATGTTTATAGAGATGGCGCTGTAGATATTTCCATGTTTAAACAGATCGCGGTGTAGATATTTCCATGTTTATACAAATAGCGGTGTAGATACTTCCAGGTTTTTACAGATATCGGTGTAGATATTTCCATGTTTACACAGATTGCCGTATAGATATTTACATCTTTCTACAGATGGCATTGTAGATATTTCCATGTTTATACACATGGCGGTGTAGATATTTCCATGTTTATAGAGATGGTGGTGTAGATATTACCATGTTTATTCAGATAGCGGTGTAGATATTTCCATGTTTATACAGATCGTGGTGCAGATATTTCCATGTTTATACAGATCGCGGTGTAGATATATCCATGTTTATTTAGATAGCAGTGTAGATATTTCCATGTTTTTACAGATATCGGTGTAGATATTTCCATGTTTACACAGATTGCCGTGTAGATATTTACATCTTTCTACAGATGGCATTGTAGATATTTCCATGTTTATACAGATGGCGGTGTAGATATTTCCATGTTTATAGAGATGGTGGTGTAGATATTACCATGTTTATACAGATAGCGGTGTAGATATTTCCATGTTTATACAGATCGTGGTGCAGATATTTCCATGTTTATGCAGATCGCGGTGTAGATATTTCCATGTTTATACAGATCGCGGTGTAGATATTTCCATGTTTATACAGATAACGGTGTAGATATTTCCATGTTTATACAGATAGCGGTGTAGATATTTCCATGTTTATAGAGATAGCGGTGTAGGTATTTCCATGTTTATAGACATAGCGGTGTAGATATTTCCATGTTTATATAGATGGCGTTGTAGATATTTCCATGTTTATACCGATAGCGGTGTTGGTATTTCCACGTTTATTCAGATAGCGATTTAGGTATTTCCATGTTTATACAGCTCGCGGTGCAGATATTTATATCTTTATACAGATGGCATTGTAGATATTCCTTATTCACACAGATGGCGGTGTAGATGTTTCCATGTTTATACAGATGGCGGCATAGTTAGTTCCAAGTTTATGGAGACGGCAGTGTAGATATTTTCATATTTATAGAGATGGCGGTGTAGATATTTCCATGTTTATAGAGATAGCAGTGTAGATATTTACATGTTTATACAGATGGCTGTGTAGATATTTCCATGTTTATTCAGATGACTGTGTAGATATTTCCATGTTTTTACAGATGGCAGTGTAGATATTTCTATGTTTATAGAGATGGCGCTGTAGATATTTCCATGTTTATACAAATAACGGTGTAGATATTTCCATGTCTATACAGACAGCAGTGGATATATATCCATGTTTATACACATAGCGGTGTACATAATTCCATGTTTGTAGACACAGCGGTGTAGTTATTTCCATGTTTATACAGATAGTGGTGCAGATATTTCCATGTTTATACAGATGCCTATGCAGATATCTCCATATTTATACAAAGGGCTGTGTAGATATTTCTATGTTTATACAGATGGCAGTGTAGTTATTTCCATGTTCCTACACATGACTGTGTAGGTATTTCCATGTTTATACACATGGCTTTGTAGATATTTCCAAGTCTATAGAGATAGCGGTGCAGATATTTCAAAGTTTATACAGATAGCGGTGTATATATTTCCATGTTTATATATATCGTGTTGTAGATATTTCCATGTTTATACAGATACCTGTGTAGATATTTCCATGTTTATACAGACCGCAGTGTAGATATTTCCATGTTTATAGAGATAGCATTGTAGATATTCCAAGTTTGTACAGATGGCGGTGTTGATGTTTCCATCTATACACAGATTGCCGTGTAGGTATTTCCATGTGTGTACAGATGGCATTGTAGATATTTCCATGTTTATAAAGATGGTGGTGTAGATATTCCCATGTTTACCCAGATGACTGTATAGGTATTTCCATGTTTATACAGATGGCGGTGTTGATATTTCCATGTTTATAGAGATAACGGTGTAGAAATTTCCATGTTTATACAGATAGCGGTGTAAATATTTCCATGTTTATACAGATCATGATGTAGATATTTCCTTGTTTACACAAATTGCGGTGTAGTTATTTCCATGTTTATACAGATAGCGGTGTAGATATTTCCATGCTTTTATAGATATCAGTGTAGATTTTCCAAGTTTACACAGATTGCGGTGTAGATATTTCCATCTTTCTACAGATGGCATTGTAGATATTTCCATGTTTATACAGATGGCGGTGTAGATATTTCCATGTTTATATAGATGATGATGTAGATATTACCATGTTTATACAGATAGCGGTGTAGATATTTCCATGTTTATACAGATACCTGTGTAGATATTTCCATGTTTATACAGACCGCAGTGTAGATATTTCCATGTTTGTAGAGATAGCATTGTAGATATTCCAAGTTTGTATAGATGGCTGTGTTGATGTTTCCATCTATACACAGATTGCCGTGTAGGTATTTCCATGTGTATACAGATGGCATTGTAGGTATTTCCATGTTTATAGAGATGGTGGTGTAGAAATTTCCATGTTTACACAGACGCGTGTATAGGTATTTCCATGTTTATTCAAATGGCGGTGTAGATATTTCCAACTTTATAGAGATAGCGGTGTAGATATTTCCATATTTATACAGATAGCGTTGTAGAAGTTTCCATGTTTATACAGATAGCGGTGTAAATATTTCCATGTTTATAGAGATCACCGTGTAGATATTTCCATGTTTATAGAGATAGCAGTGTAGATATTTCCATGTTTATACAGATATTGGTGTAGATATTTCCATGTTTATACAGACCGCGGTGAAGATATTTCCATGTTTATACAGAGAGCGGTGCACATATTTCCATGTTTGTACAGATGGCGGTGTTGATATTTCCATCTATACACAGATGACCGTGTAGATATTTCCAAGTTTATACAGATGGCGGCGCAGATATTTCCATGGGTATGTAGATGGCGGTGTAGATATTTCCATGTTTGCACAGATAGCGGTGTAGTTATTTCCATGTTTATATAGATAGCGGTGTAGATATTTCCATGTATGTGCACATGGCTGTGTAGATATTTCTATGTTTATACAGATGGCGGTGTAGATATTTCCATGTTTATACAGATAACTTTGTAATTATTTCCATGTTTATATAGATGGCGGTGTAGATATTTCCATATTTATACAGATGTCTGTGTAGATATTTCCGTGTGTATACAGATGGTATTGCAGGTATTTCCATGTTTATACAGATGGTGGTGTAGATATTTCCATGTTTATTCAGATGACTGTGTAGATATTTCCATGTTTTTACAGATGGCAGTGTAGATATTTCAATGTTTATAGAGATGGCGCTGTAGATATTTCCATGTTTATGCAGATAACGTTGGAGATATTTCCATGTTTATACAGAGAGCAGTGGAGATATTTCCATGTTTATACACACAGCGGTTTACATATTTCCACGTTTATAGAGACAGCAGTGTAGGTATTTCCATGTTTATACAGATAGCGGTGTAGATATTTCCATGTTTATACAGATGCCTATGCATATATTTCCAAATTTATACAGAGGGCTGTGTAGAAATTTCTGTGTTTATACAGATGGCAGTGTAGATATTTAAATGTTCCTACACATCACTGTGTAGGTATTTCCCTGTTTATACAGATGTCTTTGTAGATATTTCCATGTTTATACAGATAGCGGTGAATATATTTCCATGTTTATACAGATCGTGGTGTAGATATTTCCATGTTTATACAGATACCGGTGTAGATATTTCCATGTTTATACAGACCGCAGTGTAGATATTTCCATGTTTATAGAGATAGCAGTGTAGATAATTCCATGTTTGTACAGATGGCGGTGTTGATGTATCCATCTATACACAGATTGCCGTGTAGGTATTTCCACGTGTATACAGATGGCATTGTAGATATTTCCATGTTTATACAGATGGTGGTGTAGATATTTCCATGTTTACACAGATGACTGTATAGGTACTTACATGTTTACACAGATGGTGGTGTAGATATTTCCATGTTTATAGAGATAGCGGTGTAGATATTTCCATATTTACAGATAACGGTGTAGAAATTTCCATGTTTATACAGATAGCGGTGCAAATATTTCCATGTTTATACTGATCACGGTGTAGATATTTCCATGTTTATAGAGATAGCGGTGTAGATATTTCCATGTTGATACAGATAGCGGTGTAGATATTTCCATGTTTATAGTGATGGCGGTGTATATATTTCCATGTTTATACAGATCACGGTGTAGATATTTCAATGTTTACACAGACCGTGGTGTATATATTTCCATGTTTATACAGATCATGGTGTAGATATTTCCATGTTTATACAGATCGCTGTGTTGTTATTACCATGTTTATAGGGATAGCGGTGCAAATATTTCCACATTTATACAGATAGCGGTGTAGTTATTAGCATGTTTATACAGATAGCGGTGTAGATATTTCCATGTATAAACAGATGTCTGTGTATATATTTCCATGTTTAAACAGATGGCGGTGTAGATATTTCCTTGTTTATACAAAGAGCGTTGTAGTTATTTCCGTGTTTATACAGTTAGCTGTGTAGATATTTCCATGTATATACAGATGGCTGTGTAGATATTTCCATGTTTATACAGATGGCTGTGTAGATATTTCCATGTTTATACAGATGACTTTTAGGTATTTCCATATTTATACAGATGGCGGTGTAGATATTTCCATGTTTATAGAGATAGCTGTGTAGATATTTCCATGTTTACACAGATAGCGGTCTAGATAATTTCATGTTTATACAGATCGCGGTGTAGATATTTCCATGTTTATAGAGATCGCGGTGTTGATATTTCCATGTTTATACAGATAGCGTTGTAGATATTTCCATGTTTATACAGATGGCGGTGTAGATATTTCCATGTTCATAGAGATGGCGTTGTAGATATTTCCATGTTTATAGAGATAGCGGTGTAGATATATCCATGTTCATAGAGATAGCAGTGACGATATTTCCATGTTTATACAGATAGCAGTGTAGATATTTCCACTTTTATAGAGATAGCGGTTTAGATATTTCATATTTATACAGATAGCGATGTAGATGTTTCCATATTTATACAGATTGCGGTGTAGATATTTCTATGTTTATACAGATAGCAGTGTAGGTATTTCCACGTTCATACAGATGGCGGTGTAGATATTTCCATCTTTCTACAAATGGCAGTGAAGTTATTTCCATGTCTATAGAGATGGCGGTGTAGATATTTCCATGTTTATATAGATGGCAGTGTAGATATTTTCTTGTTTATGTAGATGCCGTTGTAGACACGTCCATGTTTAAAGAGTTGGCGGTGTGTATATTTCCATTTTGATGGAGATAGCGGTGTAGATATTTCCATGTTTATAGAGAAAGCGGTGTAGTTATTTCCATGTTTATAGAGATAGCGGTGTAGATATTTCCATGTTTCTACAGATGACTGTGTAGATATTTCCATGTTTGTACAGATGGCAATGTAGATATTTCCATGTTTATAGAGATAGCGGTGTAGATATTTCCATCTTTATACAGATAGCGTTGTAGATATTTCCATGTTTATACAGACCGCGGTCTAGATATTTCCATGTTTATACACATAGTGGTGCAGATATTTCCATGTTTGTACAGATGGCGGTGTTGATATTTCCATCTATACACAGATGACCATGTAGATATTTCCATGTTTATACAGATGGCAGCAAAGACATTTCTATGGATATGTAGATGGCGGTGTAGATATTTCCATGTTGATAAAGATAGCAGTGTAGTTATTTCCATCTTTATATAGATAGCGGTGTAGATATTTCCATGTATATACACATGGCTGTGTAGATATTTCCACGTTTATAAAGATGGCGGTGTAGATATGTCCATGTTTATACAGATAACTTTGTAAGTATTTCCATGTTTATACAGATGGTGGGGTAGATATTTCAATGTTTACAGAGATAGCATTGGAGATATTTCCATGTTTATACAGATAGCGGTGTAGATATTTCCATGTTTATACTGATCGCGATGTAGATATTTCCATGTTTATAGAGATGGCCGTGTAGATATTTCCATGTTCATAGAGATAGCGGTGTTGATTTTTCCATGTTCATAGAGATAGCTGTGTGGCTATTTCCATGTTTATACAGATAGGGGTGTAGATATTTCCATGTTTATAGTGATGGTGGTGTAATTATTTCCATGTTTATACAGATCACGGTGTACATATTTCCATGTTTATACAGATCGCGGTGTAGATATTTCCATGTTTATACAGATCATGGTGTAGATATTTCCATCTTTATACAGATCGCGGTGTTGATATTACCATGTTTATAGGGATAGCGGTGCAAATATTTCCACATTTTTACAGATAGCGTTGTAGTTATTAGCATGTTTATGCCGAAAGCGGTGTTGATATTTCCATGTATAAACAGATGTCTGTGTATATATTTCCATGTTTAAACAGATGGCGGTGTAGATATTTCCTTGTTTATACAAATAGCGGTGTAGTTATTTCCATGTTTATACAGATAGCGGTGTAGATATTTCCATGTATATACAGATGGCTGTGTAGATATTTCCATGTTTATACAGATGACTGTGTAGATATTTCTTGTTTATACAGATGACTTTGTAGGTATTTCCATGTTTATACAGATGGCGGTGTAGGTATTTCCATGTTTATAGAGATAGCTGTGTAGATATTTCCATGTTTATACAGACAGAAGTGGAGATATTTCCATGTTTATACAGATCGCGTTGTAGATATTTCCATGTTTATACAGACAGAAGTGGAGATATTTCCATGTTTATACACATAGCGGTGTACATATTTCCATGTTTATACAGACAGCGGTGTAGGTATTTCCATGTTTATACAGATAGCGGTGCAGAAATTTCCATGTTTATACAGATGCCTATGCAGATATTTCCATATTTATACAGAGGGCTGTGTAGATATTTCCATGTTTATACAGATGGCACTGTAGATATTTCCATGTTCCTACACATGACTGTGTAGGTATTTCCATGTTTATACAGATGGCTTTGTAGATAATTCCATGTTTATAGAGATAGCGGTGTAGATATTTCCATGTTTATACAAATAGCGGTGTAGATATTTCCATGTTTATACAGACCGCGGTGTAGACATTTCCATGTTTTTACCAATAGCGGTGCAGATATTTCCATGTTTGTACAGATGGCGGTGTTGATATTTCCATCTATACACAGATGACCGTGTGGATATTTCCATGTTTATACAGATGGCGGCACAGATATTTCTATGGATATGTAGATGGCGGTGTAGATACTTCCATGTTTATACAGATAGCGGTGTAGTTATTTCCATATTTATACAGATAACGGTGTAGAAATTTCCATGTTTATACAGATAGCGGTGTAGATATTTCCATGTTTATACTGATCGCGATGTAGATATTTCCATGTTTATAGAGATGGCCGTGTAGATATTTCCATGTTCATAGAGATAGCGGTGTTGATTTTTCCATGTTCATAGAGATAGCTGTGTGGCTATTTCCATGTTTATACAGATAGGGGTGTAGATATTTCCATGTTTATAGTGATGGTGGTGTAATTATTTCCATGTTTATACAGATCACGGTGTACATATTTCCATGTTTATACAGATCGCGGTGTAGATATTTCCATGTTTATACAGATCATGGTGTAGATATTTCCATCTTTATACAGATCGCGGTGTTGATATTACCATGTTTATAGGGATAGCGGTGCAAATATTTCCACATTTATACAGATAGCGTTGTAGTTATTAGCATGTTTATGCCGAAAGCGGTGTTGATATTTCCATGTATAAACAGATGTCAGTGTATATATTTCCATGTTTAAACAGATGGCGGTGTAGATATTTCCTTGTTTATACAAATAGCGGTGTAGTTATTTCCATGTTTATACAGATAGCAGTGTAGATATTTCCATGTATATACAGATGGCTGTGTAGATATTTCCATGTTTATACAGATGACTGTGGAGATATTTCTTGTTTATACAGATGACTTTGTAGGTATTTCCATGTTTATACAGATGGCGGTGTAGGTATTTCCATGTTTATAGAGATAGCTGTGTAGATATTTCCATGTTTATACAGACAGAAGTGGAGATATTTCCATGTTTATACAGATCGCGTTGTAGATATTTCCATGTTTATACAGACAGAAGTGGAGATATTTCCATGTTTATACACATAGCGGTGTACATATTTCCATGTTTATACAGACAGCGGTGTAGGTATTTCCATGTTTATACAGATAGCGGTGCAGAAATTTCCATGTTTATACAGATGCCTATGCAGATATTTCCATATTTATACAGAGGGCTGTGTAGATATTTCCATGTTTATACAGATGGCACTGTAGATATTTCCATGTTCCTACACATGTCTGTGTAGGTATTTCCATGTTTATACAGATGGCTTTGTAGATATTTCCATGTTTATAGAGATAGCGGTGTAGATATTTCCATGTTTATACAAATAGCGGTGTAGATATTTCCATGTTTATACAGACCGCGGTGTAGACATTTCCATGTTTTTACCAATAGCGGTGCAGATATTTCCATGTTTGTACAGATGGCGGTGTTGATATTTCCATCTATACACAGATGACCGTGTGGATATTTCCATGTTTATACAGATGGCGGCACAGATATTTCTATGGATATGTAGATGGCGGTGTAGATACTTCCATGTTTATACAGATAGCGGTGTAGTTATTTCCATATTTATACAGATAACGGTGTAGAAATTTCCATGTTTATACAGATAGCGTTGTAGATATTTCCATGTTTATAGAGATGGCGGTGTAGATATTTCCATGTTTATAGAGATGGCGTTGTAGATATTTCCATGTTTATAGAGATAGCGGTGTAGATATATCCATGTTCATAGCGATAGCAGTGAGGATATTTCCATGTTTATACAGATAGCAGTGTAGATATTTCCACTTTTATAGAGATAGCGGTTTAGATATTTCATATTTATACAGATAGCGTTGTAGATATTTCCATGTTTATACAGATTGCGGTGTAGATATATCCATGTTTATAGAGATAGCGGTGTAGATATTTCTACGTTTATACAGATGGCGGGGTAGATATTTCCATCTTTCTACAAATGGCATTGAAGTTATTTCCATGTTTATAGAGATGGCGGTGTAGGTATTTCCACGTTTATACAGATGGCGGTGTTGATATTTCCATCTTTCTACAAATGGCATTGAAGCTATTTCCATGTTTATAGAGATGGCGGTGTAGATATTTCCATGTTTATATAGATGGCAGTGTAGATATTTTCTTGTTTATGTAGATGGCGTTGTAGATACGTCCATGTTTAAAGAGATGGCGGTGTGTATATTTCCATGTTGATGGAGATAGCGGTGTAGATATTTCCATATTTATACAGATAGCGGTGTAGTTATTTCCATGTTTATAGAGATAGCGGTGTAGATATTTCCATGTTTCTACAGATGACTGTGTAGATATTTCCATGTTTGTACAGATGGCAGTGTAGATATTTCCATTTTTATAGAGATAGCGGTGTAGATATTTTCATGTTTATACAGATTGCGGTGGAGATATGTGCATGTTTATACCGATAGCAATGGAGATATTTCCACGTTAATACACATAGCGGTGAAGATATTTCCATGTTTATACAGATAGCGGTGTAGATATTTCCATGTTTATACAGATGACTGTGCCGATATTTGCATGTTTATACAGAGTTCTCTGTAGATATTTCCATGTTTATATAGATGACAGCGTAGATATTTCCAGGTTTATACAGAAGACTGTGTAGATATTTCCATGTTAATACAGATGGCGGTGTAGATATTTCCGTGTTTATAGAGATAGCGGTGTAGATATTTCCACGTTTATAGAGATAGCGGTTTAAATATTTCCAGCTTTATACAGATAGTGGTGTAAATATTTCCATGTTTATACAGATGGCCGTGTAGATACAGCCATGTTTCTGAATATGGCAGTGTAGATATTTTCATGTTTACATAGATGGCGGTGTAGATATGTCCATGTTTACAGAGATTGTGGTGTAGATATTTCAATGTTTATAGTGCAAGTGGTGTAGGTATTTCCATGTTTATAGAGATAGCGGTGTAGATATTTCCATATCTATACAGGTAGCGGTGTAGGTATTTCCATGTTTATACAGATGGCGGTGTAGATATTTCCATGTTTCTAAAGATGGCAGTGTAGATATTTCCTTGTTTATACAGATAGCGCTGTAGATTTTTACATGTATATCCAGACAGCGGTGTAGATATTTCCATGTTTACACAGATACCGGTTAGATATTTCCATGTCTATACAGACTGCGGTGTAGATATTTCCATGTTTATGCAGATAGCGTTGCAGATATTTCCATGTTTGTACAGATGACGGTGTTGATATTTCCATCTGTACACAGATGACCGTGTAGATATTTCCATGTATATACAGATGGCGACGCAGATACTTCTATGGATATGTAGATGGCAGTGTAAATATTTCCATGTTTATTTAGAAAGCGGTGTAGTAATTTCCATGTTTATATAGATAGAGGTGTAGATATTTCCATGTATACACACATGGATGTGTAGATATTTCCATGTTTATATAGATAGCGGTGTAGATATTTCCATGTATACACACATGGCTGTGTAGATATTTCCATGTTTATACAGATGGCGGTGTAGATATTTCCATGTTTATACAGATAACTTTGTAAGTATTTCCATGTTTATACAGATGGCGGTGTAGATATTTTGACGTTTATAGAGATAGCAGTGGAGATATTTCCATGTTTGTACAGATAGCGGTGTAGATATTTCCATGTTTATACTGATCGCGGTGTAGATATTTCCATGTTTATAGAGATGGCGGTGTAGATATTTCCATGTTCATAGAGATAGCGGTGTTGATTTTTCCATGTTTATAGAGATAGCGGTGTGGATATTTCCATGTTTATACAGAGAGGGGTGTAGATATTTCCATGTTTATACAGATCACGGTGTAGACGTTCCATGTTTATACAGATCGTGGTGTAGATATTTCCATGTTTATGCAGATCGCGGTGTTGATATTACCATGTTTATAGGGATAGCGGTGCAAATATTTCCACATTTATACAGATAGCGGTGTAGTTATTAGCATGTTTATACAGATAGCGGTGTAGATATTTCCATGTATAAACAGATGTCTGTGTATATATTTCCATGTTTAAACAGATGGCGGTGTAGATATTTCCTTGTTTATACAAATAGTGGTGTAGTTATTTCCATGTTTATACAGATAGCGGTGTAGATATTTCCATGTATATACAGATGGCTTTGTAGATATTTCCATGTTTATACAGATGACTGTGTAGATATTTCCATGTTTATACAGATGACTTTGTAGGTATTTCCATGTTTATACAGATGGCGGTGTAGGTATTTCCATGTTTATAGAGATAGCTGTGTAGATATTTCCATGTTTATATACACAGAAGTTGAGATATTTCCATGTTTATACAGATCGCGGTGTAGATATTTCCATGTTTATACAGACAGAAGTGGTGATATTTCCATGTTTATACACATAGCGGTGTACATATTTCCATGTTTATTCAGACAGCGGTGTAGGTATTTCCATGTTTAAACAGATAGCGGTGCAGATACTTCCATGTTTATACAGATGCCTAAGCAGATATTTCCATATTTATACAGAAGGCTGTGTAGATATTTCCAGGTTTATACAGATGGCAGTGTAGATATTTCCATGTTCCTACAAATGACTGTGTAGTTATTTCCATGTTTATACAGATGGCTTTGTAGATATTTCCATGTTTATAGAGATAGCGGTGCAGATATTTCCATGTTTATACAGATAGCGGTGTAAATATTTCCTTGTTTATACAGATCGTGGTGTAGATATTTCCATGTTTATACAGATAGCGGTCTAGATATTTCCATGTTTATACAGATAGCGTTGCAAATATTTCCATGTTTGTACAGATGACGGTGTTGATATTTCCATCTGTACACAGATGACCGTGTAGATATTTCCATGTTTATACAGATGGCGGCGCAGATATTTCTATGGATATGTAGATGGCAGTGTAAATATTTCCATGTTTATATAGAAATCGGTGTAGTTATTTCCATGTTTATAGAGATAGCGGTGTAGATAATTCCATGTATACACACATGGCTGTGTTGATATTTCCATGTTTATACAGATGGCGGCGTAGATATTTCCATGTTTATACAGATAAGTTTGTAAGAATTTCCATGTTTATACAGATGGCGGTGTAGATATTTCGATGTTTATAGAGATAGCTGTGGAGATACTTCCATGTTTATACAGATAGCGGTGAAGGTATTTCCATGTTTATACTGATCGCGGTGTAGATGTTTCCATGTTTATACAAATCATGGTGTAGATATTTCCATGTTTATGCAGATCTCGGTGTTGGTATTACCATGTTTATAGGGATAGCAGTGCAAATATTTCCACATTTATTCAGATAGCGGTGTAGTTATTAGCATGTTTATACAGATAGCGGTGTAGATATTTCCATGTATAAACAGATGTCTGTGTATATATTTCCATGTTCAAAGAGATGGCGGTGCAGATATTTCCATGTTTATACAGATAGCGGTGTAGCTATTTCCATGGTTATAAAGACCGTGGTGTAGATATTTCCATGTTTATACAGATAGCGGTGTAAATATTTCCATGTTTATACAGATCGTGGAGTAGATATTTCCATGTTTATACAGATACCGGTGTAGATATTTCCATGTTTATACAGACCGCGGTGTAGATATTTCCATGTTTATGCAGATAGCGTTGCAGATATTTCCATGTTTGTACAGATGACGGTGTTGATATTTCCATCTGTACACAGATGACCGTGTAGATATTTCCATGTTTATACAGATGGCGACGCAGATACTTCTATGGATACGTAGATGGCGTTGTAAATATTTCCATGTTTATACAGAAAGCGATGTAGTTATTTCCATGTTTATATAGATAGCGGTGTAGTTATTTCCATGTATATACACATGGCTGTGTAGATATTTCCATGTTTATTCAGATGGCGGTGTAGATATTTCCATGTTTATACAGATAACTTTGTAAGTATTTCCATGTTTATACAGATGGCGGTGTAGATATTTCTATGTTTATAGAGATAGTAGTGGAGATATTTCCATGTTTACACAGATAGCGGTGTAGATGTTTCCATGTTTATACTGATCGCGGTGTAGATGTTTCCATGTTTATAGAGATGGCGGGGTAGATATTTCCATGTTCATAGAGATAGCGGTGTTGATTTTTCCATGTTTATAGAGATAGCTGTGTGGATATTTCCATGTTTATTCAGATAGGGGTGTAGATATTTCCATGTTTGTAGACATGGCGGTGTAGATATTTCCATGTTTATACAGATCGCGGTGTAGATATTTCCATGTTTATACAGATCATGGTGCTTATATTTCCATGTTTATACAGATCGCGGTGTTGATATTACCATGTTTATAGGGATAGCGGTGCAAATATTTCCACGTTTATACAGATATCAGGGTAAATATTTCCATGTTTATACAGATCACGGTGTAGATGTTTCCATGTTTATACAGATCATGGTGTAGATATTTCCATGTTTATGCAGATCGCGGTGTTGATATTACCATGTTTATAGGGATAGCGGTGCAAATATTTCCACATTTATACAGATAGCGGTGCAGTTATTAGCATGTTTATACAGATAGCGGTGTAGATATTTCCATGTATAAACAGATGTCTGTGTATATATTTCCATGTTTAAACAGATGGCGGTGTAGATACTTCCTTGTTTATACAAATAGTGGTGTAGTTATTTCCATGTTTATACAGATAGCGTTGTAGATATTTCCATGTTTATACAGATTGCGGTGTAGATATATCCATGTTTATAGAGATAG
This sequence comes from Pan troglodytes, assembly GCF_028858775.2. Lineage (NCBI taxonomy): Eukaryota > Metazoa > Chordata > Mammalia > Primates > Hominidae > Pan > Pan troglodytes. The sequence goes on along the minus strand of NC_072405.2, from coordinate 869,218 downwards.
CGGTGTAGATATTTCTACGTTTATACAGATGGCGGGGTAGATATTTCCATCTTTCTACAAATGGCATTGAAGTTATTTCCATGTTTATAGAGATGGCGGTGTAGGTATTTCCACGTTTATACAGATGGCGGTGTTGATATTTCCATCTTTCTACAAATGGCATTGAAGCTATTTCCATGTTTATAGAGATGGCGGTGTAGATATTTCCATGTTTATATAGATGGCAGTGTAGATATTTTCTTGTTTATGTAGATGGCGTTGTAGATACGTCCATGTTTAAAGAGATGGCGGTGTGTATATTTCCATGTTGATGGAGATAGCGGTGTAGATATTTCCATATTTATACAGATAGCGGTGTAGTTATTTCCATGTTTATAGAGATAGCGGTGTAGATATTTCCATGTTTCTACAGATGACTGTGTAGATATTTCCATGTTTGTACAGATGGCAGTGTAGATATTTCCATTTTTATAGAGATAGCGGTGTAGATATTTTCATGTTTATACAGATTGCGGTGGAGATATGTGCATGTTTATACCGATAGCAATGGAGATATTTCCACGTTAATACACATAGCGGTGAAGATATTTCCATGTTTATACAGATAGCGGTGTAGATATTTCCATGTTTATACAGATGACTGTGCCGATATTTGCATGTTTATACAGAGTTCTCTGTAGATATTTCCATGTTTATATAGATGACAGCGTAGATATTTCCAGGTTTATACAGAAGACTGTGTAGATATTTCCATGTTAATACAGATGGCGGTGTAGATATTTCCGTGTTTATAGAGATAGCGGTGTAGATATTTCCACGTTTATAGAGATAGCGGTTTAAATATTTCCAGCTTTATACAGATAGTGGTGTAAATATTTCCATGTTTATACAGATGGCCGTGTAGATACAGCCATGTTTCTGAATATGGCAGTGTAGATATTTTCATGTTTACATAGATGGCGGTGTAGATATGTCCATGTTTACAGAGATTGTGGTGTAGATATTTCAATGTTTATAGTGCAAGTGGTGTAGGTATTTCCATGTTTATAGAGATAGCGGTGTAGATATTTCCATATCTATACAGGTAGCGGTGTAGGTATTTCCATGTTTATACAGATGGCGGTGTAGATATTTCCATGTTTCTAAAGATGGCAGTGTAGATATTTCCTTGTTTATACAGATAGCGCTGTAGATTTTTACATGTATATCCAGACAGCGGTGTAGATATTTCCATGTTTACACAGATACCGGTTAGATATTTCCATGTCTATACAGACTGCGGTGTAGATATTTCCATGTTTATGCAGATAGCGTTGCAGATATTTCCATGTTTGTACAGATGACGGTGTTGATATTTCCATCTGTACACAGATGACCGTGTAGATATTTCCATGTATATACAGATGGCGACGCAGATACTTCTATGGATATGTAGATGGCAGTGTAAATATTTCCATGTTTATTTAGAAAGCGGTGTAGTAATTTCCATGTTTATATAGATAGAGGTGTAGATATTTCCATGTATACACACATGGATGTGTAGATATTTCCATGTTTATATAGATAGCGGTGTAGATATTTCCATGTATACACACATGGCTGTGTAGATATTTCCATGTTTATACAGATGGCGGTGTAGATATTTCCATGTTTATACAGATAACTTTGTAAGTATTTCCATGTTTATACAGATGGCGGTGTAGATATTTTGACGTTTATAGAGATAGCAGTGGAGATATTTCCATGTTTGTACAGATAGCGGTGTAGATATTTCCATGTTTATACTGATCGCGGTGTAGATATTTCCATGTTTATAGAGATGGCGGTGTAGATATTTCCATGTTCATAGAGATAGCGGTGTTGATTTTTCCATGTTTATAGAGATAGCGGTGTGGATATTTCCAAGTTTATACAGAGAGGGGTGTAGATATTTCCATGTTTATACAGATCACGGTGTAGACGTTCCATGTTTATACAGATCGTGGTGTAGATATTTCCATGTTTATGCAGATCGCGGTGTTGATATTACCATGTTTATAGGGATAGCGGTGCAAATATTTCCACATTTATACAGATAGCGGTGTAGTTATTAGCATGTTTATACAGATAGCGGTGTAGATATTTCCATGTATAAACAGATGTCTGTGTATATATTTCCATGTTTAAACAGATGGCGGTGTAGATATTTCCTTGTTTATACAAATAGTGGTGTAGTTATTTCCATGTTTATACAGATAGCGGTGTAGATATTTCCATGTATATACAGATGGCTGTGTAGATATTTCCATGTTTATACAGATGACTGTGTAGATATTTCCATGTTTATACAGATGACTTTGTAGGTATTTCCATGTTTATACAGATGGCGGTGTAGGTATTTCCATGTTTATAGAGATAGCTGTGTAGATATTTCCATGTTTATATACACAGAAGTTGAGATATTTCCATGTTTATACAGATCGCGGTGTAGATATTTCCATGTTTATACAGACAGAAGTGGTGATATTTCCATGTTTATACACATAGCGGTGTACATATTTCCATGTTTATTCAGACAGCGGTGTAGGTATTTCCATGTTTAAACAGATAGCGGTGCAGATACTTCCATGTTTATACAGATGCCTAAGCAGATATTTCCATATTTATACAGAAGGCTGTGTAGATATTTCCAGGTTTATACAGATGGCAGTGTAGATATTTCCATGTTCCTACAAATGACTGTGTAGTTATTTCCATGTTTATACAGATGGCTTTGTAGATATTTCCATGTTTATAGAGATAGCGGTGCAGATATTTCCATGTTTATACAGATAGCGGTGTAAATATTTCCTTGTTTATACAGATCGTGGTGTAGATATTTCCATGTTTATACAGATAGCGGTCTAGATATTTCCATGTTTATACAGATAGCGTTGCAAATATTTCCATGTTTGTACAGATGACGGTGTTGATATTTCCATCTGTACACAGATGACCGTGTAGATATTTCCATGTTTATACAGATGGCGGCGCAGATATTTCTATGGATATGTAGATGGCAGTGTAAATATTTCCATGTTTATATAGAAATCGGTGTAGTTATTTCCATGTTTATAGAGATAGCGGTGTAGATAATTCCATGTATACACACATGGCTGTGTTGATATTTCCATGTTTATACAGATGGCGGCGTAGATATTTCCATGTTTATACAGATAAGTTTGTAAGAATTTCCATGTTTATACAGATGGCGGTGTAGATATTTCGATGTTTATAGAGATAGCTGTGGAGATACTTCCATGTTTATACAGATAGCGGTGAAGGTATTTCCATGTTTATACTGATCGCGGTGTAGATGTTTCCATGTTTATACAAATCATGGTGTAGATATTTCCATGTTTATGCAGATCTCAGTGTTGGTATTACCATGTTTATAGGGATAGCAGTGCAAATATTTCCACATTTATTCAGATAGCGGTGTAGTTATTAGCATGTTTATACAGATAGCGGTGTAGATATTTCCATGTATAAACAGATGTCTGTGTATATATTTCCATGTTCAAAGAGATGGCGGTGCAGATATTTCCATGTTTATACAGATAGCGGTGTAGCTATTTCCATGGTTATAAAGACCGTGGTGTAGATATTTCCATGTTTATACAGATAGCGGTGTAAATATTTCCATGTTTATACAGATCGTGGAGTAGATATTTCCATGTTTATACAGATACCGGTGTAGATATTTCCATGTTTATACAGACCGCGGTGTAGATATTTCCATGTTTATGCAGATAGCGTTGCAGATATTTCCATGTTTGTACAGATGACGGTGTTGATATTTCCATCTGTACACAGATGACCGTGTAGATATTTCCATGTTTATACAGATGGCGACGCAGATACTTCTATGGATACGTAGATGGCGTTGTAAATATTTCCATGTTTATACAGAAAGCGATGTAGTTATTTCCATGTTTATATAGATAGCGGTGTAGTTATTTCCATGTATATACACATGGCTGTGTAGATATTTCCATGTTTATTCAGATGGCGGTGTAGATATTTCCATGTTTATACAGATAACTTTGTAAGTATTTCCATGTTTATACAGATGGCGGTGTAGATATTTCGATGTTTATAGAGATAGTAGTGGAGATATTTCCATGTTTACACAGATAGCGGTGTAGATGTTTCCATGTTTATACTGATCGCGGTGTAGATGTTTCCATGTTTATAGAGATGGCGGGGTAGATATTTCCATGTTCATAGAGATAGCGGTGTTGATTTTTCCATGTTTATAGAGATAGCTGTGTGGATATTTCCATGTTTATTCAGATAGGGGTGTAGATATTTCCATGTTTGTAGACATGGCGGTGTAGATATTTCCATGTTTATACAGATCGCGGTGTAGATATTTCCATGTTTATACAGATCATGGTGCTTATATTTCCATGTTTATACAGATCGCGGTGTTGATATTACCATGTTTATAGGGATAGCGGTGCAAATATTTCCACGTTTATACAGATATCAGGGTAAATATTTCCATGTTTATACAGATCACGGTGTAGATGTTTCCATGTTTATACAGATCATGGTGTAGATATTTCCATGTTTATGCAGATCGCGGTGTTGATATTACCATGTTTATAGGGATAGCGGTGCAAATATTTCCACATTTATACAGATAGCGGTGCAGTTATTAGCATGTTTATACAGATAGCGGTGTAGATATTTCCATGTATAAACAGATGTCTGTGTATATATTTCCATGTTTAAACAGATGGCGGTGTAGATACTTCCTTGTTTATACAAATAGTGGTGTAGTTATTTCCATGTTTATACAGATAGCGTTGTAGATATTTCCATGTATATACAGATGGCTTTGTAGATATTTCCATGTTTATACAGATGACTGTGTAGATATTTCCATGTTTATACAGATGACTTTGTAGGTATTTCCATGTTTATACAGATGGCAGTGTAGGTATTTCCATGTTTATAGAGATAGCTGTGTAGATATTTCCATGTTTATACAGACAGAAGTGGAGATATTTCCATTTTTATACAGATCGCGGTGTAGATATTTCCATGTTTATACAGACAGAAGTGGAGATATTTCCCTGTTTATACACATAGCGGTGTACATATTTCCATGTTTATACAGACAGCGGTGTAGGTATTTCCATGTTTATACAGATAGCGGTGCAGATACTTCCATGTTTATACAGATGCCTAAGCAGATATTTCCATATTTATACAGAAGGCTGTGTAGACATTTCCAGGTTTATACAGATGGCAGTGTGGATATTTCCATGTTCCTACACATGAATGTGTAGTTATTTCCATGTTTATACAGATGGCTTTGTAGATATTTCCATCTTTATAGAGATAGCGGTGCAGATATTTCCATGTTTATACAGATCGTGGTGTAGATATTTCCATGTTTATACAGATACCGGTGTAGATATTTCCATGTTTATACAGACCGCGGTGTAGATATTTCCATGTTTATGCAGATAGCGTTGCAGATATTTCCATGTTTGTACAGATGACGGTGTTGATATTTCCATCTGTACACAGATGACCGTGTAGATATTTCCATGTTTATACAGATGGCGACGCAGATACTTCTATGGATATGTAGATGGCAGTGTAAATATTTCCATGTTTATATAGAAAGCGGTGTAGTTATTTCCATGTTTATATATATAGCAGTGTAGATATTTCCATGTATACACACATGGATGTGTAGATATTTCCATGTTTATATAGATAGCGGTGTAGATATTTCCATGTATACACACATGGCTGTGTAGATATTTCCATGTTTATACAGATGGCGGTGTAGATATTTCCATGTTTATACAGATAACTTTGTAAGTATTTCCATGTTTATACAGATGGCGGTGTAGATATTTCGACGTTTATAGAGATAGCAGTCGAGATATTTCCATGTTTGTACAGATAGCGGTGTAGATATTTCCATGTTTATACTGATCGCGGTGTAGACATTTCCATGTTTATAGAGATGGCGGTGTAGATATTTCCATGTTCATAGAGATAGCGGTGTTGATTTTTCCATGTTTATAGAGATAGCGGTGTGGATATTTCCATGTTTATACAGATAGGGGTGTAGATATTTCCATGTTTATAGAGATGGCGGTGTAGATATTTCCATGTTTATACAGATCACGGTGTAGATGTTTCCATGTTTATACAGATCATGGTGTAGATATTTCCATGTTTATGCAGATCGCGGTGTTGATATTACCATGTTTATAGGAATAGCGGTGCAAATATTTCCACATTTATACAGATAGCGGTGTAGTTATTAGCATGTTTATACAGATAGCGGTGTAGATATTTCCTTGTATAAACAGATGTCTGTGTATATATTTCCATGTTTAAACAGATGGCGGTGTAGATATTTCCTTGTTTATACAAATAGTGGTGTAGTTATTTCCATGTTTATACAGATAGCGGTGTAGATATTTCCATGTATATACAGATGGCTTTGTAGATATTTCCATGTTTATACAGATGACTGTGTAGATATTTCCATGTTTATACAGATGACTTTGTAGGTATTTCCATGTTTATAAAAATGGCGGTGTAGGTATTTCCATGTTTATAGAGATAGCTGTGTAGATATTTCCAAGTTTATACAGACAGAAGTGGAGATATTTCCATGTTTATACAGATCGCGGTGTAGATATTTCCATGTTTATACAGACAGAAGTGGAGATATTTCCATGTTTATACACATAGCGGTGTACATATTTCCATGTTTATACAGACAGCGGTGTAGGTATTTCCATGTTTATACAGATAGCGGTGCAGATACTTCCATGTTTATACAGATGCCTAAGCAGATATTTCCATATTTATACAGAAGGCTGTGTAGATATTTCCAGGTTTATACAGATGGCAGTGTAGATATTTCCATGTTCCTACACATGACTGTGTAGTTATTTCCATGTTTATACAGATGGCTTTGTAGATATTTCCATGTTTATAGAGATAGCGGTGCAGATATTTCCATGTTTATACAGATAGCGGTGTAGATATTTCCATGTTTATACAGACCGCGGTGTAGATATTTCCATGTTTATACAGATAGCGTTGCAGATATTTCCATGTTTGTACAGATAGCGGTGTTGATATTTCCATCTGTACACAGATGACCGTGTAGATATTTCCATGTTTATACAGATGGCGGCGCAGATATTTCTATGGATATGTAGATGGCAGTGTAAATATCTCCATGTTTATATAGAAAGCGGTGTAGTTATTTCCATGTTTATATAGATAGCGGTGTAGATATTTCCATGTATACACACATGGCTGTGTAGATATTTCCATGTTTATACAGATGGCGGTGTAGATATTTCCACGTTTATACAGATAACTTTGTAAGTATTTCCATGTTTATACAGATGGCGGTGTAGCTATTTCGATGTTTATAGAGATAGCAGTGGAGATATTTCCATGTTTATACAGATAGCGGTGTAGATATTTCCATGTTTATACAGTTCGCGTTGTAGATATTTCCATGTTTATACAGACAGAAGTGGAGATATTTCCATGTTTATACACATAGCGGTGTACATATTTCCATGTTTATAGAGACAGCGGTGTAGGTATTTCCATGTTCATACAGTTAGCGGTGCAGATATTTCCATGTTAATACAGATGCCTAAGCAGATATTTCCATATTTATTCAGAAGGCTGTGTAGATATTTCCATGTTTATACAGATGGCATTGTAGATATTTCCATGTTCCTACACATGACTGTGTAGTTATTTCCATGTTTATACAGATGGCTTTGTAGATATTTCCATGTTTATAGAGATAGCGGTGCAGATATTTCCATGTTTATACAGATAGCGGTGTAAATATTTCCATGTTTATACAGATCGTGGTGTAGATATTTCCATGTTTATACAGATACCGGTGTAGATATTTCCATGTTTATACAGACCGCGTTGTAGATATTTCCATGTTTATGCAGATAGCGTTGCAGATATTTCCATGTTTGTACAGATGACGGTGTTGATATTTCCATCTGTACACAGATGACCGTGTAGATATTTCCATGTTTATACAGATAACTTTGTAAGTATTTCCATGTTTATACAGATGGCGGTGTAGATATTTCGACGTTTATAGAGATAGCAGTCGAGATATTTCCATGTTTGTACAGATAGCGGTGTAGATATTTCCATGTTTATACTGATCGCGGTGTAGACATTTCCATGTTTATAGAGATGGCGGTGTAGATATTTCCATGTTCATAGAGATAGCGGTGTTGATTTTTCCATGTTTATAGAGATAGTGGTGTGGATATTTCCATGTTTATACAGATAGGGGTGTAGATATTTCCATGTTTATAGAGATGGCGGTGTAGATATTTCCATGTTTATACAGATCACGGTGTAGATGTTTCCATGTTTATACAGATCATGGTGTAGATATTTCCATGTTTATGCAGATCGCGGTGTTGATATTACCATGTTTATAGGGATAGCGGTGCAAATATTTCCACATTTATACAGATAGCGGTGTAGTTATTAGCATGTTTATACAGATAGCGGTGTAGATATTTCCATGTATAAACAGATGTCTGTGTATATATTTCCATGTTTAAACAGATGGCGGTGTAGATATTTCCTTGTTTATACAAATAGTGGTGTAGTTATTTCCATGTTTATACAGATAGCGGTGTAGATATTTCCATGTATATACAGATGGCTTTGTAGATATTTCCATGTTTATACAGATGACTGTGTAGATATTTCCATGTTTATACAGATGACTTTGTAGGTATTTCCATGTTTATACAAATGGCGGTGTAGGTATTTCCATGTTTATAGAGATAGCTGTGTAGATATTTCCATGTTTATACAGACAGAAGTGGAGATATTTCCATGTTTATACAGATCGCGGTGTAGATATTTCCATGTTTATACAGACAGAAGTGGAGATATTTCCATGTTTATACACATAGCGGTGTACATATTTCCATGTTTATACAGACAGCGGTGTAGGTATTTCCATGTTTATACAGATAGCGGTGCAGATACTTCCATGTTTATACAGATGCCTAAGCAGATATTTCCATATTTATACAGAAGGCTGTGTAGATATTTCCAGGTTTATACAGATGGCAGTGTAGATATTTCCATGTTCCTACACATGACTGTGTAGTTATTTCCATGTTTATACAGATGGCTTTGTAGATATTTCCATGTTTATAGAGATAGCGGTGCAGATATTTCCATGTTTATACAGATAGCGGTGTACATATTTCCATGTTTATACAGACAGCGGTGTAGGTATTTCCATGTTTATACAGATACCGGTGCAGATACTTCCATGTTTATACAGATGCCTAAGCAGATATTTCCATATTTATACAGAAGGCAGTGTAGATATTTCCAGGTTTATACAGATGGCAGTGTAGATATTTCCATGTTCCTACACATGACTGTGTAGTTATTTCCATGTTTATACAGATGGCTTTGTAGATATTTCCATGTTTATAGAGATAGCGGTGCAGATATTTCCATGTTTATACAGATAGCGGTGTAAATATTTCCATGTTTATACAGATCGTGGTGTAGATATTTCCATGTTTATACAGATAGCGGTGTAGATATTTCCATGTTTATACAGACCGCGGTGTAGATATTTCCATGTTTATACAGATAGCGGTGCAGATATTTCCATGTTTATACAGATGCCTAAGCAGATATTTCCATATTTATTCAGAAGGCTGTGTAGATATTTCCATGTTTATACAGATGGCAGTGTAGATATTTCCATGTTCCTACACATGACTGTGTAGTTATTTCCATGTTTATACAGATGGCTTTGTAGATATTTCCATGTTTATAGAGATAGCGGTGCAGATATTTCCATGTTTATACAGATAGCGGTGTAGATATTTCCATGTTTATACAGACCGTGGTGTAGATATTTCCATGTTTAAACAGATAGCGTTGCAGATATTTCCATGTTTGTACAGATAGCGGTGTTGATATTTCCATCTGTACACAGATGACCGTGTAGATATTTCCATGTTTATACAGATGGCGGCGCAGATATTTCTATGGATATGTAGATGGCAGTGTAAATATCTCCATGTTTATATAGAAAGCGGTGTAGTTATTTCCATGTTTATATAGATAGCGGTGTAGATATTTCCATGTATACACACATGGCTGTGTAGATATTTCCAGGTTTATACAGATGGCGGTGTAGATATTTCCATGTTTACAGAGATGGCGGTGTAGATATTTCCATGTTCATAGAGATAGCGGTGTTGATTTTTCCATGTTCATAGAGATAGCGGTGTGGATATTTCCATGTTTATACAGATAGGGGTGTAGATATTTTCAGGTTTATAGAGATGGCGGTGTAGATATTTCCATGTTTATACAGATCACGGTGTAGATGTTTCCATGTTGATACAGATCATGGTGTAGATATTTCCAAGTTTATGCAGATCGCGGTGTTGATATTACCATGTTTATAGGGATAGTGGTGCAAATATTTCCACATTTATACAGATATCGGTGTAGTTATTAGCATGTTTATACAGATAGCGGTGTAGATATTTCCATGTATAAACAGATGGCGGTGTAGATATTTCCTTGTTTATCCAAATAGCGGTGTAGTTATTTCCATGTTTATACAGATAGCGGTGTAGATATTTCCATGTATATACACATGGCTGTGAAGATATTTCCATGTTTATACAGATGACTGTGTAGATATTTCCATGTTTATACAGATGACTTTGTAGGTATTTCCATGTTTATACAGATGGCGGTGTAGGTATTTCCATGTTTATAGAGATAGCTGTGTAGATATTTCCATGTTTATACAGACAGAAGTGGAGATATTTCCATGTTTATACAGATCGCGGTGTAGATATTTCCATGTTTATACAGACAGAAGTGGAGATATTTCCATGTTTATACACATAGCGGTGTACATATTTCCATGTTTATAGAGACAGCGGTGTAGGTATTTCCATGTTTATATAGATAGCGGTGCAGATATTTCCATGTTTATACAGATGCCTAAGCAGATATTTCCATATTTATACAGAAGGCTTTGTAGATATTTCCATGTTTATACAGAAGGCAGTGTAGATATTTCCATGTTCCTACACATGACTGTGTAGTTATTTCCATGTTTATACAGATGGCTTTGTAGATATTTCCATGTTTATAGAGATAGCGGTGCAGATATTTCCATGTTTATACAGATAGCGGTGTAAATATTTCCATGTTTATGCAGATCGTGGTGTAGATATTTCCATGTTTATACAGATACCGGTGTAGATATTTCCATGTTTATACAGACCGCGGTGTAGATATTTCCATGTTTATACAGATAGCGTTGCAGATATTTAAATGTTTGTACAGATGGCTGTGTTGATATTTCCATCTGTACACAAATAACCGTGTAGATATTTCCATGTTTATACAGATGGCGGCGCAGATATTTCTATGGATATGTAGATGGCAGTGTAAATATTTCCATGTTTATACAGAAAGCGGTGCAGTTATTTCCATGTTTATATAGATAGCGGTGTAGTTATTTCCATGTATACACACATGGCTGTGTAGATATTTCCATGTTTATACAGATGGCGGTGTAGATATTTCCATGTGTATACAGATAACTTTGTAAGTATTTCCATGTTTATACAGATGGCGGTGTAGATATTTCGATGTTTATAGAGATAGCAGTGGAGATATTTCCATGTTTATACAGATAGCGGTGTAGGTATTTCCATGTTTATACTGATCGCAGTGTAGATATTTCCATGTTTATAGAGATGGCTGTGTAGATATTTCCATGTTCATAGAGATAGCGGTGTTGATTTTTCCATGTTTATAGAAATAGCGGTGTGGATATTTCCATGTTTATACAGATAGGGGTGTAGATATTTCCATGTTTATAGAGATGGCGGTGTAGATATTTCCATGTTTATACAGATCACGGTGTAGATGTTTCCATGTTTATACCGATCATGGTGTAGATATTTCCATGTTTATGCAGATCGCGGTGTTGATATTACCATGTTTATAGGGATAGCGGTGCAAATATTTCCACATTTATACAGATAGCGGTGTAGTTATTGGCATGTTTATACAGATAGCGGTGTAGATATTTCCATGTATAAACAGATGTCTGTGTATATATTTCCATGTTTAAACAGATGGCGGTGTAGACATTTCCTTGTTTATACAAATAGCGTTGTAGTTATTTCCATGTTCATACAAATAGCGGTGTAGTTATTTCCATGTTTATACAAATAGCGGTGTAGATATTTCCATGTATATACAGATCACGCTGTAGATGTTTCCATATTTACACCGATCATGGTGTAGATGTTTCCAAGTTTACACTGATAGCTGTGTAGATATTTCCAAGTTTACACAGATAGCATTGTAGATATTTACATGTTTATACAGATTCCGGTGTAGTTAATTCCATGTTGATACAGATAGCGGTGTAGATATTTCCATGTTTATACAAGTAGCGGTGTATAAATTCCCATGTTTATACAGATCGCTTTGTAGACATTTCCATCTTTCTACAGATGTCAGTGTAGATATTTCCAAGTTTATACAGATGGCAGTGTAGATATTTCCATGTTTATACAGATGTCTGTGTAGATATTTCCATGTTTATGCAGGTGGCGGTGTAGATATTTCCATGTTTATAGAGATGGCGGTGTAGATATTTCCATGTTTAAAGAGATAGCGATGTAAATATCTCCGTGTTTATAGAGATGGTGGACTAAATATTTTCATGTTTATAGAGATAGCGCTGTAGATATTTCCATGTTTATACAGATAACAGTGTTGGTATTTCCATGTTTATACAGATAGCGGTGTAGATATTTCAATGTTTATACAGCTCGTGGTGTAGCTATTTCCATCTTTATACAGATGGCAGTGTAGATATTTCCATGTTTATACAGATAGAGGTGTAGATATTTCCTTGTCTATAGAGATAGCGGTGTAGTTATTTCCATCGTTATACAGATTGCGGTGTAGATATTTCCATCTTTATACAGATGGCGGTGTAGATATTTCCATGTTTATACAGATGGCAGTGAAGATATTTCCATTTTAATACAGATAGTGGTGTAGATATTTCCATGTTAATACAGATAGCAGTGTAGATACATCCATGTTTCTGAAGATGGCGGTGTAGATATTTTCATGTTTATAGAGATGGAGGTGTAGATATTTCCATGTATATAGAGATAGCAGTGTAGATATTTTCATGTTTATAGAGAAAGCGGTGTAGGTAATTCCATGTTTATAGAGATAGCGGTGTAGATATTTCCATATTTATACAGATAGCGGTGTAGGTATTTCCATGTTTATACAGATTGCGGTGTAGATATTTCCATGTTTCTACAGATGGCGGTGTAGATATTTCCTTGTATATACAAACGGCGGTGTTGATATTTCCATGTTTATACAGTTAGCGGTGTAGATATTTCCATGTTTACAGAGATAGCGGTGTAGATATTTCCATCTTTGCACAGATTGCCGTGTAGATATTTCCATGTTTACGCAGATATCGAGGTAGATATTTCCACGTTTATACAGATAGCGGTGTAGATATTTTCATGTTTATACAGATAGCGGTGGAGATATTTCCATGTTTATATAGACTGCGGTATAGGTAATTCCATGTTTATACAGATAGCAGTGTAGATATTTCCATGTTTACAGAGATAGCGGTGTAGATATTTCCATCTTTGCACAGATTGCTGTGTAGGTATTTCCATTTTTACACAGATAGATGGGTAGGTATTTCCAAGTTTACACAGATAGCTATGTAGATATTTCCATGTTTACACAGATAGCATTGTATATATTTCCATGTTTATACAGATAGCGGTGTAGATATTTCCATGTTTATACAGATAGCGGTGTAGATATTTCCACGTTTATACAGATAGCGGTGGAGATATTTCCCTTTTTATACAGATAGCGATGTAAATATTTCCAAGTTTATACAGATAGCGGTGTAGATATTTCCATGTTTATAGAGATAGCGGTGTAGATATTTCCATGTTTATACAGATGGCTGTGTAGATATTTCCATGTGTGTACAGATGGCAGTGTAGAGATTTCCATGTTTATACAGATGGCGCTGTAGATATTTCCATGTTTATACAGATGGCAGTGTAGATATTTCCATGTTTATACAGATAGCGGTGTAGATATTTTCACGTTTTACAGATAGCTGTGTAGATATTTCCCTGTTTACACAGATAGCGCTGTAAATATTTCCATGTTTACACAGATAGCGTTGTAGGTATTTCCATGCTTACACAGATTGCGGTGTAGATATTTCCAAGTTTACACAGATAGCTGTGTAGATATTTCCATGTTTATAGTGCAAGTGGTGTAGGTATTTCCATGTTTATAGAGATAGTGGTGTAGACATTTCCATATTGATACAGATTGCAATGTAGATCTTTCCATCTTTATACAGATGGCGGTGTAGATATTTCCATTTTTATACAGAAGGCAGTGAAGATATTTCCATGTTTATACAGATAGTGGTGTGGATATTTCCATGTTTATACAGATGGCGGTGTAGATACATCCATGTTTCAGAAGATGGCAGTGTAGTTATTTTCATGTTTATAGAGATGGCGGTGTAGATATTTCCATGTTTATAAAGATGTCTGTGTAGATATTTCGAAGTTTATGCAGATGGCGGTGTAGATACTTCCATGTTTATGGAGATGGCGGTGTAGTTATTTCTATGTTTATAGAGATAGCGGTATAAATATTTCCATGTTTATAGAGATGGTGGTGTAAGTATTTTCATATTTATAGAGATAGCGGTGTAGATATTTCCATGTTTATACAGATAGCGGTGTAGATAATTCCATGTTTATACAGATAGCAGTGTAAATATTTCCATGTTTATAGAGATAGCGCTGTAGATATTTCCATGTTTATACAAATAACGGTGTTGTTATTTCCATATTTATACTGATAGCGGTGTAGATATTTCAATGTTTATACAGCTCGCGGTGTAGCTATTTCCACCTTTATACAGATGGCAGTGTAGATATTTCCATGTTTATACAGATAGAGGTGTAGATATTTCCTTGTCTATAGAGATAGCGGTGTAGTTATTTCCATCGTTATACCGATTGCGGTGTAGATATTTCCATCTTTATACAGATGGCGGTGTAGATATTTCCATGTTTATACAGATGGCAGTGAAGATATTTCCATGTTTATACAGATACTGGTGTAGATATTTCCATGTTTATACAGATAGCGGTGTAGATACATCCATGTTTCTGAAGATGGCGGTGTAGATATTTTCATGTTTATAGAGATGGAGGTGTAGATATTTCCATGTATATAGAGATAGCAGTGTAGATATTTTCATGTTTATAGAGAATGCGGTGTAGGTAATTCCATGTTTATAGAGATAGCGGTGTAGATATTTCCATATTTATACAGATAGCGGTGTAGGTATTTCCATGTTTATACACATGGCGGTGTAGATATTTCCATGTTTACAGAGATAGCGGTGTAGATATTTCCATCTTTGCACAGATTGCCATGTAGATATTTCCATGTTTACGCAGATAGCGAGGTAGATATTTCCATGTTTATACAGATTGCGGTGTAGATATGTCGATGATTATACAGATAGAGGTGTAGATATTTTCATGTTTATACAGATAGCGGTGGAGATATTTCCATGTTTATATAGACTGCGGTATAGATAATTCCATGTTTATACAGATAGCACTGTAGATATTTCCATGTTTACAGAGATAGCGGTGTAGATATTTCCATCTTTGCACAGATTGCTGTGTAGATATTTCCATTTTTACACAGATAGATGGGTAGGTATTTCCAAGTTTACACAGATAGCTGTGTAGATATTTCCATGTTTACACATATAGCATTGTATATATTTCCATGTTTATTCAGATAGCGGTGTAGATTTTTCCATGTTTATACTGATAGCGGTGTAGATATTTCCATGTTTATACAGATAGCGGTGGAGATATTTCCCTTTTTATACAGATAGCGATGTAAATATTTCCATGTTTATACAGATAGTGGTGTAGATATTTCCATGTTTATAGAGATAGCGGTGTAGATATTTCCATGTTTATACAGATAGCTGTGTAGATATTTCCATGTGTGTACAGATGGCAGTTTGGAGATTTCCATGTTTATACAGATGGCGCTGTAGATATTTCCATGTTTATACAGATGGCACTGTAGATATTTCCGTGTTTATACAGATAGCGGTGTAGATATTTTCACGTTTTACAGATAGCTGTGTAGATATTTCCCTGTTTACACAGATAGCGTTGTAAATATTTCCATGTTTACACAGATAGCGTTGTAGGTATTTCCATGCTTACACAGATTGCGGTGTAGATATTTCCAAGTTTACACAGATAGCTGTGTAGATATTTCCATGTTTATAGTGCAAGTGGTGTAGGTACTTCCATGTTTATAGAGATAGCGGTGTAGACATTTCCATATTTATACAGATTGCAATGTAGATATTTCCATCTTTATACAGATGGCGGTGTAGATATTTCCATTTTTATACAGAAGGCAGTGAAGTTATTTCCATGTTTATACAGATAGTGGTGTAGATATTTCCATGTTTATACAGATGGCGGTGTAGATACATCCATGTTTCAGAACATGGCGGTGTAGTTATTTTCAAGTTTATAGAGATCGCGGTGTAGATATTTCCATGTCTATACAGATGACTGTGTAGATATTTGTATGTTTACACAAATGGCGGTGTAGATATTTCCATCTTCACATAGATAGCGGTGTACATATTTCCATGTTTATACAGATAGCGATGTAAATATTTCCATGTTTATACAGACAGTGGTGTAGATATTTCCATGTTTACAAAGATAGAGGTGTAGATATTTCCATCTTTGCACAGATTGCGGTGTAGATATTTCCATCTTTACACAGATAGTGGTGTAGATATTTTCATATTTATACAGATCGTGGTGTAGATATTTCCATCTTTCCACAGATGGCAGTGTAGATATTTCCATATTTATACAGATGACAGTGTAGATATTTCCATGTTTATACAGATAGTGGTGTAGATATTTCCATGTTCATGCAGATGGCGGTGTAAATATTTACATGTTTATAGAGGTGGCGGTGTAGATATTTCTATGTTTATAGAGATAGCGGTGTACATATTTCTATGTGTATAGAGATTGCAGTGTAGTTATTTTCATGTTTACAGAGATAATTGTATATATATTTCCATGTTTATACAGATAGCAGTGTAGATATTTCCATGTTTATACAGATAGCGGTGTTGGTATTTCCATGTTTATACAACTAGCGTTGTAGATATTTCCACGTTTATACAGCTCGCGGTGTAGATATTTCCATCTTTATAGAGATGGCAGTGTGGATATTTCCATGTTTATACAGACAGCGGTTTAGCTATTTCCATGTTTATAAAGATGGCGGTGTAGATATTTCCATGTTTATACAGATATCGGTTTAGATATTTCCATGTTTATACAGATAGCTGTGTTGTTATTTCCATGTTTATACAGATAGCGGTGTAGATTGTGCCATGTTTATGGAGATGGCGATGTAAATATTTTCATGTTTACAGGGATGGTGGTGCAGATATTTCCATGTTTATACAGATGACTGTGTAGATATTTCCATGCATATACAGATGGCAGAGTAGATATTTCCATGTTTATACAGATAAAGGTGGACATATTTCCTTGTTTATACAGATCGTGGTGTAGATATTTCTATGTTTATAAAGAGAGCCGTGTAGATATTTCCATGTTTATACAGGTAGCAGTGTACATATATCCATGTTTATTCAGATCGTTTTGTAGATATTTCCATTTTCCTCAGATGGCAGTTTAGATATTTCCACGTTTATACAGATGGCGGTGTAGAAATTTCCATGTTTACACAGACAGCGGTGTAGATATTTCCATTTTCATTCAGAAGGCGGTGTAGATATTTCCATGTTTACAGAGATGGCGGTGTAGATATTTCTGTGTTTATAGAGATAGCGGTGTAGGTATTTCCAAGTGTATAGAGATAGTGGTGTAGGTATTTCCATGTTTATAGAGATAGTGCTGTAGATATTTCCATGTTTATTCAGATAGCGTAGAAGTTACTTCCATGTTTATACAGATGGCGGTTTAGATAGTTTCATGTTTATGGAGATGGCCGTGTAGATATTTTCACGTTTATAGAGATGGCGGTGTAGATATTTCCATGTTTATAGAGATAGCGGTTTAGATATTTCCATGTTTATACAGATGGCGGTGTAGATATTTCCATGCTTATACAGATGGCAGTGTAGATATATCCATGTTTATACAGATAACGGTGTAGATATATCCATGTTTATACAGATAGCGGTGTAGATATTTCCATGTTTATACAGATAGTGGTGTTGGTATTTCCATGTTTTTACAACTAGCATTGTAGGTATTTCCATGTTTTTACAGCTCGCGGAGTTGTTATTTCCATCTTTATAGAGATGGCAGTGTAGATAATTCCATGTTTTTACAGATAGCGGTGTAGATACTTCCGTGTTCATACAGATGGTGGTGTAGATATTTCCATGTTTATGGAGATGACGGTGCAGATATTTTGAGGTTTATAGAGATGGCGGTGTAGATATTTCCTCGTATATAGAGATGGCGGTGTAGATATTTCCACGTTTATAGAGATAGCGGTGTAGGTATTTCCGTTTTTATAGACATGGCGTTGAGGATATTTCCATGTCAATGCAGATAGCTGTGTAGATATTTCCATGTGCGTACAGATGGCAGTGGAGATATTTCCATGTTTAAGCAGATGGTGGTGTCGATATTTCCATGTTTATAGAGATGACTGTGTAGATATTTCCATGTTTATACAGATGGTTGTGTAGGTATTTCCATTTTTATAGAGATAGTCTTGTAGATATTTCCATTTTTATACAGGTCGCGGTGTAGATATTTCCATGTTTATACAAATAGCGGTGTAGATATTTCCATATTTGCACAGATTGCAGTGTAGATATTTCCATCTTCACACAGATTGCGGTGTACATTTTCCATGTTTACAAATACAGCGGTGTAGATATTTCCATGTTTACCCAGATAGTGTTGTAGATATTTCCATGTTTATAGAGATTGCGGTGTAGATATTTCCATGTTTATACAGATAGCGTTGTAGATATTTCCATGGTTATACAGATAGCGGAATAGATATTTCCATGTTTACACAGAGAGTGGAGGAGATATTTCCATGTTTATACAGATAGCTGTGGAAATATTTCCATGTTTCTAGAGATGGTGGTGTAGATATTTCCAAGTTTATGAAGGTAGTGGTGTAGATATTTCCATGTTTATAGAGATAGACGTGTAGATATGTCCATGTTTATACAGGTAGCGGTGTAGATATTTCCATGTTTACAGAGATATCGTTGTAGATATTTCCATATTTATACAGATAACGGTTTACATATTTGTATGTTGATTCAGATGGTGGTGTAGATATTTTCATGTTTATACAGATAGCGGTGTGACTATTACCGTGTTTGTACATATGGCAGTGTAGATATATGCATGTTTATACAGATAGTGGAGTAGATATTTCCATGTTTATAAAGATAGCGGTGAAGATATTTCCAAGTTTATAGAGATTGCGGTGGAGATATTTCCATGTTCATAGAGATAGCGATGGAGATATTTCCATGTTTGTACAGATAACGATGTAGATATTTCCATGTCTATGCAGATAGCGGTGTAGATAGTTCCGTGTTTATGCAGATAGCGGTGTAGATATTTCCATGTTTATACAGATAGCGGTGTAGATATTTCCATGTTTATACAGATAGCGGTGTAGTTATTTCCATGTTTATACAGATGACTTTGTACATATTTCCAAGTTTATAAAGATGGCATTGAAGATATTTCCATGTTTACAGAGATAGCGGTGTAGATATATCCATGTTTATACGGATAGCTGTGTTGATATTTCCATGTTTATAGAGGTAGCGGTGTAGATACTTCCATATTTATACAGATAGCCGTGTAGATATTTCCATGTTTATTCAGATGGCGGTATAGTTATTTCCATATTTATACAGATAGCGGTGTGGCTACTTCCATGTTTATACAGATGGCAGTGTAGATATTTCCATGTTTATACAGATAGCGGTGTAGATATTTCCATGTTTATACAGATAGCAGTGTAGATATTTCCATGTTTATACAGATTGCGGTGTAGATATTTCCATGTCTATACAGATAGCAGTGTAGATATTTCCATGTTTATACTGATAGCGGTGTAGATATTTCCATGTTTATACAGATAGCGGTGTAGATATTTCCATGTGTATACAGATGGCTGTGTAGATATTTCCATGTTTCTACAGATGACTGTGTAGATATTTCCATATTTTTACAGATGGCGTTGTAGATATTTCCAGGTTTATACAGATAGCGGTTTAGCTATTTCCATGTTTATTCAGATAGCGATGTAGATATTTCCATGTTTATAGAGATGGCTGTGTAGATATTTCCATGTTTATACAGATGGCAGTGTAGATATTTCCGTGTTTATACAGATAGTGGTGTGGATATTTCTACGTATATACAGATGACTGTGTAGGTATTTCCATGTTTATACAGATGGCGGTGTAGATATTTCCATATTTATAGAAATAGCCATGTAGATATTTCCATGTTTATACAGATAGCGGTGTAGACATTTCCATGTTTATAGAGATAGCGGTGTAGATATTTCCATGTTTATAGAGATAGCGGTGTAGTTATTTCCATGATTATACAGATGGCAGTGTAGATATTTTCATGTTTACACAGAACACGGTGTAGACATTTCCATGTTTATAGAGATAGCGGTGTAGATATTTCCATATTTACACAGATAGCCGAGTAGATATTTCCATGTTTATACAGATATTGGTGTAGATATTTCCATGTTTATACAGATTTTGGTGTGGATATTTCCATTTTTATGCAGATAGCGGTGTCGATATTTCCATGCTTATACAGAGAGTGGTGTAGATATTTCCATGTTTACAGAGATAGAGGTGTAGATATTTCCATATTTGCACAGTTTGCGGTGTAGATATTTCCATCCTCACACAGACTGCGGTGTACATATTTCCATGTTTACACAGACAGCTGTGTAGATATTTCCATGTTTACACAGATAGCATTGTATATATTTCCATCTTTATACTCATAGCGGTGTAGACATTTCCATGTTTATAGAGATAGCGGTGGAGATATTTCCCTGTTTATACAGATAGCGATGTAGATATTTCCATGTTTATACAGATAGCGGTGTAGATATTTCCATGTTTATAGAGATAGCGGTGTAGATATTTCCATGTTTATACAGATGGCTCTGCATATATTTCCATGTGTGTACTGATGGCAGTGTAGATATTTCCATGTTTATATAGATGGCGCTGTAGATATTTCCATGTTTATACAGATGGCAGTGTAGATGTTTCCATGTTTATACAGATAGCGGTGTAGATATTTCCATGTTTACAGAGATAGCGTTGTAGATATTTCCATCTTTGCACAGATTGAGGTGTAATTTTTGCCAAATTTACACAGATAGCGGTGTAGATATTTTCAAGTTTACAAAGATAGCTGTGTAGATATTTCCGTGTTTACAGAGATAGCATTGTAGTTATTTCCATGTTTATACAGATTGCGGTGTAGTTACTTGCATGTTGATAGAGATAGCGGTGTAGATATTTCCATGTTTATACAGGTAGCGGCGTAGAAATTCCCTTGTTTTTACAGATCGCTTTGTAGACATTTCCATCTTTCTACAGATGTCAGTGTAGATATTTCCAAGTTTATACAGATGGAGGTGTAGGTATTTCCATGTTTATACAGATGTCTGTATAGATATTTCCATGTTTATGCAGATGGCGGTGTAGATATTTCCATGTTTATAGTGATGGCGATGTTGTTATTTCTATGTTTATACAGATGGCGGTGTAGATATAGCCATGTTTCTGAAGATGGCGCTGTAGATATTTTCAGGTTTATATTGATGGCGGTGTAGATATTTCCATGTTTGTAGGGATTGTGGTGTTGATATTTCCATGATTATAGAGATAGCGCTGTAGGTATTTCCTTGTTTATACAGATAGTTGTGTAGATACATCCATGTTTATGCAGATGGCTGTGTAGGTATTTCCATGTGTATACAGACGGCATTGTAGATATTTCCATGTTTATACAGATGACTGTATAGGTATTACCATGTTTTTACAGATGGCAGTGCAGATATTTTCATGTTTATAGAGATGGCGAAGTAGATATTTCCATGTTTATAGAGATAGCGGTGTAGATATTTCCATGTTTGTACATATGGCGGTGTTGATATTTCCATCTATACACAGATGGCCGTGAAGATATTTCCATGTTTATACAGATGGCGGCGTAGATATTTCCATGGATATGCAGATGGCGGTGTAGATATTTCCATGTTTATACAGATAGCGGTGTAGATATTTCCATGTTTACACAGATGGTGGTGTAGATATTTCCCTGTTTATACACATGGCGGAGTAGATACTTCCATCTTTATGGAGATGGCAGTGTAGATAATTTCATGTTTATAGAGATGGCGGTGTAGATATTTCCATATTTATAGAGATAGCGGTGTAGATATTTCCATGTTTCTACAGATGGCAGTGTAGATATTTCCATGTTTATACAGATGGCAGTGTAGATATTTCCATGTGTATACAGATGGTATTGTAGGCATTTCCATGTATATACAGATGGTGGTGTAGATATTTCCATGTTTATTCAGATGATTGTGTAGATATTTTCATGTTTTTACAGATGGCAGTGTAGATATTTCAATGTTTATAGAGATGGCGCTGTAGATATTTCCATGTTTATACAGACAGCAGTGGAGATATTTCCATGTTTATACACATAGCGGTGTACATATTTCCATGTTTATAGAGACAGCGGTGTAGGTATTTCCATGTTTATACAGATAGCGGTGCAGATATTTCCATGTTTATACAGATGCCTATGCAGATATTTCCATATTTATACAGAGGGATGTGTAGATATTTCCATGTTTATACAGATGGCAGTGTAGATTTTTCCATGTTCCTACACATGACTGTGTAGGTATTTCCATGATTATACAGATGGCTTTGTAGATATTTCCATGTTTATAGAGATAGCGGTGTAGATATTTCCATGTTTATACAGATAGCGGTGTAAATATTTCCGTGTTTATACAGATCGTGGTGTAGTTATTTCCATGTTTATAAAGATACCGGTGTAGTAATTTCCATGTTTATACAGACCGCAGTGTAGATATTTCCATGTTTATAAAGATAGCGGTGTAGATATTTCCATGTTTGTACAGATGGCGGTGTTGATGTTTCCATCTATACACAGTTTGCCATGTAGGTATTTCCAGGTGTATACAGATGGCATTGTAGATATTTCCATGTTTATACAGATGGTGGTGTAGATATTTCCATGTTTACAGAGATGACTTTATAGGTATTTCCATGTTTATACAGATGGCGGTGTAGATATTTCCATGTTTATAGAGATAGCGGTGTAGATATTTCCATATTTATACAGATAACGGTGTAGAAATTTCCATGTTTATACAGATATCGGTGTAAATATTTCCAGGTTTATACAGATAACGGTGTAAATATTTCCATGTTTATAGAGATAGCGGTGTATATATTTCCATGTTTATACAGATGGCTCTGTAGATATTTCCATGTGTGTACTGATGGCAGTGTAGATATTTCCATGTTTATACATATGGCGCTGTAGATATTTCCATGTTTATACAGATGGCAGTGTAGATGTTTCCATGTTTATACAGATAGCGGTGTAGATATTTCCAGGTTTACAGAGATAGCGTTGTAGATATTTCCATCTTTGCACAGATTGCGGTGTAATTATTGCCAAATTTACACAGATAGCGGTGTAGATATTTACAAGTTTACACAGATATCTGTGTAGATATTTCCGTGTTTACAGAGATAGCATTGTAGATATTTCCATGTTTATACAGATTGCGGTGTAGTTATTTGCATGTTGATAGAGATAGCGGTGTAGATATTTCCATGTATATACAGGTAGCGGCGTAGAAATTCCCTTGTTTATACAGATCGCTTTGTAGATATTTCCATCTTTCTGCAGATGTCAGTGTAGTGATTTCCAACTTTATACAGATGTCTGTGTAGATATTTCCATGTTTATACAGATGTCTGTGTAGATATTTCCATGTTTATGCAGATGGCGGTGTAGATATTTCCATGTTTATAGGGATGGCGATGTAGTTATTTCTATGTTTATAGAGATAGCGGTGTAAATATTTCCAGGCTTATAGAGATGGTGGTGTGAGTATTTTCATGTTTATAGAGATAACGGTGTAGATATTTCCATGTTTATACAGATAGCGGTGTAGATATTTCCATGTTTATACAGATGGCGGTGTAGATACAGCCATGTTTCTGAAGATGGCGGTGTAGATATTTTCAGGTTTATATTGATGGCGGTGTAGATATTTCCATGTTTGTAGGGATTGTGGTGTTGATATTTCCATGATTATAGAGATAGCACTGTAGGTATTTCCTTGTTTATAGAGATAGATGTGTAGATACATCCATGTTTATGCAGATGGCTGTGTAGACATTTCCATGTGCATACAGACGGCATTGTAGATATTTCCATGTTTATACAGATGACTGTATAGTTATTACCATGTTTTTACAGATGGCAGTGAGGATATTTTCATGTTTATAGAGATGGCGGAGTAGATATTTCCATGTTTATAGAGATAGCGGTGTAGATATTTCCATGTTTGTACATATGGCGGTGTTGATATTTCCATCTATACACAGATGGCCGTGAAGACATTTCCATGTTTGTACAGATGGTGGCGTAGATATTTCCATGGATATGCAGATGGCGGTGTAGATATTTCCGTGTTTATACAGATAGCGGTGTAGATATTTCCATGTTTACACAGATTGTGGTGTAGATATTTCCGTGTTTATGCACATGGCGGAGTAGATACTTCCATCTTTATGGAGACGGCAGTGTAGATAATTTCATGTTTATAGAGATGGCGATGTAGATATTTCCATATTTATAGAGATAGCGGTGTAGATATTTCCATGTTTCTACAGATGGCAGTGTAGATATTTGCATGTTTATACAGATGGCAGTGTAGATATTTCCATGTGTATACAAATGGTATTGTAGGTATTTCCATGTTTATACAGATGGTGGTGTAGATATTTCCATGTTTATTCAGATGATTGTGTAGATATTTTCATGTTTTTACAGATGGCAGTGTAGATATTTCAATGATTATAGAGATGGCGATGTAGATATTTGCATGTTTATACAGACAGCAGTGGAGATATTTCCATGTTTATACACATAGCGGTGTACATATTTCCATGTTTATAGAGACAGCAGTGTAGGTATTTCCATGTTTATACAGATAGCGGTGCAGATATTTCCATGTTTATACAGATGCCTATGCAGATATTTCCATATTTATACAGAGGGCTGTGTAGATATTTCCATGTTTATACAGATGGCAGTGTAGATTTTTCCATGTTCCTACACATGACTGTGTAGGTATTTCCATGTTTATACAGATGGCTTTGTAGATATTTCCATGTTTGTAGAGATAGCGGTGTAGATATTTCCATGTTTATAGAGATAGCGGTGTAAATATTTCCATGTTTATACAGATAGCGGTGTAAATATTTCCATGTTTATACAGATCGTGGTGTAGTTATTTCCATGTTTATACAGATAGCGGTGTAGATATTTCCATGTTTGTACAGATGGCGGTGTTGATGTTTCCATCTATACACAGTTTGCCATGTAGGTATTTCCATGTGTATACAGATGGCATTGTAGATATTTCCATGTTTATACAGATGGTGGTGTAGATATTTCCATGTTTACACAGATGACTGTATAGGAATTTCCATGTTTATACAGATGGCGGTGTAGATATTTCCATGTTTATAGAGATAGCGGTGGAGATATTTCCATATTTATACAGATAACGGTGTAGAAATTTCCATGTTTATACAGATGGCGGTGTAGATATTTCCATGTTTCTACAGATGGCGGTGTAGATATTTCCTTATTTATACAGATAGCGTTGTAGGTATTTCCATGTTTATACAGATAGCGGTGTAGATATTTCCATGTTTTCGGAGATAGCGGTGTAGATATTTCCCTCTTTGCACAGATTTCCGTGTAGATATTTCCATTTTTACACAGATACCTGTGTAGATATTTCCAAGTTTGCACAGATAGCTGTGTAGATATTTCCATGTTTACACAGATAGCGTTTTAGATATTTCCATGTTTAAACAGATAGCGGTGTAGATATTTCCATGTTTATACAGATAGCGGTGTAGATATTTCCATGTTTATACAGATAGCAGTGGAGATATTTCCCTGTTTATACAGATAGCGATGTAGATATTTCCATGTTTACACAGATTGCGGTGTAGATATTTCCATCTTTCTACAGATGGCATTGTAGATATTTCCATGTTTATACAGATGGCTTTGTGGATATTTCCATGTTTATAGAGATAGCGGTGTAGATATTTCCATCTTTATACAGATAGCGGTGTAGATATTTCCATGTTTGTAGAGATTTTGGTGTTGATATTACCATGTTTATAGAGATAGCGCTGTAGGTATTTCCTTGTTTATACAGATAGTGGTGTAGATACATAAATGTTTATACAGATGGCTGTGTAGCTATTTCCATGTGTATACAGATGACTCTGTAGATATTTGCATGTTTACACAAATGGCGGTGTAGATATTTCCATATTTATACAGATAGCGGTGTAGATATTTCCATGTTTATACAGATAACGGTGTAGATATATCCATGTTTATACAGATAGCGATGTAGATATTTCCATGTTTATACAGATAGTGGCGTAGATATTTCCATGTTTACAGAGATAGCGGTGTAGATATTTCCATCTTTGCACAGATTGCAGTGTAGATATTTCCATCTTTACACAGATAGCGGTGTAGATATTTTCATATTTATACAGATCGTGGTGTAGATATTTCCATCTTTCCAAAGATGGCAGTTTAGATATTTCCATGTTTATACAGATGACAGTGTAGATATTTCCATGTTTATGCACATAGCGGTGTAGATATTTCCATGTTTATAGAGATAGTTTGTAGATATTTTTATGTTTATACAGATGGTGGTGTAGATATTTCCATGTTTATACAGATCACGGTGTAGATATTTCCATGATTATACACATCGCGGTGTAGATATTTCCATGTTTATACAGATAGTGGTGTAGATATTTCCATGTTTTTACAGATATCGGTGTAGATATTTCCATGTTTACACAGATTGCAGTGTAGATATTTCCATCTTTCTTCAGATGGCATTGTAGATATTTACATGTTTATAGAGTTGGCGGTGTAGGTATTTCCATGTTTATATAGATGGTGGTGTAGATATTACCATGTTTATACTGATAGCGGTGGAGATATTTCCATGTTTATACAGATCGTGGTGAAGGTATTTCCAAGTTTATACAGATCGCGGTGCAGATATTTCCATGATTATACAGATAGCGGTGTAGATATTTCCATGTTTATACAGATGGCGGTGTAGATATTTCCATGTCTATAGAGATGGCGGTGTAGATATTTCCATGTTCATAGAGATAGCGGTCTAAATATTTCCATATTTATACAGATAGTGGTGTAGATATTTCCATGTTTTTACAGATAGCGGTGTAGATATTTCCATCTTTATTCAGAGAGTGCTGTACATATTTCCATGTTTATACAGATCACTGAGTAGATATTTCCATGTTTATACAGACAACGTTGTAGATATTTCCATCTTTATACAAATGGTGGTGTAGATATTTCCATGTTCCTACACATGACTGTGTAGTTATTTCCATGTTTATACAGATGGCGGTGTAGATATTTCCATATTTATAGAGATAGCAGTGTAGATATTTCCAGGTTTATACAGATACCGGTGTAGATATTTCCATGTTTATGCAGACTGCAGTGTAGGTATTTCTTAGTTTATACAGATAGCGGTGTAGATATTTCTATGTTTGTACAGATGGCGTTGTTGATATTTCCATCTGTACACAGATTCCCGTGTAGATAATTCCATCTTTATACAGATGGCGTTGTAGATATTTCCATGTGTATACAGATGGTATTGTATCTATTTCCATGTTTATACAGATGGTGGTGTAGATATTTCCATGTTTATTCAGATGACTGTGTAGATATTTCCATGTTTTTACAGATGGCAGTGTAGATACTTCAGTGTTTATAGAGATGGCGCTGTAGATATTTCCATGTTTATACAGATCGCGGTGTAGATATTTCCATGTTTATACAGATAGCGGTGTAGATATTTCCATGTTTTTACAGATATCGAGGTAGATATTTCCATGTTTACACAGATTGCGGTGTAGATATTTCCATATATCTACAGATGGAATGGTAGATATTTCCATGTTTATACAGATGGCGGTGTAGATATTTCCATGTTTATATAGATGGTTGTGTAAATATTACCATGTTTATACAGATAGCGGTGTAGATATTTCCATGTTTATACAGATCGTGGTGAAGATATTTCCATGTTTATACAGATTGCGGTGTAGATATTTCCATGTTTATACAGATCGCGGTGTAGATATTTCCAAGTTTATACAGATATCGGTGTAGATATTTCCATGTTTATACGGATAGCGGTTTAGATATTTCCATGTTTATAGAGATAGCGGTGTAGGTATTTCCATGTTTATAGACATAGCAGTGTAGACATTTCCATGTTTATATAGATGGCGTTGTAGATATTTCCACGTTTATACCGATAGCGGTGTTGGTATTTCCACCTTTATACAGATAGCGATGTAGATATTTCCATGTTTATACAGCTTGCAGTGCAGATATTTATATCTTTATACAGATGGCATTGTAGATATTTTCTTATTCACACAGATGGTGGTGTAGATGTTTCCATGTTTATACAGATGGCGGAGTAGTTAGTTCCACGTTTATGGAGATGGCAGTGTAGATACTTTCATGTTTATAGAGATGGCGGTGTAGATATTTCCATGTTTATAGAGATAGCAGTGTAGATATTTACATGTTTATACTGATGGCTGTGTAGATATTTCCATGTGTATACGGATGGCATTGTAGATATTTCCATGTTTTTACAGATGACTGTATAGGTATTTCCATGTTTTTACAGATGGCAGTGCAGATATTTCCATGTTTATAGAGATAGCGGTGTAGATATTTCCATGTTTTTACAGATGGCGGTGTTGTAATTTCCATCTATACACAGATGGCCGTGTAGACATTTCCATGTTTATACAGATGGCGGCGTAGATATTTCCATGGACATGCAGATGGCGGTGTAGATATGTCCATGTTTATACAGATAGCGGTGTAGATATTTCCATGTTTACACAGATGGTGGTGTAGATATTTCCGGGATTATACACATGGCGGAGTAGATACTTCCATCTTTATGGAGATGGCAGTGTAGATATTTTCATGTTTATAGAGATGGCGGTGTAGATATTTCCATATTTATAGAGATAGCGGTGTAGATATTTCCATCTTTCTACAGATGGCAGTGTAGATATTTCCATGTTTATACAGATGGTGGTGTAGATATTTCCATATTTATACAGATGTCTTTGTAGATATTTCCATGTGTATACAGATGGTATTGTATCTATTTCCATGTTTATACAGATGGTGGTGTAGATATTTCCATGTTTATTCAGATGACTGTGTAGATATTTCCATGTTTTTACAGATGGCAGTGTAGATACTTCAGTGTTTATAGAGATGGCGCTGTAGATATTTCCATGTTTATACAGATCGCGGTGTAGATATTTCCATGTTTATACAGATAGCGGTGTAGATATTTCCATGTTTTTACAGATATCGGGGTAGATATTTCCATGTTTACACAGATTGCGGTGTAGATATTTCCATATATCTACAGATGGAATGGTAGATATTTCCATGTTTATACAGATGGCGGTGTAGATATTTCCATGTTTATATAGATGGTTGTGTAAATATTACCATGTTTATACAGATAGCGGTGTAGATATTTCCATGTTTATACAGATCGTGGTGAAGATATTTCCATGTTTATACAGATTGCGGTGTAGATATTTCCATGTTTATACAGATCGCGGTGTAGATATTTCCAAGTTTATACAGATATCGGTGTAGATATTTCCATGTTTATACGGATAGCGGTTTAGATATTTCCATGTTTATAGAGATAGCGGTGTAGGTATTTCCATGTTTATAGACATAGCAGTGTAGACATTTCCATGTTTATATAGATGGCGTTGTAGATATTTCCACGTTTATACCGATAGCGGTTTTGGTATTTCCACGTTTATACGGATAGCGATGTAGATATTTCCATGTTTATACAGCTCGCGGTGCAGATATTTATATCTTTATGCAGATGGCATTGTAAATATTTCCTTATTCACACAGATGGTGGTGTAGATGTTTCCATGTTTATACAGATGGCGGAGTAGTTAGTTCCATGTTTATGGAGATGGCAGTGTAGATACTTTCATGTTTATAGAGATGGCGGTGTAGATATTTCCATGTTTATAGAGATAGCAGTGTAGATATTTACATGTTTATACAGATGGCTGTGTAGATATTTCCATGTGTATACAGATGGCATTGTGGATATTTCCATGTTTATACAGATGACTGTATAGGTATTTCCATGTTTCTACAGATGGCAGTGCAGATATTTCCATGTTTATAGAGATAGCGGTGTAGATATTTCCATGTTTGTACAGATGGCGGTGTTGATATTTCCATCTATACACAGATGGCCGTGTAGATATTTCCATGTTTATACAGATGGCGGCGTAGATATTTCCATGGACATGCAGATGGCGGTGTAGATATTTCCATGTTTATACAGATAGCGGTGTAGATATTTCCATGTTTACACAGATGGTGGTGTAGATATTTCCGGGATTATACACATGGCGGAGTAGATACTTCCATCTTTATGGAGATGGCAGTGTAGATATTTTCATGTTTATAGAGATGGCGGTGTAGATATTTCCATATTTATAGAGATAGCGGTGTAGATATTTCCATCTTTCTACAGATGGCAGTGTAGATATTTCCATGTTTATACAGATAGCGGTGTAGATATTTCCATGTTTACACAGATGGTGGTGTAGATATTTCCGGGATTATACACATGGCGGAATAGATACTTCCATCTTTATGGAGATGGCAGTGTAGGTATTTTCATGTTTATAGAGATGGCGGTGTAGATATTTCCATATTTATAGAGATAGCGGTGTAGATATTTCCATCTTTCTACACATGGCAGTGTAGATATTTCCATGTTTATACAGATGGTGGTGTAGATATTTCCATACTCATACAGATGTCTGTGTAGATATTTCCATGTGTATACAGATGGTATTGTATCTATTTCCATGTTTATACAGATGGTGGTGTAGATATTTCCATGTTTATTCAGATGACTGTGTTGATATTTCCATGTTTTTACAGATGGCAGTGTAGATACTTCAATGTTTATAGAGATGGCGCTGTAGATATTTCCATGTATATACAGAACGCGGTGTAGATATTTCCATGTTTATACAGATAGCGGTGTAGATATTTCCATGTTTTTACAGATATCGGGGTAGATATTTCCATGTTTACACAGATTGCGGTGTAGATATTTCCATCTATCTACAGATGGCATGGTAGATATTTCCATGTTTATACAGATGGCGGTGTAGGTATTTCCATGTTTATATAGACGGTTGTGTAGATATTACCATGTTTATACAGATAGCGGTGTAGATATTTCCATGTTTATACAGATCGTGGTGAAGATATTTCCATGTTTATACAGATCGCGGTGTAGATATTTCCATGTTTATACAGATCGCGGTGTAGATATTTCCAAGTTTATACAGATAGCGGTGTAGATATTTCCATGTTTATACGGATAGCGGTTTAGATATTTCCATGTTTATAGAGATAGCGGTGTAGGTATTTCCATGTTTATAGACATAGCGGTGTAGATATTTCCATGTTTATATAGATGGCGTTGTAGATATTTCCACGTTTATACCGATAGCGGTGTTGGTATTTCCACGTTTATACAGATAGCGATGTAGATATTTCCATGTTTATACAGTTCGCGGTGCAGATATTTATATCTTTATACAGATGGGATTGTAGATATTTCCTTATTCACACAGATGGTGGTGTAGATGTTTCCATGTTTATACAGATGGCGGAGTAGTTAGTTCCATGTTTATGGAGATGGCAGTGTAGATACTTTCATGTTTATAGAGATGGCGGTGTAGATATTTCCATGTTTATAGAGATAGCAGTGTAGATATTTACATGTTTATACAGATGGCTGTGTAGATATTTCCATGTGTATACAGATGGCATTGTAGATATTTCCATGTTTATACAGAGGACTGTATAGTTATTTCCATGTTTTTACCGACGGCATTGCAGATATTTCCATGTTTATAGAGATAGCGGTGTAGATATTTCCATGTTTGTACAGATGGCGGTGTTGATATTTCCATCTATACACAGATGGCCGTGTAGATATTTCCATGTTTATACAGATGGCGGCGTAGATACTTCCATGGACATGCAGATGGCGGTGTAGATATTTCCATGTTTATACAGATAGCGGTGTAGATATTTCCATGTTTACACAGATGGTGGTGTAGATATTTCCCGGATTATACACATGGCGGAGTAGATACTTCCATCTTTATGGAGATGGCAGTGTAGATATTTTCATGTTTATAGAGATGGCGGTGTAGATATTTCCATATTTATAGAGATAGCGGTGTAGATATTTCCATCTTTCTACAGATGGCAGTGTAGATATTTCCATGTTTATACAGATGGTGGTGTAGATATTTCCATACTCATACAGATGTCTGTGTAGATATTTCCATGTGTATACAGATGGTATTGTATCTATTTCCATGTTTATACAGATGGTGGTGTAGATATTTCCATGTTTATTCAGATGACTGTGTAGATATTTCCATGTTTTTACAGATGGCAGTGTAGATACTTCAATGTTTATAGAGATGGCGCTGTAGATATTTCCTTGTATATACAGAACGCGGTGTAGATATTTCCATGTTTATACAGATAGCGGTGTAGACATTTCCATGTTTTTACAGATATCGGGGTAGATATTTCCATGTTTACACAGATTGCGGTGTAGATATTTCCATCTATCTACAGATGGCATGGTAGATATTTCCATGTTTATACCGGTGGCGGTGTAGGTACTTCCATGTTTATATAGATGGTTGTGTAGATATTACCATGTTTATACAGATAGCGGTGTATATATTTCCATGTTTATACAGATCGTGGTGAAGATATTTCCATGTTTATACAGATCGCGGTGTAGATATTTCCATGTTTATACAGATCGCGGTGTAGATATTTCCAAGTTTATACAGATAGCGGTGTAGATATTTCCATGTTTATACGGATAGCGGTTTAGATATTTCCATGTTTATAGAGATAGCGGTGTAGGTATTTCCATGTTTATAGACATAGCGGTGTAGATATTTCCATGTTTATATAGATGGCGTTGTAGATATTTCCACGTTTATACCGATAGCGGTGTTGGTATTTCCACGTTTATACAGATAGCGATGTAGATATTTCCATGTTTGTACAGCTCGCGGTGCAGATATTTATATCTTTATACAGATGGCATTGTAGATATTTCCTTATTCACACAGATGGTGGTGTAGATGTTTCCATGTTTATACAGATGGCGGAGTAGTTAGTTCCACGTTTATGGAGATGGCAGTGTAGATACTTTCATGTTTATAGAGATGGCGGTGTAGATATTTCCATGTTTATAGAGATAGCAGTGTAGATATTTACATGTTTATACAGATGGCTGTGCAGATATTTCCATGTGTATACAGATGGCATTGTAGATATTTCCATGTTTTTACAGATGACTGTATAGGTATTTCCATGTTTTTACAGATGGCAGTGCAGATATTTCCAGGTTTATAGAGATAGCGGTGTAGATATTTCCATGTTTTTACAGATGGCGGTGTTGATATTTCCATCTATACACAGATGGCCGTGTAGACATTTCCATGTTTATACAGATGGCGGCGTAGATATTTCCATGGACATGCAGATGGCGGTGTAGATATTTCCATGTTTATACAGATAGCGGTGTAGATATTTCCATGTTTACACAGATGGTGGTGTAGATATTTCCGGGATTATAAACATGGCGGAGTAGATACTTCCATCTTTATGGAGATGGCAGTGTAGATATTTTCATGTTTATAGAGATGGCGGTGTAGATATTTCCATATTTATAGAGATAGCGGTGTAGATATTTCCATCTTTCTACAGATGGCTGTGTAGATATTTCCATGTTTATACAGATGGTGGTGTAGATATTTCCATATTTATACAGATGTCTGTGTAGATATTTCCATGTGTATACAGATGGTATTGTATCTATTTCCATGTTTATACAGATGGTGGTGTACATATTTCCATGTTTATTCAGATGACTGTGTAGATATTTCCAGGTTTTTACAGATGGCAGTGTAGATACTTCAATGTTTATAGAGATGGCGCTGTAGATATTTCCATGTTTATACAGATCGCGGTGTAGATATTTCGATGTTTATACAGATAGCGGTGTAGATATTTCCATGTTTTTACAGATATCGGGGTAGATATTTCCATGTTTACACAGATTGTGGTGTAGATATTTCCGTCTATCTACAGATGGCATGGTAGATGTTTCCATGTTTATAGAGATGGCGGTGTAGATATTTCCATGTTTATATAGATGGTTGTGTAGATATTACCATGTTTATACAGATAGCGGTGTAGATATTTCCATGTTTATACAGATCGTGGTGAAGATATTTCCATGTTTATACAGATCGCGGTGTAGATATTTCCATGTTTATACAGATCGCGGTGTAGATATTTCCA
Source organism: Pan troglodytes (assembly GCF_028858775.2). Lineage (NCBI taxonomy): Eukaryota > Metazoa > Chordata > Mammalia > Primates > Hominidae > Pan > Pan troglodytes. The sequence continues at coordinate 834,008 of NC_072405.2, read as the reverse complement.
AGTTTATACAGATAGCGGTGTAGATATTTCCATGTTTATCCGGATAGCGGTTTAGATATTTCCATGTTTATAGAGATAGCGGTGTAGGTATTTCCATGTTTATAGACATAGCGGTGTAGATATTTCCATGTTTATATAGATGGCGTTGTAGATATTTCCACGTTTATACCGATAGCGGTGTTGGTATTTCCACGTTTATACAGATAGCGATGTAGATATTTCCATGTTTATACAGCTCGCGGTGCAGATATTTATATCTTTATACAGATGGCATTGTAGATATTTCCTTATTCACACAGATGGTGGTGTAGATGTTTCCATGTTTATACAGATGGCAGAGTAGTTAGTTCCATGTTTATGGAGATGGCAGTGTAGATACTTTCATGTTTATAGAGATGGCGGTGTAGATATTTCCATGTTTATAGAGATAGCAGTGTAGATATTTACATGTTTATAGAGATGGCTGTGTAGATATTTCCATGTGTATACAGATGGCATTGTAGATATTTCCATGTTTATACAGATGACTGTATAGGTATTTCCATGTTTTTACAGATGGCAGTGCTGATATTTCCATGTTTATAGAGATAGCGGTGTAGATATTTCCATGTTTTCACAGATGGCGGTGTTGATATTTCCATCTATACACAGATGGCCGTGTAGATATTTCCATGTTTATACAGATGGCGGCGTAGATATTTCCATGGACATGCAGATGGCGGTGTAGATATTTCCATGTTTATACAGATAGCGGTGTAGATATTTCCATGTTTACACAGATGGTGGTGTAGATATTTCCGGGTTTATACACATGGTGGAGTAGATACTTCCATCTTTATGGAGATGGCAGTGTAGATATTTTCATGTTTATAGAGATGGCGGTGTAGATATTTCCATGTTTATATAGATGGCGTTGTAGATATTTCCACGTTTATACCGATAGCGGTGTTGGTATTTCCACGTTTATACAGATTGCGATGCAGATATTTCCATGTTTATACAGCTCGCGGTGCAGATATTTATATCTTTATACAGATGGCATTGTAGATATTTCCTTATTCACCCAGATGGTGGTGTAGATGTTTCCATGTTTATGCAGATGGCGGAGTAGTTAGTTCCACGTTTATGGAGATGGCAGTGTAGATACTTTCATGTTTATAGAGATGGCGGTGTAGATATTTCCATGTTTATAGAGATAGCAGTGTAGATATTTACATGTTTATACAGATGGCTGTGCAGATATTTCCATGTGTATACAGATGGCATTGTAGATATTTCCATGTTTTTACAGATGACTGTATAGGTATTTCCATGTTTTTACAGATGGCAGTGCAGATATTTCCAGGTTTATAGAGATAGCGGTGTAGATATTTCCATGTTTTTACAGATGGCGGTGTTGATATTTCCATCTATACACAGATGGCCGTGTAGACATTTCCATGTTTATACAGATGGCGGCGTAGATATTTCCATGGACATGCAGATGGCGGTGTAGATATTTCCATGTTTATACAGATAGCGGTGTAGATATTTCCATGTTTACACAGATGGTGGTGTAGATATTTCTGGGATTATACACATGGCGGAGTAGATACTTCCATCTTTATGGAGATGGCAGTGTAGATATTTTCATGTTTATAGAGATGGCGGTGTAGATATTTCCATATTTATAGAGATAGCGGTGTAGATATTTCCATCTTTCTACAGATGGCAGTGTAGATATTTCCATGTTTATACAGATGGTGGTGTAGATGTTTCCATATTTATACAGATGTCTGTGTAGATATTTCCATGTGTATACAGATGGTATTGTATCTATTTCCATGTTTATACAGATGGTGGTGTAGATATTTCCATGTTTATTCAGATGACTGTGTAGATATTTCCAGGTTTTTACAGATGGCAGTGTAGATACTTCAATGTTTATAGAGATGGCGCTGTAGATATTTCCATGTTTATACAGATCGCGGTGTAGATATTTCCATGTTTATACAGATAGCGGTGTAGATATTTCCATGTTTTTACAGATATCGGGGTAGATATTTCCATGTTTACACAGATTGTGGTGTAGATATTTCCATCTATCTACAGATGGCATGGTAGATGTTTCCATGTTTATAGAGATGGCGGTGTAGATATTTCCATGTTTATATAGATGGTTGTGTAGATATTACCATGTTTATACAGATAGCGGTGTAGATATTTCCATGTTTATACAGATCGTGGTGAAGATATTTCCATGTTTATACAGATCGCGGTGTAGATATTTCCATGTTTATACAGATCGCGGTGTAGATATTTCCAAGTTTATACAGATAGCGGTGTAGATATTTCCATGTTTATACGGATAGCGGTTTAGATATTTCCATGTTTATAGAGATAGCGGTGTAGGTATTTCCATGTTTATAGACATAGCGGTGTAGATATTTCCATGTTTATATAGATGGCGTTGTAGATATTTCCACGTTTATACCGATAGCGGTGTTGGTATTTCCACGTTTATACAGATAGCGATGTAGATATTTCCATGTTTATACAGCTCGCGGTGCAGATATTTATATCTTTATACAGATGGCATTGTAGATATTTCCTTATTCACACAGATGGTGGTGTAGATGTTTCCATGTTTATACAGATGGCAGAGTAGTTAGTTCCATGTTTATGGAGATGGCAGTGTAGATACTTTCATGTTTATAGAGATGGCGGTGTAGATATTTCCATGTTTATAGAGATAGCAGTGTAGATATTTACATGTTTATAGAGATGGCTGTGTAGATATTTCCATGTGTATACAGATGGCATTGTAGATATTTCCATGTTTATACAGATGACTGTATAGGTATTTCCATGTTTTTACAGATGGCAGTGCTGATATTTCCATGTTTATAGAGATAGCGGTGTAGATATTTCCATGTTTTCACAGATGGCGGTGTTGATATTTCCATCTATACACAGATGGCCGTGTAGATATTTCCATGTTTATACAGATGGCGGCGTAGATATTTCCATGGACATGCAGATGGCGGTGTAGATATTTCCATGTTTATACAGATAGCGGTGTAGATATTTCCATGTTTACACAGATGGTGGTGTAGATATTTCCGGGTTTATACACATGGTGGAGTAGATACTTCCATCTTTATGGAGATGGCAGTGTAGATATTTTCATGTTTATAGAGATGGCGGTGTAGATATTTCCATGTTTATATAGATGGCGTTGTAGATATTTCCACGTTTATACCGATAGCGGTGTTGGTATTTCCACGTTTATACAGATTGCGATGCAGATATTTCCATGTTTATACAGCTCGCGGTGCAGATATTTATATCTTTATACAGATGGCATTGTAGATATTTCCTTATTCACCCAGATGGTGGTGTAGATGTTTCCATGTTTATGCAGATGGCGGAGTAGTTAGTTCCACGTTTATGGAGATGGCAGTGTAGATACTTTCATGTTTATAGAGATGGCGGTGTAGATATTTCCATGTTTATAGAGATAGCAGTGTAGATATTTACATGTTTATACAGATGGCTGTGCAGATATTTCCATGTGTATACAGATGGCATTGTAGATATTTCCATGTTTTTACAGATGACTGTATAGGTATTTCCATGTTTTTACAGATGGCAGTGCAGATATTTCCAGGTTTATAGAGATAGCGGTGTAGATATTTCCATGTTTTTACAGATGGCGGTGTTGATATTTCCATCTATACACAGATGGCCGTGTAGACATTTCCATGTTTATACAGATGGCGGCGTAGATATTTCCATGGACATGCAGATGGCGGTGTAGATATTTCCATGTTTATACAGATAGCGGTGTAGATATTTCCATGTTTACACAGATGGTGGTGTAGATATTTCTGGGATTATACACATGGCGGAGTAGATACTTCCATCTTTATGGAGATGGCAGTGTAGATATTTTCATGTTTATAGAGATGGCGGTGTAGATATTTCCATATTTATAGAGATAGCGGTGTAGATATTTCCATCTTTCTACAGATGGCAGTGTAGATATTTCCATGTTTATACAGATGGTGGTGTAGATGTTTCCATATTTATACAGATGTCTGTGTAGATATTTCCATGTGTATACAGATGGTATTGTATCTATTTCCATGTTTATACAGATGGTGGTGTAGATATTTCCATGTTTATTCAGATGACTGTGTAGATATTTCCAGGTTTTTACAGATGGCAGTGTAGATACTTCAATGTTTATAGAGATGGCGCTGTAGATATTTCCATGTTTATACAGATCGCGGTGTAGATATTTCCATGTTTATACAGATAGCGGTGTAGATATTTCCATGTTTTTACAGATATCGGGGTAGATATTTCCATGTTTACACAGATTGTGGTGTAGATATTTCCATCTATCTACAGATGGCATGGTAGATGTTTCCATGTTTATAGAGATGGCGGTGTAGATATTTCCATGTTTATATAGATGGTTGTGTAGATATTACCATGTTTATACAGATAGCGGTGTAGATATTTCCATGTTTATACAGATCGTGGTGAAGATATTTCCATGTTTATACAGATCGCGGTGTAGATATTTCCATGTTTATACAGATCGCGGTGTAGATATTTCCAAGTTTATACAGATAGCGGTGTAGATATTTCCATGTTTATACGGATAGCGGTTTAGATATTTCCATGTTTATAGAGATAGCGGTGTAGGTATTTCCATGTTTATAGACATAGCGGTGTAGATATTTCCATGTTTATATAGATGGCGTTGTAGATATTTCCACGTTTATACCGATAGCGGTGTTGGTATTTCCACGTTTATACAGATAGCGATGTAGATATTTCCATGTTTATACAGCTCGCGGTGCAGATATTTATATCTTTATACAGATGGCATTGTAGATATTTCCTTATTCACACAGATGGTGGTGTAGATGTTTCCATGTTTATACAGATGGCAGAGTAGTTAGTTCCATGTTTATGGAGATGGCAGTGTAGATACTTTCATGTTTATAGAGATGGCGGTGTAGATATTTCCATGTTTATAGAGATAGCAGTGTAGATATTTACATGTTTATAGAGATGGCTGTGTAGATATTTCCATGTGTATACAGATGGCATTGTAGATATTTCCATGTTTATACAGATGACTGTATAGGTATTTCCATGTTTTTACAGATGGCAGTGCTGATATTTCCATGTTTATAGAGATAGCGGTGTAGATATTTCCATGTTTTCACAGATGGCGGTGTTGATATTTCCATCTATACACAGATGGCCGTGTAGATATTTCCATGTTTATACAGATGGCGGCGTAGATATTTCCATGGACCTGCAGATGGCGGTGTAGATATTTCCATGTTTATACAGATAGCGGTGTAGATATTTCCATGTTTACACAGATGGTGGTGTAGATATTTCCGGGTTTATACACATGGTGGAGTAGATACTTCCATCTTTATGGAGATGGCAGTGTAGATATTTTCATGTTTATAGAGATGGCGGTGTAGATATTTCCATATTTATAGAGATAGCGGTGTAGATATTTCCATCTTTCTACAGATGGCAGTGTAGATATTTCCATGTTTATACAGATGGTGGTGTAGATATTTCCATATTTATACAGATGTCTGTGAAGATATTTCCATGTGTATACAGATGGTATTGTATCTATTTCCATGTGTATACAGATGGTTTTGTATCTATTTCCATGTTTATACAGATGGTGGTGTAGATATTTCCATGTTTATTCAGATGACTGTGTAGATATTTCCATGTTTTTACAGATGGCAGTGTAGATACTTCAATGTTTATAGAGATGGCGCTGTAGATATTTCCATGTTTATACAGATCACGGTGTAGATATTTCCATGTTTATAGAGATAGCGGTGTAGATATTTCCATGTTTTTACAGATATCGGGGTAGATATTTCCATGTTTACACAGATTGCGGTGTAGATATTTCCATCTTTCTACAGATGGCATGGTAGATATTTCCATGTTTATACACATGGCGGTGTAGATATTTCCATGTTTATATAGATGGTTGTGTAGATATTACCATGTTTATACAGATAGCGGTGTAGATATTTCCATGTTTATACAGATCGTGGTGAAGATATTTCCATGTTTATACAGATCGCGGTGTAGATATTTCCATGTTTATACAGATCGCGGTGTAGATATTTCCAAGTTTATACAGATAGCGGTGTAGATATTTCCATGTTTATACGGATAGCAGTTTAGATATTTCCATGTTTATAGAGATAGCGGTGTAGGTATTTCCATCTTTCTACAGATGGCAGTGTAGATATTTCCATGTTTATACAGATGGTGGTGTAGATATTTCCATATTTATACAGATGTCTTTGTAGATATTTCCATGTGTATACAGATGGTATTGTATCTATTTCCATGTTTATACAGATGGTGGTGTAGATATTTCCATGTTTATTCAGATGACTGTGTAGATATTTCCATGTTTTTACAGATGGCAGTGTGGATACTTCAGTGTTTATAGAGATGGCGCTGTAGATATTTCCATGTTTATACAGATCGCGGTGTAGATATTTCCATGTTTATACAGATAGCGGTGTAGATATTTCCATGTTTTTACAGATATCGAGGTAGATATTTCCATGTTTACACAGATTGCGGTGTAGATATTTCCATATATCTACAGATGGAATGGTAGATATTTCCATGTTTATACAGATGGCGGTGTAGATATTTCCATGTTTATATAGATGGTTGTGTAAATATTACCATGTTTATACAGATAGCGGTGTAGATATTTCCATGTTTATACAGATCGTGGTGAAGATATTTCCATGTTTATACAGATTGCGGTGTAGATATTTCCATGTTTATACAGATCGCGGTGTAGATATTTCCAAGTTTATACAGATATCGGTGTAGATATTTCCATGTTTATACGGATAGCGGTTTAGATATTTCCATGTTTATAGAGATAGCGGTGTAGGTATTTCCATGTTTATAGACATAGCAGTGTAGACATTTCCATGTTTATATAGATGGCGTTGTAGATATTTCCACGTTTATACCGATAGCGGTGTTGGTATTTCCACCTTTATACAGATAGCGATGTAGATATTTCCATGTTTATACAGCTTGCGGTGCAGATATTTATATCTTTATACAGATGGCATTGTAGATATTTTCTTATTCACACAGATGGTGGTGTAGATGTTTCCATGTTTATACAGATGGCGGAGTAGTTAGTTCCACGTTTATGGAGATGGCAGTGTAGATACTTTCATGTTTATAGAGATGGCGGTGTAGATATTTCCATGTTTATAGAGATAGCAGTGTAGATATTTACATGTTTATACTGATGGCTGTGTAGATATTTCCATGTGTATACGGATGGCATTGTAGATATTTCCATGTTTTTACAGATGACTGTATAGGTATTTCCATGTTTTTACAGATGGCAGTGCAGATATTTCCATGTTTATAGAGATAGCGGTGTAGATATTTCCATGTTTTTACAGATGGCGGTGTTGTAATTTCCATCTATACACAGATGGGCGTGTAGACATTTCCATGTTTATACAGATGGCGGCGTAGATATTTCCATGGACATGCAGATGGCGGTGTAGATATGTCCATGTTTATACAGATAGCGGTGTAGATATTTCCATGTTTACACAGATGGTGGTGTAGATATTTCCGGGATTATACACATGGCGGAGTAGATACTTCCATCTTTATGGAGATGGCAGTGTAGATATTTTCATGTTTATAGAGATGGCGGTGTAGATATTTCCATATTTATAGAGATAGCGGTGTAGATATTTCCATCTTTCTACAGATGGCAGTGTAGATATTTCCATGTTTATACAGATGGTGGTGTAGATATTTCCATATTTATACAGATGTCTTTGTAGATATTTCCATGTGTATACAGATGGTATTGTATCTATTTCCATGTTTATACAGATGGTGGTGTAGATATTTCCATGTTTATTCAGATGACTGTGTAGATATTTCCATGTTTTTACAGATGGCAGTGTAGATACTTCAGTGTTTATAGAGATGGCGCTGTAGATATTTCCATGTTTATACAGATAGCGGTGTAGATATTTCCATGTTTATACAGATAGCGGTGTAGATATTTCCATGTTTTTACAGATATCGGGGTAGATATTTCCATGTTTACACAGATTGCGGTGTAGATATTTCCATATATCTACAGATGGAATGGTAGATATTTCCATGTTTATACAGATGGCGGTGTAGATATTTCCATGTTTATATAGATGGTTGTGTAAATATTACCATGTTTATACAGATAGCGGTGTAGATATTTCCATGTTTATACAGATCGTGGTGAAGATATTTCCATGTTTATACAGATTGCGGTGTAGATATTTCCATGTTTATACAGATCGCGGTGTAGATATTTCCAAGTTTATACAGATATCGGTGTAGATATTTCCATGTTTATACGGGTAGCGGTTTAGATATTTCCATGTTTATAGAGATAGCGGTGTAGGTATTTCCATGTTTATAGACATAGCAGTGTAGACATTTCCATGTTTATATAGATGGCGTTGTAGATATTTCCACGTTTATACCGATAGCGGTTTTGGTATTTCCACGTTTATACAGATAGCGATGTAGATATTTCCATGTTTATACAGCTCGCGGTGCAGATATTTATATCTTTATGCAGATGGCATTGTAAATATTTCCTTATTCACACAGATGGTGGTGTAGATGTTTCCATGTTTATACAGATGGCGGAGTAGTTAGTTCCATGTTTATGGAGATGGCAGTGTAGATACTTTCATGTTTATAGAGATGGCGGTGTAGATATTTCCATGTTTATAGAGATAGCAGTGTAGATATTTACATGTTTATACAGATGGCTGTGTAGATATTTCCATGTGTATACAGATGGCATTGTGGATATTTCCATGTTTATACAGATGACTGTATAGGTATTTCCATGTTTCTACAGATGGCAGTGCAGATATTTCCATGTTTATAGAGATAGCGGTGTAGATATTTCCATGTTTGTACAGATGGCGGTGTTGATATTTCCATCTATACACAGATGGCCGTGTAGATATTTCCATGTTTATACAGATGGCGGCGTAGATATTTCCATGGACATGCAGATGGCGGTGTAGATATTTCCATGTTTATACAGATAGCGGTGTAGATATTTCCATGTTTACACAGATGGTGGTGTAGATATTTCCGGGATTATACACATGGCGGAGTAGATACTTCCATCTTTATGGAGATGGCAGTGTAGATATTTTCATGTTTATAGAGATGGCGGTGTAGATATTTCCATATTTATAGAGATAGCGGTGTAGATATTTCCATCTTTCTACAGATGGCAGTGTAGATATTTCCATGTTTATACAGATAGCGGTGTAGATATTTCCATGTTTACACAGATGGTGGTGTAGATATTTCCGGGATTATACACATGGCGGAATAGATACTTCCATCTTTATGGAGATGGCAGTGTAGATATTTTCATGTTTATAGAGATGGCGGTGTAGATATTTCCATATTTATAGAGATAGCGGTGTAGATATTTCCATCTTTCTACAGATGGCAGTGTAGATATTTCCATGTTTATACAGATGGTGGTGTAGATATTTCCATACTCATACAGATGTCTGTGTAGATATTTCCATGTGTATACAGATGTTATTGTATCTATTTCCATGTTTATACAGATGGTGGTGTAGATATTTCCATGTTTATTCAGATGACTGTGTAGATATTTCCATGTTTTTACAGATGGCAGTGTAGATACTTCAATGTTTATAGAGATGGCGCTGTAGATATTTCCTTGTATATACAGAACGCGGTGTAGATATTTCCATGTTTATACAGATAGCGGTGTAGACATTTCCATGTTTTTACAGATATCGGGGTAGATATTTCCATGTTTACACAGATTGCGGTGTAGATATTTCCATCTATCTACAGATGGCATGGTAGATATTTCCATGTTTATACCGGTGGCGGTGTAGGTACTTCCATGTTTATATAGATGGTTGTGTAGATATTACCATGTTTATACAGATAGCGGTGTAGATATTTCCATGTTTATACAGATCGTGGTGAAGATATTTCCATGTTTATACAGATCGCGGTGTAGATATTTCCATGTTTATACAGATCGCGGTGTAGATATTTCCAAGTTTATACAGATAGCGGTGTAGATATTTCCATGTTTATACGGATAGCGGTTTAGATATTTCCATGTTTATAGAGATAGCGGTGTAGGTATTTCCATGTTTATAGACATAGCGGTGTAGATATTTCCATGTTTATATAGATGGCGTTGTAGATATTTCCACGTTTATACCGATAGCGGTGTTGGTATTTCCACGTTTATACAGATAGCGATGTAGATATTTCCATGTTTGTACAGCTCGCGGTGCAGATATTTATATCTTTATACAGATGGCATTGTAGATATTTCCTTATTCACACAGATGGTGGTGTAGATGTTTCCATGTTTATACAGATGGCGGAGTAGTTAGTTCCACGTTTATGGAGATGGCAGTGTAGATACTTTCATGTTTATAGAGATGGCGGTGTAGATATTTCCATGTTTATAGAGATAGCAGTGTAGATATTTACATGTTTATACAGATGGCTGTGCAGATATTTCCATGTGTATACAGATGGCATTGTAGATATTTCCATGTTTTTACAGATGACTGTATAGGTATTTCCATGTTTTTACAGATGGCAGTGCAGATATTTCCAGGTTTATAGAGATAGCGGTGAAGATATTTCCATGTTTTTACAGATGGCGGTGTTGATATTTCCATCTATACACAGATGGCCGTGTAGACATTTCCATGTTTATACAGATGGCGGCGTAGATATTTCCATGGACATGCAGATGGCGGTGTAGATATTTCCATGTTTATACAGATAGCGGTGTAGATATTTCCATGTTTACACAGATGGTGGTGTAGATATTTCCGGGATTATAAACATGGCGGAGTAGATACTTCCATCTTTATGGAGATGGCAGTGTAGATATTTTCATGTTTATAGAGATGGCGGTGTAGATATTTCCATATTTATAGAGATAGCGGTGTAGATATTTCCATCTTTCTACAGATGGCTGTGTAGATATTTCCATGTTTATACAGATGGTGGTGTAGATATTTCCATATTTATACAGATGTCTGTGTAGATATTTCCATGTGTATACAGATGGTATTGTATCTATTTCCATGTTTATACAGATGGTGGTGTAGATATTTCCATGTTTATTCAGATGACTGTGTAGATATTTCCAGGTTTTTACAGATGGCAGTGTAGATACTTCAATGTTTATAGAGATGGCGCTGTAGATATTTCCATGTTTATACAGATCGCGGTGTAGATATTTCGATGTTTATACAGATAGCGGTGTAGATATTTCCATGTTTTTACAGATATCGGGGTAGATATTTCCATGTTTACACAGATTGTGGTGTAGATATTTCCGTCTATCTACAGATGGCATGGTAGATGTTTCCATGTTTATAGAGATGGCGGTGTAGATATTTCCATGTTTATATAGATGGTTGTGTAGATATTACCATGTTTATACAGATAGCGGTGTAGATATTTCCATGTTTATACAGATCGTGGTGAAGATATTTCCATGTTTATACAGATCGCGGTGTAGATATTTCCATGTTTATACAGATCGCGGTGTAGATATTTCCAAGTGTATACAGATAGCGGTGTACATATTTCTATGTTTATATGGATAGCGGTTTAGATATTTCCATGTTTATAGAGATAGCGGTGTAGGTATTTCCATGTTTATAGACATAGCGGTGTAGATATTTCCATGTTTATATAGATGGCGTTGTAGATATTTCCACGTTTATACCGATAGCGGTGTTGGTATTTCCACGTTTATACAGATAGCGATGTAGATATTTCCATGTTTATACAGCTCGCGGTGCAGATATTTATATCTTTATACAGATGGCATTGTAGATATTTCCTTATTCACACAGATGGTGGTGTAGATATTTCCATGTTTATTCAGATGACTGTGTAGATATTTCCATGTTTTTACAGATGGCAGTGTAGATAATTCAATGTTTATAGAGATGGCGCTGTAGATATTTCCATGTTTATACAGATCGCGGTGTAGATATTTCCATGTTTATACAGATAGCGGTGTAGATATTTCCATGTTTTTACAGATATCGGGGTAGATATTTCCATGTTTACACAGATTGCGGTGTAGATATTTCCATCTATCTACAGATGGCATGGTAGATATTTCCATGTTTATACAGATGGCGGTGTAGATATTTCCATGTTTATATAGATGGTTGTGTAGATATTACCATGTTTATACAGATAGCGGTGTAGATATTTCCATGTTTATACAGATCGTGGTGAAGATATTTCCATGTTTATACAGATCGCGGTGTAGATATTTCCATGTTTATAGAGATAGCGGTGTAGGTATTTCCATGTTTATAGACATAGCGGTGTAGATATTTCCATGTTAATATAGATGGCGTTGTATATATTTCCACGTTTATACCGATAGCGGTGTTGGTATTTCCACGTTTATACAGATAGCGATGTAGATATTTCCATGTTTATACAGCTTGCGGTGCAGATATTTATATCTTTATACAGATGGCATTGTAGATATTTCCTTATTCACACAGATGGTGGTGTAGATGTTTCCATGTTTATACAGATGGCGGAGTAGTTAGTTCCATGTTTATGGAGATGGCAGTGTAGATACTTTCATGTTTATAGAGATGGCGGTGTAGATATTTCCATGTTTATAGAGATAGCAGTGTAGATATTTACATGTTTATACAGATGGCAGTGTAGATATTTCCATGTTTATACAGATGGTGGTGTAGATATTTCCAGGTTTTTACAGATATCGGGGAAGGTATTTCCATGTTTACACATATTGCGGTGTAGTTATTTCCATCTATCTACAGATGGCATGGTAGATATTTCCATGTTTATAGAGATGGCGGTGTAGATATTTCCATGTTTATATAGATGGTTGTGTAGATATTACCATGTTTATACAGATAGCGGTGTAGATATTTCCATGTTTATACAGATCGTGGTGAAGATATTTCCATGTTTATTCAGATCGCGGTGTAGATATTTCCATGTTTATACAGATCGCGGTGTAGATATTTCCAAGTTTATACAGATAGCAGTGTAGATATTTCCATGTTTATACGGATAGCGGTTTAGATATTTCCATGTTTATAGAGATAGCGGTGTACGTATTTCCATGTTTATAGACATAGCGGTGTAGATATTTCCATGTTTATATAGATGGCGTTGTAGATATTTCCACGTTTATACCGATAGCGGTGTTGGTATTTCCACGTTTATACAGATAGCGATGTAGATATTTCCATGTTTATACAGCTCGCGGTGCAGATATTTATATCTTTATACAGATGGCATTGTAGATATTTCCTTATTCACACAGACGGTGGTGTAGATGTTTCCATGTTTATACAGATGGCAGAGTAGTTAGTTCCATGTTTATGGAGATGGCAGTGTAGATACTTTCATGTTTATAGAGATGGCGGTGTAGATATTTCCATGTTTATAGAGATAGCAGTGTAGATATTTACATGTTTATACAGATGGCTGTGTAGATATTTCCATGTGTATACAGATGGCATTGTAGATATTTCCATGTTTATACAGATGACTGTATAGGTATTTCCATGTTTTTACAGATGGCAGTGCTGATATTTCCATGTTTATAGAGATAGCGGTGTAGATATTTCCATGTTTTCACAGATGGCGGTGTTGATATTTCCATCTATACACAGATGGCCGTGTAGATATTTCCATGTTTATACAGATGGCGGCGTAGATATTTCCATGGACATGCAGATGGCGGTGTAGATATTTCCATGTTTATACAGATAGCGGTGTAGATATTTCCATGTTTACACAGATGGTGGTGTAGATATTTCCGGGTTTATACACATGGTGGAGTAGATACTTCCATCTTTATGGAGATGGCAGTGTAGATATTTTCATGTTTATAGAGATGGCGGTGTAGATATTTCCATGTTTATATAGATGGCGTTGTAGATATTTCCACGTTTATACCGATAGCGGTGTTGGTATTTCCACGTTTATACAGATTGCGATGCAGATATTTCCATGTTTATACAGCTCGCGGTGCAGATATTTATATCTTTATACAGATGGCATTGTAGATATTTCCTTATTCACCCAGATGGTGGTGTAGATGTTTCCATGTTTATGCAGATGGCGGAGTAGTTAGTTCCACGTTTATGGAGATGGCAGTGTAGATACTTTCATGTTTATAGAGATGGCGGTGTAGATATTTCCATGTTTATAGAGATAGCAGTGTAGATATTTACATGTTTATACAGATGGCTGTGCAGATATTTCCATGTGTATACAGATGGCATTGTAGATATTTCCATGTTTTTACAGATGACTGTATAGGTATTTCCATGTTTTTACAGATGGCAGTGCAGATATTTCCAGGTTTATAGAGATAGCGGTGTAGATATTTCCATGTTTTTACAGATGGCGGTGTTGATATTTCCATCTATACACAGATGGCCGTGTAGACATTTCCATGTTTATACAGATGGCGGCGTAGATATTTCCATGGACATGCAGATGGCGGTGTAGATATTTCCATGTTTATACAGATAGCGGTGTAGATATTTCCATGTTTACACAGATGGTGGTGTAGATATTTCTGGGATTATACACATGGCGGAGTAGATACTTCCATCTTTATGGAGATGGCAGTGTAGATATTTTCATGTTTATAGAGATGGCGGTGTAGATATTTCCATATTTATAGAGATAGCGGTGTAGATATTTCCATCTTTCTACAGATGGCAGTGTAGATATTTCCATGTTTATACAGATGGTGGTGTAGATGTTTCCATATTTATACAGATGTCTGTGTAGATATTTCCATGTGTATACAGATGGTATTGTATCTATTTCCATGTTTATACAGATGGTGGTGTAGATATTTCCATGTTTATTCAGATGACTGTGTAGATATTTCCAGGTTTTTACAGATGGCAGTGTAGATACTTCAATGTTTATAGAGATGGCGCTGTAGATATTTCCATGTTTATACAGATCGCGGTGTAGATATTTCCATGTTTATACAGATAGCGGTGTAGATATTTCCATGTTTTTACAGATATCGGGGTAGATATTTCCATGTTTACACAGATTGTGGTGTAGATATTTCCATCTATCTACAGATGGCATGGTAGATGTTTCCATGTTTATAGAGATGGCGGTGTAGATATTTCCATGTTTATATAGATGGTTGTGTAGATATTACCATGTTTATACAGATAGCGGTGTAGATATTTCCATGTTTATACAGATCGTGGTGAAGATATTTCCATGTTTATACAGATCGCGGTGTAGATATTTCCATGTTTATACAGATCGCGGTGTAGATATTTCCAAGTTTATACAGATAGCGGTGTAGATATTTCCATGTTTATACGGATAGCGGTTTAGATATTTCCATGTTTATAGAGATAGCGGTGTAGCTATTTCCATGTTTATAGACATAGCGGTGTAGATATTTCCATGTTTATATAGATGGCGTTGTAGATATTTCCACGTTTATACCGATAGCGGTGTTGGTATTTCCACGTTTATACAGATAGCGATGTAGATATTTCCATGTTTATACAGCTCGCGGTGCAGATATTTATATCTTTATACAGATGGCATTGTAGATATTTCCTTATTCACACAGATGGTGGTGTAGATGTTTCCATGTTTATACAGATGGCAGAGTAGTTAGTTCCATGTTTATGGAGATGGCAGTGTAGATACTTTCATGTTTATAGAGATGGCGGTGTAGATATTTCCATGTTTATAGAGATAGCAGTGTAGATATTTACATGTTTATAGAGATGGCTGTGTAGATATTTCCATGTGTATACAGATGGCATTGTAGATATTTCCATGTTTATACAGATGACTGTATAGGTATTTCCATGTTTTTACAGATGGCAGTGCTGATATTTCCATGTTTATAGAGATAGCGGTGTAGATATTTCCATGTTTTTACAGATGGCGGTGTTGATATTTCCATCTATACACAGATGGCCGTGTAGATATTTCCATGTTTATACAGATGGCGGCGTAGATATTTCCATGGACATGCAGATGGCGGTGTAGATATTTCCATGTTTATACAGATAGCGGTGTAGATATTTCCATGTTTACACAGATGGTGGTGTAGATATTTCCGGGTTTATACACATGGTGGAGTAGATACTTCCATCTTTATGGAGATGGCAGTGTAGATATTTTCATGTTTATAGAGATGGCGGTGTAGATATTTCCATATTTATAGAGATAGCGGTGTAGATATTTCCATCTTTCTACAGATGGCAGTGTAGATATTTCCATGTTTATACAGATGGTGGTGTAGATATTTCCATATTTATACAGATGTCTGTGTAGATATTTCCATGTGTATACAGATGGTATTGTATCTATTTCCATGTGTATACAGATGGTTTTGTATCTATTTCCATGTTTATACAGATGGTGGTGTAGATATTTCCATGTTTATTCAGATGACTGTGTAGATATTTCCATGTTTTTACAGATGGCAGTGTAGATACTTCAATGTTTATAGAGATGGCGCTGTAGATATTTCCATGTTTATACAGATCACGGTGTAGATATTTCCATGTTTATAGAGATAGCGGTGTAGATATTTCCATGTTTTTACAGATATCGGGGTAGATATTTCCATGTTTACACAGATTGCGGTGTAGATATTTCCATCTATCTACAGATGGCATGGTAGATATTTCCATGTTTATACACATGGCGGTGTAGATATTTCCATGTTTATATAGATGGTTGTGTAGATATTACCATGTTTATACAGATAGCGTGGTAGATATTTCCATGTTTATACAGATCTTGGTAAGATATTTCCATGTTTATACAGATCGCGGTGTAGATATTTCCATGTTTATACAGATCACGGTGCAGATATTTCCACGTTTATACAGATAGCGGTGTAGATATTTCCATGTTTATACGGATAGCGGTTTAGACATTTCCATGTTTATAGAGATAGCGGTGTAGGTATTTCCATGTTTATAGACATAGCGGTGTAGATATTTCCATGTTTATATAGATGGCGTTGTAGATATTTCCACGTTTAAACCGATAGCGGTGTTGGTATTTCCACGTTTATACAGATAGCGATGTAGATATTTCCATGTTTATACAGCTCGCGGTGCAGATATTTATATCTTTATACAGATGGCATTGTAGATATTTCCTTATTCACACAGATGGTGGTGTAGATGTTTCCATGTTTATACAGATGGCGGAGTAGTTAGTTCCATGTTTATGGAGATGGCAGTGTAGATACTTTCATGTTTATAGAGATGGCGGTGTAGATATTTCCATGTTTATAGAGATAGCAGTGTAGATATTTACATGTTTATACAGATGGCTGTGTAGATATTTCCATGTGTATACAGATGGCATTGTAGATATTTCCATGTTTATATAGATGACTGTATAGGTATTTCCATGTTTTTACAGATGGCAGTGCAGATATTTCCATGTTTATAGAGATAGCGGAGTAGATATTTCCATGTTTGTACAGATGGCAGTGTTGTTATTTCCATCTATACACAGATGGCCTTGTAGATATTTCAATGTTTATACAGATGGCGGCGTAGATATTTCCATGGACATGCAGATGGCGGTGTAGATATTTCCATGTTTATACAGATAGCGGTGTAGATATTTCCATGTTTACACAGATGGTGGTGTAGGTATTTCCGGGATTATACACATGGCGGAGTAGATACTTCCATCTTTATGGAGATGGCAGTGTAGATATTTTCATGTTTATAGAGATGGCGGTGTAGATATTTCCATATTTATAGAGATAGCGGTATAGCTATTTCCATCTTTCTACAGATGGCAGTGTACATATTTCCATGTTTATACAGATGGCGGTGTAGATATTTCCATATTTATACAGATGTCTGTGAAGATATTTCCATGTGTATACAGATGGTATTGTAGCTATTTCCATGTTTATACAGATGTTGGTTTAGATATTTCCATGTTTATTCAGATGACTGTATAGATATTTCCATGTTTTTACAGATGGCAGTGTAGATATTTCAATGTTTATAGAGATGGCGCTGTAGATATTTCCATGTTTATACAGATCGCGGTTTAGATATTTCCATGTTTATACAGATAGCGGTGTAGATATTTCCATGTTGTTACAGATATCGGTGTAGATATTTCCATGTTTACACAGATTGCGGTGTAGATATTTCCATCTTTCTACAGATGGCATTGTAGATATTTCCATGTTTATACAGATGGCGGTGTAGATATTTCCATGTTTATATAGATGGTGGTGTAGATATTACCATGTTTATACAGATAGCGGTGTAGATATTTCCATGTTTATACAGATCATGGTGAAGGTATTTCCATGTTTACACAGATTGCGGTGTAGATATTTCCATCTATCTACAGATGGCATTGTAGATATTTCCATGTTTATACAGATGGCGGCGTAGATATTTCCATGGACATGCAGATGGCGGTGTAGATATTTCCATGTTTATACAGATGGCGGTGTAGATATTTCCATGTTTACACAGATGGTGGTGTAGATATTTCCGGGATTATACACATGGCGGAGTAGATACTTCCATCTTTATGGAGATGGCAGTGTAGATATTGTCATATTTATAGAGATGGCGGTGTAGATATTTCCATATTTATAGAGATAGCGGTGTAGATATTTCCATCTTTCTACAGATGGCAGTGTAGATATTTCCATGTTTATACAGATGGTGGTGTAGATATTTCCATATTTATACAGATGTCTGTGTAGATATTTCCATGTGTATACAGATGGTATTGTATCTATTTCCATGTTTATACAGATGGTGGTGTAGATATTTCCATGTTTATTCAGATGACTGTGTAGATATATCCAGGTTTTTACAGATGGCAGTGTAGATACTTCAATGTTTATAGAGATGGCGCTGTAGATATTTCCATGTTTATACAGATCGCGGTATAGATATTTCCATGTTTATACAGATAGCGGTGTAGATATTTCCATGTTTTTACAGATATCGGGGTAGATATTTCCATGTTTACACAGATTGTGGTGTAGATATTTCCGTCTATCTACAGATGGCATGGTAGATGTTTCCATGTTTATAGAGATGGCGGTGTAGATATTTCCATGTTTATATAGATGGTTGTGTAGATATTACCATGTTTATACAGATAGCGGTGTAGATATTTCCATGTTTATACAGATCGTGGTGAAGATATTTCCATGTTTATACAGATCGCGGTGTAGATATTTCCATGTTTATACAGATCGCGGTGTAGATATTTCCAAGTTTATACAGATAGCGGTGTAGATATTTCCATGTTTATACGGATAGCGGTTTAGATATTTCCATGTTTATAGAGATAGCGGTGTAGCTATTTCCATGTTTATAGACATAGCGGTGTAGATATTTCCATGTTTATATAGATGGCGTTGTAGATATTTCCACGTTTATACCGATAGCGGTGTTGGTATTTCCACGTTTATACAGATAGCGATGTAGATATTTCCATGTTTATACAGCTCGCGGTGCAGATATTTATATCTTTATACAGATGGCATTGTAGATATTTCCTTATTCACACAGATGGTGGTGTAGATGTTTCCATGTTTATACAGATGGCAGAGTAGTTAGTTCCATGTTTATGGAGATGGCAGTGTAGATACTTTCATGTTTATAGAGATGGCGGTGTAGATATTTCCATGTTTATAGAGATAGCAGTGTAGATATTTACATGTTTATAGAGATGGCTGTGTAGATATTTCCATGTGTGTACAGATGGCATTGTAGATATTTCCATGTTTATACAGATGACTGTATAGGTATTTCCATGTTTTTACAGATGGCAGTGCTGATATTTCCATGTTTATAGAGATAGCGGTGTAGATATTTCCATGTTTTTACAGATGGCGGTGTTGATATTTCCATCTATACACAGATGGCCGTGTAGATATTTCCATGTTTATACAGATGGCGGCGTAGATATTTCCATGGACATGCAGATGGCGGTGTAGATATTTCCATGTTTATACAGATAGCGGTGTAGATATTTCCATGTTTACACAGATGGTGGTGTAGATATTTCCGGGTTTATACACATGGTGGAGTAGATACTTCCATCTTTATGGAGATGGCAGTGTAGATATTTTCATGTTTATAGAGATGGCGGTGTAGATATTTCCATATTTATAGAGATAGCGGTGTAGATATTTCCATCTTTCTACAGATGGCAGTGTAGATATTTCCATGTTTATACAGATGGTGGTGTAGATATTTCCATATTTATACAGATGTCTGTGTAGATATTTCCATGTGTATACAGATGGTATTGTATCTATTTCCATGTGTATACAGATGGTTTTGTATCTATTTCCATGTTTATACAGATGGTGGTGTAGATATTTCCATGTTTATTCAGATGACTGTGTAGATATTTCCATGTTTTTACAGATGGCAGTGTAGATACTTCAATGTTTATAGAGATGGCGCTGTAGATATTTCCATGTTTATACAGATCACGGTGTAGATATTTCCATGTTTATAGAGATAGCGGTGTAGATATTTCCATGTTTTTACAGATATCGGGGTAGATATTTCCATGTTTACACAGATTGCGGTGTAGATATTTCCATCTATCTACAGATGGCATGGTAGATATTTCCATGTTTATACACATGGCGGTGTAGATATTTCCATGTTTATATAGATGGTTGTGTAGATATTACCATGTTTATACAGATAGCGTGGTAGATATTTCCATGTTTATACAGATCTTGGTAAGATATTTCCATGTTTATACAGATCGCGGTGTAGATATTTCCATGTTTATACAGATCACGGTGCAGATATTTCCAAGTTTATACAGATAGCGGTGTAGATATTTCCATGTTTATACGGATAGCGGTTTAGACATTTCCATGTTTATAGAGATAGCGGTGTAGGTATTTCCATGTTTATAGACATAGCGGTGTAGATATTTCCATGTTTATATAGATGGCGTTGTAGATATTTCCACGTTTAAACCGATAGCGGTGTTGGTATTTCCACGTTTATACAGATAGCGATGTAGATATTTCCATGTTTATACAGCTCGCGGTGCAGATATTTATATCTTTATACAGATGGCATTGTAGATATTTCCTTATTCACACAGATGGTGGTGTAGATGTTTCCATGTTTATACAGATGGCGGAGTAGTTAGTTCCATGTTTATGGAGATGGCAGTGTAGATACTTTCATGTTTATAGAGATGGCGGTGTAGATATTTCCATGTTTATAGAGATAGCAGTGTAGATATTTACATGTTTATACAGATGGCTGTGTAGATATTTCCATGTGTATACAGATGGCATTGTAGATATTTCCATGTTTATATAGATGACTGTATAGGTATTTCCATGTTTTTACAGATGGCAGTGCAGATATTTCCATGTTTATAGAGATAGCGGAGTAGATATTTCCATGTTTGTACAGATGGCAGTGTTGTTATTTCCATCTATACACAGATGGCCTTGTAGATATTTCAATGTTTATACAGATGGCGGCGTAGATATTTCCATGGACATGCAGATGGCGGTGTAGATATTTCCATGTTTATACAGATAGCGGTGTAGATATTTCCATGTTTACACAGATGGTGGTGTAGGTATTTCCGGGATTATACACATGGCGGAGTAGATACTTCCATCTTTATGGAGATGGCAGTGTAGATATTTTCATGTTTATAGAGATGGCGGTGTAGATATTTCCATATTTATAGAGATAGCGGTATAGCTATTTCCATCTTTCTACAGATGGCAGTGTAGATATTTCCATGTTTATACAGATGGCGGTGTAGATATTTCCATATTTATACAGATGTCTGTGAAGATATTTCCATGTGTATACAGATGGTATTGTAGCTATTTCCATGTTTATACAGATGTTGGTTTAGATATTTCCATGTTTATTCAGATGACTGTATAGATATTTCCATGTTTTTACAGATGGCAGTGTAGATATTTCAATGTTTATAGAGATGGCGCTGTAGATATTTCCATGTTTATACAGATCGCGGTTTAGATATTTCCATGTTTATACAGATAGCGGTGTAGACATTTCCATGTTTTTACAGATATCGGGGTAGATATTTCCATGTTTACACAGATTGCGGTGTAGATATTTCCATCTATCTACAGATGGCATGGTAGATATTTCCATGTTTATACCGGTGGCGGTGTAGGTACTTCCATGTTTATATAGATGGTTGTGTAGATATTACCATGTTTATACAGATAGCGGTGTATATATTTCCATGTTTATACAGATCGTGGTGAAGATATTTCCATGTTTATACAGATCGCGGTGTAGATATTTCCATGTTTATACAGATCGCGGTGTAGATATTTCCAAGTTTATACAGATAGCGGTGTAGATATTTCCATGTTTATACGGATAGCGGTTTAGATATTTCCATGTTTATAGAGATAGCGGTGTAGGTATTTCCATGTTTATAGACATAGCGGTGTAGATATTTCCATGTTTATATAGATGGCGTTGTAGATATTTCCACGTTTATACCGATAGCGGTGTTGGTATTTCCACGTTTATACAGATAGCGATGTAGATATTTCCATGTTTGTACAGCTCGCGGTGCAGATATTTATATCTTTATACAGATGGCATTGTAGATATTTCCTTATTCACACAGATGGTGGTGTAGATGTTTCCATGTTTATACAGATGGCGGAGTAGTTAGTTCCACGTTTATGGAGATGGCAGTGTAGATACTTTCATGTTTATAGAGATGGCGGTGTAGATATTTCCATGTTTATAGAGATAGCAGTGTAGATATTTACATGTTTATACAGATGGCTGTGCAGATATTTCCATGTGTATACAGATGGCATTGTAGATATTTCCATGTTTTTACAGATGACTGTATAGGTATTTCCATGTTTTTACAGATGGCAGTGCAGATATTTCCAGGTTTATAGAGATAGCGGTGAAGATATTTCCATGTTTTTACAGATGGCGGTGTTGATATTTCCATCTATACACAGATGGCCGTGTAGACATTTCCATGTTTATACAGATGGCGGCGTAGATATTTCCATGGACATGCAGATGGCGGTGTAGATATTTCCATGTTTATACAGATAGCGGTGTAGATATTTCCATGTTTACACAGATGGTGGTGTAGATATTTCCGGGATTATAAACATGGCGGAGTAGATACTTCCATCTTTATGGAGATGGCAGTGTAGATATTTTCATGTTTATAGAGATGGCGGTGTAGATATTTCCATATTTATAGAGATAGCGGTGTAGATATTTCCATCTTTCTACAGATGGCTGTGTAGATATTTCCATGTTTATACAGATGGTGGTGTAGATATTTCCATATTTATACAGATGTCTGTGTAGATATTTCCATGTGTATACAGATGGTATTGTATCTATTTCCATGTTTATACAGATGGTGGTGTAGATATTTCCATGTTTATTCAGATGACTGTGTAGATATTTCCAGGTTTTTACAGATGGCAGTGTAGATACTTCAATGTTTATAGAGATGGCGCTGTAGATATTTCCATGTTTATACAGATCGCGGTGTAGATATTTCGATGTTTATACAGATAGCGGTGTAGATATTTCCATGTTTTTACAGATATCGGGGTAGATATTTCCATGTTTACACAGATTGTGGTGTAGATATTTCCGTCTATCTACAGATGGCATGGTAGATGTTTCCATGTTTATAGAGATGGCGGTGTAGATATTTCCATGTTTATATAGATGGTTGTGTAGATATTACCATGTTTATACAGATAGCGGTGTAGATATTTCCATGTTTATACAGATCGTGGTGAAGATATTTCCATGTTTATACAGATCGCGGTGTAGATATTTCCATGTTTATACAGATCGCGGTGTAGATATTTCCAAGTGTATACAGATAGCGGTGTACATATTTCTATGTTTATATGGATAGCGGTTTAGATATTTCCATGTTTATAGAGATAGCGGTGTAGGTATTTCCATGTTTATAGACATAGCGGTGTAGATATTTCCATGTTTATATAGATGGCGTTGTAGATATTTCCACGTTTATACCGATAGCGGTGTTGGTATTTCCACGTTTATACAGATAGCGATGTAGATATTTCCATGTTTATACAGCTCGCGGTGCAGATATTTATATCTTTATACAGATGGCATTGTAGATATTTCCTTATTCACACAGATGGTGGTGTAGATATTTCCATGTTTATTCAGATGACTGTGTAGATATTTCCATGTTTTTACAGATGGCAGTGTAGATAATTCAATGTTTATAGAGATGGCGCTGTAGATATTTCCATGTTTATACAGATCGCGGTGTAGATATTTCCATGTTTATACAGATAGCGGTGTAGATATTTCCATGTTTTTACAGATATCGGGGTAGATATTTCCATGTTTACACAGATTGCGGTGTAGATATTTCCATCTATCTACAGATGGCATGGTAGATATTTCCATGTTTATACAGATGGCGGTGTAGATATTTCCATGTTTATATAGATGGTTGTGTAGATATTACCATGTTTATACAGATAGCGGTGTAGATATTTCCATGTTTATACAGATCGTGGTGAAGATATTTCCATGTTTATACAGATCGCGGTGTAGATATTTCCATGTTTATAGAGATAGCGGTGTAGGTATTTCCATGTTTATAGACATAGCGGTGTAGATATTTCCATGTTAATATAGATGGCGTTGTATATATTTCCACGTTTATACCGATAGCGGTGTTGGTATTTCCACGTTTATACAGATAGCGATGTAGATATTTCCATGTTTATACAGCTTGCGGTGCAGATATTTATATCTTTATACAGATGGCATTGTAGATATTTCCTTATTCACACAGATGGTGGTGTAGATGTTTCCATGTTTATACAGATGGCGGAGTAGTTAGTTCCATGTTTATGGAGATGGCAGTGTAGATACTTTCATGTTTATAGAGATGGCGGTGTAGATATTTCCATGTTTATAGAGATAGCAGTGTAGATATTTACATGTTTATACAGATGGCAGTGTAGATATTTCCATGTTTATACAGATGGTGGTGTAGATATTTCCAGGTTTTTACAGATATCGGGGAAGGTATTTCCATGTTTACACATATTGCGGTGTAGTTATTTCCATCTATCTACAGATGGCATGGTAGATATTTCCATGTTTATAGAGATGGCGGTGTAGATATTTCCATGTTTATATAGATGGTTGTGTAGATATTACCATGTTTATACAGATAGCGGTGTAGATATTTCCATGTTTATACAGATCGTGGTGAAGATATTTCCATGTTTATTCAGATCGCGGTGTAGATATTTCCATGTTTATACAGATCGCGGTGTAGATATTTCCAAGTTTATACAGATAGCAGTGTAGATATTTCCATGTTTATACGGATAGCGGTTTAGATATTTCCATGTTTATAGAGATAGCGGTGTACGTATTTCCATGTTTATAGACATAGCGGTGTAGATATTTCCATGTTTATATAGATGGCGTTGTAGATATTTCCACGTTTATACCGATAGCGGTGTTGGTATTTCCACGTTTATACAGATAGCGATGTAGATATTTCCATGTTTATACAGCTCGCGGTGCAGATATTTATATCTTTATACAGATGGCATTGTAGATATTTCCTTATTCACACAGACGGTGGTGTAGATGTTTCCATGTTTATACAGATGGCAGAGTAGTTAGTTCCATGTTTATGGAGATGGCAGTGTAGATACTTTCATGTTTATAGAGATGGCGGTGTAGATATTTCCATGTTTATAGAGATAGCAGTGTAGATATTTACATGTTTATACAGATGGCTGTGTAGATATTTCCATGTGTATACAGATGGCATTGTAGATATTTCCATGTTTATACAGATGACTGTATAGGTATTTCCATGTTTTTACAGATGGCAGTGCTGATATTTCCATGTTTATAGAGATAGCGGTGTAGATATTTCCATGTTTTCACAGATGGCGGTGTTGATATTTCCATCTATACACAGATGGCCGTGTAGATATTTCCATGTTTATACAGATGGCGGCGTAGATATTTCCATGGACATGCAGATGGCGGTGTAGATATTTCCATGTTTATACAGATAGCGGTGTAGATATTTCCATGTTTACACAGATGGTGGTGTAGATATTTCCGGGTTTATACACATGGTGGAGTAGATACTTCCATCTTTATGGAGATGGCAGTGTAGATATTTTCATGTTTATAGAGATGGCGGTGTAGATATTTCCATGTTTATATAGATGGCGTTGTAGATATTTCCACGTTTATACCGATAGCGGTGTTGGTATTTCCACGTTTATACAGATTGCGATGCAGATATTTCCATGTTTATACAGCTCGCGGTGCAGATATTTATATCTTTATACAGATGGCATTGTAGATATTTCCTTATTCACCCAGATGGTGGTGTAGATGTTTCCATGTTTATGCAGATGGCGGAGTAGTTAGTTCCACGTTTATGGAGATGGCAGTGTAGATACTTTCATGTTTATAGAGATGGCGGTGTAGATATTTCCATGTTTATAGAGATAGCAGTGTAGATATTTACATGTTTATACAGATGGCTGTGCAGATATTTCCATGTGTATACAGATGGCATTGTAGATATTTCCATGTTTTTACAGATGACTGTATAGGTATTTCCATGTTTTTACAGATGGCAGTGCAGATATTTCCAGGTTTATAGAGATAGCGGTGTAGATATTTCCATGTTTTTACAGATGGCGGTGTTGATATTTCCATCTATACACAGATGGCCGTGTAGACATTTCCATGTTTATACAGATGGCGGCGTAGATATTTCCATGGACATGCAGATGGCGGTGTAGATATTTCCATGTTTATACAGATAGCGGTGTAGATATTTCCATGTTTACACAGATGGTGGTGTAGATATTTCTGGGATTATACACATGGCGGAGTAGATACTTCCATCTTTATGGAGATGGCAGTGTAGATATTTTCATGTTTATAGAGATGGCGGTGTAGATATTTCCATATTTATAGAGATAGCGGTGTAGATATTTCCATCTTTCTACAGATGGCAGTGTAGATATTTCCATGTTTATACAGATGGTGGTGTAGATATTTCCATGTTTATTCAGATGACTGTGTAGATATTTCCAGGTTTTTACAGATGGCAGTGTAGATACTTCAATGTTTATAGAGATGGCGCTGTAGATATTTCCATGTTTATACAGATCGCGGTGTAGATATTTCGATGTTTATACAGATAGCGGTGTAGATATTTCCATGTTTTTACAGATATCGGGGTAGATATTTCCATGTTTACACAGATTGTGGTGTAGATATTTCCGTCTATCTACAGATGGCATGGTAGATGTTTCCATGTTTATAGAGATGGCGGTGTAGATATTTCCATGTTTATATAGATGGTTGTGTAGATATTACCATGTTTATACAGATAGCGGTGTAGATATTTCCATGTTTATACAGATCGTGGTGAAGATATTTCCATGTTTATACAGATCGCGGTGTAGATATTTCCATGTTTATACAGATCGCGGTGTAGATATTTCCAAGTGTATACAGATAGCGGTGTACATATTTCTATGTTTATATGGATAGCGGTTTAGATATTTCCATGTTTATAGAGATAGCGGTGTAGGTATTTCCATGTTTATAGACATAGCGGTGTAGATATTTCCATGTTTATATAGATGGCGTTGTAGATATTTCCACGTTTATACCGATAGCGGTGTTGGTATTTCCACGTTTATACAGATAGCGATGTAGATATTTCCATGTTTATACAGCTCGCGGTGCAGATATTTATATCTTTATACAGATGGCATTGTAGATATTTCCTTATTCACACAGATGGTGGTGTAGATATTTCCATGTTTATTCAGATGACTGTGTAGATATTTCCATGTTTTTACAGATGGCAGTGTAGATAATTCAATGTTTATAGAGATGGCGCTGTAGATATTTCCATGTTTATACAGATCGCGGTGTAGATATTTCCATGTTTATACAGATAGCGGTGTAGATATTTCCATGTTTTTACAGATATCGGGGTAGATATTTCCATGTTTACACAGATTGCGGTGTAGATATTTCCATCTATCTACAGATGGCATGGTAGATATTTCCATGTTTATACAGATGGCGGTGTAGATATTTCCATGTTTATATAGATGGTTGTGTAGATATTACCATGTTTATACAGATAGCGGTGTAGATATTTCCATGTTTATACAGATCGTGGTGAAGATATTTCCATGTTTATACAGATCGCGGTGTAGATATTTCCATGTTTATAGAGATAGCGGTGTAGGTATTTCCATGTTTATAGACATAGCGGTGTAGATATTTCCATGTTAATATAGATGGCGTTGTATATATTTCCACGTTTATACCGATAGCGGTGTTGGTATTTCCACGTTTATACAGATAGCGATGTAGATATTTCCATGTTTATACAGCTTGCGGTGCAGATATTTATATCTTTATACAGATGGCATTGTAGATATTTCCTTATTCACACAGATGGTGGTGTAGATGTTTCCATGTTTATACAGATGGCGGAGTAGTTAGTTCCATGTTTATGGAGATGGCAGTGTAGATACTTTCATGTTTATAGAGATGGCGGTGTAGATATTTCCATGTTTATAGAGATAGCAGTGTAGATATTTACATGTTTATACAGATGGCAGTGTAGATATTTCCATGTTTATACAGATGGTGGTGTAGATATTTCCAGGTTTTTACAGATATCGGGGAAGGTATTTCCATGTTTACACATATTGCGGTGTAGTTATTTCCATCTATCTACAGATGGCATGGTAGATATTTCCATGTTTATAGAGATGGCGGTGTAGATATTTCCATGTTTATATAGATGGTTGTGTAGATATTACCATGTTTATACAGATAGCGGTGTAGATATTTCCATGTTTATACAGATCGTGGTGAAGATATTTCCATGTTTATTCAGATCGCGGTGTAGATATTTCCATGTTTATACAGATCGCGGTGTAGATATTTCCAAGTTTATACAGATAGCAGTGTAGATATTTCCATGTTTATACGGATAGCGGTTTAGATATTTCCATGTTTATAGAGATAGCGGTGTACGTATTTCCATGTTTATAGACATAGCGGTGTAGATATTTCCATGTTTATATAGATGGCGTTGTAGATATTTCCACGTTTATACCGATAGCGGTGTTGGTATTTCCACGTTTATATAGATAGCGATGTAGATATTTCCATGTTTATACAGCTCGCGGTGCAGATATTTATATCTTTATACAGATGGCATTGTAGATATTTCCTTATTCACACAGACGGTGGTGTAGATGTTTCCATGTTTATACAGATGGCAGAGTAGTTAGTTCCATGTTTATGGAGATGGCAGTGTAGATACTTTCATGTTTATAGAGATGGCGGTGTAGATATTTCCATGTTTATAGAGATAGCAGTGTAGATATTTACATGTTTATACAGATGGCTGTGTAGATATTTCCATGTGTATACAGATGGCATTGTAGATATTTCCATGTTTATACAGATGACTGTATAGGTATTTCCATGTTTTTACAGATGGCAGTGCTGATATTTCCATGTTTATAGAGATAGCGGTGTAGATATTTCCATGTTTTCACAGATGGCGGTGTTGATATTTCCATCTATACACAGATGGCCGTGTAGATATTTCCATGTTTATACAGATGGCGGCGTAGATATTTCCATGGACATGCAGATGGCGGTGTAGATATTTCCATGTTTATACAGATAGCGGTGTAGATATTTCCATGTTTACACAGATGGTGGTGTAGATATTTCCGGGTTTATACACATGGTGGAGTAGATACTTCCATCTTTATGGAGATGGCAGTGTAGATATTTTCATGTTTATAGAGATGGCGGTGTAGATATTTCCATGTTTATATAGATGGCGTTGTAGATATTTCCACGTTTATACCGATAGCGGTGTTGGTATTTCCACGTTTATACAGATTGCGATGCAGATATTTCCATGTTTATACAGCTCGCGGTGCAGATATTTATATCTTTATACAGATGGCATTGTAGATATTTCCTTATTCACCCAGATGGTGGTGTAGATGTTTCCATGTTTATGCAGATGGCGGAGTAGTTAGTTCCACGTTTATGGAGATGGCAGTGTAGATACTTTCATGTTTATAGAGATGGCGGTGTAGATATTTCCATGTTTATAGAGATAGCAGTGTAGATATTTACATGTTTATACAGATGGCTGTGCAGATATTTCCATGTGTATACAGATGGCATTGTAGATATTTCCATGTTTTTACAGATGACTGTATAGGTATTTCCATGTTTTTACAGATGGCAGTGCAGATATTTCCAGGTTTATAGAGATAGCGGTGTAGATATTTCCATGTTTTTACAGATGGCGGTGTTGATATTTCCATCTATACACAGATGGCCGTGTAGACATTTCCATGTTTATACAGATGGCGGCGTAGATATTTCCATGGACATGCAGATGGCGGTGTAGATATTTCCATGTTTATACAGATAGCGGTGTAGATATTTCCATGTTTACACAGATGGTGGTGTAGATATTTCTGGGATTATACACATGGCGGAGTAGATACTTCCATCTTTATGGAGATGGCAGTGTAGATATTTTCATGTTTATAGAGATGGCGGTGTAGATATTTCCATATTTATAGAGATAGCGGTGTAGATATTTCCATCTTTCTACAGATGGCAGTGTAGATATTTCCATGTTTATACAGATGGTGGTGTAGATGTTTCCATATTTATACAGATGTCTGTGTAGATATTTCCATGTGTATACAGATGGTATTGTATCTATTTCCATGTTTATACAGATGGTGGTGTAGATATTTCCATGTTTATTCAGATGACTGTGTAGATATTTCCAGGTTTTTACAGATGGCAGTGTAGATACTTCAATGTTTATAGAGATGGCGCTGTAGATATTTCCATGTTTATACAGATCGCGGTGTAGATATTTCCATGTTTATACAGATAGCGGTGTAGATATTTCCATGTTTTTACAGATATCGGGGTAGATATTTCCATGTTTACACAGATTGTGGTGTAGATATTTCCATCTATCTACAGATGGCATGGTAGATGTTTCCATGTTTATAGAGATGGCGGTGTAGATATTTCCATGTTTATATAGATGGTTGTGTAGATATTACCATGTTTATACAGATAGCGGTGTAGATATTTCCATGTTTATACAGATCGTGGTGAAGATATTTCCATGTTTATACAGATCGCGGTGTAGATATTTCCATGTTTATACAGATCGCGGTGTAGATATTTCCAAGTTTATACAGATAGCGGTGTAGATATTTCCATGTTTATACGGATAGCGGTTTAGATATTTCCATGTTTATAGAGATAGCGGTGTAGCTATTTCCATGTTTATAGACATAGCGGTGTAGATATTTCCATGTTTATATAGATGGCGTTGTAGATATTTCCACGTTTATACCGATAGCGGTGTTGGTATTTCCACGTTTATACAGATAGCGATGTAGATATTTCCATGTTTATACAGCTCGCGGTGCAGATATTTATATCTTTATACAGATGGCATTGTAGATATTTCCTTATTCACACAGATGGTGGTGTAGATGTTTCCATGTTTATACAGATGGCAGAGTAGTTAGTTCCATGTTTATGGAGATGGCAGTGTAGATACTTTCATGTTTATAGAGATGGCGGTGTAGATATTTCCATGTTTATAGAGATAGCAGTGTAGATATTTACATGTTTATAGAGATGGCTGTGTAGATATTTCCATGTGTATACAGATGGCATTGTAGATATTTCCATGTTTATACAGATGACTGTATAGGTATTTCCATGTTTTTACAGATGGCAGTGCTGATATTTCCATGTTTATAGAGATAGCGGTGTAGATATTTCCATGTTTTTACAGATGGCGGTGTTGATATTTCCATCTATACACAGATGGCCGTGTAGATATTTCCATGTTTATACAGATGGCGGCGTAGATATTTCCATGGACATGCAGATGGCGGTGTAGATATTTCCATGTTTATACAGATAGCGGTGTAGATATTTCCATGTTTACACAGATGGTGGTGTAGATATTTCCGGGTTTATACACATGGTGGAGTAGATACTTCCATCTTTATGGAGATGGCAGTGTAGATATTTTCATGTTTATAGAGATGGCGGTGTAGATATTTCCATATTTATAGAGATAGCGGTGTAGATATTTCCATCTTTCTACAGATGGCAGTGTAGATATTTCCATGTTTATACAGATGGTGGTGTAGATATTTCCATATTTATACAGATGTCTGTGTAGATATTTCCATGTGTATACAGATGGTATTGTATCTATTTCCATGTGTATACAGATGGTTTTGTATCTATTTCCATGTTTATACAGATGGTGGTGTAGATATTTCCATGTTTATTCAGATGACTGTGTAGATATTTCCATGTTTTTACAGATGGCAGTGTAGATACTTCAATGTTTATAGAGATGGCGCTGTAGATATTTCCATGTTTATACAGATCACGGTGTAGATATTTCCATGTTTATAGAGATAGCGGTGTAGATATTTCCATGTTTTTACAGATATCGGGGTAGATATTTCCATGTTTACACAGATTGCGGTGTAGATATTTCCATCTATCTACAGATGGCATGGTAGATATTTCCATGTTTATACACATGGCGGTGTAGATATTTCCATGTTTATATAGATGGTTGTGTAGATATTACCATGTTTATACAGATAGCGTGGTAGATATTTCCATGTTTATACAGATCTTGGTAAGATATTTCCATGTTTATACAGATCGCGGTGTAGATATTTCCATGTTTATACAGATCACGGTGCAGATATTTCCACGTTTATACAGATAGCGGTGTAGATATTTCCATGTTTATACGGATAGCGGTTTAGACATTTCCATGTTTATAGAGATAGCGGTGTAGGTATTTCCATGTTTATAGACATAGCGGTGTAGATATTTCCATGTTTATATAGATGGCGTTGTAGATATTTCCACGTTTAAACCGATAGCGGTGTTGGTATTTCCACGTTTATACAGATAGCGATGTAGATATTTCCATGTTTATACAGCTCGCGGTGCAGATATTTATATCTTTATACAGATGGCATTGTAGATATTTCCTTATTCACACAGATGGTGGTGTAGATGTTTCCATGTTTATACAGATGGCGGAGTAGTTAGTTCCATGTTTATGGAGATGGCAGTGTAGATACTTTCATGTTTATAGAGATGGCGGTGTAGATATTTCCATGTTTATAGAGATAGCAGTGTAGATATTTACATGTTTATACAGATGGCTGTGTAGATATTTCCATGTGTATACAGATGGCATTGTAGATATTTCCATGTTTATATAGATGACTGTATAGGTATTTCCATGTTTTTACAGATGGCAGTGCAGATATTTCCATGTTTATAGAGATAGCGGAGTAGATATTTCCATGTTTGTACAGATGGCAGTGTTGTTATTTCCATCTATACACAGATGGCCTTGTAGATATTTCAATGTTTATACAGATGGCGGCGTAGATATTTCCATGGACATGCAGATGGCGGTGTAGATATTTCCATGTTTATACAGATAGCGGTGTAGATATTTCCATGTTTACACAGATGGTGGTGTAGGTATTTCCGGGATTATACACATGGCGGAGTAGATACTTCCATCTTTATGGAGATGGCAGTGTAGATATTTTCATGTTTATAGAGATGGCGGTGTAGATATTTCCATATTTATAGAGATAGCGGTATAGCTATTTCCATCTTTCTACAGATGGCAGTGTACATATTTCCATGTTTATACAGATGGCGGTGTAGATATTTCCATATTTATACAGATGTCTGTGAAGATATTTCCATGTGTATACAGATGGTATTGTAGCTATTTCCATGTTTATACAGATGTTGGTTTAGATATTTCCATGTTTATTCAGATGACTGTATAGATATTTCCATGTTTTTACAGATGGCAGTGTAGATATTTCAATGTTTATAGAGATGGCGCTGTAGATATTTCCATGTTTATACAGATCGCGGTTTAGATATTTCCATGTTTATACAGATAGCGGTGTAGATATTTCCATGTTGTTACAGATATCGGTGTAGATATTTCCATGTTTACACAGATTGCGGTGTAGATATTTCCATCTTTCTACAGATGGCATTGTAGATATTTCCATGTTTATACAGATGGCGGTGTAGATATTTCCATGTTTATATAGATGGTGGTGTAGATATTACCATGTTTATACAGATAGCGGTGTAGATATTTCCATGTTTATACAGATCATGGTGAAGGTATTTCCATGTTTACACAGATTGCGGTGTAGATATTTCCATCTATCTACAGATGGCATTGTAGATATTTCCATGTTTATACAGATGGCGGCGTAGATATTTCCATGGACATGCAGATGGCGGTGTAGATATTTCCATGTTTATACAGATGGCGGTGTAGATATTTCCATGTTTACACAGATGGTGGTGTAGATATTTCCGGGATTATACACATGGCGGAGTAGATACTTCCATCTTTATGGAGATGGCAGTGTAGATATTGTCATATTTATAGAGATGGCGGTGTAGATATTTCCATATTTATAGAGATAGCGGTGTAGATATTTCCATCTTTCTACAGATGGCAGTGTAGATATTTCCATGTTTATACAGATGGTGGTGTAGATATTTCCATATTTATACAGATGTCTGTGTAGATATTTCCATGTGTATACAGATGGTATTGTATCTATTTCCATGTTTATACAGATGGTGGTGTAGATATTTCCATGTTTATTCAGATGACTGTGTAGATATATCCAGGTTTTTACAGATGGCAGTGTAGATACTTCAATGTTTATAGAGATGGCGCTGTAGATATTTCCATGTTTATACAGATCGCGGTATAGATATTTCCATGTTTATACAGATAGCGGTGTAGATATTTCCATGTTTTTACAGATATCGGGGTAGATATTTCCATGTTTACACAGATTGTGGTGTAGATATTTCCGTCTATCTACAGATGGCATGGTAGATGTTTCCATGTTTATAGAGATGGCGGTGTAGATATTTCCATGTTTATATAGATGGTTGTGTAGATATTACCATGTTTATACAGATAGCGGTGTAGATATTTCCATGTTTATACAGATCGTGGTGAAGATATTTCCATGTTTATACAGATCGCGGTGTAGATATTTCCATGTTTATACAGATCGCGGTGTAGATATTTCCAAGTTTATACAGATAGCGGTGTAGATATTTCCATGTTTATACGGATAGCGGTTTAGATATTTCCATGTTTATAGAGATAGCGGTGTAGCTATTTCCATGTTTATAGACATAGCGGTGTAGATATTTCCATGTTTATATAGATGGCGTTGTAGATATTTCCACGTTTATACCGATAGCGGTGTTGGTATTTCCACGTTTATACAGATAGCGATGTAGATATTTCCATGTTTATACAGCTCGCGGTGCAGATATTTATATCTTTATACAGATGGCATTGTAGATATTTCCTTATTCACACAGATGGTGGTGTAGATGTTTCCATGTTTATACAGATGGCAGAGTAGTTAGTTCCATGTTTATGGAGATGGCAGTGTAGATACTTTCATGTTTATAGAGATGGCGGTGTAGATATTTCCATGTTTATAGAGATAGCAGTGTAGATATTTACATGTTTATAGAGATGGCTGTGTAGATATTTCCATGTGTGTACAGATGGCATTGTAGATATTTCCATGTTTATACAGATGACTGTATAGGTATTTCCATGTTTTTACAGATGGCAGTGCTGATATTTCCATGTTTATAGAGATAGCGGTGTAGATATTTCCATGTTTTTACAGATGGCGGTGTTGATATTTCCATCTATACACAGATGGCCGTGTAGATATTTCCATGTTTATACAGATGGCGGCGTAGATATTTCCATGGACATGCAGATGGCGGTGTAGATATTTCCATGTTTATACAGATAGCGGTGTAGATATTTCCATGTTTACACAGATGGTGGTGTAGATATTTCCGGGTTTATACACATGGTGGAGTAGATACTTCCATCTTTATGGAGATGGCAGTGTAGATATTTTCATGTTTATAGAGATGGCGGTGTAGATATTTCCATATTTATAGAGATAGCGGTGTAGATATTTCCATCTTTCTACAGATGGCAGTGTAGATATTTCCATGTTTATACAGATGGTGGTGTAGATATTTCCATATTTATACAGATGTCTGTGTAGATATTTCCATGTGTATACAGATGGTATTGTATCTATTTCCATGTGTATACAGATGGTTTTGTATCTATTTCCATGTTTATACAGATGGTGGTGTAGATATTTCCATGTTTATTCAGATGACTGTGTAGATATTTCCATGTTTTTACAGATGGCAGTGTAGATACTTCAATGTTTATAGAGATGGCGCTGTAGATATTTCCATGTTTATACAGATCACGGTGTAGATATTTCCATGTTTATAGAGATAGCGGTGTAGATATTTCCATGTTTTTACAGATATCGGGGTAGATATTTCCATGTTTACACAGATTGCGGTGTAGATATTTCCATCTATCTACAGATGGCATGGTAGATATTTCCATGTTTATACACATGGCGGTGTAGATATTTCCATGTTTATATAGATGGTTGTGTAGATATTACCATGTTTATACAGATAGCGTGGTAGATATTTCCATGTTTATACAGATCTTGGTAAGATATTTCCATGTTTATACAGATCGCGGTGTAGATATTTCCATGTTTATACAGATCACGGTGCAGATATTTCCAAGTTTATACAGATAGCGGTGTAGATATTTCCATGTTTATACGGATAGCGGTTTAGACATTTCCATGTTTATAGAGATAGCGGTGTAGGTATTTCCATGTTTATAGACATAGCGGTGTAGATATTTCCATGTTTATATAGATGGCGTTGTAGATATTTCCACGTTTAAACCGATAGCGGTGTTGGTATTTCCACGTTTATACAGATAGCGATGTAGATATTTCCATGTTTATACAGCTCGCGGTGCAGATATTTATATCTTTATACAGATGGCATTGTAGATATTTCCTTATTCACACAGATGGTGGTGTAGATGTTTCCATGTTTATACAGATGGCGGAGTAGTTAGTTCCATGTTTATGGAGATGGCAGTGTAGATACTTTCATGTTTATAGAGATGGCGGTGTAGATATTTCCATGTTTATAGAGATAGCAGTGTAGATATTTACATGTTTATACAGATGGCTGTGTAGATATTTCCATGTGTATACA
This sequence comes from Pan troglodytes, assembly GCF_028858775.2. NCBI lineage: Eukaryota > Metazoa > Chordata > Mammalia > Primates > Hominidae > Pan > Pan troglodytes. The sequence continues at coordinate 796,434 of NC_072405.2, read as the reverse complement.
GATGGCATTGTAGATATTTCCATGTTTATATAGATGACTGTATAGGTATTTCCATGTTTTTACAGATGGCAGTGCAGATATTTCCATGTTTATAGAGATAGCGGAGTAGATATTTCCATGTTTGTACAGATGGCAGTGTTGTTATTTCCATCTATACACAGATGGCCTTGTAGATATTTCAATGTTTATACAGATGGCGGCGTAGATATTTCCATGGACATGCAGATGGCGGTGTAGATATTTCCATGTTTATACAGATAGCGGTGTAGATATTTCCATGTTTACACAGATGGTGGTGTAGGTATTTCCGGGATTATACACATGGCGGAGTAGATACTTCCATCTTTATGGAGATGGCAGTGTAGATATTTTCATGTTTATAGAGATGGCGGTGTAGATATTTCCATATTTATAGAGATAGCGGTATAGCTATTTCCATCTTTCTACAGATGGCAGTGTAGATATTTCCATGTTTATACAGATGGCGGTGTAGATATTTCCATATTTATACAGATGTCTGTGAAGATATTTCCATGTGTATACAGATGGTATTGTAGCTATTTCCATGTTTATACAGATGTTGGTTTAGATATTTCCATGTTTATTCAGATGACTGTATAGATATTTCCATGTTTTTACAGATGGCAGTGTAGATATTTCAATGTTTATAGAGATGGCGCTGTAGATATTTCCATGTTTATACAGATCGCGGTTTAGATATTTCCATGTTTATACAGATAGCGGTGTAGACATTTCCATGTTTTTACAGATATCGGGGTAGATATTTCCATGTTTACACAGATTGCGGTGTAGATATTTCCATCTATCTACAGATGGCATGGTAGATATTTCCATGTTTATACCGGTGGCGGTGTAGGTACTTCCATGTTTATATAGATGGTTGTGTAGATATTACCATGTTTATACAGATAGCGGTGTAGATATTTCCATGTTTATACAGATCGTGGTGAAGATATTTCCATGTTTATACAGATCGCGGTGTAGATATTTCCATGTTTATACAGATCGCGGTGTAGATATTTCCAAGTTTATACAGATAGCGGTGTAGATATTTCCATGTTTATACGGATAGCGGTTTAGATATTTCCATGTTTATAGAGATAGCGGTGTAGGTATTTCCATGTTTATAGACATAGCGGTGTAGATATTTCCATGTTTATATAGATGGCGTTGTAGATATTTCCACGTTTATACCGATAGCGGTGTTGGTATTTCCACGTTTATACAGATAGCGATGTAGATATTTCCATGTTTGTACAGCTCGCGGTGCAGATATTTATATCTTTATACAGATGGCATTGTAGATATTTCCTTATTCACACAGATGGTGGTGTAGATGTTTCCATGTTTATACAGATGGCGGAGTAGTTAGTTCCACGTTTATGGAGATGGCAGTGTAGATACTTTCATGTTTATAGAGATGGCGGTGTAGATATTTCCATGTTTATAGAGATAGCAGTGTAGATATTTACATGTTTATACAGATGGCTGTGCAGATATTTCCATGTGTATACAGATGGCATTGTAGATATTTCCATGTTTTTACAGATGACTGTATAGGTATTTCCATGTTTTTACAGATGGCAGTGCAGATATTTCCAGGTTTATAGAGATAGCGGTGAAGATATTTCCATGTTTTTACAGATGGCGGTGTTGATATTTCCATCTATACACAGATGGCCGTGTAGACATTTCCATGTTTATACAGATGGCGGCGTAGATATTTCCATGGACATGCAGATGGCGGTGTAGATATTTCCATGTTTATACAGATAGCGGTGTAGATATTTCCATGTTTACACAGATGGTGGTGTAGATATTTCCGGGATTATAAACATGGCGGAGTAGATACTTCCATCTTTATGGAGATGGCAGTGTAGATATTTTCATGTTTATAGAGATGGCGGTGTAGATATTTCCATATTTATAGAGATAGCGGTGTAGATATTTCCATCTTTCTACAGATGGCTGTGTAGATATTTCCATGTTTATACAGATGGTGGTGTAGATATTTCCATATTTATACAGATGTCTGTGTAGATATTTCCATGTGTATACAGATGGTATTGTATCTATTTCCATGTTTATACAGATGGTGGTGTAGATATTTCCATGTTTATTCAGATGACTGTGTAGATATTTCCAGGTTTTTACAGATGGCAGTGTAGATACTTCAATGTTTATAGAGATGGCGCTGTAGATATTTCCATGTTTATACAGATCGCGGTGTAGATATTTCGATGTTTATACAGATAGCGGTGTAGATATTTCCATGTTTTTACAGATATCGGGGTAGATATTTCCATGTTTACACAGATTGTGGTGTAGATATTTCCGTCTATCTACAGATGGCATGGTAGATGTTTCCATGTTTATAGAGATGGCGGTGTAGATATTTCCATGTTTATATAGATGGTTGTGTAGATATTACCATGTTTATACAGATAGCGGTGTAGATATTTCCATGTTTATACAGATCGTGGTGAAGATATTTCCATGTTTATACAGATCGCGGTGTAGATATTTCCATGTTTATACAGATCGCGGTGTAGATATTTCCAAGTGTATACAGATAGCGGTGTACATATTTCTATGTTTATATGGATAGCGGTTTAGATATTTCCATGTTTATAGAGATAGCGGTGTAGGTATTTCCATGTTTATAGACATAGCGGTGTAGATATTTCCATGTTTATATAGATGGCGTTGTAGATATTTCCACGTTTATACCGATAGCGGTGTTGGTATTTCCACGTTTATACAGATAGCGATGTAGATATTTCCATGTTTATACAGCTCGCGGTGCAGATATTTATATCTTTATACAGATGGCATTGTAGATATTTCCTTATTCACACAGATGGTGGTGTAGATATTTCCATGTTTATTCAGATGACTGTGTAGATATTTCCATGTTTTTACAGATGGCAGTGTAGATAATTCAATGTTTATAGAGATGGCGCTGTAGATATTTCCATGTTTATACAGATCGCGGTGTAGATATTTCCATGTTTATACAGATAGCGGTGTAGATATTTCCATGTTTTTACAGATATCGGGGTAGATATTTCCATGTTTACACAGATTGCGGTGTAGATATTTCCATCTATCTACAGATGGCATGGTAGATATTTCCATGTTTATACAGATGGCGGTGTAGATATTTCCATGTTTATATAGATGGTTGTGTAGATATTACCATGTTTATACAGATAGCGGTGTAGATATTTCCATGTTTATACAGATCGTGGTGAAGATATTTCCATGTTTATACAGATCGCGGTGTAGATATTTCCATGTTTATAGAGATAGCGGTGTAGGTATTTCCATGTTTATAGACATAGCGGTGTAGATATTTCCATGTTAATATAGATGGCGTTGTATATATTTCCACGTTTATACCGATAGCGGTGTTGGTATTTCCACGTTTATACAGATAGCGATGTAGATATTTCCATGTTTATACAGCTTGCGGTGCAGATATTTATATCTTTATACAGATGGCATTGTAGATATTTCCTTATTCACACAGATGGTGGTGTAGATGTTTCCATGTTTATACAGATGGCGGAGTAGTTAGTTCCATGTTTATGGAGATGGCAGTGTAGATACTTTCATGTTTATAGAGATGGCGGTGTAGATATTTCCATGTTTATAGAGATAGCAGTGTAGATATTTACATGTTTATACAGATGGCAGTGTAGATATTTCCATGTTTATACAGATGGTGGTGTAGATATTTCCAGGTTTTTACAGATATCGGGGAAGGTATTTCCATGTTTACACATATTGCGGTGTAGTTATTTCCATCTATCTACAGATGGCATGGTAGATATTTCCATGTTTATAGAGATGGCGGTGTAGATATTTCCATGTTTATATAGATGGTTGTGTAGATATTACCATGTTTATACAGATAGCGGTGTAGATATTTCCATGTTTATACAGATCGTGGTGAAGATATTTCCATGTTTATTCAGATCGCGGTGTAGATATTTCCATGTTTATACAGATCGCGGTGTAGATATTTCCAAGTTTATACAGATAGCAGTGTAGATATTTCCATGTTTATACGGATAGCGGTTTAGATATTTCCATGTTTATAGAGATAGCGGTGTACGTATTTCCATGTTTATAGACATAGCGGTGTAGATATTTCCATGTTTATATAGATGGCGTTGTAGATATTTCCACGTTTATACCGATAGCGGTGTTGGTATTTCCACGTTTATACAGATAGCGATGTAGATATTTCCATGTTTATACAGCTCGCGGTGCAGATATTTATATCTTTATACAGATGGCATTGTAGATATTTCCTTATTCACACAGACGGTGGTGTAGATGTTTCCATGTTTATACAGATGGCAGAGTAGTTAGTTCCATGTTTATGGAGATGGCAGTGTAGATACTTTCATGTTTATAGAGATGGCGGTGTAGATATTTCCATGTTTATAGAGATAGCAGTGTAGATATTTACATGTTTATACAGATGGCTGTGTAGATATTTCCATGTGTATACAGATGGCATTGTAGATATTTCCATGTTTATACAGATGACTGTATAGGTATTTCCATGTTTTTACAGATGGCAGTGCTGATATTTCCATGTTTATAGAGATAGCGGTGTAGATATTTCCATGTTTTCACAGATGGCGGTGTTGATATTTCCATCTATACACAGATGGCCGTGTAGATATTTCCATGTTTATACAGATGGCGGCGTAGATATTTCCATGGACATGCAGATGGCGGTGTAGATATTTCCATGTTTATACAGATAGCGGTGTAGATATTTCCATGTTTACACAGATGGTGGTGTAGATATTTCCGGGTTTATACACATGGTGGAGTAGATACTTCCATCTTTATGGAGATGGCAGTGTAGATATTTTCATGTTTATAGAGATGGCGGTGTAGATATTTCCATGTTTATATAGATGGCGTTGTAGATATTTCCACGTTTATACCGATAGCGGTGTTGGTATTTCCACGTTTATACAGATTGCGATGCAGATATTTCCATGTTTATACAGCTCGCGGTGCAGATATTTATATCTTTATACAGATGGCATTGTAGATATTTCCTTATTCACCCAGATGGTGGTGTAGATGTTTCCATGTTTATGCAGATGGCGGAGTAGTTAGTTCCACGTTTATGGAGATGGCAGTGTAGATACTTTCATGTTTATAGAGATGGCGGTGTAGATATTTCCATGTTTATAGAGATAGCAGTGTAGATATTTACATGTTTATACAGATGGCTGTGCAGATATTTCCATGTGTATACAGATGGCATTGTAGATATTTCCATGTTTTTACAGATGACTGTATAGGTATTTCCATGTTTTTACAGATGGCAGTGCAGATATTTCCAGGTTTATAGAGATAGCGGTGTAGATATTTCCATGTTTTTACAGATGGCGGTGTTGATATTTCCATCTATACACAGATGGCCGTGTAGACATTTCCATGTTTATACAGATGGCGGCGTAGATATTTCCATGGACATGCAGATGGCGGTGTAGATATTTCCATGTTTATACAGATAGCGGTGTAGATATTTCCATGTTTACACAGATGGTGGTGTAGATATTTCTGGGATTATACACATGGCGGAGTAGATACTTCCATCTTTATGGAGATGGCAGTGTAGATATTTTCATGTTTATAGAGATGGCGGTGTAGATATTTCCATATTTATAGAGATAGCGGTGTAGATATTTCCATCTTTCTACAGATGGCAGTGTAGATATTTCCATGTTTATACAGATGGTGGTGTAGATGTTTCCATATTTATACAGATGTCTGTGTAGATATTTCCATGTGTATACAGATGGTATTGTATCTATTTCCATGTTTATACAGATGGTGGTGTAGATATTTCCATGTTTATTCAGATGACTGTGTAGATATTTCCAGGTTTTTACAGATGGCAGTGTAGATACTTCAATGTTTATAGAGATGGCGCTGTAGATATTTCCATGTTTATACAGATCGCGGTGTAGATATTTCCATGTTTATACAGATAGCGGTGTAGATATTTCCATGTTTTTACAGATATCGGGGTAGATATTTCCATGTTTACACAGATTGTGGTGTAGATATTTCCATCTATCTACAGATGGCATGGTAGATGTTTCCATGTTTATAGAGATGGCGGTGTAGATATTTCCATGTTTATATAGATGGTTGTGTAGATATTACCATGTTTATACAGATAGCGGTGTAGATATTTCCATGTTTATACAGATCGTGGTGAAGATATTTCCATGTTTATACAGATCGCGGTGTAGATATTTCCATGTTTATACAGATCGCGGTGTAGATATTTCCAAGTTTATACAGATAGCGGTGTAGATATTTCCATGTTTATACGGATAGCGGTTTAGATATTTCCATGTTTATAGAGATAGCGGTGTAGCTATTTCCATGTTTATAGACATAGCGGTGTAGATATTTCCATGTTTATATAGATGGCGTTGTAGATATTTCCACGTTTATACCGATAGCGGTGTTGGTATTTCCACGTTTATACAGATAGCGATGTAGATATTTCCATGTTTATACAGCTCGCGGTGCAGATATTTATATCTTTATACAGATGGCATTGTAGATATTTCCTTATTCACACAGATGGTGGTGTAGATGTTTCCATGTTTATACAGATGGCAGAGTAGTTAGTTCCATGTTTATGGAGATGGCAGTGTAGATACTTTCATGTTTATAGAGATGGCGGTGTAGATATTTCCATGTTTATAGAGATAGCAGTGTAGATATTTACATGTTTATAGAGATGGCTGTGTAGATATTTCCATGTGTATACAGATGGCATTGTAGATATTTCCATGTTTATACAGATGACTGTATAGGTATTTCCATGTTTTTACAGATGGCAGTGCTGATATTTCCATGTTTATAGAGATAGCGGTGTAGATATTTCCATGTTTTTACAGATGGCGGTGTTGATATTTCCATCTATACACAGATGGCCGTGTAGATATTTCCATGTTTATACAGATGGCGGCGTAGATATTTCCATGGACATGCAGATGGCGGTGTAGATATTTCCATGTTTATACAGATAGCGGTGTAGATATTTCCATGTTTACACAGATGGTGGTGTAGATATTTCCGGGTTTATACACATGGTGGAGTAGATACTTCCATCTTTATGGAGATGGCAGTGTAGATATTTTCATGTTTATAGAGATGGCGGTGTAGATATTTCCATATTTATAGAGATAGCGGTGTAGATATTTCCATCTTTCTACAGATGGCAGTGTAGATATTTCCATGTTTATACAGATGGTGGTGTAGATATTTCCATATTTATACAGATGTCTGTGTAGATATTTCCATGTGTATACAGATGGTATTGTATCTATTTCCATGTGTATACAGATGGTTTTGTATCTATTTCCATGTTTATACAGATGGTGGTGTAGATATTTCCATGTTTATTCAGATGACTGTGTAGATATTTCCATGTTTTTACAGATGGCAGTGTAGATACTTCAATGTTTATAGAGATGGCGCTGTAGATATTTCCATGTTTATACAGATCACGGTGTAGATATTTCCATGTTTATAGAGATAGCGGTGTAGATATTTCCATGTTTTTACAGATATCGGGGTAGATATTTCCATGTTTACACAGATTGCGGTGTAGATATTTCCATCTATCTACAGATGGCATGGTAGATATTTCCATGTTTATACACATGGCGGTGTAGATATTTCCATGTTTATATAGATGGTTGTGTAGATATTACCATGTTTATACAGATAGCGTGGTAGATATTTCCATGTTTATACAGATCTTGGTAAGATATTTCCATGTTTATACAGATCGCGGTGTAGATATTTCCATGTTTATACATATCACGGTGCAGATATTTCCACGTTTATACAGATAGCGGTGTAGATATTTCCATGTTTATACGGATAGCGGTTTAGACATTTCCATGTTTATAGAGATAGCGGTGTAGGTATTTCCATGTTTATAGACATAGCGGTGTAGATATTTCCATGTTTATATAGATGGCGTTGTAGATATTTCCACGTTTAAACCGATAGCGGTGTTGGTATTTCCACGTTTATACAGATAGCGATGTAGATATTTCCATGTTTATACAGCTCGCGGTGCAGATATTTATATCTTTATACAGATGGCATTGTAGATATTTCCTTATTCACACAGATGGTGGTGTAGATGTTTCCATGTTTATACAGATGGCGGAGTAGTTAGTTCCATGTTTATGGAGATGGCAGTGTAGATACTTTCATGTTTATAGAGATGGCGGTGTAGATATTTCCATGTTTATAGAGATAGCAGTGTAGATATTTACATGTTTATACAGATGGCTGTGTAGATATTTCCATGTGTATACAGATGGCATTGTAGATATTTCCATGTTTATATAGATGACTGTATAGGTATTTCCATGTTTTTACAGATGGCAGTGCAGATATTTCCATGTTTATAGAGATAGCGGAGTAGATATTTCCATGTTTGTACAGATGGCAGTGTTGTTATTTCCATCTATACACAGATGGCCTTGTAGATATTTCAATGTTTATACAGATGGCGGCGTAGATATTTCCATGGACATGCAGATGGCGGTGTAGATATTTCCATGTTTATACAGATAGCGGTGTAGATATTTCCATGTTTACACAGATGGTGGTGTAGGTATTTCCGGGATTATACACATGGCGGAGTAGATACTTCCATCTTTATGGAGATGGCAGTGTAGATATTTTCATGTTTATAGAGATGGCGGTGTAGATATTTCCATATTTATAGAGATAGCGGTATAGCTATTTCCATCTTTCTACAGATGGCAGTGTACATATTTCCATGTTTATACAGATGGCGGTGTAGATATTTCCATATTTATACAGATGTCTGTGAAGATATTTCCATGTGTATACAGATGGTATTGTAGCTATTTCCATGTTTATACAGATGTTGGTTTAGATATTTCCATGTTTATTCAGATGACTGTATAGATATTTCCATGTTTTTACAGATGGCAGTGTAGATATTTCAATGTTTATAGAGATGGCGCTGTAGATATTTCCATGTTTATACAGATCGCGGTTTAGATATTTCCATGTTTATACAGATAGCGGTGTAGATATTTCCATGTTGTTACAGATATCGGTGTAGATATTTCCATGTTTACACAGATTGCGGTGTAGATATTTCCATCTTTCTACAGATGGCATTGTAGATATTTCCATGTTTATACAGATGGCGGTGTAGATATTTCCATGTTTATATAGATGGTGGTGTAGATATTACCATGTTTATACAGATAGCGGTGTAGATATTTCCATGTTTATACAGATCATGGTGAAGGTATTTCCATGTTTACACAGATTGCGGTGTAGATATTTCCATCTATCTACAGATGGCATTGTAGATATTTCCATGTTTATACAGATGGCGGCGTAGATATTTCCATGGACATGCAGATGGCGGTGTAGATATTTCCATGTTTATACAGATGGCGGTGTAGATATTTCCATGTTTACACAGATGGTGGTGTAGATATTTCCGGGATTATACACATGGCGGAGTAGATACTTCCATCTTTATGGAGATGGCAGTGTAGATATTGTCATATTTATAGAGATGGCGGTGTAGATATTTCCATATTTATAGAGATAGCGGTGTAGATATTTCCATCTTTCTACAGATGGCAGTGTAGATATTTCCATGTTTATACAGATGGTGGTGTAGATATTTCCATATTTATACAGATGTCTGTGTAGATATTTCCATGTGTATACAGATGGTATTGTATCTATTTCCATGTTTATACAGATGGTGGTGTAGATATTTCCATGTTTATTCAGATGACTGTGTAGATATATCCAGGTTTTTACAGATGGCAGTGTAGATACTTCAATGTTTATAGAGATGGCGCTGTAGATATTTCCATGTTTATACAGATCGCGGTATAGATATTTCCATGTTTATACAGATAGCGGTGTAGATATTTCCATGTTTTTACAGATATCGGGGTAGATATTTCCATGTTTACACAGATTGTGGTGTAGATATTTCCGTCTATCTACAGATGGCATGGTAGATGTTTCCATGTTTATAGAGATGGCGGTGTAGATATTTCCATGTTTATATAGATGGTTGTGTAGATATTACCATGTTTATACAGATAGCGGTGTAGATATTTCCATGTTTATACAGATCGTGGTGAAGATATTTCCATGTTTATACAGATCGCGGTGTAGATATTTCCATGTTTATACAGATCGCGGTGTAGATATTTCCAAGTTTATACAGATAGCGGTGTAGATATTTCCATGTTTATACGGATAGCGGTTTAGATATTTCCATGTTTATAGAGATAGCGGTGTAGCTATTTCCATGTTTATAGACATAGCGGTGTAGATATTTCCATGTTTATATAGATGGCGTTGTAGATATTTCCACGTTTATACCGATAGCGGTGTTGGTATTTCCACGTTTATACAGATAGCGATGTAGATATTTCCATGTTTATACAGCTCGCGGTGCAGATATTTATATCTTTATACAGATGGCATTGTAGATATTTCCTTATTCACACAGATGGTGGTGTAGATGTTTCCATGTTTATACAGATGGCAGAGTAGTTAGTTCCATGTTTATGGAGATGGCAGTGTAGATACTTTCATGTTTATAGAGATGGCGGTGTAGATATTTCCATGTTTATAGAGATAGCAGTGTAGATATTTACATGTTTATAGAGATGGCTGTGTAGATATTTCCATGTGTGTACAGATGGCATTGTAGATATTTCCATGTTTATACAGATGACTGTATAGGTATTTCCATGTTTTTACAGATGGCAGTGCTGATATTTCCATGTTTATAGAGATAGCGGTGTAGATATTTCCATGTTTTTACAGATGGCGGTGTTGATATTTCCATCTATACACAGATGGCCGTGTAGATATTTCCATGTTTATACAGATGGCGGCGTAGATATTTCCATGGACATGCAGATGGCGGTGTAGATATTTCCATGTTTATACAGATAGCGGTGTAGATATTTCCATGTTTACACAGATGGTGGTGTAGATATTTCCGGGTTTATACACATGGTGGAGTAGATACTTCCATCTTTATGGAGATGGCAGTGTAGATATTTTCATGTTTATAGAGATGGCGGTGTAGATATTTCCATATTTATAGAGATAGCGGTGTAGATATTTCCATCTTTCTACAGATGGCAGTGTAGATATTTCCATGTTTATACAGATGGTGGTGTAGATATTTCCATATTTATACAGATGTCTGTGTAGATATTTCCATGTGTATACAGATGGTATTGTATCTATTTCCATGTGTATACAGATGGTTTTGTATCTATTTCCATGTTTATACAGATGGTGGTGTAGATATTTCCATGTTTATTCAGATGACTGTGTAGATATTTCCATGTTTTTACAGATGGCAGTGTAGATACTTCAATGTTTATAGAGATGGCGCTGTAGATATTTCCATGTTTATACAGATCACGGTGTAGATATTTCCATGTTTATAGAGATAGCGGTGTAGATATTTCCATGTTTTTACAGATATCGGGGTAGATATTTCCATGTTTACACAGATTGCGGTGTAGATATTTCCATCTATCTACAGATGGCATGGTAGATATTTCCATGTTTATACACATGGCGGTGTAGATATTTCCATGTTTATATAGATGGTTGTGTAGATATTACCATGTTTATACAGATAGCGTGGTAGATATTTCCATGTTTATACAGATCTTGGTAAGATATTTCCATGTTTATACAGATCGCGGTGTAGATATTTCCATGTTTATACAGATCACGGTGCAGATATTTCCAAGTTTATACAGATAGCGGTGTAGATATTTCCATGTTTATACGGATAGCGGTTTAGACATTTCCATGTTTATAGAGATAGCGGTGTAGGTATTTCCATGTTTATAGACATAGCGGTGTAGATATTTCCATGTTTATATAGATGGCGTTGTAGATATTTCCACGTTTAAACCGATAGCGGTGTTGGTATTTCCACGTTTATACAGATAGCGATGTAGATATTTCCATGTTTATACAGCTCGCGGTGCAGATATTTATATCTTTATACAGATGGCATTGTAGATATTTCCTTATTCACACAGATGGTGGTGTAGATGTTTCCATGTTTATACAGATGGCGGAGTAGTTAGTTCCATGTTTATGGAGATGGCAGTGTAGATACTTTCATGTTTATAGAGATGGCGGTGTAGATATTTCCATGTTTATAGAGATAGCAGTGTAGATATTTACATGTTTATACAGATGGCTGTGTAGATATTTCCATGTGTATACAGATGGCATTGTAGATATTTCCATGTTTATATAGATGACTGTATAGGTATTTCCATGTTTTTACAGATGGCAGTGCAGATATTTCCATGTTTATAGAGATAGCGGAGTAGATATTTCCATGTTTGTACAGATGGCAGTGTTGTTATTTCCATCTATACACAGATGGCCTTGTAGATATTTCAATGTTTATACAGATGGCGGCGTAGATATTTCCATGGACATGCAGATGGCGGTGTAGATATTTCCATGTTTATACAGATAGCGGTGTAGATATTTCCATGTTTACACAGATGGTGGTGTAGGTATTTCCGGGATTATACACATGGCGGAGTAGATACTTCCATCTTTATGGAGATGGCAGTGTAGATATTTTCATGTTTATAGAGATGGCGGTGTAGATATTTCCATATTTATAGAGATAGCGGTATAGCTATTTCCATCTTTCTACAGATGGCAGTGTAGATATTTCCATGTTTATACAGATGGCGGTGTAGATATTTCCATATTTATACAGATGTCTGTGAAGATATTTCCATGTGTATACAGATGGTATTGTAGCTATTTCCATGTTTATACAGATGTTGGTTTAGATATTTCCATGTTTATTCAGATGACTGTATAGATATTTCCATGTTTTTACAGATGGCAGTGTAGATATTTCAATGTTTATAGAGATGGCGCTGTAGATATTTCCATGTTTATACAGATCGCGGTTTAGATATTTCCATGTTTATACAGATAGCGGTGTAGATATTTCCATGTTGTTACAGATATCGGTGTAGATATTTCCATGTTTACACAGATTGCGGTGTAGATATTTCCATCTTTCTACAGATGGCATTGTAGATATTTCCATGTTTATACAGATGGCGGCGTAGATATTTCCATGGACATGCAGATGGCGGTGTAGATATTTCCATGTTTATACAGATGGCGGTGTAGATATTTCCATGTTTACACAGATGGTGGTGTAGATATTTCCGGGATTATACACATGGCGGAGTAGATACTTCCATCTTTATGGAGATGGCAGTGTAGATATTGTCATATTTATAGAGATGGCGGTGTAGATATTTCCATATTTATAGAGATAGTGGTGTAGATATTTCCATCTTTCTACAGATGGCAGTGTAGATATTTCCATGTTTATACAGATGGTGGTGTAGATATTTCCATATTTATACAGATGTCTGTGTAGATATTTCCATGTGTATACAGATGGTATTGTATCTATTTCCATGTTTATACAGATGGTGGTGTAGATATTTCCATGTTTATTCAGATGACTGTGTAGATATTTCCATGTTTTTACAGATGGCAGTGTAGATACTTCAATGTTTATAGAGATGGCGCTGTAGATATTTCCTTGTATATACAGAACGCGGTGTAGATATTTCCATGTTTATACAGATAGCGGTGTAGACATTTCCATGTTTTTACAGATATCGGGGTAGATATTTCCATGTTTACACAGATTGCGGTGTAGATATTTCCATCTATCTACAGATGGCATGGTAGATATTTCCATGTTTATACCGGTGGCGGTGTAGGTACTTCCATGTTTATATAGATGTTTGTGTAGATATTACCATGTTTATACAGATAGCGGTGTATATATTTCCATGTTTATACAGATCGTGGTGAAGATATTTCCATGTTTATACAGATCGCGGTGTAGATATTTCCATGTTTATACAGATCGCGGTGTAGATATTTCCAAGTTTATACAGATAGCGGTGTAGATATTTCCATGTTTATACGGATAGCGGTTTAGATATTTCCATGTTTATAGAGATAGCGGTGTAGGTATTTCCATGTTTATAGACATAGCGGTGTAGATATTTCCATGTTTATATAGATGGCGTTGTAGATATTTCCACGTTTATACCGATAGCGGTGTTGGTATTTCCACGTTTATACAGATAGCGATGTAGATATTTCCATGTTTGTACAGCTCGCGGTGCAGATATTTATATCTTTATACAGATGGCATTGTAGATATTTCCTTATTCACACAGATGGTGGTGTAGATGTTTCCATGTTTATACAGATGGCGGAGTAGTTAGTTCCACGTTTATGGAGATGGCAGTGTAGATACTTTCATGTTTATAGAGATGGCGGTGTAGATATTTCCATGTTCATAGAGATAGCAGTGTAGATATTTTCATGTTTATACAGATGGCTGTGCAGATATTTCCATGTGTATACAGATGGCATTGTAGATATTTCCATGTTTTTACAGATGACTGTATAGGTATTTCCATGTTTTTACAGATGGCAGTGCAGATATTTCCAGGTTTATAGAGATAGCGGTGTAGATATTTCCATGTTTTTACAGATGGCGGTGTTGATATTTCCATCTATACACAGATGGCCGTGTAGACATTTCCATGTTTATACAGATGGCGGCGTAGATATTTCCATGGACATGCAGATGGCGGTGTAGATATTTCCATGTTTATACAGATAGCGGTGTAGATATTTCCATGTTTACACAGATGGTGGTGTAGATATTTCCGGGATTATAAACATGGCGGAGTAGATACTTCCATCTTTATGGAGATGGCAGTGTAGATATTTTCATGTTTATAGAGATGGCGGTGTAGATATTTCCATATTTATAGAGATAGCGGTGTAGATATTTCCATCTTTCTACAGATGGCTGTGTAGATATTTCCATGTTTATACAGATGGTGGTGTAGATATTTCCATATTTATACAGATGTCTGTGTAGATATTTCCATGTGTATACAGATGGTATTGTATCTATTTCCATGTTTATACAGATGGTGGTGTAGATATTTCCATGTTTATTCAGATGACTGTGTAGATATTTCCAGGTTTTTACAGATGGCAGTGTAGATACTTCAATGTTTATAGAGATGGCGCTGTAGATATTTCCATGTTTATACAGATCGCGGTGTAGATATTTCGATGTTTATACAGATAGCGGTGTAGATATTTCCATGTTTTTACAGATATCGGGGTAGATATTTCCATGTTTACACAGATTGTGGTGTAGATATTTCCGTCTATCTACAGATGGCATGGTAGATGTTTCCATGTTTATAGAGATGGCGGTGTAGATATTTCCATGTTTATATAGATGGTTGTGTAGATATTACCATGTTTATACAGATAGCGGTGTAGATATTTCCATGTTTATACAGATCGTGGTGAAGATATTTCCATGTTTATACAGATCGCGGTGTAGATATTTCCATGTTTATACAGATCGCGGTGTAGATATTTCCAAGTTTATACAGATAGCGGTGTAGATATTTCCATGTTTATACGGATAGCGGTTTAGATATTTCCATGTTTATAGAGATAGCGGTGTAGGTATTTCCATGTTTATAGACATAGCGGTGTAGATATTTCCATGTTTATATAGATGGCGTTGTAGATATTTCCACGTTTATACCGATAGCGGTGTTGGTATTTCCACGTTTATACAGATAGCGATGTAGATATTTCCATGTTTATACAGCTCGCGGTGCAGATATTTATATCTTTATACAGATGGCATTGTAGATATTTCCTTATTCACACAGATGGTGGTGTAGATGTTTCCATGTTTATACAGATGGCAGAGTAGTTAGTTCCATGTTTATGGAGATGGCAGTGTAGATACTTTCATGTTTATAGAGATGGCGGTGTAGATATTTCCATGTTTATAGAGATAGCAGTGTAGATATTTACATGTTTATAGAGATGGCTGTGTAGATATTTCCATGTGTATACAGATGGCATTGTAGATATTTCCATGTTTATACAGATGACTGTATAGGTATTTCCATGTTTTTACAGATGGCAGTGCTGATATTTCCATGTTTATAGAGATAGCGGTGTAGATATTTCCATGTTTTTACAGATGGCGGTGTTGATATTTCCATCTATACACAGATGGCCGTGTAGATATTTCCATGTTTATACAGATGGCGGCGTAGATATTTCCATGGACATGCAGATGGCGGTGTAGATATTTCCATGTTTATACAGATAGCGGTGTAGATATTTCCATGTTTACACAGATGGTGGTGTAGATATTTCCGGGTTTATACACATGGTGGAGTAGATACTTCCATCTTTATGGAGATGGCAGTGTAGATATTTTCATGTTTATAGAGATGGCGGTGTAGATATTTCCATATTTATAGAGATAGCGGTGTAGATATTTCCATCTTTCTACAGATGGCAGTGTAGATATTTCCATGTTTATACAGATGGTGGTGTAGATATTTCCATATTTATACAGATGTCTGTGTAGATATTTCCATGTGTATACAGATGGTATTGTATCTATTTCCATGTGTATACAGATGGTTTTGTATCTATTTCCATGTTTATACAGATGGTGGTGTAGATATTTCCATGTTTATTCAGATGACTGTGTAGATATTTCCATGTTTTTACAGATGGCAGTGTAGATACTTCAATGTTTATAGAGATGGCGCTGTAGATATTTCCATGTTTATACAGATCACGGTGTAGATATTTCCATGTTTATAGAGATAGCGGTGTAGATATTTCCATGTTTTTACAGATATCGGGGTAGATATTTCCATGTTTACACAGATTGCGGTGTAGATATTTCCATCTATCTACAGATGGCATGGTAGATATTTCCATGTTTATACACATGGCGGTGTAGATATTTCCATGTTTATATAGATGGTTGTGTAGATATTACCATGTTTATACAGATAGCGTGGTAGATATTTCCATGTTTATACAGATCTTGGTAAGATATTTCCATGTTTATACAGATAGCGGTGTAGATATTTCCATGTTTATACGGATAGCGGTTTAGACATTTCCATGTTTATAGAGATAGCGGTGTAGGTATTTCCATGTTTATAGACATAGCGGTGTAGATATTTCCATGTTTATATAGATGGCGTTGTAGATATTTCCACGTTTAAACCGATAGCGGTGTTGGTATTTCCACGTTTATACAGATAGCGATGTAGATATTTCCATGTTTATACAGCTCGCGGTGCAGATATTTATATCTTTATACAGATGGCATTGTAGATATTTCCTTATTCACACAGATGGTGGTGTAGATGTTTCCATGTTTATACAGATGGCGGAGTAGTTAGTTCCATGTTTATGGAGATGGCAGTGTAGATACTTTCATGTTTATAGAGATGGCGGTGTAGATATTTCCATGTTTATAGAGATAGCAGTGTAGATATTTACATGTTTATACAGATGGCTGTGTAGATATTTCCATGTGTATACAGATGGCATTGTAGATATTTCCATGTTTATATAGATGACTGTATAGGTATTTCCATGTTTTTACAGATGGCAGTGCAGATATTTCCATGTTTATAGAGATAGCGGAGTAGATATTTCCATGTTTGTACAGATGGCAGTGTTGTTATTTCCATCTATACACAGATGGCCTTGTAGATATTTCAATGTTTATACAGATGGCGGCGTAGATATTTCCATGGACATGCAGATGGCGGTGTAGATATTTCCATGTTTATACAGATAGCGGTGTAGATATTTCCATGTTTACACAGATGGTGGTGTAGGTATTTCCGGGATTATACACATGGCGGAGTAGATACTTCCATCTTTATGGAGATGGCAGTGTAGATATTTTCATGTTTATAGAGATGGCGGTGTAGATATTTCCATATTTATAGAGATAGCGGTATAGCTATTTCCATCTTTCTACAGATGGCAGTGTAGATATTTCCATGTTTATACAGATGGCGGTGTAGATATTTCCATATTTATACAGATGTCTGTGAAGATATTTCCATGTGTATACAGATGGTATTGTAGCTATTTCCATGTTTATACAGATGTTGGTTTAGATATTTCCATGTTTATTCAGATGACTGTATAGATATTTCCATGTTTTTACAGATGGCAGTGTAGATATTTCAATGTTTATAGAGATGGCGCTGTAGATATTTCCATGTTTATACAGATCGCGGTTTAGATATTTCCATGTTTATACAGATAGCGGTGTAGATATTTCCATGTTGTTACAGATATCGGTGTAGATATTTCCATGTTTACACAGATTGCGGTGTAGATATTTCCATCTTTCTACAGATGGCATTGTAGATATTTCCATGTTTATACAGATGGCGGTGTAGATATTTCCATGTTTATATAGATGGTGGTGTAGATATTACCATGTTTATACAGATAGCGGTGTAGATATTTCCATGTTTATACAGATCGTGGTGAAGGTATTTCCATGTTTACACAGATTGCGGTGTAGATATTTCCATCTTTCTACAGATGGCATTGTAGATATTTCCATGTTTATACAGATGGCGGCGTAGATATTTCCATGGACATGCAGATGGCGGTGTAGATATTTCCATGTTTATACAGATGGCGGTGTAGATATTTCCATGTTTACACAGATGGTGGTGTAGATATTTCCGGGATTATACACATGGCGGAGTAGATACTTCCATCTTTATGGAGATGGCAGTGTAGATATTGTCATATTTATAGAGATGGCGGTGTAGATATTTCCATATTTATAGAGATAGCGGTGTAGATATTTCCATCTTTCTACAGATGGCAGTGTAGATATTTCCATGTTTATACAGATGGTGGTGTAGATATTTCCATATTTATACAGATGTCTGTGTAGATATTTCCATGTGTATACAGATGGTATTGTATCTATTTCCATGTTTATACAGATGGTGGTGTAGATATTTCCATGTTTATTCAGATGACTGTGTAGATATTTCCATGTTTTTACAGATGGCAGTGTAGATACTTCAATGTTTATAGAGATGGCGCTGTAGATATTTCCATGTTTATACAGATCGCGGTGTAGATATTTCCATGTTTATACAGATAGCGGTATAGATATTTCCATGTTTTTACAGATATCGGGGTAGATATTTCCATGTTTACACAGATTGCGTTGTAGATATTTCCATCTATCTACAGATGGCATGGTAGATATTTCCATGTTTATACAGATGGCGGTGTAGATATTTCCATGTTTATATAGATGGTTGTGTAGATGTTACCATGTTTATACAGATAGCAGTGTAGATATTTCCATGTTTATACAGATCGTGGTGAAGATATTTCCATGTTTATACAGATCGCGGTGTAGATATTTCCATGTTTATACAGATCGCGGTGTAGATATTTCCAAGTTTATACAGATAGCGGTGTAGATATTTCCATGTTTATACGGATAGCGGTTTAGATATTTCCATGTTTATAGAGATAGCGGTGTAGGTATTTCCATGTTTATAGACATAGCGGTGTAGATATTTCCATGTTTATATAGATGGCGTTGTAGATATTTCCACGTTTATACCGATAGCGGTGTTGGTATTTCCACGTTTATACAGATAGCGATGTAGATATTTCCATGTTTATACAGCTGGCGGTGCAGATATTTATATCTTTATACAGATGGCATTGTAGATATTTCCTTATTCACACAGATGGTGGTGTAGATGTTTCCATGTTTATACAGATGGCAGAGTAGTTAGTTCCATGTTTATGGAGATGGCAGTGTAGATACTTTCATGTTTATAGAGATGGCGGTGTAGATATTTCCATGTTTAT
The DNA here is from genome assembly GCF_028858775.2 of Pan troglodytes. Taxonomy (NCBI): domain Eukaryota; kingdom Metazoa; phylum Chordata; class Mammalia; order Primates; family Hominidae; genus Pan; species Pan troglodytes. The sequence continues at coordinate 776,472 of NC_072405.2, read as the reverse complement.
AGAGATAGCAGTGTAGATATTTACATGTTTATACAGATGGCTGTGTAGATATTTCCATGTGTATACAGATGGCATTGTAGATATTTCCATGTTTATACAGATGACTGTATAAGTATTTCCATGTTTTTACAGATGGCAGTGCAGATATTTCCATGTTTATAGAGATAGCGGTGTAGATATTTCCATGTTTGTACAGATGGCGGTGTTGATATTTCCATCTATACACAGATGGCCTTGTAGATATTTCCATGTTTATACAGATGGCGGCGTAGATATTTCCATGGACATGCAGATGGCGGTGTAGATATTTCCATGTTTATACAGAGAGCGGTGTAGATATTTCCATGTTTACACAGATGGTGGTGTAGATATTTCCGGGATTATACACATGGCGGAGTAGATACATCCATCTTTATGGAGATGGCAGTGTAGATATTTTCATGTTTATGGAGATGGCGGTGTAGATATTTCCATATTTATAGAGATAGCGGTGTAGATATTTCCATCTTTATACAGATGGCAGTGTAGATATTTCCATGTTTATACAGATGGTGGTGTAGATATTTCCATATTTATACAGATGTCTGTGTAGATATTTCCATGTGTATACAGATGGTATTGTAGCTATTTCCATGTTTATACAGATGGTGATGTAGATATTTCCATGTTTATTCAGATGACTGTGTAGATATTTCCATGTTTTTACAGATGGCAGTGTAGATACTTCAATGTTTATAGAGATGGTGCTGTAGATATTTCCATGTTTATACAGATCGCGGTGTAGATATTTCCATGTTTATACAGATAGCGGTGTAGATATATCCATGTTTTTACAGATATCAGGGTAGATATTTCCATGTTTACACAGATTGCGGTGTAGATATTTCCATGTTTATATAGATGGTTGTGTAGATATTACCATGTTTATACAGATAGCGGGGTAGATATTTCCATGTTTATACAGATCGTGGTGAAGATATTTCCATGTTTATACAGATCGCAGTGTAGATATTTCCATGTTTATACAGATCGCGGTGCAGATATTTCCAAGTTTATACAGATAGCGGTGTAGATATTTCCATGTTTATACGGATAGCGGTTTAGATATTTCCATGTTTATAGGGATAGCGGTGTAGGTATTTCCATGTTTATAGACATAGCGGTGTAAATATTTCCATGTTTATATAGATGGCGTTGTAGATATTTCCACGTTTATACCGATAGCGGTGTTGGTATTTCCACGTTTATACAGATAGCGATGTAGATATTTCCATGTTTATACAGCTCGCGGTGCAGATATTTATATCTTTATACAGATGGCATTGTAGATATTTCCTTATTCACACAGATGGTGGTGTAGATGTTTCCATGTTTATACAGATGGCGGAGTAGTTAGTTCCATGTTTATGGAGATGGCAGTGTAGATACTTTCATGTTTATAGAGATGGCGGTGTAGATATTTCCATGTTTATAGAGATAGCAGTGTAGATATTTACATGTTTATACAGATGGCTGTGTAGATATTTCCATGTGTATACAGATGGCATTGTGGATATTTCCATGTTTATACAGATGACTGTATAGGTATTTCCATGTTTTTACAGACGGCAGTGCAGATATTTCCATGTTTATAGAGATAGCGGTGTAGATATTTCCATGTTTGTACAGATGGCGGTGTTGATATTTCCATCTATACACAGATGGCCGTGTAGATATTTCCATGTTTATACAGATGGCGGCGTAGGTATTTCCATGGACATGCAGATGGCGGTGTAGATATTTCCATGTTTATACAGATAGCGGTGTAGATATTTCCATGTTTACACAGATGGTGGTGTAGATATTTCCGGGATTATACACATGGCAGAGTAGACACTTCCATCTTTATGGAGATGGCAGTGTAGATATTTTCATGTTTATAGAGAAGGCGGTGTAGATATTTCCGTATTTATAGAGATAGCGGTGTAGATATTTCCATCTTTCTACAGATGGCAGTGTAGATATTTCCATGTTTATACAGATGGTGGTGTAGATATTTCCATACTCATACAGATGTCTGTGTAGATATTTCCATGTGTATACAGATGGTATTGTATCTATTTCCATGTTTATACAGATGGTGGCGTAGATATTTCCATGTTTATTCAGATGACTTTGTAGATATTTCCATGTTTTTACAGATGGCAGTGTAGATACTTCAATGTTTATAGAGATGGCGCTGTAGATATTTCCATGTATATACAGAACGCGGTGTAGATATTTCCATGTTTATACAGATAGCGGTGTAGACATTTCCATGTTTTTACAGATATCGGGGTAGATATTTCCATGTTTACACAGATTGCGGTGTAGATATTTCCATCTATCTACAGATGGCATGGTAGATATTTCCATGTTTATACCGATGGAGGTGTAGGTACTTCCATGTTTATATAGATGGTTGTGTAGATATTACCATGTTTATACAGATAGCGGTGTAGATATTTCCATGTTTATACAGATCGTGGTGAAGATATTTCCATGTTTATACAGATCGCGGTGTAGATATTTCCATGTTTATACAGATCGCGGTGTAGATATTTCCAAGTTTATACAGATAGCGGTGTAGATATTTCCATGTTTATACGGATAGCGGTTTAGATATTTCCATGTTTATAGAGATAGCGGTGTAGGTATTTCCATGTTTATAGACATAGCGGTGTAGATATTTCCATGTTTATATAGATGGCGTTGTAGATATTTCCACGTTTATACCGATAGCGGTGTTGGTATTTCCACGTTTATACAGATAGCGATGTAGATATTTCCATGTTTATACAGCTCGCGGTGCAGATATTTATATCTTTATACAGATGGCATTGTAGATATTTCCTTATTCACACAGATGGTGGTGTAGATGTTTCCATGTTTATACAGATGGCGGAGTAGTTAGTTCCACGTTTATGGAGATGGCAGTGTAGATACTTTCATGTTTATAGAGATGGCGGTGTAGATATTTCCATGTTTATAGAGATAGCAGTGTAGATATTTACATGTTTATACAGAAGGCTGTGTAGATATTTCCATGTGTATACAGATGGCATTGTAGATATTTCCATGTTTATACAGATGACTGTATAGGTATTTCCATGTTTTTACAGATGGCAGTGCAGATATTTCCAGGTTTATAGAGATAGCGGTGTAGATATTTCCATGTTTTTACAGATGGCGGTGTTGATATTTCCATCTATACACAGATGGCCGTGTAGACATTTCCATGTTTATACAGATGGCGGCGTAGATATTTCCATGGACATGCAGATGGCGGTGTAGATATTTCCATGTTTATACAGATAGCGGTGTAGATATTTCCATGTTTACACAGATGGTGGTGTAGATATTTCCGGGATTATACACATGGCGGAGTAGATACTTCCATCTTTATGGAGATGGCAGTGTAGATATTTTCATGTTTATAGAGATGGCGGTGTAGATATTTCCATATTTATAGAGATAGCGGTGTAGATATTTCCATCTTTCTACAGATGGCAGTGTAGATATTTCCATGTTTATACAGATGGTGGTGTAGATATTTCCATATTTATAGAGATGTCTGTGTAGATATTTCCATGTGTATACAGATGGTATTGTATCTATTTCCATGTTTATACAGATGGTGGTGTAGATATTTCCATGTTTATTCAGATGACTGTGTAGATATTTCCAGGTTTTTACAGATGGCAGTGTAGATACTTCAATGTTTATAGAGATGGCGCTGTAGATATGTCCATGTTTATACAGATCGTGGTGTAGATATTTCCATGTTCATGGAGATAGCGGTGTAGATATTTCCATGTTTTTACAGATATCGGGGTAGATATTTCCATGTTTACACAGATTGTGGTGTAGATATTTCCATCTATCTACAGATGGCATGGTAGATATTTCCATGTTTATACAGATGGCGGTGTAGATATTTCCATGTTTATATAGATGGTTGTGTAGATATTACCATGTTTATACAGATAGCAGTGTAGATATTTCCATGTTTATACAGATCGTGGTGAAGATATTTCCATGTTTATACAGATCGCGGTGTAGATATTTCCATGTTTATACAGATGGCGGTGTAGATATTTCCATGTTTATATAGATGGTTGTGTAGATATTACCATGTTTATACAGATAGCAGTGTAGATATTTCCATGTTTATACAGATCGTGGTGAAGATATTTCCATGTTTATACAGATCGTGGTGTAGATATTTCCAAGTTTATACGGATACCGGTGTAGATATTTCCATGTTTATACGGATAGCGGTTTAGATATTTCCATGTTTATAGAGATAGCGGTGTAGGTATTTCCATGTTTATATAGATTGCGTTGTAGATATTTCCACGTTTATACCGATAGCGGTGTTGGTATTTCCATGTTTATACAGATAGCGATGTAGATATTTCCATGTTTATACAGCTCGCGGTGCAGATATTTATATCTTTATACAGATGGCATTGTAGATATTTCCTTATTCACACAGATGGTGGTGTAGATGTTTCCATGATTATACAGATGGCGGAGTAGTTAGTTCCACGTTTATGGAGATGGCAGTGTAGATACTTTCATGTTTATAGAGATGGCGGTGTAGATATTTCCATGTTTATAGAGATAGCAGTGTAGATATTTACATGTTTATACAGATGGCTGTGTAGATATTTCCATGTGTATACAGATGGCATTGTAGATATTTCCATGTTTATACAGATGACTGTATAGGTATTTCCATGTTTTTACAGACGGCAGTGCAGATATTTCCATGTTTATAGAGATAGCGGTGTAGATATTTCCATGTTTGTACAGATGGCGGTGTTGATATTTCCATCTATACACAGATGGCCGTGTAGATATTTCCATGTTTATACAGATGGCGGCGTAGATATTTCCATGGAAATGCAGATGGCAGTGTAGATATTCCCATGTTTATACAGATAGCGGTGTAGATATTTCCATGTTTACACAGATGGTGGTGTAGATATTTCCGGGATTATACACATGGCGGAGTAGATACTTCCATCTTTATGGAGATGGCAGTGTAGATATTTTCATGTTTATAGAGATGGTGGTGTAGATATTTCCATATTTATAGAGATAGCGGTGTAGATATTTCCATCTTTCTTCAGATGGCAGTGTAGATATTTCCATGTTTATACAGATGGTGGTGTAGATATTTCCATACTCATACAGATGTCTGTGTAGATATTTCCATGTGTATACAGATGGTATTGTATCTATTTCCATGTTTATACAGATGGTGGTGTAGATATTTCCATGTTTATTCAGATGACTGTGTAGATATTTCCATGTTTTTACAGATGGCAGTGTAGATACTTCAATGTTTATAGAGATGGCGCTGTAGATATTTCCATGTATATACAGAACGCGGTGTAGATATTTCCATGTTTATACAGATAGCGGTGTAGACATTTCCATGTTTTTACAGATATCGGGGTAGATATTTCCATGTTTACACAGATTGCAGTTTAGATATTTCCATCTATCTACAGATGGCATGGTAGATATTTCCATGTTTATACAGATGGCGGTGTAGGTACTTCCATGTTTATACAGATCGCGGTGTAGATATTTCCATGTTTATACAGATCGCGGTGTAGATATTTCCAAGTTTATACAGATAGCGGTGTAGATATTTCCATGTTTATACGGATAGCGGTTTAGATATTTCCATGTTTATAGAGATAGCGGTGTAGGTATTTCCATGTTTATAGACATAGCGGTGTAGATATTTCCATGTTTATATAGATGGCGTTGTAGATATTTCCACGTTTATACCGATAGCGGTGTTGGTATTTCCACGTTTATACAGATAGCGATGTAGATATTTCCATGTTTATACAGCTCGCGGTGCAGATATTTATATCTTTATACAGATGGCATTGTAGATATTTCCTTATTCACACAGATGGTGGTGTAGATGTTTCCATGTTTACACAGATGGCGGAGTAGTTAGTTCCACGTTTATGGAGATGGCAGTGTAGATACTTTCATGTTTATAGAGATGGCGGTGTAGATATTTCCATGTTTATAGAGATAGCAGTGTAGATATTTACATGTTTATACAGAAGGCTGTGTAGATATTTCCATGTGTATACAGATGGCATTGTAGATATTTCCATGTTTATACAGATGACTGTATAGGTATTTCCATGTTTTTACAGACGGCAGTGCAGATATTTCCATGTTTATAGAGATAGCGGTGTAGATATTTCCATGTTTGTACAGATGGCGGTGTTGATATTTCCATCTATACACAGATGGCCGTGTAGATATTTCCATGTTTATACAGATGGCGGCGTAGATATTTCCATGGACATGCAGATGGCGGTGTAGATATTTCCATGTTTATACAGATAGCGGTGTAGATATTTCCATGTTTACACAGATGGTGGTGTAGATATTTCCGGGATTATACACATGGCGGAGTAGATACTTCCATCTTTATGGAGATGGCAGTGTAGATATTTTCATGTTTATAGAGATGGCGGTGTAGATATTTCCATATTTATAGAGATAGCGGTGTAGATATTTCCATCTTTCTACAGATGGCAGTGTAGATATTTCCATATTTATACAGATGGTGGTGTAGATATTTCCATACTCATACAGATGTCTTTGTAGATATTTCCATGTGTATACAGATGGTATTGTATCTATTTCCATGTTTATACAGATGGTGGTGTAGATATTTCCATGTTTATTCAGATGACTGTTTAGATATTTCCATGTTTTTACAGATGGCAGTGTAGATACTTCAATGTTTATAGAGATGGCACTGTAGATATTTCCATGTATATACAGAACGCGGTGTAGATATTTCCATGTTTATACAGATAGCGGTGTAGACATTTCCATGTTTTTACAGATATCGGGGTAGATATTTCCATGTTTACACAGATTGCCGTGTAGATATTTCCATCTATCTACAGATGGCATGGTAGATATTTCCATGTTTATACAGATGGCGGTGTAGGTATTTCCATGTTTATATAGATGGTTGTGTAGATATTACCATGTTTATACAGATAGCGGTGTAGATATTTCCATGTTTATACAGATCGTGGTGAAGATATTTCCATGTTTATACAGATCGCGGTGTAGATATTTCCATGTTTATACAGATCGTGGTGTAGATATTTCCAAGTTTATACAGATAGCGGTGTAGATATTTCCATGTTTATACGGATAGCGGTTTAGATATTTCCATGTTTATAGAGATAGCGGTGAAGGTATTTCCATGTTTATAGACATAGCGGTGTAGATATTTCCATGTTTATATAGATGGCGTTGTAGATATTTCCACGTTTATACCGATAGCGGTGTTGGTATTTCCACGTTTATACAGATAGCGATGTAGATATTTCCATGTTTATACAGCTCGCGGTGCAGATATTTATATCTTTATACAGATGGCATTGTAGATATTTCCTTATTCACCCAGATGGTGGTGTAGACGTTTCCATGTTTATACAGATGGCGGAGTAGTTAGTTCCATGTTTATGGAGATGGCAGTGTAGATACTTTCATGTTTATAGAGATGGCGGTGTAGATATTTCCATGTTTATAGAGATAGCAGTGTAGATATTTACATGTTTATACAGATGGCTGTGTAGATATTTCCATGTGTATACAGATGGCATTGTAGATATTTCCATGTTTATACAGAGGACTGTATAGGTATTTCCATGTTTTTACCGACGGCATTGCAGATATTTCCATGTTTATAGAGATAGCGGTGTAGATATTTCCATCTTTGTACAGATGGCGGTGTTGATATTTCCATCTATACACAGATGGCCGTGTAGATATTTCCATGTTTATACAGATGGCGGCGTAGATACTTCCATGGACATGCACATGGCGGTGTAGATATTTCCATGTTTATACAGATAGCGGTGTAGATATTTCCATGTTTACACAGATGGTGGTGTAGATATTTCCGGGATTATACACATGGCGGAGTAGATACTTCCATCTTTATGGAGATGGCAGTGTAGATATTTTCATGTTTATAGAGATGGCGGTGTAGATATTTCCATATTTATAGAGATAGCGGTGTAGATATTTCCATCTTTCTACAGATGGCAGTGTAGATATTTCCATGTTTATACAGATGGTGGTGTAGATATTTCCATACTCATACAGATGTCTGTGTAGATATTTCCATGTGTATACAGATGGTATTGTATCTATTTCCATGTTTATACAGATGGTGGTGTAGATATTTCCATGTTTATTCAGATGACTGTGTAGATATTTCCATGTTTTTACAGATGGCAGTGTAGATACTTCAATGTTTATAGAGATGGCGCTGTAGATATTTCCATGTATATACAGAATGCGGTGTAGATATTTCCATGTTTATACAGATAGCGGTGTAGACATTTCCATGTTTTTACAGATATCGGGGTAGATATTTCCATGTTTACACAGATTGCGGTTTAGATATTTCCATCTATCTACAGATGGCATGGTAGATATTTCCATGTTTATACAGATGGCGGTGTAGGTACTTCCATGTTTATACAGATCGCGGTGTAGATATTTCCATGTTTATACAGATCGTGGTGTAGATATTTCCAAGTTTATACAGATAGCGGTGTAGATATTTCCATGTTTATACGGATAGCGGTTTAGATATTTCCATGTTTATAGAGATAGCGGTGTAGGTATTTCCATGTTTATAGACATAGCGGTGTAGATATTTCCATGTTTATGTAGATGGCGTTGTAGATATTTCCACGTTTATACCGATAGCGGTGTTGGTATTTCCACGTTTATACAGATAGCGATGTAGATATTTCCATGTTTATACAGCTCGCGGTGCAGATATTTATATCTTTATACAGATGGCATTGTAGATATTTCCTTATTCACACAGATGGTGGTGTAGATGTTTCCATGTTTACACAGATGGCGGAGTAGTTAGTTCCACGTTTATGGAGATGGCAGTGTAGATACTTTCATGTTTATAGAGATGGCGGTGTAGATATTTCCACGTTTATACCGATAGCGGTGTTGGTATTTCCACGTTAATACAGATAGCGATGTAGATATTTCCATGTTTATACAGATGGCGGTGTAGATATTTCCATATTTATACAGTTGTCTGTGAAGATATTTCCATGTGTATACAGATGGTATTGTAGCTATTTCCATGTTTATACAGATGGTGGTGTAGGTATTTCCATGTTTATTCAGATGACTGTGTAGATATTTCCATGTTTTTACAGATGGCAGTGTAGATATTTCAATGTTTATAGAGATGGCGCTGTAGATATTTCCATGTTTATACAGATAGCGGTGTAGATATTTCCATGTTTATACAGATAGCGGTGTAGATATTTCCATGTTGTTACAGATATCGGTGTAGATATTTCCATGTTTACACAGATTGCGGTGTAGATATTTCCATCTTTCTACACATGGCATTGTAGATATTTCCATGTTTATACAGATGGCGGTGTAGATATTTCCATGTTTATATAGATGGTGGTGTAGATATTACCATGTTTACAGATAGCGGTGTAGATATTTCCATGTTTATACAGATCGTGGTGAAGATATTCCCATGTTTACACAGATTGCGGTGTAGATATTTCCATCTTTCTACAGATGGCATTGTAGATATTTCCATGTTTATACAGATGGCGGCGTAGATATTTCCATGGACATGCAGATGGCGATGTAGATATTTCCATGTTTATGCAGATAGCGGTGTAGATATTTCCATGTTTACACAGATGGTGGTGTAGATATTTCCGGGATTATACACATGGCGGAGTAGATACTTCCATCTTTATGTAGATGGCAGTGTAGATATTTTCATATTTATAGAGATGGCTGTGTAGATATTTCCATATTTATAGAGATAGAGGTGTAGATATTTCCATCTTTCTACAGATGGCAGTGTAGATATTTCCATGTTTATACACATGGTGGTGTAGATATTTCCATATTTATACAGATGTCTGTGTAGATATTTCCATGTGTATACAGATGGTATTGTATCTATTTCCATGTTTATACAGAGGGTGGTGTAGATATTTCCATGTTTATTCAGATGACTGTGTAGATATTTCCATGTTTTAACAGATGGCAGTGTAGATATTTCAATGTTTATAGAGATGGCGCTGTAGATATTTCCATGTTTATACAGATCGCGGTGTAGATATTTCCATGTTTATACAGATAGCGGTGTAGATATTTCCATGTTTTTACAGATATCGGTGTAGATATTTCCATGTTTACACAGATTGCGGTGTAGATATTTCCATCTATCTACAGATGGCATGGTAGATATTTCCATGTTTATACAGATGGCGGTGTAGATATTTCCATGTTTATATAGATGGTTGTGTAGATATTACCATGTTTATACAGATAGCGGGGTAGATATTTCCATGTTTATACAGATCGTTGTGAAGATATTTCCATGTTTATACAGATCGCGGTGTAGATATTTCCATGTTTATACTGATCGCGGTGTAGATATTTCCAAGTTTATACAGATAGCGGTGTAGATATTTCCATGTTTATACGGATAGCGGTTTAGATATTTCCATGTTTATAGAGATAGCGGTGTAGGTATTTCCATGTTTATAGACATAGCGGTGTAGATATTTCCATGTTTATATAGACGGCGTTGTAGATATTTCCACGTTTATACCGATAGCAGTGTTGGCATTTCCACGTTTATACAGATAGCGATGTAGATATTTCCATGTTTATACAGCTCGCGGTGCAGATATTTATATCTTTAAACAGATGGCATTGTAGATATTTCCTTATTCACACAGATGGTGGTGTAGATGTTTCCATGTTTATACAGATGGCGGAGTAGTTAGTTCCATGTTTATTTGGATGGCAGTGTAGATACTTTCATGTTTACAGAGATGGCGGTGTAGATATTTCCATGTTTATAGAGATAGCAGTGTAGATATTTACATGTATATACAGATGGCTGTGTAGGTATTTCCATGTGTATACAGATGGCATTGTAGATATTTCCATGTTTATACAGATGACTGTATAGGTATTTCCATGTTTTTACAGATGGCAGTGCAGATATTTCCATGTTTATAGAGATAGCAGTGTAGATATTTCCATGTTTGTACAGATGGCGGTGTTGATATTTCCATCTATACACAGATGGCCGTGTAGATATTTCCATGTTTATACAGATGGCGGCATAGGTATTTCCATGGACATGCAGATGGTGGTGTAGATATTTCCATGTTTATACAGATAGCGGTGTAGATATTTCCATGTTTACACAGATGGTGGTGTAGATATTTCCGGGATTATACACATGGCGGAGTAGATAATTCCATCTTTATGGAGATGGCAGTGTAGATATTTTCATGTTTATAGAGATGGCGGTGTAGATATTTCCATATTTATAGAGATAGCGGTGTAGATATTTCCATCTTTCTACAGATGACAGTTTAGATATTTCCATGTTTATACAGATGGCGGTGTAGATATTTCCATATTTATACAGATGTCTGTGAAGATATTTCCATGTGTATACAGATGGTATTGTAGCTATTTCCATGTTTATACAGATGGTGGTGTAGATATTTCCATGTTTATTCAGATGACTGTGTAGATATTTCCATGTTTTTACAGATGGCAGTGTAGATATTTCAATGTTTATAGAGATGGCGCTGTAGATATTTCCATGTTTATACAGATCGCGGTGTAGATATTTCCATGTTTATACAGATAGCGGTGTAGATATTTCCATGTTGTTACAGATATCGGTGTAGATATTTCCATGTTTACACAGATTGTGGTGTAGATATTTCCATCTTTCTACAGATGGCATTGTAGATATTTCCATGTTTATACAGATGGCGGTGTAGATATTTCCATGTTTATATAGATGGTGGTGTAGATATTACCATGTTTATACAGATAGCGGTGTAGATATTTCCATGTTTATACAGATCGTGGTGAAGATATTTCCATGTTTACACAGATTGCGGTGTAGATATTTCCATCTTTCTACAGATGGCATTGTAGATATTTCCATGTTTTTACAGATGGCGGCGTAGATATTTCCATGGACATGCAGATGGCGGTGTAGATATTTCCATGTTTATACCGATAGCGGTGTAGATATTTCCATGTTTACACAGATGGTGGTGTAGATATTTCCGGGATTATACACATGGCGGAGTAGATACTTCCATCTTTATGTAGATGGCAGTGTAGATATTTTCATATTTATAGAGATGGCTGTGTAGATATTTCCATATTTATAGAGATAGAGGTGTAGATATTTCCATCTTTCTACAGATGGCAGTGTAGATATTTCCATGTTTATACACATGGTGGTGTAGATATTTCCATATTTATACAGATGTCTGTGTAGATATTTCCATGTGTATACAGATGGTATTGTATCTATTTCCATGTTTATACAGAGGGTGGTGTAGATATTTCCATGTTTATTCAGATGACTGTGTAGATATTTCCATGTTTTAACAGATGGCAGTGTAGATATTTCAATGTTTATAGAGATGGCGCTGTAGATATTTCCATGTTTATACAGATCGCGGTGTAGATATTTCCATGTTTATACAGATAGCGGTGTAGATATTTCCATGTTTTTACAGATATCGGTGTAGATATTTCCATGTTTACACAGATTGCGGTGTAGATATTTCCATCTATCTACAGATGGCATGGTAGATATTTCCATGTTTATACAGATGGCGGTGTAGATATTTCCATGTTTATATAGATGGTTGTGTAGATATTACCATGTTTATACAGATAGCGGGGTAGATATTTCCATGTTTATACAGATCGTTGTGAAGATATTTCCATGTTTATACAGATCGCGGTGTAGATATTTCCATGTTTATACTGATCGCGGTGTAGATATTTCCAAGTTTATACAGATAGCGGTGTAGATATTTCCATGTTTATACGGATAGCGGTTTAGATATTTCCATGTTTATAGAGATAGCGGTGTAGGTATTTCCATGTTTATAGACATAGCGGTGTAGATATTTCCATGTTTATATAGACGGCGTTGTAGATATTTCCACGTTTATACCGATAGCAGTGTTGGCATTTCCACGTTTATACAGATAGCGATGTAGATATTTCCATGTTTATACAGCTCGCGGTGCAGATATTTATATCTTTAAACAGATGGCATTGTAGATATTTCCTTATTCACACAGATGGTGGTGTAGATGTTTCCATGTTTATACAGATGGCGGAGTAGTTAGTTCCATGTTTATTTAGATGGCAGTGTAGATACTTTCATGTTTACAGAGATGGCGGTGTAGATATTTCCATGTTTATAGAGATAGCAGTGTAGATATTTACATGTATATACAGATGGCTGTGTAGGTATTTCCATGTGTATACAGATGGCATTGTAGATATTTCCATGTTTATACAGATGACTGTATAGGTATTTCCATGTTTTTACAGATGGCAGTGCAGATATTTCCATGTTTATAGAGATAGCAGTGTAGATATTTCCATGTTTGTACAGATGGCGGTGTTGATATTTCCATCTATACACAGATGGCCGTGTAGATATTTCCATGTTTATACAGATGGCGGCATAGGTATTTCCATGGACATGCAGATGGTGGTGTAGATATTTCCATGTTTATACAGATAGCGGTGTAGATATTTCCATGTTTACACAGATGGTGGTGTAGATATTTCCGGGATTATACACATGGCGGAGTAGATAATTCCATCTTTATGGAGATGGCAGTGTAGATATTTTCATGTTTATAGAGATGGCGGTGTAGATATTTCCATATTTATAGAGATAGCGGTGTAGATATTTCCATCTTTCTACAGATGGCAGTTTAGATATTTCCATGTTTATACAGATGGCGGTGTAGATATTTCCATATTTATACAGATGTCTGTGAAGATATTTCCATGTGTATACAGATGGTATTGTAGCTATTTCCATGTTTATACAGATGGTGGTGTAGATATTTCCATGTTTATTCAGATGACTGTGTAGATATTTCCATGTTTTTACAGATGGCAGTGTAGATATTTCAATGTTTATAGAGATGGCGCTGTAGATATTTCCATGTTTATACAGATCGCGGTGTAGATATTTCCATGTTTATACAGATAGCGGTGTAGATATTTCCATGTTGTTACAGATATCGGTGTAGATATTTCCATGTTTACACAGATGGTGGTGTAGATATTTCCATCTTTCTACAGATGGCATTGTAGATATTTCCATGTTTATACAGATGGCGGTGTAGATATTTCCATGTTTATATAGATGGTGGTGTAGATATTACCATGTTTATACAGATAGCGGTGTAGATATTTCCATGTTTATACAGATCGTGGTGAAGATATTTCCATGTTTACACAGATTGCGGTGTAGATATTTCCATCTTTCTACAGATGGCATTGTAGATATTTCCATGTTTTTACAGATGGCGGCGTAGATATTTCCATGGACATGCAGATGGCGGTGTAGATATTTCCATGTTTATACCGATAGCGGTGTAGATATTTCCATGTTTACACAGATGGTGGTGTAGATATTTCCGGGATTATACACATGGCGGAGTAGATACTTCCATCTTTATGTAGATGGCAGTGTAGATATTTTAATATTTATAGAGATGGCTGTGTAGATATTTCCATATTTATAGAGATAGAGGTGTAGATATTTCCATCTTTCTACAGATGGCAGTGTAGATATTTCCATGTTTATACACATGGTGGTGTAGATATTTCCATATTTATAAAGATGTCTGTGTAGATATTTCCATGTGTATACAGATGGTATTGAATCTATTTCCATGTTTATACAGAGGGTGGTGTAGATATTTCCATGTTTATTCAGATGACTGTGTAGATATTTCCATGTTTTAACAGATGGCAGTGTAGATATTTCAATGTTTATAGAGATGGCGCTGTAGATATTTCCATGTTTATACAGATCGCGGTGTAGATATTTCCATGTTTATACAGATAGCGGTGTAGATATTTCCATGTTTTTACAGATATCGGTGTAGATATTTCCATGTTTACACAGATTGCGGTGTAGATATTTCCATCTATCTACAGATGGCCTGGTAGATATTTCCATGTTTATACAGATGGCGGTGTAGATATTTCCATGTTTATATAGATGGTTGTGTAGATATTACCATGTTTATACAGATAGCGGGGTAGATATTTCCACGTTTATACAGATCGTTGTGAAGATATTTCCATGTTTATACAGATCGCGGTGTAGATATTTCCATGTTTATACTGATCGCGGTGTAGATATTTCCAAGTTTATACAGATAGCGGTGTAGATATTTCCATGTTTATACGGATAGCGGTTTAGATATTTCCATGTTTATAGAGATAGCGGTGTAGGTATTTCCATGTTTATAGACATAGCGGTGTAGATATTTCCATGTTTATATAGACGGCGTTGTAGATATTTCCACGTTTATACCGATAGCAGTGTTGGCATTTCCACGTTTATACAGATAGCGATGTAGATATTTCCATGTTTATACAGCTCGCGGTGCAGATATTTATATCTTTAAACAGATGGCATTGTAGATATTTCCTTATTCACACAGATGGTGGTGTAGATGTTTCCATGTTTATACAGATGGCGGAGTAGTTAGTTCCATGTTTATTTAGATGGCAGTGTAGATACTTTCATGTTTACAGAGATGGCGGTGTAGATATTTCCATGTTTATAGAGATAGCAGTGTAGATATTTACATGTATATACAGATGGCTGTGTAGGTATTTCCATGTGTATACAGATGGCACTGTAGATATTTCCATGTTTATACAGATGACTGTATAGGTATTTCCATGTTTTTACAGATGGCAGTGCAGATATTTCCATGTTTATAGAGATAGCAGTGTAGATATTTCCATGTTTGTACAGATGGCGGTGTTGATATTTCCATCTATACACAGATGGCCGTGTAGATATTTCCATGTTTATACAGATGGCGGCATAGGTATTTCCATGGACATGCAGATGGTGGTGTAGATATTTCCATGTTTATACAGATAGCGGTGTAGATATTTCCATGTTTACACAGATGGTGGTGTAGATATTTCCGGGATTATACACATGGCGGAGTAGATAATTCCATCTTTATGGAGATGGCAGTGTAGATATTTTCATGTTTATAGAGATGGCGGTGTAGATATTTCCATATTTATAGAGATAGCGGTGTAGATATTTCCATCTTTCTACAGATGGCAGTTTAGATATTTCCATGTTTATACAGATGGCGGTGTAGATATTTCCATATTTATACAGATGTCTGTGAAGATATTTCCATGTGTATACAGATGGTATTGTAGCTATTTCCATGTTTATACAGATGGTGGTGTAGATATTTCCATGTTTATTCAGATGACTGTGTAGATATTTCCATGTTTTTACAGATGGCAGTGTAGATATTTCAATGTTTATAGAGATGGCGCTGTAGATATTTCCATGTTTATACAGATCGCGGTGTAGATATTTCCATGTTTATACAGATAGCGGTGTAGATATTTCCATGTTGTTACAGATATCGGTGTAGATATTTCCATGTTTACACAGATGGTGGTGTAGATATTTCCATCTTTCTACAGATGGCATTGTAGATATTTCCATGTTTATACAGATGGCGGTGTAGATATTTCCATGTTTATATAGATGGTGGTGTAGATATTACCATGTTTATACAGATAGCGGTGTAGATATTTCCATGTTTATACAGATCGTGGTGAAGATATTTCCATGTTTACACAGATTGCGGTGTAGATATTTCCATCTTTCTACAGATGGCATTGTAGATATTTCCATGTTTTTACAGATGGCGGCGTAGATATTTCCATGGACATGCAGATGGCGGTGTAGATATTTCCATGTTTATACCGATAGCGGTGTAGATATTTCCATGTTTACACAGATGGTGGTGTAGATATTTCCGGGATTATACACATGGCGGAGTAGATACTTCCATCTTTATGGAGATGGCAGTGTAGATATTTTCATATTTATAGAGATGGCGGTGTAGATATTTCCATATTTATAGAGATTGCGGTGTAGATATTTCCAACTTTCTACAGATGGCAGTGTAGATATTTCCATGTTTATGCAGATGGTGGTGTAGATATTTCCATATTTATACAGATGTCTGTGTAGATATTTCCATGTGTATACAGATGGTATTGTATCTATTTCCATGTTTATACAGATGGTGGTGTAGATATTTCCATGTTTATTCAGATGACTGTGTAGATATTTCCATGTTTTTACAGATGGCAGTGTAGATACTTCAATGTTTATAGAGATGGTGCTGTAGATATTTCCATGTTTATACAGATCGCGGTGTAGATATTTCCATGTTTATACAGATAGCGGTGTAGATATTTCCATGTTTTTACAGATATCGGGGTAGATATTTCCATGTTTACACAGATTGCGGAATGGATATTTCCATCTATCTACAGATGGCATGGTAGATATTTCCATGTTTATACAGATGGCGGTGTAGATATTTCCATGTTTATATAGATGGTTGTGTAGATATTACCATGTTTATACAGATCGCGGTGTAGATATTTCCAAGTTTATACAGATAGCGGTGTAGATATTTCCATGTTTATACGGATAGCGGTTTAGATATTTCCATGTTTATAGAGATAGCGGTGTAGGTATTTCCATGTTTATAGACATAGCGGTGTAGATATTTCCATGTTTATATAGATGGCGTTGTAGATATTTCCACGTTTATACCGATAGCGGTGTTGGTATTTCCACGTTTATACAGATAGCGATGTAGATATTTCCATGTTTATACAGCTCGTTGTGCAGATATTTATATCTTTATACAGATGGCATTGTAGATATTTCCTTATTCACACAGATGGTGGTGTAGATGTTTCCATGTTTATACAGATGGCGGAGTAGTTAGTTCCATGTTTATGGAGATGGCAGTGTAAATACTTTCATGTTTATACAGATGGCGGTGTAGATATTTCCATGTTTATAGAGATAGCAGTGTAGATATTTACATGTTTACAGATGGCTGTGTAGATATTTCCATGTGTATACAGATGGCATTATAGATATTTCCATGTTTATACAGATGACTGTATAGGTATTTCCATGTTTTTACAGATGGCAGTGCAGATATTTCCATGTTTATAGATATAGCGGTGTAGATATTTCCATGTTTGTACAGATGGCGGTGTTGATATTTCCATCTATACACAGATGGCCGTGTACATATTTCCATGTTTATACAGATGGCAGTGTAGATATTTCCATGGACATGCAGATGGCAGTGTAGATATTTCCATATTTATACAGATAGCGGTGTAGATATTTCCAGGTTCACACAGATGGTGGTGTAGATATTTCCGGGATTATACACATGGCAGAGTAGATACTTCCATCTTTATGGAGATGGCAGTGTAGATATTTTCATGTTTATAGAGATGGCGGTGTAGATATTTCCATATTTATAGAGATAGCGGTGTAGATATTTCCATCTTTCTACAGATGGCAGTGTAGATGTTTCCATGTTTATACAGATGGTGGTGTAGATATTTCCATATTTATACAGATGTCTGTGTAGATATTTCCACGTGTATACAGATGATATTGTATCTATTTCCATGTTTATACAGATGGTGGTGTAGATATTTCCATGTTTATTCAGATGACTGTGTAGATATTTCCATGTTTTTACAGATGGCAGTGTAGATACATCAATGTTTATAGACATGGCGCTGTAGATATTTCCATGTTTATACAGATCGCGGTGTAGTTATTTCCATGTTTATACAGATAGCGGTGTAGATATTTCCATGTTTTTACAGATATCGGGGTAGATATTTCCATGTTTACACAGATTGCGGTGTAGATATTTCCATCTATCTACAGATGGCATGGTAGATATTTCCATGTTTATACAGATGGCGGTGTAGATATTTCCATGTTTATATAGATGGTTGTGTAGATATTGCCATGTTTATACAGATAGCGGTGTAGATATTTCCATGTTTATACAGATCTTGGTGAAGATATTTCCATGTTTATACAGATCGCGGTGTAGATATTTCCATGTTTATACAGATCGCGGTGTAGATATTTCAAAGTTTATACAGATAGCGGTGTAGATATTTCCATGTTTATACGGATAGCGGTTTAGATATTTCCATGTTTATAGAGATAGCGGTGTAGGTATTTCCATGTTTATAGACATAGCGGTGTAGACATTTCCATGTTTATATAGATGGCGTTGTAGATATTTCCACGTTTATACCGATAGCGGTGTTGGTATTTCAACGTTCATACAGATAGCGATGTAGATATTTCCATGTTTATACAGCTCGCGGTGCAGATATTTATATCTTTATACAGATGGCATTGTAGATATTTCCTTATTCACACAGATGGTGGTGTAGATGTTTCCATGTTTATACAGATGGCGGAGTAGTTAGTTCCATGTTTATGGAGATGGCAGTGTAGATACTTTCATGTTTATAGAGATGGCGGTGTAGATATTTCCATGTTTATAGAGATAGCAGTGTAGATATTTACATGTTTATACAGATGGCTGTGTAGATATTTCCATGTGTATACAGATGGCATTGTAGATATTTCCATGTTTATACAGATGACTGTATAGGTATTTCCATGTTTTTACAGATGGCAGTGCAGATATTTCCATGTTTATAGACATAGCGGTGTAGATATTTCCATGTTTGTACAGATGGCGGTGTTGATATTTCCATCTATACACAGATGGCCGTGTAGATATTTCCATGTTTATACAGATGGCGGCGAAGATATTTCCATGGACATGCAGATGGCGGTCTAGATATTTCCATGTTTATACAGATAGCGGTGTAGATATTTCCATGTTTACACAGATGGTGGTGTAGATATTTCCGGGATTATACACATGGCGGAGAAGATACTTCCATCTTTATGGAGATGGCAGTGTAGATATTTTCATGTTTATAGAGATGGCGGTGTAGATATTTCCATATTTATAGAGATAGCGGTGTAGATATTTCCATCTTTCTACAGATGGCAGTGTAGATATTTCCATGTTTATACAGATGGTGGTGTAGATATTTCCATATTCATACAGATGTCTGTGTAGATATTTCCATGTGTATACAGATGGTATTGTATCTATTTCCATGTTTATACAGATGGTGGTGTAGGTATTTCCATGTTTATTCAGATGACTGTGTAGATATTTCCATGTTTTTACAGATGGCAGTGTAGATACTTCAATGTTTACAGAGATGGCGCTGTAGATATTTCCATGTATATACAGAATGCGGTGTAGATATTTCCATGTTTATACAGATAGCGGTGTAGATATTTCCATGTTTTTACAGATATCGTGGTAGATATTTCCATGTTTACACAGATTGCGGTGTAGATATTTCCATCTATCTACAGATGGCATGGTAGATATTTCCATGTTTATACAGATGGCGGTGTAGGTATTTCCATGTTTATATAGATGGTTGTGTAGATATTACCATGTTTATACAGATAGCGGTGTAGATATTTCCATGTTTATACAGATCGCGGTGTAGATATTTCCATGTTTATACAGATCGCGGTGTAGATATTTCCAAGTTTATACAGATAGCGGTGTAGATATTTCCATGTTTATACGGATAGCGGTTTAGATATTTCCATGTTTATAGAGATAGCGGTGTAGGTATTTCCATGTTGATAGACATAGCGGTGTAGATATTTCCATGTTTATATAGATGGCGTTGTAGATATTTCCACGTTTATACCGACAGCGGTGTTGGTATTTCCACGTTTATACAGATAGCGATGTAGATATTTCCATGTTTATACAGCTCGCGGTGCAGATATTTATATCTTTATACGGATGGCATTGTAGATATTTCCTTATTCACACAGATGGTGGTGTAGATGTTTCCATGTTTATACAGATGGCGGAGTAGTTAGTTCCATGTTTATGGAGATGGCAGTGTAGATACTTTCATGTTTATAGAGATGGCGGTGTAGATATTTCCATGTTTATGGAGATAGCAGTGTAGATATTTACATGTTTATACAGATGGCTGTGTAGATATTTCCATGTGTATACAGATGGCATTGTAGATATTTCCATGTTTATACAGATGACTGTATAGGTATTTCCATGTTTTTACAGATGGCAGTGCAGATATTTCCATGTTTATAGAGATAGCGGTGTAGATATTTCCATGTTTGTACACATGGCGGTGTTGATATTTCCATCTATACACAGATGGCCGTGTAGACATTTCCATGTTTATACAGATGGCGGCGTAGATATTTCCATGGACATGCAGATGGCGGTGTAGACATTTCCATGTTTATACAGATAGCTGTGTAGATATTTCCATGTTTACACAGGTGGTGGTGTAGATATTTCCGGGAATATACACATGGCGGAGTAGATACTTCCATCTTTATGGAGATGGCAGTGTAGATATTTTCATGTTTATAGAGATGACGGTGTAGATATTTCCATATTTATAGAGATAGCGGTGTAGATATTTCCATCTTTCTACAGATGGCAGTGTAGATATTTCCATGTTTATACAGATGGTGGTGTAGATATTTCCATATTTATACAGATGTCTGTGTAGATATTTCCATGTGTATACAGATGGTATTGTATCTATTTCCATGTTTATACAGATGGTGGTGTAGATATTTCCATGTTTATTCAGATGACTGTGTAGATATTTCCATGTTTTTACAGATGGCAGTGTAGATACTTCAATGTTTATAGAGATGGCGCTGTAGATATTTCCATGTTTATACAGATCGCGGTGTAGATATTTCCATGTTTATACAGATAGCGGTGTAGATATTTCCATGTTTTTACAGATATCAGGGTAGATATTTCCATGTTTACACAGATTGCGGTGTAGATATTTCCATCTATCTACAGATGGCATGGTAGATATTTCCATGTTTATACAGATGGCGGTGTAGGTATTTCCATGTTTATATAGATGGTTGTGTAGATACTACCATGTTTATACAGATAGCGGGGTAGATATTTCCATGTTTATACAGATCATGGTGAAAATATTTCCATGTTTATACAGATCGCGGTGTAGATATTTCCATGTTTATACAGATCGCGGTGTAGGTATTTCCAAGTTTATACAGATAGCGGTGTAGATATTTCCATGTTTATACGAATAGCGGTTTAGATATTTCCATGTTTATAGAGATAGCGGTGTAGGTATTTCCATGTTTATAGACATAGCGGTGTAGATATTTCCATGTTTATATAGATGGCGTTTTAGATATTTCCACGTTTATACCGATAGCGGTGTTGGTATTTCCACGTTTATGCAGATAGCGATGTAGATATTTCCATGTTTGTACAGCTCGCGGTGCAGATATTTATATCTTTATACATATGGTATTGTAGATATTTCCTTATTCACACAGATGGTGGTGTAGATGTTTCCATGTTTATACAGATGGCGGAGTAGTTAGTTCCAAGTTTATGAAGATGGCAGTGTAGATACTGTCATGTTTATAGAGATGGCGGTGTAGATATTTCCCTGTTTATAGAGATAGCAGTGTAGATATTCACATGTTTATACAGATGGCTGTGTAGATATTTCCATGTGTATACAGATGGCATTGTAGATATTTCCATGTTTATACAGATGACTGTATAGGTATTTCCATGTTTTTACAGATGGCAGTGCAGATATTTCCATATTTATAGAGATAGCGGTGTAGATATTTCCATGTTTGTACAGATGGCGGTGTTGATATTTCCATCTATACACAGATGGCCGTGTAGATGTTTCCATGTTTATACGGATGGTGGCGTAGGTATTTCCATGGACATGCAGCTGGCGGTGTAGATATTTCCATGTTTATACAGATAGCGGTGTAGATATTTCCATGTTTACACAGATGGTGGTGTAGATATTTCCGGGATTATACACATGGCAGAGTAGATACTTCCATCTTTATGGAGATGGCAGTGTAGATATTTTCATGTTTATAGAGATGGCGGTGTAGATATTTCCATCTTTCTACAGATGGCAGTGTAGATATTTCCATGTTTATACAGATGGCGGTGTAGATATTTCCATATTTATACAGATGTCTGTGAAGGTATTTCCGTGTGTATACAGATGGTATTGTAGCTATTTCCATGTTTATACAGATGGTGGTGTAGATATTTCCATGTTTATTCAGATGACTGTGTAGATATTTCCATGTTTTTACAGATGGCAGTGTAGATATTTCAATGTTTATAGAGATGGCGCTGTAGATATTTCCATGTTTATACAGATCGCGGTGTAGATATTTCCATGTTTATACAGATAGCGGTGTAGATATTTCCATGTTGTTACAGATATCGGTGTAGATATTTCCATGTTTACACAGATTGCGGTGTAGATATTTCCATCTTTCTACAGATGGCATTGTAGGTATTTCCATGTTTATACAGATGGCGGTGTAGATATTTCCATGTTTATATAGATAGTAGTGTAGATATTACCATGTTTATACAGATAGCGGTGTAGATATTTCCATGTTTATACAGATCGTGGTGAAGATATTTCCATGTTTACACAGATTGCGGTGTAGATATTTCCATCTTTCTACAGATGGCAGTGTAGTTATTTCCATGTCTATACAGATGGCGGTGTAGATATTTCCATATTTATACAGATGTCTGGGAAGATATTTCCGTGTGTATACAGATGGTATTGTAGCTATTTCCATGTTTATACAGATGGTGGTGTAGATATTTCCATGTTTATTCAGATGACTGTGTAGATATTTCCATGTTTTTACAGATGGCAGTGTAGATATTTCAATGTTTATAGAGATGGCGCTGTAGATATTTTCATGTTTATACAGACCGCGGTGTAGATATTTCCATGTTTATACAGATAGCGGTGTAGATATTTCCATGTTGTTACAGATATCGGTGTAGATATTTCCATGTTTACACAGATTGCGGTGTAGATATTTCCATCTTTCTACAGATGGCATTGTAGGTATTTCCATGTTTATACAGATGGCGGTGTAGATATTTCCATGTTTATATAGATGGTGGTGTAGATATTACCATGTTTATACAGATAGCGGTGTAGATATTTCCATGTTTATACAGATCGTGGTGAAGTTATTTCCATGTTTACACAGATTGCGGTGTAGATATTTCCATCTTTCTACAGATGGCAGTGTAGATATTTCCATGTCTATACAGATGGCGGTGTAGATATTTCCATATTTATACAGATGTCTGTGAAGATATTTCCATGTGTATACAGATGGTATTGTAGCTATTTCCATGTTTATACAGATGGTGGTGTAGATATTTCCATGTTTATTCAGATGACTGTGTAGGTATTTCCATGTTTTTACAGAAGGCAGTGTAGATATTTCAATGTTTATAGAGATGGCGCTGTAGATATTTCCATGTTTATACAGATCGCGGTGTAGATATTTCCATGTTTATACAGATAGCGGTGTAGATATTTCCATGTTGTTACAGATATCGGGGTAGATATTTCCATGTTTACACAGATTGCGGTGTAGATATTTCCATCTTTCTACAGATGGCATTGTAGATATTTCCATGTTTATACAGATGGCAGTGTAGATATTTCCATGTTTATATAGATGGTGGTGTAGATATTACCATGTTTATACAGATAGCGGTGTAGATATTTCCATGTTTATACAGATCGTAGTGAAGATATTTCCATGTTTACACAGATTGCGGTATAGATATTTCCATCTTTCTACAGATGGCATTGTAGATATTTCCATGTTTATACAGACGGCGGCGTAGATATTTCCATGGACATGCAGATGGTGGTGTAGATATTTCCATGTTTATACAGATAGCGGTGTAGATATTTCCATGTTTACACAGATGGTGGTGTAGATATTTCCGGGATTATACACATGGCGGAGTAGATACTTCCATCTTTATGGAGATGGCAGTGTAGATATTTTCATATTTATAGAGATGGAGGTGTAGATATTTCCATATTTATAGAGATAGCGGTGTAGATATTTCCATCTTTCTACAGATGGCAGTGTAGATACTTCCATGTTTATACAGATGGTGGTGTAGATATTTCCATATTTATACAGATGTCTGTGTAGATATTTCCATGTGTATACAGATGGTATTGTATCTATTTCCATGTTTATACAGATGGTGGTGTAGATATTTCCATGTTTATTCAGATGACTGTGTAGATATTTCCATGTTTTTACAGATGGCAGTGTAGATACTTCAATGTTTATAGAGATGGCGCTATAGATATTTCCATGTTTATACAGATCGTGGTGTAGATATTTCCATGTTTATACAGATAGCGGTGTAGATATTTCCATGTTTTTACAGATATCGGGGTAGATATTTCCATGTTTACACAGATTGCGGTGTAGATATTTCCATCTATCTACAGATGGCATGGTTGATATTTCCATGTTTATACAGATGGCGGTGTAGATATTTCCATGTTTATATAGATGGTTGTGTAGATATTACCATGTTTATACAGATAGCGGGGTAGATATTTCCATGTTTATACAGATCGTGGTGAAGATATTTCCATGTTTATACAGATCGCGGTGTAGATATTTCCATGTTTATACAGATCGCGGTGTAGGTATTTCCAAGTTTATACAGATAGCGGTGTAGATATTTCCATGTTTATACGGATAGCGGTTTAGATACTTCCATGTTTATAGAGATAGCGGTGTAGGTATTTCCATGTTTATAGACATAGCGGTGTAGATATTTCCATGTTTATATAGATGGCGTTGTAGATATTTCCACGTTTATACCGATAGCGGTGTTGGTATTTCCACGTTTATACAGATAGCGATGTAGATATTTCCATGTTTGTACAGCTCGCGGTGCAGATATTTATATCTTTATACAGATGGTATTGTAGATATATCCTTATTCACACAGATGGTGGTGTAGAGGTTTCCATGTTTATACAGATGGCGGAGTAGTTAGTTCCATGTTTATGGAGATGGCAGTGTAGATACTTTCATGTTTATAGAGATGGCGGTGTAGATATTTCCATGTTTATAGAGATAGCAGTGTAGATATTTACATGTTTATACAGATGGCTGTGTAGATATTTCCATGTGTATACAGAAGGCATTGTAGATATTTCCATGTTTATACAGATGACTGTATAGGTATTTCCATGTTTTTACAGATGGCAGTGCAGGTATTTCCATGTTTATAGAGATAGCGGTGTAGATATTTCCGTGTTTGTACAGATGGCGGTGTTGATATTTCCATCTATACACAGATGGCCGTGTAGATATTTCCATGTTTATACAGATGGCGGCGTAGGTATTTCCATGGACATGCAGATGGCGGTGTAGATATTTCCATGTTTATACAGATAGCGGTGTAGATATTTCCATGTTTACACAGATGGTGGTGTAGATATTTCCGGGATTATACGCATGGCGGAGTAGATACTTCCATCTTTATGGAGATGGCAGTGTAGATATTTTCATGTTTATAGAGATGGCAGTGTAGATATTTCCATATTTATAGAGATAGCGGTGTAGATATTTCCATCTTTCTACAGATGGCAGTGTAGATATTTCCATGTTTATACAGATGGCGGTGTAGATATTTCCATATTTATACCGATGTCTGTGAAGATATTTCCATGTGTATACAGATGGTATTGTAGCTATTTCCATGTTTATACAGATGGTGGTGTAGATATTTCCATGTTTATTCAGATGACTGTGTAGATATTTCCATGTTTTTACAGATATCGGGGTAGATATTTCCATGTTTACACAGATTGCGGTGTAGATATTTCCATCTATCTACAGATGGCATGGGAGATATTTCCATGTTCATACAGATGGCGGTGTAGATATTTCCATGTTTATATAGATGGTTGTGTAGATATTACCATGTTTATACTGATAGCGGGGTAGATATTTCCATGTTTATACAGATCGCGGTGTAGATATTTCCATGTTTATACAGATCGCGGTGTAGATATTTCCAAGTTTATACAGATAGCGGTGTAGATATTTTCATGTTTATACGGATAGCGGTTTAGATATTTCCATGTTTATAGAGATAGCGGTGTAGGTATTTCCATGTTTATAGACATAGCGGTGTAGATATTTCCAGGTTTATATAGATGGCGTTGTAGATATTTCCACGTTTATACCGATAGCGGTGTTGGTATTTCCACGTTTATACAGATAGCGGTGTAGATATTTCCATGTTTACACAGATGGTGGTGTAGATATTTCCGGGATTATACACATGGCAGAGTAGATACTTCCATCTTTATGGAGATGGCAGTGTAGATATTTTCATGTTTATAGAGATGGCGGTGTAGATATTTCCATCTTTCTACAGATGGCAGTGTAGATATTTCCATGTTTATACAGATGGCGGTGTAGATATTTCCATATTTATACAGATGTCTGTGTAGATATTTCCATGTGTATACAGATGGTATTGTATCTATTTCCATGTTTATACAGATGGCGGTGTAGATACTTCCATATTTATACAGATGTCTGTGAAGATATTTCCATGTGTATATAGATGGTATTGTAGCTATTTCCATGTTTATACAGATGGTGGTGTAGATATTTCCATGTTTATTCAGATGACTGTGTAGATATTTCCATGTTTTTACAGATGGCAGTGTAGATGTTTCAATGTTTATAGAGATGGCGCTGTAGATATTTCCATGTTTATACAGATCGCGGTGTAGATATTTCCATGTTTATACAGATAGCGGTGTAGATATTTCCATGTTGTTACAGATATCGGTGTAGATATTTCCATGTATACACAGATTGCGGTGTAGATATTTCCATCTTTCTACAGATGGCATTGTAGGTATTTCCATGTTTATACAGATGGCGGTGTAGATATTTCCATGTTTATATATATAGTGGTGTAGATATTACCATGTTTATACAGATAGCGGTGTAGATATTTCCATGTTTATACAGATCGTGGTGAAGATATTTCCATGTTTACACAGATTGCGTTGTAGATATTTCCATCTTTCTACAGATGGCAGTGTAGTTATTTCCATGTCTATACAGATGGCGGTGTAGATATTTCCATATTTATACAGATGTCTGGGAAGATATTTCCGTGTGTATACAGATGGTATTGTAGCTATTTCCATGTTTATACAGATGGTGGTGTAGATATTTCCATGTTTATTCAGATGACTGTGTAGATATTTCCATGTTTTTACAGATGGCAGTGTAGATATTTCAATGTTTATAGAGATGGCGCTGTAGATATTTCCATGTTTATACAGACCGCGGTGTAGATATTTCCATGTTTATACAGATAGCGGTGTAGATATTTCCATGTTGTTACAGATATCGGTGTACATATTTCCATGTTTACACAGATTGCGGTGTAGATATTTCCATCTTTCTACAGATGGCATTGTAGGTATTTCCATGTTTATACAGATGGCGGTGTAGATATTTCCATGTTTATATAGATGGTGGTGTAGATATTACCATGTTTATACAGATAGCGGTGTAGATATTTCCATGTTTATACAGATCGTGGTGAAGATATTTCCATGTTTACACAGATTGCGGTGTAGATATTTCCATCTTTCTACAGATGGCAGTGTAGATATTTCCATGTCTATACAGATGGCGGTGTAGATATTTCCATATTTATACAGATGTCTGTGAAGATATTTCCATGTGTATACAGATGGTATTGTAGCTATTTCCATGTTTATACAGATGGTGGTGTGGATATTTCCATGTTTATTCAGATGACTGTGTAGATATTTCCATGTTTTTACAGATATCGGGGTAGATATTTCCATGTTTACACAGATTGCGGTGTAGATATTTCCATCTATCTACAGATGGCATGGGAGATATTTCCATGTTCATACAGATGGCGGTGTAGATATTTCCATGTTTATATAGATGGTTGTGTAGATATTACCATGTTTATACTGATAGCGGGGTAGATATTTCCATGTTTATACAGATCGCGGTGTAGATATTTCCATGTTTATACAGATCGCGGTGTAGATATTTCCAAGTTTATACAGATAGCGGTGTAGATATTTTCATGTTTATACGGATAGCGGTTTAGATATTTCCATGTTTATAGAGATAGCGGTGTAGGTATTTCCATGTTTATAGACATAGCGGTGTAGATATTTCCAGGTTTATATAGATGGCGTTGTAGATATTTCCACGTTTATACCGATAGCGGTGTTGGTATTTCCACGTTTATACAGATAGCGGTGTAGATATTTCCATGTTTACACAGATGGTGGTGTAGATATTTCCGGGATTATACACATGGCAGAGTAGATACTTCCATCTTTATGGAGATGGCAGTGTAGATATTTTCATGTTTATAGAGATGGCGGTGTAGATATTTCCATCTTTCTACAGATGGCAGTGTAGATATTTCCATGTTTATACAGATGGCGGTGTAGATATTTCCATATTTATACAGATGTCTGTGAAGATATTTCCGTGTGTATACAGATGGTATTGTAGCTATTTCCATGTTTATACAGATGGTGGTGTAGATATTTCCATGTTTATTCAGATGACTGTGTAGATATTTCCATGTTTTTACAGATGGCAGTGTAGATATTTCAATGTTTATAGAGATGGCGCTGTAGATATTTCCATGTTTATACAGATCGCGGTGTAGATATTTCCATGTTTATACAGATAGCGGTGTAGATATTTCCATGTTGTTACAGATATCGGTGTAGATATTTCCATGTTTACACAGATTGCGGTGTAGATATTTCCATCTTTCTACAGATGGCATTGTAGGTATTTCCATGTTTATACAGATGGCGGTGTAGATATTTCCATGTTTATATAGATAGTGGTGTAGATATTACCATGTTTATACAGATAGCGGTGTAGATATTTCCATGTTTATACAGATCGTGGTGAAGATATTTCCATGTTTACACAGATTGCGTTGTAGATATTTCCATCTTTCTACAGATGGCAGTGTAGTTATTTCCATGTCTATACAGATGGCGGTGTAGATATTTCCATATTTATACAGATGTCTGGGAAGATATTTCCGTGTGTATACAGATGGTATTGTAGCTATTTCCATGTTTATACAGATGGTGGTGTAGATATTTCCATGTTTATTCAGATGACTGTGTAGATATTTCCATGTTTTTACAGATGGCAGTGTAGATATTTCAATGTTTATAGAGATGGCGCTGTAGATATTTCCATGTTTATACAGACCGCGGTGTAGATATTTCCATGTTTATACAGATAGCGGTTTAGATATTTCCATGTTGTTACAGATATCGGTGTATATATTTCCATGTTTACACAGATTGCGGTGTAGATATTTCCATCTTTCTACAGATGGCATTGTAGGTATTTCCATGTTTATACAGATGGCGGTGTAGATATTTCCATGTTTATATAGATGGTGGTGTAGATATTACCATGTTTATACAGATAGCGGTGTAGATATTTCCATGTTTATACAGATCGTGGTGAAGATATTTCCATGTTTACACAGATTGCGGTGTAGATATTTCCATCTTTCTACAGATGGCAGTGTAGATATTTCCATGTCTATACAGATGGCGGTGTAGATATTTCCATATTTATACAGATGTCTGTGAAGATATTTCCATGTGTATACAGATGGTATTGTAGCTATTTCCATGTTTATACAGATGGTGATGTAGATATTTCCATGTTTATTCAGATGACTGTGTAGATATTTCCATGTTTTTACAGAAGGCAGTGTAGATATTTCAATGTTTATAGAGATGGCGCTGTAGATATTTCCATGTTTATACAGATCGCGGTGTAGATATTTCCATGTTTATACAGATAGCGGTGTAGATATTTCCATGTTGTTACAGATATCGGGGTAGATATTTCCATGTTTACACAGATTGCGGTGTAGATATTTCCATCTTTCTACAGATGGCATTGTAGATATTTCCATGTTTATACAGATGGCGGTGTAGATATTTCCATGTTTATATAGATGGTGGTGTAGATATTACCATGTTTATACAGATAGCGGTGTAGATATTTCCATGTTTATACAGATCGTAGTGAAGATATTTCCATGTTTACGCAGATTGCGGTATAGATATTTCCATCTTTCTACAGATGGCATTGTAGATATTTCCATGTTTATACAGACGGCGGCGTAGATATTTCCATGGACATGCAGATGGTGGTGTAGATATTTCCATGTTTATACAGATAGCGGTGTAGATATTTCCATGTTTACACAGATGGTCGTGTAGATATTTCCGGGATTATACACATGGCGGAGTAGATACTTCCATCTTTATGGAGATGGCAGTGTAGATATTTTCATATTTATAGAGATGGCGGTGTAGATATTTCCATATTTATAGAGATAGCGGTGTAGATATTTCCATCTTTCTACAGATGGCAGTGTAGATACTTCCATGTTTATACAGATGGTGGTGTAGATATTTCCATATTTATACAGATGTCTGTGTAGATATTTCCATGTGTATACAGATGGTATTGTATCTATTTCCATGTTTATACAGATGGTGGTGTAGATATTTCCATGTTTATTCAGATGACTGTGTAGATATTTCCATGTTTTTACAGATGGCAGTGTAGATACTTCAATGTTTATAGAGATGGCGCTGTAGATATTTCCATGTTTATACAGATGGCGGTGTAGATATTTCCATGTTTATATAGATGCTTGTGTAAATATTACCATGTTTATACAGATAGCGGGGTAGATATTTCCATGTTTATACAGATCGTGGTGAAGATATTTCCATGTTTATACAGATCGCGGTGTAGATATTTCCATGTTTATACAGATCACGGTGTAGATATTTCCAAGTTTATACAGATAGCGGTGTAGATATTTCCATGTTTATACGGATAGCGGTTTAGATATTTCCATGTTTATAGAGATAGCGGTGTAGGTATTTCCATGTTTATAGACATAGCGGTGTAGATATTTCCATGTTTATATAGATGGCGTTGTAGATATTTCCACGTTTGTACCGATAGCGGTGTTGGTATTTCCACGTTTATACAGATAGCGATGTAGATATTTCCATGTTTATACAGCTCGCGATGCAGATATTTATATCTTTATACAGATGGCATTGTAGATATTTCCTTATTCACACAGATGGTGGTGTAGATGTTTCCATGTTTATACAGATGGCGGAGTAGTTAGTTCCATGTTTATGGAGATGGCAGTGTAGATACTTTCATGTTTATAGAGATGGCGGTGTAGATATTTCCATGTTTATAGAGATAGCAATGTAGATATTTACATGTTTATACAGATGGCTGTGTAGATATTTCCATGTGTATACAGATGGCATTGTAGATATTTCCATGTTTATACAGATGACTGTATAGGTATTTCCATGTTTTTACAGATGGCAGTGCAGATATTTCCATGTTTATAGAGATAGCGGTGTAGATATTTCCATGTTTGTACAGATGGCGGTGTTGATATTTCCATCTATACACAGATGGCCGTGTAGATATTTCCATGTTTATACAGATGGCGGCGTAGGTATTTCCATGGACATGCAGATGGCGGTGTAGATATTTCCATGTTTATACAGATAGCGGTGTAGATATTTCCATGTTTACACAGATGGTGGTGTAGATATTTCCGGGATTATACACATGGCAGAGTAGATACTTCCATCTTTATGGAGATGGCAGTGTAGATATTTTCATGTTTATAGAGATGGCGGTGTAGATATTTCCATATTTATAGAGATAGCGGTGTAGATATTTCCATCTTTCTACAGATGGCAGTGTACATATTTCCATGTTTATACAGATGGCGGTGTAGATATTTCCATATTTATACAGATGTCTGTGAAGATATTTCCATGTGTATACAGATGGTATTGTAGCTATTTCCATGTTTATACAGATGGTGGTGTAGATATTTCCATGTTTATTCAGATGACTGTGTAGATATTTCCATGTTTTTACAGATGGCAGTGTAGATATTTCAATGTTTATAGAGATGGCGCTGTAGATATTTCCATGTTTTTACAGATCGCGGTGTAGATATTTCCGTGTTTATACAGATAGCGGTGTAGATATTTCCATGTTGTTACAGATATCGGTGTAGATATTTCCATGTTTACACAGATTGTGGTGTAGATATTTCCATCTTTCTACAGATGGCATTGTAGATATTTCCATGTTTATACAGATGGCGGAGTAGATATTTCCATGTTTATATAGATGGTGGTGTAGATATTACCATGTTTATACAGATAGCGGTGTAGATATTTCCATGTTTATACAGATCGTGGTGAAGATATTTCCATGTTTACACAGATTGCGGTGTAGATATTTCCATCTTTCTACAGATGGCATTGTAGATATTTCCATGTTTATACAGATGGCGGCGTAGATATTTCCATGGACATGCAGATGGCGGTGTAGATATTTCCATGTTTATACCGATAGCGGTGTAGATATTTCCATGTTTACACAGATGGTGGTGTAGATATTTCCGGGATTATACACATGGCGGAGTAGATACTTCCATCTTTATGGAGATGGCAGTGTAGATATTTTCATATTTATAGAGATGGCGGTGTAGATATTTCCATATTTATAGAGATAGCGGTGTAGATATTTCCATCTTTCTACAGATGGCAGTGTAGATATTTCCATGTTTATACAGATGGTGGTGTAGATATTTCCATATTTATACAGATGTCTGTGTAGATATTTCCATGTGTATACAGATGGTATTGTATCTATTTCCATGTTTATACAGATGGTGGTGTAGATATTTCCATGTTTATTCAGATGACTGTGTAGATATTTCCATGTTTTTACAGATGGCAGTGTAGATACTTCAATGTTTATAGAGATGGTGCTGTAGATATTTCCATGTTTATACAGATCGCGGTGTAGATATTTCCATGTTTATACAGATAGCGGTGTAGATATTTCCATGTTTTTACAGATATCGGGGTAGATATTTCCATGTTTACACAGATTGCGGAATGGATATTTCCATCTATCTACAGATGGCATGGTAGATATTTCCATGTTTATACAGATGGCGGTGTAGATATTTCCATGTTTATATAGATGGTTGTGTAGATATTACCATGTTTATACAGATCGCGGTGTAGATATTTCCAAGTTTATACAGATATCGGTGTAGATATTTCAATGTTTATACGGATAGCGGTTTAGATATTTCCATGTTTATAGAGATAGCGGTGTAGGTATTTCCATGTTTATAGACATAGTGGTGTAGATATTTCCATGTTTATATAGATGGCGTTGTAGATATTTCCACGTTTATACCGATAGCGCTGTTGGTATTTCCACGTTTATACAGATAGCGATGTAGATATTTCCATGTTTATACAGCTCGTGGTGCAGATATTTATATCTTTATACAGATGGCATTGTAGATATTTCCTTATTCACACAGATGGTGGTGTAGATGTTTCCATGTTTATACATATGGCGGAGTAGTTAGTTCCATGTTTATGGAGATGGCAGTGTAAATACTTTCATGTTTATACAGATGGCGGTGTAGATATTTCCATGTTTATAGAGATAGCAGTGTAGATATTTACATGTTTACAGATGGCTGTGTAGATATTTCCATGTGTATACAGATGGCATTATAGATATTTCCATGTTTATACAGATGACTGTATAGGTATTTCCATGTTTTTACAGATGGCAGTGCAGATATTTCCATGTTTATAGAGATAGCGGTGTAGATATTTCCATGTTTGTACAGATGGCGGTGTTGATATTTCCATCTATACACAGATGGCCGTGTACATATTTCCATGTTTATACAGATGGCGGTGTAGATATTTCCATGGACATGCAGATGGCGGTGTAGATATTTCCATGTTTATACAGATAGCGGTGTAGATATTTCCAGGTTCACACAGATGGTGGTGTAGATATTTCCGGGATTATACACATGGCAGTGTAGATACTTCCATCTTTATGGAGATGGCAGTGTAGATATTTTCATGTTTATAGAGATGGCGGTGTAGATATTTCCATATTTATAGAGATAGCAGTGTAGATATTTCCATCTTTCTACAGATGGCAGTGTAGATGTTTCCATGTTTATACAGATGGTGGTGTAGATATTTCCATATTTATAGAGATGTCTGTGTAGATATTTCCATGTGTATACAGATGATATTGTATCTATTTCCATATTTGTACTGATGGTGGTGTAGATATTTCCATGTTTATTCAGATGACTGTGTGGATATTTCCATGTTTTTACAGATGGCAGTGTAGATACTTCAATGTTTATAGAGATGGCGCTGTAGATATTTCCATGTTTATACAGATCGCGGTGTAGTTATTTCCATGTTTATACAGATAGCGGTGTAGATATTTCCATGTTTTTACAGATATCGGGGTAGATATTTCCATGTTTACACAGATTGCGGTGTAGATATTTCCATCTATCTACAGATGGCATGGTAGATATTTCCATGTTTATACAGATGGCGGTGTAGATATTTCCATGTTTATATAGATGGTTGTGTAGATATTGCCATGTTTATACAGATAGCGGTGTAGATATTTCCATGTTTATACAGATCGTGGTGAAGATATTTCCATGTTTATACAGATCGCGGTGTAGATATTTCCATGTTTATACAGATCGCGGTGTAGATATTTCAAAGTTTATACAGATAGCGGTGTAGATATTTCCATGTTTATACGGATAGCGGTTTAGATATTTCCATGTTTATAGAGATAGCGGTGTAGGTATTTCCATGTGTATAGACATAGCGGTGTAGACATTTCCATGTTTATATAGATGGCGTTGTAGATATTTCCACGTTTATACCGATAGCGGTGTTGGTATTTCCACGTTCATACAGATAGCGATGTAGATATTTCCATGTTTATACAGCTCGCGGTGCAGATATTTATATCTTTATACAGATGGCATTGTAGATATTTCCTTATTCACACAGATGGTGGTGTAGATGTTTCCATGTTTATACAGATGGCGGAGTAGTTAGTTCCATGTTTATGGAGATGGCAGTGTAGATACTTTCATGTTTATAGAGATGGCGGTGTAGATATTTCCATGTTTATAGAGATAGCAGTGTAGATATTTACATGTTTATACAGATGGCTGTGTAGATATTTCCATGTGTATACAGATGGCATTGTAGATATTTCCATGTTTATACAGATGACTGTATAGGTATTTCCATGTTTTTACAGATGGCAGTGCAGATATTTCCATGTTTATAGACATAGCGGTGTAGATATTTCCATGTTTGTACAGATGGCGGTGTTGATATTTCCATCTATACACAGATGGCCGTGTAGATATTTCCATGTTTATACAGATGGCGGCGAAGATATTTCCATGGACATGCAGATGGCGGTCTAGATATTTCCATGTTTATACAGATAGCGGTGTAGATATTTCCATGTTTACACAGATGGTGGTGTAGATATTTCCGGGATTATACACATGGCGGAGAAGATACTTCCATCTTTATGGAGATGGCAGTGTAGATATTTTCATGTTTATAGAGATGGCGGTGTAGATATTTCCATATTTATAGAGATAGCGGTGTAGATATTTCCATCTTTCTACAGATGGCAGTGTAGATATTTCCATTTTTATACAGATGGTGGTGTAGATATTTCCATATTCATACAGATGTCTGTGTAGATATTTCCATGTGTATACAGATGGTATTGTATCTATTTCCATGTTTATACAGATGGTGGTGTAGGTATTTCCATGTTTATTCAGATGACTGTGTAGATATTTCCATGTTTTTACAGATGGCAGTGTAGATACTTCAATGTGTACAGAGATGGCGCTGTAGATATTTCCATGTATATACAGAATGCGGTGTAGATATTTCCATGTTTATACAGATAGCGGTGAAGATATTTCCATGTTTTTACAGATATCGCGGTAGATATTTCCATGTTTACACAGATTGCGGTGTAGATATTTCCATCTATCTACAGATGGCATGGTAGATATTTCCATGTTTATACAGATGGCGGTGTAGGTATTTCCATGTTTATACAGATGGTTGTGTAGATATTACCATGTTTATACAGATAGCGGTGTAGATATTTCCATGTTTATACAGATCGCGGTGTAGATATTTCCATGTTTATACAGATCGCGGTGTAGATATTTCCAAGTTTATACAGATAGCGGTGTAGATATTTCCATGTTTATATGGATAGCGGTTTAGATATTTCCATGTTTATAGAGATAGCGGTGTAGGTATTTCCATGTTTATAGACATAGCGGTGTAGATATTTCCATGTTTATATAGATGGCGTTGTAGATATTTCCACGTTTATACCGACAGCGGTGTTGGTATTTCCACGTTTATACAGATAGCGATGTAGATATTTCCATGTTTATACAGCTCGTGGTGCCGATATTTATATCTTTATACGGATGGAATTGTAGATATTTCCTTATTCACACAGATGGTGGTGTAGATGTTTCCATGTTTATACAGATGGCGGAGTAGTTAGTTCCATGTTTATGGAGATGGCAGTGTAGATACTTTCATGTTTATAGAGATGGCGGTGTAGATATTTCCATGTTTATAGAGATAGCAGTGTAGATATTTACATGTTTATACAGATGGCTCTGTAGATATTTCCATGTGTATACAGATGGCATTGTAGATATTTCCATGTTTATACAGATGACTGTATAGGTATTTCCATGTTTTTACAGATGGCAGTGCAGATATTTCCATGTTTATAGAGATAGCGGTGTAGATATTTCCATGTTTGTACAGATGGCGGTGTTGATATTTCCATCTATACACAGATGGCCGTGTAGACATTTCCATGTTTATACAGATGGCGGCGTAGATATTTCCATGGACATGCAGATGGCGGTGTAGACATTTCCATGTTTATACAGATAGCGGTGTAGATATTTCCATGTTTACACAGGTGGTGGTGTAGATATTTCCGGGATTATACACATGGCGGAGTAGACACTTCCATCTTTATGGAGATGGCAGTGTAGATATTTTCATGTTTATAGAGATGACGGTGTAGATATTTCCATATTTATAGAGATAGCGGTGTAGATATTTCCATCTTTCTACAGATGGCAGTGTAGATATTTCCATGTTTATACAGATGGTGGTGTAGATATTTCCATATTTATACAGATGTCTGTGTAGATATTTCCATGTGTATACAGATGGTATTGTATCTACTTCCATGTTTATACAGATGGTGGTGTAGATATTTCCATGTTTATTCAGATGACTGTGTAGATATTTCCATGTTTTTACAGATGGCAGTGTAGATACTTCAATGTTTATAGAGATGGCGCTGTAGATATTTCCATGTTTATACAGATCGCGGTGTAGATATTTCCATGTTTATACAGATAGCGGTGTAGATATTTCCATGTTTTTACTGATATCAGGGTAGATATTTCCATGTTTACACAGATTGCGGTGTAGATATTTCCATCTATCTACAGATGGCATGGTAGATATTTCCATGTTTATACAGATGGCGATGTAGATATTTCCATGTTTATATAGATGGTTGTGTAGATATTACCATGTTTATACAGATAGCGGGGTAGATATTTCCATGTTTATACAGATCATGGTGAAGATATTTCCATGTTTATACAGATCGCGGTGTAGATATTTCCATGTTTATACAGATCGCGGTGTAGGTATTTCCAAGTTTATACAGATAGCGGTGTAGATATTTCCATGTTTATACGGATAGCGGTTTAGATATTTCCATGTTTATAGAGATAGCGGTGTAGGTATTTCCATGTTTATAGACATAGCGGTGTAGATATTTCCATGTTTATATAGATGGCGTTGTAGATATTTCCACGTTTATACCGATAGCGGTGTTGGTATTTCCACGTTTATGCAGATAGCGATGTAGATATTTCCATGTTTGTACAGCTCGCGGTGCAGATATTTATATCTTTATACATATGGTATTGTAGATATTTCCTTATTCACACAGATGGTGGTGTAGATGTTTCCATGTTTATACAGATGGCGGAGTAGTTAGTTCCAAGTTTATGAAGATGGCAGTGTAGATACTTTCATGTTTATAGAGATGGCGGTGTAGATATTTCCCTGTTTATAGAGATAGCAGTGTAGATATTCACATGTTGATACAGATGGCTGTGTAGATATTTCCATGTGTATACAGATGGCATTGTAGATATTTCCATGTTTATACAGATGACTGTATAGGTATTTCCATGTTTT
Organism: Pan troglodytes; assembly: GCF_028858775.2. Lineage (NCBI taxonomy): Eukaryota > Metazoa > Chordata > Mammalia > Primates > Hominidae > Pan > Pan troglodytes. Next base: position 737,055 of record NC_072405.2, on the reverse strand, counting down.
TACAGATGGCAGTGCAGATATTTTCATATTTATAGAGATAGCGGTGTAGATATTTCCATGTTTGTACAGTTGGCGGTGTTGATATTTCCATCTATACACAGATGGCCGTGTAGATGTTTCCATGTTTATACGGATGGTGGCGTAGGTATTTCCATGGACATGCAGATGGCGGTGTAGATATTTCCATGTTTATACAGATAGCGGTGTAGATATTTACATGTTTACACAGATGGTGGTGTAGATATTTCCGGGATTATACACATGGCAGAGTAGATACTTCCATCTTTATGGAGATGGCAGTGTAGATATTTTAATGTTTATAGAGATGGCGGTGTAGATATTTCCATCTTTCTACAGATGGCAGTGTAGATATTTCCATGTTTATACAGATGGCGGTGTAGATATTTCCATATTTATACAGATGTCTGTGAAGATATTTCCGTGTGTATACAGATGGTATTGTAGCTATTTCCATGTTTATACAGATGGTGGTGTAGATATTTCCATGTTTATTCAGATGACTGTGTAGATATTTCCATGTTTTTACAGATGGCAGTGTAGATATTTCAATGTTTATAGAGATGGCGCTGTAGATATTTCCATGTTTATACAGATCGCGGTGTAGATATTTCCATGTTTATACAGATAGCGGTGTAGATATTTCCATGTTGTTACAGATATCGGTGTAGATATTTCCATGTTAACACAGATTGCGGTGTAGATATTTCCATCTTTCTACAGATGGCATTGTAGGTATTTCCATGTTTATACAGATGGCGGTGTAGATATTTCCATGTTTATATAGATAGTGGTGTAGATATTACCATGTTTATACAGATAGCGGTGTAGATATTTCCATGTTTATACAGATCGTGGTGAAGATATTTCCATGTTTACACAGATTGCGGTGTAGATATTTCCATCTTTCTACAGATGGCAGTGTAGTTATTTCCATGTCTATACAGATGGCGGTGTAGATATTTCCATATTTATACAGATGTCTGGGAAAATATTTCCGTGTGTATACAGATGGTATTGTAGCTATTTCCATGTTTATACAGATGGTGGTGTAGATATTTCCATGTTTATTCAGATGACTGTGTAGATATTTCCATGTTTTTACAGATGGCAGTGTAGATATTTCAATGTTTATAGAGATGGCGCTGTAGATATTTCCATGTTTATACAGACCGCGGTGTAGATATTTCCATGTTTATACAGATAGCGGTGTAGATATTTCCATGTTGTTACAGATATCGGTGTAGATATTTCCATGTTTACACAGATTGCGGTGTAGATATTTCCATCTTTCTACAGATGGCATTGTAGGTATTTCCATGTTTATACAGATGGCGGTGTAGATATTTCCATGTTTATATAGATGGTGGTGTAGATATTACCATGTTTATACAGATAGCGGTGTAGATATTTCCATGTTTATACAGATCGTGGTGAAGATATTTCCATGTTTACACAGATTGCGGTGTAGATATTTCCATCTTTCTGCAGATGGCAGTGTAGATATTTCCATGTCTATACAGATGGCGGTGTAGATATTTCCATATTTATACAGATGTCTGTGAAGATATTTCCATGTGTATACAGATGGTATTGTAGCTATTTCCATGTTTATACAGATGGTGGTGTAGATATTTCCATGTTTATTCAGATGACTGTGTAGATATTTCCATGTTTTTACAGAAGGCAGTGTAGATATTTCAATGTTTATAGAGATGGCGCTGTAGATATTTCCATGTTTATACAGATCGCGGTGTAGATATTTCCATGTTTATACAGATAGCGGTGTAGATATTTCCATGTTGTTACAGATATCGGGGTAGATATTTCCATGTTTACACAGATTGCGGTGTAGATATTTCCATCTTTCTACAGATGGCATTGTAGATATTTCCATGTTTATACAGATGGCGGTGTAGATATTTCCATGTTTATATAGATGGTGGTGTAGATATTACCATGTTTATACAGATAGCGGTGTAGATATTTCCATGTTTATACAGATCGTAGTGAAGATATTTCCATGTTTACGCAGATTGCGGTATAGATATTTCCATCTTTCTACAGATGGCATTGTAGATATTTCCATGTTTATACAGACGGCGGCGTAGATATTTCCATGGACATGCAGATGGTGGTGTAGATATTTCCATGTTTATACAGATAGCGGTGTAGATATTTCCATGTTTACACAGATGGTGGTGTAGATATTTCCGGGATTATACACATGGCGGAGTAGATACTTCCATCTTTATGGAGATGGCAGTGTAGATATTTTCATATTTATAGAGATGGCTGTGTAGATATTTCCATATTTATAGAGATAGCGGTGTAGATATTTCCATCTTTCTACAGATGGCAGTGTAGATACTTCCATGTTTATACAGATGGTGGTGTAGATATTTCCATATTTATACAGATGTCTGTGTAGATATTTCCATGTGTATACAGATGGTATTGTATATATTTCCATGTTTATACAGATGGTGGTGTAGATATTTCCATGTTTATTCAGATGACTGTGTAGATATTTCCATGTTTTTACAGATGGCAGTGTAGATACTTCAATGTTTATAGAGATGGCGCTGTAGATATTTCCATGTTTATACAGATCGCGGTGTAGATATTTCCATGTTTATACAGATAGCGGTGTAGATATTTCCATGTTTTTACAGATATCGGGGTAGATATTTCCATGTTTACACAGATTGCGGTGTAGATATTTCCATCTATCTACAGATGGCATGGTAGATATTTCCATGTTTATACAGATGGCGGTGTAGATATTTCCATGTTTATATAGATGGTTGTGTAGATATTACCATATTTATACAGATAGCGGGGTAGATATTTCCATGTTTATACAGATCGTGGTGAAGATATTTCCATGTTTATACAGATCGCGGTGTAGATATTTCCATGTTTATACAGATCGCGGTGTAGGTATTTCCAAGTTTATACAGATAGCGGTGTAGATATTTCCATGTTTATACGGATAGCGGTTTAGATACTTCCATGTTTATAGAGATAGCGGTGTAGGTATTTCCATGTTTATAGACATAGCGGTGTAGATATTTCCATGTTTATATAGATGGCGTTGTAGATATTTCCACGTTTATACCGATAGCGGTGTTGGTATTTCCACGTTTATACAGATAGCGATGTAGATATTTCCATGTTTGTACAGCTTGCGGTGCAGATATTTATATCTTTATACAGATGGTATTGTAGATATATCCTTATTCACACAGATGGTGGTGTAGATGATTCCATGTTTATACAGATGGCGGAGTAGTTAGTTCCATGTTTATGGAGATGGCAGTGTAGATACTTTCATGTTTATAGAGATGGCGGTGTAGATATTTCCATGTTTATAGAGATAGCAGTGTAGATATTTACATGTTTATACAGATGGCTGTGTAGATATTTCCATGTGTATACAGATGGCATTGTAGATATTTCCATGTTTATACAGATGACTGTATAGGTATTTCCATGTTTTTACAGATGGCAGTGCAGGTATTTCCATGTTTATAGAGATAGCGGTGTAGATATTTCCGTGTTTGTACAGATGGCGGTGTTGATATTTCCATCTATACACAGATGGCCATGTAGATATTTCCATGTTTATTCAGATGGCGGCGTAGGTATTTCCATGGACATGCAGATGGCGGTGTAGATATTTCCATGTTTATACAGATAGCGGTGTAGATATTTCCATGTTTACACAGATGGTGGTGTAGATATTTCCGGGATTATACGCATGGCGGAGTAGATACTTCCATCTTTATGGAGATGGCAGTGTAGATATTTTCATGTTTATAGAGATGGCAGTGTAGATATTTCCATATTTATAGAGATAGCGGTGTAGATATTTCCATCTTTCTACAGATGGCAGTGTAGATATTTCCATGTTTATACAGATGGCGGTGTAGATATTTCCATAATATACCGATGTCTGTGAAGATATTTCCATGTGTATACAGATGGTATTGTAGCTATTTCCATGTTTATACAGATGGTGGTGTAGATATTTCCATGTTTATTCAGATGACTGTGTAGATATTTCCATGTTTTTACAGATATCGGGGTAGATATTTCCATGTTTACACAGATTGCGGTGTAGATATTTCCATCTATCTACAGATGGCATGGGAGATATTTCCATGTTTATACAGATGGCGGTGTAGATATTTCCATGTTTATATAGATGGTTGTGTAGATATTACCATGTTTATACTGATAGCGGGGTAGATATTTCCATGTTTATACAGATCGTGGTGAAGATATTTCCATGTTTATACAGATCGCGGTGTAGATATTTCCATGTTTATACAGATCGCGGTGTAGGTATTTCCAAGTTTATACAGATAGCGGTGTAGATATTTCCATGTTTATACGGATAGCGGTTTAGATACTTCCATGTTTATAGAGATAGCGGTGTAGGTATTTCCATGTTTATAGACATAGCGGTGTAGATATTTCCATGTTTATATAGATGGCGTTGTAGATATTTCCACGTTTATACCGATAGCGGTGTTGGTATTTCCACGTTTATACAGATAGAGATGTAGATATTTCCATGTTTGTACAGCTTGCGGTGCAGATATTTATATCTTTATACAGATGGTATTGTAGATATATCCTTATTCACACAGATGGTGGTGTAGATGATTCCATGTTTATACAGATGGCGGAGTAGTTAGTTCCATGTTTATGGAGATGGCAGTGTAGATACTTTCATGTTTATAGAGATGGCGGTGTAGATATTTCCATGTTTATAGAGATAGCAGTGTAGATATTTACATGTTTATACAGATGGCTGTGTAGATATTTCCATGTGTATACAGATGGCATTGTAGATATTTCCATGTTTATACAGATGACTGTATAGGTATTTCCATGTTTTTACAGATGGCAGTGCAGGTATTTCCATGTTTATAGAGATAGCGGTGTAGATATTTCCGTGTTTGTACAGATGGCGGTGTTGATATTTCCATCTATACACAGATGGCCGTGTAGATATTTCCATGTTTATTCAGATGGCGGCGTAGGTATTTCCATGGACATGCAGATGGCGGTGTAGATATTTCCATGTTTATACAGATAGCGGTATAGATATTTCCATGTTTACACAGATGGTGGTGTAGATATTTCCGGGATTATACGCATGGCGGAGTAGATACTTCCATCTTTATGGAGATGGCAGTGTAGATATTTTCATGTTTATAGAGATGGCAGTGTAGATATTTCCATATTTATAGAGATAGCGGTGTAGATATTTCCATCTTTCTACAGATGGCAGTGTAGATATTTCCATGTTTATACAGATGGCGGTGTAGATATTTCCATAATATACCGATGTCTGTGAAGATATTTCCATGTGTATACAGATGGTATTGTAGCTATTTCCATGTTTATACAGATGGTGGTGTAGATATTTCCATGTTTATTCAGATGACTGTGTAGATATTTCCATGTTTTTACAGATATCGGGGTAGATATTTCCATGTTTACACAGATTGCGGTGTAGATATTTCCATCTATCTACAGATGGCATGGGAGATATTTCCATGTTTATACAGATGGCGGTGTAGATATTTCCATGTTTATATAGATGGTTGTGTAGATATTACCATGTTTATACTGATAGCGGGGTAGATATTTCCATGTTTATACAGATCGTGGTGAAGATATTTCCATGTTTATACAGATCGCGGTGTAGATATTTCCATGTTTATACAGATCGCGGTGTAGGTATTTCCAAGTTTATACAGATAGCGGTGTAGATATTTCCATGTTTATACGGATAGCGGTTTAGATACTTCCATGTTTATAGAGATAGCGGTGTAGGTATTTCCATGTTTATAGACATAGCGGTGTAGATATTTCCATGTTTATATAGATGGCGTTGTAGATATTTCCACGTTTATACCGATAGCGGTGTTGGTATTTCCACGTTTATACAGATAGCGATGTAGATATTTCCATGTTTGTACAGCTTGCGGTGCAGATATTTATATCTTTATATAGATGGTATTGTAGATATATCCTTATTCACACAGATGGTGGTGTAGATGATTCCATGTTTATACAGATGGCGGAGTAGTTAGTTCCATGTTTATGGAGATGGCAGTGTAGATACTTTCATGTTTATAGAGATGGCGGTGTAGATATTTCCATGTTTATAGAGATAGCAGTGTAGATATTTACATATTTATACAGATGGCTGTGTAGATATTTCCATGTGTATACAGATGGCATTGTAGATATTTCCATGTTTATACAGATGACTGTATAGGTATTTCCATGTTTTTACAGATGGCAGTGCAGGTATTTCCATGTTTATAGAGATAGCGGTGTAGATATTTCCGTGTTTGTACAGATGGCGGTGTTGATATTTCCATCTATACACAGATGGCCGTGTAGATATTTCCATGTTTATTCAGATGGCGGCGTAGGTATTTCCATGGACATGCAGATGGCGGTGTAGATATTTCCATGTTTATACAGATAGCGGTGTAGATATTTCCATGTTTACACAGATGGTGGTGTAGATATTTCCGGGATTATACGCATGGCGGAGTAGATACTTCCATCTTTATGGAGATGGCAGTGTAGATATTTTCATGTTTATAGAGATGGCAGTGTAGATATTTCCATATTTATAGAGATAGCGGTGTAGATATTTCCATCTTTCTACAGATGGCAGTGTAGATATTTCCATGTTTATACAGATGGCGGTGTAGATATTTCCATAATATACCGATGTCTGTGAAGATATTTCCATGTGTATACAGATGGTATTGTAGCTATTTCCATGTTTATACAGATGGTGGTGTAGATATTTCCATGTTTATTCAGATGACTGTGTAGATATTTCCATGTTTTTACAGATATCAGGGTAGATATTTCCATGTTTACACAGATTGCTGTGTAGATATTTCCATCTATCTACAGATGGCATGGGAGATATTTCCATGTTTATACAGATGGCGGTGTAGATATTTCCATGTTTATATAGATGGTTGTGTAGATATTACCATGTTTATACTGATAGCGGGGTAGATATTTCCATGTTTATACAGATCGTGGTGAAGATATTTCCATGTTTATACAGATCGCGGTGTTGATATTTCCATGTTTATACAGATCGCGGTGTAGATATTTCCAAGTTTATACAGATAGCGGTGTAGATATTTCCATGTTTATACGGATAGCGGTTTAGATATTTCCATGTTTATAGAGATAGCGGTGTAGGTATTTCCATGTTTATAGACATAGCGGTGTAGATATTTCCATGTTTATATAGATGGCGTTGTAGATATTTCCACGTTTGTACCTATAGCGGTGTTGGTATTTCCACGTTTATACAGATAGCGATGTAGATATTTCCATGTTTATACAGCTCGCGATGCAGATATTTATATCTTTATACAGATGGCATTGTAGATATTTCCTTATTCACACAGATGGTGGTGTAGATGTTTCCATGTTTATACAGATGGCGGAGTAGTTAGTTCCATGTTTATGGAGATGGCAGTGTAGATACTTTCATGTTTATAGAGATGGCGGTGTAGATATTTCCATGTTTATAGAGATAGCAGTGTAGATATTTACATGTTTATACAGATGGCTGTGTAGATATTTCCATGTGTATACAGATGGCATTGTAGATATTTCCATGTTTATACAGATGACTGTATAGGTATTTCCATGTTTTTACAGATGGCAGTGCAGATATTTCCATGTTTATAGAGATAGCGGTGTAGATATTTCCATGTTTGTACAGATGGCGGTGTTGATATTTCCATCTATACACAGATGGCCGTGTAGATATTTCCATGTTTATACAGATGGCGGCGTAGGTATTTCCATGGACATGCAGATGGCGGTGTAGATATTTCCATGTTTATACAGATAGCGGTGTAGATATTTCCATGTTTACACAGATGGTGGTGTAGATATTTCCGGGATTATACACATGGCAGAGTAGATACTTCCATCTTTATGGAGATGGCAGTGTAGATATTTTCATGTTTATAGAGATGGCGGTGTAGATATTTCCATATTTATAGAGATAGCGGTGTAGATATTTCCATCTTTCTACAGATGGCAGTGTAGATATTTCCATGTTTATACAGATGGCGGTGTAGATATTTCCATATTTATACAGATGTCTGTGAAGATATTTCCATGTGTATACAGATGGTATTGTAGCTATTTCCATGTTTATACAGATGGTGGTGTAGATATTTCCATGTTTATTCAGATGACTGTGTAGATATTTCCATGTTTTTACAGATGGCAGTGTAGATATTTCAATGTTTATAGAGATGGCGCTGTAGATATTTCCATGTTTATACAGATCGCGGTGTAGATATTTCCATGTTTATACAGATAGCGGTGTAGATATTTCCATGTTGTTACAGATATCGGTGTAGATATTTCCATGTTTACACAGATTGTGGTGTAGATATTTCCATCTTTCTACAGATGGCATTGTAGATATTTCCATGTTTATACATATGGCGGAGTAGATATTTCCATGTTTATATAGATGGTGGTGTAGATATTACCATGTTTATACAGATAGCGGTGTAGATATTTCCATGTTTATACAGATCGCGGTGAAGATATTTCCATGTTTACACAGATTGCGGTGTAGATATTTCCATCTTTCTACAGATGGCATTGTAGATATTTCCATGTTTATACAGAAGGCGGCGTAGATATTTCCATGGACATGCAGATGGCGGTGTAGATATTTCCATGTTTATACCGATAGCGGTGTAGATATTTCCATGTTTACACAGATGGTGGTGTAGATATTTCCGGGATTATACACATGGCGGAGTAGATACTTCCATCTTTATGGAGATGGCAGTGTAGATATTTTCATATTTATAGAGATGGCGGTGTAGATATTTCCATATTTATAGAGATAGCGGTGTAGATATTTCCATCTTTCTACAGATGGCAGTGTAGATATTTCCATATTTATACAGATGTCTGTGTAGATATTTCCATGTGTATACAGATGGTATTGTATCTATTTCCATGTTTATACAGATGGTGGTGTAGATATTTCAAGTTTATTCAGATGACTGTGTAGATATTTCCATGTTTTTACAGATGGCAGTGTAGATACTTCAATGTTTATAGAGATGGTGCTGTAGATATTTCCATGTTTATACAGATCGCGGTGTAGATATTTCCATGTTTATACAGATAGCAGTGTAGATATTTCCATGTTTTTACAGATATCGGGGTAGATATTTCCATGTTTACACAGATTGCGGAATGGATATTTCCATCTATCTACAGATGGCATGGTAGATATTTCCATGTTTATACAGATGGCGGTGTAGATATTTCCATGTTTATATAGATGGTTGTGTAGATATTACCATGTTTATACAGATCGCGGTGTAGATATTTCCAAGTTTATACAGATAGCAGTGTAGATATTTCCATGTTTATACGGATAGCGGTTTAGATATTTCCATGTTTATAGAGATAGCGGTGTAGGTATTTCCATGTTTATAGACATAGCGGTGTAGATATTTCCATGTTTATATAGATGGCGTTGTAGATATTTCCACGTTTATACCGATAGCGCTGTTGGTATTTCCACGTTTATACAGATAGCGATGTAGATATTTCCATGTTTATACAGCTCGTGGTGCAGATATTTATATCTTTATACAGATGGCATTGTAGATATTTCCTTATTCACACAGATGGTGGTGTAGATGTTTCCATGTTTATACAGATGGCGGAGTAGTTAGTTCCATGTTTATGGAGATGGCAGTGTAAATACTTTCATGTTTATACAGATGGCGGTGTAGATATTTCCATGTTTATAGAGATAGCAGTGTAGATATTTACATGTTTACAGATGGCTGTGTAGATATTTCCATGTGTATACAGATGGCATTATAGATATTTCCATGTTTATACAGATGACTGTATAGGTATTTCCATGTTTTTACAGATGGCAGTGCAGATATTTCCATGTTTATAGAGATAGCGGTGTAGATATTTCCATGTTTGTACAGATGGCGGTGTTGATATTTCCATCTATACACAGATGGCCGTGTACATATTTCCATGTTTATACAGATGGCGGTGTAGATATTTCCATGGACATGCAGATGGCGGTGTAGATATTTCCATGTTTATACAGATAGCGGTTTAGATATTTCTAGGTTCACACAGATGGTGGTGTAGATATTTCCGGGGTTATACACATGGCAGAGTAGATACTTCCATCTTTATGGAGATGGCAGTGTAGATATTTTCATGTTTATAGAGATGGGGGTGTAGATATTTCCATATTTATAGAGATAGCAGTGTAGATATTTCCATCTTTCTACAGATGGCAGTGTAGATGTTTCCATGTTTATACAGATGGCGGTGTAGATATTTCCATGTTTATACAGATCGTGGTGAAGATATTTCCATGTTTATACAGATCGCGGTGTAGATATTTCCATGTTTATAAAGATCGCGGTGTAGATATTTCAAAGTTTATACAGATAGCGGTGTAGATATTTCCATGTTTATACAGATCGTGGTGAAGATATTTCCATGTTTATACAGATCGCGGTGTAGATATTTCCATGTTTATAAAGATCGCGGTGTAGATATTTCAAAGTTTATACAGATAGCGGTGTAGATATTTCCATGTTTATACGGATAGCGGTTTAGATATTTCCATGTTTATAGAGATAGCGGTGTAGGTATTTCCATGTTTATAGACATAGCGGTGTAGATATTTCCATGTTTATATAGATGGCGTTGTAGATATTTCCACGTTTATACCGACAGCGGTGTTGGTATTTCCACGTTTATACAGATAGCGATGTAGATATTTCCATGTTTATACAGCTCGCGGTGCAGATATTTATATCTTTATACGGATGGCATTGTAGATATTTCCTTATTCACACAGATGGTGGTGTAGATGTTTCCATGTTTATACAGATGGCGGAGTAGTTAGTTCCATGTTTATGGAGATGGCAGTGTAGATACTTTCATGTTTATAGAGATGGCGGTGTAGATATTTCCATGTATATAGAGATAGCAGTGTAGATATTTACATGTTTATACAGATGGCTGTGTAGATATTTCCATGTGTATACAGATGGCATTGTAGATATTTCCATGTTTATACAGATGACTTTATAGGTATTTCCATGTTTTTACAGATGGCAGTGCAGATATTTCCATGTTTATAGAGATAGCGGTGTAGATATTTCCATGTTTGTACAGATGGCGGTGTTGATATTTCCATCTATACACAGATGGCCGTGTAGACATTTCCATGTTTATACAGATGGCGGCGTAGATATTTCCATGGACATGCAGATGGCGGTGTAGACATTTCCATGTTTATACAGATAGCGGTGTAGATATTTCCATGTTTACACAGGTGGTGGTGTAGATATTTCCGGGATTATACACATGGCGGAGTAGATACTTCCATCTTTATGGAGATGGCAGTGTAGATATTTTCATGTTTATAGAGATGGTGGTGTAGATATTTCCATATTTATAGAAATAGCGGTGTAGATATTTCCATCTTTCTACAGATGGCAGTGTAGATATTTCCATGTTTATACAGATGGTGGCGTAGATATTTCCATATTCATACAGATGTCTGTGTAGATATTTCCATGTGTATACAGATGGTATTGTATCTATTTCCATGTTTATACAGATGGTGGTGTAGGTATTTCCATGTTTATTCAGATGACTGTGTAGCTATTTCCATGTTTTTACAGATGGCAGTGTAGATACTTCAATGTTTATAGAGATGGCGCTGTAGATATTTCCATGTTTATACAGATCGCGGTGTAGATATTTCCATGTTTATACAGATAGCGGTGTAGATATTTCCATGTTTTTACAGATATCAGGGTAGATATTTCCATATTTACACAGATTGCGGTGTAGATATTTCCATCCATCTACAGATGGCATGGTAGATATTTCCATGTTTATACAGATGGCGGTGTAGATATTTCCATGTTTATATAGATGGTTGTGTAGATATTACCATGTTTATACAGATAGCGGGGTAGATATTTCCATGTTTATACAGATCGTGGTGAAGATATTTCCATGTTTATACAGATCGCGGTGTAGATATTTCCATGTTTATACAGATCGCGGTGTAGGTATTTCCAAGTTTATACAGATAGCGGTGTAGATATTTCCATGTTTATACGGATAGCGGTTTAGATATTTCCATGTTTATAGAGATAGCGGTGTAGGTATTTCCATGTTTATAGACATATCGGTGTAGATATTTCCATGTTTATATAGATGGCGTTGTAGATATTTCCACGTTTATACCGATACCGGTGTTGGTATTTCCACGTTTATGCAGATAGCGATGTAGATATTTCCATGTTTGTACAGCTCGCGGTGCAGATATTTATATCTTTATACAGATGGTATTGCAGATATTTCCTTATTCACACAGATGGTGGTGTAGATGTTTCCATGTTTATACAGATGGCGGAGTAGTTAGTTCCATGTTTATGGAGATGGCAGTGTAGATACTTTCATGTTTATAGAGATGGCGGTGTAGATATTTCCATGTTTATAGAGATAGCAGTGTAGATATCTACATGTTTATACAGATGGCTGTGTAGATATTTCCATGTGTATACAGATGGCATTGTAGATATTTCCATGTTTATACAGATGACTGTATAGGTATTTCCATGTTTTTACAGATGGTAGTGCAGATATTTCCATATTTATAGAGATAGCGGTGTAGATATTTCCATGTTTGTACAGATGGCGGTGTTGATATTTCCATCTATACACAGATGGCCGTGTAGATATTTCCATGTTTATACAGATGGCGGTGTAGGTATTTCCATGGACATGCAGATGGCGGTGTAGATATTTCCATGTTTATACAGATAGCGGTGTAGATATTTCCATGTTTACACAGGTGGTGGTGTAGATATTTCCGGGATTATACACATGGCGGAGTAGATACTTCCATCTTTATGGAGATGGCAGTGTAGATATTTTCATGTTTATAGAGATGACGGTGTAGATATTTCCATATTTATAGAGATAGCGGTGTAGATATTTCCATCTTTCTACAGATGGCAGTGTAGATATTTCCATGTTTATACAGATGGCGGTGTAGATATTTCCATATTTATACAGATGTCTGTGTAGATATTTCCATGTGTATACAGATGGTATTGTATCTATTTCCATGTTTATACAGATGGTGGTGTAGATATTTCCATGTTTATTCAGATGACTGTGTAGATATTTCCATGTTTTTACAGATGGCAGTGTAGATACTTCAATGTTTATAGAGATGGCGCTGTAGATATTTCCATGTTTATACAGATCGCGGTGTAGATATTTCCATGTTTATACAGATAGCGGTGTAGATATTTCCATGTTTTTACAGATATCAGGGTAGATATTTCCATATTTACACAGATTGCGGTGTAGATATTTCCATCCATCTACAGATGGCGTGGTAGATATTTCCATGTTTATACAGATGGCGGTGTAGATATTTCCATGTTTATATAGATGGTTGTGTAGATATTACCATGTTTATACAGATAGCGGGGTAGATATTTCCATGTTTATACAGATCGTGGTGAAGATATTTCCATGTTTATACAGATCGCGGTGTAGATATTTCCATGTTTATACAGATCGCGGTGTAGGTATTTCCAAGTTTATACAGATAGCGGTGTAGATATTTCCATGTTTATACGGATAGCGGTTTAGATATTTCCATGTTTATAGAGATAGCGGTGTAGGTATTTCCATGTTTATAGACATAGCGGTGTAGATATTTCCATGTTTATATAGATGGCGTTGTAGATATTTCCACGTTTATACCGATAGCGGTGTTGGTATTTCCACGTTTATGCAGATAGCGATGTAGATATTTCCATGTTTGTACAGCTCGCGGTGCAGATATTTATATCTTTATACAGATGGTATTGTAGATATTTCCTTATTCACACAGATGGTGGTGTAGATGTTTCCATGTTTATACAGATGGCGGAGTAGTTAGTTCCATGTTTATGGAGATGGCAGTGTTGATACTTTCATGTTTATAGAGATGGCGGTGTAGATATTTCCATGTTTATAGAGATAGCAGTGTAGATATTTACATGTTTATACAGATGGCTGTGTAGATATTTCCATGTGTATACAGATGGCATTGTAGATATTTCCATGTTTATACAGATGACTGTATAGGTATTTCCATGTTTTTACAGATGGCAGTGCAGATATTTCCATGTTTATAGAGATAGCGGTGTAGATATTTCCATGTTTGTACAGATGGCGGTGTTGATATTTCCATCTATACACAGATGGCCGTGTAGATATTTCCATGTTTATACAGATGGCGGCGTAGGTATTTCCATGGACATGCAGATGGCGGTGTAGATATTTTCATGTTTATACAGATAGCGGTGTAGATATTTCCATGTTTACACAGATGGTGGTGTAGATATTTCCGGGATTATACGCATGGCGGAGTAGATATTTCCATCTTTATGGAGATGGCAGTGTAGATATTTTCATGTTTATAGAGATGGCATTGTAGATATTTCCATATTTATAGAGATAGCGGTGTAGATATTTCCATCTTTCTACAGATGGCAGTGTAGTTATTTCCATGTTTATACAGATGGCGGTGTAGATATTTCCATATTTATACAGATGTCTGTGAAGATATTTCCATGTGTGTACAGATGGTATTGTGGCTATTTCCATGTTTATACAGATGGTGGTGTAGATATTTCCATGTTTATTCAGATGTCTGTGTAGATATTTCCATGTTTTTACAGATATCGGGGTAGATATTTCCATGTTTACACAGATTGCGGTGTAGATATTTCCATCTATCTACAGATGGCATGGTATATATTTCCATGTTTATACAGATAGCGGTGTAGATATTTCCATGTTTATATAGATGGTTGTGTAGATATTACCATGTTTATACAGATAGCGGGGTAGATATTTCCATGTTTATACAGATCGTGGTGAAGATATTTCCATGTTTATACAGATCGCGGTGTAGATATTTCCATGTTTATACAGATCGCGGTGTAGATATTTCCAAGTTTATACAGATAGCGGTGTAGATATTTCCATGTTTATACGGATAGCGGTTTAGATATTTCCATGTTTATAGAGATAGCGGTGTAGGTATTTCCATGTTTATAGACATAGCGGTGTAGATATTTCCAGGTTTATATAGATGGCGTTGTAGATATTTCCACGTTTATACCGATAGCGGTGTTGGTATTTCCACGTTTATACAGATAGCGATGTAGATATTTCCATGTTTATACAGCTCGCGGTGCAGATATTTATATCTTTATACAGATGGCATTGTAGATATTTCCTTATTCACACAGATGGTGGTGTAGATGTTTCCATGTTTATACAGATGGCGGAGTAGTTAGTTCCATGTTTATGGAGATGGCAGTGTAGATACTTTCATGTTTATAGAGATGGCGGTGTAGATATTTCCATGTTTATAGAGATAGCAGTGTAGATATTTACATGTTTATACAGATGGCTGTGTAGATATTTCCATGTGTATACAGATGGCATTGTAGATATTTCCATGTTTATACAGATGACTGTATAGGTATTTCCATGTTTTTACAGATGGCAGTGCAGATATTTCCATGTTTATAGAGATAGCGGTGTAGATATTTCCATGTTTGTACAGATGGCGGTGTTGATATTTCCATCTATACACAGATGGCCGTGTAGATATTTCCATGTTTATACAGATGGCGGCGTAGATATTTCCATGCACATGCAGATGGCGGTGTAGATATTTCCATGTTTATACAGATAGCAGTGTAGATATTTCCATGTTTACACAGGTGGTGGTGTAGATATTTCCGGGATTATACACATGGCGGAGTAGATACTTCCATCTTTATGGAGATGGCAGTGTAGATATTTTCATGTTTATAGAGATGACGGTGTAGATATTTCCATATTTATAGAGATAGCGGTGTAGATATTTCCATCTTTCTACAGATGGCAGTGTAGATATTTCCATGTTTATACAGATGGCGGTGTAGATATTTCCATATTTATACAGATGTCTGTGAAGATATTTCCATGTGTATACAGATGGTATTGTAGCTATTTCCATGTTTATACAGATGGTGGTGTAGATATTTCCATGTTTATTCAGATGTCTGTGTAGATATTTCCATGTTTTTACAGATATCGGGGTAGATATTTCCATGTTTACACAGATTGCGGTGTAGATATTTCCATCTATCTACAGATGGCATGGGAGATATTTCCATGTTTATACAGATGGCGGTGTAGATATTTCCACGTTTATATGGATGGTTGTGTAGATATTACCATGTTTATACAGAGAGCGGGGTAGATATTTCCATGTTTATACAGATCGTGGTGAAGATATTTCCATGTTTATACAGATCGCGGTGTAGATATTTCCATGTTTATACAGATCGCGGTGTAGATATTTCCAAGTTTATACAGATAGCGGTGTAGATATTTCCATGTTTATACGGATAGCGGTTTAGATATTTCCATGTTTATAGAGATAGCGGTGTAGGTATTTCCATGTTTATAGACATAGCGGTGTAGATATTTCCATGTTTATATAGATGGCGTTGTAGATATTTCCACGTTTATACCGATAGCGGTGTTGGTATTTCCACGTTTATACAGATAGCGATGTAGATATTTCCATGTTTATACAGCTCGCGGTGCAGATATTTATATCTTTATACAGATGGCATTGTAGATATTTCCTTATTCACACAGATGGTGGTGTAGATGTTTCCATGTTTATACAGATGGCGGAGTAGTTAGTTCCATGTTTATGGAGATGGCAGTGTAGATACTTTCATGTTTATAGAGATGGCGGTGTAGATATTTCCATGTTTATAGAGATAGCAGTGTAGATATTTACATGTTTATACAGATGGCTGTGTAGATATTTCCATGTGTATACAGATGGCATTGTAGATATTTCCATGTTTATACAGATGACTGTATAGGTATTTCCATGTTTTTACAGATGGCAGTGCAGATATTTCCATGTTTATAGAGATAGCGGTGTAGATATTTCCATGTTTGTACAGATGGCGGTGTTGATATTTCCATCTATACACAGATGGCCGTGTAGATATTTCCATGTTTATACAGATGGCGGCGAAGATATTTCCATGGACATGCAGATGGCGGTGTAGATATTTCCATGTTTATACAGATAGCGGTGTAGATATTTCCATGTTTGCACAGATGGTGGTGTAGATATTTCCGGGATTATGCACATGGCGGAGAAGATACTTCCATCTTTATGGAGATGGCAGTGTAGATATTTTCATGTTTATAGAGATGGTGGTGTAGATATTTCCATATTTATAGAGATAGCGGTGTAGATATTTCCATCTTTCTACAGATGGCAGTGTAGATATTTCCATGTTTATACAGATGGTGGTGTAGATATTTCCATATTCATACAGATGTCTGTGTAGATATTTCCATGTTTATACAGATGGTATTGTATCTATTTCCATGTTTATACAGATGGTGGTGTAGGTATTTCCATTTTTATTCAGATGACTGTGTAGATATTTCCATGTTTTTACAGATGGCAGTGTAGATACTTCAATATTTACAGAGATGGCGCTGTAGATATTTCCATGTATATACAGAATGCAGTGTAGATATTTCCATGTTTATACAGATAGCGGTGTAGATATTTCCATGTTTTTACAGATATCGCGGTAGATATTTCCATGTTTACACAGATTGCGGTGTAGATATATCCATCTTTCTACAGATGGCATGGTAGATATTTCCATGTTTATACAGATGGCGGTGTAGGTATTTCCATGTTTATATAGATGGTTGTGTAGATATTACCATGTTTATACAGATAGCGGTGTACATATTTCCATGTTTATACAGATCGCGGTGTAGATATTTCCATGTTTATACAGATCGCGGTGTAGATATTTCCAAGTTTATACAGATAGCGGTGTAGATATTTCCATGTTTATACGGATAGCGGTTTAGATATTTCCATGTTTATAGAGATAGCGGTGTAGGTATTTCCATGTTTATAGACATAGCGGTGTAGATATTTCCATGTTTATATAGATGGCGTTGTAGTTATTTCACGTTTATACCGATAGCGGTGTTGGTATTTCCACGTTTATACAGATAGCGATGTAGATATTTCCATGTTTATACAGCTCGCGGTGCAGATATTTATATCTTTATACAGATGGCATTGTAGATATTTCCTTATTCACACAGATGGTGGTGTAGATGTTTCCATGTTTATACAGATGGCGGAGTAGTTAGTTCCATGTTTATGGAGATGGCAGTGTAGATACTTTCATGTTTATAGAGATGGCGGTGTAGATATTTCCATGTTTATAGAGATAGCAGTGTAGATATTTACATGTTTATACAGATGGCTGTGTAGATATTTCCATGTGTATACAGATGGCATTGTAGATATTTCCATGTTTATACAGATGACTGTATAGGTATTTCCATGTTTTTACAGATGGCAGTGCAGATATTTCCATGTTTATAGAGATAGCGGTGTAGATATTTCATGTTTGTACAGATGGCGGTGTTGATATTTCCATCTATACACAGATGGCCCTGTAGATATTTCCATGTTTATACAGATGGCGGCGTAGGTATTTCCATGGACATGCAGATGACGGTGTAGATATTTCCATGTTTATACAGATAGCGGTGTAGATATTTCCATGTTTACACTGATGGTGGTGTAGATATTTCCGGGATTATACACATGGCAGAGTAGATACTTCCATCTTTATGGAGATGGCAGTGTAGATATTTTCATGTTTATAGAGATGGCGGTGTAGATATTTCCATATTTATAGAGATAGCGGTGTAGATATTTCCATCTTTCTACAGATGGCAGTGTAGATATTTCCATGTTTATACAGATGGCGGTGTAGATATTTCCATATTTATACAGATGTCTGTGAAGATATTTCCATGTGTATACAGATGGTATTGTAGCTATTTCCATGTTTATACAGATGGTGGTGTAGATATTTCCATGTTTATTCAGATGTCTGTGTAGATATTTCCATGTTTTTACAGATATCGGGGTAGATATTTCCATGTTTACACAGATTGCGGTGTAGATATTTCCATCTATCTACAGATGGCATGGGAGATATTTCCATGTTTATACAGATGGCGGTGTAGATATTTCCATGTTTATATGGATGGTTGTGTAGATATTACCATGTTTATACAGAGAGCGGGGTAGATATTTCCATGTTTATACAGATCGTGGTGAAGATATTTCCATGTTTATACAGATCGCGGTGTAGATATTTCCATGTTTATACAGATCGCGGTGTAGATATTTCCAAGTTTATACAGATAGCGGTGTAGATATTTCCATGTTTATACGGATAGCGGTTTAGATATTTCCATGTTTATAGAGATAGCGGTGTAGGTATTTCCATGTTTATAGACATAGCGGTGTAGATATTTCCATGTTTATATAGATGGCGTTGTAGATATTTCCACGTTTATACCGATAGCGGTGTTGGTATTTCCACGTTTATACAGATAGCGATGTAGATATTTCCATGTTTATACAGCTCGCGGTGCAGATATTTATATCTTTATACAGATGGCATTGTAGATATTTCCTTATTCACACAGATGGTGGTGTAGATGTTTCCATGTTTATACAGATGGCGGAGTAGTTAGTTCCATGTTTATGGAGATGGCAGTGTAGATACTTTCATGTTTATAGAGATGGCGGTGTAGATATTTCCATGTTTATAGAGATAGCAGTGTAGATATTTACATGTTTATACAGATGGCTGTGTAGATATTTCCATGTGTATACAGATGGCATTGTAGATATTTCCATGTTTATACAGATGACTGTATAGGTATTTCCATGTTTTTACAGATGGCAGTGCAGATATTTCCATGTTTATAGAGATAGCGGTGTGGATATTTCCATGTTTGTACAGATGGCGGTGTTGATATTTCCATCTATACACAGATGGCCGTGTAGATATTTCCATGTTTATACAGATGGCGGCGAAGATATTTCCATGGACATGCAGATGGCGGTGTAGATATTTCCATGTTTATACAGATAGCGGTGTAGATATTTCCATGTTTGCACAGATGGTGGTGTAGATATTTCCGGGATTATGCACATGGCGGAGAAGATACTTCCATCTTTATGGAGATGGCAGTGTAGATATTTTCATGTTTATAGAGATGGTGGTGTAGATATTTCCATATTTATAGAGATAGCGGTGTAGATATTTCCATCTTTCTACAGATGGCAGTGTAGATATTTCCATGTTTATACAGATGGTGGTGTAGATATTTCCATATTCATACAGATGTCTGTGTAGATATTTCCATGTTTATACAGATGGTATTGTATCTATTTCCATGTTTATACAGATGGTGGTGTAGGTATTTCCATTTTTATTCAGATGACTGTGTAGATATTTCCATGTTTTTACAGATGGCAGTGTAGATACTTCAATATTTACAGAGATGGCGCTGTAGATATTTCCATGTATATACAGAATGCAGTGTAGATATTTCCATGTTTATACAGATAGCGGTGTAGATATTTCCATGTTTTTACAGATATCGCGGTAGATATTTCCATGTTTACACAGATTGCGGTGTAGATATATCCATCTTTCTACAGATGGCATGGTAGATATTTCCATGTTTATACAGATGGCGGTGTAGGTATTTCCATGTTTATATAGATGGTTGTGTAGATATTACCATGTTTATACAGATAGCGGTGTACATATTTCCATGTTTATACAGATCGCGGTGTAGATATTTCCATGTTTATACAGATCGCGGTGTAGATATTTCCAAGTTTATACGGATAGCGGTTTAGATATTTCCATGTTTATAGAGATAGCGGTGTAGGTATTTCCATGTTTATAGACATAGCGGTGTAGATATTTCCATGTTTATATAGATGGCGTTGTAGTTATTTCACGTTTATACCGATAGCGGTGTTGGTATTTCCACGTTTATACAGATAGCGATGTAGATATTTCCATGTTTATACAGCTCGCGGTGCAGATATTTATATCTTTATACAGATGGCATTGTAGATATTTCCTTATTCACACAGATGGTGGTGTAGATGTTTCCATGTTTATACAGATGGCGGAGTAGTTAGTTCCATGTTTATGGAGATGGCAGTGTAGATACTTTCATGTTTATAGAGATGGCGGTGTAGATATTTCCATGTTTATAGAGATAGCAGTGTAGATATTTACATGTTTATACAGATGGCTGTGTAGATATTTCCATGTGTATACAGATGGCATTGTAGATATTTCCATGTTTATACAGATGACTGTATAGGTATTTCCATGTTTTTACAGATGGCAGTGCAGATATTTCCATGTTTATAGAGATAGCGGTGTAGATATTTCCATGTTTGTACAGATGGCGGTGTTGATATTTCCATCTATACACAGATGGACCTGTAGATATTTCCATGTTTATACAGATGGCGGCGTAGGTATTTCCATGGACATGCAGATGACGGTGTAGATATTTCCATGTTTATACAGATAGCGGTGTAGATATTTCCATGTTTACACTGATGGTGGTGTAGATATTTCCGGGATTATACACATGGCAGAGTAGATACTTCCATCTTTATGGAGATGGCAGTGTAGATATTTTCATGTTTATAGAGATGGCGGTGTAGATATTTCCATATTTATAGAGATAGCAGTGTAGATATTTCCATCTTTCTACAGATGGCAGTGTAGATATTTCCATGTTTATACAGATGGCGGTGTAGATATTTCCATATTTATACCGATGTCTGTGAAGATATTTCCATGTGTATACAGATGGTATTGTAGCTATTTCCATGTTTATACAGATGGCGGTGTAGATATTTCCATGTTTATTCAGATGACTGTGTAGATATTTCCATGTTTTTACAGATGGCAGTGTAGATATTTCAATGTTGATAGAGATGGCGCTGTAGATATTTCCATGTTTATACAGATAGCAGTGTAGATATTTCCATGTTGTTACAGATATCGGTGTAGATATTTCCATGTTTACACAGATTGCGGTGTAGATATTTCCATCTTTCTACAGATGGCATTGTAGATATTTCCATGTTTATACAGATGGCGGTGTAGATATTTCCATGTTTATATAGATGGTGGTGTAGATATTACCATGTTTATATAGATAGCGGTGTAGATATTTCCATGTTTATACAGATCGTGGTGAAGATATTTCCATGTTTACACAGATTGCGGTGTAGATATTTCCATCTTTCTAGAGATGGCATTGTAGATTTTTCCATGTTTATACAGATGGTGGCGTAGATATTTCCATGGACATGCAGATGGCGGTGTAGATATTTCCATGTTTATACCGATAGTGGTGTAGATATTTCCATGTTTACACAGATGGTGGTGTAGATATTTCCGGGATTATACACATGGCGGAGTAGATACTTCCATCTTTATGGAGATGGCAGTGTAGATATTTTCATATTTAAAAAGATGGCGGTGTAGATATTTCCATATTTATAGAGATAGCGGTGTAGATATTTTCATATTTCTACAGATGGCAGTGTAGATATTTCCATGTTTATACAGATGGCGGTGTAGATATTTCCATATTTATACAGATGTCTGTGGAGATATTTCCATGTGTATACAGATGGTATTGTTTCTATTTCCATGTTTATACAGATGGCGGTGTAGATATTTCCATATTTATACAGATGTCTGTGAAGATATTTCCATGTGTATATAGATGGTATTGTAGCTATTTCCATGTTTATACAGATGGTGGTGTAGATATTTCCATGTTTATTCAGATGACTGTGTAGATATTTCCATGTTTTTACAGATGGCAGTACAGATATTTCAATGTTTATAGAGATGGCGCTGTAGATATTTCCATGTTTATACAGATCGCGGTGTAGATATTTCCATGCTTATACAGATAGCGGTGTAGATATTTCCATGTGGTTATGAATATCGGTGTAGATATTTCCATGTTTACACAGACTGCGGTGTAGATATTTCCATCTTTCTACAGATGGCATTGTAGATATTTCCATGTTTATACAGATGGCGGTGTAGATATTTCCATGTTTATATAGATGGTGGTGTAGATATTACCATGTTTATACAGATAGCGGTGTAGATATTTCCATGTTTTTACAGATATCGGTGTAGATATTTCCATGTTTACACAGATTGCGGTGTAGATATTTCCATCTTTCTACAGATGGCATTGTAGATATTTCCATGTTTATACAGATGGCGGCATAGATATTTCCATGGACATGCAGATGGCGGTGTAGATATTTCCATGTTTATACAGATAGCGGTGTACATATTTCCATGTTTATACAGATCGCGGTGTAGATATTTCCATGTTTATACAGATCGCGGTGTAGATATTTCCATGTTTATACAGATCGCGTTGTAGATATTTACAAGTTTATACAGATAGCGGTGTAGATATTTCCATATTTATACGGATAGCGGTTTAGGTATTTCCATGTTTATAGAGATAGCGGTGTAGGTATTTCCATGTTTATAGACATAGCGGTGTAGATATTTCCATGTTTATATAGATGGCGTTGTAGATATTTCCACGTTTATACCGATAGCGGTGTTGGTATTTCCACGTTTATACAGATAGCGATGTAGATATTCCAATGTTTATACAGCTCGCGGTGCAGATATTTATATCTTTATACAGATGGCATTGTAGATATATCCTTATTCACACAGATGGTGGTGTAGATGTTTCCATGTTTATACAGATGGCGGAGTAGTTAGTTCCATGTTTATGGAGATGGCAGTGTAGATACTTTCATGTTTATAGAGATGGCGGTGTAGATATTTCCCTGTTTATAGAGATAGCAGTGTAGATATTTACATGTTTATACAGATGGCTGTGTAGATATTTCCATGTGTATACAGATGGCATTGTAGATATTTCCATGTTTATACAGATGACTGTATAGGTATTTCCATGTTTTTACAGATGGCAGTGCAGACATTTCCATATTTATAGAGATAGCGGTGTAGATATTTCCCTGTTTGTACAGATGGCGGTGTTGATATTTCCATCTATACACAGATGGCCGTGTAGATGATTCCATGTTTATACGGATGGTGGCGTAGGTATTTCCATGGACATGCAGATGGCGGTGTAGATTTTTCCATGTTTATACAGATAGCGGTGTAGATATTTCCATGTTTACACAGATGGTGGTGTAGATATTTCCGGGATTATACACATGGCAGAGTAGATACTTCCATCTTTATGGAGATGGCAGTGTAGATATTTTCATGTTTATAGAGATGGCGGTGTAGATATTTCCATATTTATAGAGATAGCAGTGTAGATATTTCCATCTTTCTACAGATAGCAGTGCAGATATTTCCATGTTTATACAGATGGCGGTGTAGATATTTCCATATTTATACCGATGTCTGTGAAGATATTTCCATGTGTATACAGATGGTATTGTAGCTATTTCCATGTTTATACAGATGGCGGTGTAGATATTTCCATGTGTATTCAGATGACTGTGTAGATATTTCCATGTTTTAACAGATGGCAGTGTAGATATTTCAATGTTCATAGAGATGGCGCTGTAGATATTTCCATGTTTATACAGATCGCGGTGTAGTTATTTCCATGTTTATACAGATAGCAGTGTAGATATTTCCATGTTGTTACAGATATCGGTGTAGATATTTCCATGTTTACACAGATTGCGGTGTAGATATTTCCATCTTTCTACAGATGGCATTGTAGATATTTCCATGTTTATACAGATGGCGGTGTAGATATTTCCATGTTTATATAGATGGTGGTGTAGATATTACCATGTTTATATAGATAGCGGTGTAGATATTTCCATGTTTATACAGATCGTGGTGAAGATATTTCCATGTTTACACAGATTGCGGTGTAGATATTTCCATCTTTCTAAAGATGGCATTGTAAATATTTCCAAGTTTATACAGTTGGCGGCGTAGATATTTCCATGGACATGCAGATGGCGGTGTAGATATTTCCATGTTTATACCGATAGCGGTGTAGATATTTCCATGTTTACACAGATGGTGGTGTAGATATTTCCGGGATTATACACATGGCGGAGTAGATACTTCCATCTTCATGGAGATGGCAGTGTAGATATTTTCATATTTATAGAGATGGCGGTGTAGATATTTCCATATTTATAGAGATAGCGGTGTAGATATTTTCATCTTTCTACAGATGGCAGTGTAGATATTTCCATGTTTATACAGATGGCGGTGTAGATATTTCCATATTTATACAGATGTCTGTGTAGATATTTCCATGTGTATACAGATGGTATTGTATCTATTTCCATGTTTATACAGATGGCGGTGTAGATACTTCCATATTTATACAGATGTCTGTGAAGATATTTCCATGTGTATATAGATGGTATTGTAGCTATTTCCATGTTTATACAGATGGTGGTGTAGATATTTCCATGTTTATTCAGATGACTGTGTAGATATTTCCATGTTTTTACAGATGGCAGTACAGATATTTCAATGTTTATAGAGATGGCGCTGTAGATATTTCCATGTTTATACAGATCGCGGTGTAGAAATTTCCATGTTTATACAGATAGCGGTGTAGATATTTCCATGTGGTTATACATATCGGTGTAGATATTTCCATGTTTACACAGACTGCGGTGTAGATATTTCCATCTTTCTACAGATGGCATTGTAGATATTTCCATGTTTATACAGATGGCGGTGTAGATATTTCCATGTTTATATAGATGGTGGTGTAGATATTACCATGTTTATACAGATAGCGGTGTAGATATTTCCATGTTTTTACAGATATCGGTGTAGATATTTCCATGTTTACACAGATTGCGGTGTAGATATTTCCATCTTTCTACAGATGGCATTGTAGATATTTCTATGTTTATACAGATGGCGGCATAGATATTTCCATGGACATGCAGATGGCGGTGTAGATATTTCCATGTTTATACAGATAGCGGTGTAGATATTTCCATGTTTATACAGATCGCGGTGTAGATATTTCCATGTTTATACAGATCGCGGTGTAGATATTTCCATCTTTATACAGATCGCGTTGTAGATATTTACAAGTTTATACAGATAGCGGTGTAGATATTTCCATATTTATACGGATAGCGGTTTAGGTATTTCCATGTTTATAGAGATAGCGGTGTAGGTATTTCCATGTTTATAGACATAGCGGTGTAGATATTTCCATGTTTATATAGATGGCGTTGTAGATATTTCCACGTTTATACCGATAGCGGTGTTGGTATTTCCACGTTCATACAAACAGGGATGTAGATATTTCAATGTTTATACAGCTCGCGGTGCAGATATTTATATCTTTATACTGATGGCATTGTAGATATTTCCTTATTCACACAGATGGTGGTGTAGATGTTTCCATGTTTATACAGATGGCGGAATAGTTAGTTCCATGTTTATGGAGATGGCAGTGTAGATACTTTCATGTTTATAGAGATGGCGGTGTAGATATTTCCATGTTTATAGAGATAGCAGTGTAGATATTTACATGTTTATACAGATGGCTGTGTAGATATTTCCATGTGTATACAGATGGCATTGTAGATATTTCCATGTTTATACAGATGACTGTATAGGTATTTCCATGTTTTTACAGATTGCAGTGCAGATATTTCCATGTTTATAGAGATAGCGGTGTAGATATTTCCATGTTTGTACAGATGGCGGTGTTGATATTTCCATCTATACACAGATGGCCGTGTAGATATTTCCATGTTTATACAGATGGCGGCGTAGATATTTCCATGGACATGCAGATGGCGGTGCAGATATTTCCATGTTTATACAGATAGCAGTGCAGATATTTCGATGTTTACACAGATGGTGGTGTAGATATTTCCGGGATTATACACATGGCGGAGTAGATACTTCCATCTTTATGGAGATGGCAGTGTAGATATTTTCATGTTTCTAGAGATGGCGGTGCAGATATTTCCTTATTTATAGAGATAGCGGTGTAGATATTTCCATCTTTCTACAGATAGCAGTGTAGATATTTCCATGTTTATACAGATGGTGGTGTTGATATTTCCATATTTATACAGATGTCTGTGTAGATATTTCCGTGTGTATACAGATGGTATTGTAGCTATTTCCATGTTTATACAGATGGTGGTGTAGATATTTCGATGTTTATTCAGATGACTGTGTAGATACTTCCATGTTTTTACAGATGGCAGTGTACATATTACAATGTTAATAGAGATGGCGCTGTCGATATTTCCATGTTTATACAGATCGCGGTGTAGAAATTTCCATGTTTATACAGATAGCGGTGTAGTTATTTCCATGTTTTTACAGATATCGGTGTAGATATTTCCATGTTTACACAGATTGCGGTGTAGATATTTCCATCTTTCTACAGACGGCATGGTAGATATATCCATGTTTATACAGATGGCGGTGTAGATATTTCCATGTTTATATAGATGGTGGTGTAGATATTACCATGTTTATACAGATCGTGGTGAAGATACTTCCATGTTTATACTGATCGCGGTGTAGATATTTCCATGTTTGTACAGATCGCGGTGTAGATATTTCCAAGTTTATACAGATAGCGGTGTAGATATTTCCATGTTTATACAGACAGCGGTTTAGATATTTCCATGTTTATACAGATAGCGGTTTAGATATTTCCATGTTTATAGAGATAGCGGTGTAGGTATTTCCATGTTTATAGACATAGCGGTGTAGATATTTCCATGTTTATATAGATGGCGTTGTAGATATTTCCACGTTTATACCGATAGCAGTGTTGGTATTTAAACGTTTATACAGATAGCGATGTAGATATTTCCATGTTTATACAGCTCGCGGTGCAGATATTTATATCTTTAAACAGATGGCATTGTAGATATTTCCTTATTCACACAGATGGCGGTGTAGATGTTTCCATGTTTATACAGATGGCGGAGTAGTTAGTTGCATGTTTATGGAGATGGCAGTGTAGATACTTTCAGGTTTATAGAGATGGCGGTGTAGATATTTCCAAGTTTATAGAGATAGCAGTGTAGATATTTACATGTTTATACAGATGGCTGTGTAGATATTTCCATGTGTATACAGATGGCATTGTAGATACTTCCATGTTTATACAGATGACTGTATAGGTATTTCCATGTTTTTACAGATGGCAGTGGAGATATTTCCATGTTTATAGAGATAGCGGTGTAGATATTTCCATGTTTGTACAGATAGCGGTGTGGATATTTCCATCTATACACAGATGGCCGTGTAGATATTTCCATGTTTATACATATGGCGGCGTAGATATTTCCATGGACATGCAGATGGCGGTGTAGATATTTCCATGTTTATACAGATAGCGGTGTAGATATTTCAATGTTTACACAGATGGTGGTGTAGATATTTCCGGGATTATACACATGAAGGAGTAGATACTTCCATCTTTATGGAGATGGCAGTGTAGATATTTTCATATTTATAGAGATGGCGGTGTAGATATTTCCATATTTATAGAGATAGCGGTGTAGATATTTCCATCTTTCTACAGATGGCAGTGTAGATATTTCCATGTTTATACACATGGCGGTGTAGATATTTCCATATTTATACAGATGTCTGTGAAGATATTTCCGTGTGTATACAGATGGTATTGTAGCTATTTCCATGTTTAAACAGATGGTGGTGTAGATATTTCCATGTTTATTCAGATGACTGTGTAGATATTTCCATATTTTTACAGATGGCAGTGTAGATATTTCAATGTTTATAGAGATGGCGCTGTAGATATTTCCATGTTTATACAGATCGCGGTGTAGATATTTCCATGTTTATACAGATAGCGGTGTAGATATTTCCATGTTGTTACAGATATCGGTGTAGATATTTCCATGTTTACACAGATTGCGGTGTAGATATTTCCATCATTCTACAGATGGCATTGTAGGTATTTCCATGTTTATACAGATGGCGGTGTAGATATTTCCATGTTTATATAGATGGTGGTGTAGATATTACCATGTTTATACAGATATCGGTGTAGATATTTCCATGTTTACACAGATTGCAGTGTAGATATTTCCATCTTTCTACAGATGGCATTGTAGGTATTTCCATGTTTATACAGATGGCGGTGTAGATATTTCGATGTTTACACAGATGGTGGTGTAGATATTTCTGGGATTATACACTTGGCGGAGTAGATACTTCCATCTTTATGGAGATGGCAGTGTAGATACTTTCATGTTTATAGAGATGGCGGTGTAGATATTTCCATGTTTATAGAGATAGCAGTGTAGATATTTACATGTTTATACAGATGGCTGTGTAGATATTTCCATGTGTATACAGATGGCATTGTAGATATTTCCATGTTTATACAGATGACTGTATAGGTATTTCCATGTTTTTACAGATGGCAGTGCAGATATTTCCATGTTTATAGAGATAGCGGTGTAGATAGTTCCATGTTTGTACAGATGGCGGTGTTGATATTTCCATCTATACACAGATGACCGTGTAGATATTTCCATGTTTATACAGATGGCGGCGTAGATATTTCCATGGACATGCAGATGGAGGTGTAGATATTTCCATGTTTATACAGATAGCGGTGTAGATATTTCGATGTTTACACAGATGGTGGTGTAGATATTTCCGGGATTATACACATGGCGGAGTAGATACTTCCATCTTTATGGAGATGGCAGTGTAGATATTTTCATGTTTATAGATATGGCGGTGTAGATATTTCCTTATTTATAGAGATAGCGGTGTAGATATTTCCATCTTTCTACAGATGGCAGTGTAGATATTTCCATGTTTATACAGATGGTGGTGTTGATATTTCCATATTTATACAGATGTCTGTGTAGATATTTCCATGTGTATACAGATGGTATTGTAGCTATTTCCATGTTTATACAGATGGTGGTGTAGATATTTCCATGTTTATTCAGATGACTGTGTAGATATTTCCATGTTTTTACAGATGGCAGTGTAGATACTACAATGTTAATACAGATGGCGCTGTCGATATTTCCATGTTTATACAGATCGCGGTGTAGAAATTTCCATGTTTATAGAGTTAGCGTTGTAGTTATTTCCATGTTTTTACAGATATCGGTGTAGATATTTCCATGTTTACACAGATTGCGGTGTAGATATTTCCATCTTTCTACAGATGGCATTGTAGATATTTCCATGTTTATACAGATGGCGGTGAAGATATTTCCGTGTTTATATAGATGGTGGTGTAGATATTACCATGTTTATACAGATCGTGGTGAAGATATTGCCATGTTTATACTGATCGCGGTGTAGATATTTCCAAGTTTATACAGATAGCGGTGTAGATATTTCCATGTTTATACAGACAGCGGTTTAGATATTTCCATGTTTATAGAGATAGCGGTGTAGGTATTTCCATGTGTATAGACATAGCGGTGTAGATATTTCCATGTTTATATAGATGGCGTTGTAGATATTTCCACGTTTATACCGATAGCGGTGTTGGTATTTCCACGTTTATACAGATAGCGATGTAGATATTTCCATGTTTATGCAGCTCGCGGTGCAGATATTTATATCTTTATACAGATGGCATTGTAGATATTTCCTTATTCACACAGATGGCGGTGTAGATGTTTCCATGTTTATTCAGATGGCAGAGTAGTTAGTTCCATGTTTATGGAGATGGCAGTGTAGATACTTTCATGTTTATAGAGATGGCGGTGTAGATATTTCCATGTTTATAGAGATAGCAGTGTAGATATTTACATGTTTATACAGATGGCTGTGTAGATATTTCCATGTGTATACAGATGGCATTGTAGATATTTCCATGTTTATACAGATGACTGTATAGGTATTTCCATGTTTTTACAGATGGAAGTGCAGATATTACCATGTTTATAGAGATAGCGTTGTAGATATTTCCATGTTTGTACAGATGGCGGTGTTGATATTTCCATCTATACACAGATGGCCATGTAGATATTTCCATGTTTATACAGATGGCGGCGTAGATATTTCCATGGACATGCAGATGGCGGTGTAGATATTTCCATGTTTATACAGATAGCGGTGTAGATATTTCCATGTTTACACAGATGGTGGTGTAGATATTTCCGGGATTATACACATGGCGGAGTAGATACTTCCATCTTTATGGAGATGGCAGTGTAGATATTTTCATGTTTATAGAGATGGCGGTGTAGATATTTCCATATTTATAGAGAGAGCGGTGTAGATATTTCCATCTTTCTACAGATGGCAGTGTAGATATTTCCATGTTTATACAGATGGTGGTGTAGATATTTCCATATTTACACAGATGTCTGTGTAGATACTTCCATGTGTATACAGATGGTATTGTAGCTATTTCCATGTTCATACAGATGTTGGTGTAGATATTTCCATGTTTATTCAGATGACTGTTTAGATGTTTCCATGTTTTTACCGATGGCAGTGTAGATATTTCAATGTTTATAGAGATTGCGCTGTAGAATCTTCCATGTTCATACAGATCGCGGTGTAGATATTTCCATGTTTATACAGACAGCGGTGTAGATATTTCCATGTTTTTACAGATATCGGTGTAGATATTTCCATGTTTACACAGATTGCGGTGTAGATATTTCCATCTTTCTACAGATGGCATTGTAGATATTTCCATGTTTATACAGATGGCGGTGTAGATATTTACATGTTTATATAGATGGTGGTGTAGATATTACCATGTTTATACAGATAACTGTGTAGATATTTCCATGTTTACACAGATCGTGGTGAAGATATTTCCATGTTTATACAGATCGCGGTGTAGATATTTCTATGTTTATACAAATAGCGGTGTAGATATTTCCAAGTTTATACAGATAGCGGTGTAGATATTTCCATGTTTATACAGACAGCGGTTTAGATATTTCCATGTTTATAGAGATAGCGGTGTAGGTATTTCCATGTGTATAAACATAGCGGTGTAGATATTTCCATGTTTATACAGATGGCGTTGTAGATATTTTCACGTTTATACCGATAGCGGTGTTGGTATTTCCACGTTTATACAGATAGCGATGTAGATATTTCCATGTTTATACAGCTCGCGGTGCAGATATTTATATCTTTATACAGATGGCGTTGTAGATATTTCCTTATTCACACAGATGGCGGTGTAGATGTTTCCATGTTTATACAGATGGCGGAGTAGTTAGTTCCATGTTTATGGAGATGGCAGTGTAGATACTTTCATGTTTATAGAGATGGCGGTGTAGATATTTCCATGTTTATAGAGATAGCAGTGTAGATATTTCCATGTTTATACAGATGGCTGTGTAGATATTTCCATGTGTATACAGATGGCATTGTAGATATTTCCATGTTTATACAGATGACTGTATAGGTATTTCCATGTTTTTACAGATGGCAGTGCAGATATTTCCATGTTTATAGAGATAGCGGTGTAGATATTTCCATGTTTGTACAGATGGCGGTGTTGATATTTCCATCTATACACAGATGGCCGTGTAGATATTTCCATGTTTATACAGATGGCGGCGTAGATATTTCCATGGACATGCAGATGGCGGTGTAGATATTTCCATGTTTATACAGATAGCGGTGTAGATACTTCCATGTTTACACAGATGGTGGTTTAGATATTTCCGGGATTATACATATGGCGGTGTAGATACTTCCATCTTTATGGAGATGGCAGTGTAGATATTTTCATGTTTATAGAGATGGCGGTGTAGATATTTCCATATTTATGGAGATAGCGGTGTAGATATTTCCATCTTTCTACAGATGGCAGTGTAGATATTTCCATGTTTATACATATGGTGGTGTAGATATTTCCATATTTATACAGATGTCTGTGTAGATATTTCCTTGTTTATACAGATGGTATTGTAGCTATTTCCATGTTTATACAGATCGTGGTGTAGATATTTCCATGTTTATTTAGATGACTGTGTAGATATTTCCATGTTTTTACAGATGGCAGTGTAGATATTTCAATGTTTATAGAGATGGCGCTGTAGATATTTCCATGTTTATACAGATCGCGGTGTAGATATTTCCATGTTTATACAGATGGCGGTGTAGATATTTCCATATTTATACAGATGTCTGTGTAGATATTTCCAGGTGTATACAGATGGTATTGTAGCTATTTCCATGTTCATACAGATGGCGGTGTAGATATTTCCATGTTTATGTAGATGGTGGTGTAAATATTACCATGTTTATACAGATAGCGGTGTAGATATTTCCATGTTTACACAGATCGTGGTGAAGATATTTCCATGTTTATACAGATCGCGGTGTAGATATTTCCATGTTTATACAGATCGCAGTGTAGATATTTCCATGTTTATACAGACAGCTGTGTAGATATTGCCATGTATATACAGATAGCGGTTTAGTTATTTCCATGTTTATAGAGATAGCGGTGTAGGTATTTCCAAGTTTATAGACATAGCGGTGTAGATATTTCCATGTTTATATAGATGGCGTTGTAGATATTTCCATGTTTATACCGATAGCGGTGTTGGTATTTCCATGTTTATACAGATAGCGATGTAGATATTTCCATGTTTATACAGCTCGCGGTGCAGATATTTATATCTTTATTCAGATGGCATTGTAGATATTTCCTTATTCACACAGATGGCGGTGTAGATTTTTCCAAGTTTACACAGATTGCGGTGTAGATATTTCCATCTTTCTACAGATAGCATTGTAGATATTTCCATGTTTATACAGATGGCGGTGTAGTTATTTCCATGTTTATATAGATGGTGGTGTAGATATTACCATGTTTATACAGATAGCGGTGTAGATATTTCCATGTTTATACAGATCGTGGTGAAGATATTTCCATGTTCATACAGATCGCGGTGTAGATATTTCCATGTTTATACAGATCGCGGTGTAGATATTTCCATGTTTATACAGATAGAGGTGTAGATATTTCCATGTTTATACAGATAGCTGTTTAGATATTTCCATGTTTAAAGAGATAGCGGTGTAGGTATTTCCATGTTTATAGACATAGCGGTGTTGCTATTTCCACGTTTATACAGATAGCGATGTAGATATTGCCATGTTTATACAGCTCACGGTGCAGATATTTATATCTTTATACAGATGGCATTGTAGATATTTCCTTATTCACACAGATGGCGGTGTAGGTATTTCCATGTTTATACAGATGACGGAGTAGTTAGTTCCATGTTTATGGAGATGGCAGTGTAGATACTTTCATGTTTATAGAGATGGCGGTGTAGATATTTCCATGTTTATATAGATAGCAGTGTAGATATTTACATGTTTATACAGATGGCTTTGTAGATATTTAAATGTGTATACAGATGGCATTGTAGATATTTCCATGTTTATACAGATGACTGTATAGGTATTTCCATGTTTTTACAGATGGCAGTGCAGATATTTCCATGTTTATAGAGATAGCGGTGTAGATATTTCCATGTTTGTACAGATGGCAGTGTTGATATTTCCATCTATACACAGATGGCCGTGTAGATATTTCCATGTTTATACAGATGGCGGCGTAGATATTTCCATGGACATGCAGATGGCGGTGTAGATATTTCCATGTTTATACAGATAGCGTTGTAGATATTTCCATGTTTTTACAGATATTGGTGTAGATATTTCCATGTTTACACAGATTGCGGTGTAGATATTTCCATCTTTCTACAGATGGCATTGTAGATATTTCCATGTTTATACAGATGGCGGTGTAGATATTTCCATGTTTATACAGATCGTGTTGAAGGTATTTCCATGTTTATATAGATCGCGGTGTAGATATTTCCATGTTTATACAGATCGTGGTGTAGATATTTCCATGTTTATACAGATAGCGGTGTAGATATTTCCATGTTTATACAGATAGCTATTTAGATATTTCGATGTTTATAGAGATAGCGGTGTAGGTATTTCCATGTTTATAGACATAGCGGTGTAGGTATTTCCATGTTTATATAGATGGCGTTGTAGATATTTCCATGTTTATACCGATAGCGGTGTTGCTATTTCCAGGTTTATACAGATAGCGATGTAGGTATTTCCATGTTTAAACAGCTCGCGGTGCAGATATTTATATCTTTATACAGATGGCATTGTAGATATTTCCTTATTCACACAGATGGCGGTGTAGATTTTTCCATGTTTATACAGATGGCGGAGTAGTTAGTTCCATGTTTATGGAGATGGCAGTGTAGATACTTTCATGTTTATAGAGATGGCGGTGTAGATATTTCCATGTTTATAGAGATAGCAGTGTAGATATTTACATGTTTATACAGATGGCTGTGTAGATATTTCCATGTGTATACAGATGGTATTGTAGCTATTTCCATGTTTATAGAGATGGTGGTGAAGATATTTCCATTTTTATTCAGATGACTGTGCAGATATTTCCATGTTTTTACAGATGGCAGTGTAGATATTTCAATGTTTATAGAGATGGCGCTGTACATATTTCCATGTTTATACAGATCACGGTGTAGATATTTCCATGTTTATACAGATAGCGGTGTAGATATTTCCATGTTTTTACAGATATCGTTGTAGATATTTCCATGTTTACACAGATTGCGGTGTAGATATTTCCATCTTTCTACAGATGACATTGGTGATATTTCCAAGTTTATACAGATGGCGATGTAGATATTTCCATCTTTATATAGATGGTGGTGTAGATATTACCATGTTTATACAGATAGCGGTGTAGATATTTCCATGTTTATACAGATCGTGGTGAAGATATTTCCATGTTTATACAGATAGCGGTGTAGATATTTCCATGTTTATACAGATCGCGGTGTAGATATTTCCAAGTTTATACAGATAGCGGTGTTGATATTTCCATGTTTATATAGATGGCGTTGTAGATACTTCCATGTTTATACCGATAGCGGTGTTGGTATTTCCACGTTCATACAGATAGCGATGTAGATATTTCCATGTTTATACAGATAGCGGTGTAGATATTTCCATCTTTCTACAGATGGCAGTGTAGGTATTTCCATGTTTATACAGATGGTGGTGTAGATATTTCCATATTTATACAGATGTCTGTGTAGATATTTCCATGTGTATACAGATGGTATTGTAGCTATTTCCATGTTTATACAGATGGTGGTGTAGATATTTCCATGTTTATTCAGATGACTTTGTAGATATTTCCATGTTTTTACAGATGGCAGTGTACATATTTCAATGTTTATAAAGATGGCGCTGTAGATATTTCCATGTTTATACACATCGCGGTGTAGATATTTCCATGTTTATACAGATAGCGGTGTAGATATTTCCATGTTTTTACAGATATCGGTGTAGATATTTCCATGTTTACACAGATTGCATTGAAGATATTTCCATCTTTCTACAGATGTCATTGTAGATATTTCCATGTTTATACAGATGGTGGTGTAGATATTTCCATGTTTATATAGATGGTGGTGTAGATATTACCATGTTTATACAGATAGCGGTGTAGATATTTCCATGTTTATACAGATCGTGGTGAAGATATTTCCATGTTTATACAGATCGCGGTGTAGATATTTCCATGTTTATACAGATCGCGGTGCAGATATTTCCATGTTTATACAGATAGCGGTGTAAATATTTCCATGTTTATACAGATAGCTGTGTAGATATTTCCATGTTTATAGACATAGCAGTGTAGATATTTCCATGTTTTTATAGATGGCGTTGTAGATATTTCCGTGTTTATACCGATAGCGGTGTTTTTATTTCCACGTTTATACGGATAGCGATGTAGATATTTCCATGTTTATACAGCTCGCGTGGCAGATATTTATATCTTTATACAGATGGCATTGTAGATATTTCCTTATTCACACTGATGGCGGTGTAGTTGTTTCCATGTTTATACAGATGGCGGAGTAGTTAGTTCCATGTTTATGGAGATGGCAGTGTAGATATTTTCATGTTTATAGAGACGGCGATGTAGATATGTCCATGTTTATAGAGATAGCATTGTAGATATTTACATGTTTATACAGATGTCTGTGTAGATGTTTCCATGTGTATACAGATGGTATTGTAGGTATTTCCATGTTTATACAGATGGTGGTGTAGATATTTCCATGTTTATTCAGATGACTGTGTAGATATTTCCATGTTTTTACAGATGGCAGTGTAGATATTTCAATGTTTATAGAGATGGCGCTGTAGATATTTCCATGTTTATACAGATCACGGTGGAGACATTTCCATGTTTATACAGACAGCAGTGGAGATATTTCCATGTTTATACACATAGCGGTGTACATATTTCCATGTTTATAGAGACAGCGGTGTAGGTATTTCCATGTTTATACAGATAGCGGTGCAGATATTTCCATCTTTATACAGATGCCGATGCAGATATTTCCATATTTATACTGAGGGCTGTGTAGATATTTCTAAGTTTATACAGATGGCAGTGTAGATATTTCCATGTTCCTACACATGACTGTGT
The DNA here is from genome assembly GCF_028858775.2 of Pan troglodytes. Taxonomy (NCBI): domain Eukaryota; kingdom Metazoa; phylum Chordata; class Mammalia; order Primates; family Hominidae; genus Pan; species Pan troglodytes. The sequence continues at coordinate 699,321 of NC_072405.2, read as the reverse complement.
AGGTATTTCCATGTTTATACAGATGGCTTTGTAGATATTTCCATGTTTATAGAGATAGCAGTGCAGATATTTCAATGTTTATACAGATACCGGTGTATATATTTCCATGTTTATGCAGATCGTGGTGGAGATATTTCCATGTTTATACAGATACCGGTGTAGATATTTCCATGTTTATACAGACCGCAGTGTAGATATTTCCATGTTTATAGTGATAGCCGTGTATATATTTCCATGTTTGTACAGATGGCGGTGTTGATGTTTCCATCTATACACAGATTGCCGTGAAGGTATTTCCATGAGTATACAGATGGCATTGTAGGTATTTCCATGTTTATACAGATGGTGGTGTAGATGTTTCCATGTTTACACAGATGACTATATAGGTATTTCCATGTTTATACAGAAGGCGGTGTAGATATTTCCATGTTTATAGAGATAGCGGTGTAGATATTTCCATATTTATACAGATAACGGTGTAGAAATTTCCATGTTTTTACAGATAGCGGTGTAAATATTTCCATGTTTATACAGATCACGGTGTAGATATTTCCATGTTTATACAGATAGCAGTTTAGATATTTCCATGTTTATACAGACCGTGGTGTATATATTTCCATGTTTATACAGATAGCGGTGCGGATATTTTAATTTTTGTACAGATGGCGGTGATGATATTTCCATCTACACACAGATGACCATGTAGATATTTCCATGTTTATACAGATGGCGGCGCTGATATTTCCATGGATATGTAGATGGCGGTGTAGATATTTCCATGTTTATATAGATAGCGGTGTAGATATTTCCATGTATATACACATGGCTGTGTAGGTATTTCCATGTTTAAACAGATGGCGGTGTAGATATTTCCATGTTTATACAGATAACTTTGTAAGTATTTCCATGTTTATACAGATGGCGGTGTAGATATTTCGAGGTTTATAGAAATAGCAGTGGAGATATTTCCAAGTTTATACAGATAGCGGTGTACATATTTCCATGTTTATACTGATCATGGTGTAGATATTTCCATGTTAATAGAGATGGCGGTGTAGATATTTCCATGTTCATAGAGATAGCGGTGATGATTTTTCCATGTTTATAGAGATAGCGGTGTGAATATTTCCATGTTTATACAGATAGGGGTGTAGATATTTCCATGTATATAGAGATGGCGGTGAAGATATTTCCATGTTTAAACAGATCACGGTGTAGATATTTCCTTGTTTATGCAAATAGCGGTGTAGTTATTTCCATGTTTATACAGATAGCGGTGTAGATATTTCCATGTATATACAGATGGCTGTGTAGATATTTCCATGTTTATACAGATGGCTTTGCTGATATTTCCATGTTTATACAGATGGCTTTGTAGATATTTCCATGTTTATAAAGATGGCGGTGTAGATATTTCCATGTTTAAAGGGATAGCTGTGTAGATATTTCCATGTTTATACAGATAGCGCTGTAGATTTTTCCATGTTTATACAGATCGCGGTGTTGATATTTCCATGTTTATAAAGATCACGGTGTAGATATTTCCATGTTTATACAGATCGCGGTGTAGATATTTCCATGTTTATACACATAGCGGTGTAGATTTTTCCATGTTTATACAGATAGCGGTTTAGATATTTCCATGTCTATAGAGATATCGGTGTAGATATTTCCATATTTATACAGATCTCGGTGTAGATATTTGCATGTTTATACAGTTAGCGGTGTAGATATTTCCATGTTTATACAGATAGCAGTGTAGGTATTTCCATTTTTATACAGATCGTGGTGTAGATTTTTCCATGTTTATACAGATAGCTGTGTAGATATTTCCATGTTTATACAGATGGCGGTGTAGATATTTCCATGTTTATAGACATGGTGGTGTAGATATTACCATGTTTATACAGATAGCGGTGTAGATATTTCCATGTTTATACAGATCGCGTTGAAGATATTTCCATGTTTATACAGATCGCGGTGTAGATATTTCCATGTTTATACAGATCGCGGTGTAGATATTTCCATGTTTATACAGATAGCGGTGTAGATATTTCCATATTTATAGAGATAGCAGTGTAGATAATTACATGTTTATACAGATGGCTGTGTAGATATTTCCATGTGTATACAGATGGCATTGTAGTTATTTCCATGTTTATACAGATGACTGTCTAGGTATTTCCATCTTTTTACAGACGGCAGTGCAGATATTTCCATGTTTATAGAGATAGCGGTGTAGATATTTCCATGTTTGTACAGAAGGCGGTGTTGATATTTCCATCTATACACAGATGGCCGTGTAGATATTTCCGTGTTTATACAGATGGCGGCGTAGATATTTCCATGGACATGCAGATGGCGGTGTAGATATTTCCATGTTTATACAGATAGCGGAGTAGATATTTCGATGTTTACACAGATGGCGGTGTAGATATTTCCATGTTTACTCAGATAGCTCCGTAGATATTTCCATGATTACACAGATAGCGTTGTAGTTATTTCCATGTTTATAGAGATAGCGGTTTAGATATTCCCATGTAGATACAGATAGCGGTGTTGACATTTCCAAGTTTTTAGGGATAGCGATGTAGATATTTCCATGTTTATACTGATAGCGGTGTAGACATTTCCATGTTTATACAGATGGCGGTGTAGATATTTACATGTTTATAGTGATAGCGGTGTAGGTATTTCCATCTTTGCACAGATTGCTGTGTAGATATTTCCATCTTTATACAGATGATGGTGAATATATTTACATGTTTATACAGATGACGGTGTAGATATTTCCATGTTTATGCAGATGGTGAAATAGATATTTCCAAGTTTATAGAGATGGCCGTGTATATATTTCTATGTTTATAGAGATAGCGGTGTAGATAATTTCATGTTTATAGAGAATGCGATGTAGGTATTCTCAGGTTTATAGAGATAGCGGTGTAGATATTTCCATTTTCATACAGATAGCGGTGTAGATATTTCCATGTTTATACAGATTATGGTGTTGGTATTTCCATGTTTATAGAGATAGCGGTGTAGATATTTCCATGTTTATACAGCTCGCAGTGTAGATATTTCCATCTTTATACAGATGACAGTGTAGATATTTCCCTGTTTATACAGATAGCGGTGAAGATATTTCCATGTTTTCAGAGCTAGTGGTGTAGATAGTTCCATATTAATGGAGATGGCGGTGTAGATATTTTCATGTTTATAGAGATTGCGGTGTAGATATTTCCATGTTTATACAGATGACTGTGAAGATATTTCCATACTTATACAGATGGCGGTGTAAATATTTCCATGTTTATAGAGATAGTGGTGTAGATATTTCCATGTTTATACAGATAGCGGTGCAGTTATTTCCATGTTTATAGAGACAGTGTTGTATATATTTCCATATTTATACAGATAGCGGTGTAAATATTTCCATGTTTATTCAGATCACTGTGTAGATATTTCCATGTTTATAGAGATAGCGGTGTAGATATTTCCCTGTTTGTACAGATAGCGGTGTTGTTATTTCCATGTTTATACAGGTAGCGGTGTTGATATTTCCATGTTTACACCGATAGCGCTGTAGATATTTCCATCTTTGCACAGATTGTGGTGTAGATGTTTCCATTTTTACATAGATAGCGGTGTAGATATTTCCATGTTTACACAGAGAGCTGTGTAGATATTTCAATGTTTACACAGATAGCTTTGTAGATTTTCCATATTTATACAGATAGCGGTGTAGATATTTCCATATTTATACAGAAAGCGGTGTAGATATTTCCATATTTATTCAGATAGCAGTGTATATATTTCCATGTTTATAGAGATAGCGGTGGAGTTATATCCATGTTTATACAGATAGCTGTGGAGATATTTCCATTTTTATACAGATCGGGGTGTAGATATTTTCATGTTTATAAAGATAGCGTGGTCCATATTTCCAAGTTTTTACAGATAGCCGTGTAGGTATTTCCATGTTAATGTAGATAGCGGTGTAGATATTTGCATGTTTATACACATAGCGGTGCATATATTTCCACGTTTACAGAGATTGCAGTGTAGATATTTCCATGTTTATACTGATGGCTGTGTAGATATTTCCATGTGTATACAGATGGCAGTGTAGTTTTCCCATGTTTATACTGATGGAGGTGTAGTTATTTCCTTGTTAATAGAGGTAGCGTTGGAGATATTTCCATGTTTATAGAGATAGCGGTGTAGATATTTCCATGTTTATAAAAATAGCGGTGGAGATATTTCCATCTTTATACAGATAGCGATGTAGATATTTCCATGTTTATACCCATAGCGGTGTAGGTATTTCCATGTTTATACAGATAGCGTTGGAGATATTTCCATGTTTATACAGATAGCGGTGGAGATATTGCCTTGTTTATGCAGATGGCAGTGTAGATATTTCCATGTTTATACAGATAGCGTTGGAGATATTTCCATGTTTATACAGATATCGGTGGAGATATTTCCATCTTTATACAGATAGCGATGTAGATATTTCCATGTTTATACCGATAGCGGTGTAGGTATTTCCATGTTTATACAGATAGCGTTGGAGATATTTCCATGTTTATACAGATTGCAGTGTAGATATTTCCATGTGTATACAGATGGCAGTGTTAATATTTCCATGTTTATACAGATGGCTGTGTACATATCTTCATGTGTATACAGAGGGCAGTGTAGATATTTCAATGTTTTACAAATGGAGGTGTAGATATTTCCAGGTTTTTATAGAGGACTGTGTAAATATTTCCATGTTTTTACAGATGGCGGTGTAGACATTTCCATGTTTATACAGATAGCTTTGTAGATATTACCATGTTTATAGAGATGGCTGTGTAGATATTTCCATGTTTATACAGATGGCAGTGTAGTTATTTCCATGTTTATACACATAGTGGTGGAGATATTTCCATGTTTATGCAGGTGACTGTGTAGTTATTTCCATGTTGATACAGATGGCGGTGTAGATATTTCCATGTTTATAGAGATAGCCATGTAGATATTTCCATGTTTATACAGCAAGCTGTGTAGACATTTCCATGTTTATAGAATTAGCCGTGTAGATATTTCCATATTTATACAGATAGCAGTGAAGATATTTCCATGTTTATACAGATAGCAGTGGAGATATTTCCATGTTTATACAGATAGCGGTGTAGATATTTCCATTTTTAAACAGATAGCGGTCTAGACAATTCCATGTATATAGAGAGAGCGGTGTAGATATTTCCATATTTATACAGATAGCGGTGTAGATATTTCCATGTATATACAGATAGCGGTGTCGATATTTCCATGTTTATACAGATTGCGGTGTCGGTATTTCCATGTTTATATAGATAGCTGTGTATATATTTCCATGTTTATACAGATGACTGTGTAGATATTTCCATGTTTTTACAGATGGCATTGTAGATATTTCCAAGTTTATACAGATGGAGGTGTAGATATTTCCATGTTTATACAGATGACTCTGTAGATATTTTCATGTTTTTATAGATGGCGGTGTAGATAATTCCATGTTTATACAGATAGCGGTGTGGCTATTTCCATGTTTATACAGATAGCAGTGTAGGTATTTCCATGTTTCTAGATATAGCTTTGTAGACATTTCCATGTTTATACAGATAGCGGTGTAGATATTTCCATGTTTATACAGATGGCAGTGTAGATATTTCGAAGTTTATACAGATAGTGGTGTAGATAATTCCATCTTTTTACAGATGACTCTGTAGGTATATCCATGTTTAAATAAATGGCGGTGTAGATATTTCCATGTTTACAGAGATAGCCATGTAGATATTTAGATGTTTATACAGATAGAGTTGTAGGCATTTCCATGTTTATAGAGACAGCGGTGTAGATATTTCAATATTTATACAGATAGCGGTGTAGATATTTAAATGTTTATACAGATGTCTTTGTAGGTATTCCCATGTTCATAAAGGTGACGGTGTAGATATTTCCATGTTTATAGAAATAGCATTGTATGTATTTCCATGTTTATACAAATAGCGGTGTAGACATTTCCATGTTAATAGAGATAGGCATGTAGATGTTTCCATGTTTATACAGATAGCGGTGTAGACATTTCCAGGTTCATAGAGATAGCGTTGTGAATATTTCCATATTTTTACTGATGGCTGTGTAGGTATTTTCATGTTTATACAGGTAGAGGTGTAGATATTTCCATATTAATGCAGATCTCGGTGTAGGTATTTCCATCTTTCAACAGATGACAGTGTAGATGTTTCTATGTTTATAGAGATGGCGGTGTAGATATTTCCATGTTTATATAGACGGCGGTGTAGTTATATTCATGTTTATGCTGATGGCGGTGTAGATATTTCCATGTTTATAGAGATGGCGTTTTAGATATTTCTATGTTTATACAGAAAGCGGTGTAGATATTTCCATGTTTATACAGAAAGCGGTGTAGATATTTCCATGTTTATACAGATGGCGGTGTAGGTATTTCCATGTTTATACAGAAAGCGGAGTAGATATTTCCATGTTTATACAGATAGCGGTGTAGATATTTCCATGTTTATACAGATAGCAGTGGAGATATTTTCATGTTTATACAGATAGCGGTGGAGATATTTCCATGTTTATAGAGATAGCGGTGTAGATATTTCCATGTTTATAGAGATAGCAGTGTAGATATTTCGATGTTTATTCAGATGGCGGTGCAGGAATTTCCATGTTTATAGAGATAGCGGTGTAGGTATTTCCATGTTTATACAGATGGCTGTGTAGGTATTTCCATATTTATACAGATGGCGGTGTAGATATTTCCATGTTTATACAGACACCATTGTTGATATTTCCATGTTTATAGAGATGGATGTGTAGATATTTTCATGTTTATAGAGATGGTAGTGTAGATATTTCCATATTGATAGAGATAGCAGTGTAGATATTTCCATCTTTCTACAGATGGCAGTGTAGATATTTCCATGTTTATACAGATGGCTGTGTAGATATTTCCATGTGTATACAGATGGCAGTGTAGATATTTCCATGTTTATACACATGGAGGTGTAGATATTTCCATGTTTATACCGATAGCGGTGTGACTATTTCCATGTTCATATAGAGAGCTTTGTAGATATTTCCATGTTTACAGAAATGGCTGTGGAGATATTTCCATGTTCATAGAGATTGCTGTTTATATATTTGCATGTTTATACAGATGGTTGTGCAGATACTTCCAAGTTTACAAGGATGGCATTGTAGATATTTCCATGTTTATATAGATAGTGGTGTAGATATTTCCACGTTTATACAGATGACTGTGTAGGTATTTCCATGTTTATACTGATGGCGGTGTAGACATTTCCAAGTTTATAGACATAGCCATGTGGATATTTACATGTTTATACAGAAAGCGGTGTAGATATTTTGATGTTTATAGAGATAGCGGTGTAGATATTTCTATATTTATACATATAGCAGTGTACATATCTCCATGTTTATACAGATAACAGTGTAGATATTTCCATGTTTATACAGATAGCGGTGTAGATGTTCCATGATTATACAGATACCGGTGAAGACATTTCCATGTTTACAGAGATAGCGCTGTAGATATTTCCATATTTGCACAGATTGCCGTGTAGATATTTCCATCAATACACAGATTGCGGCGTACAAATTTCCATGTTTACACAGATAGCTGTGTAGATATATCCATGTTTACACAGGTAGTGTTGTAGATATTTCCATGTTTAAACAGATAGCGGTGTAGATATTTCCATGCTTATAAACATAGCGGTGTAGATATTTCCATGTTTAGAAAAATAGCGGTGGAGATATTTCCATCTTTATACAGATATCGATGTAGATATTTCCATGTTAATACAGATAGCGGTGTAGGTATTTCCATGTTTATACAGATAGCGGTGTAAGTATTTCCATGTTTATACAGATAGCGTTGTAGTTATTTCCATGTTTATACAGATATCGGTGTAGATATTTCCATGTTTATACAGATAGCGTTGGAGATATTTCCATGCTAATACAGATAGCGTTGGAGATATTTCCATGTTTATACAGTTAGCGGTGTAGATATTTCCATGTTTATACAGATCGTGGTGTAGATATTTCCATGTGTATACAGATAGTGGAGTAGATATTTCCATGTTTATACAGATAGCGGTGTAGATATTTCCATGTTTACACGGATAGCGGTGTATATATTTACATATTTGCACAGACTGCGGTGTAGATATTTCCATCTTTACACTGATAGCGGTGTACATATTTCCATGTTTACACAGATAGCTGTGTAGAAACTTCCATATTTACACAGAGAGCGTGGTAGATATTTCCATGTTTATACAGATAGCTGTGTAGATATTTCCATGTTTATAAAGATAGTGTTGTAGATATTTCCATGTTTATAGAGATAGCAGTGGAGATATTTCCATGTTTATACAGATAGCGATGTAGATATTTTCATGTTTAAACAGATAACGGTGTAGCTTCATCCATGTTTATATAGATCGACGTGTATGTATTTCCATGTTTTACAAATGGAGGTGTAGATATTTCCATGTTTATACAGATGACGCTGTAGTTATTTTTAAGTTTTTATAGATGGCGGTGTAGATAATTCCATGTTTATACAGATAGCAGTGTGGCTATTTCCATGTTTATACAGATAGCAGTGTAGGTATTTCCATGTTCCTAGAGATAGCTTTGTAGGTATTTCCATGTTTATACAGATAGCGGTGTAGATATTTCCATGTTTATACAGATAACGGGGTAGATGTTTCCATGTTTACAGAGATAGCGTAGTAGATATTTTGATATTTGTACAGATTGCGGTGTACATATTTTTCTCTTAACACAGATAGTGGTGTACATATTTACATGTTTACACAGGTAGCTGTGTAAATATTTCCATGTTTACACAGATATTGTTGTAGATATTCCCATGTTAATACAGATAGCGGTGTAGATATTTCCATGTTTATAAAGATAGCGGTGTGGATATTTCCATGTTTATACAGATAGTGGTGTAGATATTTCAATGTTTATGCAATCGACTGTGTAGATATTTCCATGTTTATACAGATGGCGGTGTAGATATTTCCATGTTTCTAGAGATAGCCAAGTAGTTATTTCCACGTTTATACAGCTAGCGGTGTATATATTTCCATGTTTATAGAGATAGCGTTGTAGATATTTCCATATTTTTACAGATAGCAGTGCAGATACTTCCATGTTTATACAGATTGCGGTGTAGATATTTCCATGTTTATACAGATTGCGGTGTGGGTATTTCCATGTTTATGGAGATAGCGGTGTAGATATTTCCATGTTTATACAGATGGCTGTGTAGATATTTCCATGTGTATACAGATGACGGTGTAGATATTTCCATGTTTATACACATGGAGATGTAGATATTTCCACGTTTTTACATATGACTGTGTAGATATTTCCATGTTTTTACAGACGGCGGGGTAGATATTTCCATGTGTATAAAATATTGGTGTGGCTATTTCCATGTTTATACAGATAGCTCTGTAGTTATTTCCATGTTTATAGAGATCGCTGTGTAGGTATTTCCATGTTTATAGACATACCGGTGTAGATATTTCCATGTTTATATAGATGGCTTTGTAGATATTTCCATGTTTATACCAATATCGGTGTTGGTATTTCCACATTTATACAGATAGCGATGTAGATATTTCCATGTTTATATAGCTTGCGGTGCATGCCAGGGTATTTTTACAATTTATGTGTAGACTTTGTTCGGGTGGAAAAGTTATTTTATGAAGACGAAACAAGCAATTGGGGTACCTACCTTATGGCATTTTTTACATTGAGAGTGTTAAAAATACCCCTCCCCTAACCAAAACCCTGACAAATAGAGCCAGGGAAGGCCATGCAATAAAGGATTCTTGGGCTTGTATGCCTGATAACAAAAACTTATCACAGAAGACTGCAAAAAACACAATCTTGCACAAAGCCCATTACAACTTTGCACACAACAATGCTTCTGAAGGATATTTGCCCAACAACTGCCTGTCCAACCTGGGCCTGGCATCACCTTTGTTATTGATCTTTGTAGCCAAGGATAATCATTTCCAAATGATCATATAATCTTCCTCATTTTTTCTTTTGTCTTCCTTTACCTCCGTGAATATGCATATAGTTTACTCTGGCTTGCCTGTTTCTATTGCAAGGCTCTGTTTCCAAACGAATATCTTTTTCTTGTGGAGAGCCTCTCTCTGTTTGTTATTTAGGTTGATAAGAGAAATGTGAACCTTTGAGAGCTCAGGTAAAAGGCCTTAGTCTACAGTGAAACTTTTTTGCACCCTTAGATGCTTACTTCCACTACAACTTGCAGGTGGGCCTTGAAAAGTTCTTGGAATAAGTTTGAGCTTTGGTCTTCTCTGATTCATTTAGCATAGATTCTCAAAATGTGGTCCCTGGACCCACAGCATCAGCATCACCTGGAGATTGTTAGAAATGCAAATCATCGGGCCTCATTCCAGACCCTCAGCTGGAAACTCTAGGGGCATGGCCAGACCCTCTGTAGCTGAACAAGCCATCCAGGTGGTTTTGATGCAGCTAAAGTTCTGGAACAACTAATGTAGCCCCATTTGGAAAACTTGGCTCTACAGGCCTCCCTAGCTGGTAAGCTGCTAGCATTTTTTGTTTGCTTGTTTCTTTGTTTTGATACAGGGTCTTGCTCTGTTGACCAGACCGTGACCTCCTGGGTTTAAGTGAGGACTCAGCCTCCTGAGTAGCCGGGACTACAGGTATGTGCCACCACCATGCCCAACTACTTTTTGTATTTTTTTTTTTTTGTAGGGATGGGGTTTTAGCCCAGGCTAATCTCAAACTCCTGGACTCAAGCAATCTGCCCACTTTGGCCTCACGAACTGCTGGGATTATAGGCATGAGCCACTGTGCCCGGCCCTGCCAGCTTTGTATAAGCTGAGGAGTTTTTAAAAATACCTAGACTCAGGGCAAACCCCAGACACTTAAGTCAGATTCTCTGGGAGGTGAAGCCCAGGCACTGGTATTTTTAAAGTCTCTACAGATGGTTCTAATGTGCTGGTAAGTTAGAGAACCGCTGATCTAGACCAGGCCTTTTCAAACTTAATGTGCACGTGAATTACCTGGACCTTGTTAAAATGCAGATTCAGTCTGCATAGGCCTGGGGTGGAGCCTGAGCTTCTGCATTTTTAACAAGTCTCTAGAGGATGCTGCTGCATCTGGGCTGATAACTACACTTGGAGATAGGAGGTTCTGGAGAGCAGAGGAAAGAGCATGAACCATAACCTAGGGGCTGGTAGTCCTGACTTCCGAGCCAAGGTTTGCCTTTATGTGGCTGGCAACTTGCTTGGACTCCTACCTCAATTCTTTGGGCTCAAGGTTTGTCCTGCCTCAGAAGGATGTCAAGAAAATTGAGTGAGTAATGCAGAATTGTTTCTTAAAGTGTGTGCAGATGCTCCATGAATTTAGAGAGTATGTGGATGCACATTAGTAAATTTTAATAGTTGTGACCATCTTGTTATGAGTACTTAGAACAAGTAATAATGGCTTTTGATGTATAGTAGTAAGAAAGCTTCCTTTTAAAAGGCGTGTATTTAAGTTTCCAAAGTGGGTCTATTTAAAAATATATGAAATAAATAATAGTAGAGGTAATTGACAGATCAAAATTAGGAAGGCAGGATGAGAATGACTCAAGTTTGGGAAATGCTGAGAAAGCAGATGCCCAAGGGCTATGAAAACTTAAAAAAATAGGTAGCACTTGATTTTGATTGGCTGAATGAGATGATGTGTTTGATTATTTATGGGGTTGGCATTTGGCAACATGCACTGGGTGGCTGGGATCACTGTTTATTAAAAAATATTTGAGTCTCCACTTTGCACTAGATACTCTTTTAGTCCCTTGGAAAAGGGATTGGGGGGCAGGCAGGATAAAAACAAATCATTTATGCCCACAAGAAAATTGCAGGATGATAAAAGTCATGAAATAAACTCTATGCTTCTAATTTAATATTTTTATAGATTATGAGAAAAAAGTTTCGCTCTCTATCAGCTAGGAAAGCTGTCTTAGCACAACCATTCATTCTTGCACAAATCAAAATCAAGATGAGCCAGAAGGCTCCATTCTGACAGCTTCTAATGGAGAAGCTACATTTACTGGACATGGGGAAAGTTGCTGGGCTCTAAGGACTATGCATTTCTTGAACTAGATAAATGGTCTTGGTGTAGCATAATACCAAAACTTCTTGTCGCAGCCTGTAAGGACAGAACTCAATCAGCCTGAAAAGGAAGTCAGTGACTCCGACTCAACACAGGAATGTTCTGTGATTCCTAAAGAAGGATGTAGGAGTGTGGCACAATTCAACCACAGTCTGTGGCCCTGTGCCTCTGCCTTGACATGAGTGGGATTTCCCAGCTGGTCATTTTCTTCTTATCTAAGACATTGGGAACAAATTACTTGACCTCCTCTGGGCTTCAGTACTCCCACTCATCAAATTAGAGGACTGGGCAGTCGCTAGGCTCTCTTTAGGCATCATATTTTAGTTTCTGTGATTTTAAATTTGAGAAGGGGTGTCTAAGGGAGAATACATAGGGGAGGGGGAAAGGCTTATTAAAAGTGTAGTTAGACACTGAATTTTTAAGAATTGCATTTTGTAATAATACCTTTACCTAATCAGGACTGACAATCTTACCTGATGACAGCACATGGAGGAATGGCTGCATTCAAAAATAAAAATGAAATAAAACAAGACCTTATTTGAACTTAGCAATAATGCTGATTCCTCTTTTTGATTTGAAGAGGTTATAGCTGTTGTAAATGCTTGAATTGGGTCTGCCCAGGCAAAACAGAGTCAAGAGTCCATGTCGGATGAATTTTAACAATGTAGACAATAGAAAGGGTTGCTTAAACTGCCCCTCTTTTACCAAAACACATTTACAAATGAAAGAACAACACTTCCATTTTTTAAAAACATTTTTTGAGATGAAGTCTTGCTTTGTCACCCAGAGTAGAGTGCAGTGGTGCGATCTTGGCTCACTGCAAACTTTGCCTCCCGGGTTCAAGTGATTCTCCTGCCTCATCCTCCCGAGTAGCTGGGACTACAGGCTCCCACCACCATTCCTAGCTAATTTTTGTATTTTTAGTAGAGACAGGGTTTCACCATGTTGGCCAGGCTGGTCTCGAACTCCTGACCCCAGGTGATCTGCCGACCTCGGCCTCTGAAAGTGCTGGGATTACAGGCGTGAGCCAACAGGCGTGGCCAAAAAATTTCCATTTTTAATTGCAGGGTCTGGGGAATTAAAATGCATCCGTAATTTCTTGCATCTCTCCGCTCGGGCTTGCATGAATGCAGAGGGATGGGGAGGACTTCTTGAGGCAAGCATCCCCCTCTTGTCGCCTGCCATCTGGAGAGAGAGGGCTGTGATTTATCTCACTTTAATCAGGAAGGACCCGATGGGTGGATGGAGAGGTCTGACGGCTTTGTTGCTCCATGTGGGAAAGAAACGGACAGAGTGAATTTGTGTATGATCCCTAAGGAGAAAGCGTCTTTGTGCTCTATTTCATTTTGACCTGGAGCCCCTGAAAGCAAGCTAGTTACAAGTTGAAATAGGCCATTTCTAAAGTGTGATTTTGTTTGTGTATGAGCCTTGATTACAAAGGGGAAAAAAACCCGCTTAATTTACATACACCACATGTAGCGCAGGATCCCCTGGGCTGTCTTTTCAGGTATCAGGAAACTTTGATGAAAGTCGCTTGCCTCATCTAGGACTCATTTGATATTGTTTAGCAGAGCCTGGTATTAACATTTCCTTCCAACTGTTTACTGGAATCTGTGTGTTCCCTTCAAGTGATGCATACTAGGTGCACAGGCTTCCTGCCACTGTCATCCTAATCTTTCCATGCAGACAGGAGCAGAGGGGAGAGCGCTGAGCCAGGCCCCAGCTTGCTTTTCTTTCCTGACACAGCCCGGCTCCGCTGCACTTCTCAGCTCTTGCTCTAGGTGGTGCTGTTTGACCATTTTCTTCATGTGACCCTCCACTCGGTAATATAAATTCATTCGGAGGATGACCTGATATCAAAAAAAATTCCTTTTGATTAGTAGAATCAACTTGTTCCTTCACACGATACTCTTCCCACTGAGACACATGGAGACAATTCTGACTCCAGGTTTGCAACCTTGAGATTTCTCTCAGATGCAATAAAAAAAACAAAAAAGCATTTTGAGTGGCACAGTGATGCCTAGTGCATGATCATGTTTGTCTGCTCAAACATTAAAGGGAAACTTGTGGGTTTGAGGATGCCCAGCAGCACGACAGCTGCCAATGTAAATGAGCCGTATAGAGAGAGAGGGGGCGGGAGGGGACTACAAACTTCAGAATATGAGCTGTTCGTTTATAAGTTAAAAAAAAAAGTCAAAAGGGAGCCCAGGATGGTGCAAGAAAGAGGAGAAAGGAAGATTTTCCTTGCAGCTAATCAGGAGAGTTCATAAGGGCTGATTACATGAGTGGAAGCCTTAAGTTCTTTTTTTTAAAAAATGTGAAAGTTTGCATGTATGTATGTATGTATGTATGTATGTATGTATGTATAGCTTCGTGTATTACCATTATTATTGCAATCAGCAAATGGATTTACTTCCTTTATCTCATGGGCTCCTTCCCACTCACTTCTGGCAGCACATTTTCCTTTCTCCTTCATCCCAGAACATCAAAGAACAGATGCGCTTCCTAACCCTGGCTCCAGGGGACTATATACATTGTAAACAGTGCACCTCTAACGTGGTTCACCGCTTAGAGAACGTGTGTCCCATTTTAAAACTGTGACTCCTTTATATTTTGCAGTGCTTATTTTAATAAGAAACATTGGACTTGTGACATATTTTTCATGGAGGAGTGAGCTTAATGGTTGAAAGTAATCGATAAACTTGTTTTTCCTCTGATGCCATCAGCCAAGATCCTATGGCAATAGTAAGAGGATGACACTGGGCTGGCACCCCCTCCATAACATATTTGGACCATGTTTTCCCCCCAGAATGCACATGCAATAGCTTTGGTTTGGTAAGAGAGAGATGGTGTACTTGGTTTCCTTCTGTCACACTTTTGGTGAAATGGATTAGACTTTTAAATCAGGAAATTCAGTGAGATGAGTTAGATTTTTACACAAGAGCAGTGGAGGACTTCCAGCTGGTTGGGGGAATGATATGGAAATATCTTGCTAAATCAGGGTCTGGTGGAATGCTGCTCCCCTTGCAGGCTCCTCTTCACAGGGAGCAATCTGTGGGTTGCTTATAGAACAGAGCGAGCAGGAGGCATAGCATGGTCTTGCTCAGGGGAAGACCCGGTGTTCAGATGTTTGTCATTAGGAACTGGGTGTGGGCTTTTTCAAGTTAAACTGAAGCAGCAGTTCTATTAGGAAGAGCCTCCCAGATCAGCATCTTCTGTTTCTGGATACTCTCCCTTTGAAAAGCCAGATTTCAGCAAAAAGCTTTGCTAATGGTGAAATTGCACAACTGAAACCCTATGGGAGCAATGGGAAAGATGGAGAAAGAGGTGGTTATATCATGTACTTCAACAGTTTATTTAGAGGCTGTTGACGTTAGAATAACAAGCCAAGACAAACAAAAATACTCATTTTGGATGAAAATATTGTCTTTTCATGTTATTATAGATAGCTGAGTCCTAAGACTTCTACAGAAACACATTTTCCCAATGAGTGGCTGATTTTTCTGGTTGTGCAAGTAATGTCCAAATTATTGTACAAATTTTTGGCTCAGGAGCAAAGATTGTATTGCATATTGAGCTAATCACTTGCCCTTTCTAAGGTAAGCCCTTACCTCTGCTTTCCCTTCATCTTGTCATTTCTGTTTGTTGGGTACAGGTTTCCTGTTGGTTCTTTCTGTTGGCTCTGATGTAACATGAATGAAGTTCTTAACATCCTTTCAGACATAAACACAACTTAGCTCATTGTTTCTGAGTTCATATAGAGGTTTTCTTGCCCCTGAGACTTTCGTGTCAGACAGCTGGATGTTGCTGTGTTCAAGGCTCTATCTGTTGATTTTGTATCCTACAACTTTACTGATTTCACCTATCAGTTCAGTTCTAACAGTTTTCAAATTTTATTTATTTGTTTTTGTTTTTTAAATATTGTATGTTTCATTTTAGAGTCAGGAGGGTAGATGTACAGGTTTCTTAAACAGGTATATTGCATGGTGCTGAGGTTTGGGCTTCTAATGATCCCACCACCCAAGCAGTGAGCATAGTAATCGATAGGTAGTTTTTCAACCCTTGCTCCCACCATCCTTCCCTCCCACCTTTGGAGTCCCCCAGTGTCTATTGTTCCCTTCTTTGTGTTGAGTTCTAACCTTTTTTTAGTGAAGTTTGTAGGGTTTTCTATATATAACAAGATCATGCCATCAGTAGAGACAGTTTCACTTCTTCCTTTCCTATTAGGATGCCTTTTATTTCTTTCTTTTGCCTAATTACCCTGAGAAGTGGTGTCTGTGGGCATCCTTGTCTTGTTCCTGATGGTAGAGGAAAAGTTTCAACTTTTCACCATTGATCATGGTGTTAGCTATGGGTTTGTCATATATGGCCTTTATTTTGTTGGGATACAGTCCCTCAATACGTGATCTGTTGGGTGTTTTTATTTTTCACCATGAAAGGGTTTCGAATTTTGTCAAAAACTTTTTCTATATCTATTGTGATGGCCATATAGTTTCTATCCTTTATTTTTCTAATATGGTATATTATATGTATTGATTTGCTTATGTTGAACCATGACATGATCATGGTGAATGATTCTTTCAATGTGCTATTGAATTTGGTTTGCTAGGATTTTGTTGAGGATTTTTGCACCTACGTAGATCAAGGATATTGGCCTGTCATTTTCCTTTCTTGTAGTGTTCTTGTCTGGCTTTGGAATCAGGGTAATGCTGGCCCTGTAAGATGAGTTTGGAAGTATTCCCTCCACTTCAGCTTTTTGGAAGAGTTTGAGAAGGACTGGTATTAGTTCTTCTTAAAATATTTGGTAGAATTAATCTGGGAAGCCATCTGGTTTTGGGTTTTTCATTGATAGGAGACATTTTCTTACGGATTCAACCTCCTTGCTTGCTATTAGTCTGTTCAGATTTTTAAATTTCTTCATGAGTCAATCTTGGTAGGTTTTATGTGTCTGGGAATTTATCCATTTCTTCTAGATGATCCAATTAGTTAGTGTGTAATTATACCTAGCAGTTTCTTAGGATCCTTTGTATTTCTGTGATATTGGCTATGATGTTTCATCTTTCATTTCTGATTTTATGCTGTATTGAAAACATGAGGCATAGCAGGTAGGGGGCACTGGTCAGGACTTGGGGTATAAACTGGCAGATGTTAAGGTGGGTGATTCTGGTTAACTCAGAAACTCCGAAGTCCCGTGTGGAAGAATTAACTGCCTGTACTCACCTAGTAATGTATATCCTTGGTCAAAAAAGATCCAGCTGAGAATGTTGGATGAAGGGACCAAATCAATATTCATCATTATATTGAAAACAAGTCAGATTGGCTGTGGTCTTTTGACAGCAGGTCTGTGGCTAAGTCTATTTGAACAAAGTTAGGGCAGGTTCAAGGGAGAATCCTGAGATCGGTATTCTTTGTTCCATACAAACTTGCCTTTCAGTTTCTTCTCCCCATGCCTCCAGGATGTCCCTGCACAGCCCGTAGGGCCCCCTCCTTCAGTACCTTGCCTTACGAAGGGGAGAAAATGAGTTTTCCAATGTTAGCATATATTTAGCCTTCCAAAATTTTCTATTTCTATTTTAGGGGAGCTCTAGGAAAACAGCAGATTACTCTAAATCCCCAGGTAAAAATCTGAAATGGTGGAATTTCATATGACCAGGAGACATATTTTGGGGCAAGTGGGCTTTTCACAATCACTTGGACATGAAGGCATCTGCTTCTTCTATGCCTAAAATAGTCCTTCAATTTAGTAGTTTAATTCCTCTTCCTCTTTTTCAAATTTCAAGACAATACATGTAGTGACTGAACAATTTGGATCCAAGTTTCACTATTTAACTGCCAGTGTGACCTTGGGCGAGTCACTTAATCTTTTCAAGGCTCAATTTCATCATGTAAAGTAGAAGTACAAACAATCCCTGACTTAGAATATTTTGACTTACGATTTTTCAACTTTAAGATAGTTTGAAAGCAATACACATTCAGCAGAAGCTGTACTTTGAGTACTCATACAACCATTCTGTTTTCCACTTTCAGTACAGTATTCATTATATTACATGAGATATTCAAAGCCCACTTTATTATAAAATGGGCTTTCTGTTAGATGATTTTGCCTAACTGTAGGTTAATGTGAGTGTTTAAGGTAGGCCGAGCTAAGCTATGATGTTTAGTAGGTTAAGTGTATTAAATGCATTTTCAGCTTACAATATTTTCATAAGTTTATTGGAATATAACCCCATTGTAAATTGAGGGGTATTTGTAATAATGATATCTCTTCAAGGAGACTTTGTGAGCCTCTCATAGGAAAATGCATACACAGATGCATATAAATATATAATCTTTCTTTTCCATACATATGATATTCTTTAAGGATATTCAAAAATCTGGAAACAGTTGCCTCCAGGGAGATAAATGGTAGTGGGTTGGGAAACTTTTAACTGTATACGCTTTTGTACCTTTTGCATTTTGAATCAGATGAATGTATAATCTACATAAAATATTAAGATTAAAACATCACCGAATAACTTATCAGGAGTTTGGTGAACATAAGGGAAGGCCTCCTATGGTGGCTGTATTTTAGTCAGTGTTGGTCACTGTTGGGCACTTCATAGAGCTTATTTCATTTCATCCTTAGAAGTGCCGTAGGAGGAAGGGGCCCAAGAGGGATTCATGGTTAGAATAGCAGAGTAGGAGCATTTGGCAGCTATATTCTGTGTAGGTGATAACTTTAAAGATATTTCTGTTATAAAATGTTTCAAACATACAAAAAATATAGAGAAGCAGTTTTCTATAGTTATTAAATATTCTTAATGGGTAGTCACAGAAATTATCATCCAAAGTGGGATATTCTTGAGAGAAAAAGGAGGTTCTATTTATAATTATGGTGGGATAACAAACTTAAGATGAACAGCTCTGGATAAACTGGGTTGTATGGTTCCTGGAAAACAAGGATTACTGTAAATGTGAGTCCCGCCTTGTGCTTCTCTCTGTCCCACCAAGAAAATATGATCTTGATACAGATGTTCATTGTGTCAAGGCAACCATGGCAACCATGATCTAGATACACTGTTCAAGTTTTATGCTGATCATACATATATATGTCTCAGGAACTTTCCAGAGTTTCCTTTGAGTGCTTCTAAATTTTGCATAAATGGTATGTTGTCCCTTGTCTCTTTTTAAAACCAGTAAGCCATTTTCCCTTCTTTTCCTGGAAAATTAAAGGAACAAAGACCAGGAAATAACAATGTATTAGCTAAGGTTCTGTTGATTGAAAGCAACAGAACCTAATTCTGGCTAGCTTAAACCATGCTAGGATTTAATGAAGAATACTGCAGAATCTTAGATATCTTATGACTGGGAAAGAGGAGGTTCAGGCAGTTCCTGGGATGTCAGCAACAGGTAGCTGTCAATTAACTGCCCCCACACCACCCACTGCTGCCGTCATCAATATAGCACACCACGATGGCTCCCAGCCTCTGTACGTCTGGGTTCCGGTGTTCAAATTCTAGAGACAGCAAGAGAAATCCCATTGAGTCAGGGATCCTTCCCTGGGTCACACTCCCTGCATATGGTCAGAAATGCAGGATTATGTACTAAAGACACAGCTAAAGAGGACCCACTTCACTTTTTTGGGACCATTTGCAGGGGAGGCAAAATTGTGAGCTACTCACTTAAAGAGGTGATAACCATAAGTTTGCAGGAAAAAAAAATTGGAGAAGAGAAGGATAACACTATCCTACGGTTTCTTCTGAAAATGGACGAAGGGAACAGCATTTCCATTTGGAAATTCTCTCCTGGCATTTCAATATTTATGGATTCTGAATTCTGAGAAAAATCAGTTGAGAAATTAGGAAAATGGGAAGGAACATTCTAATTTTCCTGTGAAAATTACAGCTTAATAGTCAGTATAGAGAACTTACTGGCTTGAAGAAATGCACTGACTTCAAGTCAAGCAAGATGAGGAAGCACTGACATGTGGAGATGAAAGTTAAGGTGAACAGGACAGGAGCAGTAAAGGAGCCTCAGTCAGACTTTCTTGTATCTGTTGCTGTGTTACAAGTGTGTGTTCATGGCCTTGTCCACTGCTAACAGTGAACCATTTCTGCAAATAAATATTAATGTGTTCCTAGGCATAGTATATGTTTTACAAATCCTATGAGAGGTTTTCTAAGAAATGCCAAGTTTTAGAAACAAAATATACCCTTAAATCGGCAATTTTGACAGTTGCTTCTTTCTAGTGCTATTCATCTTGCCAGGAGATCAGAATGTTATGTTATTTAAATGGTATTGGAGGGGATGATTGATGCCTTGTATAACAATGTCATGTAAACAACGATTAAAGCATTAAGTATTTGTGGTGTTACCTTTCAATCTTTAAAGGACTTTTCTTTAGCATTTATTTTGTGATAACATTCATTTCTTTTTAATGTTTTCTCTATTAATGCTATTGGATTTTATAATCTTGTTACAATATGTTGGCTCCTAATAATAATAAATCATCATTTGTTATCATATCTCTTTAAAACAGAAGACTACTAAAACTTTTCATATAATCCTGTTACAGAAAAAAACGACTATTTGCTTGTTATTATAGTCATTTATTATTTTTCAAAAACTTGTAAGTGAAGTGTTATGAAAATCATATGAATTTGGGAATTCCCAAGCATTCTCAGAAATTCTATTTCCTTGTTCCCAAATCCCAATGATTAATATCTGCCAGGAGTCGGAAAACAGTGAAAGGAAGTAACATCCTATGTTGGATACCTGGTAGGGTTAGTGAAGAAACGTTATTGCTGAGCTCTGTGTTACGCTCACGAATGATGCCATTGAGGAAGTCACGCTTGTTGAAAGGAACGCAGATACACAAAGAGTTTTGCTGCTGTCTGTTGGATAAGAACCCCCTGGTCGATTTCAGCTCCTACTGCAAGTTACAAAAATCAATCCAATGATAAATGAAAAGTGCCCAGTGTGCTGGGAAATAACTTATTTTTTGGCTTCAGAGGAAATTTTAGAAACAGTGCCAAGTGAAACGTAAAAACAAACTACGAAGACGTTCATGAATTTCCCTCTGAAGCTGACAGCCGTATTTTAGCAGATGGAACTCCTACTATTAGCCCAACTCTTGGGTTGAAACAGTGTGTCCAGGAAACCCTATGTTAAAATGCAATGTGTTGGGGATATTGTTCCTCTATTTGCTTGAGTTAATTTTCAAATTAGTGTACTCTTGCTTAGCTGTGCTCTGAGGGAATGAACAAAAGATTGGTAAACTCTGATGGAGAACACTGGTCAGGCAGGGCACATAGAATCCCTGGGGATGGTGGTTCCTGGCAAATGGGGGAGGAGGCCCTGAGCCAGGCTTGGGCTGGGCTGGAGGACCATGAAGATGGGATCTACTCACAACCCCCAAAACTGAGGGGTCCTGGTAACACATTATTTCACCCTCAGTCATGCAAATTTATTATTTTTATGGATAAAATAGCTTTAAAAAACTAATTTACATTGAAATGTTAAAATATTTATATAGAGATTAGAAATATTTATATAGAGATTATTGGGAATCCCCTCCTAAAGCCCAAACATAGAAACTACCAAAAAAAGAAATTCCGTGTAGGCTAAGATTGCAAATGACTGATGGAATGTCATTTAAATTAAACATGGAAAATATATTTCCTCTTTAATAAAGATCTAAATTCTATTCTTTTTAGGAGCCTTCAGAAATGAAATTCAACTATTAAAAAAAGTATAGAGAAGCCTTTAGAAAAGAAACTTTTCTTTTGCTGTATTATATATTAAAGAACTTTGATGAGAATAGTTCTAAAGTGTTTAATACTCGATTCCACTGATGTTTCTAGGTATTGTGGGGAACACCTAGAAATTAAATCTTCATCTTTGGCAGATCAGAGGCCTATTATTTTTAGGTAAAACAATTAAAATCTGCTTTTAATAAATCACAAATTTTGCAAGTTAGCCATTAATAGTAAGTGCTTTTCAAAGTTTGGCCCAATACATGAAAAAGCCAGAAAAACATACCTGCATTAGTTTTGCCCACCACCTTCTTATGCTGGCCTCAGGAGATTTATTAACAGCATTCAATATTTTAGGTAGGCTGGATGTGGTGGCTCATGCATGTAATCCCAGCACTTTGGGAGGCTGAGGTGGGAGGATGGCTTGAGACCAGGAGTTCAAGACCAGCCTGGTCAACCTAATGAGCCCCTCGGTCTCTCTGAAAAGAAAAAAAATTTAGGTATCCTGTGGCTACCTCCAAAAACAAACTCCAGAGGAACTGAATTTTCTTTTTTATTTCATGTGTTGGGATAATGGCTTCTTTTGCAGTTACTTAGGAAGAATTGAAGGGTCAGTAAAAATATTTTTTCATCCTTAATAACATGAATTCTCTAATTTGTGTGTGATATAATGCTAGATATTGTGCCAAAAGTGTTACATAGACATAATCCATGCCCATTTTCAAAGATAATACTAATATAGAGAATCAGAATCATTATTATTGTAGTAATTATTATTTTAGTAATAGTAGTAATAATCAAAACAATTACATCAAACACTTATTAAACCCTTATTATGTGATAGGTACTGTGTAAGCAATTTCCACATATTAGCTCCTTAAATGTGATCACTAACCCCATGAGGTAGGTAGCATTATGTCCATTTTATAGATGCAGAAACTGAGCTTTGAAGAGGGAAAGCAACTTGCCCAAGGCCATGCAGGCAGTCATTGATAAGGGTGGGGAGCGAGAAGTTGAAGTCTGAGATGTAAGTTCACAGACACGAGTACACAAACACGTACAAGATACTCGTATGACGTGTGGGGTTGCTTGAAATATGTAATTGACTTTCCCCAGCACAAGAAAGTGTTTGGACAGATTTCAAAGGGATCTAACACTTCCTCAGAGGACTGCCCTACGACATTTTTCCGTGTGCTTTTCTGCCTCTTGTCCTATACTTTTGGCATTTCTTCTGCTCTTAGAGGCAATGAGTCAACAGCATATTTTTAGCACCTCCTGTGTGCATAGAAGTGGCCCCTGACTCAATGGGAGTGTATAACTACCATGGGCCAAATCAGTGTGCTTTCCTGTTAGCCAGGGGATTATAGAAGAACACGCTCCCCTGATTCCAACAGAACTTGCTGCCACTCTGATGTCTTCATTGTAAGGCCTCTAAATGAATGTTCAAGAAATTCATGTTAAAGGCACGTGTCATATGTGTAACTTGTAAACATTTGTGTACTTGTCTCTGTGTCCTTACACCTCAGGCTTCAACTCTTGTTTTTACCTTTATCAATGACTACCTGTGTGCTGTGTGGCTTTGGACCAATTGCTCACCCCCTCTAAAGCTCAGTTTCTGCATCTGTAAAATGGATATAATGCCATATATACATAGATATAGATATACATACACCAATATATACACACACATATAGATGTGTGTATATACATATATATATAATATACAAACTGAAATATATAGTTATATAAATATTTCAGTTTAAGTTTCAAAAATCACTGGAGGGTATTTTTATAATACCCTTCAGCAATTTTACCTGCTGCCTTTGCACATTCTGGTGAATTTCTAAATGGAAGTCTGATAGAGATTAATCTTTTAATGCATCATAAATAAAAAAGAAAATCACAGAATGATGTAGCTGGAGAGGACCTTGGGGATCTAGTGTTTCATGAAAGATTAATGTCCTTGATCTGTTTGTAAGTGTTTTGGAAAAATCTTCCATGGTCAAATAAAACTTGGCAATGTTGGATTAAAGTTAAATAGGTTTTTTTTTTTTCCTGCAGAACTTCATAGTCTTTAATATGCTAATATGTTTTGTGAATCTACAAGGAATGAAGTGTTTCAATGCTTATTTTACCCAGATTCTCATTTTGGTACAGGCTGGTCAAGCTGAGTCAGCTAGTATATTCTCTAGATGGAGATGATGGCTGATGCCTTTTTGAGAGCAAGAGAGTCCCCAGGGGAAGCAAGGGTATATCAGTTGCTCCATTTCATGCCAAGGATCCTCAGTCTTTAGAGGCTCAGAGAAGGCTGAAAGGCTACTCTAGGCTATCAGGGCTACCATTCATTGTGACCCATGCTACAGAGAAGCTTTGAGCTCAGTGCAAAGGAGTGACCAGCCCTTGAGAATCAGGAAAATTTATTTATTCCTGACCTAGTCCACTGAGGACATACAAGGAATGGGGCAGGGGAGTGTCACCAGCTATGGTTACAAGCTAGTCTGATTCTCTTTCATTAAGACAACTGGTCCCTGTGAGTTTAGATTGGGAAGCACCAGGTTAAAAAATGTTTAGGCCAGGAGTGGTGGCCACTGTACTCCAGCCTGGGTGACAGAGTGAGAATCTGTCTTAAAAAAAAAAAAAGTTAAGTGATGTCTTCTGTTGAGGACCTCTCAGAACTTTTAATATGAAAGTGTGCATTGTGAAGAATGGGAGTAGAGTGTACAGGAGTTTTAAAAGCTACTTGGTCATGAAACTCTTGCTTTGTGCAGGATTCGAGGGGCACTAACATTCTGAGGAAAATATTTTGGGAAACATTGATCTAATCCAAACTTCTCATTTTACCAGCAAACAACTGTGGGGCCCTCTAAGTTTCCTTTCTCCATCATTGTGACAAATTCATTGGAATTAATTCAATCAAACCTGGGGTCAGCTTTGAAGAGATTTATTTAGCAGGTAAATCTGTTTTGTACATTTTGAGGGAGTTCTGAGTTTCCATAGTCAAAAACCACAGATCAATTTAACCAACCTTTATGGAATATCACCTATGGCCCAAAGACCCTTTAGCTACAGTGATGGTCTACAAAAATATAAACTGTAATTCTTGCAATACAGGAGATTAGTAATAATGGTAAATATAATGATGATGACACCATGAATAGCTAACATTTATTGAATGCCTTTCTATTAGTCAGGCACTTTACTAAGTATTTTAATCCTCCCAACAATTTATGAGGTAGGGATTATAATAATTCCCATCTTATAGTGAGGACACTGAGGTTAGGAAATTATCCTAGCCTAAATGTTAAGTATAAGCATGAATAGAAAGGTGTTATTAGCCTATAAGACATTCCTTTATGAGTGATACAAAGTCCTATGTAAATTCAGAGAAAAGAAAAGTGGTTTTAGAAATCCTTGATCAGTGAGTGTGAAGCATGTGGTGGCCCGGTTACTGTTTGGTTGCCCATCTGTCCTCCCTCCGGGATCAGCACCCCCTTACTTTGGAAGAATTGTTTTCCTTTTCACTGTAAGGTTCTTTCTGGCTATGCGATGGGGCACATTGCCTCAAACTAGCCCTGTTCCAGTCTTTGAGAACCTTGAAATTGGAACCAAGGGAAGAGGATTGCCTCTTGAAAGGTAATTCTCTAAAATCTAGTCTGAGGTGCTGGTGCCTAATCCCTGGGTCTGTGGAAGGAGCTGGGCTGTGAGAGGGGAGAATGATGTTGATGTCAAGAGAGAGGCAGGTGCTAGGAGTAGAGAAATGGAGGCCTGGAGGGTTTCTGGGCTTCTCTGAGGCTTAGGGTTTGGATCATTGTCTTCGTTACTGGAACAAAGGATTTACCATACCTGCTCTTCTGGGAATGAAACTGTCCTGCTTTGCAAAATAAAGTGTCATTAGAAAGAGATCTTAAAAACCCCACACCATAGACAGGTGCACAGATCCGTAGAAGTGTTAAAGTTCTGTCTGTTGGATGCTAAGCCAAGACTCTTAAGTATGTTCTAAAGAGAAACTGGTGTGTGTAGGCTGTGCACTCCCAGGGAGATAAAAAGTTAGGAACTTTATGGGTTGGGCTTGGTGGCTCCCACCTGTAATCCCAGCACTGTGGGAGGCTAAAGTGGGCAGATTGATTGAGCTGAGGAGTTCGAGACCAGCCTAGGCAACATGGTGAAACCCCATGTCTACAAAAACTACAAAAATTAGCTGGGCGTGGTGGCATGTACCTGTAGGCGGGAGGATCGCTTGAGCCCAAGAGGGAGAGGGTGCAGTGAGCCATGATTGTGACACTGCACTCCACCTGGGTGACAGGAACTTTATGGGGAATGGGATCTTGGAGACTGAGTAGAGACTAGAGGAAAAAAAAAAAAAAACTACCTCCCCAACTGGCCACACTATTCTTTTAAAAAATGTTAATTGACAAATTAAAATTGTATGTATTTACGGAGGTATAATGTGATGTTATGATATATGTATACATTGTGGAATAATTAAATCCAGAGAATTAATAGATTCATCACCTCAAAACCTATCTTTTTTGTGGTGAGAACATTTGAAATTTATTGTCTTAGCAATTTTGAAATACACAATACTTCATTGTTAACTACAGTCACCATGCTGTGCTGTAGATCTCAACAAAATGTATTCTTCCTGTCTCAACTAAAACATTGTACTCTTTGACAACATTTCCCCATTCCTCTCACCCCCTCCAAAAACACCCATTCTTTATGTTGAAGAGAATGGCTAAAAAGTCCCAGCAGGTTTCAACTGACGGCTTCAGTGGTTGTCCCATCACACTTCAATGTTATTAATAGAAAGGGGAGGGGCCATACATAATTTGGACAGGCGGAAAGTACCACTGTAACCACTTTCCTGACTTCACAGAAAAAGTCCTCTTGTTTTCATCTGTAAAATGGGAACTGCGTGAATACCATTCTTCTTTTCTTCAGCCTCCAAAGAAAAAACAGATGCAAAGCCTTTTATCAATTGCAAAACAGTATACAATGTGTGTTATTACTCACAGTTGTCTTACTGTGACCAAACACTTTATAAGCCTGTGGCAAGTCAGCCTTACTCTCAGGAAGTGGACAATATTTGGGGAAGGAGAAGCAGCAGGATCTTTCAGGACAGTAGCCTTGGTGGGTCCAAAAATTCCTTGAGCGAAATGGGAGACAAAACTTTCTTCCTGCTTTGGGGTTTATCCTGTTAGTCTTTCCTTTCTTCACTCCTATTTTCTATGGAAAATTTCCTGGTTTTGGAGTTTGGGTGCGTTTTATGGAGAGGAGGCAGAACATCTTTAGCTCCAGCAGAATGAAAGGATACATGCAAAGGAACCTAGCACAGTATGTGGTACCCAGTTCCCCTTTAACTTGGCTTTATTCATTCACTCCTGGTAGGGCATTAATAAGGGATTTAGCCCCCTCCTATTGAAAACGATTAATTCAGGGAAGAGTTCAGGCAGTGTGGACAGATACAGTGTAGGCCAAGCCTGTTTCTAAGGCAGGAGCTGGGTAGGGAGGGTGAGAAGGGCGAGAAGAATAGGGAAATATGTGTCGTCTGTGTTGCTGCTGTTGCAACCACCAAAGCAAACAAACAAGTGAAAAAAAAAAAAAAAAGAATTGTCCATACCGGAAAGTGTGCTGTTTTGGAGGAGGCTGGGGAAAGTGTGGATGGCTCGAGTGGGTCCTGTTGGATTGAAGTCTGACAGTGGTGATTCCCTTCAACAAATGGTCGGGGTGGGAGGGTACACACACGCATACACACACACACACACCCCACACGCAGCACCAAGCCTCCGATTTCAGCGCTGGCAGGAGATAACCATTCTTAGCTCGCCTTTCCAGGGTTATTTTTGGCTGAGGCTGTTCGCTGATGGCAAAAGTTTTCAGCCCCCTCCCAAATCCCTCCCCATGCTTGTTCTAAAGAGAAACTGGTGCGTGTAGGCTGCGCACTCCCAGGGAGACAGGGAGACGGGCCTGGCGCCGGAGAGGAACCCGGACTCTGCCCAAAGTCTCCCTGCCCGCCGGCTGTTTTCTGGCGAAGGGTGTGCCCCGGAGGGCGGCGATCGATCGCGCGTGAAGGCTGGGGCCAGGCGCGGGTGCAGGCGTCACCGGGGTCAGGCTAGCAGGCCCTGGAATCAGGCTTTTGGGACACCCCGAATGTGAGTCCAACTTGGGGAGAAACTGAGGACACCTCGGGCGGTCTGGCAGCGGAGAAGGTGGGTGGGAGAAAACTTTACAGGAAGGCAGAAGCAATCTCCGCCGAGGGAGTCAGCGAGCGGCCGCGTGGAGAGGAGGAGCGGGCGGTCCCCAGGCGGGCGTGCGCAGGGCGCAGGGTGCCGACCTGCCGGAGAGGGGGCCCGGGCGCGAGGCGGAGTCCCGGCACGCAGCCAGGCTGGTGGAGGCCCCCGGCAGGCTGCAGATTCCCTCCGGCCCCGGGAGCCACAGCAGGACCGGCCAGGAGGCACCACGGAGGGGAGCCCCATCCCGGTGCTGACAGTGCCCACCGTGCCCTACGAGGACTCGCGGCGGGCCAGCGGCGGGGTTCTGCGGCGACCTACCGGCCTCTTCGAGGGCCAGCGCAACTACCTGCCCAAATTCATCCAGAGCGTGCTATCGTCCATTGACCTGCGCGACCGTCGGGGCTGCACCACGGTGGTGGGCAGCGACGGCAGGTACTTTAGCAGGACGGCCATCGAGATCGTGGGGAAGATGGCCGCGGCCAACGGGGTGAGTGTCCAGATGCCCCTCGCTTCCCGCCGCGCTGCCGCCATGCCCTCTCCTAGCCCTTGTCCCCCTGCTGCCTCCAGGCCCAGCTGGGAGGCCCCTGCCCTGCCCAGGCTTTGCTTCCTCACTCCCGCGTCCTCACCCTCCAGCGCCCCACTCCCACCGTGCTTGCAGCCTCCCCGGCGCACCCCGGACACTGGGTTCTATTAGTACCCACCGCCCCCAAAAGCCTTGAGGGGTGTCCGTCGTTCCTGGAGCCACTCCGGGCGCCCTGGACTCTTCTCCGACTCTGCACACATCCCGCACCTGCTCATTTTTCTTTCGGACATTCTCTTACCCGGCCCTGTAGATTCCAAGGCAGCTCCCAGTTTTCCATATTGTTCCCAACGCGTTCACTGCCCACAGTCCCCACACAAACTTCTTTCCCATGCTCACAACATAGTCCCTCTGCCCCGTGCCCTTTTTGCAATAATCTGCCAGTCCCCTAAGTCTTAGCTCTGCCTATTTAACAGTAGTGGTGTCTCAGAACACACACACACACACACACACACACAGACACACACACACACACACACGATCCCTGACATATTTGGCAAGAGTAGGCCCTGAAGGTTTTTAATATTTTGGTTCTTTAACCCAGTGGAATTACTGAATGATTTATTTAATTAGGGTAGGGATGGAGTGGATCCATTTGTTTGATGCTAAACAGCCTGAGCTTGCAGTTCCCAGGGGGCATATCTCTGAATGGTCTGAAACGAGATTTGCAGTGGTTTTCTTAATGCAATTCCCAACTTCTCTCCAAATGCCTTTTGACATTTGACAACATTTCATGCCTCTTCCCCTTTCGCTTTTCATCCTTGTTTTCTCTCCCTTCTCCCACGACCTCGGTAGTCTTCTGCAATCCAGATTCTCAGACTTCGGGTTTTTCTCCCTCTGCCCCTTTCCTCTCTGTCCTATAACTAGAAGCACCTTTTGGCATAGACCCGTATCCCAGTTTCCTCTTTCCCAGGTCCAGCAGCATCTCAAGGACATCTACAAGAGGGATACCTAACTTCAGGGGTCTCTGAATGATATGTGGGAAACATCGTCTAAAAAAGTAATTTTATCCTTATTCATGCAACCAGACCCACACTCATAGAACTTGTCTTTAAGGGGAGTGTCTTGCAGATGTATAAATGAGTGTTAACATCTTTAAAAGCGAAACTGCACAATTCCCTGGCATTTGAATTCCCTCCTTCCTTCCCAACCCTCTCCTTTTCATTTTCTCATTTATTATTAAAAACATTTTTAAAGGATCTCCATGCTTCATATTTATCTACTATAATTCCTCCTTCTCGGTGTTGCAGGGATGGGGAAAGAGGATTTTTTAAAAAACACAATAAAAAGCAATTGGGAGAAACAGGGCCAATGGTGTTGGGGTGGGTAGTGGAATTGTGATTTTTGACTCCAGTAGACAATGATGCTGGATATATGGGGTTTGATTTCTCTCTGGCTCCTCACTTGAGATTGATGAAGTTTGGCTAGAATCAGGGAGTTGAAGAGAGGTTGACAAATGGTCTTTCACTCTTCTCTGACAGGCTGTTCCTGTGGAGTGATGGAAAATAATGAGCCTTGGGAGAGCTATGGGAGCTCTCATACTCCTTCCCGAGCCAATTTTTTAGGGAGTGAGAGAAACATGGCCTGTCCAATACTTGTTGTGGGTCAAGATATTTTTGAAGCTACGGTTGTTGATTTGCATGGGAAAATTATTATGTCTTATTATTTCTTGTCCCACTTTACCATAAGGGCTCCTCAGCTTCTTACTTCAATGGGTCTTCCATGACACACACACTTTATTAACTCTAAGAGTGGAATTTATTTTAACAGATAATTAGCATAGGTCAATATATGCTGAAAATAGAGTCAAATTAAACCTACTAGCTGTTATAAAGGACAGATGACAAAATCCACATAGAAGCATCGACTCTTAAATAATCTGAAAGTACTACTTCTAAGAGGGGCGGGCATGGGTGAACGGAATGGTGGACATGTTTCAGAATTTCAAATGCCAACTTTAACCAATCGTTTCCCCATTTTGTTCACCTTCTTGGGGGCTTATGCTAAAGTGAAGTGAATAGCCATAAGGCTGGCTTCAGGAGAAAGGTGGTCTAAAAGAACTGGATAATTATAAGCAAAATTGGTCTCGAATGATTGAAAATTGATGAGAATGTGCTTGTCTCCTGATTTGGCATCCTGAGTTAGACTCAGGAATACTGAACATGGATCCCAAAGGCTTTGGTCTTTTTTGATATCCTATTGGATAATCATAAGCAGGCTAGAAAAATAGGAAACTAGAATTTATTCTCTTTGAACTGACAAATCTGACCAGTGGGCTGCATTCTCTATATCTGAAAAATCTTGGTTTTGATTGAAAAAGTTAATTTTACAAAGCAATTTTCTTTTTTTAAATTAAATTTCATTTTTTTTTGACACAGGGTCTCACTTTGTTGCCCAGGCTGGAGTGCAATGGTACAGTCTTGGCTCACTGTAGCCTTGACCTCCCCAGATTCAGGTGATCTTCCCACCTCAGCCTCCTGAGTAGCTGGGGCTATAGGTGCAAGCCACTACGCACAGCTGATTTTTGTGTTTTTACTACTCATAGGGTTTCTCTGTGTTGCCCAGTCTAGTCTCAAACTCCTGATCTCAAGAGATCTGCCTGCCTTGGCCTCCTAAAGTGTCATGAACCACCATGCCCAGCCTACAAAGCAATGTTCTAGGAAAAACTACAGTTACTCTTTGATTATGTAATTGCTGGAGAAGAAAAGCATGACATTTCTAAAATGATGAACTATATTACTTATATTTTAATATCTCATAAAGTTTGAAATAGACATTTCAAACATAAACATGTATAAAAATTTTTATAAATTATAAAATCAAAAACATTTTACAATTATTTTATTATAAAATTATTATAGAATCAAAAACATTATAAATTTAAACAACTTTTTAAAAATTTATTTTGGGATTTCCCATGGAGTGATGGAGAATAATGAGCCTTGGGAGAGCTATGGCAGCTCTCATACTCCTTCCTGGGCCAACTTTTTTAGGAAATGGGAGAAATATACCCTGTTCAATGTTTATTGTGGGTCAGGATATTTTTGAAGCTATAGTTGTTGATTTGCTTCAAACTTTAGAAAAATTATTATAAAATTATGGGATGTAAAAAAAATTATTATAAAACTTTGAAATTTTCAAACTTTCAGAAAAGCAGAGAGATGAGATTAATTGCACTCACAGGCAACCATAGAACATGGATTGTAAACATTTTGGTGTATTTCTGTTATGACTATTTTTTGCTTGTGTTTGAAAGTCTATTAAAGAAAATGATATTTTACCCCTAAATTCTTTAGTACAGATTTCTAAAAAAATAAGAACATTTTCCTGTATAGTTACAAAATCATCTTTTCAAACAAAATAAAAAATGGCTTTTTTATATCATTTATTACCCAGTCCACATTGATTTCCTCAATTATTATGAAATGTCCTTTTATTTTTTGAGACAAAGTCTTGCTCTTTCACACAGCCTGAAGTGCAGTGAAACAATCATAGCTCATTGCAGCCTCAAAGTCCTGGGCTCAAGTGATCTTCCTGCCTCAGCTTCCTGAGTAGCTAGGACTATAGGTGCACACCACCATGCCCAGCTAATTTATTGTTTTTGTAGAGATGGAGGTCTTACTACGTTGCCCAGGCTGGTCTCAAACTCCTGGCCTCAAGTGATCCTTCCAGCTTGGTCTCCCTGAAATATCTTTTGTGGCTGGTTTGTTCAAATTAGTTTCTTCTAATCAAGGGACACACATTGCATTTGATTATTTAGCTCAAGACTGTTTTAACCTGGAAAATACCCATACTCTTTGTTTATGTATTCATTTAGTGAAATTGACTTGTTGAAAAACTAGTCAGTTGTCCTGTAGAATATTTCCCCTTCTGGAATTTTCTGGTTGCTTTTTATGGTGTCATTTCACTTTTCACTCTGTTTTTTCCTGGTTAACTGGAAGTTAGTTCTAAAGGCTTTTAGGCCTGCTATAACAAAATACCAAAAACTGGATGACTTATAAAGAACAGAAATTTATTTCTCACAGTCCTAGAGGCTAGCAAGTTTAAAATCAAGGAGCATGTGGTTTTGATATCTGGTTAGGACCAACTTTCTGGTTCATAGATTGGCCTTCTTGCTGGGCCCTCACATAGTGGGAGAGACTAGCTAGCTCTCTGGGGCCTCTTTTATAAGGGCACTAATTCCAATCATGAAGCCTCTGTCCTTATGATCTAATGACCCCCTAAAGGCCCCACCTTTTAATACCAGCACCTTTGGGGTTAGGATGTCAACATATTAATTTGGGGAAGACATACACGTTCAGCCCATTGCAAGGTTTAGTTAGATTCAGGTTCAACTTCTTTTTTTAAAGACTATTTCATAGGCAATAATGTGTATTCACATCCCATCATTAGTGATGGTGAGATGATCGCAAGGTTAGGGTGATCACTGCCTATCTCCTCTGCTATATTCCCCCTTGGGTCAAGCCAGTAGTCTGTGACGTGAACTTTGTACCATGTGTATATTCAGTTATATTCTGTATCAATAGTTACTTGATTGTTTTAGCATTTATTAATGATCCTTGCTTGAGTTGATTATTTCATTAGGGGTTTCAAAATGGTGAATTTCTAATTCTCTAATTCTATCTACATGTTTTAGCTGCCATTTTTCTATAAGCACACCATTTTCTTCAAAACTGGGTTATTTGGCTACCCTGAAACATAGTTCCTTCCGGAAAGGCAGAACATATGTTTATTTCTGTCTTTTAAAAATTACTGGTGTTTGGAGTGAAGATTAGGTGAGCTAACTACCTCCACAGGTGACAAATGAATTTTGTTTTGTCTCACTTTTGCTTTTTTGAATATCACTGTGGCTGCTTGGATTTTTATATTTAATTTGAATGGATTAGGGAATAAATGAGAAGATAGGTTTTATCTGTTTCTGTAGTTTTTATGTGGCTGTGTGAACTTACTTTTAAAAATTCCCAGAAATATTTTAATTCCCCTTTAAAGATATAAACTATGTCATACTATGAAGCAAAAGAAAAACCAATCATGTGAAGAGTAAATAGTATCGTTTAAACGAATTGTGGTTAAGCTTAGTTTGTAACTAATTAGTTTTTCATTGTCTTTCTACTTTTATCTGCTTCAGAGCCTCTTCAGTGGTTTAGATCTTCTATGTGTCAAATTATTCTAATCTCTTAAAAAGTTTAAGAGCTAAAATACAACACAATGACTACAAGAATGCCTTTGTCCTTTTCTGGGTAGGTACACCTAAGGCAACTTCTTTTTCTCTTCTTTGTTCTCTTCTTCTTTCTTATTCTTAAATCATCTTCAATATTGGACAGATGACAGCACTATGCCTGCCTCAAGATGTTTCTGACTTTTTCTTTTTCTTTTTCTTTTTCTTTTTTTTTTGAGATGGAGTCTTGCTCTGTCACCCAGGTTAGAGAGCAGTGGCACAATCTTGGCTCACTACAACTTCTGCCTCCTGGGTTCCAGTGATTCTCCCAACTCAGCCTCCTGAGTAGCTGGGGTTACAGGCATGCACCACCACGCCTAGCTAATTTTTTGTATTTTTACTAGAGACGGGGTTTCACCATGTCGGCCAGGCTGGTCTTGAACTCCTGACCTCAAGGGATCTGCCTGCCTTGGCCTCCCAAAGTGCTGGGATTACACGTGTGAGCCACTGCGCCCGGCCGTTTCTGACTTTTTCTAAAGTCTTCTTTCTCTGGAGATGACATTATATAATAGCACTGTTCAATAGAAGTTTCTTTGATGATGGAACTGTTCTATAATCTGCATTGTCCCAGCCACTAGCCATATGTGACTACTGTAACACTTGAAATGTGGCTAGAGCAACTGAAGAACTGAATTTTGCATTTTACTGAATTTTAATTAATTAAAATAGAAATGCAAATAACCATAAGTGGTTAGTAGCTACCATACTGGACAGCAAAGATCTATAATTCAGCATTTAAAATCGATTTTGTTTTGTTTTCAAAAATGGAGTCAGACTGTTACAACCCAAAAGAACTGTAGGTTAAATTAAGGTAAATCCCCAAATACTACATACACATTTGGGAAATCCAAATCAGATTTTTTCATGTGATAACCACACCCTCTTTTGACTTTAGCCTTGGAGGTAATGGAGTATGGCAGAAAAAACCCTGTATCAGCAGCTGGAAGACTCACCTTCTTTTCCTAGCTCTGCCATATATTGACCAAAAGAGTCAAAGTCCATTCAGATGGTTGAGGGGCCTTGGAATTTTGTTTTTGGTTTTCACATACAAGTTGGAGGGCAGATGCGTTAGCCTCTTGAAATACCCAGAAACCACTTGTTTCCTCATCTAAAAATCAGGTATGACAGGATCATTTAATTATCCTGGAAATCAGATGAAGCACTGCATATGAAAGCACTTTGTAACATCGATAGCACTGGGAAATGTAAAGACCTTTTACTGAAATATAAAGGTGTATGGTCAACTGAATATATCTCAGATAGTTAGGATTTGACTGTATATATTGAATATAACCTGTAGTGGGCCCCTTGGTAAACAGCTTACAGTTTTGTTGCAAGTTTTAGCCAAGAGAAAATTTATTTGTTGACTAGTCATGCCCTTTATTGGCCACATGATGAGCAGCCAAGATATTAACACACAGTGCACCTTGCAGAATTCAAGAATGTCTCAGTGTCTTGTGAACTATGAAGCTGAAATGCAGTGGTATGCAGAAGGCTGGCTCAGTAGGAGCCTTGGGAGTGTCCTCCAGATAGATGTTTGTGCAGGTTGTATTTGATTCCAGTTGGCCATGAAAAGCTGGTTGCTCTAAAGAATGAGAATATACTTGGTTTTGCATTTACTAGAACTATCTGGGGAACAAATCTTGGGGTGGAAGAAAGAAGGGAGGGAGGGAAAGCTGTGCTTCAATACCTAGGGCTTCTTTCCTGGAATGGATCTGAGAATCTGGGATTGGGTGGCTAATACCTCATCTCTAGAAGGGAGAAAGAACTGGGTGGTGATGGCTTTGTATTTTCTATTGGAGCTCACTAGAGAATAGGTGAATGGAATGGGCTGCTGTGATCCAGACATTAGGGAGGACAGGTTTGTGATACATTCGAAAACTTGAATGAGCCCTTCTATGATTCTCTCTTCCCTCTTTCTGCTTCCCGTTCTTAATCACCATCCGCAGGTTGTGGAATTAGCAAATCTATTATGTGAGCAATAGCAAACTTACAGGAGCCCTTGGCTCCATCTATCTCCCTGTTTGTGTCAGTTCCTTCTGGATGCTTTTAGTCTGTGGTCTTCATTCACTCTTTTTATGGGGAAGTAAAAGGAGTGGGACAGATTATGAGAACAGCTGGGTCCTCCCAGTTGCTGGGGTGGTTATTTTAAGCTTTGTTTAATGTGTCCAGAGACCCAGATGGCATTTTTAACTAAGCTGCTTTATTAAATCTTGTGATAAAGCATAGTGATGTTTATTGAAAAGGCAGACACGCATCAGCAACATTATGCGTGAAACTTGCTCTAAGAATTTTCTATAAAACATCTGTTCTCTTTGAGCCTTTTGTGAACTCTGGAAGTTTGCTAGTTTCTATACAGACTTGAGGACAAGAAGTTGGAACCCACTTTTGGAGATGTCCAAGCATAGGTATTGGAATCATTAATCCTAACCCTCTCAGTTTTAAGGCCCCGGATACCCTTCTGTTAGACAACAGTAACATGAGCAAGCACTGTAATAACCTTTCAACAAGATTATTTGGAAATAATGGACAAGAAAAATTAGTATAAATTGTTTGGGGATTTTAAAATTAAAGATAAAAAGCTAGGGCTTCAATGACCTGTGCCAGCCTATAGCCTTAAGAGTCAATTTGCAAACACTCAAGATTTGGCCAATATGCCTCTACTACTTCTACTTAACACAGTCAAAGGGAAATTTTTAGATTCTTTCATCTGATTTGACTCTCTTAGTTACGAATAAGAGGATATCTAGAATATATATGTGACTTGTTAAAATGAAAATCCACCTTCTCTGAGTCTTCAAATATCTTTCATATCTTACATTTTTTAGTCACATCAACTTTTGAAGTCATGTCCGTAGTTGTATGAAAAGAAAAATTTCAGGAACATTCAACCTCAAAAGTTCTTTTTCTTAGTCTGAAGTCGTAGAAGCATTTGACTTTTACTTTCTCTTTTTAAGTTTGTACTAGTAGGTATTTTGTATAAATATAATATTTAATTATTGCCTTTGTATTCTTTTTCTCTAGTAAACATCCTGGTTTTTAGCTATCAATATGTAGTTTTACATTTAGGGATTTCTAATGGAAAGAGAAAGGAATCTGAAATCAGAGGACGAGAGTTTATTCTACTTGACCAAACACATACACAATACTGGAAGGAGAGTTTTACAACAAATATTTAATATCTATGACATGTAAAACGTTTTTTGAAATCAAGAAAATTCAAACAATTCAATACAAATATCATCAATAATAAGACATGAACAGGTGGCCAACCTTATTAATAACCAGAGAAATATAAATTAAAACAATCCATCAACTTGTAAAAAAGATGAAATTACCCAGAGTTGGTGTAGGTGATGGAAAATTGTCATGTTTGTATACTGTTCATAGAAGTTAAATTGACATAACTTTTTGGTCAGGCAATTTGGAAGTATCTATCTAAATTAATAGAGTAGTTTTCTAATAACCTGGGAATCTCTTAATCTAAGAATCTTTACTGTAGATTTTTCTAGAACAAATGTACAAACATCTGTGTACAAGGGTACTCACTGCAGCATTTTACTAAGGAAAAACTCAGAAAAAATCTATATGTTCAACAGAGAACAGGTACATAATTTATGACACAACTGCACAATATACACCACTAAAATAAAGGATATAAATTTATATGTAGTATGAAAAAGATGTGAATGATAGCTTGTTGGTGAAAAACAGCAATGACTGGAATATTGTGTGTAACGTAATCCTGCTTTTCTGTATATAATGTAGGCATAGAAAATAGGATTGAAAGGACATACTCTAGTCAACAGTGTATATAGCTTGGGTGGAGGGGGTGTATAATGGGGAAGGAGAGTCCCTTTTCCTATCTATTCCATATACATCTCTGGATTTAAAAGATCATACATGCATATGCATTACCTTCAAAATTAAAATGATAAAGACAAAAGGAGAAGCTTTGGATTTGAATCATGATACTACTGTTTGCAACTTCTATGACCGTGGGGAAGTCGCCTAGCCTCCTGGGGTTTATTTCCTCATTTATAAAAATAGGGAAAGTAATAATACTTGTCTACATATCTTCTAGGGTTGTTGGGAGGATTGAATGTGATAATGGTTTACAGCATTATGAATTATTTATTCATAGAACACAATTATTATAAAAATATTTTGCTCTGATTAAAATAAAAGAAGGATGAGATCGTGTGTGTTTTTCAGTCCCAGTAGCTTTAGTAACCAGAAAGCGCCTGCTGATGTGGTGATCACAGTTGCTTTGGTGCAGCTTCCTGTTGACTTTTGGCAATTCTCCACGCTGCTAGCTAAGGCTCAGGTGGCGACTGTGGAAGGTGTGATCTCCTCCCCCTCCCAGCACACATTTGTGTGCATACTCACACTCATGCACACACAAACACACACATGCACACTCTATCACAGTACATGAGGTGGCAGCAGCTGCTCCGGCATAGACTTTCACACAACATAAAGGGCTTTTTTGGTGTGGTCTGTGCATTATTTCCTGTTAAGCATGAGCTGAGTCAGTGCCATGCTTTTCCATCTGAAACCTTTCTGAGGCTCAGGCTGTGTTAAGAGCAAACCCTCTCCCCTCCATGCCCACCCCATGGCCCTCTACTGAAGCCAGATCATAATCTGCTCATTTCATGAGGATTTTCAAACCGAATGGACTGGGCCATGTGAGAGATCACTGAAAGGAACAGACCAAGCAGAGGCTAAGAGACTCCACGCTAATCTGCTGAGTCATCTGAAAATGCACAGCTGTGGCAGCTCACGGTGCTTTAAAGTACTTTGGCAGGATGTTTGTTCAGGGGGCCTGTTCCTGCAGCCCTGCTGAATGTTTGGTTAGGAGGCATAATCATTTTTTGGACAGGATCTCCCAAATGTAAGGTGATAGATGCTAATGTGGAATATAATACAGAAGATACAGCTTGGATGTCATAAATAACAATAAATTGTTTAATCTTGCTGAGTTGTAAATCTATGATTGCCAGAGGTCTTTAGTTCACTGGAACATAGTATGGGGGCAGGGGCACTTAGCAAATAGGCAGTTATTATTTTCCAACCAGACAGAAACTGGTCTGATGAAATTTATCTAAAAAGGCATACACATGTATTTTAATTAATTGTGACAATTACTCAGAGAAAACACATGGCCCTAAAGAGGCTGAGGGTTTTTTTGTTCTACCTATAAATGTATATGTATATTCACCTATATTCTACCTATGTATAAGTAAGAGAATGAGTTTTTGTTTTGGGGATATATATTTATACGTATCTATACAGACAGATATACACATACTTAATTTCTGTGTACCTATTAAGGTGCGGTGACAGATGGAAAGTATTTTTAAGCATTTAGATAGCTTATTCTATAGCATATGTGTGCATATAGCCCCCCCATAAAGCTTTGTCTCTTTTCTGGATATATTTAACAAGAGGCTAGAACAGAGTCCAAAATGTCAGAAATGTTTGAACATTCCATAGAAATGAAGGAGGTGTTTCCAAATGACCTATGTTTCTATGGCAATAAATAGAACTTGTGCTGCGTTGGATGGGTCAGGAGTAAGGAATATAAACAGTGTAAGTATGGCTATTCCAGGCAGAAATCTACCTTGTAAGAACAGCTTTGTGCAGTGAGCTCGACAACATTGATCAGTTAGCAGTCCAGTTCAGTACAACATTGATCAGGTAGCAAGACGGTTCAGCAGTGCCAGTCGGAGACACAGATGGGGACAATCAAAGAAGATGCAGGTCAGGACAAGGATGCAGACATGTACCTGTCACTACCATGGACTTCAGCAGCTTCTTAGTGAGCAGGTTTAAGATCAAAGAAGAAAGACATCGTTGATATGTAAGCATGTTACAATTAATTTGCTGTTTAGTTACTAGCAAACTACATCCAGTTTTTAGTTTTTAGGTTTTTTTTTCTTTTTTCTTTTCTGAAACAGGTTCTTGTTCTGTCATCCAGGTTGGAGTGCAGTCGTTATTCAAGCTCACTGCAGCCTTAAAATCCTGGGCTCCGTAAATCCTCCCAACTAAGCCTCCCAGGAAGCTGGGACTACAGGTGCAAACGACCATGGCCAGCTAATATTTCTAATTTTTTTGTAGAGATGAGGCCTTGCTGTATTGCCCAGGCTGCTCTTGAGCTCCTGGCAGTGTAGATATGTCCATGTTTATACAGATGATGGTGTAGATATTTCCATGTTTATACAGATGAGTGTGTAGATATTTCCATGTTTTTAAAGATGGCGGTATAGATATTTCCATGTTTATAGAGATGGCGGTGTAGATATTTCCATCTTTATACAGATAGCGGTGTAGATATTTCCACGTTTTTACAGATAGCGGTGTAGATATTTCCATTTTTATACACGTAGCGGTGTAGATATTTCCATGTTTACACAGATGGCGCTGTAGATATTTCCATGTTTATTGAGGTAGCGGTGTAGACATTTCCATGTTTATACAGATAGTGGTGTAGATATTTCCATGTTTATAGAGATAGCGGTGTAGATATTTCCATATTTATACATATAGCGGTGTAGATATTTCCATGTTTATAGTGATAGCGGTGTAGGAATTTCCATGTTTATAGTGATAGCGATGTAGATATTTCCATGTTTATACGGATAGCGGTGTTGATATTTTCATGTTTATACAGATAGCGGTGTAGGTATTTCCATGCTAATACAGATAGCGGTGTAGATATTTCCATGTTTATACAGATGGCTGTGTAGATATTTCCATGTTTATACAGATGGCAGTGTAGATATTTCCATGTTTATGCAGATGGTGGTGTTGATATTTCCGTGTTTACAGAGATAGCGGTGTAGATATTTCCATCTTTGCACAGATTGCGGTGTAGGTATGTCCATCTTTACACAGATAGTGGTGTAGATATTTCCGAGTTTACAAAGATAGCTGTGTAGATATTTCCATGTTTACACAGATGGCGTTGTATATATTTCCATGTTTACACAGATAGCGTTGTAGATATTTCCATGTTTATACAGATCGTGGTGTAGATATTTCCATGTTTATACAGATAGCGGTGTAGATATTTCCATGTTTTTACAGATATCGGTGTAGATATTTCCATGTTTACACAGATTGCGGTGTAGATATTTCCATCTTTCTACAGATGGCATTGTAGATATTTCCATCTTTATACAGATGGCGGTGTAGATATTTCCATGTTTATATAGATGGTGGTGTAGATATTACCATGTTTATACAGATGGCGGTGTAGATATTTACATGTTTATACAGATCGTGGTGAAGATATTTCCATGTTTATACAGATCGCGGTGTAGATATTTCCATGTTTATACAGATCGCGGTGTAGATATTTCCATGTTTATACAGATCACGGTGTAGATATTTCCATGTTTATACAGATAGCGATGTAGATATTTCCATGTTTATACAGCTCGTGGTGCAGATATTTATATCTTTATACAGATGGCATTGTAGATATTTCCTTATTCACACAGATGACGGTGTAGATGTTTCCATGTTTATACAGATGGCGGAGTAGTTAGTTCCATGTTTATGGAGATGGCAGTGTAGATACTTTCATGTTTATAGAGATGGTGGTGTAGATATTTCCATGTTTATAGAGATAGCAGTGTAGATATTTACATGTTTATACAGATGGCTGTGTAGATATTTCCATGTGTATACAAATGAAACTGTAGATATTTCCATGTTTATACAGATGACTGTCTAGGTATTTCCATGTTTTTACAGATGGCAGTGCAGATATTTCCATGTTTATAGAGATAGCGGTGTAGATATTTCCATGTTTGTACAGATGGCGGTGTTGATATTTCCATCTATACACAGATGGCCGTGTAGATATTTCCATGTTTATACAGATGATGGCGTAGATATTTTCATGGACATGCAGATGGCGGTGTAGATATTTCCATGTTTATACAGATAGCGGTGTAGATATTTCCATGTTTACACAGATGGTGGTGTAGATATTTCCGGGATTATACACATGGCGGAGTAGATACTTCCATCTTTATGGAGATGGCAGTGTAGATATTTTCATGTTTATAGAGATGGTGGTGTAGATACTTCCATATTTATAGAGATAGCGGTGTAGATATTTCCATCTTTCTACAGATGGCAGTGTAGATATTTCCATGTTTATACAGATCGTGGTGAAGATATTTCCATGTTTATACAGATCGCAGTGTAGATATTTCCATGTTTATACAGATCGCGGTGTAGATATTTCCATGTTTATACAGATAGCGGTGTAGATATTTCCATGTTTACACAGACAGCGGTTTAGATATTTCCATGTTTATAGAGATAGCGGTGTAGGTATTTCCATGTTTATATAGATGGCGTTGTAGATATTTCCATGTTTATACCGATAGCGGTGTTGGTATTTCCACGTTTATACAGATAGCGATGTAGATATTTCCATGTTTATGCAGCTCGCGGTGCAAGTATTTATATCTTTATACAGAAGACATTGTAGATATTTCCTTATTGACACAGATGGCGGTGTAGCTGTTTCCATGTTTATACAGATGGCGGAGTAGTTAGTTCCATGTTTATGGAGATGGCAGTGTAGATACTTTCATGTTTATAGAGATGGCGGTGTAGATATTTCCAAGTTTATAGAGATAGCAGTGTAGATATTTACATGTTTATACAGATGGCTGTGTAGATATTTCCATGTGTATACAGATGGCATTGTAGATATTTCCATATTTATACAGATGACTGTATAGGTATTTCCATGTTTTTACAGATGGCAGTGCAGATATTTCCATGTTTATAGAGATAGCGGTGTAGATATTTCCATGTTTGTACAGATGGCGGTGTTGATATTTCCATCTATACACAGATGGCCGTGTAGATATTTCCATGTTCATACAGATGGCGGCGTAGGTATTTTCATGGACATGCAGATGGCGGTGTAGATATTTCCATGTTTATACAGATATCGGTGTAGATATTTCCATGTTTACACAGATGGTGGTGTAGATATTTCCGGGATTATACACATGGCGGAGTAGATACTTCATCTTTATGGAGATGGCAGTGTAGATATTTTCATGTTTATAGAGAT
Organism: Pan troglodytes; assembly: GCF_028858775.2. Classification (NCBI taxonomy): domain Eukaryota; kingdom Metazoa; phylum Chordata; class Mammalia; order Primates; family Hominidae; genus Pan; species Pan troglodytes. The sequence continues at coordinate 656,189 of NC_072405.2, read as the reverse complement.
GGCGGTGTAGATATTTCCATATTCATAGAGATAGCGGTGTAGATATTTCCATCTTTCTACAGATGGCAGTGTAGAAATTTCCATGTTTATACAGATGGTGGTGTAGATATTTCCATATTTATACAGACGTCTGTGTAGATATTTCCGTGTGTATACAGATGGTATTGTAGCTATTTCCATGTTTATACAGATGGTGGTGTAGATATTTCCATGTTTATTCAGATGACTGTGTAGATATTTCCATGTTTTTACAGATGGCAGTGAAGATATTTCAATGTTTATAGAGATGGCGCTGTAGATATTTCCATGTTTATACAGATCGCGGTGTAGATATTTCCATGTTTATACAGATAGCGGTGTAGATATTTCCATGTTTTTACAGATATCGGTGTAGATATTTCCATGTTTGCACAGATTGCGGTGTAGATATTTCCATCTTTCTACAGATGGCATTGTAGATATTTCCATGTTTATACAGATGGCGGTGTAGGTATTTCCATGTTTATATAGATGGTGGTGTAGATATTACCATGTTTATACAGATAGCGGTGTAGATATTTCCATGTTTATACAGATCGTGGTGAAAATATTTCCATGTTTATACAGATCGCGGTGTAGATATTTCCATGTTTATGCAGATTGCAGTGTAGATATTTCCATGTTTATACAGATAGCGTTGTAGATATTTCCAGATTTATACAGATAGCGGTTTAGTTATTTCCATGTTTATAGAGATAGCGGTGTACGTATTTCCATGTTTATAGACATAGCGGTGTAGATATTTCCATGCTTATATAGATGGCGTTGTAGATATTTCCATGTTTATACCGATAGCGGTGTTGGTATTTCCAAGTTTATACAGATAGCAATGTAGATATTTCCATGTTTATACAGTTCGCGGTGCAGATATTTATATCTTTATACAGATGGCATTGTAGATATTTCCTTATTCACACAGATGGCGGTGTAGATATTTCCATGTTTATACAGATGGCGGAGTAGTTAGTTCCATGTTTATGGAGATGGCAGTGTAGACACTTTCATGTTTATAGAGATGGCGGTGTAGATATTTCCATATTTATAGAGATAGCGGTGTAGATATTTCCATCTTTCTACAGATGGCAGTGTAGATATTTCCATGTTTATACAGATGGTGGTGTAGATATTTCCATATTTATACAGATGTCTGTGTAGATATTTCCATGTGTATACAGATGGTATTGTATCTATTTCCATGTTCATACAGATGGTGGTGTAGATATTTCCATGTTTATTCAGATGACTGTGTAGATATTTCCATGTTTTTACAGATGGCAGTGTAGATATTTCAATGTTTATAGAGATGGCGCTGTAGATATTTCCATGTTTATACAGATCGCGGTGTAGATATTTCCATGTTTATAGAGATAGCGGTGTAGATATTTCCATGTTTTTACAGATATCGGTGTATATATTTCCATGTTTACACAGATTGCGGTGTAGATATTTCCATCTTTCTACAGAAGGCATTGTAGATTTTTCCATGTTTATACAGATGGCGGTGTAGATATTTCCATGTTTATATAGATGGTGGTGTAGATATTACCATGTTTATACAGATAGCGGTGTAGATATTTCCATGTTTATACAGATCGTGGTGAAGATATTTCCATGTTTATACAGATCGCAGTGTAGATATTTCCATGTTTATACAGATCGCGGTGTAGATATTTCCATGTTTATACAGATAGCGGTGTAGATATTTCCATGTTTACACAGATAGCGGTTTAGATATTTCCATGTTTATAGAGATAGCGGTGTAGGTATTTCCATGTTTATATAGATGGCGTTGTAGATATTTCCATGTTTATACCGATAGCGGTGTTGGTATTTCCACGTTTATACAGATAGCGATGTAGATATTTCCATGTTTATGCAGCTCGCGGTGCAAGTATTTATATCTTTATACAGAAGACATTGTAGATATTTCCTTATTGACACAGATGGCGGTGTAGCTGTTTCCATGTTTATACAGATGGCGGAGTAGTTAGTTCCATGTTTATGGAGATGGCAGTGTAGATACTTTCATGTTTATAGAGATGGCGGTGTAGATATTTACAAGTTTATAGAGATAGCAGTGTAGATATTTACATGTTTATACAGATGGCTGTGTAGATATTTCCATGTGTATACAGATGGCATTGTAGATATTTCCATATTTATACAGATGACTGTATAGGTATTTCCATGTTTTTACAGATGGCAGTGCAGATATTTCCATGTTTATAGAGATAGCGGTGTAGATATTTCCATGTTTGTACAGATGGCGGTGTTGATATTTCCATCTATACACAGATGGCCGTGTAGATATTTCCATGTTTATACAGATGGCGGCGTAGATATTTTCATGGACATGTGATGGCGGTGTAGATATTTCCATGTTTACACAGATGGTGGTGTAGATATTTCCGGGATTATACACATGGCGGAGTAGATACTTCATCTTTATGGAGATGGCAGTGTAGATATTTTCATGTTTATAGAGATGGCGGTGTAGATATTTCCATATTCATAGAGATAGCGGTGTAGATATTTCCATCTTTCTACAGATGGCAGTGTAGAAATTTCCATGTTTATACAGATGGTGGTGTAGATATTTCCATATTTATACAGATGTCTGTGTAGATATTTCCATGTGTATACAGATGGTATTGTAGCTATTTCCATGTTTATACAGATGGTGGTGTAGATATTTCCATGTTTATTCAGATGACTGTGTAGATATTTCCATGTTTTTACAGATGGCAGTGAAGATATTTCAATGTTTATAGAGATGGCGCTGTAGATATTTCCATGTTTATACAGATCGCGGTGTAGATATTTCCATGTTTATACAGATAGCGGTGTAGATATTTCCATGTTTTTACAGATATCGGTGTAGATATTTCCATGTTTGCACAGATTGCGGTGTAGATATTTCCATCTTTCTACAGATGGCATTGTAGATATTTCCATGTTTATACAGATGGCGGTGTAGGTATTTCCATGTTTATATAGATGGTGGTGTAGATATTACCATGTTTATACAGATAGCGGTGTAGATATTTCCATGTTTATACAGATCGTGGTGAAAATATTTCCATGTTTATACAGATCGCGGTGTAGATATTTCCATGTTTATGCAGATTGCAGTGTAGATATTTCCATGTTTATACAGATAGCGTTGTAGATATTTCCAGATTTATACAGATAGCGGTTTAGTTATTTCCATGTTTATAGGGATAGCGGTGTACGTATTTCCATGTTTATAGACATAGCGGTGTAGATATTTCCATGCTTATATAGATGGCGTTGTAGATATTTCCATGTTTATACCGATAGCGGTGTTGGTATTTCCAAGTTTATACAGATAGCAATGTAGATATTTCCATGTTTATACAGTTCGCGGTGCAGATATTTATATCTTTATACAGATGGCATTGTAGATATTTCCTTATTCACACAGATGGCGGTGTAGATATTTCCATGTTTATACAGATGGCGGAGTAGTTAGTTCCATGTTTATGGGGATGGCAGTGTAGATACTTTCATGTTTATAGAGATGGCGGTGTAGATATTTCCATATTTATAGAGATAGCGGTGTAGATATTTCCATCTTTCTACAGATGGCAGTGTAGATATTTCCATGTTTATACAGATGGTGGTGTAGATATTTCCATATTTATACAGATGTCTGTGTAGATATTTCCATGTGTATACAGATGGTATTGTATCTATTTCCATGTTCATACAGATGGTGGTGTAGATATTTCCATGTTTATTCAGATGACTGTGTAGATATTTCCATGTTTTTACAGATGGCAGTGTAGATATTTCAATGTTTATAGAGATGGCGCTGTAGATATTTCCATGTTTATACAGATCGCGGTGTAGATATTTCCATGTTTATAGAGATAGCGGTGTAGATATTTCCATGTTTTTACAGATATCGGTGTATATATTTCCATGTTTACACAGATTGCGGTGTAGATATTTCCATCTTTCTACAGATGGTATTGTAGATTTTTCCATGTTTATACAGATGGCGGTGTAGATATTTCCATGTTTATATAGATGGTGGTGTAGATATTACCATGTTTATACAGATAGCGGTGTAGATATTTCCATGTTTATACAGATCGTGGTGAAGATATTTCCATGTTTATACAGATCGCAGTGTAGATATTTCCATGTTTATACAGATCGCGGTGTAGATATTTCCATGTTTATACAGATAGCGGTGTAGATATTTCCATGTTTACACAGATAGCGGTTTAGATATTTCCATGTTTATAGAGATAGCGGTGTAGGTATTTCCATGTTTATATAGATGGTGTTGTAGATATTTCCATGTTTATACCGATAGCGGTGTTGGTATTTCCACGTTTATACAGATAGCGATGTAGATATTTCCATGTTTATGCAGCTCGCGGTGCAAGTATTTATATCTTTATACAGAAGACATTGTATATATTTCCTTATTGACACAGATGGCGGTGTAGCTGTTTCCATGTTTATACAGATGGCGGAGTAGTTAGTTCCATGTTTATGGAGATGGCAGTGTAGATACTTTCATGTTTATAGAGATGGCGGTGTAGATATTTCCAAGTTTATAGAGATAGCAGTGTAGATATTTACATGTTTATACAGATGGCTGTGAAGATATTTCCATGTGTATACAGATGGCATTGTAGATATTTCCATATTTATACAGATGACTGTATAGGTATTTCCATGTTTTTACAGATGGCAGTGCAGATATTTCCATGTTTATAGAGATAGCGGTGTAGATATTTCCATGTTTGTACAGATGGCGGTGTTGATATTTCCATCTATACACAGATGGCCGTGTAGATATTTCCATGTTTATACAGATGGCGGCGTAGATATTTTCATGGACATGCAGATGGCGGTGTAGATATTTCCATGTTTATACAGATATCGGTGAAGATATTTCCATGTTTACCCAGATGGTGGTGTAGATATTTCCGGGATTATACACATGGCGGAGTAGATACTTCCATCTTTATGGAGATGGCAGTGTAGATATTTTCATGTTTATAGAGATGGCGGTGTAGATATTTCCATATTTATAGAGATAGCGGTGTAGATATTTCCATCTTTCTACAGATGTCAGTGTAGATATTTCCATGTTTATACAGATGGTGGTGTAGATATTTCCATATTTCTACAGATGTCTGTGTAGATATTTCCATGTGTATACAGATGGTATTGTAGCTATTTCCATGTTTATACAGATGGTGGTGTAGATATTTCCATGTTTATTCAGATGACTGTGTAGATATTTCCATGTTTTTACAGATGGCCGTGTAGATATTTCCATGTTTATTCAGATGGCGGCGTAGATATTTCCATGTACATGCAGATGTCGGTGTAGATATTTCCATGTTTATACAGATAGCGGTGTAGGTATTTCGATGTTTACACAGATGGTGGTGTAGGTTTTTCCGGGATTATACACATGGCGGAGTAGATACTTCCATCTTTATGGAGATGGCAGTGTAGATATTTTCATGTTTATAGAGATGGCGGTGTAGATATTTCCATATTTATAGAGATAGCGGTGTAGATATTTCCATCTTTCTACAGATGGCAGTGTAGATATTTCCATGTTTATACAGATGGTGGTGTAGATATTTCCATATTTATTCCGATGTCTGTGTAGATATTTCCATGTGTATACAGATGGTATTGTAGCTATTTCCATGTTTATACAGATGGTGGTGTAGATATTTCCATGTTTATTCAGATGACTGTGTAGATATTTCCATGTTTTTACAGATGGCAGTGTAGATATTTCAATGTTTATAGAGTTGGCGCTGTAGATATTTCCATGTTTATACAGATCGTGGTGTAGATATTTCCATGTTTATACAGATAGCGGAGTAGACATTTCCATGTTTTTACAGATATTGGTGTAGATATTTCCATGTTTACACAGATTGCGGTGTAGATATTTCCATCTTTCTACAGATGGCATTGTAGATATTTCCATGTTTATACAGATGGTGGTGTAGATATTTCCATGTTTATATAGATGGTGGTGTAGATATTACCATGTTTATACAGATAGCAGTGTAGATATTTCCATGTTTATACAGATCGTGGTGAAGATACTTCCATGTTTATACAGATAGCGGTGTAGATATTTCCATGTTTATACAGTTAGCGGTTTAGATATTTCCATGTTTATAGAGATAGCGGTGTAGGTATTTCCATGTTTATAGACATAGCGGTGTAGATATTTCCATGTTTGCATAGATGGCGTTGTAGATATTTCCAGGTTTATACCGATAGCGGTGTTGGTATTTCCACGTTTATACTGACAGCTATGTAGATATTTCCATGTTTATACAGCTTGCGGTGCAGATATTTATATCTTTATACAGATGGCATTGTAGATATTTCCTTATTCACACAGATGGCGGTGTGGATTTTTCCATGTTTATACAGATGGCGGAGTAGTTAGTTCCATGTTTATGGAGATGGCAGTGTAGATACTTTCATGTTTATAGAGATGGCGGTGTAGATATTTCCAAGTTTATAGAGATAGCAGTGTAGATATTTACATGTTTATACAGATGGCTGTGTAGATATTTCCATGTGTATACAGATGGCATTGTAGATATTTCCATGTTTATACAGATGACTGTATAGGTATTTCCATGTTTTTACAGATGGTAGTGCAGATATTTCCATGTTTTTAGAGATAGCGGTGTAGATATTTCCATGTTTGTACAGATGGCGGTGTTGATATTTCCATCTATACACAGATGGCCGTGTAGATATTTCCATGTTTATACAGATGGCGGCGTAGATATTTCCATGGACATGCATATGGCGTTGTAGATATTTCCATGTTTATACAGATAGCGGTGTAGATATTTCGATGTTTACACAGATGGTGGTGTAGATATTTCCGGGATTATACACATGGAGGAGTAGATACTTCCATCTTTATGGAGATGGCAGTGTAGATATTTTCATGTTTATAGAGATGGCGGTGTAGATATTTCCATATTTATAGAGATAGCGGTGTAGATATTTCCATCTTTCTACAGATGGCAGTGTAGATATTTCCAGGTTTATACAGATGGTGGTGTAGATATTTCCATATTTATACAGATGTCTATGTAGATATTTCCATGTGTATACAGATGGTATTGTAGCTATTTCCATGTTTATACAGATGGTGGTGTAGATAGTTCCATGTTTATTCAGATGACTGTGTAGATATTTCCATGTTTTTACAGATGGCAGTGTAGATATTTCAATGTTTATAGAGATGGCGCTGTAGATATTTCCATGTTTATACAGATCGCGGTGTAGATATTTCCATGTTTATACAGATAGCGGTTTAGATATTTCCATGTTTTTACAGATATCGGTGTAGTTATTTCCATGTTTACACAGATTGCGGTGTAGATATTTCCATCTTTCTACAGATGGCATTGTAGATATTTCCATGTTTATACAGATGGCGGTGTAGATATTTCCATGTTTATATAGATGGTGGTGTAGATATTACCATGTTTATACAGATAGCGGTGTAGATATTTCCATGTTTATACAGATCGTGGTGAAGATATTTCCATGTTTATACAGATCGCTGTGTAGTTATTTCCATGTTTATAGAGATCGCGGTGTAGATATTTCCAAGTTTATACAGATAGTGATGTAGATATTTCCAAGTTTATACAGCTCGCGGTGCAGATATTTATATCTTTATACAGATGGCCTTGTAGTTATTTCCTTATTCACACAGATGGCGGTGTAGATGTTTCCATGTTTATACAGATGGCGGAGTAGTTAGTTCCATGTTTTTGGAGATGGCAGTGTAAATACTTTCATGTTTATAGAGATGGAGGTGTAGATATTTCCATGTTTATAGAGATAGCAGTGTAGATATTTACATGTTCATACAGATGGCTGTGTAGATATTTCCATGTGTATACAGATGGCATTGTAGATATTTCCATGTTTATACAGATGACTGTATAGGTATTTCCATGTTTTTACAGATGGCAGTGCAGATATTTCCATGTTTATAGAGATAGCGGTGTAGATATTTCCAAGTTTGTACAGATGGCGGTGTTGATATTTCCATCTATACACAGATGGCCGTGTAGGGATTTCCATGTTTATACAGATGGCGGCGTAGATATTTCAATGGACATGCAGATGGCGGTGTAGATATTTCCATGTTTATACAGATATCGGTGAAGATATTTCCATGTTTACCCAGATGGTGGTGTAGATATTTCCGGGATTATACACATGGCGGAGTAGATACTTCCATCTTTATGGAGATGGCAGTGTAGATATTTTCATGTTTATAGAGATGGCGGTGTAGATATTTCCATATTTATAGAGATAGCGGTGTAGATATTTCCATCTTTCTACAGATGTCAGTGTAGATATTTCCATGTTTATACAGATGGTGGTGTAGATATTTCCATATTTATACAGATGTCTGTGTAGATATTTCCATGTGTATACAGATGGTATTGTAGCTATTTCCATGTTTATACAGATGGTGGTGTAGATATTTCCATGTTTATTCAGATGACTGTGTAGATATTTCCATGTTTTTACAGATGGCCGTGTAGATATTTCCATGTTTATTCAGATGGCGGCGTAGATATTTCCATGGACATGCAGATGGCGGTGTAGATATTTCCATGTTTATACAGATAGCGGTGTAGGTATTTCGATGTTTACACAGATGGTGGTGTAGGTTTTTCCGGGATTATACACATGGCGGAGTAGATACTTCCATCTTTATGGAGATGGCAGTGTAGATATTTTCATGTTTATAGAGATGGCGGTGTAGATATTTCCATAGAGATAGCGGTGTAGATATTTCCATCTTTCTACAGATGGCAGTGTAGATATTTCCATGTTTATACAGATGGTGGTGTAGATATTTCCATATTTATTCCGATGTCTGTGTAGATATTTCCATGTGTATACAGATGGTATTGTAGCTATTTCCATGTTTATACAGATGGTGGTGTAGATATTTCCATGTTTATTCAGATGACTGTGTAGATATTTCCATGTTTTTACAGATGGCAGTGTAGATATTTCAATGTTTATAGAGTTGGCGCTGTAGATATTTCCATGTTTATACAGATCGTGGTGTAGATATTTCCATGTTTATACAGATAGCGGAGTAGACATTTCCATGTTTTTACAGATATTGGTGTAGATATTTCCATGTTTACACAGATTGCGGTGTAGATATTTCCATCTTTCTACAGATGGCATTGTAGATATTTCCATGTTTATACAGATGGTGGTGTAGATATTTCCATGTTTATATAGATGGTGGTGTAGATATTACCATGTTTATACAGATAGCAGTGTAGATATTTCCATGTTTATACAGATCGTGGTGAAGATACTTCCATGTTTATACAGATAGCGGTGTAGATATTTCCATGTTTATACAGTTAGCGGTTTAGATATTTCCATGTTTATAGAGATAGCGGTGTAGGTATTTCCATGTTTATAGACATAGCGGTGTAGATATTTCCATGTTTGCATAGATGGCGTTGTAGATATTTCCAGGTTTATACCGATAGCGGTGTTGGTATTTCCACGTTTATACTGACAGCTATGTAGATATTTCCATGTTTATACAGCTTGCGGTGCAGATATTTATATCTTTATACAGATGGCATTGTAGATATTTCCTTATTCACACAGATGGCGGTGTGGATTTTTCCATGTTTATACAGATGGCGGAGTAGTTAGTTCCATGTTTATGGAGATGGCAGTGTAGATACTTTCATGTTTATAGAGATGGCGGTGTAGATATTTCCAAGTTTATAGAGATAGCAGTGTAGATATTTACATGTTTATACAGATGGCTGTGTAGATATTTCCATGTGTATACAGATGGCATTGTAGATATTTCCATGTTTATACAGATGACTGTATAGGTATTTCCATGTTTTTACAGATGGTAGTGCAGATATTTCCATGTTTTTAGAGATAGCGGTGTAGATATTTCCATGTTTGTACAGATGGCGGTGTTGATATTTCCATCTATACACAGATGGCCGTGTAGATATTTCCATGTTTATACAGATGGCGGCGTAGATATTTCCATGGACATGCATATGGCGGTGTAGATATTTCCATGTTTATACAGATAGCGGTGTAGATATTTCGATGTTTACACAGATGGTGGTGTAGATATTTCCGGGATTATACACATGGAGGAGTAGATACTTCCATCTTTATGGAGATGGCAGTGTAGATATTTTCATGTTTATAGAGATGGCGGTGTAGATATTTCCTAATTTATAGAGATAGCGGTGTAGATATTTCCATCTTTCTACAGATGGCAGTGTAGATATTTCCAGGTTTATACAGATGGTGGTGTAGATATTTCCATATTTATACAGATGTCTATGTAGATATTTCCATGTGTATACAGATGGTATTGTAGCTATTTCCATGTTTATACAGATGGTGGTGTAGATAGTTCCATGTTTATTCAGATGACTGTGTAGATATTTCCATGTTTTTACAGATGGCAGTGTAGATATTTCAATGTTTATAGAGATGGCGCTGTAGATATTTCCATGTTTATACAGATCGCGGTGTAGATATTTCCATGTTTATACAGATAGCGGTTTAGATATTTCCATGTTTTTACAGATATCGGTGTAGTTATTTCCATGTTTACACAGATTGCGGTGTAGATATTTCCATCTTTCTACAGATGGCATTGTAGATATTTCCATGTTTATACAGATGGCGGTGTAGATATTTCCATGTTTATATAGATGGTGGTGTAGATATTACCATGTTTATACAGATAGCGGTGTAGATATTTCCATGTTTATACAGATCGTGGTGAAGATATTTCCATGTTTATACAGATCGCTGTGTAGTTATTTCCATGTTTATAGAGATCGCGGTGTAGATATTTCCAAGTTTATACAGATAGTGATGTAGATATTTCCAAGTTTATACAGCTCGCGGTGCAGATATTTATATCTTTATACAGATGGCCTTGTAGTTATTTCCTTATTCACACAGATGGCGGTGTAGATGTTTCCATGTTTATACAGATGGCGGAGTAGTTAGTTCCATGTTTTTGGAGATGGCAGTGTAAATACTTTCATGTTTATAGAGATGGAGGTGTAGATATTTCCATGTTTATAGAGATAGCAGTGTAGATATTTACATGTTCATACAGATGGCTGTGTAGATATTTCCATGTGTATTCAGATGGCATTGTAGATATTTCCATGTTTATACAGATGACTGTATAGGTATTTCCATGTTTTTACAGATGGCAGTGCAGATATTTCCATGTTTATAGAGATAGCGGTGTAGATATTTCCAAGTTTGTACAGATGGCGGTGTTGATATTTCCATCTATACACAGATGGCCGTGTAGGGATTTCCATGTTTATACAGATGGCGGCGTAGATATTTCAATGGACATGCAGATGGCGGTGTAGATATTTCCATGTTTATACAGATATCGGTGAAGATATTTCCATGTTTACCCAGATGGTGGTGTAGATATTTCCGGGATTATACACATGGCGGAGTAGATACTTCCATCTTTATGGAGATGGCAGTGTAGATATTTTCATGTTTATAGAGATGGCGGTGTAGATATTTCCACATTTATAGAGATAGCGGTGTAGATATTTCCATCTTTCTACAGATGTCAGTGTAGATATTTCCATGTTTATACAGATGGTGGTGTAGATATTTCCATATTTCTACAGATGTCTGTGTAGATATTTCCATGTGTATACAGATGGTATTGTAGCTATTTCCATGTTTATACAGATGGTGGTGTAGATATTTCCATGTTTATTCAGATGACTGTGTAGATATTTCCATGTTTTTACAGATGGCCGTGTAGATATTTCCATGTTTATTCAGATGGCGGCGTAGATATTTCCATGGACATGCAGATGTCGGTGTAGATATTTCCATGTTTATACAGATAGCGGTGTAGGTATTTCGATGTTTACACAGATGGTGGTGTAGGTTTTTCCGGGATTATACACATGGCGGAGTAGATACTTCCATCTTTATGGAGATGGCAGTGTAGATATTTTCATGTTTATAGAGATGGCGGTGTAGATATTTCCATATTTATAGAGATAGCGGTGTAGATATTTCCATCTTTCTACAGATGGCAGTGTAGATATTTCCATGTTTATACAGATGGTGGTGTAGATATTTCCATATTTATTCCGATGTCTGTGTAGATATTTCCATGTGTATACAGATGGTATTGTAGCTATTTCCATGTTTATACAGATGGTGGTGTAGATATTTCCATGTTTATTCAGATGACTGTGTAGATATTTCCATGTTTTTACAGATGGCAGTGTAGATATTTCAATGTTTATAGAGTTGGCGCTGTAGATATTTCCATGTTTATACAGATCGTGGTGTAGATATTTCCATGTTTATACAGATAGCGGAGTAGACATTTCCATGTTTTTACAGATATTGGTGTAGATATTTCCATGTTTACACAGATTGCGGTGTAGATATTTCCATCTTTCTACAGATGGCATTGTAGATATTTCCATGTTTATACAGATGGTGGTGTAGATATTTCCATGTTTATATAGATGGTGGTGTAGATATTACCATGTTTATACAGATAGCAGTGTAGATATTTCCATGTTTATACAGATCGTGGTGAAGATACTTCCATGTTTATACAGATAGCGGTGTAGATATTTCCATGTTTATACAGTTAGCGGTTTAGATATTTCCATGTTTATAGAGATAGCGGTGTAGGTATTTCCATGTTTATAGACATAGCGGTGTAGATATTTCCATGTTTGCATAGATGGCGTTGTAGATATTTCCAGGTTTATACCGATAGCGGTGTTGGTATTTCCACGTTTATACTGACAGCTATGTAGATATTTCCATGTTTATACAGCTTGCGGTGCAGATATTTATATCTTTATACAGATGGCATTGTAGATATTTCCTTATTCACACAGATGGCGGTGTGGATTTTTCCATGTTTATACAGATGGCGGAGTAGTTAGTTCCATGTTTATGGAGATGGCAGTGTAGATACTTTCATGTTTATAGAGATGGCGGTGTAGATATTTCCAAGTTTATAGAGATAGCAGTGTAGATATTTACATGTTTATACAGATGGCTGTGTAGATATTTCCATGTGTATACAGATGGCATTGTAGATATTTCCATGTTTATACAGATGACTGTATAGGTATTTCCATGTTTTTACAGATGGTAGTGCAGATATTTCCATGTTTTTAGAGATAGCGGTGTAGATATTTCCATGTTTGTACAGATGGCGGTGTTGATATTTCCATCTATACACAGATGGCCGTGTAGATATTTCCATGTTTATACAGATGGCGGCGTAGATATTTCAATGGACATGCAGATGGCGGTGTAGATATTTCCATGTTTATACAGATATCGGTGAAGATATTTCCATGTTTACCCAGATGGTGGTGTAGATATTTCCGGGATTATACACATGGAGGAGTAGATACTTCCATCTTTATGGAGATGGCAGTGTAGATATTTTCATGTTTATAGAGATGGCGGTGTAGATATTTCCATATTTATAGAGATAGCGGTGTAGATATTTCCATCTTTCTACAGATGGCAGTGTAGATATTTCCAGGTTTATACAGATGGTGGTGTAGATATTTCCATATTTATACAGATGTCTATGTAGATATTTCCATGTGTATACAGATGGTATTGTAGCTATTTCCATGTTTATACAGATGGTGGTGTAGATAGTTCCATGTTTATTCAGATGACTGTGTAGATATTTCCATGTTTTTACAGATGGCAGTGTAGATATTTCAATGTTTATAGAGATGGCGCTGTAGATATTTCCATGTTTATACAGATCGCGGTGTAGATATTTCCATGTTTATACAGATAGCGGTTTAGATATTTCCATGTTTTTACAGATATCGGTGTAGTTATTTCCATGTTTACACAGATTGCGGTGTAGATATTTCCATCTTTCTACAGATGGCATTGTAGATATTTCCATGTTTATACAGATGGCGGTGTAGATATTTCCATGTTTATATAGATGGTGGTGTAGATATTACCATGTTTATACAGATAGCGGTGTAGATATTTCCATGTTTATACAGATCGTGGTGAAGATATTTCCATGTTTATACAGATCGCTGTGTAGTTATTTCCATGTTTATAGAGATCGCGGTGTAGATATTTCCAAGTTTATACAGATAGTGATGTAGATATTTCCAAGTTTATACAGCTCGCGGTGCAGATATTTATATCTTTATACAGATGGCCTTGTAGTTATTTCCTTATTCACACAGATGGCGGTGTAGATGTTTCCATGTTTATACAGATGGCGGAGTAGTTAGTTCCATGTTTTTGGAGATGGCAGTGTAAATACTTTCATGTTTATAGAGATGGAGGTGTAGATATTTCCATGTTTATAGAGATAGCAGTGTAGATATTTACATGTTCATACAGATGGCTGTGTAGATATTTCCATGTGTATACAGATGGCATTGTAGATATTTCCATGTTTATACAGATGACTGTATAGGTATTTCCATGTTTTTACAGATGGCAGTGCAGATATTTCCATGTTTATAGAGATAGCGGTGTAGATATTTCCAAGTTTGTACAGATGGCGGTGTTGATATTTCCATCTATACACAGATGGCCGTGTAGGGATTTCCATGTTTATACAGATGGCGGCGTAGATATTTCAATGGACATGCAGATGGCGGTGTAGATATTTCCATGTTTATACAGATATCGGTGAAGATATTTCCATGTTTACCCAGATGGTGGTGTAGATATTTCCGTGATTATACACATGGCGGAGTAGATACTTCCATCTTTATGGAGATGGCAGTGTAGATATTTTCATGTTTATACAGATGGCGGTGTAGATATTTCCATATTTATAGAGATAGCGGTGTAGATATTTCCATCTTTCTACAGATGTCAGTGTAGATATTTCCATGTTTATACAGATGGTGGTGTAGATATTTCCATATTTATACAGATGTCTGTGTAGATATTTCCATGTGTATACAGATGGTATTGTAGCTATTTCCATGTTTATACAGATGGTGGTGTAGATATTTCCATGTTTATTCAGATGACTGTGTAGATATTTCCATGTTTTTACAGATGGCCGTGTAGATATTTCCATGTTTATTCAGATGGCGGCGTAGATATTTCCATGGACATGCAGATGGCGGTGTAGATATTTCCATGTTTATACAGATAGCGGTGTAGGTATTTCGATGTTTACACAGATGGTGGTGTAGGTTTTTCCGGGATTATACACATGGCGGAGTAGATACTTCCATCTTTATGGAGATGGCAGTGTAGATATTTTCATGTTTATAGAGATGGCGGTGTAGATATTTCCATATTTATAGAGATAGCGGTGTAGATATTTCCATCTTTCTACAGATGGCAGTGTAGATATTTCCATGTTTATACAGATGGTGGTGTAGATATTTCCATATTTATTCCGATGTCTGTGTAGATATTTCCATGTGTATACAGATGGTATTGTAGCTATTTCCATGTTTATACAGATGGTGGTGTAGATATTTCCATGTTTATTCAGATGACTGTGTAGATATTTCCATGTTTTTACAGATGGCAGTGTAGATATTTCAATGTTTATAGAGTTGGCGCTGTAGATATTTCCATGTTTATACAGATCGTGGTGTAGATATTTCCATGTTTATACAGATAGCGGAGTAGACATTTCCATGTTTTTACAGATATTGGTGTAGATATTTCCATGTTTACACAGATTGCGGTGTAGATATTTCCATCTTTCTACAGATGGCATTGTAGATATTTCCATGTTTATACAGATGGTGGTGTAGATATTTCCATGTTTATATAGATGGTGGTGTAGATATTACCATGTTTATACAGATAGCAGTGTAGATATTTCCATGTTTATACAGATCGTGGTGAAGATACTTCCATGTTTATACAGATAGCGGTGTAGATATTTCCATGTTTATACAGTTAGCGGTTTAGATATTTCCATGTTTATAGAGATAGCGGTGTAGGTATTTCCATGTTTATAGACATAGCGGTGTAGATATTTCCATGTTTGCATAGATGCCGTTGTAGATATTTCCAGGTTTATACCGATAGCGGTGTTGGTATTTCCACGTTTATACTGACAGCTATGTAGATATTTCCATGTTTATACAGCTTGCGGTGCAGATATTTATATCTTTATACAGATGGCATTGTAGATATTTCCTTATTCACACAGATGGCGGTGTGGATTTTTCCATGTTTATACAGATGGCGGAGTAGTTAGTTCCATGTTTATGGAGATGGCAGTGTAGATACTTTCATGTTTATAGAGATGGCGGTGTAGATATTTCCAAGTTTATAGAGATAGCAGTGTAGATATTTACATGTTTATACAGATGGCTGTGTAGATATTTCCATGTGTATACAGATGGCATTGTAGATATTTCCATGTTTATACAGATGACTGTATAGGTATTTCCATGTTTTTACAGATGGTAGTGCAGATATTTCCATGTTTTTAGAGATAGCGGTGTAGATATTTCCATGTTTGTACAGATGGCGGTGTTGATATTTCCATCTATACACAGATGGCCGTGTAGATATTTCCATGTTTATACAGATGGCGGCGTAGATATTTCCATGGACATGCATATGGCGGTGTAGATATTTCCATGTTTATACAGATAGCGGTGTAGATATTTCGATGTTTACACAGATGGTGGTGTAGATATTTCCGGGATTATACACATGGAGGAGTAGATACTTCCATCTTTATGGAGATGGCAGTGTAGATATTTTCATGTTTATAGAGATGGCGGTGTAGATATTTCCTTATTTATAGAGATAGCGGTGTAGATATTTCCATCTTTCTACAGATGGCAGTGTAGATATTTCCAGGTTTATACAGATGGTGGTGTAGATATTTCCATATTTATACAGATGTCTATGTAGATATTTCCACGTGTATACAGATGGTATTGTAGCTATTTCCATGTTTATACAGATGGTGGTGTAGATAGTTACATGTTTATTCAGATGACTGTGTAGATATTTCCATGTTTTTACAGATGGCAGTGTAGATATTTCAATGTTTATAGAGATGGCGCTGTAGATATTTCCATGTTTATACAGATCGCGGTGTAGATATTTCCATGTTTATACAGATAGCGGTTTAGATATTTCCATGTTTTTACAGATATCGGTGTAGTTATTTCCATGTTTACACAGATTGCGGTGTAGATATTTCCATCTTTCTACAGATGGCATTGTAGATATTTCCATGTTTATACAGATGGCAGTGTAGATATTTCCATGTTTATATAGATGGTGGTGTAGATATTACCATGTTTATACAGATAGCGGTGTAGATATTTCCATGTTTATACAGATCGTGGTGAAGATATTTCCATGTTTATACAGATCGCTGTGTAGTTATTTCCATGTTTATAGAGATCGCGGTGTAGATATTTCCAAGTTTATACAGATAGTGATGTAGATATTTCCAAGTTTATACAGCTCGCGGTGCAGATATTTATATCTTTATACAGATGGCATTGTAGATATTTCCTTATTCACACAGATGGCGGTGTGGATTTTTCCATGTTTATACAGATGGCGGAGTAGTTAGTTCCATGTTTATGGAGATGGCAGTGTAGATACTTTCATGTTTATAGAGATGGCGGTGTAGATATTTCCATGTTTACAGAGATAGCAGTGTAGATATTTACATGTTTATACAGATGGCTGTGTAGATATTTCCATGTGTATACAGATGGCATTGTAGATATTTCCATGTTTATACAGATGACTGTATAGTTATTTCCATGTTTTTACAGATGGCGGTGCAGATATTTCCATGTCTATAGAGGTAGCGGTGTAGATATTTCCATGTTTGTACAGATGGCGGTGTTGATATTTCCATCTATACACAGATGGCAGTGTAGATATTCCCATGTTTATACAGATGGCGGCGTAGATATTTCCATGGACATGCAGATGGCGGTGTAGCTATTTCCATGTTTATACAGATAGCGGTGTAGATATTTCGATGTTTACACAGATTATGGTGTAGATATTTCCGGGATTATACACATGGCGGAGTAGATACTTCCATCTTTATGGAGATGGCAGTGTAGATATTTTCATGTTTATAGAGATGGCGGTGTAGATATTTCCATATTTATAGAGATAGCGGTGTAGATATTTCCATCTTTCTACAGATGGCAGTGTAGATATTTCCATGTTTATACAGATGGTGGTGTAGATATTTCCATATTTATACAGATGTCTTGTGAAGATATTTCCATGTGTCTACTGATGGTATTGTAGCTATTTCCATGTTTATACAGATGGTGGTGTAGATATTTCCATGTTTATTCAGATGACTGTGTAGATATTTCAATGTTTTTACAGATGGCAGTGTAGATATTTTCATGTTTATAGAGACGGCGCTGTAGATATTTCCATATTTATAGAGATAGCGGTGTAGATATTTCCATCTTTCTACAGATGGCAGTGTAGATATTTCCATGTTTATACAGATGGTGGTGTAGATATTTCCCTATTTATACTGATGTCTGTGTAGATATTTCCATGTCTATAAAGATGGTATTGTATCTATTTCCATGTTTATACAGATGGTGGTGTAGATATTTCCATGTTTATACAGATAGCGGTGTAGATATTTTGATGTTTACACAGATGGTGGTGTAGATATTTCCGGGATTATACACATGGCGGAGTAGATACTTCCATGGACATGCAGATGGCGGTGTAGATAATTCCATGTTTATTCAGATGACTGTGTAGATATTTCCATGTTTTTACAGATGGCAGTGTAGATATTTCCATGTTTATGGAGATGGCGCTGTAGATATTTCCATGTTTATACAGATCGCGGTGTAGGTATTTCCATGTTTACAGACATAGCGGTGTAGATATTTCCATGTTTATATAGATGGCGTTGTAGATATTTCCACGTTTATACCGACAGCGGTGTTGCTATTTCCACGTTTATACAGATAGCGATGTAGATATTTCCATGTTTATACAGCTCGCGGTGCAGATATTTATATCTTTATACAGATGGCATTGTAGATATTTCCTTATTCACACAGATGGCGGTGTAGATTTTTCCATGTTTATACAGATGGCGGAGTAGTTAGTTCCATGTTTATGGAGATGGCAGTGTAGATACTTTCATGTTTATAGAGATGGCGGTGTAGATATTTCCATGTTTATTGAGATAGCAGTGTAGATATTTACATGTTTATACAGATGGCTGTGTAGATATTTCCATGCGTATACAGATGGCATTGTAGATATTTCCATGTTTTTACACATGACTGTATAGGTATTTCCATGTTTTTACAGATGGCAGTGCAGATATTTCCATGTCTATAGAGATAGCGGTGTAGATATTTCCATGTTTGTACAGATGGCGGTGTTGATATTTCCATCTATACACAGATGGCCGTGTAGATATTCCCATGTTTATACAGATGGCGGCGTAGATATTTCCATGGACATGCAGATGGCGGTGTATATATTTCCATGTTTATACAGATAGCGGTGTAGATATTTCGATGTTTACACAGATGGTGGTGTAGATATTTCCGGGATTATACACATGGCGGAGTAGATACTTCCATCTTTATGGAGATGGCAGTGTTGATATTTTCATGTTTATAGAGATGGCGGTGTAGATATTTCCATATTTATAGAGATAGCGGTGTAGATATTTCCAACTTTCTACAGATGGCAGTGTAGATATTTCCATGTTTATACAGATGGCTGTGTAGATATTTCCATGTGTATACAGATGGCATTGTAGATATTTCCATGTTTATACAGATGACTGTACAGGTATTTCCATGTTTTTACAGATGGTAGTGCAGATATTTCCATGTTTTTAGAGATAGCGGTGTAGATATTTCCATGTTTGTACAGATGGCGGTGTTGATATTTCCATCTATACACAGATGGCCGTGTAGATATTTCCATGTTTATACAGATGGCGGCGTAGATATTTCCATGGACATGCATATGGCGGTGTAGATATTTCCATGTTTATACAGATAGCGGTGTAGATATTTCGATGTTTACACAGATGGTGGTGTAGATATTTCCGGGATTATACACATGGAGGAGTAGATACTTCCATCTTTATGGAGATGGCAGTGTAGATATTTTCATGTTTATAGAGATGGCGGTGTAGATATTTCCTTATTTATAGAGATAGCGGTGTAGATATTTCCATCTTTCTACAGATGGCAGTGTAGATATTTCCAGGTTTATACAGATGGTGGTGTAGATATTTCCATATTTATACAGATGTCTATGTAGATATTTCCATGTGTATACAGATGGTATTGTAGCTATTTCCATGTTTATACAGATGGTGGTGTAGATAGTTACATGTTTATTCAGATGACTGTGTAGATATTTCCATGTTTTTACAGATGGCAGTGTAGATATTTCAATGTTTATAGAGATGGCGCTGTAGATATTTCCATGTTTATACGGATCGCGGTGTAGATATTTCCATGTTTATACAGATAGCGGTTTAGATATTTCCATGTTTTTACAGATATCGGTGTAGTTATTTCCATGTTTACACAGATTGCGGTGTAGATATTTCCATCTTTCTACAGATGGCATTGTAGATATTTCCATGTTTATACAGATGGCGGTGTAGATATTTCCATGTTTATATAGATGGTGGTGTAGATATTACCATGTTTATACAGATAGCGGTGTAGATATTTCCATGTTTATACAGATCGTGGTGAAGATATTTCCATGTTTATACAGATCGCTGTGTAGTTATTTCCATGTTTATAGAGATCGCGGTGTAGATATTTCCAAGTTTATACAGATAGTGATGTAGATATTTCCAAGTTTATACAGCTCGCGGTGCAGATATTTATATCTTTATACAGATGGCCTTGTAGTTATTTCCTTATTCACACAGATGGCGGTGTAGATGTTTCCATGTTTATACAGATGGCGGAGTAGTTAGTTCCATGTTTTTGGAGATGGCAGTGTAAATACTTTCATGTTTATAGAGATGGAGGTGTAGATATTTCCATGTTTATAGAGATAGCAGTGTAGATATTTACATGTTCATACAGATGGCTGTGTAGATATTTCCATGTGTATACAGATGGCATTGTAGATATTTCCATGTTTATACAGATGACTGTATAGGTATTTCCATGTTTTTACAGATGGCAGTGCAGATATTTCCATGTTTATAGAGATAGCGGTGTAGATATTTCCAAGTTTGTACAGATGGCGGTGTTGATATTTCCATCTATACACAGATGGCCGTGTAGGTATTTCCATGTTTATACAGATGGCGGCGTAGATATTTCAATGGACATGCAGATGGCGGTGTAGATATTTCCATGTTTATACAGATATCGGTGAAGATATTTCCATGTTTACCCAGATGGTGGTGTAGATATTTCCGGGATTATACACATGGCGGAGTAGATACTTCCATCTTTATGGAGATGGCAGTGTAGATATTTTCATGTTTATAGAGATGGCGGTGTAGATATTTCCATATTTATAGAGATAGCGGTGTAGATATTTCCATCTTTCTACAGATGTCAGTGTAGATATTTCCATGTTTATACAGATGGTGGTGTAGATATTTCCATATTTATACAGATGTCTGTGTAGATATTTCCATGTGTATACAGATGGTATTGTAGCTATTTCCATGTTTATACAGATGGTGGTGTAGATATTTCCATGTTTATTCAGATGACTGTGTAGATATTTCCATGTTTTTACAGATGGCCGTGTAGATATTTCCATGTTTATTCAGATGGCGGCATAGATATTTCCATGGACATGCAGATGGCGGTGTAGATATTTCCATGTTTATACAGATAGCGGTGTAGGTATTTCGATGTTTACACAGATGGTGGTGTAGGTTTTTCCGGGATTATACACATGGCGGAGTAGATACTTCCATCTTTATGGAGATGGCAGTGTAGATATTTTCATGTTTATAGAAATGGCGGTGTAGATATTTCCATATTTATAGAGATAGCGGTGTAGATATTTCCATCTTTCTACAGATGGCAGTGTAGATATTTCCATGTTTATACAGATGGTGGTGTAGATATTTCCATATTTATTCCGATGTCTGTGTAGATATTTCCATGTGTATACAGATGGTATTGTAGCTATTTCCATGTTTATACAGATGGTGGTGTAGATATTTCCATGTTTCTTCAGATGACTGTGTAGATATTTCCATGTTTTTACAGATGGCAGTGTAGATATTTCAATGTTTATAGAGATGGCGCTGTAGATATTTCCATGTTTATACAGATCGCGGTGTAGATATTTCCATGTTTATACAGATAGCGGAGTAGACATTTCCATGTTTTTACAGATATTGGTGTAGATATTTCCATGTTTACACAGATTGCGGTGTAGATATTTCCATCTTTCTACAGATGGCATTGTAGATATTTCCATGTTTATACAGATGGCGGTGTAGATATTTCCATGTTTATATAGATGGTGGTGTAGATATTACCATGTTTATACTGATAGCAGTGTAGATATTTCCATGTTTATACAGATCGTGGTGAAGATACTTCCATGTTTATACAGATAGCGGTGTAGATATTTCCATGTTTATACAGTTAGCGGTTTAGATATTTCCATGTTGATAGAGATAGCGGTGTAGGTATTTCCATGTTTATAGACATAGCGGTGTAGATATTTCCATGTTTAAATAGATGGCGTTGTAGATATTTCCAGGTTTATACCGATAGCGGTGTTGGTATTTCCACGTTTATACTGACAGCTATGTAGATATTTCCATGTTTATACAGCTTGCGGTGCAGATATTTATATCTTTATACAGATGGCATTGTAGATATTTCCTTATTCACACAGATGGCGGTGTGGATTTTTCCATGTTTATACAGATGGCGGAGTAGTTAGTTCCATGTTTATGGAGATGGCAGTGTAGATACTTTCATGTTTATAGAGATGGCGGTGTAGATATTTCCATGTTTATAGAGATAGCAGTGTAGATATTTACATGTTTATACAGATGGCTGTGTAGATATTTCCATGTGTATACAGATGGCATTGTAGATATTTCCATGTTTATACAGATGACTGTATAGTTATTTCCATGTTTTTACAGATGGCGGTGCAGATATTTCCATGTCTATAGAGGTAGTGGTGTAGATATTTCCATGTTTGTACAGATGGCGGTGTTGATATTTCCATCTATACACAGATGGCAGTGTAGATATTCCCATGTTTATACAGATGGCGGCGTAGATATTTCCATGGACATGCAGATGGCGGTGTAGCTATTTCCATGTTTATACAGATAGCGGTGTAGATATTTCGATGTTTACACAGATTATGGTGTAGATATTTCCGGGATTATACACATGGCGAAGTAGATACTTCCATCTTTATGGAGATGGCAGTGTAGATATTTTCATGTTTATAGAGATGGCGGTGTAGATATTTCCATATTTATAGAGATAGCGGTGTAGATATTTCCATCTTTCTACAGATGGCAGTGTAGATATTTCCATGTTTATACAGATGGTGGTGTAGATATTTCCATATTTATACAGATGTCTTGTGAAGATATTTCCATGTGTCTACTGATGGTATTGTAGCTATTTCCATGTTTATACAGATGGTGGTGTAGATATTTCCATGTTTATTCAGATGACTGTGTAGATATTTCAATGTTTTTACAGATGGCAGTGTAGATATTTTCATGTTTATAGAGACGGCGCTGTAGATATTTCCATATTTATAGAGATAGCGGTGTAGATATTTCCATCTTTCTACAGATGGCAGTGTAGATATTTCCATGTTTATACAGATGGTGGTGTAGATATTTCCCTATTTATACTGATGTCTGTGTAGATATTTCCATGTCTATAAAGATGGTATTGTATCTATTTCCATGTTTATACAGATGGTGGTGTAGATATTTCCATGTTTATACAGATAGCGGTGTAGATATTTTGATGTTTACACAGATGGTGGTGTAGATATTTCCGGGATTATACACATGGCGGAGTAGATACTTCCATGGACATGCAGATGGCGGTGTAGATAATTCCATGTTTATTCAGATGACTGTGTAGATATTTCCATGTTTTTACAGATGGCAGTGTAGATATTTCCATGTTTATGGAGATGGCGCTGTAGATATTTCCATGTTTATACAGATCGCGGTGTAGGTATTTCCATGTTTACAGACATAGCGCTGTAGATATTTCCATGTTTATATAGATGGCGTTGTAGATATTTCCACGTTTATACCGACAGCGGTGTTGCTATTTCCACGTTTATACAGATAGCGATGTAGATATTTCCATGTTTATACAGCTCGCGGTGCAGATATTTATATCTTTATACAGATGGCATTGTAGATATTTCCTTATTCACACAGATGGCGGTGTAGATTTTTCCATGTTTATACAGATGGCGGAGTAGTTAGTTCCATGTTTATGGAGATGGCAGTGTAGATACTTTCATGTTTATAGAGATGGCGGTGTAGATATTTCCATGTTTATAGAGATAGCAGTGTAGATATTTACATGTTTATACAGATGGCAGTGTAGATATTTCCATGTTTATACAGATGGTGGTGTAGATATTTCCAGGTTTTTACAGATATCGGGGAAGGTATTTCCATGTTTACACATATTGCGGTGTAGTTATTTCCATCTATCTACAGATGGCATGGTAGATATTTCCATGTTTATAGAGATGGCGGTGTAGATATTTCCATGTTTATATAGATGGTTGTGTAGATATTACCATGTTTATACAGATAGCGGTGTAGATATTTCCATGTTTATACAGATCGTGGTGAAGATATTTCCATGTTTATTCAGATCGCGGTGTAGATATTTCCATGTTTATACAGATCGCGGTGTAGATATTTCCAAGTTTATACAGATAGCAGTGTAGATATTTCCATGTTTATACGGATAGCGGTTTAGATATTTCCATGTTTATAGAGATAGCGGTGTACGTATTTCCATGTTTATAGACATAGCGGTGTAGATATTTCCATGTTTATATAGATGGCGTTGTAGATATTTCCACGTTTATACCGATAGCGGTGTTGGTATTTCCACGTTTATACAGATAGCGATGTAGATATTTCCATGTTTATACAGCTCGCGGTGCAGATATTTATATCTTTATACAGATGGCATTGTAGATATTTCCTTATTCACACAGATGGTGGTGTAGATATTTCCATGTTTATACAGATGGCAGAGTAGTTAGTTCCATGTTTATGGAGATGGCAGTGTAGATACTTTCATGTTTATAGAGATGGCCGTGTAGATATTTCCATGTTTATAGAGATAGCAGTGTAGATATTTACATGTTTATACAGATGGCTGTGTAGATATTTCCATGTGTATACAGAAGGCATTGTAGATATTTCCATGTTTATACAGATGACTGTATAGGTATTTCCATGTTTTTACAGATGGCAGTGCAGATATTTCCATGTTTATAGAGATAGCGGTGTAGATATTTCCATGTTTGTACAGATGGCGGTGTTGATATTTCCATCTATACACAGATGGCCGTGTAGATATTTCCATGTTTATACAGATGGCGGCGTAGATATTTCCATGGACATGCAGATGGCGGTGTAGATATTTCCATGTTTATACAGATAGCAGTGTAGATATTTCCATGTTTACACAGATGGTGGTGTAGATATTTCCGGGA
Organism: Pan troglodytes; assembly: GCF_028858775.2. NCBI lineage: Eukaryota > Metazoa > Chordata > Mammalia > Primates > Hominidae > Pan > Pan troglodytes. The sequence goes on along the minus strand of NC_072405.2, from coordinate 630,317 downwards.
TTATAAACATGGCGGAGTAGATACTTCCATCTTTATGGAGATGGCAGTGTAGATATTTTCATGTTTATAGAGATGGCGGTGTAGAGATTTCCATATTTATAGAGATAGCGGTGTAGATATTTCCATCTTTCTACAGATGGCAGTGTAGATATTTCCATGTTTATACAGATGGTGGTGTAGATATTTCCATATTTATACAGATGTCTGTGTAGATATTTCCATGTGTATACAGATGGTATTGTATCTATTTCCATGTTTATACAGATGGTGGTGTAGATATTTCCATGTTTATTCAGATGACTGTGTAGATATTTCCATGTTTTTACATTTGGCAGTGTAGATACTTCAATGTTTATAGAGATGGTGCTGTAGATATTTCCATGTTTATACAGATCGCGGTGTAGATATTTCCATGTTTATACAGATAGCGGTGTAGATATTTCCATGTTTTTACAGATATCGGGGTAGATATTTCCATGTTTACACAGATTGCGGTGTAGATATTTCCATCTATCTACAGATGGCATGGTAGATATTTCCATGTTTATACAGATGGCGGTGTAGATATTTCCATGTTTATATAAATGGTTGTGTAGATATTACCATGTTTATCCAGATAGCGGTGTAGACATTTCCATGTTTATACAGATCGTGGTGAAGATATTTCCATGTTTATACAGATCGCGGTGTAGATATTTCCATGTTTATACAGATCGCGGTGTAGATATTTCCAAGTTTATACAGATAGCGGTGTAGATATTTCCATGTTTATACGGATAGCGGTTTAGATATTTCCATGTTTATAGAGATAGCGGTGTAGGTATTTCCATGTTTATAGATATAGCGGTGTAGATATTTCCATGTTTATATAGATGGCGTTGTAGATATTTCCACGTTTATACCGATAGCGGTGTTGGTATTTCCATGTTTATACAGATAGCGATGTAGATATTTCCATGTTTATACAGCTCGCGGTGCAGATATTTATATCTTTATACAGATGGCATTGTAGATATTTCCTTATTCACACAGATGGCGGTGTAGATGTTTCCATGTTTATACAGATGGCGGAGTAGTTAGCTCCATGTTTATGGAGATGGCAGTGTAGATACTTTCATGTTTATAGAGATGGCGGTGTAGATATTTCCATGTTTATAGAGATAGCAGTGTAGATATTTACATGTTTATACAGATGGCTGTGTAGATATTTCCATGTGTATACAGATGGCATTGTAGATATTTCCATGTTTATACAGATGACTGTATAGGTATTTCCATGTTTTTACAGATGGCAGTGCAGATATTTCCATGTTTATAGAGATAGCGGTGTAGATATTTCCATGTTTGTACAGATGGCGGTGTTGATATTTCCATCTATACACAGATGGCCGTGTAGATATTTCCATGTTTATATAGATGGCGGCGTAGATATTTCCATGGACATGCAGATGGCGGTGTAGATATTTCCATGTTTATACAGATAGCGGTGTAGATATTTCCATGTTTACACAGATGGTGGTGTAGATATTTCCGGGATTATACACATGGCGGAGTAGATACTTCCATCTTTATGGAGATGGCAGTGTAGATATTGTCATGTTTATAGAGATGGCGGTGTAGATATTTCCATATTTATAGAGATAGCGGTGTAGATATTTCCATCTTTCTACAGATGGCAGTGTAGATATTTCCATGTTTATACAGATGGTGGTGTAGATATTTCCATATTTATACAGATGTCTGTGTAGATGTTTCCATGTGTATACAGATGGTATTGTATCTATTTCCATGTTTATACAGATGGTGGTGTAGATATTTCCATGTTTATTCAGATGACTGTGTAGATATTTCCATGTTTTTACATTTGGCAGTGTAGATACTTCAATGTTTATAGAGATGGCGCTGTACATATTTCCATGTTTATACAGATCGCGGTGTAGATATTTCCATGTTTATACAGATCGCGGTGTAGATACTTCCAAGTTTATACAGATAGCGGTTTAGATATTTCCATGTTTACAGGGATAGCGGTTTAGATATTTCCATGTTTATAGAGATAGCGGTGTAGGTATTTCCATGTTTATAGACATAGCGGTGTAGATATTTCCATGTTTCTATAGATGGCGTTGTAGATATTTCCACGTTTATAACGATAGCGGTGTTGGTATTTCCACGTTTATACAGATAGCGATGTAGATATTTCCATGTTTATACAGCTCGCGGTGCAGATATTTATATCTTTATACAGATGGCATTGTAGATATTTCCTTATTCACACAGATGGTGGTGTAGATGTTTCCATGTTTATACAGATGGCGGAGTAGTTAGTTCCATGTTTATGGAGATGGCAGTGTAGATACTTTCATGTTTATAGAGATGGCGGTGTAGATATTTCCATGTTTATAGAGATAGCAGTGTAGATATTTACATGTTTATACAGATGGATGTGTAGATATTTCCATGTGTATACAGATGGCATTGTAGATATTTCCATGTTTATACAGATGACTGTATAGGTATTTCCATGTTTTTACAGTTGGCAGTGCAGATATTTCCATGTTTATAGAGATAGCGGTGTAGATATTTCCATGTTTGTACAGATGGCGGTGTTGATATTTCCATCTATACACAGATGGCCGTGTAGATATTTCCATGTTTATACAGATAGCGGCGTAGATATTTCCATGGACATGCAGATGGCGGTGTAGATATTTCCATGTTTATACAGATAGCAGTGTACATATTTCCATGTTTACACAGATGGTTGTGTAGATATTTCCGGGATTATACACATGGCGGAGTAGATACTTCCATCTTTATGGAGATGGTGGTGTAGATATTTTCATGTTTATAGAGATGGCGGTGTAGATATTTCCATATTTATAGAGATAGCGGTGTAGATATTTCCATCTTTCTACAGATGGCAGTGCAGACATTTCCATGTTTATACAGATGGTGGTGTAGATATTTCCATATTTATACAGATGTCTGTGTAGATATTTCCATGTGTATACAGATGGCATTGTATCTATTTCCATGTTTATACAGATGGTGGTGTAGATATTTCCATGTTTATTTAGATGACTGTGTAGATATTTCCATGTTTTTACAGATGGCAGTGTAGATACTTCAATGTTTATAGAGATGGCGCTGTAGATATTTCCATGTTTATGCAGATGGCGGTGTAGATATTTCCATGTTTATACAGATAGCGGTGTAGATATTTCCATGTTTTTACAGATATCGGGGTAGATATTTCCATGTTTTCACAGATTGTGGTGTAGATATTTCCATCTATCTACAGATGGCATGATAGATATTTCCATGTTTATACAGATGGCGGTGTTGATATTTCCATGTTTATATAGATGATTGTGTAGATATTACCATGTTTATACAGATAGCGGTGTAGATATTTCCATGTTTATACAGATCGTGGTGAAGATATTTCCATGTTTATACAGATCGCGGTGTAGATATTTCCATGTTTATACAGATCGCGGTGTAGATATTTCCAAGTTTATACAGATAGCGGTGTAGATATTTCCATGTTTATACAGATAGCGGTTTAGATATTTCCATGTTTATAGAGATAGCGGTGTAGGTATTTCCATGTGTATAGACATAGCGGTGTAGATATTTCCATGTTTATATAGATGGCGTTGTAGATATTTCCACGTTTATACTGATAGCGGTGTTGGTATTTCCACGTTTATACAGATAGCGATGTAGATATTTCCATGTTTATACAGCTCGCGGTGCAGATATTTATCTCTTTATACACATGGCGTTGTAGATATTTCCTTATTCACACAGATGGTGGTGTAGATGTTTCCATGTTTATACAGATGGCGGAGTAGTTAGTTCCATGTTTATGGAGATGGCAGTGTAGATACTTTCATGTTTATAGAGATGGCGGTGTAGATATTTCCATGTTTTTAGAGATAGCAGTGTAGATATTTACATGTTTATACAGATGGCTGTGTAGATATTTCCATGAGTATACAGATGGCATTGTAGATATTTCAGTGTTTATACAGATGACTGTATAGGTATTTCCATGTTTTTACAGATGGCAGTGCAGATATTTCCATGTTTATAGAGATAGCGGTGTAGATATTTCCATGTTTGTACAGATGGCGGTGTTGATATTTCCATCTATACACAGATGGCCGTGTAGATATTTCTATGTTTATACAGATGGCGGCGTAGATATTTCCATGGACATGCAGATGGCGGTGTAGATATTTCCATGTTTATACAGATAGCGGTGTAGATATTTCCACGTTTACACAGATGGTGGTGTAGATATTTCCGGGATTATACACATCGCGGAGTAGATACTTCCATCTTTATGGAGATGGCGGTGTAGATATTTTCATGTTTATAGAGATGGCGGTTTAGATATTTCCATATTTATAGAGATAGCGGTGTAGATATTTCCATCTTTCTACAGATGGCAGTGTAGATATTTCCATGTTTATACAGATGGTGGTGTAGATATTTCCATATTTATACAGATGTCTGTGTAGATATTTCCATGTGTATACAGATGGTATTGTATCTATTTCCATGTTTATACAGATGGTGGTGTACATATTTCCATGTTTATTCAGATGACTGTGTAGATATTTCCATGTTCTTACAGATGGCAGTGTAGATACTTCAATGTTTATAGAGATGGCGCTGTAGATATTTCCATGTTTATACAGATCGCGGTGTAGATATTTCCATGTTTATACAGATAGCGGTTTAGATATTTCCATGTTTATACAGATCGTGGTGAAGATATTTCTATGTTTATACAGATCGCGGTGTAGATATTTCCATGTTTATACAGATCGCGGTGTAGATATTTCCAAGTTTATACAGATAGCGGTGTAGATATTTCCATGTTTATACGGATAGCGGTTTAGATATTTCCATGTTTATAGAGATAGCGGTGTAGGTATTTCCATGTTTGTAGACATAGCGGTGTAGATATTTCCATGTTAATATAGATGGCGTTGTAGATATTTCCACGTTTATACCGATAGCGGTGTTGGTATTTCCACGTTTATACAGATATCGATGTAGATATTTCCATGTTTATACAGCTCGCGGTGCAGATATTTATATCTTTATACAGATGGCATTGTAGACATTTCCTTATTCACACAGATGGTGGTGTAGATGTTTCCATGTTTATACAGATGGCGGAGTAGTTAGCTCCATGTTTATGGAGATGGCAGTGTAGATACTTTCATGTTTATAGAGATGGCGGTGTAGATATTTCCATGTTTATAGAGATAGCAGTGTAGATATTTACATGTTTATACAGATGGATGTGTAGATATTTCCATGTGTATACAGATGGGATTGTAGATATTTCCATGTTTATACAGATGACTGTATAGGTATTTCCATGTTTTTACAGATGGCAGTGCAGATATTTCCATGTTTATAAAGATAGCGGTGTAGATATTTCCATGTTTGTACAGATGGCGGTGTTGATATTTCCATCTATACACAGATGGCCGTGTAGATATTTCCATGTTTATACAGATGGCGGCGTAGATATTTCCATGGACATGCAGATGGCGGTGTAGATATTTCCATGTTTATACAGATAGCGGTGTAGATATTTCCATGTTTACACAGATGGTGGTGTAGATATTTCCGGGATTATACACATGGCGGAGTAGATACTTCCATCTTTATGGAGATTGCAGTGTAGATATTTTCATGTTTATAGAGATGGCGGTGTAGATATTTCCATATTTATAGAGATAGCGGTGTAGATATTTCCATCTTTCTACAGATGGCAGTGTAGATATTTCCATGTTTATACAGATGGTGGTGTAGATATTTCCATATTTATACAGATGTCTGTGTAGATATTTCCATGTGTATACAGATGATATTGTATCTATTTCCATGTTTATACAGATGGTGGTGTAGATATTTCCATGTTTATTCAGATGACTGTGTAGATATTTCCATGTTTTTACAGATGGCAGTGTAGATACTTCAATGTTTATAGAGATGGCGCTGTAGATATTTCCATGTTTATACAGATCGCGGTGTAGATATTTCCATGTTTATACAGATAGCGGTGTAGATATTTCCATGTTTTTACAGATATCGGGGTAGATATTTCCATGTTTACACAGATTGCGGTGTAGATATTTCCATCTATCTACAGATGGCATGGTAGATATTTCCATGTTTATACAGATGGCGGTGTAGATATTTCCATGTTTATATAGATGGTTGTGTAGATATTACCATGTTTATACAGATAGCGGTGTAGATATTTCCATGTTTATACAGATCGTGGTGAAGATATTTCCATGTTTATACAGATCGCGGTGTAGATATTTCCATGTTTATACAGATCGCGGTGTAGATATTTCCAAGTTTATACAGATAGCGGTGTAGATATTTCCATGTTTATACGGATAGCGTTTTAGATATTTCCATGTTTATAGAGATAGCGGTGTAGGTATTTCCATGTTTATAGACATAGCGGTGTAGATATTTCCATGTTTATATAGATGGCGTTGTAGATATTTCCACGTTTATACCGATAGCGGTGTTGGTATTTCCACGTTTATACAGATAGCGATGTAGATATTTCCATGTTTATACAGCTCGCGGTGCAGATATTTATATCTTTATACAGATGGCATTGTAGATATTTCCTTATTCACACAGATGGTGGTGTAGATGTTTCCATGTTTATACAGATGGCGGAGTAGTTAGTTCCATGTTTATGGAGATGGCATTGTAGATACTTTCATGTTTATAGAGATGGCGGTGTAGATATTTCCATGTTTATAGAGATAGCAGTGTAGATATTTACATGTTTATACAGATGGCTGTGTAGATATTTCCATGTGTATACAGATGGCATTGTAGTTATTTCCATGTTTATACAGATGACTGTATAGGTATTTCCATGTTTTTACAGATGGCAGTGCTGATATTTCCATGTTTATAGAGATAGCGGTGTAGATATTTCCATGTTTGTACAGATGGCGGTGTTGATATTTCCATCTACACAGATGGCCGTGTAGATATTTCCATGTTTATACAGATGGCGGTGTAGATATTTCCATGGACATGCAGATGGCGGTGTAGATATTTCCATGTTTATACAGATAGCGGTGTAGATATTTCCATGTTTACACAGATGGTGGTGTAGATATTTCCGGGATTATACACATGGCGGAGTAGATACTTCCATCTTTATGGAGATGGCAGTGTAGATATTTTCATGTTTATAGAGATGGCGGTGTAGATATTTCCATATTTATAGAGATAGCGGTGTAGATATTTCCATGTTTCTACAGATGGCAGTGTAGATATTTCCAGGTTTATACAGATGGTGGTGTAGATATTTCCATATTTATACAGATGTCTGTGTAGATATTTCCATGTGTATACAGATGATATTGTATCTATTTCCATGTTTATACAGATGGTGGTGTAGATATTTCCATGTTTATTCAGATGACTGTGTAGATATTTCCATGTTTTTACAGATGGCAGTGTAGATACTTCAATGTTTATAGAGATGGCGCTGTAGATATTTCCACGTTTATACAGATCGCGGTGTAGATATTTCCATGTTTATACAGATAGCGGTGTAGATATTTCCATGTTTTTACAGATATCGGGGTAGGTATTTCCATGTTTACACAGATTGCGGTGTAGATATTTCCATCTATCTACAGATGGCATGGTAGATATTTCCATGTTTATACAGATGGCGGTGTAGATATTTCCATGTTTATATAGATGGTTGTGTAGATATTACCATGTTTATACAGATAGCGGTGTAGATATTTCCATGTTTATACAGATCATGGTGAAGATATTTCCATGTTTATACAGATCGCGGTGTAGATATTTCCATGTTTATACAGATCGCGGTGTAGATACTTCCAAGTTTATACAGATAGCGGTGTAGATATTTCCATGTTTATACGGATAGCGGTTTAGATATTTCCATCTTTATATAGATGGCGTTGTAGATATTTCCACGTTTATACCGATAGCGGTGTTGGTATTTCCACGTTTATACAGATATCGATGTAGATATTTCCATGTTTATACAGCTCGCGGTGCAGATATTTATATCTTTATACAGATGGCATTGTAGATATTTCCTCATTCACACAGATGGTGGTGTAGATGTTTCCATGTTTATACAGATGGCGGAGTAGTTAGTTCCATGTTTATGGAGATGGCAGTATAGATACTTTCATGTTTACAGAGATGGCGGTGTAGATATTTCCATGTTTATAGAGATAGCAGTGTAGATATTTACATGTTTATACAGATGGCTGTGTAGATATTTCCAAGTGTATACAGATGGCATTGTAGATATTTCCATGTTTATACAGATGACTGTATAGGTATTTCCATGTTTTTACAGATGGCAGTGCAGATATTTCCATGTTTATAGAGATAGCGGTGTAGATATTTCCATGTTTGTACAGATGGCGGTGTTGATATTTCCATCTATACACAGATGGCCGTGTAGATATCTCCATGTTTATACAGATGGCGGCGTAGGTATTTCCATGGACATGCAGATGGCGGTGTAGATATTTCCATGTTTATACAGATAGCGGTGTAGATATTTCCATGTTTACACAGATGGTGGTGTAGATATTTCCGGGATTATACACATGGCGGAGTAGATACTTCCATCTTTATGGAGATGGCAGTGTAGATATTTTCATGTTTATAGAGATGGCAGTGTAGATATTTCCATATTGATAGAGATAGCGGTGTAGATATTTCCATCTTTCTACAGATGGCAGTGTAGATATTTCCATGTTTATACAGATGGCGCTGTAGATATTTCCATATTTATACAGATGTCTGTGTAGATATTTCCATGTGTATACAGATGGTATTGTATCTATTTCCATGTTTATGCAGATGGTGGTGTAGATATTTCCATGTTTATTCAGATGACTGTGTAGATATTTCCATGTTTTTACAGATGGCAGTGTAGATACTTCAATGTTTATAGAGATGGCGCTGTAGATATTTCCATGTTTATACAGATCGCGGTGTAGATATTTCCATGTTTATACAGATAGCGGTGTAGATATTTCCATGTTTTTACAGATATCAGGGTAGATATTTCCAAGTTTACACAGATTGCGGTGTAGATATTTCCATCTATCTACAGATGGCATGGTAGATATTTCCATGTTTATACAGGTGGCGGTGTAGATATTTCCATGTTTATATAGATGGTTGTGTAGATATTACCATGTTTATACAGATAGCTGTGTAGATATTTCCATGTTTATACAGATCGTGGTGAAGATATTTCCATGTTTATACAGATCGCGGTGTAGATATTTCCATGTTTATACAGATCGCGGTGTAGATATTTCCAAGTTTATACAGATAGCGGAGTAGATATTTCCATGTTTATACGGATAGCGGTTTAGATATTTCCATGTTTATAGAGATAGCGGTGTAGGTATTTCCATGTTTATAGACATAGCGGTGTAGATATTTCCATGTTTATATAGATGGCGTTGTAGATATTTCCACGTTTATACCGATAGCGGTGTTGGTATTTCTACGTTTATACAGATAGCGATGTAGATATTTCCAGGTTTATACAGCTCGCGGTGCAGATATTTATATCTTTATACAGATGGCATTGTAGATATTTCCTTATTCACACAGATGGTGGTGTAGATGTCTCCATGTTTATACAGATGGCGGAGTAGTTAGTTCCATGTTTATGGACATGGCAGTGTAGATACTTTCATGTTTATAGAGATGGCGGTGTAGATATTTCCATGTTTATAGAGATAGCAGTGTAGATATTTACATGTTTACACAGATGGCTGTGTAGATATTTCCATGTGTATACAGATGGCATTGTAGATATTTCCATGTTTATACAGATGACTGTATAGGTATTTCCATGTTTTTACAGATGGCAGTGCAGATATTTCCATGTTTATAGAGATAGCGGTGTAGATATTTCCATGTTTGTACAGATGGCGGTGTTGATATTTCCATCTATACACAGATGGCCGTGTAGATATTTCCATGTTTATACAGATGGCGGCGTAGATATTTCCATGGACATGCAGATGGCGGTGTAGATATTTCCATGTTTATACAGATAGTGGTGTAGATATTTCCATGTTTACACAGATGGTGGTGTAGATATTTCCGGGATTATACACATGGCGGAGTAGATACTTCCATCTTTATGGAGATGGCAGTGTAGATATTTTCATGTTTATAGAGATGGCGGTGTAGATATTTCCATATTTATAGAGATAGCGGTGTAGATATTTCCATCTTTCCACAGATGGCAGTGTAGATATTTCCATGTTTATACAGATGGTGGTGTAGATATTTCCATATTTATACAGATGTCTGTGTAGATATTTCCATGTGTATACAGATGGTATTGTATCTATTTCCATGTTTGTACAGATGCTGGTGTAGATATTTCCATGTTTATTCAGATGACTGTGTAGATATTTCCATGTTTTTACAGATGGCAGTGTAGATACTTCAATGTTTATGGAGATGGCGCTGTAGATATTTCCATGTTTATACAGATCGCGGTGTAGATATTTCCATGTTTATACAGATAGCGGTGTAGATATTTCCATGTTTTTACAGATATCGTGGTAGGTATTTCCATGTTTACTCAGATTGCGGTGTAGATATTTCCATCTATCTACAGATGGAATGGTAGATATTTCCATGTTTATACAGATGGCGGTGTAGATATTTCCATGTTTATATAGATGTTTGTGTAGATATTACCATGTTTATACAGATAGCGGTGTAGATATTTCCATGTTTATACAGATTGTGGTGAAGATATTTCCATGTTTATTCAGATCGCGGTGTAGATATTTCCATGTTTATACAGATCGCGGTGTAGATATTTCCAAGTTTATACAGATAGCGGTGTAGATATTTCCATGTTTATACGGATAGCGGTTTAGATATTTCCATGTTTATAGAGATAGCAGTGTAGGTATTTCCATGTTTATAGACATAGCGGTGTAGATATTTCCATCTTTATATAGATGGCGTTGTAGATATTTCCACGTTTATACCGATAGCGGTGTTGGTATTTCCACGTTTATACAGATAGCGATGTAGATATTTCCATGTTTATACAGCTCGCGGTGCAGATATTTATATCTTTATACAGATGGCATTGTAGATATTTCCTCAATCACACAGATGGTGGTGTAGATGTTTCCATGTTTATACAGATGGCGGAGTAGTTAGTTCCATGTTTATGGAGATGGCAGTGTAGATACTTTCATGTTTATAGAGATGGCGGTGTAGATATTTCCAGGTTTATAGAGATAGCAGTGTAGATATTTACATGTTTATACAGATGGCTGTGTAGATATTTCCATGTGTATACAGATGGCATTGTAGATATTTCCATGTTTATACAGATGACTGTATAGGTATTTCCATGTTTTTTCAGATGGCAGTGCAGATATTTCCATGTTTATAGAGATAGCGGTGTAGATATTTCCATGTTTGTACAGATGGCGGTGTTGATATTTCCATCTATACACAGATGGCCGTGTAGATATTTCCATGTTTATACAGATGGCGGCGTAGATATTTCCATGGACATGCAGATGGCGGTGTAGATATTTCCATGTTTATACAGATAGCGGTGAAGATATTTCCATGTTTTCACAGATGGTGGTGTAGATATTTCCGGGATTATACACATGGCGGACTAGATACTTCCATCTTTATGGAGATGGCAGTGTAGATATTTTCATGTTTATAGAGATGGCGGTGTAGATATTTCCATATTTATAGAGATAGCGGTGTAGATATTTCCATCTTTCTACAGATGGCAGTGTAGATATTTCCATGTTTATACAGATGGTGGTGTAGATATTTCCATATTTATACAGATGTCTGTGTAGATATTTCCATGTGTATACAGATGGTATTGTATCTATTTCCATGTTTATACAGATTGTGGTGTATATATTTCCATGTTTATTCAGATGACTGTGTAGATATTTCCATGTTTTTACAGATGGCAGTGTAGATACTTCAATGTTTATAGAGATGGCGCTGTAGATATTTCCATGTTTATACAGATCGCGGTGTAGATATTTCCATGTTTATACAGATAGCGGTGTAGATATTTCCATGTTTTTACAGATATCGGTGTAGATATTTCCATGTTTACACAGATTGCGGTGTAGATATTTCCATCTATCTACAGATGGCATGGTAGATATTTCCATGTTTATACAGATGGCGGTGTAGATATTTCCATGTTTATATAGATTGTTGTGTAGATATTACCATGTTTATACAGATAGCGGTGTAGATATTTCCATGTTTATACAGATCGTGGTGAAGGTATTTCCATGTTTATACAGATCGCGGTGTAGATATTTCCATGTTTATACAGATCGCGGTGTAGATATTTCCAAGTTTATACAGATAGCGGTGTAGATATTTCCATGTTTATACGGATAGCGGTTTAGATATTTCCATGTTTATAGAGATAGCGGTGTAGGTATTTCCATGTTTATAGACATAGCGGTGTAGATATTTCCAAGTTAATATAGATGGCGTTGTATATATTTCCACGTTTATACCGATAGCGGTGTTGGTATTTCCACGTTTATACAGATAGCGATGTAGATATTTCCATGTTTATACAGCTCGCGGTGCAGATATTTATATCTTTATACAGATGGCATTGTAAATATTTCCTTATTCACACAGATGGTGGTGTAGATGTGTCCATGTTTATACCGATGGCGGAGTAGTTAGTTCCATGTTTATGGAGATGGCAGTGTGGATACTTTCATGTTTATAGAGATGGCGGTGTAGATATTTCCATGTTTATAGAGATAGCAGTGTAGATATTTACATGTTTATACAGATGGCTGTGTAGATATTTCCATGTGTATACAGATGGCATTGTGGATATTTCCATGTTTATACAGATGCCTGTATAGGTATTTCCATGTTTTTACAGATGGCAGTGCAGATATTTCCATTTTTATAGAGATAGCGGTGTAGATATTTCCATGTTTGTACAGATGGCGGTGTTGATATTTCCATCTATACACAGATGGCCGTGTAGATATTTCCATGTTTATACAGATGGCGGCGTAGATATTTCCATGGACATGCAGATGGCGGTGTAGATATTTCCATGTTTATACAGATAGCGGTGTAGATATTTCCATGTTTACACAGATGGTGGTGTAGATATTTCCGGGATTATACACATGGCGGAGTAGATACTTCCATCTTTATGGAGATGGCAGTGTAGATATTTTCATGTTTATAGAGATGGCGGTGTAGATATTTCCATATTTATAGAGATAGCGGTGTAGATATTTCCATCTTTCTACAGATGGCAGTGTAGATACTTCCATGTTTATACAGATGGTGGTGTAGATATTTCCATACTCATACAGATGTCTGTGTAGATATTTCCATGTGTATACAGATGGTATTGTATCTATTTCCATGTTTATACAGATGGTGGTGTAGATATTTCCATGTTTATTCAGATGACTGTGTAGATATTTCCATGTTTTTACAGATGGCAGTGTAGATACTTCAATGTTTATAGAGATGGCGCTGTAGATATTTCCATGTATATACAGAACGCGGTGTAGATATTTCCATGTTTATACAGATAGCGGTGTAGACATTTCCATGTTTTTACAGATATCGGGGTAGATATTTCCATGTTTACACAGATTGCGGTGTAGATATTTCCATCTATCTACAGATGGCATGGTAGTTATTTCCATGTTTATACAGATGGCGGTGTAGGTATTTCCATGTTTATATAGATGGTTGTGTAGATATTACCATGTTTATACAGATAGCGGTGTAGATATTTCCATGTTTATACAGATCGTGGTGAAGATATTTCCATGTTTATACAGATCGCGGTGTAGATATTTCCATGTTTACACAGATCGCGGTGTACATATTTCCAAGTTTATACAGATAGCGGTGTAGATATTTCCATGTTTATACGGATAGCGGTTTAGATATTTCCATGTTTATAGAGATAGCGGTGTAGGTATTTCCATGTTTATAGACATAGCGGTGTAGATATTTCCAAGTTAATATAGATGGCGTTGTAGATATTTCCACGTTTATACCGATAGCGGTGTTGGTATTTCCACGTTTATACAGATAGCGATGTAGATATTTCCATGTTTATACAGCTCGCGGTGCAGATATTTATATCTTTATACAGATGGCATTGTAAATATTTCCTTATTCACACAGATGGTGGTGTAGATGTGTCCATGTTTATACCGATGGCGGAGTAGTTAGTTCCATGTTTATGGAGATGGCAGTGTGGATACTTTCATGTTTATAGAGATGGCGGTGTAGATATTTCCATGTTTATAGAGATAGCAGTGTAGATATTTACATGTTTATACAGATGGCTGTGTAGATATTTCCATGTGTATACAGATGGCATTGTGGATATTTCCATGTTTATACAGATGCCTGTATAGGTATTTCCATGTTTTTACAGATGGCAGTGCAGATATTTCCATTTTTATAGAGATAGCGGTGTAGATATTTCCATGTTTGTACAGATGGCGGTGTTGATATTTCCATCTATACACAGATGGCCGTGTAGATATTTCCATGTTTATACAGATGGCGGCGTAGATATTTCCATGGACATGCAGATGGCGGTGTAGATATTTCCATGTTTATACAGATAGCGGTGTAGATATTTCCATGTTTACACAGATGGTGGTGTAGATATTTCCGGGATTATACACATGGCGGAGTAGATACTTCCATCTTTATGGAGATGGCAGTGTAGATATTTTCATGTTTATAGAGATGGCGGTGTAGATATTTCCATATTTATAGAGATAGCGGTGTAGATATTTCCATCTTTCTACAGATGGCAGTGTAGATACTTCCATGTTTATACAGATGGTGGTGTAGATATTTCCATACTCATACAGATGTCTGTGTAGATATTTCCATGTGTATACAGATGGTATTGTATCTATTTCCATGTTTATACAGATGGTGGTGTAGATATTTCCATGTTTATTCAGATGACTGTGTAGATATTTCCATGTTTTTACAGATGGCAGTGTAGATACTTCAATGTTTATAGAGATGGCGCTGTAGATATTTCCATGTATATACAGAACGCGGTGTAGATATTTCCATGTTTATACAGATAGCGGTGTAGACATTTCCATGTTTTTACAGATATCGGGGTAGATATTTCCATGTTTACACAGATTGCGGTGTAGATATTTCCATCTATCTACAGATGGCATGGTAGTTATTTCCATGTTTATACAGATGGCGGTGTAGGTATTTCCATGTTTATATAGATGGTTGTGTAGATATTACCATGTTTATACAGATAGCGGTGTAGATATTTCCATGTTTATACAGATCGTGGTGAAGATATTTCCATGTTTATACAGATCGCGGTGTAGATATTTCCATGTTTATACAGATCGCGGTGTACATATTTCCAAGTTTATACAGATAGCGGTGTAGATATTTCCATGTTTATACGGATAGCGGTTTAGATATTTCCATGTTTATAGAGATAGCGGTGTAGGTATTTCCATGTTTATAGACATAGCGGTGTAGATATTTCCATGTTTATATAGATGGCGTTGTAGATATTTCCACGTTTATACCGATAGCGGTGTTGGTATTTCCACGTTTATACAGATAGCGATGTAGATATTTCCATGTTTATACAGCTCGCATTGCAGATATTTATATCTTTATACAGATGGTATTGTAGATATTTCCTTATTCACACAGATGGTGGTGTAGATGTTTCCATGTTTATACAGATGGTGGAGTAGTTACTTCCATGATTATGGAGATGGCAGTGTAGATACTTTCATGTTTATAGAGATGGCGGTGTAGATATTTCCATGTTTATAGAGATAGCAGTGTAGATATTTACATGTTTATACAGATGGCTGTGTAGATATTTCCATGTGTATACAGATGGCATTGTAGATATTTCCATGTTTATACAGATGACTCTATAGGTATTTCCATGTTTTTACAGATGGCAGTGCAGATATTTCCATGTTTATAGAGATAGCGGAGTAGATATTTCCATGTTTGTACAGATGGCGGTGTTGATATTTCCATCTATACACAGATGGCCGTGTAGATATCTCCATGTTTATACAGATGGCGCCGTAGGTATTTCCATGGACATGCAGATGGCGGTGTAGATATTTCCATGTTTATACAGATAGCGGTGTAGATATTTCCATGTTTACACAGATGGTGGTGTAGATATTTCCGGGATTATACACATGGCGGAGTAGATACTTCCATCTTTATGGAGATGGCAGTGTAAATATTTTCATGTTTATAGAGATGGCAGTGTAGATATTTCCATATTGATAGACATAGCGGTGTAGATATTTCCATCTTTCTACAGATGGCAGTGTAGATATTTCCATGTTTATACAGATGGCGGTGTAGATATTTCCATATTTATACAGATGACTGTGAAGATATTTCCATGTGTATACAGATGGTATTGTAGCTATTTCCATGTTTATACAGATGGTGGTGTAGATATTTCCATGTTTATTCAGATGACTGTGTAGATATTTCCATGTTTTTACAGATATTGGGGTAGATATTTCCATGTTTACACAGATTGCGGTGTAGATATTTCCATCTATCTACAGATGGCATGGTAGATATTTCCATGTTTATACAGATGGCGGTGTAGATATTTCCATGTTTATATAGATGGTTGTGTAGATATTACCATGTTTATACAGATAGCGTGGTAGATATTTCCATGTTTATACAGATCGTGGTGAAGATATTTCCATGTTTATACACATCGCGGTGTAGATGTTTCCATGTTTATACAGATCGCGGTGTAGGTATTTCCAAGTTTATACAGATAGCGGTGTAGATATTTCCATGTTTATACGGATAGCGGTTTAGATATTTCCATGTTTATAGAGATAGCGGTGTAGGTATTTCCATGTTTATAGACATAGCGGTGTAGATATTTCCATGTTTATATACATGGCGTTGTAGATATTTCCAAGTTTATACCAATAGCGGTGTTGGTATTTCCACGTTTAAACAGATAGCGATGTAGATATTTCCATGTTTATACAGCTCGCGGTGCAGATATTTATATCTTTATACAGATGGCATTGTAGATATTTCCTTATTCACACAGATGGTGGTGTAGATGTTTCCGTGTTTATACAGATGGCGGAGTAGTTAGTTCCACGTTTATGGAGATGGCAGTGTAGATACTTTCATGTTTATAGAGATGGCGGTGTAGATATTTCCATGTTTATAGAGATAGCAGTGTAGATATTTACATGTTTATACAGATGGCTGTGTAGGTATTTCCATGTGTATACAGATGGCATTGTAGATATTTCCATGTTTATACAGATGACTGTATAGGTATTTCCATGTTTTTACAGATGGCAGTGCAGATATTTCCATGTTTATAGAGATAGCGGTGTAGATATTTCCATGTTTGTACAGATGGCGGTGTTGATATTTCCATCTATACACAGATGGCCGTGTATATATTTCCATGTTTATACAGATGGCGGCGTAAGTATTTCCATGGACATGCAGATGGCGGTGTAGATATTTCCATGTTTATACAGATAGTGGTGTAGATATTTCCATGTTTACACAGATGGTGGTGTAGATATTTCCGGGATTATACACATGGCGGAGTAGATATTTCCATCTTTATGGAGATGGCAGTGTATTTTCATGTTTATAGAGATGGCGGTGCAGATATTTCCATATTTATAGAGATAGCGGTGTAGATATTTCCATCTTTCTACAGATGGCAGTGAAGATATTTCCATGTTTATACAGATGGCGGTGTAGATATTTCCATATTTATACAGATGTCTGTGAAGATATTTCCATGTGTATACAGATGGTACTGTAGTTATTTCCATGTTTATACAGATGGTGGTGTAGATATTTCCATGTTTATTCAGATGACTGTGTAGATATTTCCATGTTTTTACAGATGGCAGTGTAGATATTTCAATGTTTATAGAGATGGCGCTGTAGATATTTCCATGTTTATACAGATAGCGGTGTAGATATTTCCATGTTTATACAGATAGGGGTATAGATATTTCCATGTTGTTACAGATAGCGGTGTAGATATTTCCATGTTTACACAGATTGCGGTGTAGATATTTCCATCTTTCTACAGATGGCATTGTAGATGTTTCCATGTTTATACAGATGGTGGTGTAGATATTTCCATGTTTATATAGATGGTGGTGTAGATATTACCATGTTTATACAGATAGTGGTGTAGATATTTCCATGTTTATACAGATCGTGGTGAAGATATTTCCATGTTTACACAGATTGCGGTGTAGATATTTCCATCTTTCTACAGATGGCATTGTAGATATTTCCATGTTTATACAGATGGCGGCGTAGATATTTCCATGGACATGCAGATGGCGGTGTAGATATTTCCATGTTTCTACAGATAGCGGTGTAGGTATTTCCATGTTTACACAGATGGTGGTGTAGATATTTCCGGGATTATACACATGGCGGAGTAGATACTTCCATCTTTATGGAGATGGCAGTGTAGATATTTTCATATTTATAGAGATGGCGGTGTAGATATTTCCATATTTATAGAGATAGCGGTGTAGATATTTCCATCTTTCTACAGATGGCAGTGTAGATATTTCCATGTTTATACAGATGGTGGTGTAGATATTTCCATATTTATACAGATGTCTGTGTAGATATTTCCATGTGTATACAGATGGTATTGTATCTATTTCCATGTGTATACAGATGGTGGTGTAGATATTTCCATGTTTATTCAGATGACTGTGTAGATATTTCCATGTTTTTACAGATGGCAGTGTAGATACTTCAATGTTTATAGAGATGGCACTGTAGATATTTCCATGTTTATACAGATCGCGGTGTAGATATTTCCATGTTTATACAGATAGCGGTGGAGATATTTCCATGTTTTTACAGATATCGGGGTAGATATTTCCATGTTTACACAGATGGCGGTGTAGATATTTCCATCTGTCTACAGATGGCATGGTAGATATTTCCATGTTTATACAGATGGCGGTGTAGATATTTCCATGTTTATATAGATGGTTGTGTAGATATTACCATGTTTATACAGATAGCGGGGTAGATATTTCCATGTTTATACAGATCGTGGTGAAGATATTTCCATGTTTATACAGATCGCGGTGTAGATATTTCCATGTTTATACAGATCGCGGTGTAGGTATTTCCAAGTTTATACAGATAGCGGTGTAGATATTTCCATGTTTATACGGATAGTGGTTTAGATATTTCCATGTTTATAGAGATAGCGGTGTAGGTATTTCCATGTTTATAGACATAGCGGTGTAGATATTTCCATGTTTATATAGATGGCGTTGTAGCTATTTCCACGTTTATACCGATAGCGGTGTTGGTATTTCCACGTTTATACAGATAGCGATGTAGATATTTCCATGTTTGTACAGCTCGCGGTGCAGATATTTATATCTTTATACAGATGGCATTGTAGATATTTCCTTATTCACACAGATGGTGGTGTAGATGTTTCCATGTTTATACAGATGGTGGAGTAGTTAGTTCCATGTTTATGGAGATGGCAGTGTAGATACTTTCATGTTTATAGAGATGGCGGTGTAGATATTTCCATGTTTATAGAGATAGCAGTGTAGATATTTACATGTTTATACAGATGGCTCTGTAGATATTTCCATGTGTATACAGATGGCATTGTAGATATTTCCATGTTTATACAGATGACTGTATAGGTATTTCCATGTTTTTACAGATGGCAGTGCAGATATTTCCATGTTTATAGAGATAGCGGTGTAGATATTTCCATGTTTGTACAGATGGCGGTGTTGATATTTCCATCTATACACAGATGGCCGTGTAGATATTTCCACGTTTATACAGATGGCGGCGTAGGTATTTCCATGGACATGCAGATGGCGGTGTAGATATTTCCATGTTTATACAGATAGCGGTGTAGATATTTCCATGTTTACACAGATGTTGGTGTAGATATTTCCGGGATTATACGCATGGTGGAGTAGATACTTCCATCTTTATGGAGATGGCAGTGTAGATATTTTCATGTTTATAGAGATGGCAGTGTAGATATTTCCATATTTATAGAGATAGCGGTGTAGATATTTCCATCTTTCTACAGATGGCAGTGAAGATATTTCCATGTTTATACAGATGGCGGTGTAGATATTTCCATATTTATAAAGATGTCTGTGAAGATATTTCCATGTGTATACAGATGGTATTGTAGCTATTTCCATGTTTATACAGATGGTGGTGTAGATATTTCCATGTTTATTCAGATGACTGTGTAGATATTTCCATGTTTTAACAGATATCGGGGTAGATATTTCCATGTTTACACAGATTGCGGTGTAGATATTTCCATCTATCTACAGATGGCATGGGAGATATTTCCATGTTTATACAGATGGCGGTGTAGATATTTCCATGTTTATATAGATGGTTGTGTAGATATTACCATGTTTATACAGATAGCGGGGTAGATATTTCCATGTTTATACAGATCGTGGTGAAGATATTTCCATGTTTATACAGATCGCCGTGTAGATATTTCCATGTTTATACAGATAGCGGTGTGGATATTTCCATGTTGTTACAGATATCGGTGTAGATATTTCCATGTTTACACAGATTGCGGTGTAGTTATTTCCATCTTTCTACAGATGGCATTGTAGATATTTCCATGTTTATACAGATGGCGGTGTAGATATTTCCATGTTTATATAGTTGGTGGTGTAGATATTACCATGTTTACAGATAGCGGTGTAGATATTTCCATGTTTATACAGATCGTGGTGAAGATATTTCAATGTTTACACAGATTGCGGTGTAGATATTTCCATCTTTCTACAGATGGCATTGTAGATATTTCCACGTTTATACAAATGGCGGCGTAGGTATTTCCATGGACATGCAGATGGTGGTGTAGATATTTCCATGTTTATACAGATAGCGGTGTAGATATTTCCATGTTTACACAGATGGTGGTGTAGATATTTCCGGGATTATACATATGGCGGAGTAGATACTTCAATCTTTATGGAGATGGCAGTGTAGATATTTTCGTATTTATAGAGATGGCGGTGTAGATATTTCCATATTTATAGAGATAGCGGTGTAGATATTTCCATCTTTCTACAGATGGCAGTGTAGATATTTCCATGTTTATACAGATGGTTTTGTAGATATTTCCATATTTATACAGATGTCTGTGTAGATATTTCCATGTGTATACAGATGGTATTGTATCTATTTCCATGTTTATACAGATGGTGGTGTAGATATTTCCATGTTTATTCAGATGACTGTGTAGATATTTCCATGTTTTTACAGATGGCAGTGTAGATACTTCAATGTTTATAGAGATGGCGCTGTAGATATTTCCATGTTTATACAGATCGCGGTGTAGATATTTCCATGTTTATACAGATAGCGGTGTAGATATTTCCATGTTTTTACAGATATCGGGGTAGATATTTCCATGTTTACACAGATTGCGGTGTAGATATTTCCATCTATCTACAGATGGCATGGTAGATATTTCCATGTTTATACAGATGGCGGTGTAGATATTTCCATGTTTATATAGATGGTTGTGTAGATATTACCATGTTTATACAGATAGCGGGGTAGATATTTCCATGTTTATAAAAATCGTGTGAAGATATTTCGATGTTTATACAGATCGCGGTGTAGATATTTCCATGTTTATACAGATCGCGGTGTAGGTATTTCCAAGTTTATACAGATAGCGGTGTAGATATTTCCATGTTTATACGGATAGCGGTTTAGATATTTCCATGTTTATAGAGATAGCGGTGTAGGTATTTCCATGTTTATAGACATAGCGGTGTAGATATTTCCATGTTTATATAGATGGCGTTGTAGATATTTCCACGTTTATACCGATAGTGGTGTTGGTATTTCCACGTTTATACAGATAGCGAAGTAGATATTTCCATGTTTATACAGCTCGCGGTGCAGATATTTATATCTTTATACAGATGGTATTGTAGATATTTCCTTATTCACACAGATGGTGGTGTAGATGTTTCCATGTTTATACAGATGGTGGAGTAGTTAGTTCCATGATTATGGAGATGGCAGTGTAGATACTTTCATGTTTATAGAGATGGCGGTGTAGATATTTCCATGTTTATAGAGATAGCAGTGTAGATATTTACATGTTTATACAGATGGCTGTGTAGATATTTCCATGTGTATACAGATGGCATTGTAGATATTTCCATGTTTATACAGATGACTGTATAGGTATTTCCATGTTTTTACAGATGGCAGTGCAGATATTTCCATGTTTATAGAGATAGCGGTGTAGATATTTCCATGTTTGTACAGATGGCGGTGTTGATATTTCCATCTATACACAGATGGCTGTGTAGATATCTCCATGTTTATACAGATGGCGCCGTAGGTATTTCCATGGACATGCAGATGGCGGTGTAGATATTTCCATGTTTATACAGATAGCGGTGTAGATATTTCCATGTTTACACAGATGGTGGTGTAGATATTTCCGGGATTATACACATGGCGGAGTAGATACTTCCATCTTTATGGAGATGGCAGTGTAAATATTTTCATGTTTATAGAGATGGCGGTGTAGATATTTCCATATTTATAGAGATAGCGGTGTAGATATTTCCATCTTTCTACAGATGGCAGTGTAGATATTTCCATGTTTATACAGATGGCGGTGTAGATATTTCCATATTTATACAGATGACTGTGAAGATATTTCCATGTGTATACAGATGGTATTGTAGCTATTTCCATGTTTATACAGATGGTGGTGTAGATATTTCCATGTTTATTCAGATGACTGTGTAGATATTTCCATGTTTTTACAGATATCGGGGTAGATATTTCCATGTTTACACAGATTGCGGTGTAGATATTTCCATCTATCTACAGATGGCATGGTAGATATTTCCATGTTTATACACATGGCGGTGTAGATATTTCCATGTTTATATAGATGGTTGTGTAGATATTACCATGTTTATACAGATAGCGTGGTAGATATTTCCATGTTTATACAGATCGTGGTGAAGATATTTCCATGTTTATACACATCGCGGTGTAGATATTTCCATGTTTATACAGATCGCGGTGTAGGTATTTCCAAGTTTATACAGATAGCGGTGTAGATATTTCCATGTTTATACGGATAGCGGTTTAGATATTTCCATGTTTATAGAGATAGCGGTGTAGGTATTTCCATGTTTATAGACATAGCGGTGTAGATATTTCCATGTTTATATAGATGGCGTTGTAGATATTTCCAAGTTTATACCAATAGCGGTGTTGGTATTTCCACGTTTAAACAGATAGCGATGTAGATATTTCCATGTTTATACAGCTCGCGGTGCAGATATTTATATCTTTATACAGATGGCATTGTAGATATTTCCTTATTCACACAGATGGTGGTGTAGATGTTTCCATGTTTATACAGATGGCGGAGTAGTTAGTTCCACGTTTATGGAGATGGCAGTGTAGATACTTTCATGTTTATAGAGATGGCGGTGTAGATATTTCCATGTTTATAGAGATAGCAGTGTAGATATTTACATGTTTATACAGATGGCTGTGTAGGTATTTCCATGTGTATACAGATGGCATTGTAGATATTTCCATGTTTATACAGATGACTGTATAGGTATTTCCATGTTTTTACAGATGGCAGTGCAGATATTTCCATGTTTATAGAGATAGCGGTGTAGATATTTCCATGTTTGTACAGATGGCGGTGTTGATATTTCCATCTATACACAGATGGCCGTGTATATATTTCCATGTTTATACAGATGGCGGCGTAAGTATTTCCATGGACATGCAGATGGCGGTGTAGATATTTCCATGTTTATACAGATAGCGGTGTAGATATTTCAATGTTTACAAAGATGGTGGTGTAGATATTTCCGGGATTATACACATGGCGGAGTAGATATTTCCATCTTTATGGAGATGGCAGTGTATTTTCATGTTTATAGAGATGGCGGTGTAGATATTTCCATATTTATAGAGATAGCGGTGTAGATATTTCCATCTTTCTACAGATGGCAGTGAAGATATTTCCATGTTTATACAGATGGCGGTGTAGATATTTCCATATTTATACAGGTGTCTGTGAAGATATTTCCATGTGTATACAGATGGTACTGTAGTTATTTCCATGTTTATACAGATAGTGTTGTAGATATTTCCATGTTTATTCAGATGACTGTGTAGATATTTCCATGTTTTTACAGATGGCAGTGTAGATATTTCAATGTTTATAGAGATGGCGCTGTAGATATTTCCATGTTTATACAGATCGCGGTGTAGATATTTCCATGTTTATACAGATAGGGGTGTAGATATTTCCATGTTGTTACAGATAGCGGTGTAGATATTTCCATGTTTACGCAGATTGCGGTGTAGATATTTCCATCTTTCTACAGATGGCATTGTAGATGTTTCCATGTTTATACAGATGGTGGTGTAGATATTTCCATGTTTATATAGATGGTGGTGTAGATATTACCATGTTTATACAGATAGTGGTGTAGATATTTCCATGTTTATACAGATCGTGGTGAAGATATTTCCATGTTTACACAGATTGCGGTGTAGATATTTCCATCTTTCTACAGATGGCATTGTAGATATTTCCATGTTTATACAGATGGCGGCGTAGATATTTCCATGGACATGCAGATGGCGGTGTAGATATTTCCATGTTTCTACAGATAGCGGTGTAGGTATTTCCATGTTTACACAGATGGTGGTGTAGATATTTCCGGGATTATACACATGGCGGAGTAGATACTTCCATCTTTATGGAGATGGCAGTGTAGATATTTTCATATTTATAGAGATGGCGGTGTAGATATTTCCATATTTATAGAGATAGCGGTGTAGATATTTCCATCTTTCTACAGATGGCAGTGTAGATATTTCCATGTTTATACAGATGGTGGTGTAGATATTTCCATATTTATACAGATGTCTGTGTAGATATTTCCATGTGTATACAGATGGTATTGTATCTATTTCCATGTGTATACAGATGGTGGTGTAGATATTTCCATGTTTATTCAGATGACTGTGTAGATATTTCCATGTTTTTACAGATGGCAGTCTAGATACTTCAATGTTTATAGAGATGGCACTGTAGATATTTCCATGTTTATACAGATCGCGGTGTAGATATTTCCATGTTTATACAGATAGCGGTGGAGATATTTCCATGTTTTTACAGATATCGGGGTAGATATTTCCATGTTTACACAGATTGCGGTGTAGATACTTCCATCTATCTACAGATGGCATGGTAGATATTTCCATGTTTATACAGATGGCGGTGTAGATATTTCCATGTTTATATAGATGGTTGTGTAGATATTACCATGTTTATACAGATAGCGGGGTAGATATTTCCATGTTTATACAGATCGTGGTGAAGATATTTCCATGTTTATACAGATCGCGGTGTAGATATTTCCATGTTTATACAGATCGCGGTGTAGGTATTTCCAAGTTTATACAGATAGCGGTGTAGATATTTCCATGTTTATACGGATAGTGGTTTAGATATTTCCATGTTTATAGAGATAGCGGTGTAGGTATTTCCATGTTTATAGACATAGCCGTGTAGATATTTCCATGTTTATATAGATGGCGTTGTAGCTATTTCCACGTTTATACCGATAGCGGTGTTGGTGTTTCCACGTTTATACAGATAGCGATGTAGATATTTCCATGTTTGTACAGCTCGCGGTGCAGATATTTATATCTTTATACAGATGGCATTGTAGATATTTCCTTATTCACACAGATGGTGGTGTAGATGTTTCCATGTTTATACAGATGGTGGAGTAGTTAGTTCCATGTTTATGGAAATGGCAGTGTAGATACTTTCATGTTTATAGAGATGGCGGTGTAGATATTTCCATGTTTATAGAGATAGCAGTGTAGATATTTACATGTTTATACAGATGGCTCTGTAGATATTTCCATGTGTATACAGATGGCATTGTAGATATTTCCATGTTTATACAGATGACTGTATAGGTATTTCCATGTTTTTACAGATGGCAGTGCAGATATTTCCATGTTTATAGAGATAGCGGTGTAGATATTTCCATGTTTGTACAGATGGCGGTGTTGATATTTCCATCTATACACAGATGGCCGTGTAGATATTTCCACGTTTATACAGATGGCGGCGTAGGTATTTCCATGGACATGCAGATGGCGGTGTAGATATTTCCATGTTTATACAGATAGCGGTGTAGATATTTCCATGTTTACACAGATGGTGGTGTAGATATTTCCGGGATTATACGCATGGTGGAGTAGATACTTCCATCTTTATGGAGATGGCAGTGTAGATATTTTCATGTTTATAGAGATGGCAGTGTAGATATTTCCATATTTATAGAGATAGCGGTGTAGATATTTCCATCTTTCTACAGATGGCAGTGTAGATATTTCCATGTTTATACAGATGGCGGTGTAGATATTTCCATATTTATACAGATGTCTGTGAAGATATTTCCATGTGTATACAGATGGTATTGTAGCTATTTCCATGTTTATACAGATGGTGGTGTAGATATTTCCATGTTTATTCAGATGACTGTGTAGATATTTCCATGTTTTAACAGATATCGGGGTAGATATTTCCATGTTTACACAGATTGCGGTGTAGATATTTCCATCTATCTACAGATGGCATGGGAGATATTTCCATGTTTATACAGATGGCGGTGTAGATATTTCCATGTTTATATAGATGGTTGTGTAGATATTACCATGTTTATACAGATAGCGGGGTAGATATTTCCATGTTTATACAGATCGTGGTGAAGATATTTCCATGTTTATACAGATCGCCGTGTAGATATTTCCATGTTTATACAGATAGCGGTGGGGATATTTCCATGTTGTTACAGATATCGGTGTAGATATTTCCATGTTTACACAGATTGCGGTGTAGTTATTTCCATCTTTCTACAGATGGCATTGTAGATATTTCCATGTTTATACAGATGGCGGTGTAGATATTTCCATGTTTATATAGATGGTGGTGTAGATATTACCATGTTTACAGATAGCGGTGTAGATATTTCCATGTTTATACAGATCGTGGTGAAGATATTTCAATGTTTACACAGATTGCGGTGTAGATATTTCCATCTTTCTACAGATGGCATTGTAGATATTTCCATGTTTATACAAATGGCGGCGTAGATATTTCCATGGACATGCAGATGGTGGTGTAGATATTTCCATGTTTATACAGATAGCGGTGTAGATATTTCCATGTTTACACAGATGGTGGTGTAGATATTTCCGGGATTATACACATGGCGGAGTAGATACTTCCATCTTTATGGAGATGGCAGTGTAGATATTTTTGTATTTATAGAGATGGCGGTGTAGATATTTCCATATTTATAGAGATAGCGGTGTAGATATTTCCATCTTTCTACAGATGGCAGTGTAGATATTTCCATGTTTATACAGATGGTTTTGTAGATATTTCAATATTTATACAGATGTCTGTGTAGATATTTCCATGTGTATACAGATGGTATTGTATCTATTTCCATGTTTATACAGATGGTGGTGTAGATATTTCCATGTTTATTCAGATGACTGTGTAGATATTTCCATGTTTTTACAGATGGCAGTGTAGATACTTCAATGTTTATAGAGATGGCGCTGTAGATATTTCCATGTTCATGCAGATAACGGTGGAGATATTTCCATGTTTATACAGACAGCAGTGGAGATATTTCAATGTTTATACACATAGCGGTGTACATATTTCCATGTTTATACAGACAGCGGTGCAGATATTTCCGTGTTTATACAGATGCCTATGCAGATATCTCCATATTTATACAGAGGGCTGTGTAGATATTTCTATGTTTATACAGATGGCAGTGTAGATATTTCCATGTTCCTACACATGACTGTGTAGTTATTTCCATGTTTATACAAATGGCTTTGTAGATATTTCCATGTCTATAGAGATAGCGGAGCAGATATTTCCATGTTTATACAGACAGCGGTGTATATATTTCCATGTTTATACAGATCGTGGTGTAGATATTTCCATGTTTATACA
Organism: Pan troglodytes; assembly: GCF_028858775.2. Taxonomy (NCBI): domain Eukaryota; kingdom Metazoa; phylum Chordata; class Mammalia; order Primates; family Hominidae; genus Pan; species Pan troglodytes. The sequence continues at coordinate 602,005 of NC_072405.2, read as the reverse complement.
GATACCGGTGTAGATATTTCCATGTTTATACAGACCGCAGTGTAGATATTTCCGTGTTTATAGAGATAGCTGTGTAGATATTTCCAAGTTTGTACAGATGGCGGTGTTGATGTTTCCATCCATACACAGATTGCCATGTAGGTATTTCCATGTGTATACAGATGGCATTGTAGATATTTCCATGTTTATACAGATGGTGGTGTAGATATTTCCATGTGTGCACAGACGACTGTATAGGTATTTCCATGTTTATACAGATGGCGGTGTAGATATTTCCATGTTGGCAGAGATAGCGGTGTAGATATTTCCATATTTATACATATAACGGTGTAGAAATTTCCATGTTTATAAAGATAGCGGTGTAAATATTTCCATGTTTATACAGATCACGGTTTAGATATTTCCTTGTTTATACAAATAGCAGTGCAGTTATTTCCATGTTTACACAAATTGCGGTGTAGATATTTCCATCTTTCTACAGATGGCAGTGTAGATATTTCCATGTTTATACAGATGGTGGTGTAGATATTTCCATATTTATACAGATGTCTGTGTAGATATTTCCATGTGTATACAGATGGTATTGTATCTATTTCCATGTTTATACAGATGGTGGTGTAGATATTTCCATGTTTATTCAGATGACTGTGTAGATATTTCCATGTTTTTACAGATGGCAGTGTAGATACTTCAATGTTTATAGAGATGGCGCTGTAGATATTTCCATGTTTATACAGATCGCGGTGTAGATATTTCCATGTTTATACAGATAGCGGTGTAGATATTTCCATGTTTTTACAGATATCGGGGTAGATATTTCCATGTTTACACAGATTGCGGTGTAGATATTTCCATCTATCTACAGATGGCATGGTAGATATTTCCATGTTTATACAGATGGCGGTGTAGATATTTCCATGTTTATATACATGGTTGTGTAGATATTACCATGTTTATACAGATAGCGGGGTAGATATTTCCATGTTTATACAGATCGTGGTGAAGTTATTTCCATGTTTATACAGATCGCGGTGTAGATATTTCCATGTTTATACAGATCGCGGTGTAGATATTTCCAAGTTTATAGACATAGCGGTGTAGATATTTCCATGTTTATATAGATGGCGTTGTAGATATTTCCACGTTTATACCGATAGCGGTGTTGGTATTTCCACGTTTATACAGATAGCGATGTAGATATTTCCATGTTTATACAGCTCGCGGTGCAGATATTTATATCTTTATACAGATGGCATTGTAGATATTTCCTTATTCACACAGATGGTGGTGTAGATGTTTCCATGTTTATACAGATGGCGGAGTAGTTAGTTCCATGTTTATGGAGATGGCAGTGTAGATACTTTCATATTTATAGAGATGGCGGTGTAGATATTTCCATGTTTATAGAGATAGCAGTGTAGATATTTACATGTTTATACAGATGGCTGTGTAGATATTTCCATGTGTATACAGATGGCATTGTAGATATTTCCATGTTTATACAGATGACTGTATAGGTATTTCCATGTTTTTACAGATGGCAGTGCAGATATTTCCATGTTTATAGAGATAGCGGTGTAGATATTTCCATGTTTGTACAGATGGCGGTGTTGATATTTCCATCTATACACAGATGGCCGTGTAGATATTTCCATGTTTATACAGATGGCGGCGTAGGTATTTCCATGGACATGCAGATGGCGGTGTAGATATTTCCATGTTTATACAGATAGCGGTGTAGATATTTCCATGTTTACACAGATGGTGGTGTAGATATTTCCGGGATTATACGCATGGCGGAGTAGATACTTCCATCTTTATGGAGATGGCAGTGTAGATATTTTCATGTTTATAGAGATGGCGGTGTAGATATTTCCATATTTATAGAGATAGCGGAGTAGATATTTCCATCTTTCTACAGATGGCAGTGTAGATATTTCCATGTTTATACAGATGGCGGTGTAGATATTTCCATATTTATACAGATGTCTGTGAAGATATTTCCATGTGTATACAGATGGTATTGTAGCTATTTCCATGTTTATACAGATGGTGGTGTAGATATTTCCATGTTTATTCAGATGACTGTGTAGATATTTCCATGTTTTTACAGATGGCAGTGTAGATATTTCAATGTTTATAGAGATGGTGCTGTGGATATTTCCATGTTTATACAGATCGTGGTGTAGATATTTCCATGTTTATACAGATAGCGGTGTAGAAATTTCCATCTTGTTACAGATATCGGTGTAGATATTTCCATGTTTACACAGATTGCGGTGTAGATATTTCCATCTTTCTACAGATGGCATTGTAGATATTTCCATGTTTATACAGATGGCGGCGTAGATATTTCCATGGACATGCAGATGGCGGTGTAGATATTTCCATGTTTATACAGATAGCGGTGTAGATATTTCCATGTTTACACAGATGGTGGTGTAGATATTTCCGGGATTATACACATGGCGGAGTAGATACTTCCATCTTTATGGAGATGGCAGTGTAGATATTTTCATGTTTATAGAGATGGCGGTGTAGATATTTCCACGTTTATACCGATGGCGGTGTTGGTATTTCCACGTTTATACAGATAGCGATGTAGATATTTCCAGGTTTATACAGCTCGCGGTGCAGATATTTATATCTTTATACAGATGGCATTGTAGATATTTCCTTATTCACACAGATGGTGGTATAGATGTTTCCATGTTTATACAGATGGCGGAGTAGTTAGTTCCATGTTTATGGAGATGGCAGTGTAGATACTTTCATGTTTATAGAGATGGCGGTGTAGATATTTCCATGTTTATAGAGATAGCAGTGTAGATATTTACATGTATATACAGATGGATGTGTAGATATTTCCATGTGTATACAGATGGCATTGTAGATATTTCCATGTTTATACAGATGTCTGTATAGGTATTTCCATGTTTTTACAGATGGCAGTGCAGATATTTCCATGTTTATAGAGATAGCGGTGTAGATATTTCCATGTTTGTACAGATGGTGGTGTTGATATTTCCATCTATACACAGATGGCCGTGTAGATATTTCCATGTTTATACAGATGGCGGCGTAGATATTTCCATGGACATGCAGATGGCGGTGTAGATATTTCCATGTTTATACAGATAGCGGTGTAGATATTTCCATGTTTACACAGATGGTGGTGTAGATATTTCCGGGATTATACACATGGCGGAGTAGATACTTCCATCTTTATGGAGATGGCAGTGTAGATATTTTCATGTTTATAGAGATGGCGGTGTAGATATTTCCATATTTATAGAGATAGCGGTGTAGATATTTCCATCTTTCTACAGATGGCAGTGTAGATATTTCCATGTTTATACAGATGGCGGTGTAGATATTTCCATATTTATACAGATGTCTGTGAAGATATTTCCATGTGTATACAGATGGTGGTGTAGATATTTCCATGTTTATTCAGATGACTGTGTAGATATTTCCATGTTTTACAGATGGCAGTGTAGATATTTCAATGTTTATAGAGATGGTGCTGTAGATATTTCCATGTTTATACATATCGTGGTGTAGATATTTCCATGTTTATAGAGATAGCAGTGTAGATATTTACATGTTTATACAGATGGCTGTGTAGATATTTCCATGTGTATACAGAAGGCATTGTAGATATTTCCATGTTTATACAGATGACTGTATAGGTATTTCCATGTTTTTACAGATGGCAGTGCAGATATTTCCATGTTTATAGAGATAGCGGTGTAGATATTTCCATGTTTGTACAGATGGCGGTGTTGATATTTCCATCTATACACAGATGGCCGTGTAGATATTTCCATGTTTATACAGATGGCGGCGTAGATATTTCCATGGACATGCAGATGGCGGTGTAGATATTTCCATGTTTATACAGATAGCAGTGTAGATATTTCCATGTTTACACAGATGGTGGTGTAGATATTTCCGGGATTATAAACATGGCGGAGTAGATACTTCCATCTTTATGGAGATGGCAGTGTAGATATTTTCATGTTTATAGAGATGGCGGTGTAGAGATTTCCATATTTATAGAGATAGCGGTGTAGATATTTCCATCTTTCTAGAGATGGCAGTGTAGATATTTCCATGTTTATACAGATGGTGGTGTAGATATTTCCATATTTATACAGATGTCTGTGTAGATATTTCCATGTGTATACAGATGGTATTGTATCTATTTCCATGTTTATACAGATGGTGGTGTAGATATTTCCATGTTTATTCAGATGACTGTGTAGATATTTCCATGTTTTTACATTTGGCAGTGTAGATACTTCAATGTTTATAGAGATGGTGCTGTAGATATTTCCATGTTTATACAGATCGCGGTGTAGATATTTCCATGTTTATACAGATAGCGGTGTAGATATTTCCATGTTTTTACAGATATCGGGGTAGATATTTCCATGTTTACACAGATTGCGGTGTAGATATTTCCATCTATCTACAGATGGCATGGTAGATATTTCCATGTTTATACAGATGGCGGTGTAGATATTTCCATGTTTATATAAATGGTTGTGTAGATATTACCATGTTTATCCAGATAGCGGTGTAGACATTTCCATGTTTATACAGATCGTGGTGAAGATATTTCCATGTTTATACAGATCGCGGTGTAGATATTTCCATGTTTATACAGATCGCGGTGTAGATATTTCCAAGTTTATACAGATAGCGGTGTAGATATTTCCATGTTTATACGGATAGCGGTTTAGATATTTCCATGTTTATAGAGATAGCGGTGTAGGTATTTCCATGTTTATAGATATAGCGGTGTAGATATTTCCATGTTTATATAGATGGCGTTGTAGATATTTCCACGTTTATACCGATAGCGGTGTTGGTATTTCCACGTTTATACAGATAGCGATGTAGATATTTCCATGTTTATACAGCTCGCGGTGCAGATATTTATATCTTTATACAGATGGCATTGTAGATATTTCCTTATTCACACAGATGGCGGTGTAGATGTTTCCATGTTTATACAGATGGCGGAGTAGTTAGCTCCATGTTTATGGAGATGGCAGTGTAGATACTTTCATGTTTATAGAGATGGCGGTGTAGATATTTCCATGTTTATAGAGATAGCAGTGTAGATATTTACATGTTTACACAGATGGCTGTGTAGATATTTCCATGTGTATACAGATGGCATTGTAGATATTTCCATGTTTATACAGATGACTGTATAGGTATTTCCATGTTTTTACAGATGGCAGTGCAGATATTTCCATGTTTATAGAGATAGCGGTGTAGATATTTCCATGTTTGTACAGATGGCGGTGTTGATATTTCCATCTATACACAGATGGCCGTGTAGATATTTCCATGTTTATACAGATGGCGGCGTAGATATTTCCATGGACATGCAGATGGCAGTGTAGATATTTCCATGTTTATACAGATAGCGGTGTAGATATTTCCATGTTTACACAGATGGTGGTGTAGATATTTCCGGGATTATACACATGGCGGAGTAGATACTTCCATCTTTATGGAGATGGCAGTGTAGATATTTTCATGTTTATAGAGATGGCGGTGTAGGTATTTCCATAATTATAGAGATAGCGGTGTAGATATTTCCATCTTTCTTCAGATGGCAGTGTAGATATTTCCATGTTTATACAGTGGTGGTGTAGATATTTCCATATTTATACAGATGTCTGTGTAGATATTTCCATGTGTATACAGATGGTATTGTATCTATTTCCATGTTTATACAGATGGTGGTGTAGATATTTCCATGTTTATTCCGATGACTGTGTAGATATTTCCATGTTTTTACAGATGGCAGTGTAGATACTTCAATGTTTATAGAGATGGTGCTGTAGATATTTCCATGTTTATACAGATCGCGGTGTAGATATTTCCATGTTTATACAGATAGCGGTGTAGATATTTCCATGTTTTTACAGATATCGGGTAGGTATTTCCATGTTTACACAGATTGCGGTGTAGTTATTTCCATCTGTCTACAGATGGCATGGTAGATATTTCCATGTTTATACAGATGGCGGGGTAGATGTTTCCATGTTTATATAGATGGTTGTGTAGATATTTCCATTTTTATATAGATGGTTGTGTAGATATTTCCATTTTTATATAGATGGTTGTGTAGATATTACCATGTTTATACAGATAGCGGTGTAGATATTTCCATGTTTATACAGATCGTGGTGAAGATATTTCCATGTTTATACAGATCGCGGTGTAGATATTTCCATGTTTATACAGATCGCGGTGTAGATATTTCCAAGTGTATACAGATAGCGGTGTACATATTTCTATGTTTATATGGATAGCGGTTTAGATATTTCCATGTTTATAGAGATAGCGGTGTAGGTATTTCCATGTTTATAGACATAGCAGTGTAGATATTTCCATGTTTATATAGATGGCGTTGTAGATATTTCCACGTTTATACCGATAGCGGTGTTGGTATTTCCACGTTTATACAGATAGCGATGTAGATATTTCCATGTTTATACAGCTCGCGGTGCAGATATTTATATCTTTATACAGATGGCATTGTAGATATTTCCTTATTCACACAGATGGTGGTGTAGATATTTCCATGTTTATTCAGATGACTGTGTAGATATTTCCATGTTTTTACAGATGGCAGTGTAGATAATTCAATGTTTATAGAGATGGCGCTGTAGATATTTCCATGTTTATACAGATCGCGGTGTAGATATTTCCATGTTTATACAGATAGCGGTGTAGATATTTCCATGTTTTTACAGATATCGGGGTAGATATTTCCATGTTTACACAGATTGCGGTGTAGATATTTCCATCTATCTACAGATGGCATGGTAGATATTTCCATGTTTATACAGATGGCGGTGTAGATATTTCCATGTTTATATAGATGGTTGTGTAGATATTACCATGTTTATACAGATAGCGGTGTAGATATTTCCATGTTTATACAGATCGTGGTGAAGATATTTCCATGTTTATACAGATCGCGGTGTAGATATTTCCATGTTTATAGAGATAGCGGTGTAGGTATTTCCATGTTTATAGACATAGCGGTGTAGATATTTCCATGTTAATATAGATGGCGTTGTATATATTTCCACGTTTATACCGATAGCGGTGTTGGTATTTCCACGTTTATACAGATAGCGATGTAGATATTTCCATGTTTATACAGCTTGCGGTGCAGATATTTATATCTTTATACAGATGGCATTGTAGATATTTCCTTATTCACACAGATGGTGGTGTAGATGTTTCCATGTTTATACAGATGGCGGAGTAGTTAGTTCCATGTTTATGGAGATGGCAGTGTAGATACTTTCATGTTTATAGAGATGGCGGTGTAGATATTTCCATGTTTATAGAGATAGCAGTGTAGATATTTACATGTTTATACAGATGGCAGTGTAGATATTTCCATGTTTATACAGATGGTGGTGTAGATATTTCCAGGTTTTTACAGATATCGGGGAAGGTATTTCCATGTTTACACATATTGCGGTGTAGTTATTTCCATCTATCTACAGATGGCATGGTAGATATTTCCATGTTTATAGAGATGGCGGTGTAGATATTTCCATGTTTATATAGATGGTTGTGTAGATATTACCATGTTTATACAGATAGCGGTGTGGATATTTCCATGTTTATACAGATCGTGGTGAAGATATTTCCATGTTTATACAGATCGCGGTGTAGATATTTCCATGTTTATACAGATCGCGGTGTAGATATTTCCAAGTTTATACAGATAGCGGTGTAGATATTTCCATGTTTATACGGATAGCGTTTTAGATATTTCCATGTTTATAGAGATAGCGGTGTAGGTATTTCCATGTTTATAGACATAGCGGTGTAGATATTTCCATGTTTATATAGATGGCGTTGTAGATATTTCCACGTTTATACCGATAGCGGTGTTGGTATTTCCACGTTTATACAGATAGCGATGTAGATATTTCCATGTTTATACAGCTCGCGGTGCAGATATTTATATCTTTATACAGATGGCATTGTAGATATTTCCTTATTCACACAGATGGTGGTGTAGATGTTTCCATGTTTATACAGATGGCGGAGTAGTTAGTTCCATGTTTATGGAGATGGCATTGTAGATACTTTCATGTTTATAGAGATGGCGGTGTAGATATTTCCATGTTTATAGAGATAGCAGTGTAGATATTTACATGTTTATACAGATGGCTGTGTAGATATTTCCATGTGTATACAGATGGCATTGTAGTTATTTCCATGTTTATACAGATGACTGTATAGGTATTTCCATGTTTTTACAGATGGCAGTGCTGATATTTCCATGTTTATAGAGATAGCGGTGTAGATATTTCCATGTTTGTACAGATGGCTGTGTTGATATTTCCATCTACACAGATGGCCGTGTAGATATTTCCATGTTTATACAGATGGCGGTGTAGATATTTCCATGGACATGCAGATGGCGGTGTAGATATTTCCATGTTTATACAGATAGCGGTGTAGATATTTCCATGTTTACACAGATGGTGGTGTAGATATTTCCGGGATTATACACATGGCGGAGTAGATACTTCCATCTTTATGGAGATGGCAGTGTAGATATTTTCATGTTTATAGAGATGGCGGTGTAGATATTTCCATATTTATAGAGATAGCGGTGTAGATATTTCCATGTTTCTACAGATGGCAGTGTAGATATTTCCAGGTTTATACAGATGGTGGTGTAGATATTTCCATATTTATACAGATGTCTGTGTAGATATTTCCATGTGTATACAGATGATATTGTATCTATTTCCATGTTTATACAGATGGTGGTGTAGATATTTCCATGTTTATTCAGATGACTGTGTAGATATTTCCATGTTTTTACAGATGGCAGTGTAGATACTTCAATGTTTATAGAGATGGCGCTGTAGATATTTCCATGTTTATACAGATCGCGGTGTAGATATTTCCATGTTTATACAGATAGCGGTGTAGATATTTCCATGTTTTTACAGATATCGGGGTAGGTATTTCCATGTTTACACAGATTGCGGTGTAGATATTTCCATCTATCTACAGATGGCATGGTAGATATTTCCATGTTTATACAGATGGCGGTGTAGATATTTCCATGTTTATATAGATGGTTGTGTAGATATTACCATGTTTATACAGATAGCGGTGTAGATATTTCCATGTTTATACAGATCATGGTGAAGATATTTCCATGTTTATACAGATCGCGGTGTAGATATTTCCATGTTTATACAGATCGCGGTGTAGATACTTCCAAGTTTATACAGATAGCGGTGTAGATATTTCCATGTTTATACGGATAGCGGTTTAGATATTTCCATCTTTATATAGATGGCGTTGTAGATATTTCCACGTTTATACCGATAGCGGTGTTGGTATTTCCACGTTTATACAGATATCGATGTAGATATTTCCATGTTTATACAGCTCGCGGTGCAGATATTTATATCTTTATACAGATGGCATTGTAGATATTTCCTCATTCACACAGATGGTGGTGTAGATGTTTCCATGTTTATACAGATGGCGGAGTAGTTAGTTCCATGTTTATGGAGATGGCAGTATAGATACTTTCATGTTTACAGAGATGGCGGTGTAGATATTTCCATGTTTATAGAGATAGCAGTGTAGATATTTACATGTTTATACAGATGGCTGTGTAGATATTTCCAAGTGTATACAGATGGCATTGTAGATATTTCCATGTTTATACAGATGACTGTATAGGTATTTCCATGTTTTTACAGATGGCAGTGCAGATATTTCCATGTTTATAGAGATAGCGGTGTAGATATTTCCATGTTTGTACAGATGACGGTGTTGATATTTCCATCTATACGCAGATGGCCGTGTAGATATTTCCATGTTTATACAGATGGCGGCGTAGATATTTCCATGGACATGCAGATGGCGGTGTAGATATTTCCATGTTTATACAGATAGCGGTGTAGATATTTCCATGTTTACACAGATGGTGGTGTAGATATTTCCGGGATTATACACATGGCGGAGCAGATACTTCCATCTTTATGGAGATGGCAGTGTAGATATTTTCATGTTTATAGAGATGGCGGTGTAGATATTTCCATATTTATAGAGATAGCGGTGTAGATATTTCCATCTTTCTACAGATGGCAGTGTAGATACTTCAATGTTTATAGAGATGGCGCTGTAGATATTTCCATGTTTATACAGATCGCGGTGTAGATATTTCCATGTTTATACAGATAGCGGTGTAGATATTTCCATGTTTTTACAGATATCGGGGTAGATATTTCCATGTTTACACAGATTGCGGTGTAGATATTTCTATCTATCTACAGATGGCATGGTAGATATTTCCATGTTTATACAGATGGCGGTGTAGATATTTCCATGTTTATATAGATGGTTGTGTAGATATTACCATGTTTATACAGATAGCGGTGTAGATATTTCCATGTTTATACAGATCGTGGTGAAGATATTTCCATGTTTATACAGATCGCGGTGTAGATATTTCCATGTTTATACAGATCGCGGTGTAGATATATTAAAGTTTATACAGATAGCGGTGTAGATATTTCCATGTTTATACGGATAGCGGTTTAGATATTTCCATGTTTATAGAGATAGCGGTGTAGGTATTTCCATGTTTATAGACATAGCGGTGTAGATATTTCCATGTTAATATAGATGGCGTTGTAGATATTTCCACGTTTATACCGATAGCGGTGTTGGTATTTCCACGTTTATACAGATAGCGATGTAGATATTTCCATGTTTATACAGCTCGTGGTGCAGATATTTATATCTTTATACAGATGGCATTGTAGATATTTCCTTATTCACACTGTTGGTGGTGTAGATGTTTCCATGTTTATACAGATGGCGGAGTAGTTAGCTCCATGTTTATGGAGATGGCAGTGTAGATACTTTCATGTTTATAGAGATGGCGGTGTAGATATTTCCATGTTTATAGAGATAGCAGTGTAGATATTTACATGTTTATACAGATGGATGTGTAGATATTTCCATGTGTATACAGATGGCATTGTAGATATTTCCATGTTTATACAGATGACTGTATAGGTATTTCCATGTTTTTACAGATGGCAGTGCAGATATTTCCATGTTTATAGAGATAGCGGTGTAGATATTTCCATGTTTGTACAGATGGCGGTGTTGATATTTCCATCTATACACAGATGGCCGTGTAGATATCTCCATGTTTATACAGATGGCGGCGTAGGTATTTCCATGGACATGCAGATGGCGGTGTAGATATTTCCATGTTTATACAGATAGCGGTGTAGATATTTCCATGTTTACACAGATGGTGGTGTAGATATTTCCGGGATTATACACATGGCGGAGTAGATACTTCCATCTTTATGGAGATGGCAGTGTAGATATTTTCATGTTTATAGAGATGGCAGTGTAGATATTTCCATATTGATAGAGATAGCGGTGTAGATATTTCCATCTTTCTACAGATGGCAGTGTAGATATTTCCATGTTTATACAGATGGCGGTGTAGATATTTCCATATTTATACAGATGTCTGTGTAGATATTTCCATGTGTATACAGATGGTATTGTATCTATTTCCATGTTTATGCAGATGGTGGTGTAGATATTTCCATGTTTATTCAGATGACTGTGTAGATATTTCCATGTTTTTACAGATGGCAGTGTAGATACTTCAATGTTTATAGAGATGGCGCTGTAGATATTTCCATGTTTATACAGATCGCGGTGTAGATATTTCCATGTTTATTCAGATAGCGGTGTAGATATTTCCATGTTTTTACAGATATCGGGGTAGATATTTCCAAGTTTACACAGATTGCGGTGTAGATATTTCCATCTATCTACAGATGGCATGGTAGATATTTCCATGTTTATACAGGTGGCGGTGTAGATATTTCCATGTTTATATAGATGGTTGTGTAGATATTACCATGTTTATACAGATAGCGGTGTAGATATTTCCATGTTTATACAGATCGTGGTGAAGATATTTCCATGTTTATACAGATCGCGGTGTAGATATTTCCATGTTTATACAGATCGCGGTGTAGATATTTCCAAGTTTATACAGATAGCGGTGTAGATATTTCCATGTTTATAAGGATAGCGGTTTAGATATTTCCATGTTTATAGAGATAGTGGTGTAGGTATTTCCATGTTTATAGACATAGCGGTGTAGATATTTCCATGTTAATATAGATGGCGTTGTAGATATTTCCACATTTATACCGATAGCGGTGTTGGTATTTCCACGTTTATACAGATAGCGATGTAGATATTTCCATGTTTATACAGCTCGCGGTGCAGATATTTATATCTTTATACAGATGGCATTGTAGATATTTCCTTATTCACACAGATGGTGGTGTAGGTGTTTCCATGTTTATACAGATGGCGGAGTAGTTAGCTCCATGTTTATGGAGTTGGCAGTGTAGATACTTTCATGTTTATAGAGATGGCGGTGTAGATATTTCCATGTTTATAGAGATAGCAGTGTAGATATTTACATGTTTATACAGATGGCTGTGTAGATATTTCCATGTGTATACAGATGGCATTGTAGTTATTTCCATGTTTATACAGATGACTGTATAGGTATTTCCATGTTTTTACAGATGGCAGTGCAGATATTTCCATGTTTATAGAGATAGCGGTGTAGATATTTCCATGTTTGTACAGATGGCGGTGTTGATATTTCCATCTATACACAGATGTCCGTGTAGATATTTCCATGGACATGCAGATGGCGGTGTAGACATTTCCATGTTTATACAGATAGCGGTGAAGATATTTCCATGTTTACACAGATGATGGTGTAGATATTTCCGGGATTATACACATGGCGGAGTAGATACTTCCATCTTTATGGAGATGGCAGTGTAGATATTTTCATGTTTATAGAGATGGCGGTGTAGATATTTCCATATTTATAGAGATAGCGGTGTAGATATTTCCATCTTTCTACAGATGGCAGTGTAGATATTTCCATGTTTATACAGATGGTGGTGTAGATATTTCCATATTTATACAGATGTCTGTGTAGATATTTCCATGTGTATACAGATGGTATTGTATCTATTTCCATGTTTATGCAGATGGTGGTGTAGATATTTCCATGTTTATTCAGATGACTGTGTAGATATTTCCATGTTTTTACAGATGGCAGTGTAGATACTTCAATGTTTATAGAGATGGCGCTGTAGATATTTCCACGTTTATACAGATCACGGTGTAGATATTTCCATGTTTATACAGATAGCGGTGTAGATATTTCCATGTTTTTACAGATATCGGGGTAGATATTTCCATGTTTACACAGATTGCTGTGTAGATATTTCCATCTATCTACAGATGGCATGGTAGATATTTCCATGTTTATACAGGTGGCAGTGTAGATATTTCCATGTTTATATAGATGGTTGTGTAGATATTACCATGTTTATACAGATAGCGGTGTAGATATTTCCATGTTTATACAGATCGTGGTGAAGATATTTCCATGTTTATACAGATCGCGGTGTAGATATTACCATGTTTATATAGATGGCGTTGTAGATATTTCCACGTTTATACCGATAGCGGTGTTGGTATTTCCACGTTTATACAGATAGCGATGTAGATATTTCCAGGTTTATACAGCTCGCGGTGCAGATATTTATATCTTTATACAGATGGCATTGTAGATATTTCCTTATTCACACAGATGGTGGTGTAGATGTTTCCATGTTTATACAGATGGCGGAGTAGTTAGTTCCATGTTTATGGACATGGCAGTGTAGATACTTTCATGTTTATAGAGATGGCGGTGTAGATATTTCCATGTTTATAGAGATAGCAGTGTAGATATTTACATGTTTACACAGATGGCTGTGTAGATATTTCCATGTGTATACAGATGGCATTGTAGATATTTCCATGTTTATACAGATGACTGTATAGGTATTTCCATGTTTTTACAGATGGCAGTGCAGATATTTCCATGTTTATAGAAATAGCGGTGTAGATATTTCCATCTTTCTACAGATGGCAGTGTAGATATTTCCATGTTTATACAGATGGTGGTGTAGATATATCCATATTTATACAGATGTCTGTGTAGATATTTCCATGTGTATACAGATGGTATTTTATCTATTTCCATGTTTATACAGATGCTGGTGTAGATATTTCCATGTTTATTCAGATGACTGTGTAGATATTTCCATGTTTTTACAGATGGCAGTGTAGATACTTCAATGTTTATGGAGATGGCGCTGTAGATATTTCCATGTTTATACAGATCGCGGTGTAGATATTTCCATGTTTATACAGATAGCGGTGTAGATATTTCCATGTTTTTACAGATATCGGGGTAGGTATTTCCATGTTTACTCAGATTGCGGTGTAGATATTTCCATCTATCTACAGATGGAATGGTAGATATTTCCATGTTTATACAGATGGCGGTGTAGATATTTCCATGTTTATATAGATGTTTGTGTTGATATTACCATGTTTATACAGATAGCGGTGTAGATATTTCCATGTTTATACAGATTGTGGTGAAGATATTTCCATGTTTATACAGATCGCGGTGTAGATATTTCCATGTTTATACAGATCGCGGTGTAGATATTTCCAAGTTTATACAGATAGCGGTGTAGATATTTCCATGTTTATACGGATAGCGGTTTAGGTATTTCCATGTTTATAGAGATGGCGGTGTAGGTATTTCCATGTTTATAGACATAGCGGTTTAGATATTTCCATCTTTATATAGATGGCGTTGTAGATATTTCCACGTTTATACCGATAGCGGTGTTGGTATTTCCACGTTTATACAGATAGCGATGTAGATATTTCCAGGTTTATACAGCTCGCGGTGCAGATATTTATATCTTTACACAGATGGCATTGTAGATATTTCCTTATTCACACAGATGGTGGTGTAGATGTCTCCATGTTTATACAGATGGCGGAGTAGTTAGTTTCATGTTTATGGACATGGCAGTGTAGATACTTTCATGTTTATAGAGATGGCGGTGTAGATATTTCCATGTTTATAGAGATAGCAGTGTAGATATTTACATGTTTATACAGATGGCTGTGTAGATATTTCCATGTGTATACAGATGGCATTGTAGATATTTCCATGTTTATACAGATGACTGTCTAGGTATTTCCATGTTTTTACAGATGGCAGTGCAGATATTTCCATGTTTATAGAGATAGCGGTGTAGATATTTCCATGTTTGTACAGATGGCGGTGTTGATATTTCCATCTATACACAGATGGCCGTGTAGATATCTCCATGTTTATACAGTTGGCGGCGTAGATATTTCCATGGACATGCAGATGGCGGTGTAGATATTTCCATGTTTATACAGATAGCGGTGAAGATATTTCCATGTTTACACAGATGGTGGTGTAGATATTTCCGGGATTATACACATGGCGGAGTAGATACTTCCATCTTTATGGAGATGGCAGTGTAGATATTTTCATGTTTATAGAGATGGCGGTGTAGATATTTCCATATTTATAGAGATAGCGGTGTAGATATTTCCATCTTTCTACAGATGGCAGTGTAGATATTTCCATGTTTATACAGATGGTGGTGTAGATATTTCCATATTTATACAGATGTCTGTGTAGATATTTCCATGTGTATACAGATGGTATTGTATCTATTTCCATGTTTATACAGATGGTGGTGTAGATATTTCCATGTTTATTCAGATGACTGTGTAGATATTTCCATGTTTTTACAGATGGCAGTGTAGATACTTCAATGTTTATAGAGATGGCGCTGTAGATATTTCCATGTTTATACAGATCGCGGTGTAGATATTTCCATGTTTATACAGATAGCGGTGTAGATATTTCCATGTTTTTACAGATATCGGGGTAGATATTTCCATGTTTACACAGATTGCGGTGTAGATATTTCCATCTACCTACAGATGGCACGGTAGATATTTCCATGTTTATACAGATGGCGGTGTAGATATTTCCATGTTTATATAGATGGTTGTGTAGATATTACCATGTTTATACAGATAGCGGTGTAGATATTTCCATGTTTATACAGATCGTGGTGAAGATATTTCCATGTTTATACAGATCGCGGTGTAGATATTTCCATGTTTATACAGATCGCGGTGTAGATATTTCCAAGTTTATACAGATAGCGGTGTAGATATTTCCATGTTTATACGGATAGCGGTTTAGATATTTCCATGTTTATAGAGATAGCGGTGTAGGTATTTCCATGTTTATAGACATAGCGGTGTAGATATTTCCATGTTAATATAGATGGCGTTGTATATATTTCCACGTTTATACCGATAGCGGTGTTGGTATTTCCACGTTTATACAGATAGCGATGTAGATATTTCCATGTTTATACAGCTCGCGGTGCAGATATTTATATCTTTATACAGATGGCATTGTAAATATTTCCTTATTCACACAGATGGTGGTGTAGATGTTTCCATGTTTATACCGATGGCGGAGTAGTTAGTTCCATGTTTATGGAGATGGCAGTGTAGATACTTTCATGTTTATGGAGATGGCGGTGTAGATATTTCCATGTTTATAGAGATAGCAGTGTAGATATTTACATGTTTATACAGATGGCTGTGTAGATATTTCCATGTGTATACAGATGGCATTGTAGATATTTCCATGTTTATACAGATGACTGTCTAGGTATTTCCATGTTTTTACAGATGGCAGTGCAGATATTTCCATGTTTATAGAGATAGCGGTGTAGATATTTCCATGTTTGTACAGATGGCGGTGTTGATATTTCCATCTATACACAGATGGCCGTGTAGATATCTCCATGTTTATACAGATGGCGGCGTTGGTATTTCCATGGACATGCAGATGGCGGTGTAGATATTTCCATGTTTATACAGATAGCGGTGTAGATATTTCCATGTTTACACAGATGGTGGTGTAGATATTTCCGGGATTATACACATGGCGGAGTAGATACTTCCATCTTTATGGAGATGGCAGTGTAGATATTTTCATGTTTATAGAGATGGCAGTGTAGATATTTCCATATTGATAGAGATAGCGGTGTAGATATTTCCATCTTTCTACAGATGGCAGTGTAGATATTTCCATGTTTATACAGATGGCGCTGTAGATATTTCCATATTTATACAGATGTCTGTGTAGATATTTCCATGTGTATACAGATGGTATTGTATCTATTTCCATGTTTATGCAGATGGTGGTGTAGATATTTCCATGTTTATTCAGATGACTGTGTAGATATTTCCATGTTTTTACAGATGGCAGTGTAGATACTTCAATGTTTATAGAGATGGCGCTGTAGATATTTCCATGTTTATACAGATCGCGGTGTAGATATTTCCATGTTTATAAAGATAGCGGTGTAGATATTTCCATGTTTTTACAGATATCAGGGTAGATATTTCCAAGTTTACACAGATTGCGGTGTAGATATTTCCATCTATCTACAGATGGCATGGTAGATATTTCCATGTTTATACAGGTGGCGGTGTAGATATTTCCATGTTTATATAGATGGTTGGGTTGATATTACCATGTTTATACAGATAGCTGTGTAGATATTTCCATGTTTATACAGATCGTGGTGAAGATATTTCCATGTTTATACAGATCGCGGTGTAGATATTTCCATGTTTATACAGATCGCGGTGTAGATATTTCCAAGTTTATACAGATAGCGGAGTAGATATTTCCATGTTTATACGGATAGCGGTTTAGATATTTCCATGTTTATAGAGATAGCGGTGTAGGTATTTCCATGTTTATAGACATAGCGGTGTAGATATTTCCATGTTTATATAGATGGCGTTGTAGATATTTCCACGTTTATACCGATAGCGGTGTTGGTATTTCCACGTTTATACAGATAGCGATGAAGATATTTCCAGGTTTATACAGCTCGTGGTGCAGATATTTATATCTTTATACAGATGGCATTGTAGATATTTCCTTATTCACACAGATGGTGGTGTAGATGTCTCCATGTTTATACAGATGGCGGAGTAGTTAGTTCCATGTTTATGGACATAGCAGTGTAGATACTTTCATGTTTATAGAGATGGCGGTGTAGATATTTCCATGTTTATAGATATAGCAGTGTAGATATTTACATGTTTACACAGATGGCTGTGTAGATATTTCCATGTGTATACAGATGGCATTGTAGATATTTCCATGTTTATACAGATGACTGTATAGGTATTTCCATGTTTTTACAGATGGCAGTGCAGATATTTCCATGTTTATAGAGATAGCGGTGTAGATATTTCCATGTTTGTACAGATGGCGGTGTTGATATTTCCATCTATACACAGATGGCCGTGTAGATATTTCCATGTTTATACAGATGGCGGCGTAGATATTTCCATGGACATGCAGATGGCTGTGTAGATATTTCCATGTTTATACAGATAGCGGTGTAGATATTTCCATGTTTACACAGATGGTGGTGTAGATATTTCCGGGATTATACACATGGCGGAGTAGATACTTCCATCTTTATGGAGATGGCAGTGTAGATATTTTCATGTTTATAGAGATGGCGGTGTAGATATTTCCATATTTATAGAGATAGCGGTGTAGATATTTCCATCTTTCTACAGATGGCAGTGTAGATATTTCCATGTTTATACAGATGGTGGTGTAGATATTTCCATATTTATACAGATGTCTGTGTAGATATTTCCATGTGTATACAGATGGTATTGTATCTATTTCCATGTTTATACAGATGCTGGTGTAGATATTTCCATGTTTATTCAGATGACTGTGTAGATATTTCCATGTTTTTACAGATGGCAGTGTAGATACTTCAATGTTTATGGAGATGGCGCTGTAGATATTTCCATGTTTATACAGATCGCGGTGTAGATATTTCCATGTTTATACAGATAGCGGTGTAGATATTTCCATGTTTTTACAGATATCGTGGTAGGTATTTCCATGTTTACTCAGATTGCGGTGTAGATATTTCCATCTATCTACAGATGGAATGGTAGATATTTCCATGTTTATACAGATGGCGGTGTAGATATTTCCATGTTTATATAGATGTTTGTGTAGATATTACCATGTTTATACAGATAGCGGTGTAGATATTTCCATGTTTATACAGATTGTGGTGAAGATATTTCCATGTTTATACAGATCGCGGTGCAGATATTTCCATGTTTATACAGATCGCGGTGTAGATATTTCCAAGTTTATACAGATAGCGGTGTAGATATTTCCATGTTTATACGGATAGCGGTTTAGATATTTCCATGTTTATAGAGATAGCGGTGTAGGTATTTCCATGTTTATAGACATAGCGGTTTAGATATTTCCATCTTTATATAGATGGCGTTGTAGATATTTCCACGTTTATACCGATAGCGGTGTTGGTATTTCCACGTTTATACAGATAGCGATGTAGATATTTCCATGTTTATACAGCTCGCGGTGCAGATATTTATATCTTTACACAGATGGCATTGTAGATATTTCCTCATTCACACAGATGGTGGTGTAGATGTTTCCATGTTTATACAGATGGCGGAGTAGTTAGTTCCATGTTTATGGAGATGGCAGTGTAGATACTTTCATGTTTATAGAGATGGCGGTGTAGATATTTCCAGGTTTATAGAGATAGCAGTGTAGATATTTACATGTTTATACAGATGGCTGTGTAGATATTTCCATGTGTATACAGATGGCATTGTAGATATTTCCATGTTTATACAGATGACTGTCTAGGTATTTCCATGTTTTTACAGATGGCAGTGCAGATATTTCCATGTTTATAGAGATAGCGGTGTAGATATTTCCATGTTTGTACAGATGGCGGTGTTGATATTTCCATCTATACACAGATGGCCGTGTAGATATTTCCATGTTTATACAGATGGCGGCGTAGATATTTCCATGGACATGCAGATGGCGGTGTAGATATTTCCATGTTTATACAGATAGCGGTGAAGATATTTCCATGTTTACACAGATGGTGGTGTAGATATTTCCGGGATTATACACATGGCGGAGTAGATACTTCCATCTTTATGGAGATGGCAGTGTAGATATTTTCATGTTTATAGAGATGGCGGTGTAGATATTTCCATATTTATAGAGATAGCGGTGTAGATATTTCCATCTTTCTACAGATGGCAGTGTAGATATTTCCATGTTTATACAGATGGCGGTGTAGATATTTCCATATTTATACAGATGTCTGTGTAGATATTTCCATGTGTATACAGATGGTATTGTATCTATTTCCATGTTTATACAGATGGTGGTGTAGATATTTCCATGTTTATTCAGATGACTGTGTAGATATTTCCATGTTTTTACAGATGGCAGTGTAGATGCTTCAATGTTTATAGAGATGGCGCTGTAGATATTTCCATGTTTATACAGATCGCGGTGTAGATATTTCCATGTTTATACAGATAGCGGTGTAGATATTTCCATGTTTTTACAGATATCGGGGTAGATATTTCCATGTTTACACAGATTGCGGTGTAGATATTTCCATCTATCTACAGATGGCATGGTAGATATTTCCATGTTTATACAGATGGCGGTGTAGATATTTCCATGTTTATATAGATGGTTGTGTAGATATTACCATGTTTATACAGATAGCGGTGTAGATATTTCCATGTTTATACAGATCGTTGTGAAGATATTTCCATGTTTATACAGATCGCGGTGTAGATATTTCCATGTTTATACAGATCGCGGTGTAGATATTTCCAAGTTTATACAGATAGCGGTGTAGATATTTCCATGTTAATATAGATGGCGTTGTATATATTTCCACGTTTATACCGATAGCGGTGTTGGTATTTCCACGTTTATACAGATAGCGATGTAGATATTTCCATGTTTATACAGCTCGCGGTGCAGATATTTATATCTTTATACAGATGGCATTGTAAATATTTCCTTATTCACACAGATGGTGGTGTAGATGTTTCCATGTTTATACCGATGGCGGAGTAGTTAGTTCCATGTTTATGGAGATGGCAGTGTAGATACTTTCATGTTTATAGAGATGGCGGTGTAGATATTTCCATGTTTATAGAGATAGCAGTGTAGATATTTACATGTTTATACAGATGGCTGTGTAGATATTTCCATGTGTATACAGATGGCATTGTAGATATTTCCATGTTTATACAGATGACTGTATAGGTATTTCCATGTTTTTACAGATGGCAGTGCAGATATTTCCATGTTTATAGAGATAGCGGTGTAGATATTTCCATGTTTGTACAGATGGCGGTGTTGATATTTCCATCTATACACAGATGGCCGTGTAGATATCTCCATGTTTATACAGATGGCGGCGTAGGTATTTCCATGGACATGCAGATGGCGGTGTAGATATTTCCATGTTTATACAGATAGCGGTGTAGATATTTCCATGTTTACACAGATGGTGGTGTAGATATTTCCGGGATTATACACATGGCGGAGTAGATACTTCCATCTTTATGGAGATGGCAGTGTAGATATTTTCATGTTTATAGAGATGGCAGTGTAGATATTTCCATATTGATAGAGATAGCGGTGTAGATATTTCCATCTTTCTACAGATGGCAGTGTAGATATTTCCATGTTTATACAGATGGCGCTGTAGATATTTCCATATTTATACAGATGTCTGTGTAGATATTTCCATGTGTATACAGATGGTATTGTATCTATTTCCATGTTTATGCAGATGGTGGTGTAGATATTTCCATGTTTATTCAGATGACTGTGTAGATATTTCCATGTTTTTACAGATGGCAGTGTAGATACTTCAATGTTTATAGAGATGGCGCTGTAGATATTTCCATGTTTATACAGATCGCGGTGTAGATATTTCCATGTTTATACAGATAGCGGTGTAGATATTTCCATGTTTTTACAGATATCAGGGTAGATATTTCCAAGTTTACACAGATTGCGGTGTAGATATTTCCATCTATCTACAGATGGCATGGTAGATATTTCCATGTTTATACAGGTGGCGGTGTAGATATTTCCATGTTTATATAGATGGTTGTGTAGATATTACCATGTTTATACAGATAGCTGTGTAGATATTTCCATGTTTATACAGATCGTGGTGAAGATATTTCCATGTTTATACAGATCGCGGTGTAGATATTTCCATGTTTATACAGATCGCGGTGTAGATATTTCCAAGTTTATACAGATAGCGGAGTAGATATTTCCATGTTTATACGGATAGCGGTTTAGATATTTCCATGTTTATAGAGATAGCGGTGTAGGTATTTCCATGTTTATAGACATAGCGGTGTAGATATTTCCATGTTTATATAGATGGCGTTGTAGATATTTCCACGTTTATACCGATAGCGGTGTTGGTATTTCTACGTTTATACAGATAGCGATGTAGATATTTCCAGGTTTATACAGCTCGCGGTGCAGATATTTATATCTTTATACAGATGGCATTGTAGATATTTCCTTATTCACACAGATGGTGGTGTAGATGTCTCCATGTTTATACAGATGGCGGAGTAGTTAGTTCCATGTTTATGGACATGGCAGTGTAGATACTTTCATGTTTATAGAGATGGCGGTGTAGATATTTCCATGTTTATAGAGATAGCAGTGTAGATATTTACATGTTTACACAGATGGCTGTGTAGATATTTCCATGTGTATACAGATGGCATTGTAGATATTTCCATGTTTATACAGATGACTGTATAGGTATTTCCATGTTTTTACAGATGGCAGTGCAGATATTTCCATGTTTATAGAGATAGCGGTGTAGATATTTCCATGTTTGTACAGATGGCGGTGTTGATATTTCCATCTATACACAGATGGCCGTGTAGATATTTCCATGTTTATACAGATGGCGGCGTAGATATTTCCATGGACATGCAGATGGCGGTGTAGATATTTCCATGTTTATACAGATAGCGGTGTAGATATTTCCATGTTTACACAGATGGTGGTGTAGATATTTCCGGGATTATACACATGGCGGAGTAGATACTTCCATCTTTATGGAGATGGCAGTGTAGATATTTTCATGTTTATAGAGATGGCGGTGTAGATATTTCCATATTTATAGAGATAGCGGTGTAGATATTTCCATCTTTCCACAGATGGCAGTGTAGATATTTCCATGTTTATACAGATGGTGGTGTAGATATTTCCATATTTATACAGATGTCTGTGTAGATATTTCCATGTGTATACAGATGGTATTGTATCTATTTCCATGTTTGTACAGATGCTGGTGTAGATATTTCCATGTTTATTCAGATGACTGTGTAGATATTTCCATGTTTTTACAGATGGCAGTGTAGATACTTCAATGTTTATGGAGATGGCGCTGTAGATATTTCCATGTTTATACAGATCGCGGTGTAGATATTTCCATGTTTATACAGATAGCGGTGTAGATATTTCCATGTTTTTACAGATATCGTGGTAGGTATTTCCATGTTTACTCAGATTGCGGTGTAGATATTTCCATCTATCTACAGATGGAATGGTAGATATTTCCATGTTTATACAGATGGCGGTGTAGATATTTCCATGTTTATATAGATGTTTGTGTAGATATTACCATGTTTATACAGATAGCGGTGTAGATATTTCCATGTTTATACAGATTGTGGTGAAGATATTTCCATGTTTATTCAGATCGCGGTGTAGATATTTCCATGTTTATACAGATCGCGGTGTAGATATTTCCAAGTTTATACAGATAGCGGTGTAGATATTTCCATGTTTATACGGATAGCGGTTTAGATATTTCCATGTTTATAGAGATAGCAGTGTAGGTATTTCCATGTTTATAGACATAGCGGTGTAGATATTTCCATCTTTATATAGATGGCGTTGTAGATATTTCCACGTTTATACCGATAGCGGTGTTGGTATTTCCACGTTTATACAGATAGCGATGTAGATATTTCCATGTTTATACAGCTCGCGGTGCAGATATTTATATCTTTATACAGATGGCATTGTAGATATTTCCTCAATCAAACAGATGGTGGTGTAGATGTTTCCATGTTTATACAGATGGCGGAGTAGTTAGTTCCATGTTTATGGAGATGGCAGTGTAGATACTTTCATGTTTATAGAGATGGCGGTGTAGATATTTCCAGGTTTATAGAGATAGCAGTGTAGATATTTACATGTTTATACAGATGGCTGTGTAGATATTTCCATGTGTATACAGATGGCATTGTAGATATTTCCATGTTTATACAGATGACTGTATAGGTATTTCCATGTTTTTTCAGATGGCAGTGCAGATATTTCCATGTTTATAGAGATAGCGGTGTAGATATTTCCATGTTTGTACAGATGGCGGTGTTGATATTTCCATCTATACACAGATGGCCGTGTAGATATTTCCATGTTTATACAGATGGCGGCGTAGATATTTCCATGGACATGCAGATGGCGGTGTAGATATTTCCATGTTTATACAGATAGCGGTGAAGATATTTCCATGTTTTCACAGATGGTGGTGTAGATATTTCCGGGATTATACACATGGCGGACTAGATACTTCCATCTTTATGGAGATGGCAGTGTAGATATTTTCATGTTTATAGAGATGGCGGTGTAGATATTTCCATATTTATAGAGATAGCGGTGTAGATATTTCCATCTTTCTAGAGATGGCAGTGTAGATATTTCCATGTTTATACAGATGGTGGTGTAGATATTTCCATATTTATACAGATGTCTGTGTAGATATTTCCATGTGTATACAGATGGTATTGTATCTATTTCCATGTTTATACAGATGGTGGTGTATATATTTCCATGTTTATTCAGATGACTGTGTAGATATTTCCATGTTTTTACAGATGGCAGTGTAGATACTTCAATGTTTATAGAGATGGCGCTGTAGATATTTCCATGTTTATACAGATCGCGGTGTAGATATTTCCATGTTTATACAGATAGCGGTGTAGATATTTCCA
This sequence comes from Pan troglodytes, assembly GCF_028858775.2. Classification (NCBI taxonomy): domain Eukaryota; kingdom Metazoa; phylum Chordata; class Mammalia; order Primates; family Hominidae; genus Pan; species Pan troglodytes. The sequence goes on along the minus strand of NC_072405.2, from coordinate 576,964 downwards.
TGTTTTTACAGATATCGGTGTAGATATTTCCATGTTTACACAGATTGCGGTGTAGATATTTCCATCTATCTACAGATGGCATGGTAGATATTTCCATGTTTATACAGATGGCGGTGTAGATATTTCCATGTTTATATAGATGGTTGTGTAGATATTACCATGTTTATACAGATAGCGGTGTAGATATTTCCATGTTCATACAGATCGTGGTGAAGATATTTCCATGTTTATACAGATCGCGGTGTAGATATTTCCATGTTTATACAGATCGCGGTGTAGATATTTCCAAGTTTATACAGATAGCGGTGTAGATATTTCCATGTTTATACGGATAGCGGTTTAGATATTTCCATGTTTATAGAGATAGCGGTGTAGGTATTTCCATGTTTATAGACATAGCGGTGTAGATATTTCCAAGTTAATATAGATGGCGTTGTATATATTTCCACGTTTATACCGATAGCGGTGTTGGTATTTCCACGTTTATACAGATAGCGATGTAGATATTTCCATGTTTATACAGCTCGCGGTGCAGATATTTATATCTTTATACAGATGGCATTGTAAATATTTCCTTATTCACACAGATGGTGGTGTAGATGTGTCCATGTTTATACCGATGGCGGAGTAGTTAGTTCCATGTTTATGGAGATGGCAGTGTGGATACTTTCATGTTTATAGAGATGGCGGTGTAGATATTTCCATGTTTATAGAGATAGCAGTGTAGATATTTACATGTTTATACAGATGGCTGTGTAGATATTTCCATGTGTATACAGATGGCATTGTGGATATTTCCATGTTTATACAGATGCCTGTATAGGTATTTCCATGTTTTTACAGATGGCAGTGCAGATATTTCCATTTTTATAGAGATAGCGGTGTAGATATTTCCATGTTTGTACAGATGGCGGTGTTGATATTTCCATCTATACACAGATGGCCGTGTAGATATTTCCATGTTTATACAGATGGCGGCGTAGATATTTCCATGGACATGCAGATGGCGGTGTAGATATTTCCATGTTTATACAGATAGCGGTGTAGATATTTCCATGTTTACACAGATGGTGGTGTAGATATTTCCGGGATTATACACATGGCGGAGTAGATACTTCCATCTTTATGGAGATGGCAGTGTAGATATTTTCATGTTTATAGAGATGGCGGTGTAGATATTTCCATATTTATAGAGATAGCGGTGTAGATATTTCCATCTTTCTACAGATGGCAGTGTAGATACTTCCATGTTTATACAGATGGTGGTGTAGATATTTCCATACTCATACAGATGTCTGTGTAGATATTTCCATGTGTATACAGATGGTATTGTATCTATTTCCATGTTTATACAGATGGTGGTGTAGATATTTCCATGTTTATTCAGATGACTGTGTAGATATTTCCATGTTTTTACAGATGGCAGTGTAGATACTTCAATGTTTATAGAGATGGCGCTGTAGATATTTCCATGTATATACAGAACGCGGTGTAGATATTTCCATGTTTATACAGATAGCGGTGTAGACATTTCCATGTTTTTACAGATATCGGGGTAGATATTTCCATGTTTACACAGATTGCGGTGTAGATATTTCCATCTATCTACAGATGGCATGGTAGTTATTTCCATGTTTATACAGATGGCGGTGTAGGTATTTCCATGTTTATATAGATGGTTGTGTAGATATTACCATGTTTATACAGATAGCGGTGTAGATATTTAGATGTTTATACAGATCGTGGTGAAGATATTTCCATGTTTATACAGATCGCGGTGTAGATATTTCCATGTTTATACAGATCGCGGTGTACATATTTCCAAGTTTATACAGATAGCGGTGTAGATATTTCCATGTTTATACGGATAGCGGTTTAGATATTTCCATGTTTATAGAGATAGCGGTGTAGGTATTTCCATGTTTATAGACATAGCGGTGTAGATATTTCCAAGTTAATATAGATGGCGTTGTAGATATTTCCACGTTTATACCGATAGCGGTGTTGGTATTTCCACGTTTATACAGATAGCGATGTAGATATTTCCATGTTTATACAGCTCGCGGTGCAGATATTTATATCTTTATACAGATGGCATTGTAAATATTTCCTTATTCACACAGATGGTGGTGTAGATGTGTCCATGTTTATACCGATGGCGGAGTAGTTAGTTCCATGTTTATGGAGATGGCAGTGTGGATACTTTCATGTTTATAGAGATGGCGGTGTAGATATTTCCATGTTTATAGAGATAGCAGTGTAGATATTTACATGTTTATACAGATGGCTGTGTAGATATTTCCATGTGTATACAGATGGCATTGTGGATATTTCCATGTTTATACAGATGCCTGTATAGGTATTTCCATGTTTTTACAGATGGCAGTGCAGATATTTCCATTTTTATAGAGATAGCGGTGTAGATATTTCCATGTTTGTACAGATGGCGGTGTTGATATTTCCATCTATACACAGATGGCCGTGTAGATATTTCCATGTTTATACAGATGGCGGCGTAGATATTTCCATGGACATGCAGATGGCGGTGTAGATATTTCCATGTTTATACAGATAGCGGTGTAGATATTTCCATGTTTACACAGATGGTGGTGTAGATATTTCCGGGATTATACACATGGCGGAGTAGATACTTCCATCTTTATGGAGATGGCAGTGTAGATATTTTCATGTTTATAGAGATGGCGGTGTAGATATTTCCATATTTATAGAGATAGCGGTGTAGATATTTCCATCTTTCTACAGATGGCAGTGTAGATACTTCCATGTTTATACAGATGGTGGTGTAGATATTTCCATACTCATACAGATGTCTGTGTAGATATTTCCATGTGTATACAGATGGTATTGTATCTATTTCCATGTTTATACAGATGGTGGTGTAGATATTTCCATGTTTATTCAGATGACTGTGTAGATATTTCCATGTTTTTACAGATGGCAGTGTAGATACTTCAATGTTTATAGAGATGGCGCTGTAGATATTTCCATGTATATACAGAACGCGGTGTAGATATTTCCATGTTTATACAGATAGCGGTGTAGACATTTCCATGTTTTTACAGATATCGGGGTAGATATTTCCATGTTTACACAGATTGCGGTGTAGATATTTCCATCTATCTACAGATGGCATGGTAGTTATTTCCATGTTTATACAGATGGCGGTGTAGGTATTTCCATGTTTATATAGATGGTTGTGTAGATATTACCATGTTTATACAGATAGCGGTGTAGATATTTCCATGTTTATACAGATCGTGGTGAAGATATTTCCATGTTTATACAGATCGCGGTGTAGATATTTCCATGTTTATACAGATCGCGGTGTACATATTTCCAAGTTTATACAGATAGCGGTGTAGATATTTCCATGTTTATACGGATAGCGGTTTAGATATTTCCATGTTTATAGAGATAGCGGTGTAGGTATTTCCATGTTTATAGACATAGCGGTGTAGATATTTACATGTTTATATAGATGGCGTTGTAGATATTTCCACGTTTATACCGATAGCGGTGTTGGTATTTCCACGTTTATACAGATAGCGATGTAGATATTTCCATGTTTATACAGCTTGCGGTGCAGTTATTTATATCTTTATACAGATGGCATTGTAGATATTTCCTTATTCACACAGATGGTGGTGTAGATGTTTCCATGTTTATACAGATGGCGGAGTAGTTAGTTCCACGTTTATGGAGATGGCAGTGTAGATACTTTCATGTTTATAGAGATGGCGGTGTAGATATTTCCATGTTTATAGAGATAGCAGTGTAGATATTTACATGTTTATACAGATGGCTCTGTAGATATTTCCATGTGTATACAGATGGCATTGTAGATATTTCCATGTTTTTACAGATGACTGTATAGGTATTTCCATATTTTTACAGATGGCAGTGCAGATATTTCCATGTTTATAGAGATAGCGGTGTAGATATTTCCATGTTTTTACAGATGGCGGTGTTGATATTTCCATCTATACACAGATGGCCGTGTAGACATTTCCATGTTTATACAGATGGCGGCGTAGATATTTCCATGGACATGCAGATGGTGGTGTAGATATTTCCATATTTATACAGATGTCTGTGTAGATATTTCCATGTGTATACAGATGTTATTGTATCTATTTCCATGTTTATACAGATGGCGGTGTAGATATTTCCATATTTATACAGATGTCTGTGAAGATATTTCCATGTGTATACAGATGGTATTGTAGCTATTTCCATGTTTATACAGATGGTGGTGTAGATATTTCCATGTTTATTCAGATGACTGTGTAGACATTTCCATGTTTTTACAGATGGCAGTGTAGATATTTCAATGTTTATAGAGATGGCGCTGTAGATATTTCCATGTTTATACAGATCGCGGTGTAGATATTTCCATGTTTATACAGATAGCGGTGTGGATATTTCCATGTTGTTACAGATATCGGTGTAGATATTTCCATGTTTACACAGATTGCGGTGTAGTTATTTCCATCTTTCTACAGATGGCATTGTATATATTTCCATGTTTATACAGATGGCGGTGTAGATATTTCCATGTTTATATAGATGGTGGTGTAGATATTACCATGTTTACAGATAGCGGTGTAGATATTTCCATGTTTATACAGATCGTGGTGAAGATATTTGAATGTTTACACAGATTGCGGTGTAGATATTTCCATCTTTCTACAGATGGCATTGTAGATATTTCCATGTTTATACAAATGGCGGCGTAGGTATTTCCATGGACATGCAGATGGTGGTGTAGATATTTCCATGTTTATACAGATAGCGGTGTAGATATTTCCATGTTTACACAGATGGTGGTGTAGATATTTCCGGGATTATACATATGGCGGAGTAGATACTTCCATCTTTATGGAGATGGCAGTGTACATATTCTTGTATTTATAGAGATGGCGGTGTAGATATTTCCATATTTATAGAGATAGCGGTGTAGATATTTCCATCTTTCTACAGATGGCAGTGTAGATATTTCCATGTTTATACAGATGGTTTTGTAGATATTTCCATATTTATACAGATGTCTGTGTAAATATTTCCATGTGTATACAGATGGTATTGTATCTATTTCCATGTTTATACAGATGGTGGTGTAGATATTTCCATGTTTATTCAGATGACTGTGTAGATGTTCCAATGTTTTTACAGATGGCAGTGTAGATACTTCAATGTTTATAGAGATGGCGCTGTAGATATTTCCATGTTTATACAGATCGCGGTGTAGATATTTCCATGTTTATACAGATAGCGGTGTAGATATTTCCATGTTTTTACAGATATCGGGGTAGATATTTCCATGTTTACACAGATTGCGGTGTAGATATTTCCATCTATCTACAGATGGCATGGTAGATATTTCCATGTTTATACAGATGGCGGTGTAGATATTTCCATGTTTATATAGATGGTTGTGTAGATATTACCATGTTTATACAGATAGCGGGGTAGATATTTCCATGTTTATAAAAATCGTGTGAAGATATTTCGATGTTTATACAGATCGCGGTGTAGATATTTCGATGTTTATACAGATCGCGGTGTAGGTATTTCCAAGTTTATACAGATAGCGGTGTAGATATTTCCATGTTTATACGGATAGCGGTTTAGATATTTCCATGTTTATAGAGATAGCGGTGTAGGTATTTCCATGTTTATAGACATAGCGGTGTAGATATTTCCATGTTTATATAGATGGCGTTGAAGATATTTCCACGTTTATACCGATAGCGGTGTTGGTATTTCCACGTTTATACAGATAGCGATGTAGATATTTCCATGTTTATACAGCTCGCATTGCAGATATTTATATCTTTATACAGATGGTATTGTAGATATTTCCTTATTCACACAGATGGTGGTGTAGATGTTTCCATGTTTATACAGATGGTGGAGTAGTTAGTTCCATGATTATGGAGATGGCAGTGTAGATACTTTCATGTTTATAGAGATGGCGGTGTAGATATTTCCATGTTTATAGAGATAGCAGTGTAGATATTTACATGTTTATACAGATGGCTGTGTAGATATTTCCATGTGTATACAGATGGCATTGTAGATATTTCCATGTTTATACAGATGACTCTATAGGTATTTCCATGTTTTTACAGATGGCAGTGCAGATATTTCCATGTTTATAGAGATAGCGGAGTAGATATTTCCATGTTTGTACAGATGGCGGTGTTGATATTTCCATCTATACACAGATGGCCGTGTAGATATCTCCATGTTTATACAGATGGCGCCGTAGGTATTTCCATGGACATGCAGATGGCGGTGTAGATATTTCCATGTTTATACAGATAGCGGTGTAGATATTTCCATGTTTACACAGATGGTGGTGTAGATATTTCCGGGATTATACACATGGCGGAGTAGATACTTCCATCTTTATGGAGATGGCAGTGTAAATATTTTCATGTTTATAGAGATGGCAGTGTAGATATTTCCATATTGATAGACATAGCGGTGTAGATATTTCCATCTTTCTACAGATGGCAGTGTAGATATTTCCATGTTTATACAGATGGCGGTGTAGATATTTCCATATTTATACAGATGACTGTGAAGATATTTCCATGTGTATACAGATGGTATTGTAGCTATTTCCATGTTTATACAGATGGTGGTGTAGATATTTCCATGTTTATTCAGATGACTGTGTAGATATTTCCATGTTTTTACAGATATTGGGGTAGATATTTCCATGTTTACACAGATTGCGGTGTAGATATTTCCATCTATCTACAGATGGCATGGTAGATATTTCCATGTTTATACAGATGGCGGTGTAGATATTTCCATGTTTATATAGATGGTTGTGTAGATATTACCATGTTTATACAGATAGCGTGGTAGATATTTCCATGTTTATACAGATCGTGGTGAAGATATTTCCATGTTTATACACATCGCGGTGTAGATGTTTCCATGTTTATACAGATCGCGGTGTAGGTATTTCCAAGTTTATACAGATAGCGGTGTAGATATTTCCATGTTTATACGGATAGCGGTTTAGATATTTCCATGTTTATAGAGATAGCGGTGTAGGTATTTCCATGTTTATAGACATAGCGGTGTAGATATTTCCATGTTTATATACATGGCGTTGTAGATATTTCCAAGTTTATACCAATAGCGGTGTTGGTATTTCCACGTTTAAACAGATAGCGATGTAGATATTTCCATGTTTATACAGCTCGCGGTGCAGATATTTATATCTTTATACAGATGGCATTGTAGATATTTCCTTATTCACACAGATGGTGGTGTAGATGTTTCCGTGTTTATACAGATGGCGGAGTAGTTAGTTCCACGTTTATGGAGATGGCAGTGTAGATACTTTCATGTTTATAGAGATGGCGGTGTAGATATTTCCATGTTTATAGAGATAGCAGTGTAGATATTTACATGTTTATACAGATGGCTGTGTAGGTATTTCCATGTGTATACAGATGGCATTGTAGATATTTCCATGTTTATACAGATGACTGTATAGGTATTTCCATGTTTTTACAGATGGCAGTGCAGATATTTCCATGTTTATAGAGATAGCGGTGTAGATATTTCCATGTTTGTACAGATGGCGGTGTTGATATTTCCATCTATACACAGATGGCCGTGTATATATTTCCATGTTTATACAGATGGCGGCGTAAGTATTTCCATGGACATGCAGATGGCGGTGTAGATATTTCCATGTTTATACAGATAGTGGTGTAGATATTTCCATGTTTACACAGATGGTGGTGTAGATATTTCCGGGATTATACACATGGCGGAGTAGATATTTCCATCTTTATGGAGATGGCAGTGTATTTTCATGTTTATAGAGATGGCGGTGCAGATATTTCCATATTTATAGAGATAGCGGTGTAGATATTTCCATCTTTCTACAGATGGCAGTGAAGATATTTCCATGTTTATACAGATGGCGGTGTAGATATTTCCATATTTATACAGATGTCTGTGAAGATATTTCCATGTGTATACAGATGGTACTGTAGTTATTTCCATGTTTATACAGATGGTGGTGTAGATATTTCCATGTTTATTCAGATGACTGTGTAGATATTTCCATGTTTTTACAGATGGCAGTGTAGATATTTCAATGTTTATAGAGATGGCGCTGTAGATATTTCCATGTTTATACAGATCGCGGTGTAGATATTTCCATGTTTATACAGATAGGGGTATAGATATTTCCATGTTGTTACAGATAGCGGTGTAGATATTTCCATGTTTACACAGATTGCGGTGTAGATATTTCCATCTTTCTACAGATGGCATTGTAGATGTTTCCATGTTTATACAGATGGTGGTGTAGATATTTCCATGTTTATATAGATGGTGGTGTAGATATTACCATGTTTATACAGATAGTGGTGTAGATATTTCCATGTTTATACAGATCGTGGTGAAGATATTTCCATGTTTACACAGATTGCGGTGTAGATATTTCCATCTTTCTACAGATGGCATTGTAGATATTTCCATGTTTATACAGATGGCGGCGTAGATATTTCCATGGACATGCAGATGGCGGTGTAGATATTTCCATGTTTCTACAGATAGCGGTGTAGGTATTTCCATGTTTACACAGATGGTGGTGTAGATATTTCCGGGATTATACACATGGCGGAGTAGATACTTCCATCTTTATGGAGATGGCAGTGTAGATATTTTCATATTTATAGAGATGGCGGTGTAGATATTTCCATATTTATAGAGATAGCGGTGTAGATATTTCCATCTTTCTACAGATGGCAGTGTAGATATTTCCATGTTTATACAGATGGTGGTGTAGATATTTCCATATTTATACAGATGTCTGTGTAGATATTTCCATGTGTATACAGATGGTATTGTATCTATTTCCATGTGTATACAGATGGTGGTGTAGATATTTCCATGTTTATTCAGATGACTGTGTAGATATTTCCATGTTTTTACAGATGGCAGTGTAGATACTTCAATGTTTATAGAGATGGCACTGTAGATATTTCCATGTTTATACAGATCGCGGTGTAGATATTTCCATGTTTATACAGATAGCGGTGGAGATATTTCCATGTTTTTACAGATATCGGGGTAGATATTTCCATGTTTACACAGATGGCGGTGTAGATATTTCCATCTGTCTACAGATGGCATGGTAGATATTTCCATGTTTATACAGATGGCGGTGTAGATATTTCCATGTTTATATAGATGGTTGTGTAGATATTACCATGTTTATACAGATAGCGGGGTAGATATTTCCATGTTTATACAGATCGTGGTGAAGATATTTCCATGTTTATACAGATCGCGGTGTAGATATTTCCATGTTTATACAGATCGCGGTGTAGGTATTTCCAAGTTTATACAGATAGCGGTGTAGATATTTCCATGTTTATACGGATAGTGGTTTAGATATTTCCATGTTTATAGAGATAGCGGTGTAGGTATTTCCATGTTTATAGACATAGCGGTGTAGATATTTCCATGTTTATATAGATGGCGTTGTAGCTATTTCCACGTTTATACCGATAGCGGTGTTGGTATTTCCACGTTTATACAGATAGCGATGTAGATATTTCCATGTTTGTACAGCTCGCGGTGCAGATATTTATATCTTTATACAGATGGCATTGTAGATATTTCCTTATTCACACAGATGGTGGTGTAGATGTTTCCATGTTTATACAGATGGTGGAGTAGTTAGTTCCATGTTTATGGAGATGGCAGTGTAGATACTTTCATGTTTATAGAGATGGCGGTGTAGATATTTCCATGTTTATAGAGATAGCAGTGTAGATATTTACATGTTTATACAGATGGCTCTGTAGATATTTCCATGTGTATACAGATGGCATTGTAGATATTTCCATGTTTATACAGATGACTGTATAGGTATTTCCATGTTTTTACAGATGGCAGTGCAGATATTTCCATGTTTATAGAGATAGCGGTGTAGATATTTCCATGTTTGTACAGATGGCGGTGTTGATATTTCCATCTATACACAGATGGCCGTGTAGATATTTCCACGTTTATACAGATGGCGGCGTAGGTATTTCCATGGACATGCAGATGGCGGTGTAGATATTTCCATGTTTATACAGATAGCGGTGTAGATATTTCCATGTTTACACAGATGTTGGTGTAGATATTTCCGGGATTATACGCATGGTGGAGTAGATACTTCCATCTTTATGGAGATGGCAGTGTAGATATTTTCATGTTTATAGAGATGGCAGTGTAGATATTTCCATATTTATAGAGATAGCGGTGTAGATATTTCCATCTTTCTACAGATGGCAGTGAAGATATTTCCATGTTTATACAGATGGCGGTGTAGATATTTCCATATTTATAAAGATGTCTGTGAAGATATTTCCATGTGTATACAGATGGTATTGTAGCTATTTCCATGTTTATACAGATGGTGGTGTAGATATTTCCATGTTTATTCAGATGACTGTGTAGATATTTCCATGTTTTAACAGATATCGGGGTAGATATTTCCATGTTTACACAGATTGCGGTGTAGATATTTCCATCTATCTACAGATGGCATGGGAGATATTTCCATGTTTATACAGATGGCGGTGTAGATATTTCCATGTTTATATAGATGGTTGTGTAGATATTACCATGTTTATACAGATAGCGGGGTAGATATTTCCATGTTTATACAGATCGTGGTGAAGATATTTCCATGTTTATACAGATCGCCGTGTAGATATTTCCATGTTTATACAGATAGCGGTGTGGATATTTCCATGTTGTTACAGATATCGGTGTAGATATTTCCATGTTTACACAGATTGCGGTGTAGTTATTTCCATCTTTCTACAGATGGCATTGTAGATATTTCCATGTTTATACAGATGGCGGTGTAGATATTTCCATGTTTATATAGTTGGTGGTGTAGATATTACCATGTTTACAGATAGCGGTGTAGATATTTCCATGTTTATACAGATCGTGGTGAAGATATTTCAATGTTTACACAGATTGCGGTGTAGATATTTCCATCTTTCTACAGATGGCATTGTAGATATTTCCATGTTTATACAAATGGCGGCGTAGGTATTTCCATGGACATGCAGATGGTGGTGTAGATATTTCCATGTTTATACAGATAGCGGTGTAGATATTTCCATGTTTACACAGATGGTGGTGTAGATATTTCCGGGATTATACATATGGCGGAGTAGATACTTCAATCTTTATGGAGATGGCAGTGTAGATATTTTCGTATTTATAGAGATGGCGGTGTAGATATTTCCATATTTATAGAGATAGCGGTGTAGATATTTCCATCTTTCTACAGATGGCAGTGTAGATATTTCCATGTTTATACAGATGGTTTTGTAGATATTTCCATATTTATACAGATGTCTGTGTAGATATTTCCATGTGTATACAGATGGTATTGTATCTATTTCCATGTTTATACAGATGGTGGTGTAGATATTTCCATGTTTATTCAGATGACTGTGTAGATATTTCCATGTTTTTACAGATGGCAGTGTAGATACTTCAATGTTTATAGAGATGGCGCTGTAGATATTTCCATGTTTATACAGATCGCGGTGTAGATATTTCCATGTTTATACAGATAGCGGTGTAGATATTTCCATGTTTTTACAGATATCGGGGTAGATATTTCCATGTTTACACAGATTGCGGTGTAGATATTTCCATCTATCTACAGATGGCATGGTAGATATTTCCATGTTTATACAGATGGCGGTGTAGATATTTCCATGTTTATATAGATGGTTGTGTAGATATTACCATGTTTATACAGATAGCGGGGTAGATATTTCCATGTTTATAAAAATCGTGTGAAGATATTTCGATGTTTATACAGATCGCGGTGTAGATATTTCCATGTTTATACAGATCGCGGTGTAGGTATTTCCAAGTTTATACAGATAGCGGTGTAGATATTTCCATGTTTATACGGATAGCGGTTTAGATATTTCCATGTTTATAGAGATAGCGGTGTAGGTATTTCCATGTTTATAGACATAGCGGTGTAGATATTTCCATGTTTATATAGATGGCGTTGTAGATATTTCCACGTTTATACCGATAGTGGTGTTGGTATTTCCACGTTTATACAGATAGCGAAGTAGATATTTCCATGTTTATACAGCTCGCGGTGCAGATATTTATATCTTTATACAGATGGTATTGTAGATATTTCCTTATTCACACAGATGGTGGTGTAGATGTTTCCATGTTTATACAGATGGTGGAGTAGTTAGTTCCATGATTATGGAGATGGCAGTGTAGATACTTTCATGTTTATAGAGATGGCGGTGTAGATATTTCCATGTTTATAGAGATAGCAGTGTAGATATTTACATGTTTATACAGATGGCTGTGTAGATATTTCCATGTGTATACAGATGGCATTGTAGATATTTCCATGTTTATACAGATGACTGTATAGGTATTTCCATGTTTTTACAGATGGCAGTGCAGATATTTCCATGTTTATAGAGATAGCGGTGTAGATATTTCCATGTTTGTACAGATGGCGGTGTTGATATTTCCATCTATACACAGATGGCTGTGTAGATATCTCCATGTTTATACAGATGGCGCCGTAGGTATTTCCATGGACATGCAGATGGCGGTGTAGATATTTCCATGTTTATACAGATAGCGGTGTAGATATTTCCATGTTTACACAGATGGTGGTGTAGATATTTCCGGGATTATACACATGGCGGAGTAGATACTTCCATCTTTATGGAGATGGCAGTGTAAATATTTTCATGTTTATAGAGATGGCGGTGTAGATATTTCCATATTTATAGAGATAGCGGTGTAGATATTTCCATCTTTCTACAGATGGCAGTGTAGATATTTCCATGTTTATACAGATGGCGGTGTAGATATTTCCATATTTATACAGATGACTGTGAAGATATTTCCATGTGTATACAGATGGTATTGTAGCTATTTCCATGTTTATACAGATGGTGGTGTAGATATTTCCATGTTTATTCAGATGACTGTATAGATATTTCCATGTTTTTACAGATATCGGGGTAGATATTTCCATGTTTACACAGATTGCGGTGTAGATATTTCCATCTATCTACAGATGGCATGGTAGATATTTCCATGTTTATACACATGGCGGTGTAGATATTTCCATGTTTATATAGATGGTTGTGTAGATATTACCATGTTTATACAGATAGCGTGGTAGATATTTCCATGTTTATACAGATCGTGGTGAAGATATTTCCATGTTTATACACATCGCGGTGTAGATATTTCCATGTTTATACAGATCGCGGTGTAGGTATTTCCAAGTTTATACAGATAGCGGTGTAGATATTTCCATGTTTATACGGATAGCGGTTTAGATATTTCCATGTTTATAGAGATAGCGGTGTAGGTATTTCCATGTTTATAGACATAGCGGTGTAGATATTTCCATGTTTATATAGATGGCGTTGTAGATATTTCCAAGTTTATACCAATAGCGGTGTTGGTATTTCCACGTTTAAACAGATAGCGATGTAGATATTTCCATGTTTATACAGCTCGCGGTGCAGATATTTATATCTTTATACAGATGGCATTGTAGATATTTCCTTATTCACACAGATGGTGGTGTAGATGTTTCCATGTTTATACAGATGGCGGAGTAGTTAGTTCCACGTTTATGGAGATGGCAGTGTAGATACTTTCATGTTTATAGAGATGGCGGTGTAGATATTTCCATGTTTATAGAGATAGCAGTGTAGATATTTACATGTTTATACAGATGGCTGTGTAGGTATTTCCATGTGTATACAGATGGCATTGTAGATATTTCCATGTTTATACAGATGACTGTATAGGTATTTCCATGTTTTTACAGATGGCAGTGCAGATATTTCCATGTTTATAGAGATAGCGGTGTAGATATTTCCATGTTTGTACAGATGGCGGTGTTGATATTTCCATCTATACACAGATGGCCGTGTATATATTTCCATGTTTATACAGATGGCGGCGTAAGTATTTCCATGGACATGCAGATGGCGGTGTAGATATTTCCATGTTTATACAGATAGCGGTGTAGATATTTCAATGTTTACAAAGATGGTGGTGTAGATATTTCCGGGATTATACACATGGCGGAGTAGATATTTCCATCTTTATGGAGATGGCAGTGTATTTTCATGTTTATAGAGATGGCGGTGTAGATATTTCCATATTTATAGAGATAGCGGTGTAGATATTTCCATCTTTCTACAGATGGCAGTGAAGATATTTCCATGTTTATACAGATGGCGGTGTAGATATTTCCATATTTATACAGGTGTCTGTGAAGATATTTCCATGTGTATACAGATGGTAATGTAGTTATTTCCATGTTTATACAGATAGTGTTGTAGATATTTCCATGTTTATTCAGATGACTGTGTAGATATTTCCATGTTTTTACAGATGGCAGTGTAGATATTTCAATGTTTATAGAGATGGCGCTGTAGATATTTCCATGTTTATACAGATCGCGGTGTAGATATTTCCATGTTTATACAGATAGGGGTGTAGATATTTCCATGTTGTTACAGATAGCGGTGTAGATATTTCCATGTTTACGCAGATTGCGGTGTAGATATTTCCATCTTTCTACAGATGGCATTGTAGATGTTTCCATGTTTATACAGATGGTGGTGTAGATATTTCCATGTTTATATAGATGGTGGTGTAGATATTACCATGTTTATACAGATAGTGGTGTAGATATTTCCATGTTTATACAGATCGTGGTGAAGATATTTCCATGTTTACACAGATTGCGGTGTAGATATTTCCATCTTTCTACAGATGGCATTGTAGATATTTCCATGTTTATACAGATGGCGGCGTAGATATTTCCATGGACATGCAGATGGCGGTGTAGATATTTCCATGTTTCTACAGATAGCGGTGTAGGTATTTCCATGTTTACACAGATGGTGGTGTAGATATTTCCGGGATTATACACATGGCGGAGTAGATACTTCCATCTTTATGGAGATGGCAGTGTAGATATTTTCATATTTATAGAGATGGCGGTGTAGATATTTCCATATTTATAGAGATAGCGGTGTAGATATTTCCATCTTTCTACAGATGGCAGTGTAGATATTTCCATGTTTATACAGATGGTGGTGTAGATATTTCCATATTTATACAGATGTCTGTGTAGATATTTCCATGTGTATACAGATGGTATTGTATCTATTTCCATGTGTATACAGATGGTGGTGTAGATATTTCCATCTTTATTCAGATGACTGTGTAGATATTTCCATGTTTTTACAGATGGCAGTCTAGATACTTCAATGTTTATAGAGATGGCACTGTAGATATTTCCATGTTTATACAGATCGCGGTGTAGATATTTCCATGTTTATACAGATAGCGGTGGAGATATTTCCATGTTTTTACAGATATCGGGGTAGATATTTCCATGTTTACACAGATTGCGGTGTAGATATTTCCATCTATCTACAGATGGCATGGTAGATATTTCCATGTTTATACAGATGGCGGTGTAGATATTTCCATGTTTATATAGATGGTTGTGTAGATATTACCATGTTTATACAGATAGCGGGGTAGATATTTCCATGTTTATACAGATCGTGGTGAAGATATTTCCATGTTTATACAGATCGCGGTGTAGATATTTCCATGTTTATACAGATCGCGGTGTAGGTATTTCCAAGTTTATACAGATAGCGGTGTAGATATTTCCATGTTTATACGGATAGTGGTTTAGATATTTCCATGTTTATAGAGATAGCGGTGTAGGTATTTCCATGTTTATAGACATAGCCGTGTAGATATTTCCATGTTTATATAGATGGCGTTGTAGCTATTTCCACGTTTATACCGATAGCGGTGTTGGTGTTTCCACGTTTATACAGATAGCGATGTAGATATTTCCATGTTTGTACAGCTCGCGGTGCAGATATTTATATCTTTATACAGATGGCATTGTAGATATTTCCTTATTCACACAGATGGTGGTGTAGATGTTTCCATGTTTATACAGATGGTGGAGTAGTTAGTTCCATGTTTATGGAAATGGCAGTGTAGATACTTTCATGTTTATAGAGATGGCGGTGTAGATATTTCCATGTTTATAGAGATAGCAGTGTAGATATTTACATGTTTATACAGATGGCTCTGTAGATATTTCCATGTGTATACAGATGGCATTGTAGATATTTCCATGTTTATACAGATGACTGTATAGGTATTTCCATGTTTTTACAGATGGCAGTGCAGATATTTCCATGTTTATAGAGATAGCGGTGTAGATATTTCCATGTTTGTACAGATGGCGGTGTTGATATTTCCATCTATACACAGATGGCCGTGTAGATATTTCCACGTTTATACAGATGGCGGCGTAGGTATTTCCATGGACATGCAGATGGCGGTGTAGATATTTCCATGTTTATACAGATAGCGGTGTAGATATTTCCATGTTTACACAGATGGTGGTGTAGATATTTCCGGGATTATACGCATGGTGGAGTAGATACTTCCATCTTTATGGAGATGGCAGTGTAGATATTTTCATGTTTATAGAGATGGCAGTGTAGATATTTCCATATTTATAGAGATAGCGGTGTAGATATTTCCATCTTTCTACAGATGGCAGTGTAGATATTTCCATGTTTATACAGATGGCGGTGTAGATATTTCCATATTTATACAGATGTCTGTGAAGATATTTCCATGTGTATACAGATGGTATTGTAGCTATTTCCATGTTTATACAGATGGTGGTGTAGATATTTCCATGTTTATTCAGATGACTGTGTAGATATTTCCATGTTTTAACAGATATCGGGGTAGATATTTCCATGTTTACACAGATTGCGGTGTAGATATTTCCATCTATCTACAGATGGCATGGGAGATATTTCCATGTTTATACAGATGGCGGTGTAGATATTTCCATGTTTATATAGATGGTTGTGTAGATATTACCATGTTTATACAGATAGCGGGGTAGATATTTCCATGTTTATACAGATCGTGGTGAAGATATTTCCATGTTTATACAGATCGCCGTGTAGATATTTCCATGTTTATACAGATAGCGGTGGGGATATTTCCATGTTGTTACAGATATCGGTGTAGATATTTCCATGTTTACACAGATTGCGGTGTAGTTATTTCCATCTTTCTACAGATGGCATTGTAGATATTTCCATGTTTATACAGATGGCGGTGTAGATATTTCCATGTTTATATAGATGGTGGTGTAGATATTACCATGTTTACAGATAGCGGTGTAGATATTTCCATGTTTATACAGATCGTGGTGAAGATATTTCAATGTTTACACAGATTGCGGTGTAGATATTTCCATCTTTCTACAGATGGCATTGTAGATATTTCCATGTTTATACAAATGGCGGCGTAGATATTTCCATGGACATGCAGATGGTGGTGTAGATATTTCCATGTTTATACAGATAGCGGTGTAGATATTTCCATGTTTACACAGATGGTGGTGTAGATATTTCCGGGATTATACACATGGCGGAGTAGATACTTCCATCTTTATGGAGATGGCAGTGTAGATATTTTTGTATTTATAGAGATGGCGGTGTAGATATTTCCATATTTATAGAGATAGCGGTGTAGATATTTCCATCTTTCTACAGATGGCAGTGTAGATATTTCCATGTTTATACAGATGGTTTTGTAGATATTTCAATATTTATACAGATGTCTGTGTAGATATTTCCATGTGTATACAGATGGTATTGTATCTATTTCCATGTTTATACAGATGGTGGTGTAGATATTTCCATGTTTATTCAGATGACTGTGTAGATATTTCCATGTTTTTACAGATGGCAGTGTAGATACTTCAATGTTTATAGAGATGGCGCTGTAGATATTTCCATGTTCATGCAGATAACGGTGGAGATATTTCCATGTTTATACAGACAGCAGTGGAGATATTTCAATGTTTATACACATAGCGGTGTACATATTTCCATGTTTATACAGACAGCGGTGCAGATATTTCCGTGTTTATACAGATGCCTATGCAGATATCTCCATATTTATACAGAGGGCTGTGTAGATATTTCTATGTTTATACAGATGGCAGTGTAGATATTTCCATGTTCCTACACATGACTGTGTAGTTATTTCCATGTTTATACAAATGGCTTTGTAGATATTTCCATGTCTATAGAGATAGCGGAGCAGATATTTCCATGTTTATACAGACAGCGGTGTATATATTTCCATGTTTATACAGATCGTGGTGTAGATATTTCCATGTTTATACAGATACCGGTGTAGATATTTCCATGTTTATACAGACCGCAGTGTAGATATTTCCGTGTTTATAGAGATAGCTGTGTAGATATTTCCAAGTTTGTACAGATGGCGGTGTTGATGTTTCCATCCATACACAGATTGCCATGTAGGTATTTCCATGTGTATACAGATGGCATTGTAGATATTTCCATGTTTATACAGATGGTGGTGTAGATATTTCCATGTGTGCACAGACGACTGTATAGGTATTTCCATGTTTATACAGATGGCGGTGTAGATATTTCCATGTTGGCAGAGATAGCGGTGTAGATATTTCCATATTTATACATATAACGGTGTAGAAATTTCCATGTTTATAAAGATAGCGGTGTAAATATTTCCATGTTTATACAGATCACGGTTTAGATATTTCCTTGTTTATACAAATAGCAGTGCAGTTATTTCCATGTTTACACAAATTGCGGTGTAGATATTTCCATCTTTCTACAGATGGCAGTGTAGATATTTCCATGTTTATACAGATGGTGGTGTAGATATTTCCATATTTATACAGATGTCTGTGTAGATATTTCCATGTGTATACAGATGGTATTGTATCTATTTCCATGTTTATACAGATGGTGGTGTAGATATTTCCATGTTTATTCAGATGACTGTGTAGATATTTCCATGTTTTTACAGATGGCAGTGTAGATACTTCAATGTTTATAGAGATGGCGCTGTAGATATTTCCATGTTTATACAGATCGCGGTGTAGATATTTCCATGTTTATACAGATAGCGGTGTAGATATTTCCATGTTTTTACAGATATCGGGGTAGATATTTCCATGTTTACACAGATTGCGGTGTAGATATTTCCATCTATCTACAGATGGCATGGTAGATATTTCCATGTTTATACAGATGGCGGTGTAGATATTTCCATGTTTATATACATGGTTGTGTAGATATTACCATGTTTATACAGATAGCGGGGTAGATATTTCCATGTTTATACAGATCGTGGTGAAGTTATTTCCATGTTTATACAGATCGCGGTGTAGATATTTCCATGTTTATACAGATCGCGGTGTAGATATTTCCAAGTTTATAGAGATAGCGGTGTAGATATTTCCATGTTTATACGGATAGCGGTTTAGATATTTCCATGTTTATAGAGATAGCGGTGTAGGTATTTCCATGTTTATAGACATAGCGGTGTAGATATTTCCATGTTTATATAGATGGCGTTGTAGATATTTCCACGTTTATACCGATAGCGGTGTTGGTATTTCCACGTTTATACAGATAGCGATGTAGATATTTCCATGTTTATACAGCTCGCGGTGCAGATATTTATATCTTTATACAGATGGCATTGTAGATATTTCCTTATTCACACAGATGGTGGTGTAGATGTTTCCATGTTTATACAGATGGCGGAGTAGTTAGTTCCATGTTTATGGAGATGGCAGTGTAGATACTTTCATATTTATAGAGATGGCGGTGTAGATATTTCCATGTTTATAGAGATAGCAGTGTAGATATTTACATGTTTATACAGATGGCTGTGTAGATATTTCCATGTGTATACAGATGGCATTGTAGATATTTCCATGTTTATACAGATGACTGTATAGGTATTTCCATGTTTTTACAGATGGCAGTGCAGATATTTCCATCTCTATAGAGATAGCGGTGTAGATATTTCCATGTTTGTACAGATGGCGGTGTTGATATTTCCATCTATACACAGATGGCCGTGTAGATATTTCCATGTTTATACAGATGGCGGCGTAGGTATTTCCATGGACATGCAGATGGCGGTGTAGATATTTCCATGTTTATACAGATAGCGGTGTAGATATTTCCATGTTTACACAGATGGTGGTGTAGATATTTCCGGGATTATACGCATAGCGGAGTAGATACTTCCATCTTTATGGAGATGGCAGTGTAGATATTTTCATGTTTATAGAGATGGCGGTGTAGATATTTCCATATTTATAGAGATAGCGGAGTAGATATTTCCATCTTTCTACAGATGGCAGTGTAGATATTTCCATGTTTATACAGATGGCGGTGTAGATATTTCCATATTTATACAGATGTCTGTGAAGATATTTCCATGTGTATACAGATGGTATTGTAGCTATTTCCATGTTTATACAGATGGTGGTGTAGATATTTCCATGTTTATTCAGATGACTGTGTAGATATTTCCATGTTTTTACAGATGGCAGTGTAGATATTTCAATGTTTATAGAGATGGTGCTGTGGATATTTCCATGTTTATACAGATCGCGGTGTAGATATTTCCATGTTTATACAGATAGCGGTGTAGAAATTTCCATCTTGTTACAGATATCGGTGTAGATATTTCCATGTTTACACAGATTGCGGTGTAGATATTTCCATCTTTCTACAGATGGCATTGTAGATATTTCCATGTTTATACAGATGGCGGCGTAGATATTTCCATGGACATGCAGATGGCGGTGTAGATATTTCCATGTTTATACAGATAGCGGTGTAGATATTTCCATGTTTACACAGATGGTGGTGTAGATATTTCCGGGATTATACACATGGCGGAGTAGATACTTCCATCTTTATGGAGATGGCAGTGTAGATATTTTCATGTTTATAGAGATGGCGGTGTAGATATTTCCACGTTTATACCGATGGCGGTGTTGGTATTTCCACGTTTATACAGATAGCGATGTAGATATTTCCAGGTTTATACAGCTCGCGGTGCAGATATTTATATCTTTATACAGATGGCATTGTAGATATTTCCTTATTCACACAGATGGTGGTATAGATGTTTCCATGTTTATACAGATGGCGGAGTAGTTAGTTCCATGTTTATGGAGATGGCAGTGTAGATACTTTCATGTTTATAGAGATGGCGGTGTAGATATTTCCATGTTTATAGAGATAGCAGTGTAGATATTTACATGTATATACAGATGGATGTGTAGATATTTCCATGTGTATACAGATGGCATTGTAGATATTTCCATGTTTATACAGATGACTGTATAGGTATTTCCATGTTTTTACAGATGGCAGTGCAGATATTTCCATCTCTATAGAGATAGCGGTGTAGATATTTCCATGTTTGTACAGATGGCGGTGTTGATATTTCCATCTATACACAGATGGCCGTGTAGATATTTCCATGTTTATACAGATGGCGGCGTAGGTATTTCCATGGACATGCAGATGGCGGTGTAGATATTTCCATGTTTATACAGATAGCGGTGTAGATATTTCCATGTTTACACAGATGGTGGTGTAGATATTTCCGGGATTATACGCATGGCGGAGTAGATACTTCCATCTTTATGGAGATGGCAGTGTAGATATTTTCATGTTTATAGAGATGGCGGTGTAGATATTTCCATATTTATAGAGATAGCGGAGTAGATATTTCCATCTTTCTACAGATGGCAGTGTAGATATTTCCATGTTTATACAGATGGCGGTGTAGATATTTCCATATTTATACAGATGTCTGTGAAGATATTTCCATGTGTATACAGATGGTATTGTAGCTATTTCCATGTTTATACAGATGGTGGTGTAGATATTTCCATGTTTATTCAGATGACTGTGTAGATATTTCCATGTTTTTACAGATGGCAGTGTAGATATTTCAATGTTTATAGAGATGGTGCTGTGGATATTTCCATGTTTATACAGATCGCGGTGTAGATATTTCCATGTTTATACAGATAGCGGTGTAGAAATTTCCATCTTGTTACAGATATCGGTGTAGATATTTCCATGTTTACACAGATTGCGGTGTAGATATTTCCATCTTTCTACAGATGGCATTGTAGATATTTCCATGTTTATACAGATGGCGGCGTAGATATTTCCATGGACATGCAGATGGCGGTGTAGATATTTCCATGTTTATACAGATAGCGGTGTAGATATTTCCATGTTTACACAGATGGTGGTGTAGATATTTCCGGGATTATACACATGGCGGAGTAGATACTTCCATCTTTATGGAGATGGCAGTGTAGATATTTTCATGTTTATAGAGATGGCGGTGTAGATATTTCCACGTTTATACCGATGGCGGTGTTGGTATTTCCACGTTTATACAGATAGCGATGTAGATATTTCCAGGTTTATACAGCTCGCGGTGCAGATATTTATATCTTTATACAGATGGCATTGTAGATATTTCCTTATTCACACAGATGGTGGTATAGATGTTTCCATGTTTATACAGATGGCGGAGTAGTTAGTTCCATGTTTATGGAGATGGCAGTGTAGATACTTTCATGTTTATAGAGATGGCGGTGTAGATATTTCCATGTTTATAGAGATAGCAGTGTAGATATTTACATGTATATACAGATGGATGTGTAGATATTTCCATGTGTATACAGATGGCATTGTAGATATTTCCATGTTTATACAGATGTCTGTATAGGTATTTCCATGTTTTTACAGATGGCAGTGCAGATATTTCCATGTTTATAGAGATAGCGGTGTAGATATTTCCATGTTTGTACAGATGGTGGTGTTGATATTTCCATCTATACACAGATGGCCGTGTAGATATTTCCATGTTTATACAGATGGCGGCGTAGATATTTCCATGGACATGCAGATGGCGGTGTAGATATTTCCATGTTTATACAGATAGCGGTGTAGATATTTCCATGTTTACACAGATGGTGGTGTAGATATTTCCGGGATTATACACATGGCGGAGTAGATACTTCCATCTTTATGGAGATGGCAGTGTAGATATTTTCATGTTTATAGAGATGGCGGTGTAGATATTTCCATATTTATAGAGATAGCGGTGTAGATATTTCCATCTTTCTACAGATGGCAGTGTAGATATTTCCATGTTTATACAGATGGCGGTGTAGATATTTCCATATTTATACAGATGTCTGTGAAGATATTTCCATGTGTATACAGATGGTGGTGTAGATATTTCCATGTTTATTCAGATGACTGTGTAGATATTTCCATGTTTTACAGATGGCAGTGTAGATATTTCAATGTTTATAGAGATGGTGCTGTAGATATTTCCATGTTTATACATATCGTGGTGTAGATATTTCCATGTTTATAGAGATAGCGGTGTAGAAATTTCCATGTTGTTACAGATATCGGTGTAGATATTTCCATGTTTACACAGATTGCGGTGTAGGTATTTCCATCTTTCTACAGATGGCATTGTAGATATTTCCATATTTATACAGTTGGCGGCGTAGATATTTCCATGGACATGCAGATGGCGGTGTAGATATTTCCATGTTTATACAGATAGCGGTGTAGATATTTCCATGTTTACACAGATGGTGGTGTAGATATTTCCGGGATTATACACATGGCGGAGTAGATACTTCCATCTTTATGGAGATGGCAGTGTAGATATTTTCATGTTTATAGAGATGGCGGTGTAGATATTTCCACGTTTATACCGATGGCGGTGTTGGTATTTCCACGTTTATACAGATAGCGATGTAGATATTTCCAGGTTTATACAGCTCGCGGTGCAGATATTTATATCTTTATACAGATGGCATTGTAGATATTTCCTAATTCACACAGATGGTGGTTTAGATGTTTCCATGTTTATACAGATGGCGGACTAGTTAGTTCCATGTTTATGGAGATGGCAGTGTAGATACTTTCATGTTTATACAGATGGCGGTGTAGATATTTCCATGTTTATAGAGATAGCAGTGTAGATATTTACATGTATATACAGATGGCTGTGTAGATATTTCCATGTGTATACAGATGGCATTGTAGATATTTCCATGTTTATACAGATGTCTGTATAGGTATTTACATGTTTTTACAGATGGCAGTGCAGATATTTCCATGTTTATAGAGATAGCGGTGTAGATATTTCCATGTTTGTACAGATGGCGGTGTTGATATTTCCATCTATACACAGAAGGCCGTGTAGATATTTCCATGTTTATAGAGATGGCGGCGTAGATATTTCCATGGACATGCAGATGGCGGTGAAGTTATTTCCATGTTTATACAGATAGCGGTGTAGATATTTCCATGTTTACACAGATGGTGGTGTAGATATTTCCGGGATTATACACATGGCGGAGTAGATATTTCCATCTTTATGGAGATGGCAGTGTAGATATTTTCATGTTTATAGAGATGGCGGTGTAGATATTTCCATATTTGTAGAGATAGCGGTGTAGATATTTCCATCTTTCTACAGATGGCAGTGTAGATATTTCCATGTTTATACAGATGGCGGTGTAGATATTTCCATATTTATACAGATGTCTGTGAAGATATTTCCATGTGTATACAGATGGTGGTGTAGATATTTCCATGTTTATTCAGATGACTGTGTAGATATTTCCATGTTTTTACAGATGGCAGTGTAGATATTTCAATGTTTATAGAGATGGTGCTGTAGATATTTCCATGTTTATACAGATCGCGGTGTAGATATTTCCATTTTTATACAGATAGCGGTGTAGAAATTTCCATGTTGTTACAGATATCGGTGTAGATATTTCCATGTTTACACAGATTGCGGTGTAGATATTTCCATCTTTCTACAGATGGCATTGTAGATATTTCCATGTTTATACAGATGGCGGCGTAGATATTTCCATGGACATGCAGATGGCGGTGTAGATATTTCCATGTTTATACAGATAGCGGTGTAGATATTTCCATGTTTACACAGATGGTGGTGTAGATATTTCCGGGATTCTACACATGGCGGAGTAGATACTTCCATCTTTATGGAGATGGCAGTGTAGATATTTTCATGTTTATAGACATGGCGGTGTAGATATTTCCACGTTTATACCGATAGCGGTGTTGGTATTTCCACGTTTATACAGATAGCGATGTAGATATTTCCATGTTTATACAGCTCGCGGTGCAGATATTTATATCTTTATACACATGGCATTGTAGATATTTCCTTATTCACACAGATGGTGGTGTAGATGTTTCCATGTTTATACAGATGGCGGAGTAGTTAGTTCCATGTTTATGGAGATGGCAGTGTAGATACTTTCATGTTTATAGAGATGGCGGTGTAGATATTTCCATGTTTATAGAGATAGCAATGTAGATATTTACATGTTTATACAGATGGCTGTGTAGATATTTCCATGTGTATACAGATGGCATTGTAGATATTTCCATGTTTATACAGATGACTGTATAGATATTTCCATGTTTTTACAGATGGCAGTGCAGATATTTCCATGTTTATAGAGATAGCGGTGTAGATATTTCCATGTTTCTACAGATGGCGGTGTTGATATTTCCATCTATACACAGATGGCCGTGTAGATATTTCCATGTTTATAGAGATGGCGGCGTAGATATTTCCATGGACATGCAGATGGCGGTGTAGATATTTCCATGTTTATACAGATAGCGGTGTAGATATTTCCATGTTTACACAGATGGTGGTGTAGATATTTCCGGGATTATACACATGGCGGAGTAGATACTTCCATCTTTATGGAGATGGCAGTGTAGATATTTTCATGTTTATAGAGATGGAGGTGTAGATATTTCCACGTTTATACCGATGGCGGTGTTGGTATTTCCACGTTTATACAGATAGCGATGTAGATATTTCCATGTTTATACAGCTCGCGGTGCAGATATTTATATCTTTATACAGATGGCATTGTAGATATTTCCTTATTCACAGAGATGGCGGTGTAGATCTTTCCATGTTTATACAGATGGCGGAGTAGTTAGTTCCATGTTTATGGAGATGGCAGTGTATATACTTTCATGTTTATACAGATGGCGGTGTAGATATTTCCATGTTTATAGAGATAGCAGTGTAGATATTTACATGTATATACAGATGGCTGTGTAGATATTTCCATGTGTATACAGATGGCATTCTAGATATTTCCATGTTTATACAGATGACTGTATAGGTATTTCCATGTTTTTACAGATGGCAGTGCAGATATTTCCATGTTTATAGAGATAGCGGTGTACATATTTCCATGTTTGTACAGATGGCGGTGTTGATATTTCCATCTATACACAGATGGCCGTGTAGATATTTCCATGTTTATACAGATGGCGGCGTAGATATTTCCATGGACATGCAGATGGAGGTGTAGATATTTCCATGTTTATACAGATAGTGGTGTAGATATTTCGATGTTTACACAGATGGTGGTGTAGATATTTCCGGGATTATACACATGGCGGAGTAGATACTTCCATCTTTATGGAGATGGCAGTGTAGATATTTTCATGTTTATAGAGATGGCGGTGTAGATATTTCCATATTTATAGAGATAGCGGTGTAGATATTTCCATCTTTCTACAGATGGCAGTGTAGATATTTCCATGTTTATACAGATGGTGGTGTAGATATTTCCATATTTATACAGATGTCTGTGTAGATATTTCCGTGTATACAGATGGTATTGTAGCTATTTCCATGTTCATACAGATGGTGGTGTAGATATTTCCATGTTTATTCAGATGACTGTGTAGATATTTCCATGTTTTTACAGATGGCAGTGTAGATATTTCAATGTTTATAGAGATGGCGCTGTAGAAACTTCCATGTTCATACAGATCGCGATGTAGATATTTCCATCTTTATAGAGATAACGGTGTAGATATTTCCATGTTTTTACAGATATCGGTGTAGATATTTCCATGTTTACACAGATTGCAGTGTAGATATTTCCATCTTTCTACAGATGGCATTGTAGGTATTTCCATGTTTATACAGATGGCGGTGTAGATATTTTGATGTTTACACAGATGGTGGTGTAGATATTTCTGGGATTATACACTTGGCGGAGTAGATACTTCCATCTTTATGGAGATGGCAGTGTAGATATTTTCATGTTTATAGAGTTGGCGGTGTAGATATTTCCATATATATAGAGATAGCGGTGTAGATATTTCCATTTTCTACAGATGGCAGGGTAGATATTTCCATGTTTATACAGATGGTGGTGTAGATATTTCCATATTTATACAGATGTCTGTGTAGATATTTCCATGTGTATACAGATGGTATTGTAGCTATTTCCATGTTTATACAGATGGTGGTGTAGATATTTCCATGTTTATTCAGATGACTGTGTAGATATTTCCATGTTTTTACAGATGGCAGTGTAGATATTTCAATGTTTATAGAGATGGAGCTGTAGAAACTTCCATGTTCATACAGATCGCGATGTAGATATTTCCATGTTTATACAGATAGCGGTGTAGATATTTCCATGTTTATACAGATCGTGTTGAAGGTATTTCCATGTTTATACAGATCGCGGTGTAGATATTTCCATGTTTATACAGATCGCGGTGTAGATATTTCCATGTTTATACAGATAGCAGTGGAGATATTTCCATGTTTATACAGATAGCGGTTTAGATATTTCCATGTTTATAGAGATAGCGGTGTAGGTATTTCCATGTTTATAGACATAGCGGTGTAGATATTTCCATGTTTATATAGATGGCGTTCTAGATATTTCCATGTTTATACCGATAGCGGTGTTGCTATTTCCACGTTTATACAGATAGCGATGTAGATATTTCCATGTTTAAACAGCTCGCGGTGCAGATATTTATACCTTTATACAGATGGCATTGTAGATATTTCCTTATTCACTCAGATGGAGGTGTAGATTTTTCCATGTTTATACAGATGGCGGAGTAGTTAGTTCCATGTTTATGGAGATGGCAGTGTAGATACTTTCATGTTTATAGAGATGGCGGTGTAGATATTTCCATGTTTATAGAGATAGCAGTGTAGATATTTACATGTTTATACAGATGGCTGTGTAGATATTTCCATGTGTATACAGATGTCATTGTAGATATTTCCATGTTTATACAGATGACTGTATAGGTATTTCCATGATTTTACAGATGGCAGTGCAGATATTTCCATGTTTATAGAGATAGAGGTGTAGATATTTCCATGTTTGTACAGATAGCGGTGTTGATATTTCCATCTATACACAGATGGCCGTGTAGATATTTCCATGTTTATACAGATGGCGGCATAGATATTTCCATGGACATGCAGATGGCGGCGTAGATATTTCCATGTTTATACAGATAGCGGTGTAGATATTTCGATGTTTACACATATGGTGGTGTACATATTTCTGGGATTATACACATGGCGGTGTAGATACTTCCATCTTTATGGAGATGGCAGTGTAGATATTTTCATGTTTATAGAGATGGCGGTGTAGATATTTCCATATTTATAGAGATAGCGGTGTAGATATTTCCATTTTCTACAGATGTCAGTGTAGATATTTCCATGTTTATACAGATGGTGGTGTAGATATTTCCATATTTATACAGATGTCTGTGTAGATATTTCCATGTGTATACAGATGGTATTGTAGCTATTTCCATGTTTATACAGATGGTGGTGTAGATATTTCCATGTTTATTCAGATGACTGTGTAGATATTTCCATGTTTTTCAGATGGCAGTGTAGATATTTCAATGTTTATAGAGATGGCGCTGTAGAAACTTCCATGTTCATACAGATCGCGATGTAGATATTTCCATGTTTATACAGATAGCGGTGTAGATATTTCCATGTTTTTACAGATATCGGTGTAGATATTTCCATGTTTACACAGATTGCAGTGTAGATATTTCCATCTTTCTACAGATGGCATTGTAGATATTTCCATGTTTATACAGATGGCGGTGTAGATATTTACATGTTTCTATAGATGGTGGTGTAGATATTACCATGTTTATACAGATAACTGTGTAGATATTTCCATGTTTATACAGATCGTGGTGAAGATATTTCCATGTTTATACAGATCGCGGTGTAGATATTTCTATGTTTATACAGATAGCGGTGTAGATATTTCCAAGTTTATACAGATAGCGGTGTAGATATTTCCATGTTTATACAGACAGCGGTTTAGATATTTCCATGTTTATAGAGATAGCGGTGTAGGAATTTCCATGTGTATAGACATAGCGGTGTAGATATTTCCTTGTTTATACAGATGGCGTTGTAGATATTTCCACGTTTATACCGATAGCGGTGTTGGTATTTCCACGTTTATACAGATAGCGATGTAGATATTTCCATGTTTATACAGCTCGCGGTGCAGATATTTATATCTTTATACAGATGGCGTTGTAGATATTTCCTTATTCACACAGATGGCGGTGTAGGTGTTTCCATGTTTATACAGATGGCGGAGTAGTTAGTTCCATGTTTATGGAGATGGCAGTGTAGATACTTTCATGTTTATAGAGATGGCGGTGTAGATATTTCCATGTTTATAGAGATGTCAGTGTAGATATTTCCATGTTTATACAGATGGCTGTGTAGATATTTCCATGTGTATACAGATGGCATTGTAGATATTTCCATGTTTATACAGATGACTGTATAGGTATTTCCATGTTTTTACAGATGGCAGTGCAGATATTTCCATGTTTATAGAGATAGCGGTGTAGATATTTCCATGTTTGTACAGATGGCGGTGTTGATATTTCCATCTATACACAGATGTCCGTGTAGATATTTCCATGTTTATACAGATGGCGGCGTAGATATTTCCATGGACATGCAGATGGAGGTGTAGATATTTCCATGTTTATACAGATAGCGGTGTAGATATTTCCACGTTTACACAGACGGTGGTGTAGATATTTCCGGGATGATACACATGGCGGAGTAGATACTTCCATCTTTATGGAGATGGCAGTGTAGATATTTTCATGTTTATAGAGATGGCGGTGTAGATATTTCCATATTTATAGAGATAGCGGTGTAGATATTTCCATCTTTCTACAGATGGCAGTGTAGATATTTCCATGTTTATACAGATGGTGGTGTAGATATTTCCATATTTCTACAGATGTCTGTGTAGATATTTCTATGTGTATACAAATGGTATTGTAGCTATTTCCATATTCATACAGATGGTGGTGTAGATATTTCCATGTTTATTCAGATGACTGTGTAGATATTTCCATGTTTTTACAGATGGCAGTGTAGATATTTCAATGTTTATAGAGATGGCGCTGTAGAAACTTCCATGTTCATACAGATCGCGATGTAGATATTTCCATGTTTATACAGATAACGGTGTAGATATTTCCATGTTTTTACAGATATCGGTGTAGATATTTCCATGTTTACACAGATTGCAGTGTAGATATTTCCATCTTTCTACAGATGGCATTGTAGGTATTTCCATGTTTATACAGATGGCGGTGTAGATATTTCGATGTTTACACAGATGGTGGTGTAGATATTTCTGGGATTATACACTTGGCGGAGTAGATACTTCCATCTTTATGGAGATGGCAGTGTAGATACTTTCATGTTTATAGAGATGGCGGTGTAGATATTTCCATGTTTATAGAGATAGCAGTGTAGATATTTACATGTATATACAGATGGCTGTGTAGATATTTCCATGTGTATACAGATGGCATTCTAGATATTTCCATGTTTATACAGATGACTGTATAGGTATTTCCATGTTTTTACAGATGGCAGTGCAGATATTTCCATGTTTATAGAGATAGCGGTGTATATATTTCCATGTTTGTACAGATGGCGGTGTTGATATTTCCATCTATACACAGATGGCCGTGTAGATATTTCCATGTTTATACAGATGGCGGCGTAGATATTTCCATGGACATGCAGATGGAGGTGTAGATATTTCCATGTTTATACAGATAGCGGTGTAGATATTTCGATGTTTACACAGATGGTGGTGTAGATATTTCCGGGATTATACACATGGCGGAGTAGATACTTCCATCTTTATGGAGATGGCAGTGTAGATATTTTCATGTTTATAGAGATGGCGGTGTAGATATTTCCTTATTTATAGAGATAGCGGTGTAGATATTTCCATCTTTCTACAGATGGCAGTGTAGATATTTCCATGTTTATACAGATGGTGGTGTTGATATTTCCATATTTATACAGATGTCTGTGTAGATATTTCCATGTGTATACAGATGGTATTGTAGCTATTTCCATGTTTATACAGATGGTGGTGTAGATATTTCCATGTTTATTCAGATGACTGTGTAGATATTTCCATGTTTTTACAGATGGCAGTGTAGATACTACAATGTTAATAGAGATGGCGCTGTCGATATTTCCATGTTTATACAGATCGCGGTGTAGAAATTTCCATGTTTATACAGATAGCGGTGTAGTTATTTCCATGTTTTTACAGATATCGGTGTAGATATTTCCATGTTTACACAGATTGCGGTGTAGATATTTCCATCTTTCTACAGATGGCACTGTAGATATTTCCATGTTTATACAGATGGCGGTGTAGATATTTCCGTGTTTATATAGATGGTGGTGTAGATATTACCATGTTTATACAGATCGTGGTGAAGATATTTCCATGTTTATACTGATCGCGGTGTAGATATTTCCATGTTTGTACAGATCACGGTGTAGATATTTCCAAGTTTATACAGATAGCGGTGTAGATATTTCCATGTTTATACAGACAGCGGTTTAGATATTTCCATGTTTATACAGATAGCGGTTTAGATATTTCCATCTTTATAGAGATAGCGGTGTAGTTATTTCCATGTTTATAGACATAGCGG
The DNA here is from genome assembly GCF_028858775.2 of Pan troglodytes. NCBI lineage: Eukaryota > Metazoa > Chordata > Mammalia > Primates > Hominidae > Pan > Pan troglodytes. The sequence continues at coordinate 545,000 of NC_072405.2, read as the reverse complement.
TGTAGATATTTCCATGTTTATATAGATGGCGTTGTAGATATTTCCATGTTTATACCGATAGCGGTGTTGCTATTTCCACGTTTATACAGATAGCGATGTAGATATTTCCATGTTTATACACCTCGTGGTGCAGATATTTATATCTTTATACAGATGGCATTGTAGATATTTCCTTATTCACACAGATGGCGGTGTAGATGTTTCCATGTTTATACAGATGGCGGAGTAGTTAGTTCCATGTTTATGGAGATGGCAGTGTAGATACTTTCATGTTTACAGAGATCGCGGGGTAGATATTTCCATGTTTATAGAGATAGCAGTGTAGATATTTACATGTTTATACAGATGGCTGTGTAGATATTTCCATGTGTATACAGATGTCATTGTAGATATTTCCATGTTTATACAGATGACTGTATAGATATTTCCATGTTTTTACAGATGGCAGTGCAGATATTTCCATGTTTATAGAGATAGCGGTGTAGATATTTCCATGTTTGTACAGATAGCGGTGTTGATATTTCCATGTATACACAGATGGCCGTGTAGATATTTCCATGTTTATACATATGGCGGCGTAGATATTTCCATGGACATGCAGATGGCGGTGTAGATATTTCCATGTTTATACAGATAGAGGTGTAGATATTTCGATGTTTACACAGATGGTGGTGTAGATATTTCCGGGATTATACACATGGCGGAGTAGATACTTCCATCTTTATGGAGATGGCAGTGTAGATATTTTCATGTTTACAGAGATGGCGGTGTAGATATTTCCATATTTATAGAGATAGCGGTGTAGATATTTCCATCTTTCTACAGATGGCAGTGTAGATATTTCCATGTTTATACAGGTGGTGGTGTAGATATTTCCATATTTATACAGATGTCTGTGTAGATATTTCCATGTGTATACAGATGGTATTGTAGCTATTTCCATGTTTATACAGATGGTGGTGTATATATTTCCATGTTTATTCAGATGACTGTGTAGATATTTCATGTTTTTACAGATGGCAGTTTAGATATTTCAATGTTTATAGAGATGGCGCTGTAGATATTTCCATGTTTATACAGATCGCGGTGTAGATATTTCCATGTATATACAGATAGCGGTGTAGATATTTCCATGTTTTTACCGTTAGCGGTGTAGATATCTCCATGTTTACACAGATTGCGGTGTAGATATTTCCATGTTTATACAGATCGCGGTGTAGATATTTCCATGTTTTTACAGATATCGGTGTAGATATTTCCATGTTTACACAGATTGCGGTGTAGATACTTCCATCTTTCTACAGATGGCATTGTAGATATTTCCATGTTTATACAGATGGTGGTGTAGATATTTTCATGTTTATATAGATGGTGGTGTAGATATTACCATGTTTATACAGATCGCGGTGTAGATATTTCCATGTTTATACAGATAGCGGTTTAGATATTTCCATGTTTATAGAGATAGCGGTGTAGATATTTCCATGTTTATAGACATAGCGGTGTAGATATTTCCATGTTTATATAGATGGCGTTGTAGATATTTCCACGTTTATACCGATAGCGGTGTTGGTATTTAAACGTTTATACAGATAGCGATGTAGATATTTCCATGTTTATACAGCTCGCGGTGAAGATATTTAAATCTTTATACAGATGGCATTGTAGATATTTCCTTATTCACACAGATGGCGGTGTAGATGTTTCCATGTTTATACAGATGGCGGAGTAGTTAGTTGCATGTTTATGGAGATGGCAGTGTAGATACTTTCAGGTTTATAGAGATGGCGGTGTAGATATTTCCAAGTTTATAGAGATAGCAGTGTAGATATTTACATGTTTATACAGATCCTGTGTAGATATTTCCATGTGTATACAGATGGCATTGTAGATATTTCCATGTTTATACAGATGACTGTATAGGTATTTCCATGTTTTTACAGATGGCAGTGCAGATATTTCCATGTTTATAGAGATAGCGGTGTAGATATTTCCATGTTTGTACAGATAGCGGTGTTGATATTTCCATCTATACACAGATGGCCGTGTAGATATTTCCATGTTTATACATATGGCGGCGTAGATATTTCCATGGACATGCAGATGGCGGTGTAGATATTTCCATGTTTATACAGATAGCGGTGTATATATTTCGATGTTTACACAGATGGTGGTGTAGATATTTCCGGGATTATACACATGGCCGAGTAGATAATTCCATCTTTATGGAGATGGCAGTGTAGATATTTTCATGTTTATAGAGATGGCGGTGTAGATATTTCCATATTTATAGAGATAGCGGTGTAGATATTTCCATCTTTCTACAGATGGCAGTGTAGATATTTCCATGTTTATACAGATGGTGGTGTAGATATTTCCATATTTATACAGATGTCTGTGTAGATATTTCCATGTGTATACAGATGGTATTGTAGCTATTTCCATGTTCATACAGATGGTGGTGTAGATATTTCCATGTTTATTCAGATGACTGTGTAGATATTTCCATGTTTTCACAGATGGCAGTGTAGATATTTCAATGTTTATAGAGATGTCGCTGTAGATATTTCCATGTTTATACAGATCGCGGTGTAGATATTTCCATGTTTATACAGATAGCGGTGTAGATATTTCCATGTTTTTACAGATATCGGTGTAGATATTTACATGTTTACACAGATTGCAGTGTAGATATTTCCATCTTTCTACAGATGGCATTGTAGTTATTTCCATGTTTATACAGATGGTGGTGTAGATATTTTCATGTTTATATAGATGGTGGTGTAGATATTACCATGTTTATACAGATAGCGGTGTAGATATTTCCATGTTTATACAGATCGTGTTGAAGGTATTTCCATGTTTATACAGATCGCGGTGTAGATATTTCCATGTTTTTACAGATCGCGGTGTAGATATTTCCATGTTTATACAGATAGCCGTGTAGATATTTCCATGTTTATACAGATAGCGGTTTAGATATTTCCATGTTTATAGAGATAGCGGTGTAGGTATTTCCATGTTTATAGACATAGCGGTGTAGATATTTCCATGTTTATATAGATGGCGTTGTAGATATTTCCATGTTTATACCGATAGCGGTGTTGCTATTTCCAGGTTTATACAGATAGCGATGTAGATATTTCCATGTTTAAACATCTCGCGGTGCAGATATTTATATCTTTATACAGATGGCATTGTAGATATTTCCTTATTCACACAGATGGCGGTGTAGATTTTTCCATGTTTATACAGATGGCGGAGTAGTTAGTTCCATGTTTATGGAGATGGCAGTGTTGATACTTTCATGTTTATAGACATGGCGGTGTAGATATTTCCATGTTTATAGAGATAGCAGTGTAGATATTTACATGTTTATACAGATGGCTTTGTAGATATTTCCATGTGCATACATATGGCATTGTAGATATTTCCATGTTTTTACAGATGACTGTATAGGTATTTCCATGTTTTTACAGATGGCAGTGCAGTTATTTCCATGTTTATAGAGATAGCGGTGTAGATATTTCCATGTTTGTACAGATAGCGGTGTTGATATTTCCATCTATACACAGATGGCCGTGTAGATATTTCCATGTTTATACAGATGGCGGCATAGATATTTCCATGGACATGCAGATGGCGGTGTAGATATTTCCATGTTTATAAAGATAGCGGTGTAGATATTTCGATGTTTACACAGATGGTGGTGTAGATATTTCTGGGATTATACACATGGCGGAGTAGATACTTCCATCTTTATGGAGATGGCAGTGTAGATATTTTCATGTTTATAGAGATGGCGGTGTAGATATTTCCATATTTATAGAGATAGCGGTGTAGATGTTTCCATTTTCTACAGATGGCAGTGTAGATATTTCCATGTTTATACAGATGGTGGTGTAGATATTTCCATATTTATACAGATGTCTGTGAAAATATTTCCATGTGTATACAGATGGTATTGTAGCTATTTCCATGTTTATACAGATGGTGGTGTAGATATTTCCATTTTTATTCAGATGACTGTGTAGATATTTCCATGTTTTTACAGATGGAAGTGTAGATATTTCAATGTTTATAGAGATGGCGCTGTAGAAACTTCCATGTTCATACAGATTGCGATGTAGATATTTCCATGTTTATACAGATAGCGGTGTAGATATTTCCATGTTTTTACAGATATCGGTGTAGATATTTCCATGTTTACACAGATTGCAGTGTAGATATTTCCATCTTTCTACAGATGGCATTGTAGATATTTCCATGTTTATACAGATGGCGGTGTAGATATTTACATGTTTGTATAGATGGTGGTGTAGATATTACCATGTTTATACAGAAAACTGTGTAGATATTTCCATGTTTATACAGATCGTGGTGAAGATATTTCCCTGTTTATACAGATCGCGGTGTAGATATTTCTATGTTTATACAGATCGCGGTGTAGGTATTTCCAAGTTTATACAGATAGCGGTGTAGATATTACCATGTTTATACAGACAGCGGTTTAGATATTTCCATGTTTATAGAGATAGCGGTGTAGGTATTTCCATGTGTATAGACATAGCGGTGTAGATATTTCCATGTTTATATAGATGGCGTTGTAGGTATTTCCACGTTCATACCGATAGCGGTTTTGGTATTTAAACGTTTATACAGATAGCGATGTAGATATTTCCATGTTTATACAGCTCGCAGTGCAGATATTCATATCTTTATACAGATGGCATTGTAGATATTTCCTTATTCACAGAGATGGCGGTGTAGATCTTTCCATGTTTATACAGATGGCGGAGTAGTTAGTTGCATGTTTATGGAGATGGCAGTGTAGATACTTTCAGGTTTATAGAGATGGCGGTGTAGATATTTCCAAGTTTATAGAGATAGCAGTGTAGATATTTACATGTTTATACAGATGGCTGTGTAGATATTTCCATGTGTATACAGATGGCATTGTAGATATTTCCATGTTTATACAGATGACTGTATAGGTATTTCCATGTTTTTACAGATGGCAGTGCAGATATTTCCATGTTTATAGAGATAGCGGTGTAGATATTTCCATGTTTGTACAGATAGCGGTGTTGATATTTCCATCTATACACAGATGGCCATGTAGATATTTCCATGTTTATACATATGGCGGCATAGATATTTCCATGGACATGCAGATGGCGGTGTAGATATTTCCATGTTTATACAGATAGCGGTGTAGATATTTCGATGTTTACACAGATTGTGGTGTAGATATTTCCGGGATTATACACATGGCGGTGTAGATACTTCCATCTTTATGGAGATGGCAGTGTAGATATTTTCATGTTTATAGAGATGGCGGTGTAGATATTTCCATATTTATAGAGGTAGCGGTGTAGATATTTCCATCTTTCTACAGATGGCAGTGTAGATATTACCATGTTTATAGAGATGGTGATGTAGATATTTCCATATTTATACAGATGTCTGTGTAGATATTTCCATGTGTATACAGATGGTATTGTAGCTATTTCCATGTTCATACAGATGGTGGTGTAGATATTTCCATGTTTATTCAGATGACTGTGTAGATATTTCATGTTTTTACAAATGGCAGTGTAGATATTTCAATGTTTATAGAGATGGCGCTGTAGATATTTCCATGTTTATACAGATCGCGGTGTAGATATTTCCATGTTTTTACAGATATCGGTGTAGATATTTCCATGTTTACACAGATTGCGGTGTAGATACTTCCATCTTTCTACAGATGGCATTGTAGATATTTCCATGTTTATACAGATGGTGGTGTAGATATTTTCATGTTTATATAGATGGTGGTGTAGATATTACCATGCTTATACAGATAGCGGTGTAGATATTTCCATGTTTATGCAGATCGTTTTGAAGGTATTTCCATGTTTATACAGATCGCGGTGTAGATATTTCCATGTTTATACAGATCGCGGTGTAGATATTTCCATGTTTATACAGATAGCCGTGTAGATATTTCCATGTTTATACAGATAGCGGTTTAGATATTTCCATGTTTATAGAGATAGCGGTGTAGGTATTTCCATGTTTATAGACATAGCGGTGTAGATATTTCCATGTTTATATAGATGGCGTTGTAGATATTTCCATGTTTATACCGATAGCGGTGTTGCTATTTCCAGGTTTATACAGATAGCGATGTAGATATTTCCATGTTTAAACAGCTCGCGGTGCAGATATTTATATCTTTATACAGATGGCATTGTAGATATTTCCTTATTCACACAGATGGCGGTGTAGATTTTTCCATGTTTATACAGATGGCGGAGTAGTTAGTTCCATGTTTATGGAGATGGCAGTGTAGATAGTTTCATGTTTATAGAGATGGCGGTGTAGATATTTCCATGTTTATAGAGATAGCAGTGTAGATATTTACATGTTTATACAGATGGCTTTGTAGATATTTCCATGTGCATACATATGGCATTGTAGATATTTCCATGTTTTTACAGATGACTGTATAGATATTTCATGTTTTTACAAATGGCAGTGTAGATATTTCAATGTTTATAGAGATGGCGCTGTAGATATTTCCATGTTTATACAGATCGCGGTGTAGATATTTCCATGTTTTTACAGATATCGGTGTAGATATTTCCATGTTTACACAGATTGCGGTGTAGATACTTCCATCTTTCTACAGATGGCATTGTAGATATTTCCATGTTTATACAGATGGTGGTGTAGATATTTTCATGTTTATATAGATGGTGGTGTAGATATTACCATGTTTATACAGATAGCGGTGTAGATATTTCCATGTTTATGCAGATCGTTTTGAAGGTATTTCCATGTTTATACAGATCGCGGTGTAGATATTTCCATGTTTATACAGATCGCGGTGTGGATATTTCCATGTTTATACAGATAGCGGTTTAGATATTTCCATGTTTATAGAGATAGCGGTGTAGGTATTTCCATGTTTATAGACATAGCGGTGTAGATATTTCCATGTTTATATAGATGGCGTGGTAGATATTTCCATGTTTATACCGATAGCGGTGTTGCTATTTCCAGGTTTATACAGATAGCGATGTAGATATTTCCATGTTTAAACAGCTCGCGGTGCAGATATTTATAGCTTTATACAGATGGCATTGTAGATATTTCCTTATTCACACAGATGGCGGTGTAGATTTTTCCATGTTTATACAGATGGCGGAGTAGTTAGTTCCATGTTTATGGAGATGTCAGTGTAGATACTTTCATGTTTATAGAGATGGCGGTGTAGATATTTCCATGTTTATAGAGATAGCAGTGTAGATATTTACATGTTTATACAGATGGCTGTGTAGATATTTCCATGTGTATACAGATGGCATTGTAGATATTTCCATGTTTATACAGATGACTGTATAGATATTTCCATGTTTTTACAGATGGCAGTGCAGATATTTCCATGTTTATAGAGATAGCGGTGTAGATATTTCCATGTTTGTACAGATAGCGGTGTTGATATTTCCATCTATACACAGATGGCCGTGTAGATATTGCCATGTTTATACAGATGGCGGCGTAGATATTTCCATGGACATGCAGATGGAGGTGTAGATATTTCCATGTTTATGCAGATAGCGGTGTAGGTATTTCGATGTTTACACAGATGGTGGTGTAGATATTTCTGGGATTATACACATGGCGGAGTAGATACTTCCATCTTTATGGAGATGGCAGTGTAGATATTTTCATGTTTATAGAGATGGCGGTGTAGATATTTCCATATTTATAGAGATAGCGGTTTAGATATTTCCATTTTCTACAGATGGCGGTGTAGGTATTTCCATTTTCTACAGATGGCAGTGTAGATATTTCCATGTTTATACAGATGTTGGTGTAGATATTTCCATATGTATACAGATGCCTGTGTAGATATTTCCATGTGTATACAGATGGTATTGTAGCTATTTCCATGTTTATACAGATGGTGGTGTAGATATTTCCATGTTTATTCAGATGACTGTGTAGATATTTCCATGTTTTTACAGATGGCAGCGTAGATATTTCAATGTTTATAGAGATGGCGCTGTAGAAACTTCCATGTTCATGCAGATCGCGATGTATATATTTCCATGTTTATACAGATAGCGGTGTAGATATTTCCATGTTTTTACAGATATCGGTGTAGATATTTCCATGTTTACACAGATTGCAGTGTAGATATTTCCATCTTTCTACAGATGGCATTGTAGATATTTCCATGTTTATACAGATGGCGGTGTAGATATTTACATGTTTATATAGATGGTTGTGTAGATATTACCATGTTTATACAGATAACTGTGTAGATATTTCCATGTTTATACAGATCGTGGTGAAGATATTTGCATGTTTATACAGATCGCGGTGTAGATATTTCTATGTTTATACAGATCGCGGTGTAGATATTTCCAAGTTTATACAGATAGCGGTGTAGATATTTCCATGTTTATACAGACAGCGGTTTAGATATTTCCATGTTTATAGAGATAGCGGTGTAGGTATTTCCAAGTGTATAGACATAGCGGTGTAGATATTTCCATGTTTATATAGATGGCGTTGTAGATATTTCCACGTTTATACCGATAGCGGTGTTGGTATTTCGACGTTTATACAGATAGCGATGTAGATATTTCCATGTTTATGCAGCTCGCGGTGCAGATATTTATATCTTTATACAGATGGCGTTGTAGATATTTCCTTATTCACACAGATGGCGGTGTAGATGTTTCCATGTTTATACAGATGGCGGAGTAGTTAGTTCCATGTTTATGGAGATGGCAGTGTAGATACTTTCATGTTTATAGAGATGGCGGTGTAGATATTTCCATGTTTATAGAGATAGCAGTGTAGATATTTACATGTTTATACAGATGGCTGTGTAGATATTTCCATGTGTATACAGATGGCATTGTAGATATTTCCATGTTTATACAGATGGCTGTATAGGTATTTCCATGTTTTTACAGATGGAAGTGCAGATATTACCATGTTTATAGAGATAGCGTTGTAGATATTTCCATGTTTGTACAGATGGCGGTGTTGATATTTCCATCTATACACAGATGGCCGTGTAGATATTTCCATGTTTATACAGATGGCGGCGTAGATATTTCCATGGACATGCAGATGGCGGTGTAGATATTTCAATGTTTATACAGATAGCGGTGTAGATAATTCCATGTTTACACAGATGGTGGTGTAGATATTTCCGGGATTATACACATGGCGGAGTAGATACTTCCATCTTTATGGAGATGGCAGTGTAGATATTTTCATGTTTATAGAGATGGCGGTGTAGATATTTCCATATTTATAGAGAGAGCGGTGTAGATATTTCCATCTTTCTACAGATGGCAGAGTAGATATTTCCATCTTTATACAGATGGTGGTGTAGATATTTCCATATTTATACAGATGTCTGTGTAGATACTTCCATGTGTATACTGATGGTATTGTAGCTATTTCCATGTTCATACAGATGGTGGAGTAGATATTTCCATGTTTATTCAGATGACTGTGTAGATATTTCCATGTTTTTACAGATGGCAGTGTAGATATTTCAATGTTTATAGAGATTGCGCTGTAGATATTTCCATGTTTATACAGATCGCGGTGTAGATATTTCCATGTTTATACAGACAGCGGTGTAGATATTTCCATGTTTTTACAGATATCGGTGTAGATATTTCCATGTTTACACAGATTGCGGTGTAGATACTTCCATCTTTCTACAGATGGCATTGTAGATATTTCCATGTTTATACAGATGGTGGTGTAGATATTTTCATGTTTATATAGATGGTGGTGTAGATATTACCATGTTTATACAGATAGCGGTGTAGATATTTCCCTGTTTATACAGATCGTGTTGAAGGTATTTCCATGTTTATACAGATCGCGGTGTAGATATTTCCATGTTTATACAGATCGCGGTGTAGATATTTCCATGTTTATACAGATAGCCGTGTAGATATTTCAATGTTTATACAGATAGCGGTTTAGATATTTCCATGTTTATAGAGATAGCGGTGTAGGTATTTCCATGTTTATAGACATAGCGGTGTAGATATTTCCATGTTTATATAGATGGCGTTGTAGATATTTCCATGATTATACCGATAGCGGTGTTGCTATTTCCAGGTTTATACAGATAGCGATGTAGATATTTCCATGTTTAAACAGCTCGCGGTGCAGATATTTATACCTTTATACAGATGGCATTGTAGATATTTCCTTATTCACACAGATGGCGGTGTAGATTTTTCCATGTGTATACAGATTGTGGAGTAGTTAGTTCCATGTTTATAGAGATGGCAGTGTAGATACTTTCATGTTTATAGAGATGGCAGTGTAGATATTTCCATGTTTATAGAGATAGCAGTGCAGATATTTACATGTTTATACAGATGGCTGTGTAGATATTTCCATGTGTATACAGATGGCATTGTAAATATTTCCATGTTTATACAGATGACTGTATAGGTATTTCCATGTTTTTACAGATGGCAGTGCAGATATTTCCATGTTTATAGAGATAGCGGTGTAGATATTTCCATGTTTGTACAGATAGCGGTGTTGATATTTCCATCTATACACAGATGGCCGTGTAGATATTTCCAAGTTTATACAGATGGCGGCGTAGATATTTCCATGGACATGCAGATGGCGGTGTAGATATTTCCATGTTTATACAGATAGCGGTGTAGATATTTCGATGTTTACACATATGGTGGTGTAGATATTTGTGGGATTATACACATGGCGGTGTAGATACTTCCATCTTCATGGAGATGGCAGTGTAGATATTTTCATGTTTATAGAGATGGCGGTGTAGGTATTTCCATATTTATAGAGATAGCGGTGTAGATATTTCCATTTTCTACAGATGGCAGTGTAGATATTTCCATGTTTATACAGATGGTGGTGTAGATATTTCCATATTTATACAGCTGTCTGTGTAGATATTTCCATGTGTATACAGATGGTATTGTAGCTATTTCCATGTTTATACAGATCGTGGTGAAGATATTTCCATGTTTATACAGTTCGCGGTGTAGATATTTCTATGTTTATACAGATCGCGGTGTAGATATTTCCAAGTTTATACAGATAGCGGTGTAGATATTTCCATGTTTATACAGACAGCGGTTTAGGTATTTCCATGTTTATAGAGATAGCGGTGTAGGTATTTCCATGTGTATAGACATAGCGGTGTAGATATTTCCATGTTTATATAGATGGCGTTGTAGATATTTCCACGTTTATAACGATAGCGGTGTTGGTATTTCCACGTTTATACAGATAGCGATGTAGATATTTCCATGTTTATACAGCTCGCGGTGCAGATATTTATATCTTTATACAGATGGCGTTGTATATATTTCCTTATTCACACAGATGGTGGTGTAGATGTTTCCATGTTTATACAGATGGCGGAGTACTTAGTTCCATGTTTATGGAGATGGCAGTGTAGATACTTTCATGTTTATAGAGATGGCGGTGTAGATATTTCCATGTTTATAGAGATAGCACTGTAGATATTTCCATGTTTATACAGATGGCTGTGTAGATATTTCCATGTGTATACAGATGGCATTGTAGATATTTCCATGTTTGTACAGATGACTGTATAGGTATTTCCATGTTTTTACAGATGGCAGTGCAGATATTACCATGTTTATAGAGATAGCGGTGTAGAAATTTCCAAGTTTGTACAGATGGCGGTGTTGATATTTCCATCTATACACAGATGGCCGTGTAGATATTTCCATGTTTATACAGATGGCGGCGTAGATATTTCCATGGACATGCATATGGCGGTGTAGATATTTCCATGTTTATACAGATAGCGGTGCAGATATTTCCATGTTTACACAGATGGTGGTGTAGATATTTCCGGGATTATACACATGGCGGAGTAGATACTTCCATCTTTATGGAGATGGCAGTGTAGATATTTTCATGTTTATAGAGATGGCGGTGTAGATACTTCCATATTTATAGAGAGAGCGGTGTAGATATTTCCATCTTTCTACAGATGGCAGTGTAGATATTTCCATGTTTATAGAGATGGTGGTGTAGATATTTCAATATTTATACAGATGTCTGTGTAGATACTTCCATGTGTATACAGATGGTATTGTAGCTATTTCCATGTTCATACAGATGGTGGTGTAGATATTTCCATGTTTATTCAGATGACTGTGTAGATATTTCCATGTTTTTACAGATGGCAGTGTAGATATTTCAATGTTTATAGAGATGGCGCTGTAGATATTTCCATGTTTATACAGATCGCGGTGTAGATATTTCCATGTTTATAGAGACAGCGGTGTAGACATTTCCATGTTTTTACAGATATCGGTGTAGATATTTCCATGTTTACACAGATTGCGGTGTAGATACTTCCATCTTTCTACAGATGGCATTGTAGATATTTCCATGTTTATACAGATGGTGGTGTAGATATTTCCATGTTTATATAGATGGTGGTGTAGATATTACCATGTTTATACAGATAGCGGTGTAGATATTTCCATGTTTATACAGATCGTGTTGAAGGTATTTCCATGTTTATACAGATCGCAGTGTAGATATTTCCATGTTTATACAGATCGCGGTGTAGATATTTCCATGTTTATACAGATAGCCGTGTAGATATTTCCATGTTTATACAGATAGCGGTGTAGATATTTCCATGTTTATACAGATCGTGGTGAAGATATTTCCATGTTCATACAGATCGCGGTGTAGATATTTCCATGTTTATACAGATCGTGGTGTAGTTATTTCCATGTTTATACAGATAGAGGTGTAGATATTTCCATGTTTATACAGATAGCGGTTTAGATATTTCCATGTTTATAGAGATAGCGGTGTAGGTATTTCCATGTTTATAGACATAGCGGTGTTGCTATTTCCACGTTTATACAGATAGCGATGTAGATATTTCCATGTTTATACAGCTCGCGGTGCAGATATTTATATCTTTATACAGATGGCATTGTAGATATTTCCTTATTCACACAGATGGCGGTGTAGATCTTTCCATGTTTATACAGATGGCGGAGTAGTTAGTTCCATGTTTATGGAGATTTCAGTGTAGATACTTTCATGATTATAGAGATGGCGGTGTAGATATTTCCATGTTTATAGAGATAGCAGTGTAGATATTTACATGTTTATACAGATGGCTGTGTAGATATTTCCATGTTTATACAGATGGCATTGTAGATATTTCCATGTTTATACAGATGACTGTATAGGTATTTCCATGTTTTTACAGATGGCAGTGCAGATATTTCCATGTTTATAGAGATAGCGGTGTAGATATTTCCATGTTTGTACAGATGGCTGTGTTGATATTTCCATCTATACACAGATGGCCGTGTAGATATTTCCATATTTATACAGATGGCTGCGTAGATATTTCAATGGACATGCAGATGGTGGTGTAGACATTTCCATGTTTATACATATAGCGGTGTAGATATTTCGATGTTTACACAGATGGTGGTGTAGATATTTCCGGGGTTATACACATGGCGGAGTAGATACTTCCATCTTTATGGAGATGGCAGTGTAGATATTTTCATGTTTATAGAGATGGCGGTGTAGATATTTCCATATTTATGGAGATAGCGGTGTATATATTTCCATCTTTCTACAGATGGCAGTGTAGATATTTCCATGTTTATACAGATGGTGGTGTAGATATTTCCATATTTATACAGATGTCTGTGTAGATATTTCCATGTGTATACAGATGGTATTGTAGCTATTTCCATGTTTATACAGATGGTGGTGTAGATATTTCCATGTTTATTCAGATGACTGTGTAGATATTTCCATGTTTTTACAGATGGCAGTGTAGATATTTCAATGTTTATAGAGATGGCGCTGTAGATATTTCCATGTTTATACAGATCGCGGTGTAGATATTTCCATGTTTATACAGATAGCGGTGTAGATATTTCCATGTTTTTACAGATATCAGTGTAGATATTTCCATGTTTACACAGATTGCGGTGTAGATATTTCTATCTTTCTACAGATGGCATGGTAGATATTTCCATGTTTATACAGATGGCGGTGTAGATATTTCCATGTTTATATAGATGGTGGTGTAGATATTACCGTGTTTATGCAGATAGCGGTGTAGATATTTCCATGTATATACAGATCGCGGTGAAGATGTTTCCATGTTTATACAGATCGCAGTGTAGATATTTCCATGTTTATACAGATCGCGGTGTAGATATTTCCATGTTTATACAGATAGCAGTGTAGATATTTCCATGTTTATACAGATAGCGGTTTAGATATTTCCATGTTTATAGAGATAGCGGTGTAGATATTTACATGTTTATACAGATGGCTGTGTAGATATTTCCATGTGTATACAGATGGCATTGTAAATATTTCCATGTTTATACAGATGACTGTATAGGTATTTCCATGTTTTTACAGATGGCAGTGCAGATATTTCCATGTTTATAGAGATAGCGGTGTAGATATTTCCATGTTTGTACAGATAGCGGTGTTGATATTTCCATCTATACACAGATGGCCGTGTAGATATTTCCAAGTTTATACAGATGGCGGCGTAGATATTTCCATGGACATGCAGATGGCGGTGTAGATATTTCCATGTTTATACAGATAGCGGTGTAGATATTTCGATGTTTAAACATATGGTGGTGTAGATATTTGTGGGATTATACACATGGCGGTGTAGATACTTCCATCTTCATGGAGATGGCAGTGTAGATATTTTCATGTTTATAGAGATGGCGGTGTAGGTATTTCCATATTTATAGAGATAGCGGTGTAGATATTTCCATTTTCTACAGATGGCAGTGTAGATATTTCCATGTTTATACAGATGGTGGTGTAGATATTTCCATATTTATACAGCTGTCTGTGTAGATATTTCCATGTGTATACAGATGGTATTGTAGCTATTTCCATGTTTATACAGATCGTGGTGAAGATATTTCCATGTTTATACAGATCGCGGTGTAGATATTTCTATGTTTATACAGATCGCGGTGTAGATATTTCCAAGTTTATACAGATAGCGGTGTAGATATTTCCATGTTTATACAGACAGCGGTTTAGGTATTTCCATGTTTATAGAGATAGCTGTGTAGGTATTTCCATGTGTATAGACATAGCGGTGTAGATATTTCCATGTTTATATAGATGGCGTTGTAGATATTTCCACGTTTATAACGATAGCGGTGTTGGTATTTCCACGTTTATACAGATAGCGATGTAGATATTTCCATGTTTATACAGCTCGCGGTGCAGATATTTATATCTTTATACAGATGGCGTTGTATATATTTCCTTATTCACACAGATGGTGGTGTAGATGTTTCCATATTTATAGAGATGGCGGAGTACTTAGTTCCATGTTTATGGAGATGGCAGTGTAGATACTTTCATGTTTATAGAGATGGCGGTGTAGATATTTCCATGTTTATAGAGATAGCACTGTAGATATTTCCATGTTTATACAGATGGCTGTGTAGATATTTCCATGTGTATACAGATGGCATTGTAGATATTTCCATGTTTGTACAGATGACTGTATAGGTATTTCCATGTTTTTACAGATGGCAGTGCAGATATTACCATGTTTATAGAGATAGCGGTGTAGAAATTTCCAAGTTTGTACAGATGGCGGTGTTGATATTTCCATCTATACACAGATGGCCGTGTAGATATTTCCATGTTTATACAGATGGCGGCGTAGATATTTCCATGGACATGCATATGGCGGTGTTGATATTTCCATGTTTATACAGATAGCGGTGCAGATAGTTCCATGTTTACACAGATGGTGGTGTAGATATTTCCGGGATTATACACATGGCGGAGTAGATACTTCCATCTTTATGGAGATGGCAGTGTAGATATTTTCATGTTTATAGAGATGGCGGTGTAGATACTTCCATATTTATAGAGAGAGCGGTGTAGATATTTCCATCTTTCTACAGATGGCAGTGTAGATATTTCCATGTTTATAGAGATGGTGGTGTAGATATTTCCATATTTATACAGATGTCTGTGTAGATACTTCCATGTGTATACAGATGGTATTGTAGCTATTTCCATGTTCATACAGATGGTGGTGTAGATATTTCCATGTTTATTCAGATGACTGTGTAGATATTTCCATGTTTTTACAGATGGCAGTGTAGATATTTCAATGTTTATAGAGATGGCGCTGTAGATATTTCCATGTTTATACAGATCGCGGTGTAGATATTTCCATGTTTATACAGATAGCGGTGTAGATATTTCCATGTTTTTACAGATATCAGTGTAGATATTTCCATGTTTACACAGATTGCGGTGTAGATATTTCTATCTTTCTACAGATGGCATGGTAGATATTTCCATGTTTATACAGATGGCGGTGTAGATATTTCCATGATTATATAGATGGTGGTGTAGATATTACCGTGTTTATACAGATAGCGGTGTAGATATTTCCATGTTTATACAGATCGCTGTGAAGATATTTCCATGTTTATACAGATCGCGGTGTAGATATTTCCATGTTTATACAGATCGCGGTGTAGATATTTCCATGTTTATACAGATAGCAGTGTAGATATTTCCATGTTTATACAGATAGCGGTTTAGATATTTCCATGTTTATAGAGATAGCGGTGTAGGTATTTCCATGTTTATAGACATAGCGGTGTAGATATTTCCATGTTTATATAGATGGCGTTGTAGATATTTCCACGTTTACACCGATAGCGGTGTTGCTATTTCCACGTTTATCCAGATAGCGATGTAGCTATTTCCATGTTTATACAGCTCGTGGTGCAGATATTTATATCTTTATACAGATGGCATTGTAGATATTTCCTTATTCACCCAGATGGCGGTGTAGGTTTTTCCATGTTTATACAGATGGCGGAGTAGTTATATCCATGTTTATGGAGATGGCAGTGTAGATACTTTCATGTTTATAGAGATGGCGGTGTAGATATTTCCATGTTTATAGAGATAGCAGTGTAGATATTTACATGTTTATACAGATGGCGGTGTTGATATTTCCATCTATACACAGATGGCCGTGTAGATATTTCCATGTTTATACAGATGGCGGCGTAGATATTTCCATGGACATGCAGATGGCGGTGTAGATATTTCCATGTTTATACAGATAGCCGTGTAGATATTTCCATGTTTGTACAGATGGCGGAGTTGATATTTCCATCTATACACAGATGGCCGTGTAGATATTTCCATGTTTATACAGATGGCGGCGTAGATATTTCCATGGACATGCAGATGGCGGTGTAGATATTTCCATGTTTATACAGATAGCGGTGTAGATATTTCGATGTTTACACAGATGATGGTGTAGATATTTCCGGGATTATACACATGGCGGAGTAGATATTCCATCTTTATGGAGATGGCAGTGTAGATATTTTCATGTTTATAGAGATGGCGGTGTAGATATTTCCATATTTATAGAGATAGCGGTGTAGATATTTCCATCTTTCTACAGATGGCAGTGTAGACATTTCCATGTTTATACAGATGGTGGTGTAGATATTTCCATATTTATACAGATGTCTGTGTAGATATTTCCATGTGTATACAGATGGTATTGTAGCTATTTCCATGTTTATACAGATGGTGGTGTAGATATTTCCATGTTTATTCAGATGACTGTGTAGATATTTCCATGTTTTTACAGATGGCAGTGTAGATATTTCAATGTTTATAGAGATGGCGCTGTAGATATTTCCATGTTTATACAGATCGCGGTGTAGATATTTCCATGTATACAGATAGCGGTGTAGATATTTCCATGTTTATACATATCGCGGTGTAGATATTTCCATGTTTATACAGATCGCGGTGTAGATGTTTCCAAGTTTATACAGATAGCGGTGTAGATATTTCCATGTTTATGCGGATAGCGGTTTAGATATTTCCATGTTTGTAGAGATAGCGGTGTAGGTATTTCCATGTTTGTAGACATAGTGGTGTAGATATTTCCATGTTAATATAGATGGCGTTGTAGATATTTCCACGTTTATACCGATAGCGGTGTTGGTATTTCCACGTTTATACAGATAGCGATGTAGATATTTCCATGTTTATACAGCTCGCGGTGCAGATATTTATATCTTTATACAGATGGCATTGTAGACATTTCCTTATTCACACAGATGGTGGTGTAGATGTTTCCATGTTTATCCAGATGGCGGAGTAGTTAGCTCCATGTTTATGGAGATGGCAGTGTAGACACTTTCATGTTTATAGAGATGGCGGTGTAGATATTTCCATGTTTATAGAGATAGCAGTGTAGATATTTACATGTTTATACAGATGGATGTGTAGATATTTCCATGTGTATACAGAAGGGATTGTAGATATTTCCATGTTTATACAGATGACTGTATAGGTATTTCCATGTTTTTACAGATGGCAGTGCAGATATTTCCATGTTTATAGAGATAGCGGTGTAGATATTTCCATGTTTATACAGATAGCGGTGTAGATATTTCCATGTTTTTACAGATATCGGGGTAGATATTTCCATGTTTACACAGATTGCGGTGTAGATATTTCCATCTATCTACAGATGGCACGGTAGATATTTCCATGTTTATACAGATGGCGGTGTAGATATTTCCATGTTTATATAGATGGTTGTGTAGATATTACCATGTTTATACAGATAGCGGTGTAGATATTTCCATGTTTATACAGATCGTGGTGAAGATATTTCCATGTTTATACAGATCGCGGTGTAGATATTTCCATGTTTATACAGATCGCGGTGTAGATATTTCCAAGTTTATACAGATAGTGGTGTAGATATTTCCATGTTTATTCGTATAGCGGTTTAGATATTTCCATCTTTATATAGATGGCGTTGTAGATATTTCCACGTTTATACCGATAGCGGTGTTGGTATTTCCACGTTTATACAGATATCGATGTAGATATTTCCATGTTTATACAGCTCGCGGTGCAGATATTTATATTTTTATACAGATGGCATTGTAGATATTTCCTCATTCACACAGATGGTGGTGTAGATGTTTCCATGTTTATACAGATGGCGGAGTAGTTAGTTCCATGTTTATGGAGATGGCAGTGTAGACACTTTCATGTTTATAGAGATGGCGGTGTAGATATTTCCATGTTTATAGAGATAGCAGTGTAGATATTTACATGTTTATACAGATGGCTGTGTAGATATTTCCATGTGTATACAGATGGCATTGTAGATATTTCCATGTTTATACAGATGACTGTATAGGTATTTCCATGTTTTTACAGATGGCAGTGCAGATATTTCCATGTTTATAGAGATAGCGGTGTAGATATTTCCATGTTTGTTCAGATGGCGGTGTTGATATTTCCATCTATACACAGATGGCCGTGTAGATATTTCCATGTTTATACAGATGGCGGCGTAGATATTTCCATGGACATGCAGATGGCGGTGTAGATATTTCCATGTTTATACAGATAGCGGTGTAGATATTTCCATGTTTACACAGATGGTGGTGTAGATATTTCCGGGATTATACACATGGCGGAGTAGATACTTCCATCTTTATGGAGATGGCAGTGTAGATATTTTCATGTTTATAGAGATGGCGGTGTAGATATTTCCATATTTATAGAGATAGCGGTGTAGATATTTCCATCTTTCTACAGATGGCAGTGTAGATACTTCAATGTTTATAGAGATGGCGCTGTAGATATTTCCATGTTTATACAGATCGCGGTGTAGATATTTCCATGTTTATACAGATAGCGGTGTAGATATTTCCATGTTTTTACAGATATCGGGGTAGAT
Source organism: Pan troglodytes (assembly GCF_028858775.2). Lineage (NCBI taxonomy): Eukaryota > Metazoa > Chordata > Mammalia > Primates > Hominidae > Pan > Pan troglodytes. The sequence continues at coordinate 525,133 of NC_072405.2, read as the reverse complement.
ATTTCCATGTTTACACAGATTGCGGTGTAGATATTTCTATCTATCTACAGATGTCATGGTAGATATTTCCATGTTTATACAGATGGCGGTGTAGATATTTCCATGTTTATATAGATGGTTGTGTAGATATTACCATGTTTATACAGATAGCGGTGTAGATATTTTCATGTTTATACAGATCGTGGTGAAGATATTTCCATGTTTATACAGATCGCGGTGTAGATATTTCCATGTTTATACAGATCGCGGTGTAGATATTTCCAAGTTTATACAGATAGCGGTGTAGATATTTCCATGTTTATACGGATAGCGGTTTAGATATTTCCATGTTTATAGAGATAGCGGTGTAGGTATTTCCATGTTTATAGACATAGCGGTGTAGATATTTCCATGTTAATATAGATGGCGTTGTAGATATTTCCACGTTTATACCGATAGCGGTGTTGGTATTTCCATGTTTATACAGATAGCGATGTAGATATTTCCATGTTTATACAGCTCGCGGTGCAGATATTTATATCTTTATACAGATGGCATTGTAGATATTTCCTTATTCACACAGATGGTGGTGTAGATGTTTCCATGTTTATACAGATGGCGGAGTAGTTAGCTCCATGTTTATGGAGATGGCAGTGTAGATACTTTCATGTTTATAGAGATGGCGGTGTAGATATTTCCATGTTTATAGAGATAGCAGTGTAGATATTTACATGTTTATACAGATGGATGTGTAGATATTTCCATGTGTATACAGATGGCATTGTAGATATTTCCATGTTTATACAGATGACTGTATAGGTATTTCCATGTTTTTACAGATGGCAGTGCAGATATTTCCATGTTTATAGAGATAGCGGTGTAGATATTTCCATGTTTGTACAGATGGCGGTGTTGATATTTCCATCTATACACAGATGGCCGTGTAGATATTTCCATGTTTATACAGATGGCGGCGTAGATATTTCCATGGACATGCAGATGGCGGTGTAGATATTTCCATGTTTATACAGATAGCGGTGTAGATATTTCCATGTTTACACAGATGGTGGTGTAGATATTTCCGGGATTATACACATGGCGGAGTAGATACTTCCATCTTTATGGAGATGGCAGTGTAGATATTTTCATGTTTATAGAGATGGCGGTGTAGATATTTCCATATTTATAGAGATAGCGGTGTAGATATTTCCATGTTTCTACAGATGGCAGTGTAGATATTTCCATGTTTATACAGATGGTGGTGTAGATATTTCCATATTTATACAGATGTCTGTGTAGATATTTCCATGTGTATACAGATGATATTGTATCTATTTCCATGTTTATACAGATGGTGGTGTAGTTATTTCCATGTTTATTCAGATGACTGTGTAGATATTTCCATGTTTTTACAGATGGCACTGTAGATACTTCAATGTTTATAGAGATGGCGCTGTAGATATTTCCATGTTTATACAGATCGCGGTGTAGATATTTCCATGTTTATACAGATAGCGGTGTAGATATTTCCATGTTTTTACAAATATCGGGGTAGATATTTCCATGTTTACACAGATTGCGGTGTAGATATTTCCATCTATCTACAGATGGCACGGTAGATATTTCCATGTTTATACAGATGGCGGTGTAGATATTTCCATGTTTATATAGATGGTTGTGTAGATATTACCATGTTTATACAGATAGCGGTGTAGATATTTCCATGTTTATACAGATCGTGGTGAAGATATTTCCATGTTTATACAGATCGCGGTGTAGATATTTCCATGTTTATACAGATCGCGGTGTAGATATTTCCAAGTTTATACAGATAGCGGTGTAGATATTTCCATGTTTATTCGTATAGCGGTTTAGATATTTCCATCTTTATATAGATGGCGTTGTAGATATTTCCACATTTATACCGATAGCGGTGTTGGTATTTCCACGTTTATACAGATATCGATGTAGATATTTCCATGTTTATACAGCTCGCGGTGCAGATATTTATATTTTTATACAGATGGCATTGTAGATATTTCCTCATTCACACAGATGGTGGTGTAGATGTTTCCATGTTTATACAGATGGCGGAGTAGTTAGTTCCATGTTTATGGAGATGGCAGTGTAGATACTTTCATGTTTATAGAGATGGCGGTGTAGATATTTCCATGTTTATTGAGATAGCAGTGTAGATATTTACATGTTTATACAGATGGCTGTGTAGATATTTCCATGTGTATACAGATGGCATTGTAGATATTTCCATGTTTATACAGATGACTGTATAGGTATTTCCATGTTTTTACAGATGGCAGTGCAGATATTTCCATGTTTATAGAGATAGCGGTGTAGATATTTCCATGTTTGTACAGATGGCGGTGTTGATATTTCCATCTATACACAGATGGCCGTGTAGATATTTCCATGTTTATACAGATGGCGGCGTAGATATTTCCATGGACATGCAGATGGCGGTGTAGATATTTCCATGTTTATACAGATAGCGGTGAAGATATTTTCATGTTTACACAGATGATGGTGTAGATATTTCCGGGATTATACACATGGCGGGGTAGATACTTCCATCTTTATGGAGATGGCAGTGTAGATATTTTCATGTTTATAGAGATGGCGGTGTAGATATTTCCATATTGATAGAGATAGCGGTGTAGATATTTCCATGTTTCTACAGATGGCAGTGTAGATATTTCCATGTTTATACAGATGGTGGTGTAGATATTTCCATATTTATACAGATGTCTGTGTAGATATTTCCATGTGTATACAGATGATATTGTATCTATTTCCATGTTTATACAGATGGTGGTGTAGATATTTCCATGTTTATTCAGATGACTGTGTAGATATTTCCATGTTTTTACAGATGGCAGTGTAGATACTTCAATGTTTATAGAGATGGCGCTGTAGATATTTCCATGTTTATACAGATCGCGGTGTAGATATTTCCATGTTTATACAGATAGCGGTGTAGATATTTCCATGTTTTTACAGATATCGGGGTAGATATTTCCATGTTTACACAGATTGCGGTGTAGATATTTCCATCTATCTACAGATGGCATGGTAGATATTTCCATGTTTATACAGATGGCGGTGTAGATATTTCCATGTTTATATAGATGGTTGTGTAGATATTACCATGTTTATACAGATAGCGGTGTAGATATTTCCATGTTTATACAGATCGTGGTGAAGATATTTCCATGTTTATACAGATCGCGGTGTAGATATTTCCATGTTTATACAGATAGCGGTGTAGATATTTCCAAGTTTATACAGATAGCGGTGTAGATATTTCCATGTTTATACGGATAGCGGTTTAGATATTTCCATCTTTATATAGATGGCGTTGTAGATATTTCCACGTTTATACCGATAGCGGTGTTGGTATTTCCACGTTTATACAGATATCGATGTAGATATTTCCATGTTTATACAGCTCGCGGTGCAGATATTTATATCTTTATACAGATGGCATTGTAGATATTTCCTCATTCACACAGATGGTGGTGTAGATGTTTCCATGTTTATACAGATGGCGGAGTAGTTAGTTCCATGTTTATGGAGATGGCAGTGTAGATACTTTCATGTTTACAGAGATGGCGGTGTAGATATTTCCATGTTTATAGAGATAGCAGTGTAGATATTTACATGTTTATACAGATGGCTGTGTAGATATTTCCATGTGTATACAGATGGCATTGTAGATATTTCCATGTTTATACAGATGACTGTATAGGTATTTCCATGTTTTTACAGATGGCAGTGCAGATATTTCCATGTTTATAGAGATAGCGGTGTAGATATTTCCATGTTTGTACAGATGGCGGTGTTGATATTTCCATCTATACACAGATGGCCGTGTAGATATTTCCATGTTTATACAGATGGCGGCGTAGATATTTCCATGGACATGCAGATGGCGGTGTAGATATTTCCATGTTTATACAGATAGCGGTGTAGATATTTCCATGTTTACACAGATGGTGGTGTGGATATTTCCGGGATTATACACATGGCGGAGTAGATACTTCCATCTTTATGGAGATGGCAGTGTAGATATTTTCATGTTTATAGAGATGGCGGTGTAGATATTTCCATATTTATAGAGATAGCGGTGTAGATATTTCCATCTTTCTACAGATGGCAGTGTAGATACTTCAATGTTTATAGAGATGGCACTGTAGATATTTCCATGTTTATACAGATCGCGGTGTAGATATTTCCATGTTTATACAGATAGCGGTGTAGATATTTCCATGTTTTTACAGATATCGGGGTAGATATTGCCATGTTTACACAGATTGCGGTGTAGATATTTCTATCTATCTACAGATGGCATGGTAGATATTTCCATGTTTATACAGATGGCGCTGTAGATATTTCCATGTTTATATAGATGGTTGTGTAGATATTACCATGTTTATACAGATAGCGGTGTAGATATTTCCATGTTTATACAGATCGTCGTGAAGATATTTCCATGTTTATACAGATCGCGGTGTAGATATTTCCATGTTTATACAGATCGCGGTGTAGATATTTCCAAGTTTATACAGATAGCGGTGTAGATATTTCCATGTTTATACGGATAGCGGTTTAGATATTTCCATGTTTATAGAGATAGCGTTGTAGGTATTTCCATGTTTATAGACATAGCGGTGTAGATATTTCCATGTTAATATAGATGGCGTTGTAGATATTTCCACGTTTATACCGATAGCGGTGTTGGTATTTCCACGTTTATACAGATAGCGATGTAGATATTTCCATGTTTATACAGCTCGCGGTGCAGATATTTATATCTTTATACAGATGGCATTGTAGATATTTCCTTATTCACACAGATGGTGGTGTAGATGTTTCCATGTTTATACAGATGGCGGAGTAGTTAGCTCCATGTTTATGGAGATGGCAGTGTAGATACTTTCATGTTTATAGAGATGGCGGTGTAGATATTTCCATGTTTATAGAGATAGAAGTGTAGATATTTACATGTTTATACAGATGGCTGTGTAGATATTTCCATGTGTATACAGATGGCATTGTAGATATTTCCATGTTTATACAGATGACTGTATAGGTATTTCCATGTTTTTACAGATGGCAGTGCAGATATTTCCATGTTTATAGAGATAGCGGTGTAGATATTTCCATGTTTGTACAGATGGCGGTGTTGATATTTCCATCTATACACAGATGGCCGTGTAGATATTTCCATGTTTATACAGATAGCGGCGTAGATATTTCCATGGACATGCAGATGGCGGTGTAGATATTTCCATGTTTATACAGATAGCAGTGTAGATATTTCCATGTTTACACAGATGGTGGTGTAGATATTTCCGGGATTATACACATGGCGGAGTAGATACTTCCATCTTTATGGAGATGGTGGTGTAGATATTTTCATGTTTATAGAGATGGCGGTGTAGATATTTCCATATTTATAGAGATAGCGGTGTAGATATTTCCATCTTTCTACAGATGGCAGTGCAGACATTTCCATGTTTATACAGATGGTGGTGTAGATATTTCCATATTTATACAGATGTCTGTGTAGATATTTCCATGTGTATACAGATGGTATTGTATCTATTTCCATGTTTATACAGATGGTGGTGTAGATATTTCCATGTTTATTCAGATGACTGTGTAGATATTTCCATGTTTTTACAGATGGCAGTGTAGATACTTCAATGTTTATAGAGATGGCGCTGTAGATATTTCCATGTTTATGCAGATCGCGGTGTAGATATTTCCATGTTTATACAGATAGCGGTGTAGATATTTCCATGTTTTTAAAGATATCGGGGTAGATATTTCCATGTTTTCACAGATTGCGGTGTAGATATTTCCATCTATCTACAGATGGCATGATAGATATTTCCATGTTTATACAGATGGCGGTGATGATATTTCCATGTTTATGTAGATGATTGTGTAGATATTACCATGTTTATACAGATAGCGGTGTAGATATTTCCATGTTTATACAGATCGTGGTGAAGATATTTCCATGTTTATACAGATCGCGGTGTAGATATTTCCATGTTTATACAGATCGCGGTGTAGATATTTCCAAGTTTATACAGATAGCGGTGTAGATATTTCCATGTTTATACAGATAGCGGTTTAGATATTTCCATGTTTATAGAGATAGCGGTGTAGGTATTTCCATGTTTATAGGCATAGCGGTGTAGATATTTCCATGTTTATATAGATGGCGTTGTAGATATTTCCACGTTTATACTGATAGCGGTGTTGGTATTTCCACGTTTATACAGATAGCGATGTAGATATTTCCATGTTTATACAGCTCGCGGTGCAGATATTTATCTCTTTATACACATGGCATTGTAGATATTTCCTTATTCACACAGATGGTGGTGTAGATGTTTCCATGTTTATACAGATGGCGGAGTAGTTAGTTCCATGTTTATGGAGATGGCAGTGTAGATACTTTCATGTTTATAGAGATGGCGGTGTAGATATTTCCATGTTTATAGAGATAGCAGTGTAGATATTTACATGTTTATACAGATGGCAGTGTAGATATTTCCATGAGTATACAGATGGCATTGTAGATATTTCAATGTTTATACAGATGACTGTATAGGTATTTCCATGTTTTTACAGATGGCAGTGCAGATATTTCCATGTTTATAGAGATAGCGGTGTAGATATTTCCATGTTTGTACAGATGGCGGTGTTGATATTTCCATCTATACACAGATGGCCGTGTAGATATTTCCATGTTTATACAGATGGCGGCGTAGATATTTCCATGGACATGCAGATGGCGGTGTAGATATTTCCATGTTTATACAGATAGCGGTGTAGATATTTCCATGTTTACACAGATGGTGGTGTAGATATTTCCGGGATTATACACATGGCGGAGTAGATACTTCCATCTTTATGGAGATGGCGGTGAAGTTATTTTCATGTTTATAGAGATGGCGGTGTAGATATTTCCATATTTATAGAGATAGCGGTGTAGATATTTCCATCTTTCTACAGATGGCAGTGTAGATATTTCCATGTTTATACAGATGGTGGTGTAGATATTTCCATATTTATACAGATGTCTGTGTAGATATTTCCATGTGTATACAGATGGTATTGTATCTATTTCCATGTTTATACAGATGGTGGTGTAGATATTTCCATGTTTATTCAGATGACTGTGTAGATATTTCCATGTTCTTACAGATGGCAGTGTAGATACTTCAATGTTTATAGAGATGGCGCTGTAGATATTTCCATGTTTATACAGATCGCGGTGTAGATATTTCCATGTTTATACAGATAGCGGTGTAGATATTTCCATGTTTTTACAGATATCGGGGTAGATATTTCCATGTTTACACAGATTGCGGTGTAGATATTTCCATCTATCTACAGATGGCATGGTAGATATTTCCATGTTTATACAGATGGCGGTGTATATATTTCCATGTTTATATAGATGGTTGTGTAGATATTACCATGTTTATACAGATAGCGGTGTAGATATTTCCATGTTTATACAGATCGTGGTGAAGATATTTCCATGTTTATACAGATCGCGGTGTAGATATTTCCATGTTTATACAGATAGCGGTGTAGATATTTCCAAGTTTATACAGATAGCGGTGTAGATATTTCCATGTTTATACGGATAGCGGTTTAGATATTTCCATCTTTATATAGATGGCGTTGTAGATATTTCCACGTTTATACCGATAGCGGTGTTGGTATTTCCACGTTTATACAGATACCGATGTAGATATTTCCATGTTTATACAGCTCGCGGTGCAGATATTTATATCTTTATACAGATGGCATTGTAGATATTTCCTCATTCACACAGATGGTGGTGTAGATGTTTCCATGTTTATACAGATGGCGGAGTAGTTAGTTCCATGTTTATGGAGATGGCAGTGTAGATACTTTCATGTTTACAGAGATGGCGGTGTAGATATTTCCATGTTTATAGAGATAGCAGTGTAGATATTTACATGTTTATACAGATGGCTGTGTAGATATTTCCATGTGTATACAGATGGCATTGTAGATATTTCCATGTTTATACAGATGACTGTATAGGTATTTCCATGTTTTTACAGATGGCAGTGCAGATATTTCCATGTTTATAGAGATAGCGGTGTAGATATTTCCATGTTTGTACAGATGGCGGTGTTGATATTTCCATCTATACACAGATGGCCGTGTAGATATTTCCATGTTTATACAGATGGCGCCGTAGATATTTCCATGGACATGCAGATGGCGGTGTAGATATTTCCATGTTTATACAGATAGCGGTGTAGATATTTCCATGTTTACACTGATGGTGGTGTGGATATTTCCGGGATTATACACATGGCGGAGTAGATACTTCCATCTTTATGGAGATGGCAGTGTAGATATTTTCATGTTTATAGAGATGGCGGTGTAGATATTTCCATATTTATAGAGATAGCGGTGTAGATATTTCCATCTTTCTACAGATGGCAGTGTAGATACTTCAATGTTTATAGAGATGGCACTGTAGATATTTCCATGTTTATACAGATCGCGGTGTAGATATTTCCATGTTTATACAGATAGCGGTGTAGATATTTCCATGTTTTTACAGATATCGGGGTAGATATTGCCATGTTTACACAGATTGCGGTGTAGATATTTCTATCTATCTACAGATGGCATGGTAGATATTTCCATGTTTATACAGATGGCGGTGTAGATATTTCCATGTTTATATAGATGGTTGTGTAGATATTACCATGTTTATACAGATAGCGGTGTAGATATTTCCATGTTTATACAGATCGTCGTGAAGATATTTCCATGTTTATACAGATCGCGGTGTAGATATTTATATGTTTATACAGATCGCGGTGTAGATATTTCCAAGTTTATACAGATAGCGGTGTAGATATTTCCATGTTTATACGGATAGCGGTTTAGATATTTCCATGTTTATAGAGATAGCGTTGTAGGTATTTCCATGTTTATAGACATAGCGGTGTAGATATTTCCATGTTAATATAGATGGCGTTGTAGATATTTCCACGTTTATACCGATAGCGGTGTTGGTATTTCCACGTTTATACAGATAGCGATGTAGATATTTCCATGTTTATACAGCTCGCGGTGCAGATATTTATATCTTTATACAGATGGCATTGTAGATATTTCCTTATTCACACAGATGGTGGTGTAGATGTTTCCATGTTTATACAGATGGCGGAGTAGTTAGCTCCATGTTTATGGAGATGGCAGTGTAGATACTTTCATGTTTATAGAGATGGCGTTGTAGATATTTCCATGTTTATAGAGATAGAAGTGTAGATATTTACATGTTTATACAGATGGCTGTGTAGATATTTCCATGTGTATACAGATGGCATTGTAGATATTTCCATGTTTATACAGATGACTGTATAGGTATTTCCATGTTTTTACAGATGGCAGTGCAGATATTTCCATGTTTATAGAGATAGCGGTGTAGATATTTCCATGTTTGTACAGATGGTGGTGTTGATATTTCCATCTATACACAGATGGCCGTGTAGATATTTCCATGTTTATACAGATAGCGGCGTAGATATTTCCATGGACATGCAGATGGCGGTGTAGATATTTCCATGTTTATACAGATAGCAGTGTAGATATTTCCATGTTTACACAGATGGTGGTGTAGATATTTCCGGGATTATACACATGGCGGAGTAGATACTTCCATCTTTATGGAGATGGTGGTGTAGATATTTTCATGTTTATAGAGATGGCGGTGTAGATATTTCCATATTTATAGAGATAGCGGTGTTGATATTTCCATCTTTCTACAGATGGCAGTGCAGACATTTCCATGTTTATACAGATGGTGGTGTAGATATTTCCATATTTATACAGATGTCTGTGTAGATATTTCCATGTGTATACAGATGGTATTGTATCTATTTCCATGTTTATACAGATGGTGGTGTAGATATTTCCATGTTTATTCAGATGACTGTGTAGATATTTCCATGTTTTTACAGATGGCAGTGTAGATACTTCAATGTTTATAGAGATGGCGCTGTAGATATTTCCATGTTTATGCAGATCGCGGTGTAGATATTTCCATGTTTATACAGATAGCGGTGTAGATATTTCCATGTTTTTACAGATATCGGGGTAGATATTTCCATGTTTTCACAGATTGCGGTGTAGATATTTCCATCTATCTACAGATGGCATGATAGATATTTCCATGTTTATACAGATGGCGGTGTTGATATTTCCATGTTTATATAGATGATTGTGTACATATTACCATGTTTATACAGATAGCGGTGTAGATATTTCCATGTTTATACAGATCGTGGTGAAGATATTTCCATGTTTATACAGATCGCGGTGTAGATATTTCCATGTTTATACAGATCGCGGTGTAGATATTTCCAAGTTTATACAGATAGCGGTGTAGATATTTCCATGTTTATACAGATAGCGGTTTAGATATTTCCATGTTTATAGAGATAGCGGTGTAGGTATTTCCATGTTTATAGACATAGCGGTGTAGATATTTCCATGTTTATATAGATGGCGTTGTAGATATTTCCACGTTTATACTGATAGCGGTGTTGGTATTTCCACGTTTATACAGATAGCGATGTAGATATTTCCATGTTTATACAGCTCGCGGTGCAGATATTTATCTCTTTATACACATGGCATTGTAGATATTTCCTTATTCACACAGATGGTGGTGTAGATGTTTCCATGTTTATACAGATGGCGGTGTAGATATTTCCATGTTTATATAGATGATTGTGTAGATATTACCATGTTTATACAGATAGCGGTGTAGATATTTCCATGTTTATACAGATCGTGGTGAAGATATTTCCATGTTTATACAGATCGCGGTGTAGATATTTCCATGTTTATAGAGATCGCGGTGTAGATATTTCCAAGTTTATACAGATAGCGGTGTAGATATTTCCATGTTTATACGGATAGCGGTTTAGATATTTCCATCTTTATATAGATGGCGTTGTAGATATTTCCACTTTTATACCGATAGCGGTGTTGGTATTTCCACGTTTATACAGATATCGATGTAGATATTTCCATGTTTATACAGCTCGCGGTGCAGATATTTATATCTTTATACAGATGGCATTGTAGATATTTCCTCATTCATACAGATGGTGGTGTAGATGTTTCCATGTTTATACAAATGGCGGAGTAGTTATTTCCATGTTTATGGAGATGTCAGTGTAGATACTTTCATGTTTATAGAGATGGCGGTGTAGATATTTCCATGTTTATAGAGATAGCAGTGTAGATATTTACATGTTTATACAGATGGCTGTGTAGATATTTCCATGTGTATACAGATGGCATTGTAGTTATTTCCATGTTTATACAGATGACTGTCTAGGTATTTCCATGTTTTTACAGATGGCAGTGCAGATATTTCCATGTTTATAGAGATAGCGGTGTAGATATTTCCATGTTTGTACAGATGGCGGTGTTGATATTTCCATCTATACACAGATGGCCGTGTAGATATTTCCATGTTTATACAGATGGCGGCGTAGATATTTCCATGGACATGCAGATGGCGGTGTAGATATTTCCATGTTTATACAGATAGCGGTGTAGATATTTCCATGTTTACACAGATGGTGGTGTAGATATTTCCGGGATTATACACATGGCGGAGTAGATACTTCCATCTTTATGGAGATGGCAGTGTAGATATTTTCATGTTTATAGAGATGGCGGTGTAGATATTTCCATATTTATAGAGATAGCGGTGTAGATATTTCCATCTTTTTACTGATGGCAGTGTAGATACTTCAATGTTTATAGAGATGGCGCTGTAGATATTTCCATGTTTATACAGATCGCGGTGTAGATATTTCCATGTTTATACAGATAGCGGTGTAGATATTTCCATGTTTTTACAGATATCGGGGAAGATATTTCCATGTTTACACAGATTGCGCTGTAGATATTTCCATCTATCTACAGATGGCCATGGTAGATATTTCCATGTTTATACAGATGGCGGTGTAGATATTTCCATGTTTATATACATGGTTGTGTAGATATTACAATGTTTATACAGATAGCGGTGTAGATATTTCCATGTTTATACAGATCGTGGTGAAGATATTTCCATGTTTATACAGATCGCGGTGTAGATATTTCCATGTTTATACAGATCGCGGTGTAGATATTTCCAAGTTTATACAGATAGCGGTGTAGATATTTCCATGTTTATACGGATAGCGGTTTAGATATTTCCATGTTTATAGAGATAGCGGTGTAGGTATTTCCATGTTTGTAGACATAGCGGTGTAGATATTTCCATGTTAATATAGATGGCGTTGTAGATATTTCCACGTTTATACCGATAGCGGTGTTGGTATTTCCACGTTTATACAGATAGCGATGTAGATATTTCCATGTTTATACAGCTCGCGGTGCAGATATTTATATCTTTATACAGATGGCATTGTAGACATTTCCTTATTCACACAGATGGTGGTGTAGATGTTTCCATGTTTATACAGATGGCGGAGTAGTTAGCTCCATGTTTATGGAGATGGCAGTGTAGATACTTTCATGTTTATAGAGATGGCGGTGTAGATATTTCCATGTTTATAGAGATAGCAGTGTAGATATTTACATGTTTATACAGATGGATGTGTAGATATTTCCATGTGTATACAGATGGGATTGTAGATATTTCCATGTTTATACAGATGACTGTATAGGTATTTCCATGTTTTTACAGATGGCAGTGCAGATATTTCCATGTTTATAGAGATAGCGGTGTAGATATTTCCATGTTTGTACAGATGGCGGTGTTGATATTTCCATCTATACACAGATGGCCGTGTAGATATTTCCATGTTTATACAGATGGCGGCGTAGATATTTCCATGGACATGCAGATGGCGGTGTAGATATTTCCATGTTTATACAGATAGCGGTGTAGATATTTCCATGTTTACACAGATGGTGGTGTAGATATTTCCGGGATTATACACATGGCGGAGTAGATACTTCCATCTTTATGTAGATGGCAGTGTAGATATTTTCATGTTTATAGAGATGGCGGTGTAGATATTTCCATATTTATAGAGATAGCGGTGTAGATATTTCCATGTTTCTACAGATGGCAGTGTAGATATTTCCATGTTTATACAGATGGTGGTGTAGATATTTCCATATTTATACAGATGTCTGTGTAGATATTTCCATGTGTATACAGATGATATTGTATCTATTTCCATGTTTATACAGATGGTGGTGTAGATATTTCCATGTTTATTCAGATGACTGTGTAGATATTTCCATGTTTTTACAGATGGCAGTGTAGATACTTCAATGTTTATAGAGATGGCGCTGTAGATATTTCCATGTTTATACAGATCGCGGTGTAGATATTTCCATGTTTATACAGATAGCGGTGTAGATATTTCCATGTTTTTACAGATATCGGGGTAGATATTTCCATGTTTACACAGATTGCGGTGTAGATATTTCCATCTATCTACAGATGGCATGGTAGATATTTCCATGTTTATACAGATGGCGGTGTAGATATTTCCATGTTTATATAGATGGTTGTGTAGATATTACCATGTTTATACAGATAGCGGTGTAGATATTTCCATGTTTATACAGATCGTGGTGAAGATATTTCCATGTTTATACAGATCGCGGTGTAGATATTTCCATGTTTATACAGATCGCGGTGTAGATATTTCCAAGTTTATACAGATAGCGGTGTAGATATTTCCATGTTTATACGGATAGCGGTTTAGATATTTCCATGTTTACAGAGATAGCGGTGTAGGTATTTCCATGTTTATAGACATAGCGGTGTAGATATTTCCATGTTAATATAGATGGCGTTGTAGATATTTCCACGTTTATACCGATAGCGGTGTTGGTATTTCCATGTTTATACAGATAGCGATGTAGATATTTCCATGTTTATACAGCTCGCGGTGCAGATATTTATATCTTTATACAGATGGCATTGTAGATATTTCCTTATTCACACAGATGGTGGTGTAGATGTTTCCATGTTTATACAGATGGCGGAGTAGTTAGCTCCATGTTTATGGAGATGGCAGTGTAGATACTTTCATGTTTATAGAGATGGCGGTGTAGATATTTCCATGTTTATAGAGATAGCAGTGTAGATAATTACATGTTTATACAGATGGATGTGTAGATATTTCCATGTGTATACATATGGCATTGTAGATATTTCCATGTTTATACAGATGACTGTATAGGTATTTCCATGTTTTTACAGATGGCAGTGCAGATATTTCCATGTTTATAGAGATAGCGGTGTAGATATTTCCATGTTTGTACAGATGGCGGTGTTGATATTTCCATCTATACACAGATGGCCGTGTAGATATCTCCATGTTTATACAGATGGCGGCGTAGATATTTCCATGGACATGCAGATGGCGGTGTAGATATTTCCATGTTTATACAGATAGCGGTGTAGATATTTCCATGTTTACACAGATGGTGGTGTAGATATTTCCGGGATTATACACATGGCGGAGTAGATACTTCCATCTTTATGGAGATGGCAGTGTAGATATTTTCATGTTTATAGAGATGGCAGTGTAGATATTTCCATATTGATAGAGATAGCGGTGTAGATATTTCCATCTTTCTACAGATGGCAGTGTAGATATTTCCATGTTTATACAGATGGTGGTGTAGATATTTCCATATTTATACAGATGTCTGTGTAAATATTTCCATGTGTATACAGATGGTATTGTATCTATTTCCATGTTTATGCAGATGGTGGTGTAGATATTTCCATGTTTATTCAGATGACTGTGTAGATATTTCCATGTTTTTACAGATGGCAGTGTAGATACTTCAATGTTTATAGAGATGGCGCTGTAGATATTTCCATGTTTATACAGATCGCGGTGTAGATATTTCCATGTTTATACAGATAGCGGTGTAGATATTTCCATGTTTTTACAGATATCGGGGTAGATATTTCCAAGTTTACACAGATTGCGGTGTAGATATTTCCATCTATCTACAGATGGCATGGTAGATATTTCCATGTTTATACAGGTGGCGGTGTAGATATTTCCATGTTTATATAGATGGTTGTGTAGATATTACCATGTTTATACAGATAGCGGTGTAGATATTTCCATGTTTATACAGATCGTGGTGAAGATATTTCCATGTTTATACAGATCGCGGTGTAGATATTTCCATTTTTATACAGATCGCGGTGTAGATATTTCGACGTTTATACAGATAGCGGTGTAGATATTTCCATGTTTATAAGGATAGCGGTTTAGATATTTCCATGTTTATAGAGATAGTGGTGCAGGTATTTCCATGTTTATAGACATAGCGGTGTAGATATTTCCATGTTTATATAGATGGCGTTGTAGATATTTCCACATTTATACCGATAGCGGTGTTGGTATTTCCACGTTTATACAGATAGCGATGTAGATATTTCCATGTTTATACAGCTCGCGGTGCAGATATTTATATCTTTATACAGATGGCATTGTAGATATTTCCTTATTCACACAGATGGTGGTGTAGATGTTTCCATGTTTATACAGATGGCGGAGTAGTTAGCTCCATGTTTATGGAGTTGGCAGTGTAGATACTTTCATGTTTATAGAGATGGCGGTGTAGATATTTCCATGTTTATAGAGATAGCAGTGTAGATATTTACATGTTTATACAGATGGCTGTGTAGATATTTCCATGTGTATACAGATGGCATTGTAGATATTTCCATGTTTATACAGATGACTGTATAGGTATTTCCATGTTTTTACAGATGGCAGTGCAGATATTTCCATGTTTATAGAGATAGCGGTGTAGATATTTCCATGTTTGTACAGATGGCGGTGTTGATATTTCCATCTATACACAGATGGCCGTGTAGATATTTCCATGTTTATACAGATGGCGGCGTAGATATTTCCATGGACATGCAGATGGCGGTGTAGATATTTCCATGTTTATACAGATAGCGGTGAAGATATTTTCATGTTTACACAGATGATGGTGTAGATATTTCCGGGATTATACACATGGCGGGGTAGATACTTCCATCTTTATGGAGATGGCAGTGTAGATATTTTCATGTTTATAGAGATGGCAGTGTAGATATTTCCATATTTATAGAAATAGCGGTGTAGATATTTCCATCTTTCTACAGAGGGCAGTGTAGATATTTCCATGTTTATACAGATGGTGGTGTAGATATTTCCATATTTATACAGATGTCTGTGTAGATATTTCCATGTGTATGCAGATGGTATTGTATCTATTTCCATGTTTATGCAGATGGTGGTGTAGATATTTCCATGTTTATTCAGATGACTGTGTAGATATTTCCATGTTTTTACAGATGGCAGTGTAGATACTTCAATGTTTATAGAGATGGCGCTGTAGATATTTCCATGTTTATACAGATCGCGGTGTAGATATTTCCATGTTTATACAGATAGCGGTGTAGATATTTCCATGTTTTTACAGATATCGGGGTAGATATTTCCATGTTTACACAGATTGCGGTGTAGATATTTCCATCTATCTACAGATGGCATGGTAGATATTTCCATGTTTATACAGGTGGCGGTGTAGATATTTCCATGTTTATATAGATTGTTGTGTATATATTACCATGTTTATACAGATAGCGGTGTAGATATTTCCATGTTTATACAGATCGTGGTGAAGATATTTCCATGTTTATACAGATCGCGGTGTAGATATTTCCATGTTTATACAGATCGCGGTGTAGATATTTCCAAGTTTATACAGATAGCGGTGTAGATATTTCCATGTTTATACGGATAGCGTTTTAGATATTTCCATGTTTATAGAGATAGCGGTGTAGGTATTTCCATGTTTATAGACATAGCGGTGTAGATATTTCCATGTTTATATAGATGGCGTTGTAGATATTTCCACGTTTATACCGATAGCGGTGTTGGTATTTCCACGTTTATACAGATAGCGATGTAGATATTTCCATGTTTATACAGCTCGCGGTGCAGATATTTATATCTTTATACAGATGGCATTGTAGATATTTCCTTATTCACACAGATGGTGGTGTAGATGTTTCCATGTTTATACAGATGGCGGAGTAGTTAGTTCCATGTTTATGGAGATGGCAGTGTAGATACTTTCATGTTTACAGAGATGGCGGTGTAGATATTTCCATGTTTATAGAGATAGCAGTGTAGATATTTACATGTTTATACAGATGGCTGTGTAGATATTTCCATGTGTATACAGATGGCATTGTAGTTATTTCCATGTTTATACAGATGACTGTATAGGTATTTCCATGTTTTTACAGATTGCAGTGCAGATATTTCCATGTTTATAGAGATAGCGGTGTAGATATTTCCATGTTTGTACAGATGGCGGTGTTGATATTTCCATCTATACACAGATGGCCGTGTAGATATTTCCATGTTTATACAGATGGCGGCGTAGATATTTCCATGGACATGCAGATGGCGGTGTAGATATTTCCATGTTTATACAGATAGCGGTGTAGATATTTCCATGTTTACACAGATGGTGGTGTAGATATTTCCGGGATTATACACATGGCGGAGTAGATACTTCCATCTTTATGGAGATGGCAGTGTAGATATTTTCATGTTTATAGAGATGGCGGTGTAGATATTTCCATATTTATAGAGATAGCGGTGTAGATATTTCCATGTTTCTACAGATGGCAGTGTAGATATTTCCATGTTTATACAGATGGTGGTGTAGATATTTCCATATTTATACAGATGTCTGTGTAGATATTTCCATGTGTATACAGATGATATTGTATCTATTTCCATGTTTATACAGATGGTGGTGTAGATATTTCCATGTTTATTCAGATGACTGTGTAGATATTTCCATGTTTTTACAGATGGCAGTGTAGATACTTCAATGTTTATAGAGATGGCGCTGTAGATATTTCCATGTTTATACAGATCGCGGTGTAGATATTTCGATGTTTATACAGATAGCGGTGTAGATATTTCCATGTTTTTACAGATATCGGGGTAGATATTTCCATGTTTACACAGATTGCGGTGTAGATATTTCCATCTATCTACAGATGGCATGGTAGATATTTCCATGTTTATACAGATGGCGGTGTAGATATTTCCATGTTTATATAGATGGTTGTGTAGATATTACCATGTTTATACAGATAGCGGTGTAGATATTTCCATGTTAATACAGATCGTGGTGAAGATATTTCCATGTTTATACAGATCGTAGTGTAGATATTTCCATGTTTATACAGATTGCGGTGTAGATATTTCCAAGTTTATACAGATAGCGGAGTAGATATTTCCATGTTTATACGGATAGCGGTTTAGATATTTCCATGTTTATAGAGATAGCGGTGTAGGTATTTCCATGTTTATAGACATAGCGGTGTAGATATTTCCATGTTTATATAGATGGCGTTGTAGATATTTCCACGTTTATACCGATAGCGGTGTTGGTATTTCCACGTTTATACAGATAGCGATGTAGATATTTCCAGGTTTATACAGCTCGCGATGCAGATATTTATATCTTTATACAGATGGCATTGTAGATATTTCCTTATTCACACAGATGGTGGTGTAGATGTCTCCATGTTTATACAGATGGCGGAGTAGTTAGTTCCATGTTTATGGACATGGCAGTGTAGATACTTTCATGTTTATAGAGATGGCGGTGTAGATATTTCCATGTTTATAGAGATAGCAGTGTAGATATTTACATGTTTACACAGATGGCTGTGTATATATTTCCATGTGTATACAGATGGCATTGTAGATATTTCCATGTTTATACAGATGACTGTATAGGTATTTCCATGTTTTTACAGATGGCAGTGCAGATATTTCCATGTTTATAGAGATAGCGGTGTAGATATTTCCATGTTTGTACAGATGGCGGTGTTGATATTTCCATCTATACACAGATGGCCGTGTAGATATTTCCATGTTTATACAGATGGCGGCGTAGATATTTCCATGGACATGCAGATGGCGGTGTAGATATTTCCATGTTTATACAGATAGCGGTGAAGATATTTTCATGTTTACACAGATGATGGTGTAGATATTTCCGGGATTATACACATGGCGGGGTAGATACTTCCATCTTTATGGAGATGGCAGTGTAGATATTTTCATGTTTATAGAGATGGCAGTGTAGATATTTCCATATTTATAGAAATAGCGGTGTAGATATTTCCATCTTTCTACAGAGGGCAGTGTAGATATTTCCATGTTTATACAGATGGTGGTGTAGATATTTCCATATTTATACAGATGTCTGTGTAGATATTTCCATGTGTATGCAGATGGTATTGTATCTATTTCCATGTTTATGCAGATGGTGGTGTAGATATTTCCATGTTTATTCAGATGACTGTGTAGATATTTCCATGTTTTTACAGATGGCAGTGTAGATACTTCAATGTTTATAGAGATGGCGCTGTAGATATTTCCATGTTTATACAGATCGCGGTGTAGATATTTCCATGTTTATACAGATAGCGGTGTAGATATTTCCATGTTTTTACAGATATCGGGGTAGATATTTCCATGTTTACACAGATTGCGGTGTAGATATTTCCATCTATCTACAGATGGCATGGTAGATATTTCCATGTTTATACAGGTGGCGGTGTAGATATTTCCATGTTTATATAGATTGTTGTGTATATATTACCATGTTTATACAGATAGCGGTGTAGATATTTCCATGTTTATACAGATCGTGGTGAAGATATTTCCATGTTTATACAGATCGCGGTGTAGATATTTCCATGTTTATACAGATCGCGGTGTAGATATTTCCAAGTTTATACAGATAGCGGTGTAGATATTTCCATGTTTATACGGATAGCGTTTTAGATATTTCCATGTTTATAGAGATAGCGGTGTAGGTATTTCCATGTTTATAGACATAGCGGTGTAGATATTTCCATGTTTATATAGATGGCGTTGTAGATATTTCCACGTTTATACCGATAGCGGTGTTGGTATTTCCACGTTTATACAGATAGCGATGTAGATATTTCCATGTTTATACAGCTCGCGGTGCAGATATTTATATCTTTATACAGATGGCATTGTAGATATTTCCTTATTCACACAGATGGTGGTGTAGATGTTTCCATGTTTATACAGATGGCGGAGTAGTTAGTTCCATGTTTATGGAGATGGCAGTGTAGATACTTTCATGTTTACAGAGATGGCGGTGTAGATATTTCCATGTTTATAGAGATAGCAGTGTAGATATTTACATGTTTATACAGATGGCTGTGTAGATATTTCCATGTGTATACAGATGGCATTGTAGTTATTTCCATGTTTATACAGATGACTGTATAGGTATTTCCATGTTTTTACAGATTGCAGTGCAGATATTTCCATGTTTATAGAGATAGCGGTGTAGATATTTCCATGTTTGTACAGATGGCGGTGTTGATATTTCCATCTATACACAGATGGCCGTGTAGATATTTCCATGTTTATACAGATGGCGGCGTAGATATTTCCATGGACATGCAGATGGCGGTGTAGATATTTCCATGTTTATACAGATAGCGGTGTAGATATTTCCATGTTTACACAGATGGTGGTGTAGATATTTCCGGGATTATACACATGGCGGAGTAGATACTTCCATCTTTATGGAGATGGCAGTGTAGATATTTTCATGTTTATAGAGATGGCGGTGTAGATATTTCCATATTTATAGAGATAGCGGTGTAGATATTTCCATGTTTCTACAGATGGCAGTGTAGATATTTCCATGTTTATACAGATGGTGGTGTAGATATTTCCATATTTATACAGATGTCTGTGTAGATATTTCCATGTGTATACAGATGATATTGTATCTATTTCCATGTTTATACAGATGGTGGTGTAGATATTTCCATGTTTATTCAGATGACTGTGTAGATATTTCCATGTTTTTACAGATGGCAGTGTAGATACTTCAATGTTTATAGAGATGGCGCTGTAGATATTTCCATGTTTATACAGATCGCGGTGTAGATATTTCGATGTTTATACAGATAGCGGTGTAGATATTTCCATGTTTTTACAGATATCGGGGTAGATATTTCCATGTTTACACAGATTGCGGTGTAGATATTTCCATCTATCTACAGATGGCATGGTAGATATTTCCATGTTTATACAGATGGCGGTGTAGATATTTCCATGTTTATATAGATGGTTGTGTAGATATTACCATGTTTATACAGATAGCGGTGTAGATATTTCCATGTTAATACAGATCGTGGTGAAGATATTTCCATGTTTATACAGATCGTAGTGTAGATATTTCCATGTTTATACAGATTGCGGTGTAGATATTTCCAAGTTTATACAGATAGCGGAGTAGATATTTCCATGTTTATACGGATAGCGGTTTAGATATTTCCATGTTTATAGAGATAGCGGTGTAGGTATTTCCATGTTTATAGACATAGCGGTGTAGATATTTCCATGTTTATATAGATGGCGTTGTAGATATTTCCACGTTTATACCGATAGCGGTGTTGGTATTTCCACGTTTATACAGATAGCGATGTAGATATTTCCAGGTTTATACAGCTCGCGATGCAGATATTTATATCTTTATACAGATGGCATTGTAGATATTTCCTTATTCACACAGATGGTGGTGTAGATGTCTCCATGTTTATACAGATGGCGGAGTAGTTAGTTCCATGTTTATGGACATGGCAGTGTAGATACTTTCATGTTTATAGAGATGGCGGTGTAGATATTTCCATGTTTATAGAGATAGCAGTGTAGATATTTACATGTTTACACAGATGGCTGTGTATATATTTCCATGTGTATACAGATGGCATTGTAGATATTTCCATGTTTATACAGATGACTGTATAGGTATTTCCATGTTTTTACAGATGGCAGTGCAGATATTTCCATGTTTATAGAGATAGCGGTGTATATATTTCCATGTTTGTACAGATGGCGGTGTTGATATTTCCATCTATACACAGATGGCCGTGTAGATATTTCCATGTTTATACAGATGGCGGTGTAGATATTTCCATGGACATGCAGATGGCGGTGTAGATATTTCCATGTTTATACAGATAGCGGTGTAGATATTTCCATGTTTACACAGATGGTGGTGTAGATATTTCCCGGATTATACACATGGCGGAGTAGATACTTCCATCTTTATGGAGATGGCAGTGTAGATATTTTCATGTTTATAGAGATGGCGGTGTAGATATTTCCATATTTATAGAGATAGCGGTGTAGATATTTCCATCTTTCTACAGATGGCAGTGTAGATATTTCCATGTTTATACAGATGGTGGTGTAGATATTTCCATATTTATACAGATGTCTGTGTAGATATTTCCATGTGTATACAGATGGTATTGTATCTATTTCCATGTTTATACAGATGCTGGTGTAGATATTTCCATGTTTATTCAGATGACTGTGTAGATATTTCCATGTTTTTACAGATGGCAGTGTAGATACTTCAATGTTTATGGAGATGGCGCTGTAGATATTTCCATGTTTATACAGATCGCGGTGTAGATATTTCCATGTTTATACAGATAGCGCTGTAGATATTTCCATGTTTTTACACATATCGTGGTAGGTATTTCCATGTTTACTCAGATTGCGGTGTAGATATTTCCATCTATCTACAGATGGAATGGTAGATATTTCCATGTTTATACAGATGGCGGTGTAGATATTTCCATGTTTATATAGATGTTTGTCTAGATATTACCATGTTTATACAGATAGCGGTGTAGATATTTCCATGTTTATACAGATTGTGGTGAAGATATTTCCATGTTTATACAGATCGCGGTGTAGATATTTCCATGTTTATACAGATCGCGGTGTAGATATTTCCAAGTTTATACAGATAGCGGTGTAGATATTTCCATGTTTATACGGATAGCGGTTTAGATATTTCCATGTTTATAGAGATAGCGGTGTAGGTATTTCCATGTTTATAGACATAGCGGTTTAGATATTTCCATCTTTATATAGATGGCGTTGTAGATATTTCCACGTTTATACCGATAGCGGTGTTGGTATTTCCACGTTTATACAGATAGCGATGTAGATATTTCCATGTTTATACAGCTCGCGGTGCAGATATTTATATCTTTACACAGATGGCATTGTAGATATTTCCTCATTCACACAGATGGTGGTGTAGATGTTTCCATGTTTATACAGATGGCGGAGTAGTTAGTTCCATGTTTATGGAGATGGCAGTGTAGATACTTTCATGTTTATAGAGATGGCGGTGTAGATATTTCCAGGTTTATAGAGATAGCAGTGTAGATATTTACATGTTTATACAGATGGCTGTGTAGGTATTTCCATGTGTATACAGATGGCATTGTAGATATTTCCATGTTTATACAGATGACTGTCTAGGTATTTCCATGTTTTTACAGATGGCAGTGCAGATATTTCCATGTTTATAGAGATAGCGGTGTAGATATTTCCATGTTTGTACAGATGGCGGTGTTGATATTTCCATCTATACACAGATGGCCGTGTAGATATTTCCATGTTTATACAGATGGCGGCGTAGATATTTCCATGGACATGCAGATGGCGGTGTAGATATTTCCATGTTTATACAGATAGCGGTGAAGATATTTCCATGTTTACACAGATGGTGGTGTAGATATTTCCGGGATTATACACATGGCGGACTAGATACTTCCATCTTTATGGAGATGGCAGTGTAGATATTTTCATGTTTATAGAGATGGCGGTGTAGATATTTCCATATTTATAGAGATAGCGGTGTAGATATTTCCATCTTTCTACAGATGGCAGTGTAGATATTTCCATGTTTATACAGATGTTGGTGTAGATATTTCCATATTTATACAGACGTCTGTGTAGATATTTCCATGTGTATACAGATGGTATTGTATCTATTTCCATGTTTATACAGATGGTGGTGTAGATATTTCCATGTTTATTCAGATGACTGTGTAGATATTTCCATGTTTTTACAGATGGCATTGTAGATACTTCAATGTTTATAGAGATGGCGCTGTAGATATTTCCATGTTTATACAGATCGCGGTGTAGATATTTCCATGTTTATACAGATAGCGGTGTAGATATTTCCATGTTTTTACAGATATCGGGGTAGATATTTCCATGTTTACACAGATTGCGGTGTAGATATTTCCATCTATCTACAGATGGAATGGTAGATATTTCCATGTTTATACAGATGGCGGTGTAGATATTTCCATGTTTATATAGATGGTTGTGTAGATATTACCATGTTTATACAGATAGCGGTGTAGATATTTCCATGTTTATACAGATCGTGGTGAAGATATTTCCATGTTTATACAGATCGCGGTGTAGATATTTCCATGTTTATACAGATCGCGGTGTAGATATTTCCAAGTTTATACAGATAGCGGTGTAGATATTTCCATGTTTATACGGATAGCGGTTTAGATATTTCCATGTTTATAGAGATAGCGGTGTAGGTATTTCCATGTTTATAGACATAGCGGTGTAGATATTTCCATGTTAATATAGATGGCGTTGTATATATTTCCACGTTTATACCGATAGCGGTGTTGGTATTTCCACGTTTATACAGATAGCGATGTAGATATTTCCATGTTTATACAGCTCGCGGTGCAGATATTTATATCTTTATACAGATGGCATTGTAAATATTTCCTTATTCACACAGATGGTGGTGTAGATGTTTCCATGTTTATACCGATGGCGGAGTAGTTAGTTCCATGTTTATGGAGATGGCAGTGTAGATACTTTCATGTTTATAGAGATGGCGGTGTAGATATTTCCATGTTTATAGAGATAGCAGTGTAGATATTTACATGTTTATACAGATGGCTGTGTAGATATTTCCATGTGTATACAGATGGCATTGTAGATATTTCCATGTTTATACAGATGACTGTATAGGTATTTCCATGTTTTTACAGATGGCAGTGCAGATATTTCCATGTTTATAGAGATAGCGGTGTAGATATTTCCATGTTTGTACAGATGGCGGTGTTGATATTTCCATCTATACACAGATGGCCGTGTAGATATCTCCATGTTTATACAGATGGCGGCGTAGGTATTTCCATGGACATGCAGATGGCGGTGTAGATATTTCCATGTTTATACAGATAGCGGTGTAGATATTTCCATGTTTACACAGATGGTGGTGTAGATATTTCCGGGATTATACACATGGCGGAGTAGATACTTCCATCTTTATGGAGATGGCAGTGTAGATATTTTCATGTTTATAGAGATGGCAGTGTAGATATTTCCATATTGATAGAGATAGCGGTGTAGATATTTCCATCTTTCTACAGATGGCAGTGTAGATATTTCCATGTTTATACAGATGGCCGTGTAGATATTTCCATATTTATACAGATGTCTGTGTAGATATTTCCATGTGTATACAGATGGTATTGTATCTATTTCCATGTTTATGCAGATGGTGGTGTAGATATTTCCATGTTTATTCAGATGACTGTGTAGATATTTCCATGTTTTTACAGATGGCAGTGTAGATACTTCAATGTTTATAGAGATGGCGCTGTAGATATTTCCATATTTATACAGATCGCGGTGTAGATATTTCCATGTTTATACAGATAGCGGAGTAGATATTTCCATGTTTTTACAGATATCGGGGTAGATATTTCCAAGTTTACACAGATTGCGGTGTAGATATTTCCATCTATCTACAGATGGCATGGTAGATATTTCCATGTTTATACAGGTGGCGGTGTAGATATTTCCATGTTTTTATAGATGGTTGTGTAGATATTACCATGTTTATACAGATAGCTGTGTAGATATTTCCATGTTTATACAGATCGTGGTGAAGATATTTCCATGTTTATACAGATCGCGGTGTAGATATTTCCATGTTTATACAGATCGCGGTGTAGATATTTCCAAGTTTATACAGATAGCGGAGTAGATATTTCCATGTTTATACGGATAGCGGTTTAGATATTTCCATGTTTATAGAGATAGCGGTGTAGGTATTTCCATGTTTATAGACATAGCGGTGTAGATATTTCCATGTTTATATACATGGCGTTGTAGATATTTCCACGTTTATACCGATAGCGGTGTTGGTATTTCCACGTTTATACAGATAGCGATGTAGATATTTCCAGGTTTATACAGCTCGCGGTGCAGATATTTATATCTTTATACAGATGGCATTGTAGATATTTCCTTATTCACACAGATGGTGGTGTAGATGTCTCCATGTTTATACAGATGGCGGAGTAGTTAGTTCCATGTTTATGGACATGGCAGTGTAGATACTTTCATGTTTATAGAGATGGCGGTGTAGATATTTCCATGTTTATAGAGATAGCAGTGTAGATATTTACATGTTTACACAGATGGCAGTGTAGATATTTCCATGTGTATACAGATAGCATTGTAGATATTTCCATGTTTATACAGATGACTGTATAGGTATTTCCATGTTTTTACAGATGGCAGTGCAGATATTTCCATGTTTATAGAGATAGCGGTGTAGATATTTCCATGTTTGTACAGATGGCGGTGTTGATATTTCCATCTATACACAGATGGCCGTGTAGATATTTCCATGTATATACAGATGGCGGCGTAGATATTTCCATGGACATGCAGATGGCGGTGTAGATATTTCCATGTTTATACAGATAGCGGTGTAGATATTTCCATGTTTACACAGATGGTGGTGTAGATATTTCCGGGATTATACACATGGCGGAGTAGATACTTCCATCTTTATGGAGATGGCAGTGTAGATATTTTCATGTTTATAGAGATGGCGGTGTAGATATTTCCATATTTATAGAGATAGCGGTGTAGATATTTCCATCTTTCTACAGATGGCAGTGTAGATATTTCCATGTTTATACAGATGGTGGTGTAGATATTTCCATATTTATACAAATGTCTGTGTAGATATTTCCATGTGTATACAGATGGTATTGTATCTATTTCCATGTTTATACAGATGCTGGTGTAGATATTTCCATGTTTATTCAGATGACTGTGTAGATATTTCCATGTTTTTACAGATGGCAGTGTAGATATTTCAATGTTTATGGAGATGGCGCTGTAGATATTTCCATGTTTATACAGATCGCGGTGTAGATATTTCCAAGTTTATACAGATAGCGGTGTAGATATTTCCATGTTTATACGGATAGCGGTTTAGATATTTCCATGTTTATAGAGATAGCGGTGTAGGTATTTCCATGTTTATAGACATAGCGGTTTAGATATTTCCATCTTTATATAGATGGCGTTGTAGATATTTCGACGTTTATACCGATAGCGGTGTTGGTATTTCCACGTTTATACAGATAGCGATGTAGATATTTCCATGTTTATACAGCTCGCGGTGCAGATATTTATATCTTTATACAGATGGCATTGTAGATATTTCCTCATTCACACAGATGGTGGTGTAGATGTTTCCATGTTTATACAGATGGCGGAGTAGTTAGTTCCATGTTTATGGAGATGGCAGTGTAGATACTTTCATGTTTATAGAGATGGCGGTGTAGATATTTCCATGTTTATAGAGATAGCAGTGTAGATATTTACATGTTTATACAGATGGCTGTGTAGATATTTCCATGTGTATACAGATGGCATTGTAGATATTTCCATGTTTATACAGATGACTGTATAGGTATTTCCATGTTTTTTCAGATGGCAGTGCAGATATTTCCATGTTTATAGAGATAGCGGTGTAGATATTTCCATGTTTGTACAGATGGCGGTGTTGATATTTCCATCTATACACAGATGGCCGTGTAGATATTTCCATGTTTATACAGATGGCGGTGTAGATATTTCCATGGACATGCAGATGGCGGTGTAGATATTTCCATGTTTATACAGATAGCGGTGAAGATATTTCCATGTTTACACAGATGGTGGTGTAGATATTTCCGGGATTATACACATGGCGGACTAGATACTTCCATCTTTATGGAGATGGCATTGTAGATATTTTCATGTTTATAGAGATGGTGGTGTAGATATTTCCATATTTATAGAGATAGCGGTGTAGATATTTCCATCTTTCTACAGATGGCAGTGTAGATATTTCCATGTTTATACAGATGGTGGTGTAGATATTTCCATATTTATACAGATGTCTGTGTAGATATTTCCATGTGTATACAGATGGTATTGTATCTATTTCCATGTTTATACAGATGGTGGTGTAGATATTTCCATGTTTATTCAGATGACTGTGTAGATATTTCCATGTTTTTACAGATGGCAGTGTAGATACTTCAATGTTTATAGAGATGGCGCTGTAGATATTGCCATGTTTATACAGATCGCGGTGTAGATATTTCCATGTTTATACAGATAGCGGTGTAGATATTTCCATGTTTTTACAGATATCGGGGTAGATATTTCCATGTTTACACAGATTGCGGTGTAGATATTTCCATCTATCTACAGATGGAATGGTAGATATTTCCATGTTTATACAGATGGCGGTGTAGATATTTCCATGTTTATATAGATCGTTGTGTAGATATTACCATGTTTATACAGATAGCGGTGTAGATATTTCCATGTTTATACAGATCGTGGTGAAGATATTTCCATGTTTATACAGATCGCGGTGTAGATATTTCCATGTTTATACAGATCGCGGTGTAGATATTTCCAAGTTTATACAGATAGCGGTGTAGATATTTCCATGTTTATACGGATAGCGGTTTAGATATTTCCATGTTTATAGAGATAGCGGTGTAGGTATTTCCATGTTTATAGACATAGCGGTGTAGATATTTCCATGTTAATATAGATGGCGTTGTATATATTTCCACGTTTATACCGATAGCGGTGTTGGTATTTCCACGTTTATACAGATAGCGATGTAGATATTTCCATGTTTATACAGCTCGCGGTGCAGATATTTATATCTTTATACAGATGGCATTGTAAATATTTCCTTATTCACACAGATGGTGGTGTAGATGTTTCCATGTTTATACCGATGGCGGAGTAGTTAGTTCCATGTTTATGGAGATGGCAGTGTAGATACTTTCATGTTTATAGAGATGGCGGTGTAGATATTTCCATGTTTATAGAGATAGCAGTGTAGATATTTACATGTTTATACAGATGGCTGTGTAGATATTTCCATGTGTATACAGATGGCATTGTGGATATTTCCATGTTTATACAGATGCCTGTATAGGTATTTCCATGTTTTTACAGATGGCAGTGCAGATATTTCCATGTTTATAGAGATAGCGGTGTAGATATTTCCATGTTTGTACAGATGGCGGTGTTGATATTTCCATCTATACACAGATGGCCGTGTAGATATTTCCATGTTTATACAGATGGCGGCGTAGATATTTCCATGGACATGCAGATGGCGGTGTAGATATTTCCATGTTTATACAGATAGCGGTGTAGATATTTCCATGTTTACACAGATGGTGGTGTAGATATTTCCGGGATTATACACATGGCGGAGTAGATACTTCCATCTTTATGGAGATGGCAGTGTAGATATTTTCATGTTTATAGAGATGGCGGTGTAGATATTTCCATATTTATAGAGATAGCGGTGTAGATATTTCCATCTTTCTACAGATGGCAGTGTAGATATTTCCATGTTTATACAGATGGTGGTGTAGATATTTCCATATTTATACAGATGTCTGTGTAGATATTTCCATGTGTATACAGATGCTATTGTATCTATTTCCATGTTTATACAGATGCTGGTGTAGATATTTCCATGTTTATTCAGATGACTGTGTAGATATTTCCATGTTTTTACAGATGGCAGTGTAGATACTTCAATGTTTATGGAGATGGCGCTGTAGATATTTCCATGTTTATACAGATCGCGGTGTAGATATTTCCATGTTTATACAGATAGCGGTGTAGATATTTCCATGTTTTTACAGATATCGTGGTAGGTATTTCCATGTTTACTCAGATTGCGGTGTAGATATTTCCATCTATCTACAGATGGAATGGTAGATATTTCCATGTTTATACAGATGGCGGTGTAGATATTTCCATGTTTATATAGATGTTTGTGTAGATATTACCATGTTTATACAGATAGCGGTGTAGATATTTCCATGTTTGTACAGATGGCGGTGTTGATATTTCCATCTATACACAGATGGCCGTGTAGATATTTCCACGTTTATACAGATGGCGGCGTAGGTATTTCCATGGACATGCAGATGGCGGTGTAGATATTTCCATGTTTATACAGATAGCGGTGTAGATATTTCCATGTTTACACAGATGGTGGTGTAGATATTTCCGGGATTATACGCATGGTGGAGTAGATACTTCCATCTTTATGGAGATGGCAGTGTAGATATTTTCATGTTTATAGAGATGGCAGTGTAGATATTTCCATATTTATAGAGATAACGGTGTAGATATTTCCATCTTTCTACAGATGGCAGTGTAGATATTTCCATGTTTATACAGATGGCGGTGTAGATATTTCCATATTTATACAGATGTCTGTGAAGATATTTCCATGTGTATACAGATGGTATTGTAGCTATTTCCATGTTTATACAGATGGTGGTGTAGATATTTCCATGTTTATTCAGATGACTGTGTAGATATTTCCATGTTTTAACAGATATCGGGGTAGATATTTCCATGTTTACACAGATTGCGGTGTAGATATTGCCATCTATCTACAGATGGCATGGGAGATATTTCCATGTTTATACAGATGGCGGTGTAGATATTTCCATGTTTATATAGATGGTTGTGTAGATATTACCATGTTTATACAGATAGCGGGGTAGATATTTCCATGTTTATACAGATCGTGGTGAAGATATTTCCATGTTTATACAGATCGCCGTGTAGATATTTCCATGTTTATACAGATCGCGGTGTAGATATTTCCAAGTTTATAGAGATAGCGGTGTAGATATTTCCATGTTTATACGGATAGCGGTTTAGATATTTCCATGTTTATAGAGATAGCGGTGTAGGTATTTCCATGTTTATAGACATAGCGGTGTAGATATTTCCATGTTTATATAGATGGCGTTGTAGATATTTCCACGTTTATACCGATAGCGGTGTTGGTATTTCCACGTTTATACAGATAGCGATGTAGATATTTCCATGTTTATACAGCTCGCGGTGCCGATATTTATATCTTTATACAGATGGCATTGTAGATATTTCCTTATTCACACAGATGGTGGTGTAGATGTTTCCATGTTTATACAGATTGCGGAGTAGTTAGTTCCATGTTTATGGAGATGGCAGTGTAGTTACTTTCATGTTTATAGAGATGGCGGTGTAGATATTTCCATATTTATAGAGATAGCAGTGTAGATATTTACATGTTTATACAGATGGCTGTGTAGATATTTCCATGTGTATACAGATGGCATTGTAGATATTTCCATGTTTATACAGATGACTGTATAGGTATTTCCATGTTTTTACAGATGGCAGTGCAGATATTTCCATGTTTATAGAGATAGCGGTGTAGATATTTCCATGTTTGTACAGATGGCGTTGTTGATATTTCCATCTATACACAGATGGCCGTGTAGATATTTCCATGTTTATACAGATGGCGGCGTAGGTATTTCCATGGACATGCAGATGGCGGTGTAGATATTTCCATGTTTATACAGATAGCGGTGTAAATATTTCTATGTTTACACAGATGGTGGTGTAGATATTTCCGGGATTATACACATGGCGGAGTAGATACTTCCATCTTTATGGAGATGGCAGTGTAGATATTTTCATGTTTATAGAGATGGCGGTGTAGATATTTCCACGTTTATACCGATAGCGGTGTTGGTATTTCCACGTTTATACAGATAGCGATGTAGATATTTCCATGTTTATACAGCTCGCGGTGCAGTTATTTATATCTTTATACAGAAGGCATTGTAGATATTTCCTTATTCACACAGATGGTGGTGTAGATGTTTCCATGTTTAAACAGATGGCGGAGTAGTTAGTTCCATGTTTATGGAGATGGCAGTGTAGATACTTTCATGTTTATAGAGATGGCGGTGTAGATATTTCCATGTTTATAGAGATAGCAGTGTAGATATTTACATGTTTATACAGATGGCTGTGTAGATATTTCCATGAGTACACAGATGGCCTTGTAGATATTTCCATGTTTATACAGATGACTGTATAGGTATTTCCATGTTTTTACAGATGGCAGTGCAGATATTTCCATGTTTATAGAGATAGCGGTGTAGATATTTCCATGTTTGTACAGATGGCGGTGTTGATATTTCCATCTATACACAGATGGCCGTGTAGATATTTCCATGTTTATACAGATGGCGGCGTAGTTATTTCCATGGACATGCAGATGGCGGTGTAGATATTTCCATGTTTATACAGATAGCAGTGTAGATATTTCCATGTTTACACAGATGGTGGTGTAGATATTTCCGGGATTATACACACGGCGGAGTAGATACTTCCATCTTTATGGAGATGGCAGTGTAGATATTTTCATGTTTATAGAGATGACGGTGTAGACATTTCCATATTTATAGAGATAGCGGTGTAGATATTTCCATCTTTCTACAGATGGCAGTGTAGATATTTCAATGTTTATACAGATGGTGGTGTAGATATTTCCATATTTATACAGATGTCTGTGTAGACATTTCCATGTGTATACAGATGGTATTGTATCTATTTCCATGTTTATACAGATGGTGGTGTAGATATTTCCATGTTTATTCAGATGACTGTGTAGATATTTCCATGTTTTTACAGATGGCAGTGTAGATACTTCAATGTTTATAGAGATGGCGCTGTAGATATTTCCATGTTTATACAGATCGCGGTGTAGATATTTCCATGTTTATACAAATAGCGGTGTAGACATTTCCATGTTTTTACAGATATCAGGGTAGATATTTCCATGTTTACACAGATTGCGGTGTAGATATTTCCATCTATCTACAGATGGCATGGTAGATATTTCCATGTTTATACAGATGGCGGTGTAGATATTTCCATGTTTATATAGATGGTTGTGTAGATATTACCATGTTTATACAGATAGCGGGGTAGATATTTCCATGTTTATACAGATCGTGGTGAAGATATTTCCATGTTTATACAGATCGCGGTGTAGATATTTCCATGTTTATACAGATCGCGGTGTAGGTATTTCCAAGTTTATACAGATAGCGGTGTAGATATTTCCATGTTTATACGGATAGTGGTTTAGATATTTCCATGTTTATAGAGATAGCGGTGTAGGTATTTCCACGTTTATAGACATAGCGGTGTAGATATTTCCATGTTTATACAGATGTCTGTGAAGTTATTTCCATGTGTATACAGATGGTATTGTAGCTATTTCCATGTTTATACAGATGGTGGTGTAGATATTTCCATGTTTATTCAGATGACTGTGTAGATATTTCCATGTTTTTACAGATATCGGGGTAGATATTTCCATGTTTACACAGATTGTCGTGTAGATATTTCCATCTATCTACAGATGGCATGGTAGATATTTCCATGTTTATATAGATGGTTGTGTAGATATTACCATGTTTATACAGATAGCGGGGTAGGTATGTCCATGTTTATACAGATCGTGGTGAAGATATTTCCATGTTTATACAGATCGCGGTGTAGATATTTCCATGTTAATACAGAACGCGGTGTAGATATTTCCATGTTTACACAGATTGCGGTGTAGATATTTCCATATTTCTACAGATGGCATTGTAGATATTACCATGTTTATACAAATAGCGGTGTAGATATTTCCATGTTTATACAGATCGCGGTGAAGGTATTTCCATGTTTATACAGATCGCGGTGTAGATATTTCCATGTTTATACAGATCGCGGTGTAGATATTTCCATGTTTATACAGATAGCAGTGTAGATATTTCCATGTTTATACAGATAGCGGTTTAGATATTTCCATGTTTATAGAGATAGCGGTGTAGGTATTTCCATGTTTATAAACATAGCGGTGTAGATATTTCCATGTTTATATAGATGGCGTTGTAGATATTTCCGCGTTTATACCGATAGCGGTGTTGGTATTTCCACGTTTATACAGATAGCGATGTAGACATTTCCATGTTTATACAGCTCGCGGTGCTGATATTTATATCTTTATACAGATGGCATTGTAGATATTTCCTTATTCACACTGATGGCAGTGTAGTTGTTTCCATGTTTATACAGATGGCG
Organism: Pan troglodytes; assembly: GCF_028858775.2. Lineage (NCBI taxonomy): Eukaryota > Metazoa > Chordata > Mammalia > Primates > Hominidae > Pan > Pan troglodytes. The sequence goes on along the minus strand of NC_072405.2, from coordinate 490,772 downwards.
CAGTAGTTAGTTCCATATTTATGGAGATGGCAGTGTAGATATTTTCATGTTTATAGAGATGGCGGTGTAGATATTTCCATGTTTATAGAGATAGCATTGTAGATATTTACATGTTTATACAGATGGCTGTGTAGATATTTCCATGTGTATACAGATGGCATTGTAGTTATTTCCATGTTTATACAGATGACTGTATAGGTATTTCCATGTTTTTACAGATGGCAGTGCAAATATTTCCATGTTTACAGAGATAGCGGTGTAGATATTTCCATGTTTGTACAGATGGCGATGTTGATATTTCCATCTATACACAGATGGCAGTGTAGATATTTCCATGTTTATACAGATAGCGGTGTAGATATTTCCATGTTTTCACAGATGGTGGTGTAGATATTTCCGTGTTTATACACATGTCGGAGTAGATACTTCCATCTTTATGGAGATGGCAGAGTAGATATTTTCATGTTTATAGAGATGGCGGTGTAGATATTTCCATATTTATAGAGATAGCGGTGTAGATATTTCCATCTTTCTACAGATGGCAGTGTAGATATTTCCATGTTTATACAGATGGCGTTGTAGATATTTCTATATTTATACAGGTGACTCTGTAGATATTTCCATGTGTATACAGATGGTATTGTAGGTTTTTCCATGTTTATACAGATGGTGGTGTAGATATTTCCATGTTTATTCAGATGACTGTGTAGATATTTCCATGTTTTTACAGATGGCAGTGTAGATATTTTAATGTTTATAGAGATGGCGCTGTAGATATTTCCATGTTCATGCAGATAACGGTGGAGATATTTCCATGTTTATACAGACAGCAGTGGAGATATTTCAATGTTTATACACATAGCGGTGTACATATTTCCATGTTTATACAGACAGCGGTGCAGATATTTCCGTGTTTATACAGATGCCTATGCAGATATCTCCATATTTATACAGAGGGCTGTGTAGATATTTCTATGTTTATACAGATGGCAGTGTAGATATTTCCATGTTCCTACACATGACTGTGTAGTTATTTCCATGTTTATACAAATGGCTTTGTAGATATTTCCATGTCTATAGAGATAGCGGAGCAGATATTTCCATGTTTATACAGACAGCGGTGTATATATTTCCATGTTTATACAGATCGTGGTGTAGATATTTCCATGTTTATACAGATACCGGTGTAGATATTTCCATGTTTATACAGACCGCAGTGTAGATATTTCCGTGTTTATAGAGATAGCTGTGTAGATATTTCCAAGTTTGTACAGATGGCGGTGTTGATGTTTCCATCCATACACAGATTGCCATGTAGGTATTTCCATGTGTATACAGATGGCATTGTAGATATTTCCATGTTTATACAGATGGTGGTGTAGATATTTCCATGTTTACACAGACGACTGTATAGGTATTTCCATGTTTATACAGATGGCGGTGTAGATATTTCCATGTTGGCAGAGATAGCGGTGTAGATATTTCCATATTTATACATATAACGGTGTAGAAATTTCCATGTTTATAAAGATAGCGGTGTAAATATTTCCATGTTTATACAGATCACGGTTTAGATATTTCCTTGTTTATACAAATAGCAGTGCAGTTATTTCCATGTTTACACAAATTGCGGTGTAGATATTTCCATCTTTCTACAGATGGCAGTGTAGATATTTCCATGTTTATACAGATGGTGGTGTAGATATTTCCATATTTATACAGATGTCTGTGTAGATATTTCCATGTGTATACAGATGGTATTGTATCTATTTCCATGTGTATACACATGGTGGTGTAGATATTTCCATGTTTATTCAGATGACTGTGTAGATATTTCCATGTTTTTACAGATGGCAGTGTAGATACTTCAATGTTTATACCGATGGCACTGTAGATATTTCCATGTTTATACAGATCGCGGTGTAGATATTTCCATGTTTATACAGATAGCGGTGGAGATATTTCCATGTTTTTACAGATATCGGGGTAGATATTTCCATGTTTACACAGATTGCGGTGTAGATATTTCCATCTATCTACAGATGGCATGGTAGATATTTCCATGTTTATACAGATGGCGGTGTAGATATTTCCATGTTTATATAGATGGTTGTGTAGATATTACCATGTTTATACAGATAGCGGGGTAGATATTTCCATGTTTATACAGATCGTGGTGAAGATATTTCCATGTTTATACAGATCGCGGTGTAGATATTTCCATGTTTATACAGATCGCGGTGTAGGTATTTCCAAGTTTATACAGATAGCGGTGTAGATATTTCCATGTTTATACGGATAGTGGTTTAGATATTTCCATGTTTATAGAGATAGCGGTGTAGGTATTTCCATGTTTATAGACATAGCGGTGTAGATATTTCCATGTTTATATAGATGGCGTTGTAGCTATTTCCACGTTTATACCGATAGCGGTGTTGGTATTTCCACGTTTATACAGATAGCGATGTAGATATTTCCATGTTTGTACAGCTCGCGGTGCAGATATTTATATCTTTATACAGATGGCATTGTAGATATTTCCTTATTCACACAGATGGTGGTGTAGATGTTTCCATGTTTATACAGATGGTGGAGTAGTTAGTTCCATGTTTATGGAGATGGCAGTGTAGATACTTTCATGTTTATAGAGATGGCGGTGTTGATATTTCCATCTATACACAGATGGCCGTGTAGATATTTCCACGTTTATACAGATGGCGGCGTAGGTATTTCCATGGACATGCAGATGGCGGTGTAGATATTTCCATGTTTATACAGATAGCGGTGTAGATATTTCCATGTTTACACAGATGGTGGTGTAGATATTTCCGGGATTATACGCATGGTGGAGTAGATACTTCCATCTTTATGGAAATGGCAGTGTAGATATTTTCATGTTTATAGAGATGGCAGTGTAGATATTTCCATATTTATAGAGATAACGGTGTAGATATTTCCATCTTTCTACAGATGGCAGTGTAGATATTTCCATGTTTATACAGATGGCGGTGTAGATATTTCCATATTTATACAGATGTCTGTGAAGGTATTTCCATGTGTATACAGATGGTATTGTAGCTATTTCCATGTTTATACAGATGGTGGTGTAGATATTTCCATGTTTATTCAGATGACTGTGTAGATATTTCCATGTTTTAACAGATATCGGGGTAGATATTTCCATGTTTACACAGATTGCGGTGTAGATATTGCCATCTATCTACAGATGGCATGGGAGATATTTCCATGTTTATACAGATGGCGGTGTAGATATTTCCATGTTTATATAGATGGTTGTGTAGATATTACCATGTTTATACAGATAGCGGGGTAGATATTTCCATGTTTATACAGATCGTGGTGAAGATATTTCCATGTTTATACAGATCGCCGTGTAGATATTTCCATGTTTATACAGATCGCGGTGTAGATATTTCCAAGTTTATAGAGATAGCGGTGTAGATATTTCCATGTTTATACGGATAGCGGTTTAGATATTTCCATGTTTATAGAGATAGCGGTGTAGGTATTTCCATGTTTATAGACATAGCGGTGTAGATATTTCCATGTTTATATAGATGGCGTTGTAGATATTTCCACGTTTATACCGATAGCGGTGTTGGTATTTCCACGTTTATACAGATAGCGATGTAGATATTTCCATGTTTATACAGCTCGCGGTGCCGATATTTATATCTTTATACAGATGGCATTGTAGATATTTCCTTATTCACACAGATGGTGGTGTAGATGTTTCCATGTTTATACAGATTGCGGAGTAGTTAGTTCCATGTTTATGGAGATGGCAGTGTAGTTACTTTCATGTTTATAGAGATGGCGGTGTAGATATTTCCATGTTTATAGAGATAGCAGTGTAGATATTTACATGTTTATACAGATGGCTGTGTAGATATTTCCATGTGTATACAGATGGCATTGTAGATATTTCCATGTTTATACAGATGACTGTATAGGTATTTCCATGTTTTTACAGATGGCAGTGCAGATATTTCCATGTTTATAGAGATAGCGGTGTAGATATTTCCATGTTTGTACAGATGGCGGTGTTGATATTTCCATCTATACACAGATGGCCGTGTAGATATTTCCATGTTTATACAGATGGCGGCGTAGGTATTTCCATGGACATGCAGATGGCGGTGTAGATATTTCCATGTTTATACAGATAGCGGTGTAGATATTTCTATGTTTACACAGATGGTGGTGTAGATATTTCCGGGATTATACACATGGCGGAGTAGATACTTCCATCTTTATGGAGATGGCAGTGTAGATATTTTCATGTTTATAGAGATGGCGGTGTAGATATTTCCACGTTTATACCGATAGCGGTGTTGGTATTTCCACGTTTATACAGATAGCGATGTAGATATTTCCATGTTTATACAGCTCGCGGTGCAGTTATTTATATCTTTATACAGAAGGCATTGTAGATATTTCCTTATTCACACAGATGGTGGTGTAGATGTTTCCATGTTTATACAGATGGCGGAGTAGTTAGTTCCATGTTTATGGAGATGGCAGTGTAGATACTTTCATGTTTATAGAGATGGCGAAGTAGATATTTCCACGTTTATAGAGATAGCAGTGTAGATATTTACATGTTTATACAGATGGCTGTGTAGATATTTCCATGAGTACACAGATGGCCTTGTAGATATTTCCATGTTTATACAGATGACTGTATAGGTATTTCCATGTTTTTACAGATGGCAGTGCAGATATTTCCATGTTTATAGAGATAGCGGTGTAGATATTTCCATGTTTGTACAGATGGCGGTGTTGATATTTCCATCTATACACAGATGGCCGTGTAGATATTTCCATGTTTATACAGATGGCGGCGTAGTTATTTCCATGGACATGCAGATGGCGGTGTAGATATTTCCATGTTTATACAGATAGCAGTGTAGATATTTCCATGTTTACACAGATGGTGGTGTAGATATTTCCGGGATTATACACACGGCGGAGTAGATACTTCCATCTTTATGGAGATGGCAGTGTAGATATTTTCATGTTTATAGAGATGACGGTGTAGACATTTCCATATTTATAGAGATAGCGGTGTAGATATTTCCATCTTTCTACAGATGGCAGTGTAGATATTTCAATGTTTATACAGATGGTGGTGTAGATATTTCCATATTTATACAGATGTCTGTGTAGATATTTCCATGTGTATACAGATGGTATTGTATCTATTTCCATGTTTATACAGATGGTGGTGTAGATATTTCCATGTTTATTCAGATGACTGTGTAGATATTTCCATGTTTTTACAGATGGCAGTGTAGATACTTCAATGTTTATAGAGATGGCGCTGTAGATATTTCCATGTTTATACAGATCGCGGTGTAGATATTTCCATGTTTATACAGATAGCGGTGTAGACATTTCCATGTTTTTACAGATATCAGGGTAGATATTTCCATGTTTACACAGATTGCGGTGTAGATATTTCCATCTATCTACAGATGGCATGGTAGATATTTCCATGTTTATACAGATGGCGGTGTAGATATTTCCATGTTTATATAGATGGTTGTGTAGATATTACCATGTTTATACAGATAGCGGGGTAGATATTTCCATGTTTATACAGATCGTGGTGAAGATATTTCCATGTTTATACAGATCGCGGTGTAGATATTTCCATGTTTATACAGATCGCGGTGTAGGTATTTCCAAGTTTATACAGATAGCGGTGTAGATATTTCCATGTTTATACGGATAGCGGTTTAGATATTTCCATGTTTATAGAGATAGCGGTGTAGGTATTTCCATGTTTATAGACATAGCGGTGTAGATATTTCCATGTTTATACAGATGTCTGTGAAGATATTTCCATGTGTATACAGATGGTGTTGTAGCTATTTCCATGTTTATACAGATGGTGGTGTAGATATTTCCATGTTTATTCAGATGACTGTGTAGATATTTCCATGTTTTTACAGATATCGGGGTAGATATTTCCATGTTTACACAGATTGTGGTGTAGATATTTCCATCTATCTACAGATGGCATGGTAGATATTTCCATGTTTATATAGATGGTTGTGTAGATATTACCATGTTTATACAGATAGCGGGGTAGGTATTTCCATGTTTATACAGATCGTGGTGAAGATATTTCCATGTTTATACAGATCGCGGTGTAGATATTTCCATGTTAATACAGAACGCGGTGTAGATATTTCCATGTTTACACAGATTGCGGTGTAGATATTTCCATATTTCTACAGATGGCATTGTAGATATTACCATGTTTATACAAATAGCGGTGTAGATATTTCCATGTTTATACAGATCGCGGTGAAGGTATTTCCATGTTTATACAGATCGCGGTGTAGATATTTCCATGTTTATACAGATCGCGGTGTAGATATTTCCATGTTTATACAGATAGCAGTGTAGATATTTCCATGTTTATACAGATAGCGGTTTAGATATTTCCATGTTTATAGAGATAGCGGTGTAGGTATTTCCATGTTTATAAACATAGCGGTGTAGATATTTCCATGTTTATATAGATGGCGTTGTAGATATTTCCGCGTTTATACCGATAGCGGTGTTGGTATTTCCACGTTTATACAGATAGCGATGTAGACATTTCCATGTTTATACAGCTCACGGTGCTGATATTTATATCTTTATACAGATGGCATTGTAGATATTTCCTTATTCACACTGATGGCAGTGTAGTTGTTTCCATGTTTATACAGATGGCGCAGTAGTTAGTTCCATATTTATGGAGATGGCAGTGTAGATATTTTCATGTTTATAGAGATGGCGGTGTAGATATTTCCATGTTTATAGAGATAGCATTGTAGATATTTACATGTTTATACAGATGGCTGTGTAGATATTTCCATGTGTATACAGATGGCATTGTAGTTATTTCCATGTTTATACAGATGACTGTATAGGTATTTCCATGTTTTTACAGATGGCAGTGCAAATATTTCCATGTTTACAGAGATAGCGGTGTAGATATTTCCATGTTTGTACAGATGGCGATGTTGATATTTCCATCTATACACAGATGGCAGTGTAGATATTTCCATGTTTATACAGATAGCGGTGTAGATATTTCCATGTTTTCACAGATGGTGGTGTAGATATTTCCGTGTTTATACACATGTCGGAGTAGATACTTCCATCTTTATGGAGATGGCAGTGTAGATATTTTCATGTTTATAGAGATGGCGGTGTAGATATTTCCATATTTATAGAGATAGCGGTGTAGATATTTCCATCTTTCTACAGATGGCAGTGTAGATATTTCCATGTTTATACAGATGGCGTTGTAGATATTTCTATATTTATACAGGTGACTCTGTAGATATTTCCATGTGTATACAGATGGTATTGTAGGTATTTCCATGTTTATACAGATGGTGGTGTAGATATTTCCATGTTTATTCAGATGACTGTGTAGATATTTCCATGTTTTTACAGATGGCAGTGTAGATATTTTAATGTTTATAGAGATGGCGCTGTAGATATTTCCATGTTCATGCAGATAACGGTGCAGATATTTCCATGTTTATACAGACAGCAGTGGAGATATTTCAATGTTTATACACATAGCGGTGTACATATTTCCATGTTTATACAGACAGCGGTGCAGATATTTCCGTGTTTATACAGATGCCTATGCAGATATCTCCATATTTATACAGAGGGCTGTGTAGATATTTCTATGTTTATACAGATGGCAGTGTAGATATTTCCATGTTCCTACACATGACTGTGTAGTTATTTCCATGTTTATACAAATGGCTTTGTAGATATTTCCATGTCTATAGAGATAGCGGAGCAGATATTTCCATGTTTATACAGACAGCGGTGTATATATTTCCATGTTTATACAGATCGTGGTGTAGATATTTCCATGTTTATACAGATACCGGTGTAGATATTTCCATGTTTATACAGACCGCAGTGTAGATATTTCCGTGTTTATAGAGATAGCTGTGTAGATATTTCCAAGTTTGTACAGATGGCGGTGTTGATGTTTCCATCCATACACAGATTGCCATGTAGGTATTTCCATGTGTATACAGATGGCATTGTAGATATTTCCATGTTTATACAGATGGTGGTGTAGATATTTCCATGTTTACACAGACGACTGTATAGGTATTTCCATGTTTATACAGATGGCGGTGTAGATATTTCCATGTTGGCAGAGATAGCGGTGTAGATATTTCCATATTTATACATATAACGGTGTAGAAATTTCCATGTTTATAAAGATAGCGGTGTAAATATTTCCATGTTTATACAGATCACGGTTTAGATATTTCCTTGTTTATACAAATAGCAGCGCAGTTATTTCCATGTTTACACAAATTGCGGTGTAGATATTTCCATCTTTCTACAGATGGCAGTGTAGATATTTCCATGTTTATACAGATGGTGGTGTAGATATTTCCATATTTATACAGATGTCTGTGTAGATATTTCCATGTGTATACAGATGGTATTGTATCTATTTCCATGTTTATACAGATGGTGGTGTAGATATTTCCATGTTTATTCAGATGACTGTGTAGATATTTCCATGTTTTTACAGATGGCAGTGTAGATACTTCAATGTTTATAGAGATGGCGCTGTAGATATTTCCATGTTTATACAGATCGCGGTGTAGATATTTCCATGTTAATACAGATAGCGGTGTAGATATTTCCATGTTTTTACAGATATCGGGGTAGATATTTCCATGTTTACACAGATTGCGGTGTAGATATTTCCATTTTTCTACAGATGGCATGGTAGATATTTCCATGTTTATACAGATGGCGGTGTAGATATTTCCATGTTTATATACATGGTTGTGTAGATATTACCATGTTTATACAGATAGCGGGGTAGATATTTCCATGTTTATACAGATCGTGGTGAAGATATTTCCATGTCTATACAGATCGCGGTGTAGATATTTCCATGTTTATACAGATCGCGGTGTAGATATTTCCAAGTTTATACAGATAGCGGTGTAGATATTTCCATGTTTATACGGATAGCGGTTTAGATACTTCCATGTTTATAGAGATAGCGGTGTAGGTATTTCCATGTTTATAGACATAGCGGTGTAGATATTTCCATGTTTATATAGATGGCGTTGTAGATATTTCCACGTTTATACCGATAGCGGTGTTGGTATTTCCACGTTTATACAGATAGCGATGTAGATATTTCCATGTTTATACAGCTCGCGGTGCAGATATTTATATCTTTATACAGATGGCATTGTAGATATTTCCTTATTCACACAGATGGTCGTGTAGATGTTTCCATGTTTATACAGATGGCGGAGTAGTTAGTTCCATGTTTATGGATATGGCAGTTTAGATACTTTCATGTTTATAGAGATGGCGGTGTAGATATTTCCATGTTTATAGAGATAGCATTGTAGATATTTACATGTTTATACAGATGGCTGTGTAGATATTTCCATGTGTATACAGATGGCATTGTAGTTATTTCCATGTTTATACAGATGACTGTATAGGTATTTCCATGTTTTTACAGATGGCAGTGCAAATATTTCCATGTTTACAGAGATAGCGGTGTAGATATTTCCATGTTTGTACAGATGGCGATGTTGATATTTCCATCTATACACAGATGGCAGTGTAGATATTTCCATGTTTATACAGATAGCGGTGTAGATATTTCCATGTTTTCACAGATGGTGGTGTAGATATTTCCGTGTTTATACACATGTCGGAGTAGATACTTCCATCTTTATGGAGATGGCAGTGTAGATATTTTCATGTTTATAGAGATGGCGGTGTAGATATTTCCATATTTATAGAGATAGCGGTGTAGATATTTCCATCTTTCTACAGATGGCAGTGTAGATATTTCCATGTTTATACAGATGGCGTTGTAGATATTTCTATATTTATACAGGTGACTCTGTAGATATTTCCATGTGTATACAGATGGTATTGTAGGTATTTCCATGTTTATACAGATGGTGGTGTAGATATTTCCATGTTTATTCAGATGACTGTGTAGATATTTCCATGTTTTTACAGATGGCAGTGTAGATATTTTAATGTTTATAGAGATGGCGCTGTAGATATTTCCATGTTCATGCAGATAACGGTGCAGATATTTCCATGTTTATACAGACAGCAGTGGAGATATTTCAATGTTTATACACATAGCGGTGTACATATTTCCATGTTTATACAGACAGCGGTGCAGATATTTCCGTGTTTATACAGATGCCTATGCAGATATCTCCATATTTATACAGAGGGCTGTGTAGATATTTCTATGTTTATACAGATGGCAGTGTAGATATTTCCATGTTCCTACACATGACTGTGTAGTTATTTCCATGTTTATACAAATGGCTTTGTAGATATTTCCATGTCTATAGAGATAGCGGAGCAGATATTTCCATGTTTATACAGACAGCGGTGTATATATTTCCATGTTTATACAGATCGTGGTGTAGATATTTCCATGTTTATACAGATACCGGTGTAGATATTTCCATGTTTATACAGACCGCAGTGTAGATATTTCCGTGTTTATAGAGATAGCTGTGTAGATATTTCCAAGTTTGTACAGATGGCGGTGTTGATGTTTCCATCCATACACAGATTGCCATGTAGGTATTTCCATGTGTATACAGATGGCATTGTAGATATTTCCATGTTTATACAGATGGTGGTGTAGATATTTCCATGTTTACACAGACGACTGTATAGGTATTTCCATGTTTATACAGATGGCGGTGTAGATATTTCCATGTTGGCAGAGATAGCGGTGTAGATATTTCCATATTTATACATATAACGGTGTAGAAATTTCCATGTTTATAAAGATAGCGGTGTAAATATTTCCATGTTTATACAGATCACGGTTTAGATATTTCCTTGTTTATACAAATAGCAGCGCAGTTATTTCCATGTTTACACAAATTGCGGTGTAGATATTTCCATCTTTCTACAGATGGCAGTGTAGATATTTCCATGTTTATACAGATGGTGGTGTAGATATTTCCATATTTATACAGATGTCTGTGTAGATATTTCCATGTGTATACAGATGGTATTGTATCTATTTCCATGTTTATACAGATGGTGGTGTAGATATTTCCATGTTTATTCAGATGACTGTGTAGATATTTCCATGTTTTTACAGATGGCAGTGTAGATACTTCAATGTTTATAGAGATGGCGCTGTAGATATTTCCATGTTTATACAGATCGCGGTGTAGATATTTCCATGTTAATACAGATAGCGGTGTAGATATTTCCATGTTTTTACAGATATCGGGGTAGATATTTCCATGTTTACACAGATTGCGGTGTAGATATTTCCATTTTTCTACAGATGGCATGGTAGATATTTCCATGTTTATACAGATGGCGGTGTAGATATTTCCATGTTTATATACATGGTTGTGTAGATATTACCATGTTTATACAGATAGCGGGGTAGATATTTCCATGTTTATACAGATCGTGGTGAAGATATTTCCATGTCTATACAGATCGCGGTGTAGATATTTCCATGTTTATACAGATCGCGGTGTAGATATTTCCAAGTTTATACAGATAGCGGTGTAGATATTTCCATGTTTATACGGATAGCGGTTTAGATACTTCCATGTTTATAGAGATAGCGGTGTAGGTATTTCCATGTTTATAGACATAGCGGTGTAGATATTTCCATGTTTATATAGATGGCGTTGTAGATATTTCCACGTTTATACCGATAGCGGTGTTGGTATTTCCACGTTTATACAGATAGCGATGTAGATATTTCCATGTTTATACAGCTCGCGGTGCAGATATTTATATCTTTATACAGATGGCATTGTAGATATTTCCTTATTCACACAGATGGTCGTGTAGATGTTTCCATGTTTATACAGATGGCGGAGTAGTTAGTTCCATGTTTATGGATATGGCAGTTTAGATACTTTCATGTTTATAGAGATGGCGGTGTAGATATTTCCATGTTTATAGAGATAGCAGTGTAGATATTTACATATTTATACAGATGGCTGTGTAGATATTTCCATGTGTATGCAGATGGCATTGTAGATATTTCCATGTTTATACAGATGACTGTATAGGTATTTCCATGTTTTTACAGATGGCAGTGCAGATATTTCCATGTTTATAGAGATAGCGGTGTAGATATTTCCATGTTTGTACAGATGGCGATGTTGATATTTCCATCTATACACAGATGGCCGTGTAGATATTTCCATGTTTATACAGATGGCGGCGAAGGTATTTCCATGGACATGCAGATGACGGTGTAGATATTTCCATGTTTATACAGATAGCGGTGTAGATATTTCCATGTTTACAAAGATGGTGGTTTAGATATTTCCGGGATTATACACATGGCGGAGTAGATACTTCCATCTTTATGGAGATGGCAGTGTAGATATTTTCATGTTTATAGAGATGGCGGTGTAGATATTTCCATATTTATAGAGATAGCGGTGTAGATATTTCCATCTTTCTACAGATGGCAGTGTAGATATTTCCATGTTTATACAGATGGCGGTGTAGATATTTCCATATTTATACAGATGTCTGTGAAGATATTTCCATGTGTATACAGATGGTATTGTAGCTATTTCCATGTTTATACAGATGGTGGTGTAGATATTTCCATGTTTATTCAGATGAGTGTGTAGATATTTCCATGTTTTTACAGATGGCAGTGTAGATATTTCAATGTTTATAGAGATGGCGCTGTAGATATTTCCATGTTTATACAGATCGCGGTGTAGATATTTCCATGTTTATACAGATCGTGGTGAAGATATTTCCATGTTTACACAGATTGCGCTGTAGATATTTCCATCTTTCTAGAGATGGCCTTGTAGATATTTCCATGTTTATACAGATGGCGGCATAGATATTTCCATGGACATGCAGATGGCGGTGTAGATATTTCCATGTTCATACAGATAGCGGTGTAGATATTTCCATGTTTACACAGATGGTGGTGTAGATATTTCCGGGATTATACACATGGCGGAGTAGATACTTCCATCTTTATGGAGATGGCAGTGTAGATATTTTCATGTTTATAGAGATGGCGGTGTAGATATTTCCATATTTATAGAGATAGCGGTGTAGATATTTCCATCTTTCTACAGATGGCAGTGTAGATATTTCCATGTTTATACAGATGGTGGTGTAGATATTTCCATATTTATACAGATGTCTGTGTAGATATTTCCATGTGTATACAGATGGTATTGTATCTATTTCCATGTTTATACAGATGGTGGTGTAGATATTTCCATGTTTATATAGATGGCGTTGTAGATATTTCCACGTTTATACCGATAGCGGTGTTGGTATTTCCACGTTTATACAGATAGCGATGTAGATATTTCCATGTTTATACAGCTCGCGGTGCCGATATTTATATCTTTATACAGATGGCATTGTAGATATTTCCTTATTCACACAGATGGTGGTGTAGATGTTTCCATGTTTATACAGATTGCGGAGTAGTTAATTCCATGTTTATGGAGATGGCAGTGTAGTTACTTTCATGTTTATAGAGATGGCGGTGTAGATATTTCCATGTTTATAGAGATAGCAGTGTAGATATTTACATGTTTATACAGATGGCTGTGTAGATATTTCCATGTGTATACAGATGGCATTGTAGATATTTCCATGTTTATACAGATGACTGTATAGGTATTTCCATGTTTTTACAGATGGCAGTGCATATATTTCCATGTTTATAGAGATAGCGGTGTAGATATTTCCATGTTTGTACAGATGGCGGTGTTGATATTTCCATCTATACACAGATGGCCGTGTAGATATTTCCATGTTTATACAGATGGCGGCGTAGTTATTTCCATGGACATGCAGATGGCGGTGTAGATATTTCCATGTTTATACAGATAGCGGTGTAGATATTTATATGTTTACACAGATGGTGGTGTAGATATTTCCGGGATTATACACATGGCGGAGTAGATACTTCCATCTTTATGGAGATGGCAGTGTAGATATTTTCATGTTTATAGAGATGGCGGTGTAGATATTTCCACGTTTATACCGATAGCGGTGTTGTTATTTCCACGTTTATACAGATAGCGATGTAGATATTTCCATGTTTATACAGCTCGCGGTGCAGTTATTTATATCTTTATACAGAAGGCATTGTAGATATTTCCTTATTCACACAGATGGTGGTGTAGATGTTTCCATGTTTATACAGATGGCGGAGTAGTTAGTTCCATGTTTATGGAGATGGCAGTGTAGATACTTTCATGTTTATAGAGATGGCGGTGTAGATATTTCCATGTTTATAGAGATAGCAGTGTAGATATTTACATGTTTATACAGATGGCTGTGTAGATATTTCCATGTGTACACAGATGTCCTTGTAGATATTTCCATGTTTATACAGATGACTGTATAGGTATTTCCATGTTTTTACAGATGGCAGTGCAGATATTTCCATGTTTATAGAGATAGCGGTGTAGATATTTCCATGTTTGTACAGATGGCGGTGTTGATATTTCCATCTATACACAGATGGCCGTGTAGATATTTCCATGTTTATACAGATGGCGGCGTAGTTATTTCCATGGACATGCAGATGGCGGTGTAGATATTTCCATGTTTATACAGATAGCAGTGTAGATATTTCCATGTTTACACAGATGGTGGTGTAGATATTTCCGGGATTATACACACGGCGGAGTAGATACTTCCATCTTTATGGAGATGGCAGTGTAGATATTTTCATGTTTATAGAGATGACGGTGTAGACATTTCCATATTTATAGAGATAGCGGTGTAGATATTTCCATCTTTCTACAGATGGCAGTGTAGATATTTCAATGTTTATACAGATGGTGGTGTAGATATTTCCATCTATCTACAGATGGCATGGTAGATATTTCCATGTTTATACAGATGGCGGTGTAGATATTTCCATGTTTATATAGATGGTTGTGTAGATATTACCATGTTTATACAGATAGCGGGGTAGATATTTCCATGTTTATACAGATCGTGGTGAAGATATTTCCATGTTTATACAGATCGCGGTGTAGATATTTCCATGTTTATACAGATCGCGGTGTAGGTATTTCCAAGTTTATACAGATAGCGGTGTAGATATTTCCATGTTTATACGGATAGCGGTTTAGATATTTCCATGTTTATAGCGATAGCGGTGTAGGTATTTCCATGTTTATAGACATAGCGGTGTAGATATTTCCATGTTTATACAGATGTCTGTGAAGATATTTCCATGTGTATACAGATGGTATTGTAGCTATTTCCATGTTTATACAGATGGTGGTGTAGATATTTCCATGTTTATTCAGATGACTGTGTATATATTTCCATGTTTTTACAGATATCGGGGTAGATATTTCCATGTTTACACAGATTGTGGTGTAGATATTTCCATCTATCTACAGATGGCATGGTAGATATTTCCATGTTTATATAGATGGTTGTGTAGATATTACCATGTTTATACAGATAGCGGGGTAGGTATTTCCATGTTTATACAGATCGTGGTGAAGATATTTCCATGTTTATACAGATCGCGGTGTAGATATTTCCATGTTAATACAGAACGCGGTGTAGATATTTCCATGTTTACACAGATTGCGGTGTAGATATTTCCATATTTCTACAGATGGCATTGTAGATATTACCATGT
Source organism: Pan troglodytes (assembly GCF_028858775.2). Taxonomy (NCBI): domain Eukaryota; kingdom Metazoa; phylum Chordata; class Mammalia; order Primates; family Hominidae; genus Pan; species Pan troglodytes. Next base: position 475,042 of record NC_072405.2, on the reverse strand, counting down.
TTATACAAATAGCGGTGTAGATATTTCCATGTTTATACAGATCGCGGTGAAGGTATTTCCATGTTTATACAGATCGCGGTGTAGATATTTCCATGTTTATACAGATCGCGGTGTAGATATTTCCATGTTTATACAGATAGCAGTGTAGATATTTCCATGTTTATACAGATAGCGGTTTAGATATTTCCATGTTTATAGAGATAGCGGTGTAGGTATTTCCATGTTTATAAACATAGCGGTGTAGATATTTCCATGTTTATATAGATGGCGTTGTAGATATTTCCGCGTTTATACCGATAGCGGTGTTGGTATTTCCACGTTTATACAGATAGCGATGTAGACATTTCCATGTTTATACAGCTCGCGGTGCTGATATTTATATCTTTATACAGATTGCATTGTAGATATTTCCTTATTCACACTGATGGCAGTGTAGTTGTTTCCATGTTTATACAGATGGCGCAGTAGTTAGTTCCATATTTATGGAGATGGCAGTGTAGATATTTTCATGTTTATAGAGATGGCGGTGTAGATATTTCCATGTTTATAGAGATAGCATTGTAGATATTTACATGTTTATACAGATGGCTGTGTAGATATTTCCATGTGTATACAGATGGCATTGTAGTTATTTCCATGTTTATACAGATGACTGTATAGGTATTTCCATGTTTTTACAGATGGCAGTGCAAATATTTCCATGTTTACAGAGATAGCGGTGTAGATATTTCCATGTTTGTACAGATGGCGATGTTGATATTTCCATCTATACACAGATGGCAGTGTAGATATTTCCATGTTTATACAGATAGCGGTGTAGATATTTCCATGTTTTCACAGATGGTGGTGTAGATATTTCCGTGTTTATACACATGTCGGAGTAGATACTTCCATCTTTATGGAGATGGCAGTGTAGATATTTTCATGTTTATAGAGATGGCGGTGTAGATATTTCCATATTTATAGAGATAGCGGTGTAGATATTTCCATCTTTCTACAGATGGCAGTGTAGATATTTCCATGTTTATACAGATGGCGTTGTAGATATTTCTATATTTATACAGGTGACTCTGTAGATATTTCCATGTGTATACAGATGGTATTGTAGGTATTTCCATGTTTATACAGATGGTGGTGTAGATATTTCCATGTTTATTCGGATGACTGTGTAGATATTTCCATGTTTTTACAGATGGCAGTGTAGATATTTTAATGTTTATAGAGATGGCGCTGTAGATATTTCCATGTTCATGCAGATAACGGTGGAGATATTTCCATGTTTATACAGACAGCAGTGGAGATATTTCAATGTTTATACACATAGCGGTGTACATATTTCCATGTTTATACAGACAGCGGTGCAGATATTTCCGTGTTTATACAGATGCCTATGCAGATATCTCCATATTTATACAGAGGGCTGTGTAGATATTTCTATGTTTATACAGATGGCAGTGTAGATATTTCCATGTTCCTACACATGACTGTGTAGTTATTTCCATGTTTATACAAATGGCTTTGTAGATATTTCCATGTCTATAGAGATAGCGGAGCAGATATTTCCATGTTTATACAGACAGCGGTGTATATATTTCCATGTTTATACAGATCGTGGTGTAGATATTTCCATGTTTATACAGATACCGGTGTAGATATTTCCATGTTTATACAGACCGCAGTGTAGATATTTCCGTGTTTATAGAGATAGCTGTGTAGATATTTCCAAGTTTGTACAGATGGCGGTGTTGATGTTTCCATCCATACACAGATTGCCATGTAGGTATTTCCATGTGTATACAGATGGCATTGTAGATATTTCCATGTTTATACAGATGGTGGTGTAGATATTTCCATGTTTATATAGATGGTGGTGTAGATATTACCATGTTTATACAGATAGCAGTGTAGATATTTCCATGTTTATACAGATCGTGTTGAAGGTATTTCCATGTTTATACAGATCGCGGTGTAGATATTTCCATGTTTATACAGATCGCGGTGTAGATATTTCCATGTTTATACAGATAGCCGTGTAGATATTTCCATGTTTATACAGATAGCGGTGTAGATATTTCCATGTTTATACAGATCGTGGTGAAGATATTTCCATGTTCATACAGATCGCGGTGTAGATATTTCCATGTTTATACAGATCGTGGTGTAGATATTTCCATGTTTATACAGATAGAGGTGTAGATATTTCCATGTTTATACAGATAGTGGTTTAGATATTTCCATGTTTATAGAGATAGCGGTGTAGGTATTTCCATGTTTATTGACATAGCGGTGTTGCTATTTCCACGTTTATACAGATAGCGATGTAGATATTTCCATGTTTAAACAGCTCGCGGTGCAGATATTTATATCTTTATACAGATGGCATTGTAGATATTTCCTTATTCACACAGATGGCGGTGTAGATTTTTCCATGTTTATACAGATGGCGGAGTAGTTAGTTCCATGTTTATGGAGATGGCAGTGTAGATACTTTCATGTTTATAGAGATGGCGGTGTAGATATTTCCATGTTTATAGAGATAGCAGTGTAGATATTTACATGTTTATACAGATGGCTGTGTAGGTATTTCCATGTGTATACAGATGGCATTGTAGATATTTCCATGTTTATACAGATGACTGTATAGGTATTTCCATGTTTTTACAGATGGCAGTGCAGATATTTCCATGTTTATAGAGATAGCGGTGTAGATATTTCCATGTTTGTACAGATGGCGGTGTTGATATTTCCATCTATACACAGATGGCCGTGTAGATATTTCCATGTTTATACAGATGGCGGCGTAGATATTTCCATGGACATGCAGATGGCGGTGTAGATATTTCTATGTTTATACAGATAGCGGTGTAGATATTTCGATGTTTACACAGATGGTGGTGTAGATATTTCTGGGATTATACACATGGCGGAGTAGATACTTCCATCTTTATGGAGATGGCAGTGTAGATATTTTCATGTTTATAGAGATGGCGGTGTAGATATTTCCATATTTATAGAGATAGCGGTTTAGATATTTCCATTTTCTACAGATGGCGGTGTAGGTATTTCCATTTTCTACAGATGGCAGTGTAGATATTTCCATGTTTATACAGATGTTGGTGTAGATATTTCCATATGTATACAGATGCCTGTGTAGATATTTCCATGTGTATACAGATGGTATTGTAGCTATTTCCATGTTTATACAGATGGTGGTGTAGATATTTCCATGTTTATTCAGATGACTGTGTAGATATTTCCATGTTTTTACAGATGGCAGCGTAGATATTTCAATGTTTATAGAGATGGCGCTGTAGAAACTTCCATGTTCATACAGATCGCGATGTATATATTTCCATGTTTATACAGATAGCGGTGTAGATATTTCCATGTTTTTACAGATATCGGTGTAGATATTTCCATGTTTACACAGATTGCAGTGTAGATATTTCCATCTTTCTACAGATGGCATTGTAGATATTTCCATGTTTATACAGATGGCGGTGTAGATATTTACATGTTTATATAGATGGTTGTGTAGATATTACCATGTTTATACAGATAACTGTGTAGATATTTCCATGTTGATACAGATCGTGGTGAAGATATTTGCATGTTTATACAGATCGCGGTGTAGATATTTCTATGTTTATACAGATCGCGGTGTAGATATTTCCAAGTTTATACAGATAGCGGTGTAGATATTTCCATGTTTATACAGACAGCGGTTTAGGTATTTCCATGTTTATAGAGATAGCGGTGTAGGTATTTCCATGTGTATAGACATAGCGGTGTAGATATTTCCATGTTTATATAGATGGCGTTGTAGATATTTCCACGTTTATACCGATAGCGGTGTTGGTATTTCCACGTTTATACAGATAGCGATGTAGATATTTCCATGTTTATACAGCTCGCGGTGCAGATATTTATATCTTTATACAGATGGCGTTGTAGATATTTCCTTATTCACACAGATGGTGGTGTAGATGTTTCCATGTTTATACAGATGGCGGAGTACTTAGTTCCATGTTTATGGAGATGGCAGTGTAGATACTTTCATGTTTATAGAGATGGCGGTGTAGATATTTCCATGTTTATAGAGATAGCACTGTAGATATTTCCATGTTTATACAGATGGCTGTGTAGATATTTCCATGTGTATACAGATGGCATTGTAGATATTTCCATGTTTGTACAGATGACTGTATAGGTATTTCCATGTTTTTACAGATGGCAGTGCAGATATTACCATGTTTATAGAGATAGCGGTGTAGAAATTTCCATGTTTGTACAGATGGCGGTGTTGATATTTCCATCTATACACAGATGGCCGTGTAGATATTTCCATGTTTATACAGATGGCGGCGTAGATATTTCCATGGACACGCAGATGGCGGTGTAGATATTTCCATGTTTATACAGATAGCGGTGTAGATATTTCCATGTTTACACAGATGGTGGTGTAGATATTTCCGGGATTATACACATGGCGGAGTAGATACTTCCATCTTTATGGAGATGGCAGTGTAGATATTTTCATTTTTATAGAGATGGCGGTGTAGATATTTCCATATTTATAGAGACAGCGGTGTAGGTATTTCCATCTTTCTACAGATGGCAGTGTAGATATTTCCATGTTTATACAGATGGTGGTGTAGATATTTCCATATTTATACAGATGTCTGTGAAGATACTTCCATGTGTATACAGATGGTATTGTAGCTATTTCCGTGTTCATACAGATGGTGGTGTAGATATTTCCATGTTTATTCAGATGACTGTGTAGATATTTCCATGTTTTTACAGATGGCAGTGTAGATATTTCAATGTTTATAGAGATGGCGCTGTAGATATTTCCATGTTTATACAGATCGCGGTGTAGATATTTCCATGTTTATACAGACAGCGGTGTAGATATTTCCATGTTTTTACAGATATCGGTGTAGATATTTCCATGTTTACACAGATTGCGGTGTAGATACTTCCATCTTTCTACAGATGGCATTGTAGATATTTCCATGTTCATACAGATGGTGGTGTAGATATTTTCATGTTTATATAGATGGTGGTGTAGATATTACCATGTTTATACAGATAGCGGTGTAGATATTTCCATGTTTATACAGATCGTGTTGAAGGTATTTCCATGTTTATACAGATCGCAGTGTAGATATTTCCATGTTTATACAGATCGCGGTGTAGATATTTCCATGTTTATACAGATAGCCGTGTAGATATTTCCATGTTTATACAGATAGCGGTGTAGATATTTCCATGTTTATACAGATCGTGGTGAAGATATTTCCATGTTCATACAGATCGCCGTGTAGATATTTCCATGTTTATACAGATCGTGGTGTAGATATTTCCATGTTTATACAGATAGAGGTGTAGATATTTCCATGTTTATAGAGATAGCGGTTTAGATATTTCCATGTTTATAGAGATAGCGGTGTAGGTATTTCCATGTTTATAGACATAGCGGTGTTGCTATTTCCACGTTTATACAGATAGCGATGTAGATATTTCCATGTTTATACAGCTCGCGGTGCAGATATTTATATCTTTATACAGATGGCATTGTAGATATTTCCTTATTCACACAGATGGCGGTGTAGATCTTTCCAGGTTTATACAGATGGCGGAGTAGTTAGTTCCATGTTTATGGAGATTTCAGTGTAGATACTTTCATGATTATAGAGATGGCGGTGTAGATATTTCCATGTTTATAGAGATAGCAGTGTAGATATTTACATGTTTATACAGATGGCTGTGTAGATATTTCCATGTGTATACAGATGGCATTGTAGATATTTCCATGTTTATACAGATGACTGTATAGGTATTTCAATGTTTTTACAGATGGCAGTGCAGATATTTCCATGTTTATAGAGATAGCGGTGTAGATATTTCCATGTTTGTACAGATGGCTGTGTTGATATTTCCATCTATACACAGATGGCCGTGTAGATATTTCCATATTTATACAGATGGCTGCGCAGATATTTCCATGGACATGCAGATGGTGGTGTAGATATTTCCATGTTTATACATATAGCGGTGTAGATATTTCGATGTTTACACAGATGGTGGTGTAGATATTTCCGGGGTTATACACATGGCGGAGTAGATACTTCCATCTTTATGGAGATGGCAGTGTAGATATTTTCATGTTTATAGAGATGGCGGTGTAGATATTTCCATATTTATAGAGGTAGCAGTGTAGATATTTCCATCTTTCTACAGGTGGCAGTGTAGATATTTCCATGTTTATAGAGATGGTGATGTAGATATTTCCACATTTATACAGATGTCTGTGTAGATATTTCCATGTGTATACAGATGGTATTGTAGCTATTTCCATGTTCATACAGATAGTGGTGTAGATATTTCCAGGTTTATTCAGATGACTGTGTAGATATTTCATGTTTTTACAAATGGCAGTGTAGATATTTCAATGTTTATAGAGATGGCGCTGTAGATATTTCCATGTTTATACATATCGCGGTGTAGATATTTCCATGTTTTTACAGATATCGGTGTAGATATTTCCATGTTTACACAGACTGCGGTGTAGATACTTCCATCTTTCTACAGATGGCATTGTAGATATTTCCATGTTTATACAGATGGTGGTGTAGATATTTTCATGTTTATATAGATGGTGGTGTAGATATTACCATGTTTATACAGATAGCGGTGTAGATATTTCCATGTTTATGCAGATCGTTTTGAAGGTATTTCCATGTTTATACAGATCGCGGTGTAGATATTTCCATGTTTATACAGATCGCGGTGTAGATATTTCCATGTTTATACAGATAGCGGTTTAGATATTTCCATGTTTATAGAGATAGCGGTTTAGGTATTTCCATGTTTATAGACATAGCGGTGTAGATATTTCCATGTTTATATAGATGGCGTTGTAGATATTTCCATGTTTATACCGATAGCGGTGTTGCTATTTCCAGGTTTACACAGATAGCGATGTAGATATTTCCATGTTTAAACAGCTCGCGGTGCAGATATTTATATCTTTATACAGATGGCATTGTAGATATTTCCTTATTCACACAGATGGTGGTGTAGATGTCTCCATGTTTATACAGATGGCGGAGTAGTTCCATGTTTATGGAGATGGCAGTGTAGATACTTTCATGTTTATAGAGATGGCGGTGTAGATATTTCCATGTTTATAGAGATAGCAGTGTAGATATTTACATATTTATACAGATGGCTGTGTAGATATTTCCATGTGTATACAGATGGCATTGAAGATATTTCCATGTTTATACAGATGACTGTATAGGTATTTCCATGTTTTTACAGATGGCAGTGCAGATATTTCCATGTTTATAGAGATAGCGGTGTAGATATTTCCATGTTTGTACAGATAGCGGAGTTGATATTTCCATCTATACACAGATGGCCGTGTAGATATTTCCATGTTTATACAGATGGCGGCGTAGATATTTCCATGGACATGCAGATGGCGGTGTAGATATTTCCATGTTTATATAGATAGCGGTGTAGATATTTCGATGTTTACACAGATGGTGGTGTAGATATTTCTGGGATTATACACATGGCGGAGTAGATACTTCCATCTTTATGGAGATGGCAGTGTAGATATTTTCATGTTTATAGAGATGGCGGTGTAGATATTTCCATATTTATAGAGATAGCGGTTCAGATATTTCCATTTTCTACAGATGGCGGTGTAGGTATTTCCATTTTCCACAGATGGCAGTGTAGATATTTCCATGTTTATACAGATGTTGGTGTAGATATTTCCATATGTATACAGATGCCTGTGTAGATATTTCCATGTGTATACTGATGGTATTGTAGCTATTTCCATGTTTATACAGATGGTGGTGTAGATATTTCCATGTTTATTCAGATGACTGTGTAGATATTTCCATGTTTTTACAGATGGCAGCGTAGATATTTCAATGTTTATAGAGATGGCGCTGTAGAAACTTCCATGTTCATACAGATCGCGATGTATATATTTCCATGTTTATACAGATAGCGGTGTAGATATTTCCATGTTTTTACAGATATCGGTGTAGATATTTCCATGTTTACACAGATTGCAGTGTAGATATTTCCATCTTTCTACAGATGGCATTGTAGATATTTCCATGTTTATACAGATGGCGGTGTAGATATTTACATGTTTATATAGATGGTTGTGTAGATATTACCATGTTTATACAGATAACTGTGTAGATATTTCCATGTTTATACAGATCGTGGTGAAGATATTTGCATGTTTATACAGATCGCGGTGTAGATATTTCTATGTTTATACAGATCGCGGTGTAGATATTTCCAAGTTTATACAGATAGCGGTGTAGATATTTCCATGTTTATACAGACAGCGGTTTAGATATTTCCATGTTTATAGAGATAGCGGTGTAGGTATTTCCAAGTGTATATACATAGCGGTGTAGATATTTCCATGTTTATATAGATGGCGTTGTAGATATTTCCACGTTTATACCGATAGCGGTGTTGGTATTTTGACGTTTATACAGATAGCGATGTAGATATTTCCATGTTTATGCAGCTCGCGGTGCAGATATTTATATCTTTATACAGATGGCGTTGTAGATATTTCCTTATTCACACAGATGGCGGTGTAGATGTTTCCATGTTTATACAGATGGCGGAGTAGTTAGTTCCATGTTTATGGAGATGGCAGTGTAGATACTTTCATGTTTATAGAGATGGCGGTGTAGATATTTCCATGCTTATAGAGATAGCAGTGTAGATATTTACATGTTTATACAGATGGCTGTGTAGATATTTCCATGTGTATACAGATGGCATTGTAGATATTTCCATGTTTATACAGATGGCTGTATAGGTATTTCCATGTTTTTACAGATGGAAGTGCAGATATTACCATGTTTATAGAGATAGCGTTGTAGATATTTCCATTTTTGTACAGATGGCGGTGTTGATATTTCCATCTATACACAGATGGCCGTATAGATATTTCCATGTTTATACAGATTGCGGCATAGATATTTCCATGGACATGCAGATGGCGGTGTAGATATTTCCATGTTTATACAGATATCGGTGTAGTTATTTCCATGTTTACACAGATGGTGGTGTAGATATTTCCGGGATTATACACATGGCGGAGTAGATACTTCCATCTTTATGGAGATGGCAGTGTAGATATTTTCATGTTTATAGAGATGGCGGTGTAGATATTTCCATATTTATAGAGAGAGCGGTGTAGATATTTCCATCTTTCTACAGATGGCAGTGTAGATATTTCCATGTTTATACAGATGGTGGTGTAGATATTTCCATATTTATACAGATGTCTGTGTAGATACTTCCATGTGTATACAGATGGTATTGTAGCTATTTCCATGTTCATACAGATGGTGGAGTAGATATTTCCATGTTTATTCAGATGACTGTGTAGATATTTCCATGTTTTTACAGATGGCAGTGTAGATATTTCAATGTTTATAGAGATTGCGCTGTAGATATTTCCATGTTTATACAGATCGCGGTGTAGATATTTCCATGTTTATACAGACAGCGGTGTAGATATTTCCATGTTTTTACAGATATCGGTGTAGATATTTCCATGTTTACACAGATTGCGGTGTAGATACTTCCATCTTTCTACAGATGGCATTGTAGATATTTCCATGTTTATACAGATGGTGGTGTAGATATTTTCATGTTTATATAGATGGTGGTGTAGATATTACCATGTTTATACAGATAGCGGTGTAGATATTTCCCTGTTTATACAGATCGTGTTGAAGGTATTTCCATGTTTATACAGATCGCGGTGTAGATATTTCCATGTTTATACAGATCGCGGTGTAGATATTTCCATGTTTATACAGATAGCCGTGTAGATATTTCAATGTTTATACAGATAGCGGTTTAGATATTTCCATGTTTATAGAGATAGCGGTGTAGGTATTTCCATGTTTATAGACATAGCGGTGTAGATATTTCCATGTTTATATAGATGGCGTTGTAGATATTTCCATGATTATACCGATAGCGGTGTTGCTATTTCCAGGTTTATACAGATAGCGATGTAGATATTTCCATGTTTAAACAGCTCGCGGTGCAGATATTTATACCTTTATACAGATGGCATTGTAGATATTTCCTTATTCACACAGATGGCGGTGTAGATTTTTCCATGTGTATACAGATTGCGGAGTAGTTAGTTCCATGTTTATAGAGATGGCAGTGTAGATACTTTCATGTTTATAGAGATGGCGGTGTAGATATTTCCATGTTTATAGAGATAGCAGTGTAGATATTTACATGTTTATAAAGATGGCTGTGTAGATATTTCCATGTGTATACAGATGGCATTGTAAATATTTCCATGTTTATACAGATGACTGTATAGGTATTTCCATGTTTTTACAGATGGCAGTGCAGATATTTCCATGTTTATAGAGATAGCGGTGTAGATATTTCCATGTTTGTACAGATAGCGGTGTTGATATTTCCATCTATACACAGATGGCCGTGTAGATATTTCCAAGTTTTACAGATGGCGGCGTAGATATTTCCATGGACATGCAGATGGCGGTGTAGATATTTCCATGTTTATACAGATAGCGGTGTAGATATTTCGATGTTTACACATATGGTGGTGTAGATATTTGTGGGATTATACACATGGCGGTGTAGATACTTCCATCTTCATGGAGATGGCAGTGTAGATATTTTCATGTTTATAGAGATGGCGGTGTAGGTATTTCCATATTTATAGAGATAGCGGTGTAGATATTTCCATTTTCTACAGATGGCAGTGTAGATATTTCCATGTTTATACAGATGGTGGTGTAGATATTTCCATATTTATACAGATGTCTGTGTAGATATTTCCATGTGTATACAGATGGTATTGTAGCTATTTCCATGTTTATACAGATCGTGGTGAAGATATTTCCATGTTTATACAGATTGCGGTGTAGATATTTCTATGTTTATACAGATCGCGGTGTAGATATTTCCAAGTTTATACAGATAGCGGTGTAGATATTTCCATGTTTATACAGACAGCGGTTTAGGTATTTCCATGTTTATAGAGATAGCTGTGTAGGTATTTCCATGTGTATATACATAGCGGTGTAGATATTTCCATGTTTATATAGATGGCGTTGTAGATATTTCCACGTTTATAACGATAGCGGTGTTGGTATTTCCACGTTTATACAGATAGCGATGTAGATATTTCCATGTTTATACAGCTCGCGGTGCAGATATTTATATCTTTATACAGATGGCGTTGTAGATATTTCCTTATTCCCACAGATTGTGGTGTAGATGTTTCCATGTTTATACAGATGGCGGAGTACTTAGTTCCATGTTTATGGAGATGGCAGTGTAGATACTTTCATGTTTATAGAGATGGCGGTGTAGATATTTCCATGTTTATATAGATAGCACTGTAGATATTTCCATGTTTATACAGATGGCTGTGTAGATATTTCCATGTGTATACAGATGGCATTGTAGATATTTCCATGTTTGTACAGATGACTGTGTAGGTATTTCCATGTTTTTACAGATGGCAGTGCAGATATTACGATGTTTATAGAGATAGCGGTGTAGAAATTTCCATGTTTCTACAGATGGCGGTGTTGATATTTCCATCTATACACAGATGGCCGTGTAGATATTTCCATGTTTATACAGATGGCGGCGTAGATATTTCCATGGACATGCATATGGCGGTGTAGATATTTCCATGTTTATACAGATAGCGGTGTAGATATTTCCATGTTTACACAGATGGTGGTGTAGATATTTCCGGGATTATACACATGGCGGAGTAGATACTTCCATCTTTATGGAGATGGCAGTGTAGATATTTTCATGTTTATAGAGATGGCGGTGTAGATACTTCCATATTTATAGAGAGAGCGGTGTAGTTATTTCCATCTTTCTACAGATGGCAGTGTAGATATTTCCATGTTTATAGAGATGATGGTGTAGATATTTCCATATTTATACAGATGTCTGTGTAGATACTTCCATGTGTATACGGATGGTATTGTAGCTATTTCCATGTTCATACAGATGGTGGTGTAGATATTTCCATGTTTATTCAGATGACTGTGTAGATATTTCCATGTTTTTACAGATGGCAGTGTAGATATTTCAATGTTTATACAGATTGCGCTGTAGATATCTCCATGTTTATACAGATCGCGGTGTAGATATTTCCATGTTTATACAGACAGCGGTGTAGATATTTCCATGTTTTTACAGATATCGGTGTAGATATTTCCATGTTTACACAGATTGCGGTGTAGATACTTCCATCTTTCTACAGATGGCATTGTAGATATTTCCATGTTTATACAGATGGTGGTGTAGATATTTCCATGTTTATATAGATGGTGGTGTAGATATTACCATGTTTATACAGATAGCGGTGTAGATATTTCCATGTTTATACAGATCGTGTTGAAGGTATTTCCATGTTTATACAGATCGCAGTGTAGATATTTCCATGTTTATACAGATCGCGGTGTAGATATTTCCATGTTTATACAGATAGCCGTGTAGATATTTCCATGTTTATACAGATAGCGGTGTAGATATTTCCATGTTTATACAGATCGTGGTGAAGATATTTCCATGTTCATACAGATCGCGGTGTAGATATTTCCATGTTTATACAGATCGTGGTGTAGATATTTCCATGTTTATACAGATAGAGGTGTAGATATTTCCATGTTTATACAGATAGCGGTTTAGATATTTCCATGTTTATAGAGATAGCGGTGTAGGTATTTCCATGTTTATAGACATAGCGGTGTTGCTATTTCCACGTTTATACAGATAGCGATGTAGATATTTCCATGTTTAAACAGCTCGTGGTGCAGATATTTATATCTTTATACAGATGGCATTGTAGATATTTCCTTATTCACACAGATGGCGGTGTAGATTTTTCCATGTTTATACAGATGGCGGAGTAGTTAGTTCCATGTTTATGGAGATGGCAGTGTAGATACTTTCATGTTTATAGAGATGGCGGTGTAGATATTTCCATGTTTATAGAGATAGCAGTGTAGATATTTACATGTTTATACAGATGGCTGTGTAGATATTTCCATGTGTATACAGATGGCATTGTAGATATTTCCATGTTTATACAGATGACTGTAGAGGTATTTCCATGTTTTTACAGATGGCAGTGCAGATTTTTCCATGTTTATAGAGATAGCGGTGTAGATATTTCCATGTTTGTACAGATGGCGGTGTTGATATTTCCATCTATACACAGATGGCCGTGTAGATATTTCCATGTTTATACAGATGGCGGCGTAGATATTTCCATGGACATGCAGATGGCGGTGTAGATATTTCTATGTTTATACAGATAGCGGTGTAGATATTTTGATGTTTACACAGATGGTGGTGTAGATATTTCTGGGATTATACACATGGCGGAGTAGATACTTCCATCTTTATGGAGATGGCAGTGTAGATATTTTCATGTTTATAGAGATGGCGGTGTAGATATTTCCATATTTATAGAGATAGCGGTTTAGATATTTCCATTTTCTACAGATGGCGGTGTAGGTATTTCCATTTTCTACAGATGGCAGTGTAGATATTTCCATGTTTATACAGATGTTGGTGTAGATATTTCCATATGTATACAGATGCCTGTGTAGATATTTCCATGTGTATACAGATGGTATTGTAGCTATTTCCATGTTTATACAGATGGTGGTGTAGATATTTCCATGTTTATTCAGATGACTGTGTAGATATTTCCATGTTTTTACAGATGGCAGCGTAGATATTTCAATGTTTATAGAGATGGCGCTGTAGAAACTTCCATGTTCATACAGATCGCGATGTATATATTTCCATGTTTATACAGATAGCGGTGTAGATATTTCCATGTTTTTACAGATATCGGTGTAGATATTTCCATGTTTACACAGATTGCAGTGTAGATATTTCCATCTTTCTACAGATGGCATTGTAGATATTTCCATGTTTATACAGATGGCGGTGTAGATATTTACATGTTTATATAGATGGTTGTGTAGATATTACCATGTTTATACAGATAACTGTGTAGATATTTCCATGTTTATACAGATCGTGGTGAAGATATTTGCATGTTTATACAGATCGCGGTGTAGATATTTCTATGTTTATACAGATCGCGGTGTAGATATTTCCAAGTTTATACAGATAGCGGTGTAGATATTTCCATGTTTATACAGACAGCGGTTAAGGTATTTCCATGTTTATAGAGATAGCGGTGTAGGTATTTCCATGTGTATAGACATAGCGGTGTAGATATTTCCATGTTTATATAGATGGCGTTGTAGATATTTCCACGTTTATACCGATAGCGGTGTTGGTATTTCCACGTTTATACAGATAGCGATGTAGATATTTCCATGTTTATACAGCTCGCGGTGCAGATATTTATATCTTTATACAGATGGCGTTGTAGATATTTCCTTATTCACACAGTGGGTGGTGTAGATGTTTCCATGTTTATACAGATGGCGGAGTACTTAGTTCCATGTTTATGGAGATGGCAGTGTAGATACTTTCATGTTTATAGAGATGGCGGTGTAGATATTTCCATGTTTATAGAGATAGCACTGTAGATATTTCCATGTTTATACAGATGGCTGTGTAGATATTTCCATGTGTATACAGATGGCATTGTAGATATTTCCATGTTTGTACAGATGACTGTATAGGTATTTCCATGTTTTTACAGATGGCAGTGCAGATATTACCATGTTTATAGAGATAGCGGTGTAGAAATTTCCATGTTTGTACAGATGGCGGTGTTGATATTTCCATCTATACACAGATGGCCGTGTAGATATTTCCATGTTTATACAGATGGCGGCGTAGATATTTCCATGGACACGCAGATGGCGGTGTAGATATTTCCATGTTTATACAGATAGCGGTGTAGATATTTCCATGTTTACACAGATGGTGGTGTAGATATTTCCGGGATTATACACATGGCGGAGTAGATACTTCCATCTTTATGGAGATGGCAGTGTAGATATTTTCATGTTTATAGAGATGGCGGTGTAGATATTTCCATATTTATAGAGAGAGCGGTGTAGATATTTCCATCTTTCTACAGATGGCAGTGTAGATATTTCCATGTTTATACAGATGGTGGTGTAGATATTTCCATATTTATACAGATGTCTGTGTAGATACTTCCATGTGTATACAGATGGTATTGTAGCTATTTCCGTGTTCATACAGATGGTGGTGTAGATATTTCCATGTTTATTCAGATGACTGTGTAGATATTTCCATGTTTTTACAGATGGCAGTGTAGATATTTCAATGTTTATAGAGATGGCGCTGTAGATATTTCCATGTTTATACAGATCGCGGTGTAGATATTTCCATGTTTATACAGACAGCTGTGTAGATATTTCCATGTTTTTACAGATATCGGTGTAGATATTTCCATGTTTACACAGATTGCGGTGTAGATACTTCCATCTTTCTACAGATGGCATTGTAGATATTTCCATGTTTATACAGATGGTGGAGTAGATATTTTCATGTTTATATAGATGGTGGTGTAGATATTACCATGTTTATACAGATAGCGGTGTAGATATTTCCATGTTTATACAGATCGTGTTGAAGGTATTTCCATGTTTATACAGATCGCAGTGTAGATATTTCCATGTTTATACAGATCGCGGTGTAGATATTTCCATGTTTATACAGATCGTGGTGAAGATATTTCCATGTTCATACAGATCGCCGTGTAGATATTTCCATGTTTATACAGATCGTGGTGTAGATATTTCCATGTTTATACAGATAGAGGTGTAGATATTTCCATGTTTATAGAGATAGCGGTTTAGATATTTCCATGTTTATAGAGATAGCGGTGTAGGTATTTCCATGTTTATAGACATAGCGGTGTTGCTATTTCCACGTTTATACAGATAGCGATGTAGATATTTCCATGTTTATACAGCTCGCGGTGCAGATATTTATATCTTTATACAGATGGCATTGTAGATATTTCCTTATTCACACAGATGGCGGTGTAGATCTTTCCAGGTTTATACAGATGGCGGGGTAGTTAGTTCCATGTTTATGGAGATTTCAGTGTAGATACTTTCATGATTATAGAGATGGCGGTGTAGATATTTCCATGTTTATAGAGATAGCAGCTTAGATATTTACATGTTTATACAGATGGCTGTGTAGATATTTCCATGTGTATACAGATGGCATTGTAGATATTTCCATGTTTATACAGATGACTGTATAGGTATTTCAATGTTTTTACAGATGGCAGTGCAGATATTTCCATGTTTATAGAGATAGCGGTGTAGATATTTCCATGTTTGTACAGATGGCTGTGTTGATATTTCCATCTATACACAGATGGCCGTGTAGATATTTCCATATTTATACAGATGGCTGCGTAGATATTTCCATGGACATGCAGAAGGTGGTGTAGATATTTCCATGTTTATACATATAGCGGTGTAGATATTTCGATGTTTACACAGATGGTGGTGTAGATATTTCCGGGGTTATACACATGGCGGAGTAGATACTTCCATCTTTATGGAGATGGCAGTGTAGATATTTTCATGTTTATAGAGATGGCGGTGTAGATATTTCCATATTTATGGAGATAGCGGTGTATATATTTCCATCTTTCTACAGATGGCAGTGTAGATATTTCCATGTTTATACAGATGGTGGTGTAGATATTTCCATATTTATACAGATGTCTGTGTAGATATTTCCATGTGTATACAGATGTTATTGTAGCTATTTCCATGTTTATACAGATGGTGGTGTAGATATTTCCATGTTTATTCAGATGACTGTGTAGATATTTCCATGTTTTTACAGATGGCAGTGTAGATATTTCAATGTTTATAGAGATGGCGCTGTAGATATTTCCATGTTTATACAGATCGCGGTGTAGATATTTCCATGTTTATACAGATAGCGGTGTAGATATTTCCATGTTTTTACAGATATCGGTGTAGATATTTCCATGTTTACACAGATTGCGGTGTAGATATTTCTATCTTTCTACAGATGGCATGGTAGATATTTCCATGTTTATACAGATGGCGGTGTAGATATTTCCATGTTTATATAGATGGTGGTGTAGATATTACCGTGTTTATACAGATAGCGGTGTAGATATTTCCATGTTTATACAGATCGCGGTGAAGATATTTCCATGTTTATACAGATCGCGGTGTAGATATTTCCATGTTTATACAGATCGCGGTGTAGATATTTCCATGTTTATACAGATAGCAGTGTAGATATTTCCATGTTTATACAGATAGCGGTTTAGATATTTCCATGTTTATAGAGATAGCGGTGTAGGTATTTCCATGTTTATAGACATAGCGGTGTAGATATTTCCATGTTTATATAGATGGCGTTGTAGATATTTCCACGTTTATACCGATAGCGGTGTTGCTATTTCCACGTTTATCCAGATAGCGATGTAGCTATTTCCATGTTTATACAGCTCGCGGTGCAGATATTTATATCTTTATACAGATGGCATTGTAGATATTTCCTTATTCACCCAGATGGCGTTGTAGGTTTTTCCATGTTTATACAGATGGCGGAGTAGTTATATCCATGTTTATGGAGATGGCAGTGTAGATACTTTCATGTTTATAGAGATGGCGGTGTAGATATTTCCATGTTTATAGAGATAGCAGTGTAGATATTTACATGTTTATACAGATGGCGGTGTTGATATTTCCATCTATACACAGATGGCCGTGTAGATATTTCCATGTTTATACAGATGGCGGCGTAGATATTTCCATGGACATGCAGATGGCGGTGTAGATATTTCCATGTTTATACAGATAGCCGTGTAGATATTTCCATGTTTGTACAGATGGCGGAGTTGATATTTCCATCTATACACAGATGGCCGTGTAGATATTTCCATGTTTATACAGATGGCGGCGTAGATATTTCCATGGACATGCAGATGGCGGTGTATATATTTCCATGTTTATACAGATAGCGGTGTAGATATTTCGATGTTTACACAGATGATGGTGTAGATATTTCCGGGATTATACACATGGCGGAGTAGATATTCCATCTTTATGGAGATGGCAGTGTAGATATTTTCATGTTTATAGAGATGGCGGTGTAGATATTTCCATATTTATAGAGATAGCGGTGTAGATATTTCCATCTTTCTACAGATGGCAGTGTAGACATTTCCATGTTTATACAGATGGTGGTGTAGATATTTCCATATTTATACAGATGTCTCTGTAGATATTTCCATGTGTATACAGATGGTATTGTAGCTATTTCCATGTTTATACAGATGGTGGTGTAGATATTTCCATGTTTATTCAGATGACTGTGTAGATATTTCCATGTTTTTACAGATGGCAGTGTAGATATTTCAATGTTTATAGAGATGGCGCTGTAGAGATTTCCATGTTTATACAGATCGCGGTGTAGATATTTCCATGTTTATACAGATAGAGGTGTAGATATTTCCATGTTTTGACAGATATCGGTGTAGATATTTCCATGTTTGCAGAGATTGCAGTGTAGATATTTCCATCTTTCTACAGATGGCATTGTAGATATTTCCATGTTTATACAGATAGTGGTGTAGATATTTCCATGTTTATACAGATCGTGGTGAAGTTATTTCCATGTTTATACAGATCGCGGTGTAGATATTTCCATGTTTATACAGATCACGGTGTAGATATTTCCATGTTTATACAGATAGCGGTGTAGATATTTCCATGTTTATACAGTTAGCGGTTTAGATATTTCCATGTTTATAGAGATAGTGGTGTAGGTATTTCCATGTTTATAGACATAGCGGTGTAGATATTTCCATGTTTATATAGATGGCGTTGTAGATATTTCCACGTTTATACCGATAGCAGTGTTGCTATTTCCACGTTTATACAGATAGCGATGTAGAGATTTCCATGTTTATACATCTCGCGGTGCCGATATTTATATCTTTATACAGATGGCATTGAAGATATTTCCTTATTCACACAGATGGCGGTGTAGATTTTTCCATGTTTATACAGATGGCGGAGTAGTTAGTTCCATGTTTATGGAGATGGCAGTGTAGATACTTTCATGTTTATAGAGTTGGCGGTGTAGATATTTCCATGTTTATAGAGATAGCAGTGTAGATATTTACATGTTTATACAGATGGCTGTGTAGATATTTCCATGTGTATACAGATGGCATTGTAGATATTTCCATGTTTATACAGATGACTGTATAGGTATTTCCATGTTTTTACAGATGGCAGTGCAGATATTTCCATCTCTATAGAGATAGCGGTGTAGATATTTCCATGTTTGTACAGATGGCGGTGTTGATATGTCCATCTATACACAGATGGTCGTGTAGATATTTCCATGTTTATACAGATGGCGGCGTAGATATTTCCATGGACATGCAGATGGCGGTGTAGATATTTCCATGTTTATACAGATAGCGGTGTAGATATTTCGATGTTTACACAGATGGTGGTGTAGATATTTCCGGGATTATACACATGGCGGAGTAGATACTTCCATCTTTATGGAGATGGCAGTGTAGATAATTTCATGTTTATAGAGATGGCGGTGTAGATATTTCCATATTTATAGAGATAGCGGTGTAGACATTTCCATCTTTCTACAGATGGCAGTGTAGATATTTCCATGTTTATACAGATGTCTGTGTAGATATATCCATGTGTATACAGATTGTATTGTAGCTATTTCCATGTTTATACAGATGGTGGTGTAGATGTTTCCATGTGTTTTCAGATGACTGTGTAGATATTTCCATGTTTTTACTGATGGCAGTGTAGATATTTCAATGTTTATACAGATGGCGCTGTAGATATTTCCATGTTTATACAGATCGCGGTGTAGATATTTCCATGTTTATACAGATAGCGGTGTAGATATTTCCATGTTTTTACAGATATCGGTGTAGATATTTCCATGTTTACACAGATTGCGGTGTAGATATTTCCATCTTTCTACAGATGGCATTGTAGATATTTCCATGTTTATACAGATGGCGGTGTAGATATTTCCATGTTTATATAGATGGTGGTGTAGATATTACCATGTTTATACAGATAGCGGTGTAGATATTTCCATGTTTATACAGATCGTGGTGAAGATATTTCCATGTTTATACAGATCGCGGTGTAGATATCTCCATGTTTATACAGATCGCAGTGTAGATATTTCCATGTTTATACAGATAGCCGTGTAGATATTTCCATGTTTATACTGATAGCGGTTTAGTTATTTCCATGTTTATAGAGATAGCGGTGTAGGTATTTCCATGTTTATAGACATAGCGGTGTTGATATTTCCAAGTTTATATAGATGGCGTTGTAGATATTTCCATGGTTATACCGATAGCGGTGTTGGTATTTCCACGTTTATACAGATAGCGATGTAGATATTTCCATGTTTATACAGCTCGTGATGCAGATATTTATATCTTTATACAGATGGCATTGTAGATATTTCCTTATTCACACAGATGGCGGTGTAGATTTTTCCAAGTTTACACAGATTGCGGTGTAGATATTTCCATCTTTCAAAAGATGGCATTGTATATATTTCCATGGACATGCAGATGGCGGTGTAGATATTTCCATGGACATGCAGATGGCGGTGTAGATATTTCCATGTTTATAGAGATAGCAGTGTAGATATTTACATGTTTATACAGATGGCTGTGTAGATATTTCCATGTGTATACAGATGGCATTGTAGATATTTCCATGTTTATACAGATGACTGTATAGGTATTTCCATGTTTTTACAGATGGCAGTGCAGATATTTCCATGTTTATAGAGATAGCGGTGTAGATATTTCCATGTTTGTACAGATGGCGGAGTTGATATTTCCATCTATACACAGATGGCCGTGTAGATATTTCCATGTTTATACAGATGGCGGCGTAGATATTTCCATGGACATGCAGATGGCGGTGTAGATATTTCCATGTTTATACAGATAGCGGTGTAGATATTTCGATGTTTACACAGATGATGGTGTAGATATTTCCGGGATTATACACATGGCGGAGTAGATACTTCCATCTTTATGGAGATGGCAGTGTAGATATTTTCATGTTTATAGAGATGGCGGTGTAGATATTTCCATATTTATAGAGATGGCGGTGTAGATATTTCCATCTTTCTACAGATGGCAGTGTAGATATTTCCATGTTTATACAGATGGTGGTGTAGATATTTCCATATTTATACAGATGTCTGTGTAGATATTTCCATGTGTATACAGATGGTATTGTAGCTATTTCCATGTTTATACAGATGGTGGTGTAGATATTTCCATGTTTATTCAGATGACTGTGTAGATATTTCCATGTTTTTACAGATGGCAGTGTAGATATTTCAATGTTTATAGAGATGGCGCTGTAGATATTTCCATGTTTATACAGATCGCGGTGTAGATTTTTCCATGTTTATACAGATAGCGGTGTAGATATTTCCATGTTTTGACAGAATTCGGTGTAGATATTTCCATGTTTACACTGATTGCAGTGTAGATATTTCCATCTTTCTACAGATGGCATTGTAGATATTTCCATGTTTATACAGATGGCGGTGTAGATATTTCCATGTTTATATAGATGGTGGTGTAGATATTACCATCTTTATACAGATAGTGGTGTAGATATTTCCATGTTAATACAGATCGTGGTGAAGATATTTCCATGTTTATACAGATCGCGGTGTAGATATTTCCATGTTTATACAGATCACGGTGTAGATATTTCCATGTTTATACAGATAGCGGTGTAGATATTTCCATGTTTATACAGTTAGCGGTTTAGATATTTCCATGTTTATAGAGATAGCGGTGTAGGTATTTCCATGTTGATAGACATAGCGGTGTAGATATTTCCATGTTTATATAGATGGCGTTGTAGATATTTCCACGTTTATACCGATAGCGGTGTTGCTATTTCCACGTTTATACAGATAGCGATGTAGAGATTTCCATGTTTATACAGCTCGCGGTGCAGATATTTATATCTTTATATAGATGGCATTGAAGATATTTCCTTATTCACACAGATGGCGGTGTAGATTTTTCCATGTTTATACAGAAGGCGGAGTAGTTAGTTCCATGTTTATGGAGATGGCAGTGTAGATACTTTCATGTTTATAGAGATGGCGGTGTAGATATTTCCATGTTTATAGAGATAGCAGTGTAGATATTTACATGTTTATACAGATGGCTGTGTAGATATTTCCATGTGTATACAGATGGCATTGTAGATATTTCCATGTTTATACAGATGACTGTATAGGTATTTCCATGTTTTTACAGATGGCAGTGCAGATATTTCCATGTTTATAGAGATAGCGGTGTAGATATTTCCATGTTTGTACAGATGGCGGTGTTGATATTTCCATCTATACACAGATGGCCGTGTAGATATTTCCATGTTTATACAGATGGCGGCGTAGATATTTCCATGGACATGCAGATGGCGGTGTAGATATTTCTATGTTTATACAGATAGCGGTGTAGATATTTTGATGTTTACACAGATGGTGGTGTAGATATTTCTGGGATTATACACATGGCGGAGTAGATACTTCCATCTTTATGGAGATGGCAGTGTAGATATTTTCATGTTTATAGAGATGGCGGTGTAGATATTTCCATATTTATAGAGATAGCGGTTTAGATATTTCCATTTTCTACAGATGGCGGTGTAGGTATTTCCATTTTCTACAGATGGCAGTGTAGATATTTCCATGTTTATACAGATGTTGGTGTAGATATTTCCATATGTATACAGATGCCTGTGTAGATATTTCCATGTGTATACAGATGGTATTGTAGCTATTTCCATGTTTATACAGATGGTGGTGTAGATATTTCCATGTTTATTCAGATGACTGTGTAGATATTTCCATGTTTTTACAGATGGCAGCGTAGATATTTCAATGTTTATAGAGATGGCGCTGTAGAAACTTCCATGTTCATACAGATCGCGATGTATATATTTCCATGTTTATACAGATAGCGGTGTAGATATTTCCATGTTTTTACAGATATCGGTGTAGATATTTCCATGTTTACACAGATTGCAGTGTAGATATTTCCATCTTTCTACAGATGGCATTGTAGATATTTCCATGTTTATACAGATGGCGGTGTAGATATTTACATGTTTATATAGATGGTTGTGTAGATATTACCATGTTTATACAGATAACTGTGTAGATATTTCCATGTTTATACAGATCGTGGTGAAGATATTTGCATGTTTATACAGATCGCGGTGTAGATATTTCTATGTTTATACAGATCGCGGTGTAGATATTTCCAAGTTTATACAGATAGCGGTGTAGATATTTCCATGTTTATACAGACAGCGGTTAAGGTATTTCCATGTTTATAGAGATAGCGGTGTAGGTATTTCCATGTGTATAGACATAGCGGTGTAGATATTTCCATGTTTATATAGATGGCGTTGTAGATATTTCCACGTTTATACCGATAGCGGTGTTGGTATTTCCACGTTTATACAGATAGCGATGTAGATATTTCCATGTTTATACAGCTCGCGGTGCAGATATTTATATCTTTATACAGATGGCGTTGTAGATATTTCCTTATTCACACAGTTGGTGGTGTAGATGTTTCCATGTTTATACAGATGGCGGAGTACTTAGTTCCATGTTTATGGAGATGGCAGTGTAGATACTTTCATGTTTATAGAGATGGCGGTGTAGATATTTCCATGTTTATAGAGATAGCACTGTAGATATTTCCATGTTTATACAGATGGCTGTGTAGATATTTCCATGTGTATACAGATGGCATTGTAGATATTTCCATGTTTGTACAGATGACTGTATAGGTATTTCCATGTTTTTACAGATGGCAGTGCAGATATTACCATGTTTATAGAGATAGCGGTGTAGAAATTTCCATGTTTGTACAGATGGCGGTGTTGATATTTCCATCTATACACAGATGGCCGTGTAGATATTTCCATGTTTATACAGATGGCGGCGTAGATATTTCCATGGACACGCAGATGGCGGTGTAGATATTTCCATGTTTATACAGATAGCGGTGTAGATATTTCCATGTTTACACAGATGGTGGTGTAGATATTTCCGGGATTATACACATGGCGGAGTAGATACTTCCATCTTTATGGAGATGGCAGTGTAGATATTTTCATGTTTATAGAGATGGCGGTGTAGATATTTCCATATTTATAGAGAGAGCGGTGTAGATATTTCCATCTTTCTACAGATGGCAGTGTAGATATTTCCATGTTTATACAGATGGTGGTGTAGATATTTCCATATTTATACAGATGTCTGTGTAGATACTTCCATGTGTATACAGATGGTATTGTAGCTATTTCCGTGTTCATACAGATGGTGGTGTAGATATTTCCATGTTTATTCAGATGACTGTGTAGATATTTCCATGTTTTTACAGATGGCAGTGTAGATATTTCAATGTTTATAGAGATGGCGCTGTAGATATTTCCATGTTTATACAGATCGCGGTGTAGATATTTCCATGTTTATACAGACAGCTGTGTAGATATTTCCATGTTTTTACAGATATCGGTGTAGATATTTCCATGTTTACACAGATTGCGGTGTAGATACTTCCATCTTTCTACAGATGGCATTGTAGATATTTCCATGTTTATACAGATGGTGGAGTAGATATTTTCATGTTTATATAGATGGTGGTGTAGATATTACCATGTTTATACAGATAGCGGTGTAGATATTTCCATGTTTATACAGATCGTGTTGAAGGTATTTCCATGTTTATACAGATCGCAGTGTAGATATTTCCATGTTTATACAGATCGCGGTGTAGATATTTCCATGTTTATACAGATCGTGGTGAAGATATTTCCATGTTCATACAGATCGCCGTGTAGATATTTCCATGTTTATACAGATCGTGGTGTAGATATTTCCATGTTTATACAGATAGAGGTGTAGATATTTCCATGTTTATAGAGATAGCGGTTTAGATATTTCCATGTTTATAGAGATAGCGGTGTAGGTATTTCCATGTTTATAGACATAGCGGTGTTGCTATTTCCACGTTTATACAGATAGCGATGTAGATATTTCCATGTTTATACAGCTCGCGGTGCAGATATTTATATCTTTATACAGATGGCATTGTAGATATTTCCTTATTCACACAGATGGCGGTGTAGATCTTTCCAGGTTTATACAGATGGCGGGGTAGTTAGTTCCATGTTTATGGAGATTTCAGTGTAGATACTTTCATGATTATAGAGATGGCGGTGTAGATATTTCCATGTTTATAGAGATAGCAGCTTAGATATTTACATGTTTATACAGATGGCTGTGTAGATATTTCCATGTGTATACAGATGGCATTGTAGATATTTCCATGTTTATACAGATGACTGTATAGGTATTTCAATGTTTTTACAGATGGCAGTGCAGATATTTCCATGTTTATAGAGATAGCGGTGTAGATATTTCCATGTTTGTACAGATGGCTGTGTTGATATTTCCATCTATACACAGATGGCCGTGTAGATATTTCCATATTTATACAGATGGCTGCGTAGATATTTCCATGGACATGCAGAAGGTGGTGTAGATATTTCCATGTTTATACATATAGCGGTGTAGATATTTCGATGTTTACACAGATGGTGGTGTAGATATTTCCGGGGTTATACACATGGCGGAGTAGATACTTCCATCTTTATGGAGATGGCAGTGTAGATATTTTCATGTTTATAGAGATGGCGGTGTAGATATTTCCATATTTATGGAGATAGCGGTGTATATATTTCCATCTTTCTACAGATGGCAGTGTAGATATTTCCATGTTTATACAGATGGTGGTGTAGATATTTCCATATTTATACAGATGTCTGTGTAGATATTTCCATGTGTATACAGATGTTATTGTAGCTATTTCCATGTTTATACAGATGGTGGTGTAGATATTTCCATGTTTATTCAGATGACTGTGTAGATATTTCCATGTTTTTACAGATGGCAGTGTAGATATTTCAATGTTTATAGAGATGGCGCTGTAGATATTTCCATGTTTATACAGATCGCGGTGTAGATATTTCCATGTTTATACAGATAGCGGTGTAGATATTTCCATGTTTTTACAGATATCGGTGTAGATATTTCCATGTTTACACAGATTGCGGTGTAGATATTTCTATCTTTCTACAGATGGCATGGTAGATATTTCCATGTTTATACAGATGGCGGTGTAGATATTTCCATGTTTATATAGATGGTGGTGTAGATATTACCGTGTTTATACAGATAGCGGTGTAGATATTTCCATGTTTATACAGATCGCGGTGAAGATATTTCCATGTTTATACAGATCGCGGTGTAGATATTTCCATGTTTATACAGATCGCGGTGTAGATATTTCCATGTTTATACAGATAGCAGTGTAGATATTTCCATGTTTATACAGATAGCGGTTTAGATATTTCCATGTTTATAGAGATAGCGGTGTAGGTATTTCCAGGTTTATAGACATAGCGGTGTAGATATTTCCATGTTTATATAGATGGCGTTGTAGATATTTCCACGTTTATACCGATAGCGGTGTTGCTATTTCCACGTTTATCCAGATAGCGATGTAGCTATTTCCATGTTTATACAGCTCGCGGTGCAGATATTTATATCTTTATACAGATGGCATTGTAGATATTTCCTTATTCACCCAGATGGCGTTGTAGGTTTTTCCATGTTTATACAGATGGCGGAGTAGTTATATCCATGTTTATGGAGATGGCAGTGTAGATACTTTCATGTTTATAGAGATGGCGGTGTAGATATTTCCATGTTTATAGAGATAGCAGTGTAGATATTTACATGTTTATACAGATGGCGGTGTTGATATTTCCATCTATACACAGATGGCCGTGTAGATATTTCCATGTTTATACAGATGGCGGCGTAGATATTTCCATGGACATGCAGATGGCGGTGTAGATATTTCCATGTTTATACAGATAGCCGTGTAGATATTTCCATGTTTGTACAGATGGCGGAGTTGATATTTCCATCTATACACAGATGGCCGTGTAGATATTTCCATGTTTATACAGATGGCGGCGTAGATATTTCCATGGACATGCAGATGGCGGTGTATATATTTCCATGTTTATACAGATAGCGGTGTAGATATTTCGATGTTTACACAGATGATGGTGTAGATATTTCCGGGATTATACACATGGCGGAGTAGATATTCCATCTTTATGGAGATGGCAGTGTAGATATTTTCATGTTTATAGAGATGGCGGTGTAGATATTTCCATATTTATAGAGATAGCGGTGTAGATATTTCCATCTTTCTACAGATGGCAGTGTAGACATTTCCATGTTTATACAGATGGTGGTGTAGATATTTCCATATTTATACAGATGTCTCTGTAGATATTTCCATGTGTATACAGATGGTATTGTAGCTATTTCCATGTTTATACAGATGGTGGTGTAGA
The DNA here is from genome assembly GCF_028858775.2 of Pan troglodytes. Taxonomy (NCBI): domain Eukaryota; kingdom Metazoa; phylum Chordata; class Mammalia; order Primates; family Hominidae; genus Pan; species Pan troglodytes. Next base: position 447,422 of record NC_072405.2, on the reverse strand, counting down.
TATTTCCATGTTTATTCAGATGACTGTGTAGATATTTCCATGTTTTTACAGATGGCAGTGTAGATATTTCAATGTTTATAGAGATGGCGCTGTAGAGATTTCCATGTTTATACAGATCGCGGTGTAGATATTTCCATGTTTATACAGATAGAGGTGTAGATATTTCCATGTTTTGACAGATATCGGTGTAGATATTTCCATGTTTGCAGAGATTGCAGTGTAGATATTTCCATCTTTCTACAGATGGCATTGTAGATATTTCCATGTTTATACAGATAGTGGTGTAGATATTTCCATGTTTATACAGATCGTGGTGAAGTTATTTCCATGTTTATACAGATCGCGGTGTAGATATTTCCATGTTTATACAGATCACGGTGTAGATATTTCCATGTTTATACAGATAGCGGTGTAGATATTTCCATGTTTATACAGTTAGCGGTTTAGATATTTCCATGTTTATAGAGATAGTGGTGTAGGTATTTCCATGTTTATAGACATAGCGGTGTAGATATTTCCATGTTTATATAGATGGCGTTGTAGATATTTCCACGTTTATACCGATAGCAGTGTTGCTATTTCCACGTTTATACAGATAGCGATGTAGAGATTTCCATGTTTATACATCTCGCGGTGCCGATATTTATATCTTTATACAGATGGCATTGAAGATATTTCCTTATTCACACAGATGGCGGTGTAGATTTTTCCATGTTTATACAGATGGCGGAGTAGTTAGTTCCATGTTTATGGAGATGGCAGTGTAGATACTTTCATGTTTATAGAGTTGGCGGTGTAGATATTTCCATGTTTATAGAGATAGCAGTGTAGATATTTACATGTTTATACAGATGGCTGTGTAGATATTTCCATGTGTATACAGATGGCATTGTAGATATTTCCATGTTTATACAGATGACTGTATAGGTATTTCCATGTTTTTACAGATGGCAGTGCAGATATTTCCATCTCTATAGAGATAGCGGTGTAGATATTTCCATGTTTGTACAGATGGCGGTGTTGATATGTCCATCTATACACAGATGGTCGTGTAGATATTTCCATGTTTATACAGATGGCGGCGTAGATATTTCCATGGACATGCAGATGGCGGTGTAGATATTTCCATGTTTATACAGATAGCGGTGTAGATATTTCGATGTTTACACAGATGGTGGTGTAGATATTTCCGGGATTATACACATGGCGGAGTAGATACTTCCATCTTTATGGAGATGGCAGTGTAGATAATTTCATGTTTATAGAGATGGCGGTGTAGATATTTCCATATTTATAGAGATAGCGGTGTAGACATTTCCATCTTTCTACAGATGGCAGTGTAGATATTTCCATGTTTATACAGATGTCTGTGTAGATATATCCATGTGTATACAGATTGTATTGTAGCTATTTCCATGTTTATACAGATGGTGGTGTAGATGTTTCCATGTGTTTTCAGATGACTGTGTAGATATTTCCATGTTTTTACTGATGGCAGTGTAGATATTTCAATGTTTATACAGATGGCGCTGTAGATATTTCCATGTTTATACAGATCGCGGTGTAGATATTTCCATGTTTATACAGATAGCGGTGTAGATATTTCCATGTTTTTACAGATATCGGTGTAGATATTTCCATGTTTACACAGATTGCGGTGTAGATATTTCCATCTTTCTACAGATGGCATTGTAGATATTTCCATGTTTATACAGATGGCGGTGTAGATATTTCCATGTTTATATAGATGGTGGTGTAGATATTACCATGTTTATACAGATAGCGGTGTAGATATTTCCATGTTTATACAGATCGTGGTGAAGATATTTCCATGTTTATACAGATCGCGGTGTAGATATCTCCATGTTTATACAGATCGCAGTGTAGATATTTCCATGTTTATACAGATAGCCGTGTAGATATTTCCATGTTTATACTGATAGCGGTTTAGTTATTTCCATGTTTATAGAGATAGCGGTGTAGGTATTTCCATGTTTATAGACATAGCGGTGTTGATATTTCCAAGTTTATATAGATGGCGTTGTAGATATTTCCATGGTTATACCGATAGCGGTGTTGGTATTTCCACGTTTATACAGATAGCGATGTAGATATTTCCATGTTTATACAGCTCGTGATGCAGATATTTATATCTTTATACAGATGGCATTGTAGATATTTCCTTATTCACACAGATGGCGGTGTAGATTTTTCCAAGTTTACACAGATTGCGGTGTAGATATTTCCATCTTTCAAAAGATGGCATTGTATATATTTCCATGGACATGCAGATGGCGGTGTAGATATTTCCATGGACATGCAGATGGCGGTGTAGATATTTCCATGTTTATAGAGATAGCAGTGTAGATATTTACATGTTTATACAGATGGCTGTGTAGATATTTCCATGTGTATACAGATGGCATTGTAGATATTTCCATGTTTATACAGATGACTGTATAGGTATTTCCATGTTTTTACAGATGGCAGTGCAGATATTTCCATGTTTATAGAGATAGCGGTGTAGATATTTCCATGTTTGTACAGATGGCGGAGTTGATATTTCCATCTATACACAGATGGCCGTGTAGATATTTCCATGTTTATACAGATGGCGGCGTAGATATTTCCATGGACATGCAGATGGCGGTGTAGATATTTCCATGTTTATACAGATAGCGGTGTAGATATTTCGATGTTTACACAGATGATGGTGTAGATATTTCCGGGATTATACACATGGCGGAGTAGATACTTCCATCTTTATGGAGATGGCAGTGTAGATATTTTCATGTTTATAGAGATGGCGGTGTAGATATTTCCATATTTATAGAGATGGCGGTGTAGATATTTCCATCTTTCTACAGATGGCAGTGTAGATATTTCCATGTTTATACAGATGGTGGTGTAGATATTTCCATATTTATACAGATGTCTGTGTAGATATTTCCATGTGTATACAGATGGTATTGTAGCTATTTCCATGTTTATACAGATGGTGGTGTAGATATTTCCATGTTTATTCAGATGACTGTGTAGATATTTCCATGTTTTTACAGATGGCAGTGTAGATATTTCAATGTTTATAGAGATGGCGCTGTAGATATTTCCATGTTTATACAGATCGCGGTGTAGATTTTTCCATGTTTATACAGATAGCGGTGTAGATATTTCCATGTTTTGACAGAATTCGGTGTAGATATTTCCATGTTTACACAGATTGCAGTGTAGATATTTCCATCTTTCTACAGATGGCATTGTAGATATTTCCATGTTTATACAGATGGCGGTGTAGATATTTCCATGTTTATATAGATGGTGGTGTAGATATTACCATCTTTATACAGATAGTGGTGTAGATATTTCCATGTTAATACAGATCGTGGTGAAGATATTTCCATGTTTATACAGATCGCGGTGTAGATATTTCCATGTTTATACAGATCACGGTGTAGATATTTCCATGTTTATACAGATAGCGGTGTAGATATTTCCATGTTTATACAGTTAGCGGTTTAGATATTTCCATGTTTATAGAGATAGCGGTGTAGGTATTTCCATGTTGATAGACATAGCGGTGTAGATATTTCCATGTTTATATAGATGGCGTTGTAGATATTTCCACGTTTATACCGATAGCGGTGTTGCTATTTCCACGTTTATACAGATAGCGATGTAGAGATTTCCATGTTTATACAGCTCGCGGTGCAGATATTTATATCTTTATATAGATGGCATTGAAGATATTTCCTTATTCACACAGATGGCGGTGTAGATTTTTCCATGTTTATACAGAAGGCGGAGTAGTTAGTTCCATGTTTATGGAGATGGCAGTGTAGATACTTTCATGTTTATAGAGATGGCGGTGTAGATATTTCCATGTTTATAGAGATAGCAGTGTAGATATTTACATGTTTATACAGATGGCTGTGTAGATATTTCCATGTGTATACAGATGGCATTGTAGATATTTCCATGTTTATACAGATGACTGTATAGGTATTTCCATGTTTTTACAGATGGCAGTGCAGATATTTCCATGTTTATAGAGATAGCGGTGTAGATATTTCCATGTTTGTACAGATGGCGGTGTTGATATTTCCATCTATACACAGATGGCCGTGTAGATATTTCCATGTTTATACAGATGGCGGCGTAGATATTTCCATGGACATGCAGATGGCGGTGTAGATATTTCTATGTTTATACAGATAGCGGTGTAGATATTTTGATGTTTACACAGATGGTGGTGTAGATATTTCTGGGATTATACACATGGCGGAGTAGATACTTCCATCTTTATGGAGATGGCAGTGTAGATATTTTCATGTTTATAGAGATGGCGGTGTAGATATTTCCATATTTATAGAGATAGCGGTTTAGATATTTCCATTTTCTACAGATGGCGGTGTAGGTATTTCCATTTTCTACAGATGGCAGTGTAGATATTTCCATGTTTATACAGATGTTGGTGTAGATATTTCCATATGTATACAGATGCCTGTGTAGATATTTCCATGTGTATACAGATGGTATTGTAGCTATTTCCATGTTTATACAGATGGTGGTGTAGATATTTCCATGTTTATTCAGATGACTGTGTAGATATTTCCATGTTTTTACAGATGGCAGCGTAGATATTTCAATGTTTATAGAGATGGCGCTGTAGAAACTTCCATGTTCATACAGATCGCGATGTATATATTTCCATGTTTATACAGATAGCGGTGTAGATATTTCCATGTTTTTACAGATATCGGTGTAGATATTTCCATGTTTACACAGATTGCAGTGTAGATATTTCCATCTTTCTACAGATGGCATTGTAGATATTTCCATGTTTATACAGATGGCGGTGTAGATATTTACATGTTTATATAGATGGTTGTGTAGATATTACCATGTTTATACAGATAACTGTGTAGATATTTCCATGTTTATACAGATCGTGGTGAAGATATTTGCATGTTTATACAGATCGCGGTGTAGATATTTCTATGTTTATACAGATCGCGGTGTAGATATTTCCAAGTTTATACAGATAGCGGTGTAGATATTTCCATGTTTATACAGACAGCGGTTAAGGTATTTCCATGTTTATAGAGATAGCGGTGTAGGTATTTCCATGTGTATAGACATAGCGGTGTAGATATTTCCATGTTTATATAGATGGCGTTGTAGATATTTCCACGTTTATACCGATAGCGGTGTTGGTATTTCCACGTTTATACAGATAGCGATGTAGATATTTCCATGTTTATACAGCTCGCGGTGCAGATATTTATATCTTTATACAGATGGCGTTGTAGATATTTCCTTATTCACACAGTTGGTGGTGTAGATGTTTCCATGTTTATACAGATGGCGGAGTACTTAGTTCCATGTTTATGGAGATGGCAGTGTAGATACTTTCATGTTTATAGAGATGGCGGTGTAGATATTTCCATGTTTATAGAGATAGCACTGTAGATATTTCCATGTTTATACAGATGGCTGTGTAGATATTTCCATGTGTATACAGATGGCATTGTAGATATTTCCATGTTTGTACAGATGACTGTATAGGTATTTCCATGTTTTTACAGATGGCAGTGCAGATATTACCATGTTTATAGAGATAGCGGTGTAGAAATTTCCATGTTTGTACAGATGGCGGTGTTGATATTTCCATCTATACACAGATGGCCGTGTAGATATTTCCATGTTTATACAGATGGCGGCGTAGATATTTCCATGGACACGCAGATGGCGGTGTAGATATTTCCATGTTTATACAGATAGCGGTGTAGATATTTCCATGTTTACACAGATGGTGGTGTAGATATTTCCGGGATTATACACATGGCGGAGTAGATACTTCCATCTTTATGGAGATGGCAGTGTAGATATTTTCATGTTTATAGAGATGGCGGTGTAGATATTTCCATATTTATAGAGAGAGCGGTGTAGATATTTCCATCTTTCTACAGATGGCAGTGTAGATATTTCCATGTTTATACAGATGGTGGTGTAGATATTTCCATATTTATACAGATGTCTGTGTAGATACTTCCATGTGTATACAGATGGTATTGTAGCTATTTCCGTGTTCATACAGATGGTGGTGTAGATATTTCCATGTTTATTCAGATGACTGTGTAGATATTTCCATGTTTTTACAGATGGCAGTGTAGATATTTCAATGTTTATAGAGATGGCGCTGTAGATATTTCCATGTTTATACAGATCGCGGTGTAGATATTTCCATGTTTATACAGACAGCTGTGTAGATATTTCCATGTTTTTACAGATATCGGTGTAGATATTTCCATGTTTACACAGATTGCGGTGTAGATACTTCCATCTTTCTACAGATGGCATTGTAGATATTTCCATGTTTATACAGATGGTGGAGTAGATATTTTCATGTTTATATAGATGGTGGTGTAGATATTACCATGTTTATACAGATAGCGGTGTAGATATTTCCATGTTTATACAGATCGTGTTGAAGGTATTTCCATGTTTATACAGATCGCAGTGTAGATATTTCCATGTTTATACAGATCGCGGTGTAGATATTTCCATGTTTATACAGATCGTGGTGAAGATATTTCCATGTTCATACAGATCGCCGTGTAGATATTTCCATGTTTATACAGATCGTGGTGTAGATATTTCCATGTTTATACAGATAGAGGTGTAGATATTTCCATGTTTATAGAGATAGCGGTTTAGATATTTCCATGTTTATAGAGATAGCGGTGTAGGTATTTCCATGTTTATAGACATAGCGGTGTTGCTATTTCCACGTTTATACAGATAGCGATGTAGATATTTCCATGTTTATACAGCTCGCGGTGCAGATATTTATATCTTTATACAGATGGCATTGTAGATATTTCCTTATTCACACAGATGGCGGTGTAGATCTTTCCAGGTTTATACAGATGGCGGGGTAGTTAGTTCCATGTTTATGGAGATTTCAGTGTAGATACTTTCATGATTATAGAGATGGCGGTGTAGATATTTCCATGTTTATAGAGATAGCAGCTTAGATATTTACATGTTTATACAGATGGCTGTGTAGATATTTCCATGTGTATACAGATGGCATTGTAGATATTTCCATGTTTATACAGATGACTGTATAGGTATTTCAATGTTTTTACAGATGGCAGTGCAGATATTTCCATGTTTATAGAGATAGCGGTGTAGATATTTCCATGTTTGTACAGATGGCTGTGTTGATATTTCCATCTATACACAGATGGCCGTGTAGATATTTCCATATTTATACAGATGGCTGCGTAGATATTTCCATGGACATGCAGAAGGTGGTGTAGATATTTCCATGTTTATACATATAGCGGTGTAGATATTTCGATGTTTACACAGATGGTGGTGTAGATATTTCCGGGGTTATACACATGGCGGAGTAGATACTTCCATCTTTATGGAGATGGCAGTGTAGATATTTTCATGTTTATAGAGATGGCGGTGTAGATATTTCCATATTTATGGAGATAGCGGTGTATATATTTCCATCTTTCTACAGATGGCAGTGTAGATATTTCCATGTTTATACAGATGGTGGTGTAGATATTTCCATATTTATACAGATGTCTGTGTAGATATTTCCATGTGTATACAGATGTTATTGTAGCTATTTCCATGTTTATACAGATGGTGGTGTAGATATTTCCATGTTTATTCAGATGACTGTGTAGATATTTCCATGTTTTTACAGATGGCAGTGTAGATATTTCAATGTTTATAGAGATGGCGCTGTAGATATTTCCATGTTTATACAGATCGCGGTGTAGATATTTCCATGTTTATACAGATAGCGGTGTAGATATTTCCATGTTTTTACAGATATCGGTGTAGATATTTCCATGTTTACACAGATTGCGGTGTAGATATTTCTATCTTTCTACAGATGGCATGGTAGATATTTCCATGTTTATACAGATGGCGGTGTAGATATTTCCATGTTTATATAGATGGTGGTGTAGATATTACCGTGTTTATACAGATAGCGGTGTAGATATTTCCATGTTTATACAGATCGCGGTGAAGATATTTCCATGTTTATACAGATCGCGGTGTAGATATTTCCATGTTTATACAGATCGCGGTGTAGATATTTCCATGTTTATACAGATAGCAGTGTAGATATTTCCATGTTTATACAGATAGCGGTTTAGATATTTCCATGTTTATAGAGATAGCGGTGTAGGTATTTCCATGTTTATAGACATAGCGGTGTAGATATTTCCATGTTTATATAGATGGCGTTGTAGATATTTCCACGTTTATACCGATAGCGGTGTTGCTATTTCCACGTTTATCCAGATAGCGATGTAGCTATTTCCATGTTTATACAGCTCGCGGTGCAGATATTTATATCTTTATACAGATGGCATTGTAGATATTTCCTTATTCACCCAGATGGCGTTGTAGGTTTTTCCATGTTTATACAGATGGCGGAGTAGTTATATCCATGTTTATGGAGATGGCAGTGTAGATACTTTCATGTTTATAGAGATGGCGGTGTAGATATTTCCATGTTTATAGAGATAGCAGTGTAGATATTTACATGTTTATACAGATGGCGGTGTTGATATTTCCATCTATACACAGATGGCCGTGTAGATATTTCCATGTTTATACAGATGGCGGCGTAGATATTTCCATGGACATGCAGATGGCGGTGTAGATATTTCCATGTTTATACAGATAGCCGTGTAGATATTTCCATGTTTGTACAGATGGCGGAGTTGATATTTCCATCTATACACAGATGGCCGTGTAGATATTTCCATGTTTATACAGATGGCGGCGTAGATATTTCCATGGACATGCAGATGGCGGTGTATATATTTCCATGTTTATACAGATAGCGGTGTAGATATTTCGATGTTTACACAGATGATGGTGTAGATATTTCCGGGATTATACACATGGCGGAGTAGATATTCCATCTTTATGGAGATGGCAGTGTAGATATTTTCATGTTTATAGAGATGGCGGTGTAGATATTTCCATATTTATAGAGATAGCGGTGTAGATATTTCCATCTTTCTACAGATGACAGTGTAGACATTTCCATGTTTATACAGATGGTGGTGTAGATATTTCCATATTTATACAGATGTCTGTGTAGATATTTCCATGTGTATACAGATGGTATTGTAGCTATTTCCATGTTTATACAGATGGTGGTGTAGATATTTCCATGTTTATTCAGATGACTGTGTAGATATTTCCATGTTTTTACAGATGGCAGTGTAGATATTTCAATGTTTATAGAGATGGCGCTGTAGAGATTTCCATGTTTATACAGATCGCGGTGTAGATATTTCCATGTTTATACAGATAGAGGTGTAGATATTTCCATGTTTTGACAGATATCGGTGTAGATATTTCCATGTTTACAGAGATTGCAGTGTAGATATTTCCATCTTTCTACAGATGGCATTGTAGATATTTCCATGTTTATACAGATAGTGGTGTAGATATTTCCATGTTTATACAGATCGTGGTGAAGTTATTTCCATGTTTATACAGATCGCGGTGTAGATATTTCCATGTTTATACAGATCACGGTGTAGATATTTCCATGTTTATACAGATAGCGGTGTAGATATTTCCATGTTTATACAGTTAGCGGTTTAGATATTTCCATGTTTATAGAGATAGTGGTGTAGGTATTTCCATGTTTATAGACATAGCGGTGTAGATATTTCCATGTTTATATAGATGGCGTTGTAGATATTTCCACGTTTATACCGATAGCAGTGTTGCTATTTCCACGTTTATACAGATAGCGATGTAGAGATTTCCATGTTTATACATCTCGCGGTGCCGATATTTATATCTTTATACAGATGGCATTGAAGATATTTCCTTATTCACACAGATGGCGGTGTAGATTTTTCCATGTTTATACAGATGGCGGAGTAGTTAGTTCCATGTTTATGGAGATGGCAGTGTAGATACTTTCATGTTTATAGAGTTGGCGGTGTAGATATTTCCATGTTTATAGAGATAGCAGTGTAGATATTTACATGTTTATACAGATGGCTGTGTAGATATTTCCATGTGTATACAGATGGCATTGTAGATATTTCCATGTTTATACAGATGACTGTATAGGTATTTCCATGTTTTTACAGATGGCAGTGCAGATATTTCCATCTCTATAGAGATAGCGGTGTAGATATTTCCATGTTTGTACAGATGGCGGTGTTGATATGTCCATCTATACACAGATGGTCGTGTAGATATTTCCATGTTTATACAGATGGCGGCGTAGATATTTCCATGGACATGCAGATGGCGGTGTAGATATTTCCATGTTTATACAGATAGCGGTGTAGATATTTCGATGTTTACACAGATGGTGGTGTAGATATTTCCGGGATTATACACATGGCGGAGTAGATACTTCCATCTTTATGGAGATGGCAGTGTAGATAATTTCATGTTTATAGAGATGGCGGTGTAGATATTTCCATATTTATAGAGATAGCGGTGTAGACATTTCCATCTTTCTACAGATGGCAGTGTAGATATTTCCATGTTTATACAGATGTCTGTGTAGATATATCCATGTGTATACAGATTGTATTGTAGCTATTTCCATGTTTATACAGATGGTGGTGTAGATGTTTCCATGTGTTTTCAGATGACTGTGTAGATATTTCCATGTTTTTACTGATGGCAGTGTAGATATTTCAATGTTTATACAGATGGCGCTGTAGATATTTCCATGTTTATACAGATCGCGGTGTAGATATTTCCATGTTTATACAGATAGCGGTGTAGATATTTCCATGTTTTTACAGATATCGGTGTAGATATTTCCATGTTTACACAGATTGCGGTGTAGATATTTCCATCTTTCTACAGATGGCATTGTAGATATTTCCATGTTTATACAGATGGCGGTGTAGATATTTCCATGTTTATATAGATGGTGGTGTAGATATTACCATGTTTATACAGATAGCGGTGTAGATATTTCCATGTTTATACAGATCGTGGTGAAGATATTTCCATGTTTATACAGATCGCGGTGTAGATATCTCCATGTTTATACAGATCGCAGTGTAGATATTTCCATGTTTATACAGATAGCCGTGTAGATATTTCCATGTTTATACTGATAGCGGTTTAGTTATTTCCATGTTTATAGAGATAGCGGTGTAGGTATTTCCATGTTTATAGACATAGCGGTGTTGATATTTCCAAGTTTATATAGATGGCGTTGTAGATATTTCCATGGTTATACCGATAGCGGTGTTGGTATTTCCACGTTTATACAGATAGCGATGTAGATATTTCCATGTTTATACAGCTCGTGATGCAGATATTTATATCTTTATACAGATGGCATTGTAGATATTTCCTTATTCACACAGATGGCGGTGTAGATTTTTCCAAGTTTACACAGATTGCGGTGTAGATATTTCCATCTTTCAAAAGATGGCATTGTATATATTTCCATGGACATGCAGATGGCGGTGTAGATATTTCCATGGACATGCAGATGGCGGTGTAGATATTTCCATGTTTATAGAGATAGCAGTGTAGATATTTACATGTTTATACAGATGGCTGTGTAGATATTTCCATGTGTATACAGATGGCATTGTAGATATTTCCATGTTTATACAGATGACTGTATAGGTATTTCCATGTTTTTACAGATGGCAGTGCAGATATTTCCATGTTTATAGAGATAGCGGTGTAGATATTTCCATGTTTGTACAGATGGCGGAGTTGATATTTCCATCTATACACAGATGGCCGTGTAGATATTTCCATGTTTATACAGATGGCGGCGTAGATATTTCCATGGACATGCAGATGGCGGTGTAGATATTTCCATGTTTATACAGATAGCGGTGTAGATATTTCGATGTTTACACAGATGATGGTGTAGATATTTCCGGGATTATACACATGGCGGAGTAGATACTTCCATCTTTATGGAGATGGCAGTGTAGATATTTTCATGTTTATAGAGATGGCGGTGTAGATATTTCCATATTTATAGAGATGGCGGTGTAGATATTTCCATCTTTCTACAGATGGCAGTGTAGATATTTCCATGTTTATACAGATGGTGGTGTAGATATTTCCATATTTATACAGATGTCTGTGTAGATATTTCCATGTGTATACAGATGGTATTGTAGCTATTTCCATGTTTATACAGATGGTGGTGTAGATATTTCCATGTTTATTCAGATGACTGTGTAGATATTTCCATGTTTTTACAGATGGCAGTGTAGATATTTCAATGTTTATAGAGATGGCGCTGTAGATATTTCCATGTTTATACAGATCGCGGTGTAGATTTTTCCATGTTTATACAGATAGCGGTGTAGATATTTCCATGTTTTGACAGAATTCGGTGTAGATATTTCCATGTTTACACAGATTGCAGTGTAGATATTTCCATCTTTCTACAGATGGCATTGTAGATATTTCCATGTTTATACAGATGGCGGTGTAGATATTTCCATGTTTATATAGATGGTGGTGTAGATATTACCATCTTTATACAGATAGTGGTGTAGATATTTCCATGTTAATACAGATCGTGGTGAAGATATTTCCATGTTTATACAGATCGCGGTGTAGATATTTCCATGTTTATACAGATCACGGTGTAGATATTTCCATGTTTATACAGATAGCGGTGTAGATATTTCCATGTTTATACAGTTAGCGGTTTAGATATTTCCATGTTTATAGAGATAGCGGTGTAGGTATTTCCATGTTGATAGACATAGCGGTGTAGATATTTCCATGTTTATATAGATGGCGTTGTAGATATTTCCACGTTTATACCGATAGCGGTGTTGCTATTTCCACGTTTATACAGATAGCGATGTAGAGATTTCCATGTTTATACAGCTCGCGGTGCAGATATTTATATCTTTATATAGATGGCATTGAAGATATTTCCTTATTCACACAGATGGCGGTGTAGATTTTTCCATGTTTATACAGAAGGCGGAGTAGTTAGTTCCATGTTTATGGAGATGGCAGTGTAGATACTTTCATGTTTATAGAGATGGCGGTGTAGATATTTCCATGTTTATAGAGATAGCAGTGTAGATATTTACATGTTTATACAGATGGCTGTGTAGATATTTCCATGTGTATACAGATGGCATTGTAGATATTTCCATGTTTATACAGATGACTGTATAGGTATTTCCATGTTTTTACAGATGGCAGTGGAGATATTTCCATCTCTATAGAGATAGCGGTGTAGATATTTCCATGTTTGTACAGATGGCGGTGTTGATATTTCCATCTATACACAGATGGACGTGTAGATATTTCCATGTTTAAACAGATGGCGGCGTAGATATTTCCATGGACATTCAGATGGCGGTGTAGATATTTCCATGTTTATACAGATAGCGGTGTAGATATTTCCATGTTTACACAGATGGTGGTGTAGATATTTCCGGGATTATACACATGGCGGAGTAGATACTTCCATCTTTATGGAGATGGCAGTGTAGATATTTTCATGTTTATAGAGATGGCGGTGTAGATATTTCCATATTTATAGAGATAGCGGTGTAGATATTTCCATCTTTCTACAGATGGCAGTGTAGTTATTTCCATGTTTATACAGATGGTGGTGTAGATATTTCCATATTTATACAGATGTCTGTGTAGATATTTCCATGTGTATACAGATGGTATTGTAGCTATTTCTATGTTTATACAGATGGAGGTGTAGATATTTCCATGTTTATTTAGATGACTGTGTAGATATTTCCATGTTTTTACAGATGGCAGTGTAGATATTTCAATGTTTATAGAGATGGCCCTGTAGATATTTCCATGTTTATACAGATCGCGGTGTAGATATTTCCATGTTTATACAGATAGCGGTGTAGATATTTCCATGTTTTTACAGATATTGGTGTAGATATTTCCATGTTTACACAGATTGCGGTGTAGATATTTCCATCTTTCTACAGATGGCATTGTAGATATTTCCATGTTTATACAGTTAGCAGTTTAGATATTTCCATGTCTATAGAGATAGCGGTGTAGGTATTTCCATGTTTATAGACATAGTGGTGTAGATATTTCCATGTTTATATAGATGGCGTTGTAGATATTTCCATGTTTATAACGATAGCGGTGTTGCTATTTCCACGTTTATACAGATAGCGATGTAGATATTTCCATGTTTATACAGCTCGCGGTGCAGATATTTATATCTTTATACAGATGGCATTGTAGATATTTCCTTATTCACACAGATGGCGGTGTAGATGTTTCCATGTTTATACAGATGGCGGAGTAGTTAGTTCCATGTTTATGGAGATGGCAGTGTAGATACTTTCATGTTTATAGAGATGGCGGTGTAGATATTTCCATGTTTATAGAGATAGCAGTGTAGATATTTACATGTTTATACAGATGGCTGTGTAGATATTTCCATGTGTATACAGATGGCATTGTAGATATTTCCATGTTTATACAGATGACTGTATAGGTATTTCCATGTTTTTACAGTTGGCAGTGCAGATATGTCCATGTTTATAGAGATAGCGGTGTAGATATTTCCATGTTTGTACAGATGGCGGTGTTGATATTTCCATCTATCCACAGATGGCCGTGTAGATATTTCCATGTTTATACAGATGGCGGCGTAGATATTTCCATGGACATGCACATGGCGGTGTTGATATTTCCATGTTTATACAGATAGCGGTGTAGATATTTCGATGTTTACACAGATGGTGGTGAAGATATTTCCGGGATTATACACATGGCGGGGTAGATACTTCCATCTTTATGGAGATGGCAGTGTAGATATTTTCATGTTTATAGAGATGGCGGTGTAGATATTTCCATATTTATAGAGATAGCGGTGTAGATATTTCCATCTTTCTACAGATGGCTGTGTAGATATTTCCATGTTTATACAGATGTCTGTGTAGATATTTCCATGTGTATACAGATGGTATTGTAGCTATTTCCATGTTTATACAGATGGTGGTGTAGATGTTTCCATGTGTTTTCAGATGACTGTGTAGATATTTCCATGTTTTTACTGATGGCAGTGTAGATATTTCAATGTTTATACAAATGGCGCTGTAGATATTTCCATGTTTATACAGATCGCGGTGTAGATATTTCCATGTTTATACTGATAGCGGTGTAGATATTTCCATGTTTTTACAGATATCGGTGTAGATATTTCCATGTTTACACAGATTGCGGTGTAGATATTTCCATCTTTCTACAGATGGCATTGTAGATATTTCCATATTTATACAGATGGCGGAGTAGATATTTCCATGTTTATATAGATGGTGGTGTAGATATTACCATGTTTATACAGATAGCGGTGTAGATATTTCCATGTTTATACAGATCGTGGTGAAGATATTTCCATGTTTATACAGATCGCGGTGTAGATATCTCCATGTTTATACAGATCGCAGTGTAGATATTTCCATGTTTATACAGATAGCCGTGTAGATATTTCCATGTTTATACTGATAGCGGTTTAGTTATTTCCATGTTTATAGAGATAGCGGTGTAGGTATTTCCATGTTTATAGACATAGCGGTGTTGATATTTCCATGTTTATATAGACGGCGTTGTAGATATTTCCATGGTTATACCGATAGCGGTGTTGGTATTTCCACGTTTATACAGATAGCGATGTAGATATTTCCATGTTTATACAGCTCGCGATGCAGATATTTATATCTTTATACAGATGGCATTGTAGATATTTCCTTATTCACACAGATGGCGGTGTAGATTTTTCCAAGTTTACACAGATTGCGGTGTAGATATTTCCATCTTTCAAAAGATGGCATTGTAGATATTTCCATGGACATGCAGATGGCGGTGTAGATATTTCCATGGACATGCAGATGGCGGTGTAGATATTTCCATGTTTATACAGATGACTGTATAGGTATTTCCATGTTTTTACAGACGGCAGTGCAGATATTTCCATGTTTATAGAGATAGCGGTGTAGGTATTTCTATGTTTATAGACATAGCGGTGTTGCTATTTCCACGTTTATACAGATAGCGATGTAGAGATTTCCATGTTTATACAGCTCGCGGTGCAGATATTTATATCTTTATACAGATGGCATTGAAGATATTTCCTTATTCACACAGATGGCGGTGTAGATGTTTCCATGTTTTTACAGATGGCGGAGTAGTTAGTTCCATGTTTATGGAGATGGCAGTGTAGATACTTTCATGTTTATAGAGATGGCGGTGTAGATATTTCCATGTTTATAGAGATAGCAGTGTAGATATTTACATGTTTAAACAGATGGCTGTGTAGATATTTCCATGTGTATACAGATGGCATTGTAGATATTTCCATGTTTATACAGATGACTGTATAGGTATTTCCATGTTTTTACAGATGGCAGTACAGATATTTCCATGTTTATAGAGATAGCGGTGTAGATATTTCCATGTTTGTACAGATGGCGGTGTTGATATTTCCATCTATACACAGATGGCCGTGTAGATATTTCCATGTTTATACAGATGGCGGCGTAGATATTTCCATGGACATGCAGATGGCGGTGTAGATATTTCCATGTTTATACAGATAGCGGTGTAGATATTTCCATGTTTACACAGATGGTGGTGTAGATATTTCCGGGATTATACACATGGCGGAGTAGATACTTCCATCTTTATGGAGATGGCAGTGTAGATATTTTCATGTTTATAGAGATGCCGGTGTAGATATTTCCATATTTATAGAGATAGCGGTGTAGATATTTCCATCTTTCTACAGATGGCAGTGTAGATATTTCCATGTTTATACAGATGGTGGTGTAGATATTTCCATATTTATACAGATGTCTGTGCAGATATTTCCATGTGTATACAGACGGTATTGTATCTATTTCCATGTTTATACAGATGGTGGTGTAGATATTTCCATGTTTATTCAGATGACTGTGTAGATATTTCCATGTTTTTACAGATGGCAGGGTAGATATTTTAATGTTTATAGTGATGGCGCTGTAGATATTTCCATGTTCATGCAGATAACGGTGGAGATATTTCCATGTTTATACAGACAGCAGTGGAGATATTTCAATGTTTATACACATAGCGGTGTACATATTTCCATGTTTATACAGACAGCGGTGTAGGTATTTCCATAATATACAGATAGCGGTGCAGATATTTCCGTGTTTATACAGATGCCTATGCAGATATCTCCATATTTATACAGAGGGCTGTGTAGATATTTCTATGTTTATACAGATGGCAGTGTAGATATTTCCATGTTCCTACACATGACTGTGTAGGTATTTCCATGTTTATACAAATGGATTTGTAGATATTTCCATGTCTATAGAGATAGCGGAGCAGATATTTCCATGTTTATACAGATAGCAGTGTATATATTTCCATGTTTATACAGATCGTGGTGTAGATATTTCCATGTTTATACAGATACCGGTGTAGATATTTCCATGTTTATACAGACCGCAGTGTAGATATTTCCATGTTTATAGAGATAGCAGTGTAGATATTTCCAAGTTTGTACAGATGGCGGTGTTGATGTTTCCATCCATACACAGATTGCCGTGGAGGTATTTCCATGTGTATACAGATGACATTGTAGATATTTCCATGTTTATACAGATGGTGGTGTAGATATTTCCATGTTTAAACAAACGACTGTATAGGTATTTCCATGTTTATACAGATGGCGGTGTAGATATTTCCATGTTTACAGAGATAGCAGTGTAGATATTTCCATATTTATACATATAACGGTGTAGAAATTTCCATGTTTATACAGATAGCGGTGTAAATATTTCCATGTTTATACAGATCGCGGTGTAGATATTTCCTTGTTTATACAAATAGCGGTGTAGTTATTTCCATGTTTATACAGATAGCGTTGTAGATATTTCCATGTATATACAGATGGCTGTGTAGATATTTCCATGTTTATACAGATGGCTTTGTAGAAATTTCCATGTTTATACAGATGACTTTGTAGGTATTTCCATGTTTATACAGATGGCGGTGTAGATATTTCCATGTTTATAGAGATAGCTGTGTAGATATTTCCATGTTTATACAGATGGCTTTGTAGATATTTCCATGTTTATACAGAAGACTTTGTAGGTATTTCCATGTTTATACAGATGGCGGTGTAGATATTTCCATGTTTATAGAGATAGCTGTGTAGATAATTCCATGTTTATACAGATAGCGGTGTAGATATTTCCATGTTTATACAGGTCGCGGTGTAGATATTTCCATGTTTATACAGATAGCGGTGTAGATATTTCCATGTTTATACAGATAGCGGTGTAGATATTTCCATGTTTTTACAGATATCGGTGTAGATATTTCCATATTTACACAGATTGCGGTGTAGATATTTCCATCTTTCTACAGATGGCATTGTAGATATTTCCATGTTTATACAGATGGCGGTGTAGTTATTTCCATGTTTATATAGATGGTGGTGCAGATATTACCATGTTTATACAGATAGCGGTTTAGATATTTCCATGTTTATAGAGATAGCGGTGTAGGTATTTCCATGTTTATAGACAGAGCGGTGTAGATATTTCCATGTTTATATAGATGGCGTTGTACTTATTTCCATGTTTATACTGATAGCGGTGTTCGTATTTCCACGTTTATACAGATAGCGATGTAGGTATTTCCATGTTTATACAGCTCGCGGTGCATATAGTTATATCTTTATACAGATGGCATTGTAGATATTTCCTTATTCACACAGATGGCGGTGTAGATGTTTCCATGTTTATACAGATGGCGGAGTAGTTAGTTCCATGTTTATGGAGATGGCAGTGTAGATACTGTCATGTTTATAGAGATGGCGGTGTAGATATTTCCATGTTTATACAGATAGCGGTGTAGATATTTCCATGTTTATACAGATAGCGGTTTAGATATTTCCATGTTTATAGAGATAGCGTTGTAGGTATTTCCATGTTTATAGACATAGCGGTGTAGATATTTCCATGTTTATATAGATGGCGTTGTAGATATTTCCATGTTTATACCGATAGCGGTGTTGCTATTTCCACGTTTATATAGATAGCGATGTAGATATTTCCATGTTTATACAGTTCACGGTGCAGATATTTATATCTTTATACAGATGGCATTGTAGATATTTCCTTATTCACACAGATGGCGGTGTAGACGTTTCCATGTTTATACAGATGGCGGAGTAGTTAGTTCCATGTTTAAGGAGATGGCAGTGTCGATACTTTCATGTTTATAAGGATGGCGGTGTAGATATTTCCAATTTTATAGAGATAGCAGTGTAGATATTTACATGTTTATACAGATGACTGTGTAGATATTTCCATGTGTATACAGATGGCATTGTAGATATTTCCATGTTTATACAGATGACTGTGTAGATATTTCCATGTGTATACAGATGGCATTGTAGATATTTCCATGTTTATACAGATGACTGTATAGGTATTTCCATGTTTTTACAGATAGCAGTGCAGATATTTCCATGTTTATAGAGATAGCGGTGTAGATATTTCCATGTTTGTACAGATGGCAGTGTTGATATTTCCATCTATACACAGATGGCCGTGTAGATATTTCCATGTTTATACAGATGGCGGCGTAGATATTTCCATGGACATGCAGATGGCGGTGTAGATATTTCCATGTTTATACAGATAGCGGTGTAGATATTTCCATATTTACACAGATGGTGGTGTAGATATTTCCGGGATTATACACATGGCGGAGTAGATACTTCCATCTTTATGGAGATGGCAGTGTAGATATTTTCATGTTTATAGAGATGGCGGTGTAGATATTTCCATATTTATAGAGATAGCGGTGTAGATATTTCCATCTTTCTACAGATGGCAGTGTAGATATTTCCATGTTTATACAGATGGTGGTGTAGATATTTCCATATTTATACAGATGTCTGTGTAGATATTTTCATGTGTATACAGATGGTATTGTAGCTATTTCCATGTTTATACAGATGGTGGTGTAGATATTTCCATGTTTATTCAGATGACTGTGTAGATATTTCCATGTTTTTACAGATGGCAGTGTAGATATTTCAATGTTTATAGAGATGGCGCTGTAGATATTTCCATGTTTATACAGATCACTGTGTAGATACTTCCATGTTTATACAGATAGCGGTGTAGATATTTCCATGTTTTACAGATATCGGTAAAGATATTTCCATGTTTACACAGATTCCGGTGTATATATTTCCATCTTTCAACAGATGGCATTGTAGAGATTTCCAAGTTTATACAGATGGCGGTGTAGATTTTTCCGTGTTTATATAGATGGTGGTGTAGATATTACCATGTTTATACAGATAGCGGTGTAGATATTTCCATGTTTATACAGATCGTGGTGAAGATATTTCCATGTTTATACAGATCGCGGTGTAGATATTTCCATGTTTATACAGATTACAGTGTAGATATTTCCATGTTCATACAGATAGCGGTGTAGATATTTCCATGTTTATACAGATAGCGGTTCAGATATTTCCATGTTTATAGAGATAGCGGTGTAGGTATTTCGATGTTTATAGACATAGCGGTGTAGATATTTCCATGTTTATATAGATGGCGTTGTAGATATTTCCATGTTTATACCGATAGCGGTGTTGCTATTTCCACGTTTATACAGATAGCGATACAGATATTTCCATGTTTACACAGATGGTGGTGTAGATATTTCCGGGATTATACACATGGCGGAGTAGATACTTCCATCTTTATGGAGATGGCAGTGTAGATATTTTCATGTTTATAGAGATGGCGGTGTAGATCTTTCCATATTTATAGAGATAGCGGTGTAGATATTTCCATCTTTCTACAGATGGCAGTGTAGATATTTCCATGTATATACAGATGGTGGTGTAGATATTTCCATATTTATTCAGATGTCTGTGTAGATATTTCCATGTGTATACAGATGGCATTGTAGCTATTTCTATGTTTATACCGATGGTGGTGTAGATATTTCCATGTTTATTCAGATGACTGTGTAGATATTTCCATGTTTTTACAGATGGCAGTGTAGATATTTCAATGTTCATAGAGATGGCGCTGTAGATATTTCCATGTTTATACAGATTGCGGTGTAGTTATTTCCATGTTTTTACAGATATCGGTGTAGATATTTCCATGTTGACACAGATTGCGGTGTAGATATTTCCATCTTTCTACAGATGACATTGTAGATATTTCCAAGTTTATACAGATGGCGGTGTAGATATTTCCATCTTTATATAGATGGTGGTGTAGGTATTACCATGTTTATACAGATAGCGGTGTAGATATTTCCATGTTTATACAGATCGTGGTGAAGCTATTTCCATGTTTATACAGATCGCGGTGTAGATATTTCCATGTTTATACAGATCGCGGTGTAGATATTTCCATGTTTATAGAGATAGCGGTGTAGGTATTTCCATGTTTATAGACATAGCGGTGTAGATATTTCCATGTTTATATAGATGGCGTTGTAGATATTTCCATGTTTATACCGATAGCGGTGTTGGTATTTCCACGTTTATACAGATAGCGATGTTGATATTTCCATGTTTATACAGCTCGCGGTGCAGATATTTATATCTTTATACAGATGGCATTGTAGATATTTCCTTATTCACACAGATGGCGGTGTAGATGTTTCCATGTTTATACAGATGGCGGAGTAGTTAGTTCCATGTTTATAGAGATAGCGGTGTAGATATTTACATGTTTATACAGATGGCTGTGTAGATATTTCCATGTGTATACAGATGGCATTGTAGATATTTCCATGTTTATACAGATGACTGTATAGTTATTTCCATGTTTTTACAGATGGCAGTGCAGATATTTCCATGTTTATAGAGATAGCGGTGTAGATATTTCCATGTTTGTACAGATGGCGGTGTTGATATTTCCATCTATACACAGATGGCCGTGTAGATATTTCCATGTTTACACAGATGGCGGCGCAGATATTTCCATGTACTTGCAGATGGTGGTGTGGATATTTCCGTGTTTATACAGATAGCGGTGTAGATATTTCCATGTTTACACAGATGATGGTGTAGATATTTCCGGGATAATACACATGGCGGAGTAGATACTTCCATCTTTATGGAGATGGCAGTGTAGATATTATCACGTTTATAGAGATGGCGGTGTAGATATTTCCATATTTATAGAGATAGCGGTGTAGATATTTCCATGTTTACACAGATGGTGGTTTAGATATTTCCGGGATTATACACATGGCGGAGTAGATACTTCCATCTTTATGGAGATGGCAATGTAGATATTTTCATGTTTATAGAGATGGCGGTGTAGATATTTCCATATTTATAAAGATAGCGGTGTAGCTATTTCCATCTTTCTACAGATGGCAGTGTAGATATTTCCATGTTTATACGGATGGTGGTGTTGATATTTCCATATTTATACAGATGTCTGTGTAGATATTTCCATGTGTATACAGATGGTATTGTAGCTATTTCCATGTTTATACAGATGGTGGTGAAGATATTTCCATGTTTATTCAGATGACTGTGTAGATATTTCCATGTTTTTACAGATGGCAGTGTAGATATTTCAATGTTTATAGAGATGGCGCTGTACATATTTCCATGTTTATACAGATCACGGTGTAGATATTTCCATGTTTATACAGATAGCGGTGTAGATATTTCCATGTTTTTACAGATATCGTTGTAGATATTTCCATGTTTACACAGATTGCGGTGTAGATATTTCCATCTTTCTACAGATGGCATTGGTGATATTTCCAAGTTTATACAGATGGCGATGTAGATATTTCCATCTTTATATAGTTGGTGGTGTAGATATTACCATGTTTATACAGATAGCGGTGTAGATATTTCCATGTTTATACAGATCATGGTGAAGATATTTCCATGTTTATACAGATCGCGGTGTAGATATTTCCATGTTTATACAGATCGCGGTGTAGATATTTCCAAGTTTATACAGATAGCGGTGTTGATATTTCCATGTTTATATAGATGGCATTGTAGATACTTCCATGTTTATACCGATAGCGGTGTTGGTATTTCCACGTTTATACAGATAGCGATGTAGATATATCCATGTTTATACAGATAGCGGTGTAGATATTTCCATCTTTCTACAGATGGCAGTGTAGGTATTTCCATGTTTATACAGATGGTCGTGTAGATATTTCTATATTTATACAGATGTCTGTGTAGATATTTCCATGTGTATACAGATGGTATTGTAGCTATTTCCATGTTTATACAGATGGTGGTGTAGATATTTCCATGTTTATTCAGATGACTGTGTAGATATTTCCATGTTTTTACAGATACCGGTGTAGATATTTCCATGTTTATACAGATCGCAGTGTAGATTTTTCCATGTTTATAGAGATAGCAGTGTAGATATTTCCAAGTTTGTACAGATGGCGGTGTTGATGTTTCCATCCATACACAGATTGCCGTGTAGGTATTTCCATGTGTATACAGATGACACTGTAGGTATTTCCATGTTTATACAGATGGTGGTGTAGATATTTCCATGTTTACACAGACGACTGTATAGGTATTTCCATGTTTATACAGATGGCGGTGTAGATATTTCCATGTTTACAGAGATAGCGGTGTAGATATTTCCATATTTATACATATAACGGTGTAGAAATTTCCATGTTTATACAGATAGCGGTGTAAATATTTCCATGTTCATTCAGATCACGGTGTAGATATTTCCTTGTTTATACAAATAGCGGTGTAGTTATTTCCATGTTTATACAGATAGCGGTGTAGATATTTCCATGTATATACAGATGGCTGTGTAGATATTTCCATGTTTATACAGATGGCTTTGTAGATATTTCCATGTTTATACAGATGACTTTTTAGGTATTTCCATCTTTATACAGAGGGCGGTGTAGATATTTCCATGTTTATAGAGATAGCTGTGTAGATATTTCCATGTTTATAGAGATGGCTTTGTACATATTTCCATGTTTATACAGATGACTTTGTAGGTATTTCCATGTTTATACAGATGGCGGTGTAGATATTTCCATGTTTATAGAGATATCTGTGTAGATATTTCCATGTTTATACAGATAGCGGTGTAGATATTTCCATATTTATACAGATCGTGGTGTAGATATTTCCATGTTTATACAGATAGCGGTGTTGATATTTCCATGTTTATACAGATAGCGGTGTAGATATTTCCATGTTTTTACAGATATCGGGGTAGATATTTCCATGTTTACACAGATTGCGGTGTAGATATTTCCATCTTTCTACAGATGGCATTGTAGATATTTCCATGTTTATACAGATGACGGTGTAGATATTTCCATGTTTATATAGATGGTGGTGTAGATATTACCATGCTTATTCAGATAGCAGTTTAGATATTTCCATGTTTATAGAGATAGCTGTGCACGTATTTCCATGTTTATAGACATAGCGGTGTAGATATTTCCATGTTTATATAGATGGCGTTGTAGATATTTCCATATTTATACCGATAGCGGTGTTGGTATTTCCACGTTTATACAGATAGCGATGTAGATATTTCCATGTTTATACAGCTCGCGGTGCAGATATTTATATCTTTATACAGATGGCATTGTAGATATTTCCTTATTCGCACAGATGGCGGTGTAGATGTTTCCATGTTTATACAGATGGCGGAGTAGTTAGTTCCATGTTTATGGGGATGGCAGTGTAGATACTTTCATGTTTATAGAGATGGCGGTGTAGATATTTCCATGTTTATACAGATAGCCGTGTAGATATTTCCATGTTTATACAGATAGCGGTTTAGATATTTCCATGTTTATAGAGATAGCGGTGTAGGTATTTCGATGTTTATAGACATAGCGGTGTAGATATTTCCACGTTTATATAGATAGCGTTGTCGATATTTCCATGTTTATACCGATAGCGGTGTTGCCATTTCCACGTTTATACAGATAGCGATGCAGATATTTCCATGTTTACACAGATGGTGGTGTAGATATTTCCGGGATTATACACATGGCGGAGTAGATACTTCCATCTTTATGGAGATGGCAGTGTAGATATTTTCATGTTTATAGAGATGGCGGTGTAGATATTTCCATATTTATAGAGATAGCAGTGTAGATATTTCCATCTTTCTACAGATGGCAGTGTAGATATTTCCATGTATATACAGATGGTGGTGTAGATATTTCCATATTTATACAGATGTCTGTGTAGATATTTCCATGTGTATACAGATGGTATTGTAGCTATTTCTATGTTTATACAGATGGTGGTGTAGATATTTCCATGTTTATTCAGATGACTGTGTAGATATTTCCATGTTTTTACAGATGGCAGTGTAGATATTTCAATGTTTATAGAGATGGCGCTGTAGATATTTCCATGTTTATACAGATTGCGGTGTAGTTATTTCCATGTTTATACAGATAGCGGTGTAGATATTTCCATGTTTTTACAGATATCGTTGTAGATATTTCCATGTTTACACAGATTGCGGTGTAGATATTTCCATCTTTATACAGATGACATTGTAGATATTTCCAAGTTTATACAGATGGCGGTGTAGATATTTCCATCTTTATATAGATGGTTGTGTAGATATTACCATGTTTATACAGATAGCGGTGTAGATATTTCCATGTTTATACAGATCGTGGTGAAGATATTTCCATGTTTATACAGATCGCGGTGTAGATATTTCCATGTTTATACAGATCGCGGTGTAGATATTTCCATGTTTATACAGATCGCGGTGTAGATATTTCCATGTTTATACAGATAGCGGTTTAGATATTTCCATGTATAGAGATAGCGGTGTAGGTATTTCCATGTTTATAGACATAGCGGTGTAGATATTTCCATGTTTATATAGATGGCGTTGTAAATATTTCCATGTTTATACCGATAGCGGTGTTGGTATTTCCACGTTTATACAGATAGCGATGTAGATATTTCCATGTTTATACAGCTCGCGGTGCAGATATTTATATCTTTATACAGATGGCATTGTAGATATTTCCTTATTCACACAGATGGCGGTGTAGATGTTTCCATGTTTATACAGATGGCGGAGTAGTTAGTTCCATGTTTATAGAGATAACGGTGTAGATATTTACATGTTTATACAGATGGCTGTGTAGATATTTCCATGTGTATACAGATGGCATTGTAGATATTTCCATGTTTATACAGATGGCTGTGTCGATATTTCCATGTGTATTCAGATGGCATTGTAGATATTTCCATGTTTATACAGATGACTGTATAGGTATTTCCATGTTTTTACAGATGGCAGTGCAGATATTTCCATGTTTATAGAGATAGCGGTGTAGATATTTCCATGTTTGTACAGATGGCGGTGTTGATATTTCCATCTATACACAGATGGCCGTGTAGATATTTCCATGTTTATACAGATGGCGGCGTAGATATTTCCATGTACTTGCAGATGGCGGTGTGGATATTTCCGTGTTTATACAGATAGCGGTGTAGATATTTCCATGTTTACACAGATGGTGGTGTACATATTTCCGGGATTATACACATGGCGGTGTAGATACTTCCATCTTTATTGAGATGGCAGTGTCGATATTTTCAAGTTTATAGAGATGGTATTGTAGCTATTTCCATGTTTATAGAGATGGTGGTGAAGATATTTCCATGTTTATTCAGATGACTGTGCAGATATTTCCATGTTTTTACAGATGGCAGTGTAGATATTTCAGTGTTTATAGAGATGGCGCTTTACATATTTCCATGTTTATACAGATCACGCTGTAGATATTTCCATGTTTATACAGATAGCGGTGTAGATATTTCCATGTTTTTACAGATATCGTTGTAGATATTTCCATGTTTACACAGATTGCGGTGTAGATATTTCCATCTTTCTACAGATGACATTGGTGATATTTCCAAGTTTATACAGATGGCGATGTAGATATTTCCATCTTTATATAGATGGTGCTGTAGATATTACCATGTTTATACAGATAGCGGTGCAGTTATTTCCATGTTTATACAGATCGTGGTGAAGATTTTCCATGTTTATACAGATCGCGGTGTAGATATTTCCATGTTTATACAGATCGCGGTGTAGATATTTCCAAGTTTATACAGATAGCGGTGTTGATATTTCCATGTTTATATAGATGGCGTTGTAGATACTTCCATGTTTATACCGATAGCGGTGTTGGTATTTCCACGTTCATACAGATAGCGATGTAGATATTTCCATGTTTATACAGATAGCGGTGTAGATATTTCCATCTTTCTACAGATGGCAGTGTAGGTATTTCCATGTTTATACAGATGGTGGTGTAGATATTTCCATATTTATACAGATGTCTGTGTAGATATTTCCATGTGTATACAGATGGTATTGTAGCTATTTCCATGTTTATACAGATGGTGGTGTAGATATTTCCACGTTTATTCAGGTGACTGTGTAGATATTTCCATGTTTTTACAGATGGAAGTGTACATATTTCAATGTTTATAAAGATGGCGCTGTAGATATTTCCATGTTTATACAGATCGCGGTGTAGATATTTCCATGTTTATACAGATAGCGGTGTAGATATTTCCATGTTTATACAGATCGTGGTGAAGATATTTCCATGTTTATACAGATCGCGGTGTAGATATTTCCGTGTTTGTACAGATGGCGGTGTTGATATTTCCATCTATACACAGATGGCCGTGTAGATATTTCCATGTTTATACAGATGGCGGCGTAGATATTTCCATGTACTTGCAGATGGCGGTGTGGATATTTCCGTGTTTATACAGATAGCGGTGTAGATATTTCCATGTTTACACAGATGGTGGTGTACATATTTCCGGGATTATACACATGGCGGTGTAGATACTTCCATCTTTATGGAGATGGCAGTGTCGATATTTTCAAGTTTATAGAGATGGTATTGTAGCTATTT
Source organism: Pan troglodytes (assembly GCF_028858775.2). Taxonomy (NCBI): domain Eukaryota; kingdom Metazoa; phylum Chordata; class Mammalia; order Primates; family Hominidae; genus Pan; species Pan troglodytes. The sequence continues at coordinate 419,393 of NC_072405.2, read as the reverse complement.
CCATGTTTATAGAGATGGTGGTGAAGATATTTCCATGTTTATTCAGATGACTGTGCAGATATTTCCATGTTTTTACAGATGGCAGTGTAGATATTTCAGTGTTTATAGAGATGGCGCTTTACATATTTCCATGTTTATACAGATCACGCTGTAGATATTTCCATGTTTATACAGATAGCGGTGTAGATATTTCCATGTTTTTACAGATATCGTTGTAGATATTTCCATGTTTGCACAGATTGCGGTGTAGATATTTCCATCTTTCTACAGATGACATTGGTGATATTTCCAAGTTTATACAGATGGCGATGTAGATATTTCCATCTTTATATAGATGGTGCTGTAGATATTACCATGTTTATACAGATAGCGGTGCAGTTATTTCCATGTTTATACAGATCGTGGTGAAGATTTTCCATGTTTATACAGATCGCGGTGTAGATATTTCCATGTTTATACAGATAGCGGTGTTGATATTTCCATGTTTATATAGATGGCGTTGTAGATACTTCCATGTTTATACCGATAGCGGTGTTGGTATTTCCACGTTCATACAGATAGCGATGTAGATATTTCCATGTTTATACAGATAGCGGTGTAGATATTTCCATCTTTCTACAGATGGCAGTGTAGGTATTTCCATATTTATACAGATGGTGGTGTAGATATTTCCATATTTATACAGATGTCTGTGTAGATATTTCCATGTGTATACAGATGGTATTGTAGCTATTTCCATGTTTATACAGATGGTGCTGTAGATATTTCCACGTTTATTCAGGTGACTGTGTAGATATTTCCATGTTTTTACAGATGGAAGTGTACATATTTCAATGTTTATAAAGATGGCGCTGTAGATATTTCCATGTTTATACAGATCACGGTGTAGATATTTCCATGTTTATACAGATAGCGGTGTAGATATTTCCATGTTTATACAGATCATTGTGTAGATATTTCCATGTTTATACAGATCGCGGTGTTGATATTACCATGTTTATAGTGATAGCGGTGCAAATATTTCCACATTTATACAGATAACGGTGTAGTTATTAGCATGTTTATACAGATAGCGGTGTAGATATTTCCATGTATAAACAGATCGCGGTGTACATATTTCCATGTTTATAGAGACAGCAGTGGAGATATTTCCATCTTTATACACATAGCGGTGTACATATTTCCATGTTCATGGAGACAGCGGTGTAGGTATTTCCATGTTTATACAGATAGCAGTGCAGATATTTCCATGTTTATACAGATGCCTATGCAGATATTTCCATATTTATACAGAGGGCTGTGTAGATATTGCCATGTTTATACAGATGGCAGTGTAGATATTTCCATGTTCCTACACATGACTGTGTAGTTATTTCCATGTTTATACAGATGGCATTGTAGATATTGCCATGTTTATATAGATGGTGGTGTAGATATTTCCATGTTTATACAGATGACTGTGTGGGTATTTCAATGTTTTTACAGATGGCATTGTAGATATTTCCAAATTTATAGAGATAGCAGTGTAGATATTTCCATGTTTATACAAATGGCGGTGTAGATATTTCCATATTTATAGAGATAGCGGTGTAGATATTTCCATATTTATACATATAACGGTGTAGAAATTTCCATGTTTATACAGATAGCGGTGTAAATATTTCCATGTTTATACAGATCATGGTGTAGATAATTCCTTGTTTATACAAATAGCGGTGTAGTTATTTCCATGTTTATACAGATAGCCGTGTAGATATATTCATGTTTTTACAGATATCAGTGTAGATATTTCCATGTTTACACAGATTGCGGTGTAGATATTTCCATGTTTTTACAGATATCGGTGTAGATACTTCCATGTTTATACAGATCGCGGTGTAGTTATTTCCATGTTTATAGAGATCGCGGTGTAGATATTTCCATGTTTATACAGATAGCGGTGTAGATATTTCCATGTTTATACAGATAGCGGTGTAGATATTTCCATGTTTATAGAGATAGCAGTGGAGGTATTTCCATGTTTATAGACATAGCGGTGTAGATATTTCCATGTTTTTATAGATGGCGTTGTAGATATTTCCATGTTTATACCGATAGCAGTGTTGGTATTTCCACGTTTATACAGATAGCGATGTAGATATTTCCATGGTTAGACAGCTCGCGGTGCAGATATTTATATCTTTATACAGATGTCATTGTAGATATTTCCTTATCCACACAGATGGCAGTGTAGATGTTTCCATATTTATACAGATGGCGGAGTAGTTAGTTCCATGTTTATAGAGATGGCAGTGTAGATATTTTCATGTTTATACAGATGGAGGTGTAGATATTTCCATGTTTATAGAGATAGCAGTGTAGATATTCACATGTTTATACAGATGGCTGTGTAGGTATTTCCACGTGTATACAGATGGCATTGTAGATATTTCCATGTTTATAGAGATGGCTGTGTAGGTATTTCCACGTGTATACAGATGGCATTGTAGATATTTCCATGTTTATACAGATGGTGGTGTAGATATTTCCATGTTTACACAGATGACTGTATAGGTATTTCAATGTTTATACAGATGGCGTTGTAGATATTTCCATGTTTATAGAGATAGCGGTGTAGATATTTCCATATTTATACAGATAACGGTGTAGAAATGTCCATGTTTATACAGATAGCGGTGTAAATATTTCCATGTTTATACAGATCACGGTGTAGATATTTCCTTGTTTAAACACACAGCGGTGTAGTTATTTCCATGTTTATACAGATAGAGATGTAGATATTTCCATGTATATACAGATGGCAGTGTAGATATTTCCATGTTTATACAGATGGCTTTGAAGATATTTCCATGTTTATACAGGTGACTTTGTAGGTATTTCCATGTTTATACAGATGGTGGTGTAGATATTTCCCTGTTTATAGAGATAGCTCTGTAGATATTTCCATGTTTATACAGATAGCGGTGTAGATAATTCCATGTTTATACAGATCACGGTGTAGATATTTCCATGTTTATACAGATCGCGATGTAGATATTTCCATGTTTATACAGATAGCAGTGTAGATATTTCCATGTTTTTACAAATATCGGTGTAGATATTTCCATGTTTACACAGATTGCGGTGTAGATATTTCCATCTTTCTGCAGATGGCATTGTAGATATTTCCATGTTTATACAGATGGCGGTGTAGATATTTCCATGTTTATATAGATGGTGGTGTAGATATTACTATGTTTATACAGATAGCGGTGTAGATATTTCCATGTTTATACAGATCGTGGTGAAGATATCTCCATGTTTATACAGATCGCGGTGTAGATATTTCCATGTTTATACAGATAGCGGTGTAGATATTTCCATGTTTATACCGATAGCGGTGTTGGTATTTCCACGTTTATACAGATAGCGATGTAGATATTTCCATGTTTATACAGCTCGTGGTGCAGATATTTCTATCTTTATACAGATGGCATTGTAGATATTTCCTTATTCACACTGATGGCGGTGTAGATGTTTCCATGTTTATACAGGTGGCGGAGTAGTTAGTTCCATGTTTATGGAGATGGCAGTGTAGATATTTTCATGTTTACAGAGATGGCGGTGTAGATATTTCCATTTTTATAGAGATAGCAGTGTCGATATTTACATGTTTATACAGATGGCTGTGTAGATATTTCCATGTGTTTACAGATGGCATTGTAGATATTTCCATGTTTATACAGATGACTGTAAAGTTATTTCCATGTTTTTACAGATGTCATTGTAGATATTTCCATGTTTATACAGATGACTGTAAAGTTATTTCCATGTTTTTACAGATGGCAGTGCAGATATTTCCATGTTTATAGAGATAGCGGTGTAGATATTTCCATTTTTGTACAGATGGCGGTGTTGATATTTCCATCTATACACAGATGGCCGTGTAGATATTTCCATGTTTATACAGATGGCGGCGTAGATATTTCCATGTACATGCAGATGGCGGTGTAGATATTTCCATGTTTATACAGACAACGGTGTAGATATTATCATTTTTACACAGATGGTGGTGTAGATATTTCCGTGTTTATACACATGGCGGAGTAGATACTTCCATCTTTATGGAGATGGCAGTGTAGATATTTTCATGTTTATACAGATAGCGGTGTAGATATTTCCATGTTTATAGAGATAGCGGTGTAGGTATTTCCATGTTTATACAGATGGCGGTGTAGGTATTTCCATGTTTATATAGATGGCATTGTAGATATTTCCTTGTTTATGTAGATGGCGTTGTAGACATTTCCACGTTTGTAGAGATGGCTGTGTATATATTTCCATGTTTATAGAGATACCGGTTTAGGTATTTCCATGTTTATAGAGATATCTTTGTAGATATTTCCATCTTTATACAGATAGCGGTGTAGATACTTCCAAGTATATACAGATAGCGGTGTTGGTATTTCCATGTTTATACTGATAGCGGTATAAATCTTTCCATGTTTATACAGCTTGCGTTGTAGATATTTACATCTTTATACAGTTGGCAGTGTAGATATTTCCATGTTTATACAGATGGCTTTGTAGATAGTCCCATGTTTATGGAGATGGCAGTGTAGATATTTTCATGTTTATAGTGATGGAGGTGCAGATATTTCCATTTTCATACAGATCGCGGTGTAGATGTTTCCATGTTTATACAGATAGCACTGTAGATATTTCCACGTTTATAGAGATAGCGGTGTTGGTATTTCCATGTTTATACAGATAGCGGTGTAAATATTTCCATGTTTATAGAGCTCGCCATGAAGATATTTCCACTTTTATACACACGGTGGTGTGGATATTTCCATGTTAATACAGATGGCAGTGTAGGTATTTCCATGTTTATACAGATAGTGGTGTAGTTATTTCTCTGTTGATAGAGATAGCAGTGGAAATATTTTCATGTTAATACACATAACGGTGTAGATATTTCCATATTTATAGTAATAGTGGTGTAGATACTTCCCTGTTTATACGGATAGCGGTGTAGATATTTACATGTTTATACAGATTGCTGTGCAGATGTTTCCACGTTTATAAAGAGGGCTGAGTAGGTATTTCCATGTTTATAAAGATGGCAGTGTATATATTTCCATGTTTATGAAGATGACTGTGTAAATATTTCCATGTTTATATAGATGTTCGTGTAGATATTTCCCTGTTTATAGAAATAGCGGTGTAGATATTTCCATGTTTATAGAGATAGCGGTGTAAATATTTCCATATTTATACAGATAGCGATGTAGATATTTCCATGTTTATACAGATAGCGGTGTATATATTTGCATCTTTATACAGTGAGTGCTATACATATTTCCATGTTTCTAGAGATGGTAGTGTAGATATTTCCATGTTTTTACAGTTGACTGTGTAGATATTTGCATGTTTATACAGATGGCACTGTAGATATTTCCATGTTTATAGAGATAGCGGTGTATATATTTCCATGTTTATACAGATCGTGGTGTAGATATTTCCATTTTCCTCAGATGGCAATTCAGATATTTCCATGTTTATACAGATGGCAGTGTAGAAATTTCCATGTTTCTACAGACAGCTCTGTAGATATTTCCATGTTCATTCAGAAGGCGGTGTAGATATTTCCATGTTTACACAGATGGCGGTGTAGATATTTCTATGTTTATAGAGATAGCGGTATAGGTATTTCCATGTGTATAGAGATAGTGTTGTAGTTATTTCCATGTTTATAGAGATAGTGGTGTAGATATTTCCATGTTTATTCAGATAGCGTAGAAGTTATTTCCATGTTTATACAGATGGCGGTGTAGATAGTTTCATGTTTATGGAGATGGCCTTGTAGATATTTTCACGTTTATAGAGATGGCGGTGTAGATATTTCCATGTTTATAGAGATAGCGGTGTAGATATTTCCATGTTTATATATATGGCGGTGTAGATATTTCCATGCTTATACAGATGGCAGTGTAGATATATCCATGTTTATACACATAGCGGTGGAAATATTTCCATATTTATAAAGATAGCGTTGTAGATATTTCCATGTTTATACAGATAACGGTGTAGATATATCCACGTTTATACAGATAGCGGTGTATATATTTCCATTTTTATACAGATAGTGGTGTTGGTATTTCCATGTTTCTACAAATAGCATTGTAGATATTTCCATGTTTATACAGCTCGCGGTGCTGTTATTTCCATCTTTATAGAGATGGCAGTGTAGATAATTCCAAGTTTTTACAGATAGCGGTGTAGATACTTCCGTGTTTATACAGATGGTGGTGTAGATATTTCCATGTTTATACAGATCATGGTGTAGATATTTCCATGTTTATGGAGATCACGGTGCAGATATTTTCAGTTTTATAGAGATGGCGGTGTAGATATTTCCACGTATATAGAGATGGCGGTGTAGATATTTCCGTGTTTATAGAGATGGCGGTGAGGATATTTCCATGTCAATGCAGGTGGCTGTGTAGATATTTCCTTGTGCATACAGATTGCAGTGTAGATATTTCCATGTTTAAGCAGATGGTGGTGTCGATATTTCCATGTTTATAGAGATGACTGTGTAGATATTTCCATGTTTATACAGATGGTGGTGTAGTTATTTCCATGTTTATAGAGATAGTGGCGTAGATAATTCCATGTTTATACAGATAGCGGTGAAGGTATTTCCATGTTTATAGAGATAGCGGTGCAGATATTTCCATATTTATACAGATAGATTTGTAGATATTTCTATGTTTATACAGATCGCGGTGTAGATATTTCCATGTTTATAGAGATGGTGGTGTAGACATTTCCATGTTTATACAGATATCGGTGTAGATATTTCCATGTTTATACAGATAGCGGTGTAGATATTACCATGTTTACACACATAGCGGTGTAGATATTTCCATCTTTGAACAGATTGCGGTGTGGATACTTCCATGTTTATTCAGATAGCGTTGTAGATATTTCCATGTTTACACAGATAGCTCTGTAGACATTTCCATGTTTACACAGATAGCATTATAGATATTTCCATGTTTATAGAGACAGTGGTTTAGGTATTTCCATGTTTATGCAGATAGGTGTGTTGTTATTTCCATGTTTATACAGATAGCGGTGTAGATTGTTCCATGTTTATGGAGAGGGCGGTGTAGATATTTTCATGTTTATAGAGATCGTGTTGTAGATATTTCCATTTTTATACAGATAACTGTGTAGATATTTCCATGTTTATACAGATGGCGGTGTAGATATTTACATATTTATACAGATAGCGGTAGAGATATTTCATTGTTTATAGAGATCGTGTTGTAGATGTTTCTATGTTTATACAGACAGCCGTGTAGATATTTCCATGTTTATACAGGTAGCGGTGTTCATATTTCCATGTTTATACAGATCGCGGTGTAGATATTTCCATTTTCCTCAGATGGCAATTTAGATATTTCCATGTTTATACAGATGGCGGTGTAGATATTTCCATGTTCATTCAGAAGGTGGTGTAGATATTTCCATGTTTACAGAGATGGCGGTCTTGATATTTCTATGTTTGTAGAGATAGCAGTGTAAATATTTCCATGTGTATAGAGATGGTGGTGTAGGTAATTCCATGTTTATAATGACAGTGGTGTAGATATTTCCATGTTTATTCAGATAGTGGTGTAGGTATTTCCATGTTTATACAGATGTCGGTGTAGATAGTTCCATGTTTATGGAGATGGCAATGTAGATATTTCCATGTTCATACAGATAGCGGTGTAGATATTTCCATGTGTATAGAGATAGTGGTGTAGATATTTCCATATTTATACAGATAGCGGAGTAGATATTTCCATGTTTATACAGATAGTGGTGTAGATATTTCCATGTTTATACAGATAGCTGTGTAGATATAGCCATGTTTATACAGATTGTGGTGTATATATTTCCATGTTTATACAGATAGTGGTGTAGATATTTCCATGTTTATACAGAGAGTGGTGTAGATATTTCCATGTTTACAGAGATAGAAGTGTAGATATTCCCATATTTGCAAAGATTGCGGTGTAGATATTTCCATCCTCACACAGATTGCGGTGTACATATTACCATGTTTACACAGACAGCTGTGTAGATATTTCCATGTTTACACAGATAGTGTTGTAGGTATTTCCATGTTTATAGAGATTCCGGTGTAGATATTTCCATGTTTATAAAGATAGCGGTGTAGATATTTCCATGTTTATACAGATAGCGGTGGAGATATTTTCATGTTTATACAGATAGCGCTGTAGATATTTGCACGTGTATACAGATAGCAGTGTAGATATTTCCATGTTTATACAGATAGCGGTGTAGATATTTCCATGTTTATACAGATAGCGGTGTAGATATTTCCATGTTTATACAGAGAGTGGTGGACATATTTCCATGTTTATACAGATAGCGGTGGAGATATTTCCATGTTTCTAGAGATGGTCGTGAAGATATTTCGAAGTTTATGCAGGCAGCGGTGTAGATAATTCCATGTTTATAGAGATCGCGGTGCAGACATGTCCATGTTTATACAGGTAGCGGTGTAGATATTTCCATGTTTACAGAGATAGCGGTGAAGATATTTCCATATTTATAAAGATAGCGGTGTAGATATTTGTATGTTTATTCAGATGGTGGTGTAGATATTTCCATTTTTATACGGATAGCGGTGTGGCTATTACCATGTTTATTCAGATGGCAGTGTAGATATATCCATGTTTATACAGGTAGTGGAGTAGATATTTCCATGTTTATAAAGATAGCAGTGCGGATATTTCCAAGTTTATTGAGATAGCGGTGGAGATATTTCCATGTTCATAGAGATAGTGGTAGCGATATTTCCATGTTTGTACAGATAATGATGTAGATATTTCCATGTTTATGCAGATAGCGGTGTAGATATTTCCGTGTTTATGCAGATAGCGGTGTTGATATTTACATATTTATACAGATAGCCGTGTAGATATATCCATGTTTATACGGCTAGCGGTATATATATTTCCATGTTTATGCAGACAGCGGTGTAGTTATTTCCAAGTTTATAGAGATGACTGTGTACATGTTTCCATGTTTATACAGATGGCGGTGTAGATATTTCCATGTTTATAGAGATAGCGGTGTAGATGTTTCCATGTTTATACAGATAGCGGTGTAGATATATCAATGTTTATACAGACCGTGGTGTAGATATTTCCATGTTTATACAGACAGCGGTGTAGATATTTCCATGTTTATATAGATACCGGAGTTGATATTTCCATATTTACAGAGATAGATGTGTAGATATTTCCATATTAGTACAGATTGCGGTGTAGATATTTCCACCTTTATACAGATATCGTTGTAGATATTTCCATTTTTATACAGATAACGGTATAGGTATTTCCATCTTTATACAGATGACTGTGTAGATATTTCCATGTGTATACATATGGCAGTGTAGATATTTCCATGTTTATGCAGATAGCGGTGTGGCTATTTCCATGTTTATAGAGATAGCGTTGAAGATATTTCCATGTTTATAGAGATGGCTGTGTAGATATTTCCATGTTTATACAGATGACTGTGTAGGTATTTCTATGTATATTCAGATGGCAGTGTAGATATATCCACGTTTGTAGTGATAGCAGTGTAGTTATTTCCATGTTTATACAGATGGCAGTGTAGGTAATTCCATGTTTATGCAGAAGGCGGTGTAGATATTTCCATGTTTTTAGAGATAGCCATGTAGATATTTCCATGTTTATACAGATAGCAGTGAAGTCATTTCCATGTTTATAGAGATAGTGTTGAAGATATTTCCATATTTATACAGATAGCGGCGCACATATTTCCGTGTTTATACAGATAGTGGTGTAGATATTTCCATGTTTATACAGATTGCGGTGAAGATATTTCCATGTTTATACCGATTGTGGTGTGGATATTTCCATGTTTATACAGATAGCGGTGTAGGTATTTCCATGTTTATACAGACATTGGTGTAGATATTTCCATGTTTACAGAGATACATGAGTAGATATTTCCATATTTGCACAGATTGCGGTGTAGATATTTCCATCCTCACACAGATTGCGGTATACATATTTCCATGTTTACACAGACAGCTGTGTAGATATTTCCATGTTTACACAGATAGTGTTGAAGTTATTTCCATGTTTATAGCGATTGCGGTGTAGATATTTACATGTTTATAAAGATAGCGGTGTAGATATTTCCATGTTTATACAGATATCGGTGTAGATATTTCCATGTTTATACCAGCAGCGTTGTAGATATTTCCATGTTTATACAGATAGCGGTGGAGATATTTCCATGTTTCTAGAGATGGTGGTGTAGATATTTCCAACTTTATGCAGGTAGCGGTGTTGGTATTTCCATGTTTATACTGATAGCGGTGTAGATATTTCCATGATTATACAGTTTGCGGTGTAGATATTTCCATCTTTATACAGATGGCAGTGTATATATTTCCATGTTTATACAGAGAGCGGTGTAGATATTTCCATGTCTATCGAGATAGCGGTGTAGGTATTTCCATATTTATACAGATTGCGGTGTAGATATTTCCATCTTTATACAAATGGCCGTGTAGATATTTCCATGTTTATACAGATGGAAGTGAAGATATTTCCATGTTTATACAGATAGTGGTGTAGATATTTCCATGTTTATACAGATGGTGGTGTAGATACATCCATGTTTCTGAAGATGGTGGTGTAGGTATTTTCATGTTTATAGAGATGGCGGTGTAGATATTTCCATGTTTATACAGATGTCTGTGTTGATATTTCCAGGTTTATGCAGATAGCGGTATAGATATTTCCATTTTTATAGAGATGGCGGTCTAGTTATTTCTAAGTTTATAGAGATAGCGGTGTAAATATTTCCATGTTTATAGAGATGGTGGTGTAAGTATTTTCATGTTTATAGAGATAACGGTGTAGATATTTACATGTTTATACAGATAGCGGTGTTGGTATTTCCATGTTTATACAGATAGCGGTGTAGATATTTCCATGTTTATACAGCTCGCAGTGTAGATATTTCCATCTTTATACAGATGGCAGTGTAGATATCTCCATATTTATAGAGACAGCGGTGTAGTTATTTCCATGTCTATAGATATAGCGGTGTAGTTATTTCCATATGTATACAGATTTTGGTGTAGATATTTCCATCTTTATACAGATGGCGGTGTAGATATTTCCATGTTTATACAGATGGCCGGGAAGATATTTCCATGTTTATACAGATAGTGGTTTACATAATTCCATGTTTATACAGATGGCGGTGTAGATGCATCCATGTTTCTGAAGATGGCGGTGTAGATATTTTCATGTTTATAGAGACGGAGGTGTAGATATTTCCATGTATATAGAGACAGCAGTGTAGATATTTTCATGTTTATAGAGAAAGTGGTGTAGGTATTACCATGTTTATACAGATGGCAGTGTGGCTATTTCCAAGTTTGTACAGTTGGCAGTGTAGATATTTCCATGTTTATACAGATGTCTTTGTAGATATTTCCAAGTTTATGCAGATGGCGGTGTAAATATTTCCATGTTTATAGAGATGGCGGTGTAGTTATTTCTATGTTTATAGAGAGAGCAGTGTAAATAACTCCATGTTTATAGAGATGGTGGTGTAAGTATTTTCATGTTTATAGAGATAGCGGTGTAGATATTTCCATGTTTATACAGATAACGGTGTTGGTATTTCAATCTTTATACAGATAGCGGTGTAGATATTTCCTTGTTTATACAGCTCGCGGTGTAGATATTTCCATCTTTATACAGATGGCAGTGTATATATTTCCATATTTATACAGAGAGCGGTGTAGATATTTCCATGTCTATAGAGATAGCGGTGTAGGTATTTCCATATTTATACATATTGCGGTGTAGATATTTCCAACTTTATACAGATGGCGGTGTAGATATTTCCATGTTTATACAGATGGCAGTGAGGATATTTCCATGTTTATACAGATAGTGGTGTAGTTATTTCCATGTTTATACAGATGGCGGTGTAGATTCATCCATGTTTCTGAAGATGGCAGTGTAGATATTTTCATGTTTATAGAGATGGCGGTGTAGATATTTCCATGTTTATACAGATGTCTGTGTAGATATTTCCATGTTTATGTAGATGGCGGTGTAGATATTTCCATATTTATAGAGATGGCGGTGTAGTTATGTCTATGTTTATAGAGATAGCGGTGTAAATATCTCCATGTTTATAGAGATGGTTGTGTAAAAATTTTCATGTTTATACAGATAGCGGTGTAGATATTTCCATGTTTATACAGATAACGGTGTTGGTATTTCCATGTTTATACAGATAGCGGTGTAGATATTTCCATGTTTATACAGGTATCGGTGGAGATATTTCCATGTTTATAGATATTGCAGTGTAGGTATTTCCATCTTCGCACAGATTGCGGTGTAGGTTTTGCCAAATTTACACAGATAGCGGTGTAGATATTTCCAAGTTTACACAGATATCTGTGTAGATATTTCCATGTTTGCAGAGATAGCATTGTCGATATTTCCATGTTTATACAGATTGCAGTGTAGTTATTTCCATGTTGATACACATAGAGGTGTATATATTTCAATGTTTATAGAGGTAGCGGTGTAGAAATTCCCATGTTTATACAGATCGCCTTGTAGACATTTCCATCTTTCTACAGATGTCAGTGTAGATATTTCCAAGTTTATACAGAAGGCAGTGTAGATATTTCCATGTTTATACAGATGACTGTGTAGATAATTCCATGTTTATTCAGATGGCGGTGTAGATATTTCCATGTTTATAGAGATGGCGGTGTAGATATTTCCATGTTTATACAGATGTCTCTGTTGATATTTCCAGGTTTATGCAGATAGCGGTGTAGATATTTCCATGTTTATAGAGATGGCGGTCTAGTTATTTCTAAGTTTATAGAGATAGCGGTGTAAATATTTCCATGTTTATAGAGATGGTGGTGTAAGTATTTTCATGTTTATAGAGATAACGGTGTAGATATTTACATGTTTATACAGATAGCGGTGTTGGTATTTCCATGTTTATACAGATAGCGGTGTAGGTATTTCCATGTTTATACAGCTCGCAGTGTAGATATTTCCATCTTTATACAGATGGCAGTGTAGATATCTCCATATTTATACAGACAGCGGTGTAGATATTTCCATGTCTATAGATATAGCGGTGTAGTTATTTCCATATGTATACAGATTTCGGTGTAGATATTTCCATCTTTATACAGATGGCGGTGTAGATATTTCCATGTTTATACAGATGGCCGGGAAGATATTTCCATGTTTATACAGATAGTGGTTTACATAATTCCATGTTTATACAGATGGCGGTGTAGATGCATCCATGTTTCTGAAGATGGCGGTGTAGATATTTTCATGTTTATAGAGACGGAGGTGTAGATATTTCCATGTATATAGAGATAGCAGTGTAGATATTTTCATGTTTATAGAGAAAGTGGGGTAGGTATTTCCATGTTTATACAGATGGCAGTGTGGCTATTTCCAAGTTTGTACAGTTGGCAGTGTAGATATTTCCATGTTTATACAGATGTCTTTGTAGTTATTTCCATGTTTATGCAGATGGCAGTGTAGATATTTCCATGTTTATAAAGATGGCGGTGTAGTTATTTCTATGTTTATAGAGATAGCGGTGTAAATATCTCCATGTTTATAGAGATGGTGGTGTAAGTATTTTCATGTTTATAGAGATAACGGTGTAGATATTTACATGTTTATACAGATAGCGGTGTTGGTATTTCCATGTTTATACAGATAGCGGTGTAGATATTTCCATGTTTATACAGCTCGCGGTGTAGATATTTCCATCTTTATACAGATGGCAGTGTAGATATTTCCATATTTATACAGACAGCGGTGTAGATATTTCCAAGTCTATAGAGATAGCGGTGTAGATATTTCCATGTTTATAGAGAAAGCGGTGTAGCTATTTCCATGTTTATAGAGATAGCGTTGTAGATATTTCCATATTTATACAGATAGCGGTGTAGGTATTTCGATGTTTATACAGATTGCGGTGTAGATATTTCCATGTTTCTACAGATGGCGGTGTAGATATTTCCTTGTTTATTCAGACAGCGGTGTAGTTATTTCCATGTTTATACAGGTAGCGGTGTAGATATTTCCAAGTTTACAGAGATAGCGGTTTAGTTATTTCCATCTTTGCACAGATTGCCGTGTAGATATTTCCATATTTACGCAGATAGATGTGTAGATATTTCCAAGTTTACACAGATAGCTGTGTAGATATTTCCATGTTTACACACATACCGTGGTAGATATTTCCATGTTTATAAAGATTGCGGTGTGGATATGTCCATGATTATACAGATAGCAGTGTAGATATTTTCATGTTTATACAGATAGCGGTGGAGATATTTCCAGGTTTATAGAGACTGCGGTATAGATATTTCCATGTTTATACAGATAGCGGTGTAGATATTTCCATGTTTCCAGAGACAGCAGTGTAGATATTTCCATCTTTGCACAGATTGCTCTGTAGATATTTCCATTTTTACACAGATATCTGTGTAGATATTTCCAAGTTTACACAGATAGCTGTGTAGATATTTCCATGTTTACACAGATAGCATTGTATATATTTCCATGTTTACACAGATAGCGGTGTAAATATTTCCATGTTTATAGAGATGGTGGTGTAAGTATTTTCATGTTTATAGAGATAGCGGTGTAGATATTTCCATGTTTATACAGATAACGGTGTTGGTATTTTCATGTTTATACAGATAGCGGTGTAGATATTTCCATGTTCATAAAGCTCGCGGTGTAGATATTTCCATCTTTATACAGATGGCAGTGAAGATATTTCCATGTTTATACAGATAGCGGTGTAGATATTTACATGTCTACAGAGGTAGCGGTGTAGTTATTTGCACATTTATACAGATTGCGGTGCAGATATTTCCATCTTTATACAAATGGCGGTGTAGATATTTCCATGTTTATACACATGGCAGTGAAGATATTTCCATGTTTATACAGATGGCGGTGTAGATACATCCATGTTTCTGAAGATGGCGGTGTAGATATTTTCATGTTTATACAGATGGCGGTGTAGATATTTCCATGTTTGTAGGGATGGCGGTGTAGATATTTCTATGTTTATAGAGATAGCGGTGTAAATGTTTCCAAGCTTATAGAGATGGTGGTGTAAGTATTTTCATGTTTATACATATAGCGGTGTAGATATTTCCATGTTTATACAGATAACGGTGTTGGTATTTCCATGTTTATACAGATAGCGTTGTAGATATTTCCATGTTTATAAAGCTCGCGGTGTAGATATTTCCATCTTTATACAGATGGCAGTGTAGATATTTCCATGTTTATACAGATAGCGGTGTAGATATTTACATGTCTATAGAGGTAGCGGTGTAGGTATTTCCATATTTATACAGATTGCGGTGTAGATATTTCCATCTTTATACAGATCGTGGTGTAGGTATTTCCATGTTTATACACATGGCAGTGACGGTATTTCCATGTATATACAGATAGTGGTGTAGATATTTCCATGTTTATACAGATGGCGGTGTAGATACATCCATGTTTCTGAAGATGGCGGTGTAGATATTTTCATGTTTATAGAGATGGCGGTGTAGACATTTCCATGTATATAGAGATTGCAGTGTAGATATTTCCATGTTTATAGAGAAAGCGGTGTAGGTATTTCCATGTTTATAGAGATAGCGGTGTGGATATTTCCATATTTATACAGATAGCGGTGTAGGTATTTCCATGTTTATACAGATGGCGGTGTAGATATTTCCTTGTTTATACAGATATCGGTGTAGATATTTCCAGGTTTATACAGAGAGCGGTGTAGATATTTCCACGTTTTACAGATAGTGGTGTAGATATTTCCATCTTTATACAGATAGCGGTGCAGATATTTCAATGTTTACACAAATAGCCGTGTTGATATTTCTATGTTTACACAGATAGAGTTGCAGATATTTCCATGTTTATAAAGATAGCGTTGCAGATATTTCCATCTTTATAGAGATAGCGGTGTGGGTATATCCATGTTTATACAGATAGCGGTGTGGGTATTTCCATGTTTATACAGATAGCGGTATAGATATTTCCATGTTTATAGAGATGACTGTCTAGATATTTCCATGTTTATACAGCTTTCCGTGTAGATATTTCCATGTTTATACAGATAGCGGTGTAGATATTTCCATGTTTATACAGATAGCGGTGTAGATATTTCCATGTTTATACAGATAGCTGTGTAGATATTTCCATGTTTATACAGACAGCAATGTAGATATTTCTATGTTTATAGAGATAGCGGTGTAGATATTTTCATGTTCATATAAACAACAGTGTAGATATTTTCATGTATATGGAGATAGCGGTGTAGATATTTCCATTTTTATAGACATAGCGGTGTAAATATTTCCAAGTTTTTACAGATAGCGGTGTAAATATTTCCATGATTATACAGATAGCGGTGTAAATATTTTCATGTTTATAGACCTAGCGGTGTAGATATTTCCATGTTTTTAGAGATAGCGGTGTAAATATTTTCATGTTTATACAGATAGCCGTGTAAATGTTTACACGTTTATAGGGATAGAGGTGTAGGTATTCCCACGTTTTACAGATAGCGGTGTAGATATTTCCCCGTTTATAGAGATAGCGGTGTAGATATTTCCACGTTTATACAGATAGCGGTGAAGATATTTCCACTTTTATACAGATTGCGGTGTAGAAATTTCCAAGTTTATACACATAGCGGTGCAGATATTTCCACGTTTATACACATACCGGTGTAGATATTTCCATGTTTATACAGATAGCGGTGTAGATATTTCCACGTTTGTAGAGATAGCGATGTAGATATTTCCACGTCTATACAGATAGCGGTGTAGCTATTTCCACGTTAATACAGATAACGGTGTAGATATTTCCAGGTTTATACAGACAGCGGTGCAGATATTTCCATGTTTATACAGATAGCGGTGTAGATATTTCCATGTTTATACAGTCAGTGGTGTAGATATTTCCATGTTTAAACAGATAGCCTTGTATATATTTCCATGTTTATTCAGACAGCGGTGTAGATATTTCCATGTTTTACAGATAGTGGTGTAGATATTTCCATGTTTATAGAGATAGCTTTGTAAATATTTCCATGTTTATACAGATAGCGGTGTAAGTATTTCCATTTTTATAGAGATAGCGGTGTAGATATTTCCATGTTTTACAGATAGCGGTGTAGATATTTCCACATTTATACTTATAGCTGTGTAGATATTTCCAGGTTTATAGGGTTAGCGGTGTAGATGTTCCCACGTTTATAGAGATAGCGGTGTAGATATTTCCATGTTTTTAGAGATAGCGGTATATATATTTCCACGTTTATAGAGATAGCTGTGTAGATATTTCCATGTTTCTAGAGACAGTGGTGTAGATATTTCCATGTTCATAGAGATAGCGGTGTAGATATTTCCATGTTTATAGAGACAGTGATGTAGATATTTGCGTGTTTATAGAGATAGCATTGTAGATATTTCCATGTTTATAGAGACAGTGGTGTAGATATTTCCATGTTTATACAGATAGACGTGTAAATATTTCCATGTTTATAGAGACAACGGTGTAGATATTTCCATGTTTATACAGATAGCGGTTTAGATATTTCCATGTTTATAGAGATAGCGGT
Organism: Pan troglodytes; assembly: GCF_028858775.2. NCBI lineage: Eukaryota > Metazoa > Chordata > Mammalia > Primates > Hominidae > Pan > Pan troglodytes. The sequence continues at coordinate 401,618 of NC_072405.2, read as the reverse complement.
GTAGATATTTCCATGTTTATAGAGATAGCGGTGTAGATATTTCCATGTTTATAGAGACGGCGGTGTAAATAGTTCCATGTTTATACAGATAGCATTGTAAATGTTTACACATTTACAGAGATAGCGGTGTAGATATTTCCACGTTTACAGAGATTTTATGAAAAGTTATTTTATGAAGACCAAACAAGTCATTGGGGTACCTACCTTATGTCATTTTTTACATTGAGAGTGTTAAAAATACCCCTACCCTAACCAAAACCCAGACTTATAGAGCCAGGAAAGGCCATGCAATAAAGGATTCTTGGGCTTGTATGCCTGATAACAAAAACTTATCACAGAAGACTGCAAAAAACACAATCTTGCACAAAGCCCATTGCAACTTTGCACACAACAATGCTTTTGAAGGATATTTGCCCAACAACTGCCTGTCCAACCTGTGCCTGGCATCACCTTTGTTATTGATCTTTGTAGCCAAGGCTAGTCATTTCCAAATGATCATATAATCTTCCTCATTTTTTCTTTTGTCTTCCTTTACCTCCGTGAATATGCATATAGTTTACTCTGGCTTGCCTGTTTCTATTGCAAGGCTCTGTTTCCAAACGAATATCTTTTTCTTGTGGAGAGCCTCTCTCTGTTTGTTATTTAGGTTGATAAGAGAAATGTGAACATTTGAGAGCTCAGGTAAAAGGCCTTAGTCTACAGTGAAACTTTTTTGCACCCTTAGATGCTTACTTCCACTACAACTTGCAGGTGGGCCTTGAAAAGTTCTTGGAATAAGTTTGAGCTTTGGTCTTCTCCGATTCATTTAGCATAGATTCTCAAAATGTGGTCCCTGGACCCACAGCATCAGCATCACCTGGAGATTGTTAGAAATGCAAGTCATCGGGCCTCATTCCAGACCCTCAGCTGGAAACTCTAGGGGCATGGCCAGTCCCTCTGTAGCTGAACAAGCCATCCAGGTGGTTTTGATGCAGCTAAAGTTTTGGAACAACTAATGTAGCCCCATTTGCAAAACTTGGCTGTACAGGCCTCCCTAGCTGGTAAGCTGCTAGCATTTTTTGTTTGTTTGTTTCTTTGTTTTGATACAGGGTCTTGCTCTGTTGACCAGACCGTGACCTCCTGGGTTCAAGCGAGGACTCAGCCTCCTGAGTAGCCGGGACTACAGGTATGTGCCACCACCATGCCCAACTACTTTTTGTATTTTTTTTTGTAGGGATGGGGTTTTAGCCCAGGCTAGTCTCAAACTCCTGGACTCAAGCAATCTGCCCACTTTGGCCTCATGAAGTGCTGGGATTATAGGCATGGGCCACCACTCCTGGCCCAAAGTTCATATTTTAACTACTAACCTAAATTATTTTAAAAACAAAATTCTCCTTGGACTCAAACCAGGTCAGAGTGACATGATCATGTGCCTGTTTTGTGCAGGGTGAAGTGAGATTATTATCTAGGAAATAGCTGAAATGTCCTGAGGGTGACAAAGAGGAGCTGTGTTTTCAGCCAATATCAGAACCAGGGCCACTGCCTGCCGCTGAACCCCAGCGGGGACCCCTACTTTGTGTTTATCTGTGGTGGCTACGCTTGCCCACCTGGGTGGGAACCCCGAGAATGACTCCAGACTTTTCCAGGGACTGCATGCCAGGGTATTTTTACAATTTATGTGTAGACTTTGTTCGGGTGGAAAAGTTATTTTATGAAGACGAAACAAGCAATTGGGGTACCTACCTTATGGCATTTTTTACATTGAGAGTGTTAAAAATACCCCTCCCCTAACCAAAACCCTGACAAATAGAGCCAGGGAAGGCCATGCAATAAAGGATTCTTGGGCTTGTATGCCTGATAACAAAATCTTATCACAGAAGACTGCAAAAAACACAATCTTGCACAAAGCCCATTGCAACTTTGCACACAACAATGCTTCTGAAGGATATTTGCCCAACAACTGCCTGTCCAACCTGGGCCTGGCATCACCTTTGTTATTGATCTTTGTAGCCAAGGATAATCATTTCCAAATGATCATATAATCTTCCTCATTTTTTCTTTTGTCTTCCTTTACCTCCATGAATATGCATATAGTTTTCTCTGGCTTGCCTGTTTCTATTGCAAGGCTCTGTTTCCAAACGAATATCTTTTTCTTGTGGAGAGCCTCTCTCTGTTTGTTATTTACGTTGATAAGAGAAATGTGAACATTTGAGAGCTCAGGTAAAAGGCCTTAGTCTACAGTGAAACTTTTTTGCACCCTTAGATGCTTACTTCCACTACAACTTGCAGGTGGGCCTTGAAAAGTTCTTGGAATAAGTTTGAGCTTTGGTCTTCTCCGATTCATTTAGCATAGATTCTCAAAATGTGGTCCCTGGACCCACAGCATCAGCATCACCTGGAGATTGTTAGAAATGCAAGTCATCAGGCCTCATTCCAGACCCTCAGCTGGAAACTCTAGGGGCATGGCCAGACCCTCTGTAGCTGAACAAGCCATCCAGGTGGTTTTGATGCAGCTAAAGTTCTGGAACAACTAATGTAGCCCCATTTGGAAAACTTGCCTCTACAGGCCTCCCTAGCTGGTAAGCTGCTAGCATTTTTTGTTTGCTTGTTTGTTTGTTTTGATACAGGGTCTTGCTCTGTTGACCAGACCGTGACCTCCTGGGTTGAAGTGAGGACTCAGCCTCCTGAGTAGCCGGGACTACAGGTATGTGCCACCACCATGCCCAACTACTTTTTGTATTTTTTTTTTGTAGGGATGGGGTTTTAGCCCAGGCTAATCTCAAACTCCTGGACTCAAGCAATCTGCCCACTTTGGCCTCACGAACTGCTGGGATTATAGGCATGAGCCACTGTGCCCGGCCCTGCCAGCTTTGTATAAGCTGTGGAGTTTTTAAAAATACCTAGACTCAGGGCAAACCCCAGACACTTAAGTCAGATTCTCTGGGAGGTGAAGCCCAGGCACTGGTATTTTTAAAGTCTCTACAGATGGTTCTAATGTGCTGCTAAGTTAGAGAACCGCTGATCTAGACCAGGCCTTTTCAAACTTAATGTGCACGTGAATTACCTGGACCTTGTTAAAATGCAGATTCAGTCTGCATAGGCCTGGGGTGGAGCCTGAGCTTCTGCATTTTTAACAAGTCTCTAGAGGATGCTGCTGCATCTGGGCTGATAACTACACTTGGAGATAGGAGGTTCTGGAGAGCAGAGGAAAGAGCATGAACCATAACCTAAGGGCTGGTAGTCCTGACTTCCGAGCCAAGGTTTGCCTTTATGTGGCTGGCAACTTGCTTGGACTCCTACCTCAATTCTTTGGGCCCAAGGTTTGTCCTGCCTCAGAAGGATGTCAAGAAAATTGAGTGAGTAATGCAGAATTGTTTCTTAAAGTGTGTGCAGATGCTCCATGAATTTAGAGAGTATGTGGATGCACATTAGTAAATTTTAATAGTTGTGACCATCTTGTTATGAGTACTTAGAACAAGTAATAATGGCTTTTGATGTATAGTAGTAAGAAAGCTTCCTTTTAAAAGGCGTGTATTTAAGTTTCCAAAGTGGGTCTATTTAAAAATATATGAAATAAATAATAGTAGAGGTAATTGACAGATCAAAATTAGGAAGGCAGGATGAGAATGACTCAAGTTTGGGAAATGCTGGGAAAGCAGATGCCCAAGGGCTATGAAAACTTAAAAAAATAGGTAGCACTTGATTTTGATTGGCTGAATGAGATGATGTGTTTGATTATTTATGGGGTTGGCATTTGGCAACATGCACTGGGTGGCTGGGATCACTGTTTATTAAAAAATATTTGAGTCTCCACTTTGCACTAGATACTCTTTTAGTCTCTTGGAAAAGGGATTGGGGGGCAGGCAGGATAAAAACAAATCATTTATGCCCACAAGAAAATTGCAGGAAGATAAAAGTCATGAAATAAACTCTATGCTTCTAATTTAATATTTTTTATAGATTATGAGAAAAAAGTTTTGCTCACTATCAGCTAGGAAAGCTGTCTTAGCACAACCATTCATTCTTGCACAAATCAAAATCAAGACGAGCCAGATTTAATTTAATATTTTTTCACAGATTATGAGAAAAAAGTTCTAATTTAATTTTTTTATAGATTATGAGAAAAAAGTTTCGCTCTCTATCAGCTAGGAAAGCTGTCTTAGCACAACCATTCATTCTTGCACAAATCAAAATCAAGATGAGCCAGAAGGCTCCATTCTGACAGCTTCTAATGGAGAAGCTACATTTACTGGACATGGGGAAAGTTGCTGGGCTCTAAGGACTGTGCATTTCTTGAACTAGATAAATGGTCTTGGTGTAGCATAATACCAAAACTTCTTGTCGCAGCCTGTAAGGACAGAACTCAATCAGCCTGAAAAGGAAGTCAGTGACTCCGACTCAACACAGGAATGTTCTGTGATTCCTAAAGAAGGATGTAGGAGTGTGGCACAATTCAACCACAGTCTGTGGCCCTGTGCCTCTGCCTTGACATGAGTGGGATTTCCCAGCTGGTCATTTTCTTCTTATCTAAGACATTGGGAACAAATTACTTGACCTCCTCTGGGCTTCAGTACTCCCACTCATCAAATTAGAGGACTGGGCAGTCGCTAGGCTCTCTTTAGGCATCATATTTTAGTTTCTGTGATTTTAAATTTGAGAAGGGGTGTCTAAGGGAGAATACATAGGGGAGGGGGAAAGGCTTATTAAAAGTGTAGTTAGACACTGAATTTTTAAGAATTGCATTTTGTAATAATACCTTTACCTAATCAGGACTGACAATCTTACCTGATGATAGCACATGGAGGAATGGCTGCATTCAAAAATAAAAATGAAATAAAACAAGACCTTATTTGAACTTAGCAATAATGCTGATTCCTCTTTTTGATTTGAGGAGGTTATAGCTGTTGTAAATGCTTGAATTGGGTCTGCCCAGGCAAAACAGAGTCAAGAGTCCATGTCGGATGAATTTTAACAATGTAGACAATAGAAAGGGTTGCTTAAACTGCCCCTCTTTTACCAAAACACATTTACAAATGAAAGAACAACACTTCCATTTTTTAAAAACATTTTTTGAGTTGAAGTCTTGCTTTGTCACCCAGAGTGGAGTGCAGTGGTGCGCTCTTGGCTCACTGCAAACTTTGCCTCCCGGGTTCAAGTGATTCTCCTGCCTCATCCTCCCGAGTAGCTGGGACTACAGGCTCCCACCACCATTCCTAGCTAATTTTTGTATTTTTAGTAGAGACAGGGTTTCACCATGTTGGCCAGGCTGGTCTCGAACTCCTGACCCCAGGTGATCTGCCGACCTCGGCCTCTGAAAGTGCTGGGATTACAGGCGTGAGCCAACAGGCGTGGCCAAAAAATTTCCATTTTTAATTGCAGGGTCTGGGGAATTAAAATGCATCCGTAATTTCTTGCATCTCTCCGCTCGGGCTTGCATGAATGCAGAGGGATGGGGAGGACTTCTTGAGGCAAGCATCCCCCTCTTGTCGCCTGCCATCTGGAGAGAGAGGGCTGTGATTTATCTCACTTTAATCAGGAAGGACCCGATGGGTGGATGGAGAGGTCTGACGGCTTTTTTGCTCCATGTGGGAAAGAAACGGACAGAGTGAATTTGTGTATGATCCCTAAGGAGAAAGCGTCTTTGTGCTCTATTTCATTTTGACCTGGAGCCCCTGAAAGCAAGCTAGTTACAAGTTGAAATAGGCCATTTCTAAAGTGTGATTTTGTTTGTGTATGAGCCTTGATTACAAAGGGGAAAAAAACCCGCTTAATTTACATACACCACATGTAGCGCAGGATCCCCTGGGCTGTCTTTTCAGGTATCAGGAAACTTTGATGAAAGTCGCTTGCCTCATCTAGGACTCATTTGATATTGTTTAGCAGAGCCTGGTATTAACATTTCCTTCCAACTGTTTACTGGAATCTGTGTGTTCCCTTCAAGTGATGCATACTAGGTGCACAGGCTTCCTGCCACTGTCATCCTAATCTTTCCATGCAGACAGGAGCAGAGGGGAGAGCGCTGAGCCAGGCCCCAGCTTGCTTTTCTTTCCTGACACAGCCCGGCTCCGCTGCACTTCTCAGCTCTTGCTCTAGGTGGTGCTGTTTGACCATTTTCTTCATGTGACCCTCCACTCGGTAATATAAATTCATTCGGAGGATGACCTGATATCAAAAAAAATTCCTTTTGATTAGTAGAATCAACTTGTTCCTTCACACGATACTCTTCCCACTGAGACACATGGAGACAATTCTGACTCCAGGTTTGCAACCTTGAGATTTCTCTCAGATGCAATAAAAAAAACAAAAAAGCATTTTGAGTGGCACAGTGATGCCTAGTGCATGATCATGTTTGTCTGCTCAAACATTAAAGGGAAACTTGTGGGTTTGAGGATGCCCAGCAGCACGACAGCTGCCAATGTAAATGAGCCGTATAGAGAGAGAGGGGGCGGGAGGGGACTACAAACTTCAGAATATGAGCTGTTCGTTTATAAGTTAAAAAAAAAAAAAGTCAAAAGGGAGCCCAGGATGGTGCAAGAAAGAGGAGAAAGGAAGATTTTCCTTGCAGCTAATCAGGAGAGTTCATAAGGGCTGATTACATGAGTGGAAGCCTTAAGTTCTTTTTTTTAAAAAATGTGAAAATTTGCATGTATGTATGTATGTATGTATGTATGTATGTATGTATGTATAGCTTCGTGTATTACCATTATTATTGCAATCAGCAAATGGATTTACTTCCTTTATCTCATGGGCTCCTTCCCACTCACTTCTGGCAGCACATTTTCCTTTCTCCTTCATCCCAGAACATCAAAGAACAGATGCGCTTCCTAACCCTGGCTCCAGGGGACTTTATACATTGTAAACAGTGCACCTCTAACGTGGTTCACCGCTTAGAGAACGTGTGTCCCATTTTAAAACTGTGACTCCTTTATATTTTGCAGTGCTTATTTTAATAAGAGACATTGGACTTGTGACATATTTTTCATGGAGGAGTGAGCTTAATGGTTGAAAGTAATCGATAAACTTGTTTTTCCTCTGATGCCATCAGCCAAGATCCTATGGCAATAGTAAGAGGATGACACTGGGCTGGCACCCCCTCCATAACATATTTGGACCATGTTTTCCCCCAAGAATGCACATGCAATAGCTTTGGTTTGGTAAGAGAGAGATGGTGTACTTGGTTTCCTTCTGTCACACTTTTGGTGAAATGAATTAGACTTTTAAATCAGGAAATTCAGTGAGATGAGTTAGATTTTTACACAAGAGCAGTGGAGGACTTCCAGCTGGTTGGGGGAATGATATGGAAATATCTTGCTAAATCAGGGTCTGGTGGAATGCTGCTCCCCTGGCAGGCTCCTCTTCACAGGGAGCAATCTGTGGGTTGCTTATAGAACAGAGCGAGCAGGAGGCATAGCATGGTCTTGCTCAGGGGAAGACCCGGTGTTCAGATGTTTGTCATTAGGAACTGGGTGTGGGCTTTTTCAAGTTAAACTGAAGCAGCAGTTCTATTAGGAAGAGCCTCCCAGATCAGCATCTTCTGTTTCTGGATACTCTCCCTTTGAAAAGCCAGATTTCAGCAAAAAGCTTTGCTAATGGTGAAATTGCACAACTGAAACCCTATGGGAGCAATGGGAAAGATGGAGAAAGAGGTGGTTATATCATGTACTTCAACAGTTTATTTAGAGGCTGTTGACGTTAGAATAACAAGCCAAGACAAACAAAAATACTCATTTTGGATGAAAATATTGTCTTTTCATGTTATTATAGATAGCTGAGTCCTAAGACTTCTACAGAAACACATTTTCCCAATGAGTGGCTGATTTTTCTGGTTGTGCAAGTAATGTCCAAATTATTGTACAAATTTTTGGCTCAGGAGCAAAGATTGTATTGCATATTGAGCTAATCACTTGCCCTTTCTAAGGTAAGCCCTTACCTCTGCTTTCCCTTCATCTTGTCATTTCTGTTTGTTGGGTACAGGTTTCCTGTTGGTTCTTTCTGTTGGCTCTGATGTAACATGAATGAAGTTCTTAACATCCTTTCAGACATAAACACAACTTAGCTCATTGTTTCTGAGTTCATATAGAGGTTTTCTTGCCCCTGAGACTTTCGTGTCAGACAGCTGGATGTTGCTGTGTTCAAGGCTCTATCTGTTGATTTTGTATCCTACAACTTTACTGATTTCACCTATCAGTTCAGTTCTAACAGTTTTCAAATTTTATTTATTTGTTTTTGTTTTTTAAATATTGTATGTTTCATTTTAGAGTCAGGAGGGTAGATGTACAGGTTTCTTAAACAGGTATATTGCATGGTGCTGCGGTTTGGGCTTCTAATGATCCCACCACCTAAGCAGTGAGCATAGTTATCGATAGGTAGTTTTTCAACCCTTGCTCCCACCATCCTTCCCTCCCACCTTTGGAGTCCCCCAGTGTCTATTGTTCCCTTCTTTGTGTTGAGTTCTAACCTTTTTTTAGTGAAGTTTGTAGGGTTTTCTATATATAACAAGATCATGCCGTCAGTAGAGACAGTTTCACTTCTTCCTTTCCTATTAGGATGACTTTTATTTCTTTCTTTTGCCTAATTACCCTGAGAAGTGGTGTCTGTGGGCATCCTTGTCTTGTTCCTGATGGTAGAGGAAAAGTTTCAACTTTTCACCATTGATCATGGTGTTAGCTATGGGTTTGTCATATATGGCCTTTATTTTGTTGGGATACAGTCCCTCAATACGTGATCTGTTGGGTGTTTTTTTTTTCACCATGAAAGGGTTTCGAATTTTGTCAAAAACTTTTTCTATATCTATTGTGATGGCCATATAGTTTCTATCCTTTATTTTTCTAATATGGTATATTATATGTATTGATTTGCTTATGTTGAACCATGACATGATCATGGTGAATGATTCTTTCAATGTGCTATTGAATTTGGTTTGCTAGGATTTTGTTGAGGATTTTTGCATCTATGTAGATCAAGGATATTGGCCTGTCATTTTCCTTTCTTGTAGTGTTCTTGTCTGGCTTTGGAATCAGGGTAATGCTGGCCCTGTAAGATGAGTTTGGAAGTATTCCCTCCACTTCAGCTTTTTGGAAGAGTTTGAGAAGGACTGGTATTAGTTCTTCTTAAAATATTTGGTAGAATTAATCTGGGAAGCCATCTGGTTTTGGGTTTTTCATTGATAGGCGACATTTTCTTACGGATTCAACCTCCTTGCTTGCTATTAGTCTGTTCAGATTTTTAAATTTCTTCATGAGTCAATCTTGGTAGGTTTTATGTATCTGGGAATTTATCCATTTCTTCTAGATGATCCAATTAGTTAGTGTGTAATTATACCTAGCAGTTTCTTAGGATCCTTTGTATTTCTGTGATATTGGCTATGATGTTTCATCTTTCATTTCTGATTTTATGCTGTATTGAAAACATGAGGCATAGCAGGTAGGGGGCACTGGTCAGGACTTGGGGTATAAACTGGCAGATGTTAAGGTGGGTGATTCTGGTTAACTCAGAAACTCCGAAGTCCCGTGTGGAAGAATTAACTGCCTGTACTCACCTAGTAATGTATATCCTTGGTCAAAAAAGATCCAGCTGAGAATGTTGGATGAAGGGACCAAATCAATATTCATCATTATATTGAAAACAAGTCAGATTGGCTGTGGTCTTTTGACAGCAGGTCAGTGGCTAAGTCTATTTGAACAAAGTTAGGGCAGGTTCAAGGGAGAATCCTGAGATCGGTATTCTTTGTTCCATACAAACTTGCCTTTCAGTTTCTTCTCCATACACAGATGCATATAAATATATAATCTTTCTTTTCCATACATATGATATTCTTTAAGGATATTCAAAAATCTGGAAACAGTTGCCTCCAGGGAGATAAATGGTAGTGGGTTGGGAAACTTTTAACTGTATACGCTTTTGTACCTTTTGCATTTTGAATCAGATGAATGTATAATCTACATAAAATATTAAGATTAAAACATCACCGAATAACTTATCAGGAGTTTGGTGAACATAAGGGAAGGCCTCCTATGGTGGCTGTATTTTATTCAGTGTTGGTCACTGTTGGGCACTTCATAGAGCTTATTTTATTTCATCCTTACAAGCGCCGTAGGAGGAAGGGGCCCCAGAGGGATTCATGGTTAGAATAGCAGAGTAGGAGCATTTGGCAGCTATATTCTGTGTAGGTGATAACTTTAAAGATATTTCTGTTATAAAATGTTTCAAACATACAAAAAATATAGAGAAGCAGTTTTCTATAGTTATTAAATATTCTTAATGAGTAGTCACAGAAATTATCATCCAAAGTGGGATATTCTTGAGAGAAAAAGGAGGTTCTATTTATAATTATGGTGGGATAACAAACTTAAGATGAACAGCTCTGGACAAACTGGGTTGTATGGTTCCTGGAAAACAAGGATTATTGTAAATGTGAGTCCCGCCTTGTGCTTCTCTCTGTCCCACCAAGAAAATATGATCTTGATACAGATGTTCATTGTGTCAAGGCAACCATGGCAAACATGATCTAGATACACTGTTCAAGTTTTATGCTGATCCTACATATATATGTCTCAGGAACTTTCCAGAGTTTCCTTTGAGTGCTTCTAAATTTTGCATAAATGGTATGTTGTCCCTTGTCTCTTTTCAAAACCAGTAAGCCATTTTCCCTTCTTTTCCTGGAAAATTAAAGGAACAAAGACCAGGAAATAACAATGTATTAGCTAAGGTTCTGTTGATTGAAAGCAACAGAACCTAATTCTGGCTAGCTTAAACCATGCTAGGATTTAATGAAGAATACTGCAGAATCTTAGATATCTTATGACTGGGAAAGAGGAGGTTCAGGCAGTTCCTGGGATGTCAGCAACAGGTAGCTGTCAATTAACTGCCCCCACACCACCCACTGCTGCCGTCATCAATATAGCACACCACGATGGCTCCCAGCCTCTGTACGTCTGGGTTCCGGTGTTCAAATTCTAGAGACAGCAAGAGAAATCCCATTGAGTCAGGGATCCTTCCCTGGGTCACACTCCCTGCATATGGTCAGAAATGCAGGATTATGTACTAAAGACACAGCTAAAGAGGACCCACTTCACTGTTTTGGGACCATTTGCAGGGGAGGCAAAATTGTGAGCTACTCACTTAAAGAGGTGATAACCATAAGTTTGCAGGAAAAAAAAATTGGAGAAGAGAAGGATAACACTATCCTACGGTTTCTTCTGAAAATTGACGAAGGGAACAGCATTTCCATTTGGAAATTCTCTCCTGGCATTTCAATATTTATGGATTCTGAATTCTGAGAAAAATCAGTTGAGAAATTAGGAAAATGGGAAGGAACATTCTAATTTTCCTGTGAAAATTACAGCTTAATAGTCAGTATAGAGAACTTACTGGCTTGAAGAAATGCACTGACTTCAAGTCAAGCAAGATGAGGAAGCACTGACATGTGGAGATGAAAGTTAAGGTGAACAGGACAGGAGCAGTAAAGGAGCCTCAGTCAGACTTTCTTGTATCTGTTGCTGTGTTACAAGTGTGTGTTCATGGCCTTGTCCACTGCTAACAGTGAACCATTTCTGCAAATAAATATTAATGTGTTCCTAGGCATAGTATATGTTTTACAAATCCTATGAGAGGTTTTCTAAGAAATGCCAAGTTTTAGAAACAAAATATACCCTTAAATCGGCAATTTTGACAGTTGCTTCTTTCTAGTGCTATTCATCTTGCCAGGAGATCAGAATGTTATGTTATTTAAATGGTATTGGAGGGGATGATTGATGCCTTGTATAACAATGTGATGTAAATAACGATTAAAGCATTAAGTATTTGTGGTGTTACCTTTCAATCTTTAAAGGACTTTTCTTTAGCATTTATTTTGTGATAACATTCATTTCTTTTTAATGTTTTCTCTATTAATGCTATTGGATTTTATAATCTTGTTACAATATGTTGGCTCCTAATAATAATAAATCATCATTTGTTATCATATCTCTTTAAAACAGAAGACTACTAAAACTTTTCATATAATCCTGTTACAGAAAAAAACGACTATTTGCTTGTTATTATAGTCATTTATTATTTTTCAAAAACTTGTAAGTGAAGTGTTATGAAAATCATATGAATTTGGGAATTCCCAAGCATTCTCAGAAATTCTATTTCCTTGTTCCCAAATCCCAATGATTAATATCTGCCAGGAGTCGGAAAACAGTGAAAGGAAGTAACATCCTATGTTGGATACCTGGTAGGGTTAGTGAAGAAACGTTATTGCTGAGCTCTGTGTTACGCTCACGAATGATGCCATTGAGGAAGTCACGCTTGTTGAAAGGAACGCAGATACACAAAGAGTTTTGCTGCTGTCTGTTGGATAAGAACCCCCTGGTCGATTTCAGCTCCTACTGCAAGTTACAAAAATCAATCCAATGATAAATGAAAAGTGCCCAGTGTGCTGGGAAATAACTTATTTTTTGGCTTCAGAGGAAATTTTAGAAACAGTGCCAAGTGAAACGTAAAAACAAACTACGAAGACGTTCATGAATTTCCCTCTGAAGCTGACAGCCGTATTTTAGCAGATGGAACTCCTACTATTAGCCCAACTCTTGGGTTGAAACAGTGTGTCCAGGAAACCCTATGTTAAAATGCAATGTGTTGGGGATATTGTTCCTCTATTTGCTTGAGTTAATTTTCAAATTAGTGTACTCTTGCTTAGCTGTGCTCTGAGGGAATGAACAAAAGATTGGTAAACTCTGATGGAGAACACTGGTCAGGCAGGGCACATAGAATCCCTGGGGATGGTGGTTCCTGGCAAATGGGGGAGGAGGCCCTGAGCCAGGCTTGGGCTGGGCTGGAGGAACATGAAGATGGGATCTACTCACAACCCCCAAAACTGAGGGGTCCTGGTAACACATTATTTCACCCTCAGCCATGCAAATTTATTATTTTTATGGATAAAATAGCTTTAAAAAACTAATTTACATTGAAATGTTAAAATATTTATATAGAGATTAGAAATATTTATATAGAGATTATTGGGAATCCCCTCCTAAAGCCCAAACATAGAAACTACCAAAAAAAGAAATTCCGTGTAGGCTAAGATTGCAAATGACTGATGGAATGTCATTTAAATTAAACATGGAAAATATATTTCCTCTTTAATAAAGATCTAAATTCTATTCTTTTTAGGAGCCTTCAGAAATGAAATTCAACTATTAAAAAAAGTATAGAGAAGCCTTTAGAAAAGAAACTTTTCTTTTGCTGTATTATATATTAAAGAACTTTGATGAGAATAGTTCTAAAGTGTTTAATACTCGATTCCACTGATGTTTCTAGGTATTGTGGGGAACACCTAGAAATTAAATCTTCATCTTTGGCAGATCAGAGGCCTATTATTTTTAGGTAAAACAATTAAAATCTGCTTTTAATAAATCACAAATTTTGCAAGTTAGCCATTAATAGTAAGTGCTTTTCAAAGTTTGGCCCAATACATGAAAAAGCCAGAAAAACATACCTGCATTAGTTTTGCCCACCACCTTCTTATGCTGGCCTCAGGAGATTTATTAACAGCATTCAATATTTTAGGTAGGCTGGATGTGGTGGCTCATGCATGTAATCCCAGCACTTTGGGAGGCTGAGGTGGGAGGATGGCTTGAGACCAGGAGTTCAAGACCAGCCTGGTCAACCTAATGAGCCCCTCGGTCTCTCTGAAAAGAAAAAAAATTTAGGTATCCTGTGGCTACCTCCAAAAACAAACTCCAGAGGAACTGAATTTTCTTTTTTATTTCATGTGTTGGGATAATGGCTTCTTTTGCAGTTACTTACGAAGAATTGAAGGGTCAGTAAAAATATTTTTTCATCCTTAATAACATGAATTCTCTAATTTGTGTGTGATATAATGCTAGATATTGTGCCAAAAGTGTTACATAGACATAATCCATGCCCATTTTCAAAGATAATACTAATATAGAGAATCAGAATCATTATTATTGTAGTAATTATTATTTTAGTAATAGTAGTAATAATCAAAACAATTACATCAAACACTTATTAAACCCTTATTATGTGATAGGTACTGTGTAAGCAATTTCCACATATTAGCTCCTTAAATGTGATCACTAACCCCATGAGGTAGGTAGCATTATGTCCATTTTATAGATGCAGAAACTGAGCTTTGAAGAGGGAAAGCAACTTGCCCAAGGCCATGCAGGCAGTCATTGATAAGGGTGGGGAGCGAGAAGTTGAAGTCTGAGATGTAAGTTCACAGACACGAGTACACAAACACGTACAAGATACTCGTATGACATGTGGGGTTGCTTGAAATATGTAATTGACTTTCCCCAGCACAAGAAAGTGTTTGGACAGATTTCAAAGGGATCTAACACTTCCTCAGAGGACTGCCCTACGACATTTTTCCGTGTGCTTTTCTGCCTCTTGTCCTATACTTTTGGCATTTCTTCTGCTCTTAGAGGCAATGAGTCAACAGCATATTTTTAGCACCTCCTGTGTGCATAGAAGTGGCCCCTGACTCAATGGGAGTGTATAACTACCATGGGCCAAATCAGTGTGCTTTCCTGTTAGCCAGGGGATTATAGAAGAACACGCTCCCCTGATTCCAACAGAACTTGCTGCCACTCTGATGTCTTCATTGTAAGGCCTCTAAATGAATGTTCAAGAAATTCATGTTAAAGGCACGTGTCATATGTGTAACTTGTAAACATTTGTGTACTTGTCTCTGTGTCCTTACACCTCAGGCTTCAACTCTTGTTTTTACCTTTATCAATGACTACCTGTGTGCTGTGTGGCTTTGGACCAATTGCTCACCCCCTCTAAAGCTCAGTTTCTGCATCTGTAAAATGGATATAATGCCATATATACATAGATATAGATATACATACACCAATATATACACACACATATAGATGTGTGTATATACATATATATATAATATACAAACTGAAATATATAGTTATATAAATATTTCAGTTTAAGTTTCAAAAATCACTGGAGGGTATTTTTATAATACCCTTCAGCAATTTTACCTGCTGCCTTTGCACATTCTGGTGAATTTCTAAATGGAAGTCTGATAGAGATTAATCTTTTAATGCATCATAAATAAAAAAGAAAATCACAGAATGATGTAGCTGGAGAGGACCTTGGGGATCTAGTGTTTCATGAAAGATTAATGTCCTTGATCTGTTTGTAAGTGTTTTGGAAAAATCTTCCATGGTCAAATAAAACTTGGCAATGTTGGATTAAAGTTAAATAGGTTTTTTTCCTGCAGAACTTCATAGTCTTTAATATGCTAATATGTTTTGTGAATCTACAAGGAATGAAGTGTTTCAATGCTTATTTTACCCAGATTCTCATTTTGATACAGGCTGGTCAAGCTGAGTCAGCTAGTATATTCTCTAGATGGAGATGATGGCTGATGCCTTTTTGAGAGCAAGAGGGTCCCCAGGGGAAGCAAGGATATATCAGTTGCTCCATTTCATGCCAAGGATCCTCAGTCTTTAGAGGCTCAGAGAAGGCTGAAAGGCTACTCTAGGCTATCAGGGCTACCATTCATTGTGACCCATGCTACAGAGAAGCTTTGAGCTCAGTGCAAAGGAGTGACCAGCCCTTGAGAATCAGGAAAATTTATTTATTCCTGACCTAGTCCACTGAGGACATACAAGGAATGGGGCAGGGGAGTGTCACCAGCTATGGTTACAAGCTAGTCTGATTCTCTTTCATTAAGAAAACTGGTCCCTGTGAGTTTAGATTGGGAAGCACCAGGTTAAAAAATTTTTAGGCCAGGAGTGGTGGCCACTGTACTCCAGCCTGGGTGACAGAGTGAGAATCTGTCTTAAAAAAAAAAAAAAAGTTAAGTGATGTCTTCTGTTGAGGACCTCTCAGAACTTTTAATATGAAAGTGTGCATTGTGAAGAATGGGAGTAGAGTGTACAGGAGTTTTAAAAGCTACTTGGTCATGAAACTCTTGCTTTGTGCAGGATTCGAGGGGCACTAACATTCTGAGGAAAATATTTTGGGAAACATTGATCTAATCCAAACTTCTCATTTTACCAGCAAACAACTGTGGGGCCCTCTAAGTTTCCTTTCTCCATCATTGTGACAAATTCATTGGAATTAATTCAATCAAACCTGGGGTCAGCTTTGAAGAGATTTATTTAGCAGGTAAATCTGTTTTGTACATTTTGAGGGAGTTCTGAGTTTCCATAGTCAAAAACCACAGATCAATTTAACCAACCTTTATGGAATATCACCTATGGCCCAAAGACCCTTTAGCTACAGTGATGGTCTACAAAAATATAAACTGTAATTCTTGCAATACAGGAGATTAGTAATAATGGTAAATATAATGATGATGACACCATGAATAGCTAACATTTATTGAATGCCTTTCTATTAGTCAGGCACTTTACTAAGTATTTTAATCCTCCCAACAATTTATGAGGTAGGGATTATAATAATTCCCATCTTATAGTGAGGACACTGAGGTTAGGAAATTATCCTAGCCTAAACGTTAAGTGTAAGCATGAATAGAAAGGTGTTATCAGCCTATAAGACATTCCTTTATGAGTGATACAAAATCCTATATAAATTCAGAGAAAAGAAAAGTGGTTTTAGAAGTCCTTGATCAGTGAGTGTGAAGCATGTGGTGGCCCGGTTACTGTTTGTTTGCCCATCTGTCCTCCCTCTGGGGATCAGCACCCCCTTACTTTGGAAGAATTGTTTTCCTTTTCACTGTAAGGTTCTTTCTGGCTATGCGATGGGGCACATTGCCTCAAACTAGCCCTGTTCCAGTCTTTGAGAACCTTGAAATTGGAACCAAGGGAAGAGGATTGCCTCTTGAATGGTAATTCTCTAAAATCTAGTCTGAGGTGCTGGTGCCTAATCCCTGGGTCTGTGGAAGGAGCTGGGCTGTGAGAGGGGAGAATGATGTTGATGTCAAGAGAGAGGCAGGTGCTAGGAGCAGAGAGATGGAGGCCTGGAGGGTTTCTGGGCTTCTCTGAGGCTTAGGGTTTGGATCATTGTCTTCATTACTGGAACAAAGGATTTACCATACCTGCTCTTCTGGGAATGAAACTGTCCTGCTTTGCAAAATAAAGTGTCATTAGAAAGAGATCTTAAAAACCCCACACCATAGACAGGTGCACAGATCCGTAGAAGTGTTAAAG
This sequence comes from Pan troglodytes, assembly GCF_028858775.2. Classification (NCBI taxonomy): domain Eukaryota; kingdom Metazoa; phylum Chordata; class Mammalia; order Primates; family Hominidae; genus Pan; species Pan troglodytes. The sequence continues at coordinate 384,492 of NC_072405.2, read as the reverse complement.
TTCTGTCTGTTGGATGCTAAGCCAAGACTCTTAAGTATGTTCTAAAGAGAAACTGGTGTGTGTAGGCTGTGCACTCCCAGGGAGATAAAAAGTTAGGAACTTTATGGGTTGGGCTTGGTGGCTCCCACCTGTAATCCCAGCACTGTGGGAGGTTAAAGTGGGCAGATTGATTGAGCTGAGGAGTTCGAGACCAGCCTAGGCAACATGGTGAAACCCCATGTCTACAAAAGCTACAAAAATTAGCTGGGCGTGGTGGCATGTACCTGTACGCGGGAGGATCGCTTGAGCCCAAGAGGGAGAGGGTGCAGTGAGCCATGATTGTGCCACTGCACTCCACCTGGGTGACAGGAATTTTATGGGGAATGGGATCTTGGAGACTGAGTAGAGACTAGAGGAAAAAAAAAACTACCTCCCCAACTGGCCACACTATTCTTTTAAAAAAATGTTAATTGACAAATTAAAATTGTATGTATTTACGGAGGTATAATGTGATGTTATGATATATGTATACATTGTGGAATAATTAAATCCAGAGAATTAATAGGTTCATCACCTCAAAACCTATCTTTTTTGTGGTGAGAACATTTGAAATTTATTGTCTTAGCAATTTTGAAATACACAATACTTCATTGTAAACTACAGTCACCATGCTGTGCTGTAGATCTCAACAAAATGTATTCTTCCTGTCTCAACTAAAACATTGTACTCTTTGACAACATTTCCCCATTCCTCTCACCCCCTCCAAAAACACCCATTCTTTATGTTGAAGAGAATGGCTAAAAAGTCCCAGCAGGTTTCAACTGACAGCTTCAGTGGTTGTCCCATCACACTTCAATGTTATTAATAGAAAGGGGAGGGGCAATACATAATTCGGACAGGCGGAAAGTACCATTGTAACCACTTTCCTGACTTCACAGAAAAAGTCCTCTTGTTTTCATCTGTAAAATGGGAACTGCGTGAATACCATTCTTCTTTTCTTCAGCCTCCAAAGATAAAACAGATGCAAAGCCTTTTATCAATTGCAAAAGAATATACAATGTGTGTTATTACTCACAGTTGTCTTACTGTGACCAAACACTTTATAAGCCTGCGGCGAGTCCGCCTTACTCTCAGGAAGTGGACAATATTTGGGGAAGGAGAAGCAGCAGGATCTTTCAGGACAGTAGCCTTGGTGGTTCCAAAAATTCCTTGAGCGAAATGGGAGACAAAACTTTCTTCCTGCTTTGCGGTTTATCCTGTTAGTCTTGTCTCTCTTCACTCCTATTTTCTATGGAGAATTTCCTGGTTTTGGAGTTTGGGTGCGTTTTATGGAGAGGAGGCAGAACATCTTTAGCTCCAGCAGAATGAAAGGATACATGCAAAGGAACCTAGCACAGTATGTGGTACCCAGTTCCCCTTTAACTTGGCTTTATTCATTCACTCCTGGTAGGCCATTAATAAGGGATTTAGCCCCCTCCTATTGAAAACGATTAATTCAGGGAAGAGTTCAGGCAGTGCGGACAGATACAGTGTAGGCCAAGCCTGTTTCTAAGGCAGGAGCTGGGTAGGGAGGGTGAGAAGGGCGAGAAGAATAGGGAAATATGTGTCGTCTGTGTTGCTGCTGTTGCAACCACCACAACAAACAAACAAGTGAAAAAAAAAAAAAAAAAGAATTGTCCATACCTGAAAGTGTGCTGTTTTGGAGGAGGCTGGGGAAAGTGTGGATGGCTCGAGTGGGTCCTGTTGGATTGAAGTCTGACAGTGGTGATTCCCTTCAACAAATGGTCGGGGTGGGAGGGTACACACACACACACACACACACACACACACACACCCCACATGCAGCGCCCAGCCTCCGATTTCAGCGCTGGCAGGAGATAACCATTCTTAGCTCGCCTTTCCAGGGTTATTTTTGGCTGAGGCTGTTCGCTGATGGCAAAAGGTTTCAGCCCCCTCCCAAATCCCTCCCCGTGCTTGTTCTAAAGAGAAACTGGTGCGTGTAGGCTGCGCATTCCCAGGGAGACAGGGAGACGGGCCTGGCGCCGGAGAGGAACCCGGACTCTGCCCAAAGTCTCGCCACCCGCTGGCTGTTTTCTGGCGGAGGGTGTGCCCCGGAGGGCGGCGATCGCGCGTGAAGGCTGGGGCCAGGCGCGGGTGCAGGCGTCACCGGGGTCGGGCTAGCAGGCCCTGGAATCAGGCTTTTGGGACACCCCGAAAGTGAGTCCAAATTGGGGAGAAACTGCGGACACCTCGGGCGGTCTGGCAGCGGAGAAGGTGGGCGGGAGAAAACTTTACAGGAAGGCAGAAGCAATCTCCGCGGAGGGAGTCAGCGAGCAGCCGCACGGAGAGGAGGGGCGGGCAGTCCCCAGGCGGGCGGGTGCAGGGTGCCGACCTGCCGGAGAGGGGGCCTGGGCGCGAGGCGGAGTCCCGGTGCGCGGCCAGGTGGGCGGAGGCCCCCGGCAGGCTGCAGATTGCCTCCGGCCCCGGAAGCCTCAGCAGGACCGGCCAGGAGGCGCCACGGAGGGGAGCCCCATCCCGGCGCTGACAGTGCCCACCGCGCCCTACGAGGACCGGCGGCCGGCCGGCTGCGGGGGTCAGTGGCGACCTACCGGCCTCTTCGAGGGCCAGCGCAACTACCTGCCCAAATTCATCCAGAGCGTGCTATCGTCCATCGACCTGCGCGACCGCCGGGGCTGCACCACGGTGGTGGGCAGCGACGGCAGGTACTTTAGCAGGACGGCCATTGAGATCGTGAGGCAGATGGCTGCGGCCAACGGGGTGAGTGTCCGGATGCCCCTCGCTTCCCGCCGCGCTGCCGCCATGCCCTCTCCTAGCCCTTGTCCCCCTGCTGCCTCCGGGCCCAGCTGGGAGGCCCCTGCCCGGCCCAGGCTTTGCTTCCTCACTCCCGCGTCCTCACCCTCCAGCGCCCCACTCCCGCCACGCTCGCAGCCTCCCCGGCGCACCCCGGACACTGGGTTCTATTAGTACCCACCGCCCCCAAAAGCCTTGAGGGGTGTCCGTCGTTCCTGGAGCCACTCCGGGTGCCCTGGACTCTTCTCCGACTCTGCACACATCCCGCACCTGCTCATTTTTCTTTCGGACATTCTCTTACCCGGCCCTGTAGATTCCAAGGCAGCTCCCAGTTTTCCATATTGTTCCCAACGCGTTCACTGCCCACAGTCCCCACACAAACTTCTTTCCCAGGCTCACAACAGAGTCCCTCTGCCCCGTGCCCTTTTTGCAATAATCTGCCAGTCCCCTAAGTCTTAGCTCTGCCTATTTAACAGTAGTGGTGTCTCAGAACACACACACACACACACACACACACACACACACACACACACGATCCCTGACATATTTTGCAAGAGTAGGTCGTGAAGTTTTTTAATATTTTGGTTCTTTAACCCAGTGGAATTACTGAATGATTTATTTAATTAGGGTAGGGATGGAGTGGATCCATTTGTTTGATGCTAAACAGCCTGAGCTCGCAGTTCCCAGGGGGCATATCTCTAAATGGTCTGAAATGAGATTTGCAGTGGTTTTCTTAATGCAATTCCCAACTTCTCTCCAAATGCCTTTTGACATTTGACAACATTTCATGCCTCTTCCCCTTTCGCTTTTCATCCTTGTTTTCTCTCCCTTCTCCCACGACCTCGGTAGTCTTCTGCAATCCAGATTCTCAGACTTCGGGTTTTTCTCCCTCTGCCCCTTTCCTCTCTGTCCTATAACTAGAAGCACCTTTTGGCATAGACCCGTATCCCAGTTTCCTCTTTCCCAGGTCCAGCAGCATCTCAAGGACATCTACAAGAGGGATACCTAACTTCAGGGGTCTCTGAATGATATGTGGGAAACATCGTCTAAAAAGGTAATTTTATCCTTATTCATGCAACCAGACCCACACTCATAGAACTTGTCTTTAAGGGGAGTGTCTTGCAGATGTATAAATGAGTGTTAACATCTTTAAAAGCAAAACTGAACATTTCCCTGGCATTTGTATTCCCTCCTTCCTTCCCAACCCTTTCCTTTTCATTTTCTCATTTATTATTAAAAACATTTTTAAAGGATCTCCATGCTTCATATTTATCTACTATAATTCCTCCTTCTCGGTGTTGCAGGGTTAGGGAAAGAGGATTTTTTTAAAAACACAATAAAAAGCAATTGGGAGAAACAGGGCCAGTGGTGTTGGGGTGGGTAGTGGAATTGTGATTTTTGACTCCAGTAGACAATGATGCTGGATATATGGGGTTTGATTTCTCTCTGGCTCCTCACTTGAGATTGATGAAGTTTGGCTAGAATCAGGGAGTTGAAGAGAGGTTGACAAATGGTCTTTCACTCTTCTCTGACAGGCTGTTCCTGTGGAGTGATGGAGAATAATGAGCCTTGGGAGAGCTATGGGAGCTCTCATACTCCTTCCCGAGCCAATTTTTTAGGGAGTGAGAGAAACATGGCCTGTCCAATACTTGTTGTGGGTCAGGATATTTTTGAAGCTACGGTTGTTGATTTGCATGGGAAAATTATTATGTCTTATTATTTCTTGTCCCACTTTACCATAAGGGCTCCTCAGCTTCTTACTTCAATGGGTCTTCCATGACAAACACACTTTATTAACTCTAAGAGTGGAATTTATTTTAACAGATAATTAGCATAGGTCAATATATGCTTAAAATAGAGTCAAATTAAACGCACTAGCTGTTATAAAGGACAGATGACAAAATCCACATAGAAGCATCGACTCTTAAATAATCTGAAAGTACTACTTCTAAGAGGGGCGAGCATGGGTGAAGGGAATGGTGGACATGTTTCAGAATTTCAAATGCCAACTTTAACCAATCGTTTCCTCCTTTTGTTCACCTTCTTGGGAGCTTATGCTAAAGTGAAGTGAATAGCCATAAGGCTGGCTTCAGGAGAAAGGTGGTCTAAAAGAACTGGATAATTATAAGCAAAATTGGTCTCGAATGATTGAAAATTGATGAGAATGTGCTTGTCTCCTGATTTGGCATCCTGAGTTAGACTCAGGAATACTGAACATGGATCCCAAAGGCTTTGGTCTTTTTTGATATCCTATTGGATAATCATAAGCAGGCTAGAAAAATAGGAAACTAGAATTTTTTCTCTTTGAACTGACAAATCTGACCAGTGGGCTGCATTCTCTGTATCTGAAAAATCTTGGTTTTGATTGAAAAAGTTAATTTTACAAAGCAATTTTCTTTTTTTAAATTAAATTTCATTTTTTTTTTGACACAGGGTCTCACTTTGTTGCCCAGGCTGGAGTGCAATGGTACAGTCTTGGCTCACTGTAGCCTTGACCTCCCCAGATTCAGGTGATCTTCCCACCTCAGCCTCCTGAGTAGCTGGGGCTATAGGTGCACGCCACTACGCACAGCTGATTTTTGTGTTTTTACTACTCATAGGGTTTCTCTGTGTTGCCCAGTCTAGTCTCAAACTCCTGATCTCAAGAGATCTGCCTGCCTTGGCCTCCTAAAGTGTCATGAACCACCATGCCCAGCCTACAAAGCAATGTTCTAGGAAAAACTACAGTTACTCTTTGATTATGTAATTGCTGGAGAAGAAAAGCATGGCATTTCTAAAATGATGAACTATATTACTTATATTTTAATATCTCATAAAGTTTGAAATAGACATTTCAAACATAAACATGTATAAAAATTTTTATAAATTATAAAATCAAAAACATTTTACAATTATTTTATTATAAAATTATTATAGAATCAAAAACATTATAAATTTAAACAACTTTTTTAAAAATTTATTTTGGGATTTCCCATGGAGTGATGGAGAATAATGAGCCTTGGGAGAGCTATGGCAGCTCTCATACTCCTTCCTGGGCCAACTTTTTTAGGAAATGGGAGAAATATACCCTGTTCAATGTTTATTGTGGGTCAGGATATTTTTGAAGCTATAGTTGTTGATTTGCTTCAAACTTTAAAAAAATTATTATAAAATTATGGGATGTAAAAAAATTTATTATAAAACTTTGAAATTTTCAAACTTTCAGAAAAGCAGAGAGATGAGATTAATGGCACTCACAGGCAAGCATAGAACATAGATTGTAAACATTTTGCTATATTTGTGTCATGACTATTTTTTGCTTGTGTTTGAAAGTATATTAAAGAAAATGATATTTTACCCCTAAATTCTTTAGTACAGATTTCTAAAAAAATAAGAACATTTTCCTGTATAGTTACAAAATCATCTTTTCAAACAAAATAAAAAAATGGCTTTTTTATATCATTTATTACCCAGTCCACATTCAGATTTCCTCAATTATTATGAAATGTCCTTTTATTTTTTGAGACAAAGTCTTGCTCTTTCACACAGCCTGAAGTGCAGTGAAACAATCATAGCTCATTGCAGCCTCAAACTCCTGGGCTCAAGTGATCTTCCTGCCTCAGCTTCCTGAGTAGCTAGGACTAGAGGTGCACACCACCATGCCCAGCTAATTTACTGTTTTTGTAGAGATGGAGGTCTTACTACGTTGCCCAGGCTGGTCTCAAACTCCTGGCCTCAAGTGATCCTTCCAGCTTGGTCTCCCTGAAATATCTTTTGTGGCTGGTTTGTTCAAATTAGTTTCTTCTAATCAAGGGACACACATTGCATTTGATTATTTAGCTCAAGACTTTTTAACCTGGAAAATACCCATACTCTTTGTTTATGTATTTATTTAGTGAAATTGACTTGTTGAAAAACTAGTCAGTTGTCCTGTAGAATATTTCCCCTTCTGGAATTTTCTGGTTGCTTTTTATGGTGTCATTTAACTTTTCACTCTGTTTTTTCCTGGGTAACTGGAAGTTAGTTCTAAAGGCTTTTAGGCCTGCTATAACAAAATACCAAAAACTGGATGACTTATAAAGAACAGAAAATTATTTCTCACAGTCCTAGAGGCTAGCAAGTTTAAAATCAAGGAGCATGTGGTTTTGATATCTGGTTAGGACCAACTTTCTGGTTCATAGATTGGCCTTCTTGCTGGGCCCTCACATAGTGGGAGAGACTAGCTAGCTCTCTGGGGCCTCTTTTATAAGGGCACTAATTCCAATCATGAAGCCTCTGTCCTTATGATCTAATGACCCCCTAAAGGCCCCACCTTTTAATACCAGCACCTTTGGGGTTAGGATGTCAACATATTAATTTGGGGAAGACATACACGTTCAGCCCATTGCAAGGTTTAGTTAGATTCAGGTTCAACTTCTTTTTTTAAAGACTATTTCATAGGCAATAATGTGTATTCACATCCCATCATTAGTGATGGTGAGATGATCGCAAGGTTAGGGTGATCACTGCCTATCTCCTCTGCTATATTCCCCCTTGGGTCAAGCCAGTAGTCTGTGACGTGAACTTTGTAACATGTGTATATTCAGTTATATTCTGTATCAATAGTTACTTGATTGTTTTAGCATTTATTAATGATCCTTGCTTGAGTTGATTATTTCATTAGGGGTTTCAAAATGGTGAATTTCTAATTCTCTAATTCTATCTACATGTTTTAGCTGGCATTTTTCTATAAGCACACCATTTTCTTCACAACTGGGTTATTTGGCTACCCTGAAACATAGTTCCTTCCGGGAAGGCAGAACATATGTTTATTTCTGTCTTTTAAAAATTACTGGTGTTTGGAGTGAAGATTAGGTGAGCTAACTACCTCCACAGGTGACAAATGAATTTTGTTTTGTCTCACTTTTGCTTTTTTGAATATCACTGTGGCTGCTTGGATTTTTATATTTAATTTGAATGGATTAGGGAATAAATGAGAAGATAGGTTTTATCTGTTTCTGTAGTTTTTATGTGGCTGTGTGAACTTACTTTTAAAAATTCCCAGAAATATTTTAATTCCCCTTTAAAGATATAAACTATGTCATACTATAAAGCAAAAGAAAAACCAATCATGTGAAGAGTAAATAGTATCATTTAAACGAATTGTGGTTAAGCTTAGTTTGTAACTAATTAGTTTTTTATTTTCTTTCTACTTTTATCTGCTTCAGAGCCTCTTCAGTGGTTTAGATCTTCTATGTGTCAAATTATTCTAATCTCTTAAAAAGTTTAAGAGCTAAAATACAACACAATGACTACAGGAATGCCCTTGTCCTTTTCTGGGTAGGTACACCTAAGGCAACTTCTTTTTCTCTTCTTTGTTCTCTTCTTCTTTCTTATTCTTAAATCATCTTCAATATTGGACAGATGACAGCACTATGCCTGCCTCAAGATGTTTCTGACTTTTTCTTTTTCTTTTTTTTTTTTTTTTGAGATGGAGTCTTGCTCTGTCACCCAGGCTAGAGTGCAGTGGCACAATCTTGGCTCACTACAACTTCTGTCTCCTGGGTTCCAGTGATTCTCCCAACTCAGCCTCCTGAGTAGCTGTGGTTACAGGCATGCACCACCACGCCTAGCTAATTTTTTGTATTTTTACTAGAGACGGGGTTTCACCATGTTGGCCAGGCTGGTCTTGAACTCCTGACCTCAAGGGATCTGCCTGCCTTGGCCTCCCAAAGTGCTGGGATTACACGTGTGAGCCACTGCACCCGGCCGTTTCTGACTTTTTCTAAAGTCTTCTTTCTCTGGAGATGACATTATATAATAGCACTGTTCAATAGAAGTTTCTTTGATGATGGAACTGTTCTATAATCTGCATTGTCCCAGCCACTAGCCATATGTGACTACTGTAACACTTGAAATGTGGCTAGAGCAACTGAAGAACTGAATTTTGCATTTTACTGAATTTTAATTAATTAAAATAGAAATGCAAATAACCATAAGTGGTTAGTAGCTACCATACTGGACAGCAAAGATCTATAATTCAGCATTTAAAATCGATTTTGTTTTGTTTTCAAAAATGGAGTCAGACTGTTACAACCCAAAAGAACTGTAGGTTAAATTAAGGTAAATCCCCAAATACTACATACACATTTGGGAAATCCAAACCAGATTTTTTCATGTGATAACCACACCCTCTTTTGACTTTAGCCTTGGAGGTAATGGAGTATGGCAGAAAAAACCCTGTATCAGCAGCTGGAAGACTCACCTTCTTTTCCTAGCTCTGCCATATATTGACCAAAAGAGTCAAAGTCCATTCAGATGGTTGAAGGGCCTTGGAATTTTGTTTTTGGTTTTCACATACAAGTTGGAGGGCAGATGCGTTAGCCTCTTGAAATACCCAGAAACCACTTGTTTCCTCATCTAAAAATCAGGTATGACAGGATCATTTAATTATCCTGGAAATCAGATGAAGCACTGCATATGAAAGCACTTTGTAACATCGATAGCATTGGGAAATGTAAAGACCTTTTACTGAAATATAAAGGTGTATGGTCAACTGAATATATCTCAGATAGTTAGGATTTGACTGTATATATTGAATATAACCTGTAGTGGGCCCCTTGGTAAACAGCTTACAGTTTTGTTGCAAGTTTTAGCCAAGAGAAAATTTATTTGTTGACTAGTCATGCCCTTTATTGGCCACATGATGAGCAGCCAAGATATTAACACACAGTGCACCTTGCAGAATTCAAGAATGTCTCAGTGTCTTGTGAACTATGAAGCTGAAATGCAGTGGTATGCAGAAGGCTGGCTCAGTAGGAGCCTTGGGAGTGTCCTCCAGATAGATGTTTGTGCAGGTTGTATTTGATTCCAGTTGGCCATGAAAAGCTGGTTGCTCTAAAGAATGAGAATATACTTGGTTTTGCATTTACTAGAACTATCTGGGGAACAAATCTTGGGGTGGAAGAAAGAAGGGAGGGAGGGAAAGCTGTGCTTCAATACCTAGGGCTTCTTTCCTGGAATGGATCTGAGAATCTGGGATTGGGTGGCTAATACCTCATCTCTAGAAGGGAGAAAGAACTGGGTGGTGATGGCTTTGTATTTTCTATTGGAGTTCACTAGAGAATAGGTGAATGGAATGGGCTGCTATGATCCAGACATTAGGGAGGACAGGTTTGTGATACATTCGAAAACTTGAATGAGCCCTTCTATGATTCTCTCTTCCCTCTTTCTGCTTCCCGTTCTTAATCACCATCCGCAGGTTGTGGAATTAGCAAATCTATTATGTGAGCAATAGCAAACTTACAGGAGCCCTTGGCTCCATCTATCTCCCTGTTTGTGTCAGTTCCTTCTGGATGCTTTTAGTCTGTGGTCTTCATTCACTCTTTTTATGGGGAAGTAAAAGGAGTGGGACAGATTATGAGAACAGCTGGGTCCTCCCAGTTGCTGGGGTGGTTATTTTAAGCTTTGTTTAATGTGTCCAGAGACCCAGATGGCATTTTTAACTAAGCTGCTTTATTAAATCTTGTGATAAAGCATAGTGATGTTTATTGAAAAGGCAGACACGCATCAGCAACATTATGCGTGAAACTTGCTCTAAGAATTTTCTATAAAACATCTGTTCTCTTTGAGCCTTTTGTGAACTCTGGAAGTTTGCTAGTTTCTATACAGACTTGAGGACAAGAAGTTGGAACCCACTTTTGGAGATGTCCAAGCATAGGTATTGGAATCATTAATCCTAACCCTCTCAGTTTTAAGGCCCCGGATACCCTTCTGTTAGACAACAGTAACATGAGCAAGCACTGTAATAACCTTTAAACAAGATTATTTGGAAATAATGGACAAGAAAAATTAGTATAAATTGTTTGGGGATTTTAAAATTAAAGATAAAAAGCGAGGGCTTCAATGACCTGTGCCAGCCTATAGCCTTAAGAGTCAATTTGCAAACACTCAAGATTTGGCCAATATGCCTCTACTACTTCTACTTAACACAGTCAAAGGGAAATTTTTAGATTCTTTCATCTGATTTGACTCTCTTAGTTACGAATAAGAGGATATCTAGAATATATATGTGACTTGTTAAAATGAAAATCCACCTTCTCTGAGTCTTCAAATATCTTTCATATCTTACATTTTTTAGTCACATCAACTTTTGAAGTCATGTCCGTAGTTGTATGAAAAGAAAAATTTCAGGAACATTCAACCTCAAAAGTTCTTTTTCTTAGTCTGAAGTCGTAGAAGCATTTGACTTTTACTTTCTCTTTTTAAGTTTGTACTAGTAGGTATTTTGTATAAATATAATATTTAATTATTGCCTTTGTATTCTTTTTCTCTAGTAAACATCCTGGTTTTTAGCTATCAATATGTAGTTTTACATTTAGGGATTTCTAATGGAAAGAGAAAGGAATCTGAAATCAGAGGACGAGAGTTTATTCTACTTGACAAAACACATACACAATACTGGAAGGAGAGTTTTACAACAAATATTTAATATCTATGACATGTAAAACGTTTTTTGAAATCAAGAAAATTCAAACAATTCAATACAAATATCATCAATAATAAGACATGAACAGGTGGCCAACCTTATTAATAACCAGAGAAATATAAATTAAAACAATCCATCAACTTGGAAAAAAGATGAAATTACCCAGAGTTGGTGTAGGTGATGGAAAATTGTCATGTTTGTATACTGTTCATAGAAGTTAAATTGACATAACTTTTTGGTCAGGCAATTTGGAAGTATCTATCTAAATTAATAGAGTAGTTTTCTAATAACCTGGGAATCTCTTAATCTAAGAATCTTTACTGTAGATTTTTCTAGAACAAATGTACAAACATCTGTGTACAAGGGTACTCACTGCAGCATTTTGCTAAGGAAAAACTCAGAAAAAATCTATATGTTCAACAGAGAACAGGTACATAGTTTATGACACAACTGCACAATATACACCACTAAAATAAAGGATATAAATTTATATGTAGTATGAAAAAGATGTGAATGATAGCTTGTTGGTGAAAAACAGCAATGACTGGAATATTGTGTGTAACGTAATCCTGCTTTTCTGTATATAATGTAGGCATAGAAAATAGGATTGAAAGGACATACTCTAGTCAACAGTGTATATAGCTTGGGTGGAGGGGGTGTATAATGGGGAAGGAGGGTCCCTTTTCCTATCTATTCCATATACATCTCTGGATTTAAAAGATCATACATGCATATGCATTACCTTCAAAATTAAAATGATAAAGACCAAAGGAGAAGCTTTGGATTTGAATCATGATACTACTGTTTGCAACTTCTATGACCGTGGGGAAGTCACCTAGCCTCCTGGGGTGTATTTCCTCATTTATAAAAATAGGGAAAGTAATAATACTTGTCTACATATCTTCTAGGGTTGTTGGGAGGATTGAATGTGATAATGGGTTACAGCATTATGAATTATTTATTCATAGAACACAATTATTATAAAAATATTTTGCTCTGATTAAAATAAAAGAAGGACGAGATCGTGTGTGTTTTTCAGTCCCAGTAGCTTTACTAACCAGAAAGCGCCTGCTGATGTGGTGATCACAGTTGCTTTGGTGCAGCTTCCTGTTGACTTTTGGCAATTCTCCACGCTGCTAGCTAAGGCTGAGGTGGCGACTGTGGAAGGTGTGATCTCCTCCCCCTCCCAGCACACATTTGTGTGCATACTCACACTCATGCACACACAAACACACACATGCACACTCTATCACAGTACATGAGGTGGCAGCAGCTGCTCCGGCATAGACTTTCACACAACATAAAGGGCTTTTTTGGTGTGGTCTGTGCATTATTTCCTGTTAAGCATGAGCTGAGTCAGTGCCATGCTTTTCCATCTGAAACCTTTCTGAGGCTCAGGCTGTGTTAAGAGCAAACCCTCTCCCCTCCATGCCCACCCCATGGCCCTCTACTGAAGCCAGATCATAATCTGCTCATTTCATGAGGATTTTCAAACCGAATGGACTGGGCCATGTGAGAGATCACTGAAAGGGACAGACCAAGCAGAGGCTAAGAGACTCCACGCTAATCTGCTGAGTCATCTGAAAATGCACAGCTGTGGCAGCTCACGGTGCTTTAAAGTACTTTGGCAGGATGTTTGTTCAGGGGGCCTGTTCCTGCAGCCCTGCTGAATGTTTGGTTAGGAGGCATAATCATTTTTTGGACAGGATCTCCCAAATGTAAGGTGATAGATGCTAATGTGGAATATAATACAGAAGATACAGCTTGGATGTCATAAATAACAATAAATTGTTTAATCTTGCTGAGTTGTAAATCTATGATTGCCAGAGGTCTTTAGTTCACTGGAACATAGTATGGGGGCAGGGGCACTTAGCAAATAGGCAGTTATTATTTTCCAACCAGACAGAAACTGGTCTGATGAAATTTATCTAAAAAGGCATACACATGTATTTTAATTAATTGTGACAATTACTCAGAGAAAACACATGGCCCTAAAGAGGCTGAGGGTTTTTTTGTTCTACCTATAAATGTATATGTATATTCACCTATATTCTACCTATGTATAAGTAAGAGAATGAGTTTTTGTTTTGGGGATATATATTTATACGTATCTATACAGACAGATATACACATACTTAATTTCTGTGTACCTATTAAGGTGCGGTGACAGATGGAAGGTATTTTTAAGCATTCAGATAGCTTATTCTATAGCATATGTGTGCATATAGCCCCCCATAAAGCTTTGTCTCTTTTCTGGATATATTTAACAAGAGGCTAGAACAGAGTCCAAAATGTCAGAAATGTTTGAACATTCCATAGAAATGAAGGAGGTGTTTCCAAATGACCTATGTTTCTATGGCAATAAATAGAACTTGTGCTGCGTTGGATGGGTCAGGAGAAAGGAATATAAACAGTGTAAGTATGGCTATTCCTGGCAGAAATCTACCTTGTAAGAACAACTTTGTGCAGTGAGCTCGACAACATTGATCAGTTAGCAGTCCGGTTCAGTACAACATTGATCAGGTAGCAAGATGGTTCGGCAGTGCCAGTCAGAGACACAGATGGGGACAATCAAAGAAGATGCAGGTCAGGACAAGGATGCAGACATGTACCTGTCACTAACATGGACTTCAGCAGCTTCTTAGTGAGCAGGTTTATGATCAAAGAAGAAAGACATCGTTGATATGTAAGCATGTTACAATTAATTTGCTGTTTAGTTACTAGCAAACTACATCCAGTTTTTAGTTTTTAGGTTTTTGTTTCTTTTTTCTTTTTTGAAACAGGTTCTTGTTCTGTCATCCAGGCTGGAGTGCAGTCGTTATCCAAGCTCACTGCAGCCTTAAAATCCTGGGCTCCATGGATCCTCCTACCTCAGCCTCCCAAGAAGCTGGGACTACAGGTGCACACCACCATGGCCAGCTAATATTTCTTATTTTTTTGTAGAGATGAGGCCTCGCTGTATTGCCCAGGCTGTGTAGATATTTCCATGTTTATACAGATGAAGGTGTAGATATTTCCATGTTTAAACAGATGAGTGTGTTGATATTTCCATGTTTTTAAAGATGGCGGTGTAGATATTTCCATGTTTATAGAGATGGCGGTGTAGATATTTCCATGTTTATACAGATAGCGGTGTAGATATTTCCACGTTTTTAAAGATAGCTGTGTACATATTTCCATTTTTATACAGGGAGCGGTGTAGATATTTACATGTTTACACAGATGGCGGTGTAGATATTTCCATGTTTATTGAGATAGCGGTGTAGACATTTCCATGTTTATACAGATACTGGTGCAGATATTTCCATGTTTATAGAGATAGCGGTGTAGTTATTTCCATATTTATACATATAGATGTGTAGATATTTCCATGTTTATAGTGATAGCAGTGTAGGAATTTCCATGTTTATAGTGATAGCGGTGTAGATATTTCCATGTTCATACGGATAGCGGTGTAGATATTTCCATGTTTATACGGATAGCGGTGTTGATATTTTCATGTTTATACAGATAGCGGTGTAGGTATTTCCATGCTAATACAGATAGCAGTGTAGATATTTCCATTTTTATACAAATGGCTGTGAAGATATTTCCATGTTTATACAGATGGCAGTGTAGATATTTCCATGTTTATGCAGATGATGGTGTTGATATTTCCGTGTTTACAGAGATAGCGGTGTAGATATTTCCATCTTTGCACAGATTGCGGTGTAGGTATTTCCATCTTTACACAGATAGTGGTGTAGATATTTCCGAGTTTACAAAGATAGATGTGTAGATATTTCCATGTTTACACAGATGGCGTTGTAGATATTTCCATGTTTACACAGATAGCGTTGTAGATATTTCCATGTTTATACAGATAGCAGTGTAGGTATTTCCATGTTTATACAGATAGCGGTGTAGATATTTCCACGTTTATACAGATAGCGGTGTAGATATTTCCACGTTTATACAGATAGTGGCGTAGATATTTCCATCTTTATACAGAGAGCGGAGTAGATATTTCCATGTTTACACAGATAGCGGTGAAGATATTTCCATGTTTACTCAGATAGTGTTGCAGATATTTCCATGTTTATACAGATAGCCGTGTAGATATTTCCATGTTTATACAGATGGCGGTGTAGATATTTCCATGTTTATGCAGATGGCGGTGTAGATATTTCCATGGTTATAGAGATGGCTGTGCAGATATTTCCATGTTTATACAGATGGCAGTGTATATATTTCCATGTTTATGCAGATGGTGGTGTTGATATTTCCATGTTTACAGAGATAGCGGTGTAGATATTTCCATCTTTGCAGAGATTGCGGTGTAGGTATTTCCATCTGTACACAGATATTGGTGAAGATATTTCCCAGTTTACACAGATAGCTGTGTGGATATTTCCATGTTTACACAGATAGCGTTGTAGATATTTCCATGTTTACTCAGATAGCGTTGGAGATATTTCCATGTTTATACAGATAGCGGTGTAGGTATTTCCATGTTTACACAGATAGCGGTGTAGATATTTCCATGTTTATACAGATAGCGGTGTAGATATTTCCATATTCATAGAGATAGCGGTGGAGATATTTCCATGTTTATACAGATAGCGATGTAGATATTTCCATGTTTATACAGATAGCGGTGTAGATATTTCCATGTTTACAGAGATAGCGGTGTCGATATATCCATGTTTATACAGATGGCAGTGTAGATACTTCCATGTGTATAGAGATGGCAGTCTTGATATTTCCATGTTCATAGAGATGGTGGTGTAGATATTTCCATGTGTATAGAGATGGCAGTCTTGATATTTCCATGTTCATAGAGATGGTGGTGTTGATATTTCCATGTTTATAGAGATGACTTTGTAGATATTTGCATGTTTATACAGATGGCGTTGTAGATACATCCATCTTTATAGAGATAGCAGTGAATATATTACCATGTATGTACAGATAGCGGTGTAGATATTTCCATGTTTATAGAGATAGCGGTGTAGATATTTCCATGTTTATAGAGATAACGGAGTAGATATTTCCATGTTTATACAGATAGCGATGTAGATATTTCCATGTTTACACATATAGCGGTGCAGACACTTCCATGTTTACACAGATAGCGTTGCAGTTATTTCCATGTTTATACAGATGGCGGTGTAGATTTTTCCATGTTTATGCAGACGGCGGAGCAGATATTTCCAATGGTTATGCAGATGGCGGTGTAGATATTTCCAAGTTTATAGACATGGTGGTATAGATGTTTCCATGTTTATAGAGATGGCAGTGTAGATATTTCCATGTTTATACAGATAGTGGTGTAGGTATTTCGATGTTTATAGTGATAGTGGTGTAGATATTTCCATGTTGAATCAGATAGCGGTGTAAATATTAGCATGTTTATGTGGATAGCGTTGTTGATATTTCCATGTTTACAGGGAAAGTGGTGTAGATGTTTCCATATTTATAGAGATAGTGATTTAGGTATTTCCATGTTTATACAGACGGCAGTATAGATATTTCCATGTGTATACAGATGGTGGTGTAGACATTTCCATGTTTATACAGATGACGGTGTCGGTATTTCTGTTTATACAGATGTCGGTGTAGATACTTTCATGTTTATAGAGATAGAGGTGTAGATATTTCCATGTTTATACAGATAGAGATGTAGACATTTCCATGTTTATACAGATAGCGGTGTAGATATTTCCACATTTATACAGATAGCGGTATAGATATTTCCATGTTTATACAGATAGCTTTGAAGACATTTCCATGTTTATGTAGGTAGCGGTGTAGATATTTCCATGTCTACAGAAATGGCGGTGAAGGTATTTCCATGTTTGTAGAGATAGTGGTGTAGATATTTCCATGTTTATACAGATAGTGGTGTAGGTATTTCCAAGTTTATACAGATAGTGGTGTTGGTATTTCCATGTTTATACAGATAGCGGTGTAGATATTTCTATCTTTATGCAGCTCGCAGTATAGATATTTCCATCTTTATTCAGATGGCAGTGTTGTTATTTCCATGTTTATACAGATAGCGGTGTAGATATTTCCATGTTTATACAGATGTCGGTGTAGATAGTTCCATGTTTATGGACATGGCGGTGTAAATGTTTCCATGCTTATAGAGATGGCGGTGTAGACATTTCCATGTTTATAGAGATTGCCATGTAGATATTCCATGTTTAAAGAGATAGTGGTGTAGGTATTTCCATATTTATAGAGATGGCGGTGTAAATATTTTCATGTTTATAGAGATGGCGGTGTAGATATTTCCATGTTTATAGAGATTGCCAGGTAGATATTTCCAGGTTTATAGAGATAGCGGTGTAGGTATTTCCATATTTATAGAGATAGCGGTGTAGATATTTCCATGTTTATACAGATGGCTGAGTGGATATTTCCATGTTTATACACATGGCAGTATACATATTTCCATGTTTATAGAGATGGTGGTGTAGATAGTTCGATGTTTATACACATGACTGTGCAGATATTTGTATGTTTATACAGATGGCGGTGTAGATATTTCCATGTTTATAGAGATAACGGTGAGGAATTTCCATGTTTATACAGACAGCGGTGTAGATATTTCCATGTTTACGGAGATAGCGGTGTAGATTTTTCCATATTTACAGAGATAGCAGTTTAGATATTTCCATGTTTATAAAGATCCTGGTGTAGATATTTCCATGTTTATACAGATGGCGGTGTAGATATTTCCATGTTTATACAGATAGCGGTGTAGATATTTCCATTTTTATACAGATAGCGGTGTAGATAATTAGATGCTTACAGAGACAGTGGTGTAGATATTTCCATCTTTGCACTGATTGCGGTGTTGATAGTTCCATCTATACACAGATAGCGGTGTAGATATTTCCAACTTTATACAGATAACATTGTAGATATTTCCATGTATATAAAGATAGCGGTGTAGATATTTCCATGTTTATAGAGATAGCGGTTTAGATAATTTCATACTTATACAGATTCCGGTGTAGATATTTCCATGTTTATACAGAACGCCGTATAGATATTTCCATGTTTATACAGATGGTGGTGTAGACATTTCCTTTTTTATACAGATAGCGGTGTAGTTATTTCCATGTTTATACAGATAGCGGTGTAGATATTTATATGTTTATACAGATAGCGGTGTAGATATTTCCATGTTTGTACAGATGGCGGTGTTGATATTTCCATCTTTTCCCAGATTGTGGTGTAGATATTTCCATCTTTACACAGATATTTGTGTAGATATTTCCAAGTTTACACAGATAGCTGTGTAGATGTTTCCAAGTTTACACAGATAGCGTTGTAGATATTTCCATGTTTATACAGATAGCGGTGTAGATATTTCCATGTTTATACATATAGCGGTGTTCGCATTTCCATGTTTATACAGATAGCGGTGTAGGTATTTCCATGTTTATACAGCTCGCGGTGAAGATATTTCCATCTTTATACAGATGGCAGTGTAGATATTTCCATCTTTATACAGATAGTGGTGTAGATATTTCCATGTTTACACAGATAGCGTTGTAGATATTTCCATGTTTATACAGATAGCATTGTATATATTTCCATGTTTATACAGATGGCGGTGTAGATATTTCCATGTTTATACTGATAGCGGTGCAGATATGTCCATGTTTATACAGATAGCGGTGGAGATATTTCCACGTTTATACAGATATCGATGTAAATATTTCCACACTTATACAGATAGCGTTGTAGATATTTCCACGTTTATACAGATAGCGATGTAGATATATACTTTTTTATACAGATAGCGGTGTAGATATTTCCATGTTTGCACGGATTGCGGTGTGGATATTTCCATCTTTACACTGATAGCTGTGTAGATATTTCCAGGTTTACAAAGATAGCTGTGTAGATATTTCCATGTTTACACAGATAGCGTTGTAAATATTTCCATGTTTATACAGATAGCGGTGTAGATTTTTCCATGTCTATACGGATAGCGGTGTTGGTATTTCAATGTTTATACAGAGAGCGGTATAGATATTTCCGTGTCTATAGAGCTCGCAGTGTAGATATTTCCATCTTTATACAGATGGTATTGTAGATATTTCCATGTTTATACAGATAGTGATGTAGATATTTCCATGTTTATACAGATGGCGGTGCAGATAGTCCCATGTTTCTGGAGACGGCGGTGTAGATATTTTCTTGTTTATAGAGATGGCGGTGTAGATATTTCCATGTTTATAGAGATTGCGGTGTAGACATTTCCATGTTTATAGAGATAACGGTGTAGGTATTTCCATGTTTATAGAGTTAGCGGAGTAGATATTTCCATGTTTATGAAGATAGCAGTGTAGATATTTCCATGTTTATAGACATAGCGGTGTAGATATTTCCATATTCATACAGATAGCGGTGTAGATATTTCCATGTTTATACAGATGGTGGTGTAGATATTTCCATGTTTATACTGATGGTGGTGTAGATATTTCCTTGTTTATACAGATAGCGGTGTAGATATTTCCATGTTTACCGAGATAGCGGTGTAGATATTTCCATATTTATTGAGATAGCGGTGAAGGTATTTCCATGTTTATAGAGTTAGCGGTGTAGACATTTCCATGTTTACACAGATGGTTTTGTAGGTATTTCCATGGGTATACAGATGGCAGTGTATATATTTCCATGTTTATAGAGATGGTGGTGTAGATATTTCCATGTTTATACCAGTGAATGTGTAGATATTTGCATGTTTATACAGATGGCAGAGTAGATATTTCCAAGTTTATAGCGATAGCAGTGTAGGTATTTCCATGTTCATACAGACAGCGGTGTAGATATTTCCATGTTTATAGAGATAGCGGTGTTGTTATTTCCATGTGTATACAGATAGCGTTGTAGATATTTCCATGTTTATACAGATAGCGGTGTAGATATTTCCATGTTTATACAGATAGTGGTGTAGATATTTCCACGTTTATACAGATGGCGGTGTAGATTGTTCCATGTTTCTGGAGATGGATTTGCAGATATTTGCATGTTTATACAGATTGCGGTGTAGATATTTCCATGTTTAAACAGATAGTGGTGTAGATATTTCCTTGTTTATACAGATAGTGGTGTACATATTTCCATGTTTATACAGATAGCGGTGGTGGTATTTCCATGTTTATACAGATAGCGGTGTAGATATTTCCATGTTTATAAAGATAGCGGTGTAGATATTTTCATATTTATACAGATAGCAGTGTAGATATTTCCATGTTTATTCAGATGGCGGTGTAGATAATTCCAAGATGGCGGTGTAGATATTTCCATTATTATACAGATGACTGTGTAGATATTTGCATGTTTATACATATGGCGTTGTAGATATTTCCATGTTTATAGAGATAACATGGTAGATATTTCCATGTTTATAAAGATAGCGGTGTAGATATTTCCATGTTTATACAGATGGCGGTGTAGATAATTCCATATTTATACAGATGGTGGTGTGTATATTTCCTTGTATATACAGATAGCGGTGAAGATATTTCCATTTTTATACAGATAGCGGTGTAGATATTTCCATGTTTACAGACATAGCGGTGTAGATATTTCCAAGTTTAAACAGATAGTTGTGTAGATATTTCCATGTTTATACAGATAACGTTGTAGATTTTTCCATGTTTATACAGATAGCGGTGTAGTTATGTCCATGCTTATGGAGAGAGCGGTGGAGATATGTCCACGTTTATGCAGATATCGATGTAGATATTTTCTACATTTATACAGATATCGTTGTAGATATTTCCACTTGTATACAGATACCGGTGTAGATATTTCCAGGTTTATACAAATAGTGTTGTTTGTATTTCAATGTTTATACAGATAGCGGTGTAGATATTTCCATGTTTATACAGCTCGTGGTGTAGATATTTTCATCCTTAAACAGATGACAGTGTAGATATTTCCAAGTTTATAAATATAGTGGTGTAGATATTTCCATGTTTATACAGATGGTGGTGTAGATAGTTCCATGTTTCTGGAGATGGTGGTGTAGATATTTTCATATTTATAGAGATGGAGGTGTAGATATTTCCATGTATATAGAGATTGCGATGTAGATATTTCCATGTTAATAGAGACAGCGGTGTAGGTATTTGCATGTTTATAGGGATAGCGGTGTCGATATTTCCATGTTTATACAGATGGCTGTGTAGATATTTCCATGTGTATTCAGATGGCAGTGTAGATATTTCCATGTTTATAGAGATGATGGTGTAGATATTTCCATGTTTATACAGATAACTGAGTAGATATTTGCATGTTTATACAGATGGCACTGTAGATATTTACAAGTTTATAGAGATAGCGGTGTAGGTATTTCCATGTTTCTACATATAGCGGTGTAGATATTTCCATGTTTATACACATATCAGTGTTGGTATTTCCATGTTTACAGAGACAGTTTTGGAGATATTTCCTTGTTTATACAGATCGTGGTGTAGATATTTCCATGTTTATACAGATAGCGGTGTAGATATTTCCATAATTATACAGGTAGCTGTGTAGATATTTCCATGTTTTTACAGATCGCGGTGTTGGTATTTCCATCTTTCCACAGATGGCAGTGTAGATATTTCTATGTTTATACAGATGGCGTTGTAGATATTTCCATGTGTATACAGAGGGCAGTGTACATATTACCATGTTTATAGAGATGGTGTTGTAGATATTTCCATGTTTATACAGATGACTGGGTAGATATTTGCATGTTTATACAGATGGTGTTATACATATTTCTATGTTTATAGAGATAGCGTTGTAGAAATTTCCCTGTGTATAGAGATGGCGGTGTAGGTATTTCCATGTTTATAGATATAGTGGTGAAGGTATTTCCGTGTTTATACAGATAGCGGTGTAGATATTTCCATGTTTATACAGATAGCGGTGTTGATATTTCCATGTTTATACAGAGAGCGGTGTAGATATTTCCTCGTTCATACAGTGCGCAGTGTAGATGTTTCCATCTTTATACAGATATCAGTATAGGTATTTCCATGTTTATACAGATGGCGATGTAGATATTTCCATGTTACTGGAGATGGCGGTGTAGATATTTCCATGTTTATAGAGATAACGGT
Source organism: Pan troglodytes (assembly GCF_028858775.2). Classification (NCBI taxonomy): domain Eukaryota; kingdom Metazoa; phylum Chordata; class Mammalia; order Primates; family Hominidae; genus Pan; species Pan troglodytes. The sequence goes on along the minus strand of NC_072405.2, from coordinate 362,133 downwards.
GTAGATATTTTCATGTTTATAAATTTAGCGGTGTAGATATTTCCATCTTTATAGAGATAGTGGTGTAGATATTTCCATATTTATACACGTAACGGTGTAGATATTTCCATGTTTATACAGATGGCGGTGTAGATATTTCCACGTTTATACAGATGGCGGTGTAGATATTTCCTTGTTTATACGGATAGCGGTGTAGATATTTCCATGTTTATACAGATAGCGGTGTAGAAATTTCCATGTTTACAGAGATAGCGGTGTAGATATTTCCATCTTTCCACAGATTGCGGTGTAGATATTTCTATCTTTACACAGATAGCTATGTAGATATTTCCAATTTAACACAGATAGCTGTGTAGATATTTCCATGTTTACACAGATAGCGTTGCAGATATTTCCATGTTTATACAGATAGTGGTGTAGATATTTCCATGTTTATACAGATAGCGGTATAGATATTTCCATGTCTATACTGATAGCGGTGGAGATATTTCCACGTTTATGCCGATAGCGATGTAGATGTTTCCATTTTTACAGAGATGGCGGTGTAGATATTTCCATGTTTATAGAGATTGCGGTGTTGACATTTCCATATATATATAGATAGCGGTGTAGGTATTTCCATGTTTATACGGATAGCAGAGTAAATATTTCCATGTTTATACAGACGGCTTTGTAGGTATTTCCATTTGTACACAAATGGCAGTGTAGATATTTCCATGTTTATAGAGATGGTGTTGAAGGTATTTCCATGTTTATACAGATGACTGTGTAGATACTTGCATGTTTATACAGAAGGCGGCATAGATATTTCCATGTTTATAGAGATAGCGGTGTAGGTATTTCCATCTTTATACAGATAGCGGTGTAGATATTTCCATGTTTATACACATAGCGGTGTAGATATTTCCTAGCTTATACAGATAGTGTTGGAGATATTTCCTTGTTTATACAGATTGTGGTGTAGATATTTCCATGTTTATACAGATCGCGGTCCAGATATTTCCATATGTATACAGGTAGCGGTGTAGATATTTCCATGTTTATACAGATCCCGGTGTAGATATTTCCATCTTTCCACAGATGGCAGTGTAGATATTTCCATGTTTATACGGATGGCGGTGTGGATATTTCCCTGTTTATTCAGATAGCGGTGTAGACATTTACATGTTCATGAAGATGGCGGTGTAGATATTTCCATGTTTATAGAAATGGTGGGGTATATATTTCTATGTTTATAGGGATAGCGGTGTAGATATTTCCATGTGTATAGAGATGGCGTTGTGGGTATTTCCATGTTTATAGAGATAGTGGTGAAGATGTTTCCATGTTTATACAGATAGCGGTGTAGATATTTCCATGTTTATACAGAAAGCGGTGTTGGTATTTCCATGTTTATACAGATAGCGGTGTAGATATTTCCATGTTTATAAAGCTCACGGTGTAGATATTTCCAACTTTATACAGATGGCAGTGTAGATATTTCCACGTTTACACAGATGGCGGTGTAGATACTTCCATGTTTCTGGAGATGGCGGAGTAGATATTTTCATGTTTATACAGATGGCAGAGTAGATATTTCCATGTTTATAGAGATTGCGGTGTAGATATTTATATGTTTATAGAGATAGCGGTGTAGGTTTTTCCATGTTTATACAGATGGCAGTGTGGATATTTCCATGTTTATATAGATAGCGGTGAAGATTTTTCCACGTTTATGCAGGTAATGGTGTAGTTATTTCCATGTTTATACATATTGCGGTGTAGATATTTCCATCTTTCCACAGATGGCAGTGTAGATATTTCCATGTTTATACAGATGGCGGTGTAGAAATTTCCATATTTATACACATAGCGGTGTAGATATTTCCATGTTCCTGCAGATGGCGGTGTAGATATTTCCATGTTTATAGAGATGGCGGTGTAGATATTTCTATGTTTACAGAGATAGCGGTGTAGATAATTTCATGTGTATAGAGATGGCGGTGTAGGTATTTCCATGTTTATAGAGATAGTGGTGAAGTTATTTCCATGTTTATACAGATAGCGGTGTCGATATTTTCATGTTTATACAGTTAGCGTTGTAGATATTTCCGTGTTTATACAGATAGCGGTGTTGGTATTTCCGTGTTTATACAGATATCATTGTAGATATTTCCATTTTTATACAGATAGCGGTGTAGATATTTCCATGTTTACAGAGGTAGCGGGGTAGATATTTCCATCTTTGCACAGATTGCTTTGTAGATATTTCCATCTTTACACAGATAGCTGCGTAGATATTTCCATGTTTATACAAGTCGCGGTGTAGATATTTCCATCGTTATACAGATGGCAGTGTAGATATTTCCATGTTCTTAAAGATAGTGTTGTTGATATTTCCATGTTTATACAGATGGCGGTGTAGATAGTTCCATGTTCCTGGAGATGGTGGTGTAGATGTTTTCATATTTATAGAGATGGAGGTGTAGATATTTCCATGTTTACAGAGATTGCGGTGTAGATATTTCCATGTTTATAGAGATGACTGGGTAGATATTTGCATGTTTATACAGATGGCTGTGTAGATATTTCCATGTTTATAGAGATAGCGGTGTAGGTATTTCCATGTTTATACAGATAGCAGTGTAAATATTTCCATGTTTATACAGATAGCGGTGTAGATATTTCCAGGTTTATACAGATAGAGGTGGAGATATTTCCTTGTACATACAGATCGTGGTGTAGATTTTCCATGTTTACACAGATAGCGGTGTAGATATTTCCATAATTATACAGGTAGCGGTCTAGATATTTCCATGTTTATACAGATCACGGTGTAGATATTTCAATTTTTCCACAGATGGCAGTGTAGGTATTTCCATGTTTATACAGATGACGGTGTAGATATTTCCATGTGTATACAGTAGGCAGTGTAGGTATTTCCATGTTTGTAGAGATGTTGGTGTAGATATTTCCATGTTTATACAGATGATTGGGTAGATATTTGCATGTTTATACAGATGGCGGTGTAGATATTTCCATGTTTATAGAGATAGCGTTGTAGATATTCCCATCTATATTGAGATGGCGGTGTAGGTATTTCCATGTGTATAGAGATAGTGTTGAAGATATTTCCATGTTTATACAGATAGCGGTGTAGATATTTCCATGTTTATACAGATAGCGGTGTTGTTATTTCCATGTTTATACAGATAGCGGTGTAGATATTTCCATGTTTATACAGCTCGCAGTGTAGATATTTCCATGTTTACACTGATGGCAGTGTAGATATTTCCATGTTTATGCAGATGGTGATGTAGATAGTTCCATGTTTGTGGAGATGGCGGTGTAGATATTTTCAGGTTTATAGAGATGGCGGTGTAGAAATTTCCATGTTAATAGAGATTGCGCTGTAGATATTTCCATGTTAATAGAGATAGCAGTGTAGGTATTTCTATGTTTATAGACATAGCATTGTAGATATTTCTATGTTTATACAGATGGCTGTGCAGTTATTTCCATGTGCATACAGATGGCAGTGTCGGTATTTCCATGTTTATAGAGATGGTAGTGTAGATATTTCCTTGTTTATACAGATGACTGTGTAGATATTTGCATGTTTATTCAGATGGCGGTGTAGATATTTCCATGTTTATAGAGATAATGGTGTAGATATTTTCATGTTTATAAATTTAGCGTTGTAGATATTTCCATGTTTATATAGATAGCGGTGTAGATATTTCCATGTTTATACAGATGGCGGTGTAGATAGTTCCATGTTTCTGGAGATGGTGGTGTAGATGTTTTCTTATTTATAGAGATGGAGGTGTAGATATTTCCATGTTTATAGAGATTGCGGTGTAGATATTTCCATGTTTATAGAGATAGCGGTGTAAATATTTCCATGTTTATACCGACGACTGGGTAGATATTTGCAGGTTTATACAGACGGCGGTGTATATATTTCCATGTTTATAGAGATAGCGGTGTAGGTATTTCCATGTTTATACAGATAGCAGTGTAAATATTTCCATATTTATACAGATAGCGGAGTAGATATTTCCAGGTTTATACAGATAGTGGTGGAGATATTTCCTTGTTCATACATATCGTGGTGTAGATATTTCCATGTTTATACAGATAGAGGTGTAGATATTTCCATAATTATACAGGTAGCGGTGTAGATATTTCCATGTTTATACAGATCGCGGTGTAGATATTTCCATTTTTCCACAAACGGCAGTGTAGATATTTCCATGTTTATAGAGATGGTGGTGTAGATATTGCCATGTTTATACAGATGATTGGGTAGATATTTGCATGTTTATACAGATGGCGGTGCAGGTATTTCTATGTTTATAGAGGTAGCGTTGTAGATATTTCCATGTGTATAGAGATGGCAGTGTAGTTATTTCCTTGTTTATAGAGATAGTGGTGAAGGTATTTCCATGTTTATACAGATAGCGGTGTAGATATTTCCATGTTTATACAGCTCGCAGTCTAGATATTTCCATCTTTATACTAATGGCAGTGTAGATATTTCCATGTTTATAGAGATGGCGATGTACATAGTTCCATATTTCTGGAGATGGCAGTGTAGATATTTTCATGTTTATTGAGATGGTGGTGTAGATATTTCCATGTTTATAGAGATTGCACTGTAGATATTTCCATGTTTATAGAGATAGTGGTGTAGGTATTTCCATGTTTGTAGACATAGCGGTGTACATATTTCCATGTTTATACAGATGGCTGTGTAGTTATTTCCGTGTGTATGCAGATGGCAGTGTCAGTATTTCCATGTTCATAGAGATGGTAGTGAAGATATTTCCTTGTTTATACAGATGACTGTGTAGATATATGTATGTTTATACAAATGGCGTTGTAGATATTTCCATGTTTATAGAGATAACGGTATAGATATTTTCATGTTTATATATTTAGCGGTGTAGGTATTTCCATGTTTTTAGAGATAGCGGTGTAGATATTTCCATATTTATACGGATAACGGTGTAGATATTTCCATGTTTATACAGATGGCGGTGTAGATATTTCCATGTTTATACAGACGGCGGTGTATATATTTCCTTGTTTATACAGACGGCGGTGTATATATTTCCTTGTTTATACAGAAAGCGGTGTAGATATTTCCATGTTTATACAGATAGCGGTGTAGATATTTCCATGTTTACAGGGATACTGGTGTAGATATTTCCAAATTTCCACAGATTGCGTTGTAGATATTTCCATCTTTTCGCAGATAGCTATGTAGATATTTCCAAGTTTACACAGATAGCTGTGTAGATATTACCATGTTTACACGGATAGAGTTGTAGATATTTCCATGTTTATACAGATAACGGTGTAGATATTTCCATGTTTATACAGATGGCGGTGTAGATATTTCCATGTTTATACTGATAGCAGTGGAGATATTTCCATGTTTATACAGATAGCGATGCAGATACTTCCATGTTTACAGAGATGGCGGTGTTGATATTTCCATGTTTATAGAGATTGCGATGTAGACATTTCCATATATAGAGAGATAGTGGTGTACGTATTTCCATGTTTATAGGGATAGCAGAGTAGATATTTCCATGTTTATAAAGTCGGCTGTGTAGGTATTGCCATTTGTATACTGATGGCAGTGTAGATATTTTCATGTTTATAGAGATGGTGTTGAAGTTATTTCCGTGTTTATACAGCTGACTGTGTAGATATTTGCATGTTTATACAGATAGCGGTGTTGGTATTTCCATGTTTATACAGATAGCGGTGTAGATATTTCCATGTTTATAGAGATAACGGTGTAGATATTTTTATGTTTATAAATTTAGCGGTGTAGATATTTCCACGTTTATAGAGATATCGGTGTAGATATTTCCATATTTATACAGATAACAGTGTAGGTATTTCCATGTTTATACAGATGGCAGTGTAGCTATTTCCATGTTTATACAGATGGCGGTGTAGATATTTCCTTGTTTATGCAGATAGCGGTGTACATATTCCCATGTTTATACAGATAGCGGTGTAGATATTTCCATGTTTACAGAGATAGTGGTATAGATATTTCCAGCTTTACACAGATATCTATGTAGATATTTCCAAGTTTACACAGATAGCTGTGTAGATATTTTCATGTTTACACAGATAGCATTGTAAATATTTCCATGTTTATACAGATAGCGGTGTGGATATTTCCATCCTTATACAGATGGCTGTGTAGATATTTCCATGTTTATGAAGATAGCGGTGTAGATATTTCCATGTTTATACAGATGGCGGTGTAGATAGTTCCATGTTTCTGGAGATGGTGGTGTAGATGTTTTCATATATATAGAGATGTAGGTGTAGATATTTCCATGTTTATAGAGATTGCGGTGTAGATATTTCCATGTTTATAGAGATAGTGGTGTAGGTATTTCCGTGTTTATAGAGATAGAGGTTTAGATATTTCCATGTTTATACAGATGACAGGGTAGATATTTGCAAGTTTATACACATGGTTGTGTTGATATTTCCATGTTTATAGAGATAGCGGTGTAAATATTTCCATGTTTATACAGATAGCGTTGGAGATATTTCCCGGTTTATACTGATGGCAGTGCAGATAGTTCCATGTTTCTAGAGATGGCGGTGTAGGTATTTCCATGTTTATAGAGAATGCGGTGTAGATATTTCCATGTTTGCAGAGATGGCGGAGTAGATATTTCCATGTTTATAGAGATTGCGGTGTAGATTTTCCATATATATAGAGATAGCGGTGTTGGTATTTCCATGTTTATAGGGATAGCGGAGTAGATATTTCCATGTTTACACAGACAGCTGAGTAGGTATTTCCATGGGTATACAGATGGCAGTGTAGATATTTGCATGTTTATAGAGATATCGGTGTAGGTATTTCCATGTTTATACTGATAGCGGTGTAGATATTTCCATGTTTATACAGATGGCGGTGTAGATATTTCCAAGTTTATACAGATATTGGTGGAGATATTTCCTTGTTTATACAGATTGTGGTGTAGATATTTCCATGTTTATACACATCACTGTCTAGATATTTCCATATTTATACAGGTAGTGGGGTAGATATTTCCATGTTTATACAGATCGCTGTGTAGATATTTCCAACTTTCCACAGATGGCAGTGTAGATATTTACATGTTTATACAGATGGCGGTGTAGATATTTCCATGTTTATACAGATAGCGGTGTAGACATTTCCAGGTTCAAGCAGATGGCGGTGTAGATATTTCCATATTAATAGAGATGACAGGGTAGATATTTCTATGTTTATAGAGATAGCGGTGTCGATATTTCCATGTTTATACAGATGGCTGTGTAGGTATTTCCATGTGAATACAGATGGCGGTGTAGATATTTCCATGTTTATAGAGACAGCGGTGTGGTTATTTCCATGTTTATACAGATTGCAGTGTAGATATTTCCATGTTTATACAGATGGCTGTGTAGATATTTCCGTGTGTATACAGATGGCAGTGTAGATATTTCCATGTTTATAGAGATGGTGGTGTAGACATTTCCAAGGTTATACAGATGACTGTGTCGATGTTTCCATGTTTATACAGATGGCGGTGTAGATATTTCCATGTTTATAGAGATAGCGGTGTAGATATTTCCATTTTTATACAGATAGCGGTGTAGCTATTTCCACACTAATAGACATAGGGTGTAGATATTTTCATATTTATACAGATAGCGGTGTAGATATTTCCATGTTTATACAGATGACTGTGTAGATATTTCCATGTTTATAGAGATGGTGGTGTAGATATTGCCATGTTTATACAGATGATTGGGTAGATATTTGCATGTTTATACAGATGGCGGTGCAGGTATTTCTATGTTTATAGAGGTAGCGTTGTAGATATTTCCATGTGTATAGAGATGGCAGTGTAGTTATTTCCTTGTTTATAGAGATAGTGGTGAAGGTATTTCCATGTTTATACAGATAGCGGTGTAGATATTTCCATGTTTATACAGCTCGCAGTCTAGATATTTCCATCTTTATACTAATGGCAGTGTAGATATTTCCATGTTTATAGAGATGGCGATGTACATAGTTCCATATTTCTGGAGATGGCAGTGTAGATATTTTCATGTTTATTGAGATGGTGGTGTAGATATTTCCATGTTTATAGAGATTGCACTGTAGATATTTCCATGTTTATAGAGATAGTGGTGTAGGTATTTCCATGTTTGTAGACATAGCGGTGTACATATTTCCATGTTTATACAGATGGCTGTGTAGTTATTTCCGTGTGTATGCAGATGGCAGTGTCAGTATTTCCATGTTCATAGAGATGGTAGTGAAGATATTTCCTTGTTTATACAGATGACTGTGTAGATATATGTATGTTTATACAAATGGCGTTGTAGATATTTCCATGTTTATAGAGATAACGGTATAGATATTTTCATGTTTATATATTTAGCGGTGTAGGTATTTCCATGTTTTTAGAGATAGCGGTGTAGATATTTCCATATTTATACGGATAACGGTGTAGATATTTCCATGTTTATACAGATGGCGGTGTAGATATTTCCATGTTTATACAGACGGCGGTGTATATATTTCCTTGTTTATACAGACGGCGGTGTATATATTTCCTTGTTTATACAGAAAGCGGTGTAGATATTTCCATGTTTATACAGATAGCGGTGTAGATATTTCCATGTTTACAGGGATACTGGTGTAGATATTTCCAAATTTCCACAGATTGCGTTGTAGATATTTCCATCTTTTCGCAGATAGCTATGTAGATATTTCCAAGTTTACACAGATAGCTGTGTAGATATTACCATGTTTACACGGATAGAGTTGTAGATATTTCCATGTTTATACAGATAACGGTGTAGATATTTCCATGTTTATACAGATGGCGGTGTAGATATTTCCATGTTTATACTGATAGCAGTGGAGATATTTCCATGTTTATACAGATAGCGATGCAGATACTTCCATGTTTACAGAGATGGCGGTGTTGATATTTCCATGTTTATAGAGATTGCGATGTAGACATTTCCATATATAGAGAGATAGTGGTGTACGTATTTCCATGTTTATAGGGATAGCAGAGTAGATATTTCCATGTTTATAAAGTCGGCTGTGTAGGTATTGCCATTTGTATACTGATGGCAGTGTAGATATTTTCATGTTTATAGAGATGGTGTTGAAGTTATTTCCGTGTTTATACAGCTGACTGTGTAGATATTTGCATGTTTATACAGATAGCGGTGTTGGTATTTCCATGTTTATACAGATAGCGGTGTAGATATTTCCATGTTTATAGAGATAACGGTGTAGATATTTTTATGTTTATAAATTTAGCGGTGTAGATATTTCCACGTTTATAGAGATATCGGTGTAGATATTTCCATATTTATACAGATAACAGTGTAGGTATTTCCATGTTTATACAGATGGCAGTGTAGCTATTTCCATGTTTATACAGATGGCGGTGTAGATATTTCCATGTTTATAGAGATGGCGGTGTAGATATTTCCATGTTTATACAGATGACTGTGTAGATATTTCCATGTTTATAGAGATGGTGGTGTAGATATTGCCATGTTTATACAGATGATTGGGTAGATATTTGCATGTTTATACAGATGGCGGTGCAGGTATTTCTATGTTTATAGAGGTAGCGTTGTAGATATTTCCATGTGTATAGAGATGGCAGTGTAGTTATTTCCTTGTTTATAGAGATAGTGGTGAAGGTATTTCCATGTTTATACAGATAGCGGTGTAGATATTTCCATGTTTATACAGCTCGCAGTCTAGATATTTCCATCTTTATACTAATGGCAGTGTAGATATTTCCATGTTTATAGAGATGGCGATGTACATAGTTCCATATTTCTGGAGATGGCAGTGTAGATATTTTCATGTTTATTGAGATGGTGGTGTAGATATTTCCATGTTTATAGAGATTGCACTGTAGATATTTCCATGTTTATAGAGATAGTGGTGTAGGTATTTCCATGTTTGTAGACATAGCGGTGTACATATTTCCATGTTTATACAGATGGCTGTGTAGTTATTTCCGTGTGTATGCAGATGGCAGTGTCAGTATTTCCATGTTCATAGAGATGGTAGTGAAGATATTTCCTTGTTTATACAGATGACTGTGTAGATATATGTATGTTTATACAAATGGCGTTGTAGATATTTCCATGTTTATAGAGATAACGGTATAGATATTTTCATGTTTATATATTTAGCGGTGTAGGTATTTCCATGTTTTTAGAGATAGCGGTGTAGATATTTCCATATTTATACGGATAACGGTGTAGATATTTCCATGTTTATACAGATGGCGGTGTAGATATTTCCATGTTTATACAGACGGCGGTGTATATATTTCCTTGTTTATACAGACGGCGGTGTATATATTTCCTTGTTTATACAGAAAGCGGTGTAGATATTTCCATGTTTATACAGATAGCGGTGTAGATATTTCCATGTTTACAGGGATACTGGTGTAGATATTTCCAAATTTCCACAGATTGCGTTGTAGATATTTCCATCTTTTCGCAGATAGCTATGTAGATATTTCCAAGTTTACACAGATAGCTGTGTAGATATTACCATGTTTACACGGATAGAGTTGTAGATATTTCCATGTTTATACAGATAACGGTGTAGATATTTCCATGTTTATACAGATGGCGGTGTAGATATTTCCATGTTTATACTGATAGCAGTGGAGATATTTCCATGTTTATACAGATAGCGATGCAGATACTTCCATGTTTACAGAGATGGCGGTGTTGATATTTCCATGTTTATAGAGATTGCGATGTAGACATTTCCATATATAGAGAGATAGTGGTGTACGTATTTCCATGTTTATAGGGATAGCAGAGTAGATATTTCCATGTTTATAAAGTCGGCTGTGTAGGTATTGCCATTTGTATACTGATGGCAGTGTAGATATTTTCATGTTTATAGAGATGGTGTTGAAGTTATTTCCGTGTTTATACAGCTGACTGTGTAGATATTTGCATGTTTATACAGATAGCGGTGTTGGTATTTCCATGTTTATACAGATAGCGGTGTAGATATTTCCATGTTTATAGAGATAACGGTGTAGATATTTTTATGTTTATAAATTTAGCGGTGTAGATATTTCCACGTTTATAGAGATATCGGTGTAGATATTTCCATATTTATACAGATAACAGTGTAGGTATTTCCATGTTTATACAGATGGCAGTGTAGCTATTTCCATGTTTATACAGATGGCGGTGTAGATATTTCCTTGTTTATGCAGATAGCGGTGTACATATTCCCATGTTTATACAGATAGCGGTGTAGATATTTCCATGTTTACAGAGATAGTGGTATAGATATTTCCAGCTTTACACAGATATCTATGTAGATATTTCCAAGTTTACACAGATAGCTGTGTAGATATTTTCATGTTTACACAGATAGCATTGTAAATATTTCCATGTTTATACAGATAGCGGTGTGGATATTTCCATCCTTATACAGATGGCTGTGTAGATATTTCCATGTTTATGAAGATAGCGGTGTAGATATTTCCATGTTTATACAGATGGCGGTGTAGATAGTTCCATGTTTCTGGAGATGGTGGTGTAGATGTTTTCATATATATAGAGATGTAGGTGTAGATATTTCCATGTTTATAGAGATTGCGGTGTAGATATTTCCATGTTTATAGAGATAGTGGTGTAGGTATTTCCGTGTTTATAGAGATAGAGGTTTAGATATTTCCATGTTTATACAGATGACAGGGTAGATATTTGCAAGTTTATACACATGGTTGTGTTGATATTTCCATGTTTATAGAGATAGCGGTGTAAATATTTCCATGTTTATACAGATAGCGTTGGAGATATTTCCCGGTTTATACTGATGGCAGTGCAGATAGTTCCATGTTTCTAGAGATGGCGGTGTAGGTATTTCCATGTTTATAGAGAATGCGGTGTAGATATTTCCATGTTTGCAGAGATGGCGGAGTAGATATTTCCATGTTTATAGAGATTGCGGTGTAGATTTTCCATATATATAGAGATAGCGGTGTTGGTATTTCCATGTTTATAGGGATAGCGGAGTAGATATTTCCATGTTTACACAGACAGCTGAGTAGGTATTTCCATGGGTATACAGATGGCAGTGTAGATATTTGCATGTTTATAGAGATATCGGTGTAGGTATTTCCATGTTTATACTGATAGCGGTGTAGATATTTCCATGTTTATACAGATGGCGGTGTAGATATTTCCAAGTTTATACAGATATTGGTGGAGATATTTCCTTGTTTATACAGATTGTGGTGTAGATATTTCCATGTTTATACACATCACTGTCTAGATATTTCCATATTTATACAGGTAGTGGGGTAGATATTTCCATGTTTATACAGATCGCTGTGTAGATATTTCCAACTTTCCACAGATGGCAGTGTAGATATTTACATGTTTATACAGATGGCGGTGTAGATATTTCCATGTTTATACAGATAGCGGTGTAGACATTTCCAGGTTCAAGCAGATGGCGGTGTAGATATTTCCATATTAATAGAGATGACAGGGTAGATATTTCTATGTTTATAGAGATAGCGGTGTCGATATTTCCATGTTTATACAGATGGCTGTGTAGGTATTTCCATGTGAATACAGATGGCGGTGTAGATATTTCCATGTTTATAGAGACAGCGGTGTGGTTATTTCCATGTTTATACAGATTGCAGTGTAGATATTTCCATGTTTATACAGATGGCTGTGTAGATATTTCCGTGTGTATACAGATGGCAGTGTAGATATTTCCATGTTTATAGAGATGGTGGTGTAGACATTTCCAAGGTTATACAGATGACTGTGTGGATGTTTCCATGTTTATACAGATGGCGGTGTAGATATTTCCATGTTTATAGAGATAGCGGTGTAGATATTTCCATTTTTATACAGATAGCGGTGTAGCTATTTCCACACTAATAGACATAGGGTGTAGATATTTTCATATTTATACAGATAGCGGTGTAGATATTTCCATGTTTATACAGATGGCGGTGTAGATATTTCCATGTTTATAGAGATGGCGGTGTAGATATTTCCATGTTTATACAGATGACTGTGTAGATATTTCCATGTTTTTACAGATGGCGGTGTAGATATTTCCATGTTTATACAGATAGCGATGTGGCTATTTCCATGTTTATACAGATAGTGGTGTAGATATTTCCATGTTTATAGAGATGGCTGTGTAGATATTTCCACGTTTATACAGATGGCAGTGTAGATATTTCCATGTTTATAGAGACGGTGATTTAGATATTTCCATGTTTATAGAGATAGAGGTTTAGATATTTCCATCGTTGCACAGATTGTGCTGTAGATATATCCATCTTTACACAGACAGTGGTGCAGGTATTTCCATGTTTACACAGACAGTGGAGTAGACATTTCCATGTTTACCCAGATAGCGTTGTATATATTTGCATGTTTATACAGATAGCAGGGTAGATATTTCCATGTTTAGACAGATAGCGGTGTAGACGTTTCCATGTTTCTACAGATAGCGGTGTAGATATTTCCATGTTTATACAGATAGTGGTGTAGATATTTCCATTTTCCACAGATGGCAGTGTAGATATTTCCATGTTTATAAAGATGGCAGTGTAGATATTTCCATGTTCATACAGATAGCGGTGTAGATATTTCCACGTTCATGCAGATGGCGGTGTAGATATTTCCATGTTTATAGAGATGGCAATGTTGATATTTCTATGTTTATAGAGATTGGGGTGTAGATATTTCCATGTTTATACTGATGGCGGTGTAGGTATTTCCATGTTTATAGAGATAGTGGTGTAGATATTTCCATGCTTATACAGATGACTGTGTAGATATTTCCACGTTTATACAGATGGCTGTGTAGATATTTCCATGTTTACTCAGATAACTCTGTAGATATTTCCATGTTTAAACAGATAGCGTTGTAGATATTTCCATGTTTATAAAGATAGCAGTTTAGATATTTCCATGTATCTACAGATAGCGGTGTAGACATTTCCATGTTTACAGGGATGTTGGTGTACATATTTCCATGTTTATACAGATAGCAGTGTAAATATTTCCTTGTTTATACAGATAGCGGTGCAGATATTTCCTTGTTTAAACAGATAGTGGTGTAGATATTTCCCTGTTTATACAGATCGTGGTGTAGATATTTCCATGTTTATACTGATAGCGGAGTAGATATTTCCATGTTTACAAAGGTAGCGGTGTAGAAATTTCCATGTTTATACAGATCGCGGTGTAGATATTTCCATCTTTCTCCTGATGGCAGGGAAGATATTTCCATGTTTATACAGATGGCGGTGTAGATATTTCCATGTTTACAAAGATGGCTGTGTAGATATTTCCATGTTTTTGCAGATGGCAGTGTAGATATATCCATGTTTATGGAGATGGCGGTGTAGATATTTCTATGTTTATAGAGATAGCATTGTAGATATTTCCATGTTTACACAGATAGCTGAGTAGATTTTTCCATGTTTATACAGATAGCGGTGTAGATATTTCCATGTTTATACAGATGGCTCTGTGGATATTTCCATGTGTATACAGATGGCATTGGAGATATTTCCATGTTTATAGAGATGGTGGTGTAGATAATTCCATGTTTATACAGATGACTGTGTAGATATTTGCATGTTTATACAGATGACGGTGTAGATATTTCCATGTTTATAGAGATAGCGGTGTCGATATTTCCATGTTTATACAGATGGCTGTGTAGGTATTTCCATGTGTATACAGACGGGGGTGTAGATATTTCCATGTTTATAGAGACAGCGGCGTGGTTATTTCCATGTTTATACAGATAGCAGTGTAGATATTTCCATGTTTATGCTGATGGCTTTGTAGACATTTCCGTGTGTATACAGATGGCAGTGTAGATATTTCCATATTTATAGAGATGGTGGTGTAGACATTTCCAAGCTTATACAGATGACTGTGTGGATATTTCCATGTTTATACAGATGGCGGTGTAGATATTTCCATGTTTATAGATATAGCGGTGTAGATATTTCCATTCTTATACAGATGACTGTGTAGATATTTCCATGTTTATACAGATGGCTGTGTAGATATTTCCATGTTTACTCAGATAACTCTGTAGATATTTCCATGTTTAAACAGATAGCGTTGTAGATATTTCCATGTTTATAGAGATAGCAGTTTAGATATTTCCATGTATCTACAGATAGCGGTGTAGACATTTCCATGTTTACAGGGATAGTGGTGTACATATTTCCATGTTTATACAGATAGCAGTGTAAATATTTCCTTGTCTATACAGATTGCGGTGCAGATATTTCCTTGTTTATACAGATAGTGCTGTAGATATTTCCCTGTTTATACAGATCGAGGTGTAGATATTTCCATGTTTATACAGATAGCGGAGTAGATATTTCCATGTTTACAAAGGTAGCGGTGTAGAAATTTCCATGTTTATATAGATCGCGGTGTAGATATTTCCATCTTTCTACTGATGGCTGGGAAGATATTTCCATGTTTATACAGATGGCGGTGTAGATATTTCCATGTTTACAAAGATGGCCGTGTAGATATTTCCATGTTTTTGCAGATGGCAGTGTAGATGTATCCATGTTTATGGAGATGGCGGTGTAGATATTTCTATGTTTATAGAGAAAGCATTGTAGATATTTCCATGTTTACACAGATAGCTGAGTAGATTTTTCCATGTTTATACAGATAGCGGTGTAGATATTTCCATGTTTATAGAGATAGCGGTGTAGATATTTCCATGTTTATACAGATGGCTTTGTAGATATTTCCGTGTTTAAACAGATGGCAGCGTAGATATTTCCATGTTTATAGAGATGATGGTGTAGACATTTCCAAGCTTATACAGATGACTGTGTGGATATTTCCATGTTTATACCGATGGCGGTGTAGATATTTACACGTTTATAGATATAGCAGTGTAGATATTTCCATGCTTATACAGATGACTGTGTAGATATTTCCATGTTTATACAGATGGCTGTGTAGATATTTCCATGTTTACTCAGATAACTCTGTAGATATTTCCATGTTTAAAAAGATTGCGTTGTAGATATTTCCATGTTTACCGAGATAGCAGTTTAGATATTTCCACGTATCTACAGATAGCGGTGTAGACATTTCCATGTTTACAGGGATAGTGGTGTACATATTTCCATGTTTATACAGATAGCAGTGTAAATATTTCCTTGTTTATACAGATAGCGGTGCAGATATTTCCTTGTTTATACAGATAGTGGTGTAGATTTTTCCCTGTTTATACAGATCGTGGTGTAGATATTTCCATGTTTATACAGAGAGCGGAGTAGATATTTCCATGTTTACAAAGGTAGCAGTGTAGAAATTTCCATGTTTATACAGATCGCGGTGTAGATATTTCCATCTTTCTACTGATGGCAGGGAAGATATTTCCATGTTTATACAAATGGCAGTGTAGATATTTCCATGTTTACAAAGATGGCCGTGTAGATATTTCCATGTTTTTGCAGATGGCAGTGTAGATATATCCATGTGTATGGAGATGGCGGTGTAGATATTTCTATGTTTATAGAGATAGCATTGTAGATATTTCTACGTTTACACAGATAGCTGAGTAGATTTTTCCATGTTTATACAGATAGCGGTGTAGATATTTCCATGTTTATAGAGATAGCGGTGTAGATATTTCCCTGTTTATACAGATGGCTGTGTGGATATTTCCATGTGTATACAGATGGCATTGGAGATATTTCCATGTTTATAGAGATGGTGGTGTAGATAATTCCATGTTTATACAGATGACTGTGTAGATATTTGCATGTTTATACAGATGACGGTGTAGATATTTCCATGTTTATAGAGATAGCGGTGTCGATATTTCCATGTTTATACAGATGGCTGTGTAGGTATTTCCATGTGAATACAGATGGCGGTGTAGAAATTTCCATGTTTATAGAGACAGCGGTGTGGTTATTTCCATGTTTATACAGATAGCAGTGTAGATATTTCCATGTTTATACAGATGGCTTTGTAGATATTTCCGTGTGTATACAGATGGCAGTGTAGATATTTCCATGTTTATAGAGATGGCGGTGTAGACATTTCCAAGCTTATACAGATGACTGTGTGGATATTTCCATGTTTATACAGATGGCGGTGTAGATATTTCCATGTTTATAGATATAGCGTTGTAGATATTTCCATGCTTATACAGATGACTGTGTAGATATTTCCATGTTTATACAGATGGCTGTGAAGATATTTCCATGTTTACTCAGATAACTCTGTAGATATTTCCATGTTTAAACAGATAGCGTTGTAGATATTTCCATGTTTATAGAGATAGCAGTTTAGATATTTCCATGTATCTACAGATAGCGGTGTAGACATTTCCGTGTTTACAGGGATAGTGGTGTACATATTTCCATGTTTATACAGATAGCAGTGTAAATATTTCCTTGTTTATACAGATAGCGGTGCAGATATTTCCTTGTTTATACAGATAGTGGTGTAGATATTTCCCTGTTTATACAGATCGTGGTGTAGATATTTCCATGTTTATACAGATAGCGGAGTAGATATTTCCATGTTTACAAAGGTAGCGGTGTAGAAATTTCCATGTTTATACAGATCGCGGTGTAGATATTTCCATCTTTCTACTGATGGCAGGGAAGATATTTCCATGTTTATACAGATGGCTCTGTGGATATTTCCATGTGTATACAGATGGCAGTGGAGATATTTCCATGTTTATAGAGATGGTGGTGTAGATAATTCCATGTTTATACAGATGACTGTGTAGATATTTGCATGTTTATACAGATGACGGTGTAGATATTTCCATGTTTATAGAGATAGCGGTGTCGATATTTCCATGTTTATACAGATGGCTGTGTAGGTATTTCCATGTGAATACAGATGGCGGTTTAGATATTTCCATGTTTATAGAGACAGCGGTGTGGTTATTTCCATGTTTATACAGATAGCAGTGTAGATATTTCCATGTTTATACAGAAGGCTTTGTAGATATTTCCGTGTGTATACAGATGGCAGTGTAGATATTTCCATGTTTACAAAGGTAGCAGTGTAGAAATTTCCATGTTTATACAGATCACGGTGTAGATATTTCCATCTTTCTACTGATGGCAGGGAAGATAATTCCATGTTTATACAGATGGCGGTGTAGATATTTCCATGTTTACAAAGATGGCCATGTAGATATTTCCATGTTTTTGCAGATGGCAGTGTAGATATATCCATGTTTATGGAGTTGGTGGTGTAAATATTTCTATATTTATAGAGATAGCATTGTAGATATTTCCATGTTTACACAGATAGCTGAGTAGATTTTTCCATGTTTATACAGATAGCGGTGTAGATATTTCCATGTTTATAGAGATAGCGGTGTAGATATTTCCATGTTTATACAGATGGCTGTGTGGATATTTCCATGTGTATACAGATGGCATTGGATATATTTCCATGTTTATAGAGATGGTGGTGTAGATATTTCCACGTTTATACAGATGACTGTGTAGATATTTGCATGTTTATGCAGATGACGGTGTAGATATTTCCATGTTTATAGAGATAGCGGTGTCGATATTTCCATGTTTATACAGATGGCTGTGTAGGTATTTCCATGTGAATACAGAATGTGGTGTAGATATTTCCATGTTTATAGAGACAGCGGTGTGGTTATTTCCATGTTTATACAGATAGCAGTGTAGATATTTCCATGTTTATACAGATGGCTGTGTAGATACTTCCGTGTGTATACAGATGCCAGTGTAGATATTTCCATGTTTATAGAGATGGTGGTGTAGACATTTCCAAGCTTATACAGATGACTGTGTGGATATTTCCTTGTTTATACAGATGGCGGTGTAGATATTTCCATGTTTATAGAGATAGCGGTGTAGATATTTCCATGCTTATACAGATGACTGTGTAGATATTTCCATTTTTATACAGATGGCTGTGTAGATATTTCCATGTTTACTCAGATAACTCTGTAGATATTTCCATGTTTAACAGATAGCGTTGTAGATATTTCCATGTTTATAGAGATAGCAGTTTAGATATTTCCATGTATCTACAGATAGCGGTGTAGACATTTCCATGTTTACAGGGATAGTGGTGTTCATATTTCCATGTTTATACAGATAGTAGTGTAAATATTTCCTTGTTTATACAGATAGCGGTGCAGATATTTCCTTGTTTATACAGATAGTGGTGTAGATATTTCCCTGTTTATACAGATCGTGGTGTAGATATTTCCATGTTTATACAGATAGCGGAGTAGACATTTCCATGTTTACAAAGGTAGCGGTGTAGAAATTTCCATGTTTAAACAGATTGCGGTGTAGATATTTCCATCTTTCTACTGACGGCAGGGAAGACATTTCCATGTTTATACAGATGGCGGTGTAGAAATTTCCATGTTTACAAAGATGGCCGTGTAGATATTTCCATGTTTATACAGATGGCAGTGTAGATATATCCATGTTTATGGAGATGGCGGTGTAGATATTTCTATGTTTATAGAGATAGCATTGTAGATATTTCCATGTTTACACAGATAGCTGAGTAGATTTTTCACGTTTATACAGAGAGCGGTGTAGATATTTCCATCTTTCTACTGATGGCAGGGAAGATATTTCCATGTTTATACAAATGGCAGTGTAGATATTTCCATGTTTACAAAGATGGCCGTGTAGATATTTCCATGTTTTTGCAGATGGCAGTGTAGATATATCCATGTTTATGGAGATGGCGGTGTAGATATTTCTATGTTTATAGAGATAGCATTGTAGATATTTCTATGTTTACACAGATAGCTGAGTAGATTTTTCCATGTTTATACAGATAGCGGTGTAGATATTTCCATGTTTATAGAGATAGCGGTGTAGATATTTCCCTGTTTATACAGATGGCTGTGTGGATATTTCCATGTGTATACAGATGGCATTGGAGATATTTCCATGTTTATAGAGATGGTGGTGTAGATAATTCCATGTTTATACAGATGACTGTGTAGATATTTGCATGTTTATACAGATGACGGTGTAGATATTTCCATGTTTATAGAGATAGCGGTGTCGATATTTCCATGTTTATACAGATGGCTGTGTAGGTATTTCCATGTGAATACAGATGGCGGTGTAGATATTTCCATGTTAATAGAGACAGCGGTGTGGTTATTTCCATGTTTATACAGATAGCAGTGTAGATATTTCCATGTTTATACAGATGGCTTTGTAGATATTTCTGTGTGTATACAGATGGCAGTGTAGATATTTCCATGTTTATAGAGATGGCGGTGTAGACATTTCCAAGCTTATACAGATGACTGTGTGGATATTTCCATGTTTATACAGATGGCGGTGTAGATATTTCCATGTTTATAGATATAGCGGTGTAGATATTTCCAAGCTTATACAGATGACTGTGTAGATATTTCCATGTTTATACAGATGGCTGTGAAGATATTTCCATGTTTACTCAGATAACTCTGTAGATATTTCCATGTTTAATCAGATAGCGTTGTAGATATTTCCATGTTTATAGAGATAGCAGTTTTGATATTTCCATGTATCTACAGATAGCGGTGTAGACATTTCCGTGTTTACAGGGATATTGGTGTACATATTTCCATGTTTATACAGATAGCAGTGTAAATATTTCCTTGTTTATACAGATAGCGGTGCAGATATTTCCTTGTTTATACAGATAGTGGTGTAGATATTTCCCTGTTTCTACAGATCGTGGTGTAGATATTTCCATGTTTATACAGATATCGGAGTAGATATTTCCATGTTTACAAAGGTAGCGGTGTAGAAATTTCCATGTTTATACAGATCGCGGTGTAGATATTTCCATCTTTCTACTGATGGCAGGGAAGATATTTCCATGTTTATACAGATGGCGGTGTAGATATTTCCATGTTTACAAAGATGGCCGTGTAGATATTTCCATGTTTTTGCAGATGGCAGTGTAGATATATCCATGTGTATGGAGATGGCGGTGTAGATATTTCTATGTTTATAGAGATAGCATTGTAGATATTTCTACGTTTACACAGATAGCTGAGTAGATTTTTCCATGTTTATACAGATAGCGGTGTAGATATTTCCATGTTTATAGAGATAGCGGTGTAGATATTTCCCTGTTTATACAGATGGCTGTGTGGATATTTCCATGTGTATACAGATGGCATTGGAGATATTTCCATGTTTATAGAGATGGTGGTGTAGATAATTCCATGTTTATACAGATGACTGTGTAGATATTTGCATGTTTATACAGATGACGGTGTAGATATTTCCATGTTTATAGAGATAGCGGTGTCGATATTTCCATGTTTATACAGATGGCTGTGTAGGTATTTCCATGTGAATACAGATGGCGGTGTAGAAATTTCCATGTTTATAGAGACAGCGGTGTGGTTATTTCCATGTTTATACAGATAGCAGTGTAGATATTTCCATGTTTATACAGATGGCTTTGTAGATATTTCCGTGTGTATACAGATGGCAGTGTAGATATTTCCATGTTTATAGAGATGGCGGTGTAGACATTTCCAAGCTTATACAGATGACTGTGTGGATATTTCCATGTTTATACAGATGGCGGTGTAGATATTTCCATGTTTATAGATATAGCGTTGTAGATATTTCCATGCTTATACAGATGACTGTGTAGATATTTCCATGTTTATACAGATGGCTGTGAAGATATTTCCATGTTTACTCAGATAACTCTGTAGATATTTCCATGTTTAAACAGATAGCGTTGTAGATATTTCCATGTTTATAGAGATAGCAGTTTAGATATTTCCATGTATCTACAGATAGCGGTGTAGACATTTCCGTGTTTACAGGGATAGTGGTGTACATATTTCCATGTTTATACAGATAGCAGTGTAAATATTTCCTTGTTTATACAGATAGCGGTGCAGATATTTCCTTGTTTATACAGATAGTGGTGTAGATATTTCCCTGTTTATACAGATCGTGGTGTAGATATTTCCATGTTTATACAGATAGCGGAGTAGATATTTCCATGTTTACAAAGGTAGCGGTGTAGAAATTTCCATGTTTATACAGATCGCGGTGTAGATATTTCCATCTTTCTACTGATGGCAGGGAAGATATTTCCATGTTTATACAGATGGCTCTGTGGATATTTCCATGTGTATACAGATGGCAGTGGAGATATTTCCATGTTTATAGAGATGGTGGTGTAGATAATTCCATGTTTATACAGATGACTGTGTAGATATTTGCATGTTTATACAGATGACGGTGTAGATATTTCCATGTTTATAGAGATAGCGGTGTCGATATTTCCATGTTTATACAGATGGCTGTGTAGGTATTTCCATGTGAATACAGATGGCGGTTTAGATATTTCCATGTTTATAGAGACAGCGGTGTGGTTATTTCCATGTTTATACAGATAGCAGTGTAGATATTTCCATGTTTATACAGAAGGCTTTGTAGATATTTCCGTGTGTATACAGATGGCAGTGTAGATATTTCCATGTTTACAAAGGTAGCAGTGTAGAAATTTCCATGTTTATACAGATCACGGTGTAGATATTTCCATCTTTCTACTGATGGCAGGGAAGATAATTCCATGTTTATACAGATGGCGGTGTAGATATTTCCATGTTTACAAAGATGGCCATGTAGATATTTCCATGTTTTTGCAGATGGCAGTGTAGATATATCCATGTTTATGGAGTTGGTGGTGTAAATATTTCTATATTTATAGAGATAGCATTGTAGATATTTCCATGTTTACACAGATAGCTGAGTAGATTTTTCCATGTTTATACAGATAGCGGTGTAGATATTTCCATGTTTATAGAGATAGCGGTGTAGATATTTCCATGTTTATACAGATGGCTGTGTGGATATTTCCATGTGTATACAGATGGCATTGGATATATTTCCATGTTTATAGAGATGGTGGTGTAGATATTTCCACGTTTATACAGATGACTGTGTAGATATTTGCATGTTTATGCAGATGACGGTGTAGATATTTCCATGTTTATAGAGATAGCGGTGTCGATATTTCCATGTTTATACAGATGGCTGTGTAGGTATTTCCATGTGAATACAGAATGTGGTGTAGATATTTCCATGTTTATAGAGACAGCGGTGTGGTTATTTCCATGTTTATACAGATAGCAGTGTAGATATTTCCATGTTTATACAGATGGCTGTGTAGATACTTCCGTGTGTATACAGATGCCAGTGTAGATATTTCCATGTTTATAGAGATGGTGGTGTAGACATTTCCAAGCTTATACAGATGACTGTGTGGATATTTCCTTGTTTATACAGATGGCGGTGTAGATATTTCCATGTTTATAGAGATAGCGGTGTAGATATTTCCATGCTTATACAGATGACTGTGTAGATATTTCCATTTTTATACAGATGGCTGTGTAGATATTTCCATGTTTACTCAGATAACTCTGTAGATATTTCCATGTTTAACAGATAGCGTTGTAGATATTTCCATGTTTATAGAGATAGCAGTTTAGATATTTCCATGTATCTACAGATAGCGGTGTAGACATTTCCATGTTTACAGGGATAGTGGTGTTCATATTTCCATGTTTATACAGATAGTAGTGTAAATATTTCCTTGTTTATACAGATAGCGGTGCAGATATTTCCTTGTTTATACAGATAGTGGTGTAGATATTTCCCTGTTTATACAGATCGTGGTGTAGATATTTCCATGTTTATACAGATAGCGGAGTAGACATTTCCATGTTTACAAAGGTAGCGGTGTAGAAATTTCCATGTTTAAACAGATTGCGGTGTAGATATTTCCATCTTTCTACTGACGGCAGGGAAGACATTTCCATGTTTATACAGATGGCGGTGTAGAAATTTCCATGTTTACAAAGATGGCCGTGTAGATATTTCCATGTTTATACAGATGGCAGTGTAGATATATCCATGTTTATGGAGATGGCGGTGTAGATATTTCTATGTTTATAGAGATAGCATTGTAGATATTTCCATGTTTACACAGATAGCTGAGTAGATTTTTCACGTTTATACAGAGAGCGGTGTAGATATTTCCATCTTTCTACTGATGGCAGGGAAGATATTTCCATGTTTATACAAATGGCAGTGTAGATATTTCCATGTTTACAAAGATGGCCGTGTAGATATTTCCATGTTTTTGCAGATGGCAGTGTAGATATATCCATGTTTATGGAGATGGCGGTGTAGATATTTCTATGTTTATAGAGATAGCATTGTAGATATTTCTATGTTTACACAGATAGCTGAGTAGATTTTTCCATGTTTATACAGATAGCGGTGTAGATATTTCCATGTTTATAGAGATAGCGGTGTAGATATTTCCCTGTTTATACAGATGGCTGTGTGGATATTTCCATGTGTATACAGATGGCATTGGAGATATTTCCATGTTTATAGAGATGGTGGTGTAGATAATTCCATGTTTATACAGATGACTGTGTAGATATTTGCATGTTTATACAGATGACGGTGTAGATATTTCCATGTTTATAGAGATAGCGGTGTCGATATTTCCATGTTTATACAGATGGCTGTGTAGGTATTTCCATGTGAATACAGATGGCGGTGTAGATATTTCCATGTTAATAGAGACAGCGGTGTGGTTATTTCCATGTTTATACAGATAGCAGTGTAGATATTTCCATGTTTATACAGATGGCTTTGTAGATATTTCTGTGTGTATTCAGATGGCAGTGTAGATATTTCCATGTTTATAGAGATGGCGGTGTAGACATTTCCAAGCTTATACAGATGACTGTGTGGATATTTCCATGTTTATACAGATGGCGGTGTAGATATTTCCATGTTTATAGATATAGCGGTGTAGATATTTCCAAGCTTATACAGATGACTGTGTAGATATTTCCATGTTTATACAGATGGCTGTGAAGATATTTCCATGTTTACTCAGATAACTCTGTAGATATTTCCATGTTTAATCAGATAGCGTTGTAGATATTTCCATGTTTATAGAGATAGCAGTTTTGATATTTCCATGTATCTACAGATAGCGGTGTAGACATTTCCGTGTTTACAGGGATATTGGTGTACATATTTCCATGTTTATACAGATAGCAGTGTAAATATTTCCTTGTTTATACAGATAGCGGTGCAGATATTTCCTTGTTTATACAGATAGTGGTGTAGATATTTCCCTGTTTCTACAGATCGTGGTGTAGATATTTCCATGTTTATACAGATATCGGAGTAGATATTTCCATGTTTACAAAGGTAGCGGTGTAGAAATTTCCATGTTTATACAGATCGCGGTGTAGATATTTCCATCTTTCTACTGATGGCAGGGAAGATATTTCCATGTTTATACAGATGGCGGTGTAGATATTTCCATGTTTACAAAGATGGCCGTGTAGATATTTCCATGTTTTTGCAGATGGCAGTGTAGATATATCCATGTTTATGGAGATGGCGGTGTAGATATTTCTATGTTTATAGAGATAGCATTGTAGATATTTCTATGTTTACACAGATAGCTGAGTAGATTTTTCCATGTTTATACAGATAGCGGTGTAGATATTTCCATGTTTATAGAGATAGCGGTGCAGATATTTCCATGTTTATACAGATGGCTGTGTGGATATTTCCATGTGTATACAGATGGCAGTGGAGATATTTCCATGTTTATAGAGATGGTGGTGTAGATAATTCCATGTTTATACAGATGACTGTGTAGATATTTGCATGTTTATACAGATGACGGTGTAGATATTTCCATGTTTATAGAGATAGCGGTGTCGATATTTCCATGTTTATACAGATGGCTGTGTAGGTATTTCCATGTGAATACAGATGGCGGTTTAGATATTTCCATGTTTATAGAGACAGCGGTGTGGTTATTTCCATGTTTATACAGATAGCAGTGTAGATATTTCCATGTTTACACAGAAGGCTTTGTAGATATTTCCGTGTGTATACAGAGGGCAGTGTAGATATTTCCATGTTTATAGAGATGGCAGTGTAGACATTTCCAAGCTTATACAGATGACTGTGTGGGTATTTCCATGTTTATACAGATGGCGGTGTAGATATTTCCACGTTTATAGATATAGCGGTGTAGATATTTCCATGCTTATACAGATGACTGTGTAGATATTTCCATGTTTATACAGATGGCTGTGTAGATATTTCCATGTTTACTCAGATAACTCTGTAGATATTTCCATGTTTAAACAGATAGCGTTGTAGATATTTCCATGTTTATAGAGATAGCAGTTTAGATATTTCCATGTATCTACAGATAGCGGTGTAGACATTTCCATGTTTACAGGGATAGTGGTGTACATATTTCCATGTTTATACAGATAGCAGTGTAAATATTTCCTTGTTTATACAGATAGCGGTGCAGATATTTCCTTGTTTATACAGATAGTGGTGTAGATATTTCCCTGTTTATACAGATCGTGGTGTAGATATTTCCATGTTTATACAGATAGCGGAGTAGATATTTCCATGTTTACAAAGGTAGCGGTGTAGAAATTTCCATGTTTATACAGATCGCGGTGTAGATATTTCCATCTTTCTACTGATGGCAGGGAAGATATTTCCATGTTTATACAGATGGCAGTGTAGATATTTCCATGTTTACAAAGATGGCCGTGTAGATATTTCCATGTTTTTGCAGATGGCAGTGTAGATATATCCATGTTTATGGAGATGGAGGTGTAGATATTTCTATGTTTATAGAGATAGCATTGTAGATATTTCTATGTTTACACAGATAGCTGAGTAGATTTTTCCATGTTTATACAGATAGCGGTGTAGATATTTCCATGTTTATAGAGATAGCGGTGTAGATATTTCCCTGTTTATACAGATGGCTGTGTGGATATTTCCATGTGTATACAGATGGCATTGGAGATATTTCCATGTTTATAGAGATGGTGGTGTAGATAATTCCATGTTTATACAGATGACTGTGTAGATATTTGCATGTTTATACAGATGACGGTGTAGATATTTCCATGTTTATAGAGATAGCGGTGTCGATATTTCCATGTTTATACAGATGGCTGTGTAGGTATTTCCATGTGAATACAGATGGCGGTGTAGATATTTCCATGTTAATAGAGACAGCGGTGTGGTTATTTCCATGTTTATACAGATAGCAGTGTAGATATTTCCATGTTTATACAGATGGCTTTGTAGATATTTCTGTGTGTATACAGATGGCAGTGTAGATATTTCCATGTTTATAGAGATGGCGGTGTAGACATTTCCAAGCTTATACAGATGACTGTGTGGATATTTCCATGTTTATACAGATGGCGGTGTAGATATTTCCATGTTTATAGATATAGCGGTGTAGATATTTCCAAGCTTATACAGATGACTGTGTAGATATTTCCATGTTTATACAGATGGCTGTGAAGATATTTCCATGTTTACTCAGATAACTCTGTAGATATTTCCATGTTTAAACAGATAGCGTTGTAGATATTTCCATGTTTATAGAGATAGCAGTTTTGATATTTCCATGTATCTACAGATAGCGGTGTAGACATTTCCGTGTTTACAGGGATATTGGTGTACATATTTCCATGTTTATACAGATAGCAGTGTAAATATTTCCTTGTTTATACAGATAGCGGTGCAGATATTTCCTTGTTTATACAGATAGTGGTGTAGATATTTCCCTGTTTCTACAGATCGTGGTGTAGATATTTCCATGTTTATACAGATATCGGAGTATATATTTCCATGTTTACAAAGGTAGCGGTGTAGAAATTTCCATGTTTATACAGATCGCGGTGTAGATATTTCCATCTTTCTACTGATGGCAGGGAAGATATTTCCATGTTTATACAGATGGCGGTGTAGATATTTCCATGTTTACAAAGATGGCCGTGTAGATATTTCCATGTTTTTGCAGATGGCAGTGTAGATATATCCATGTTTATGGAGATGGCGGTGTAGATATTTCTATGTTTATAGAGATAGCATTGTAGATATTTCTATGTTTACACAGATAGCTGAGTAGATTTTTCCATGTTTATACAGATAGCGGTGTAGATATTTCCATGTTTATAGAGATAGCGGTGCAGATATTTCCATGTTTATACAGATGGCTGTGTGGATATTTCCATGTGTATACAGATGGCAGTGGAGATATTTCCATGTTTATAGAGATGGTGGTGTAGATAATTCCATGTTTATACAGATGACTGTGTAGATATTTGCATGTTTATACAGATGACGGTGTAGATATTTCCATGTTTATAGAGATAGCGGTGTCGATATTTCCATGTTTATACAGATGGCTGTGTAGGTATTTCCATGTGAATACAGATGGCGGTTTAGATATTTCCATGTTTATAGAGACAGCGGTGTGGTTATTTCCATGTTTATACAGATAGCAGTGTAGATATTTCCATGTTTACACAGAAGGCTTTGTAGATATTTCCGTGTGTATACAGAGGGCAGTGTAGATATTTCCATGTTTATAGAGATGGCAGTGTAGACATTTCCAAGCTTATACAGATGACTGTGTGGGTATTTCCATGTTTATACAGATGGCGGTGTAGATGTTTCCACGTTTATAGATATAGCGGTATAGATATTTCCATGCTTATACAGATGACTGTGTAGATATTTCCATGTTTATACAGATGGCTGTGTAGATATTTCCATGTTTACTCAGATAACTCTGTAGATATTTCCATGTTTAAACAGATAGCGTTGTAGATATTTCCATGTTTATAGAGATAGCAGTTTAGATATTTCCATGTATCTACAGATAGCGGTGTAGACATTTCCATGTTTACAGGGATAGTGGTGTACATATTTCCATGTTTATACAGATAGCAGTGTAAATATTTCCTTGTTTATACAGATAGCGGTGCAGATATTTCCTTGTTTATACAGATAGTGGTGTAGATATTTCCCTGTTTATACAGATCGTGGTGTAGATATTTCCATGTTTATACAGATAGCGGAGTAGATATTTCCATGTTTACAAAGGTAGCGGTGTAGAAATTTCCATGTTTATACAGATCGCGGTGTAGATATTTCCATCTTTCTACTGATGGCAGGGAAGATATTTCCATGTTTATACAGATGGCAGTGTAGATATTTCCATGTTTACAAAGATGGCCGTGTAGATATTTCCATGTTTTTGCAGATGGCAGTGTAGATATATCCATGTTTATGGAGATGGAGGTGTAGATATTTCTATGTTTATAGAGATAGCATTGTAGATATTTCTATGTTTACACAGATAGCTGAGTAGATTTTTCCATGTTTATACAGATAGCGGTGTAGATATTTCCATGTTTATAGAGATAGCGGTGTAGATATTTCCCTGTTTATACAGATGGCTGTGTGGATATTTCCATGTGTATACAGATGGCATTGGAGATATTTCCATGTTTATAGAGATGGTGGTGTAGATAATTCCATGTTTATACAGATGACTGTGTAGATATTTGCATGTTTATACAGATGACGGTGTAGATATTTCCATGTTTATAGAGATAGCGGTGTCGATATTTCCATGTTTATACAGATGGCTGTGTAGGTATTTCCATGTGAATACAGATGGCGGTGTAGATATTTCCATGTTAATAGAGACAGCGGTGTGGTTATTTCCATGTTTATACAGATAGCAGTGTAGATATTTCCATGTTTATACAGATGGCTTTGTAGATATTTCTGTGTGTATACAGATGGCAGTGTAGATATTTCCATGTTTATAGAGATGGCGGTGTAGACATTTCCAAGCTTATACAGATGACTGTGTGGATATTTCCATGTTTATACAGATGGCGGTGTAGATATTTCCATGTTTATAGATATAGCGGTGTAGATATTTCCAAGCTTATACAGATGACTGTGTAGATATTTCCATGTTTATACAGATGGCTGTGAAGATATTTCCATGTTTACTCAGATAACTCTGTAGATATTTCCATGTTTAAACAGATAGCGTTGTAGATATTTCCATGTTTATAGAGATAGCAGTTTTGATATTTCCATGTATCTACAGATAGCGGTGTAGACATTTCCGTGTTTACAGGGATATTGGTGTACATATTTCCATGTTTATACAGATAGCAGTGTAAATATTTCCTTGTTTATACAGATAGCGGTGCAGATATTTCCTTGTTTATACAGATAGTGGTGTAGATATTTCCCTGTTTCTACAGATCGTGGTGTAGATATTTCCATGTTTATACAGATATCGGAGTATATATTTCCATGTTTACAAAGGTAGCGGTGTAGAAATTTCCATGTTTATACAGATCGCGGTGTAGATATTTCCATCTTTCTACTGATGGCAGGGAAGATATTTCCATGTTTATACAGATGGCGGTGTAGATATTTCCATGTTTACAAAGATGGCCGTGTAGATATTTCCATGTTTTTGCAGATGGCAGTGTAGATATATCCATGTTTATGGAGATGGCGGTGTAGATATTTCTATGTTTATAGAGATAGCATTGTAGATATTTCTATGTTTACACAGATAGCTGAGTAGATTTTTCCATGTTTATACAGATAGCGGTGTAGATATTTCCATGTTTATAGAGATAGCGGTGCAGATATTTCCATGTTTATACAGATGGCTGTGTGGATATTTCCATGTGTATACAGATGGCAGTGGAGATATTTCCATGTTTATAGAGATGGTGGTGTAGATAATTCCATGTTTATACAGATGACTGTGTAGATATTTGCATGTTTATACAGATGACGGTGTAGATATTTCCATGTTTATAGAGATAGCGGTGTCGATATTTCCATGTTTATACAGATGGCTGTGTAGGTATTTCCATGTGAATACAGATGGCGGTTTAGATATTTCCATGTTTATAGAGACAGCGGTGTGGTTATTTCCATGTTTATACAGATAGCAGTGTAGATATTTCCATGTTTACACAGAAGGCTTTGTAGATATTTCCGTGTGTATACAGAGGGCAGTGTAGATATTTCCATGTTTATAGAGATGGCAGTGTAGACATTTCCAAGCTTATACAGATGACTGTGTGGGTATTTCCATGTTTATACAGATGGCGGTGTAGATATTTCCACGTTTATAGATATAGCGGTGTAGATATTTCCATGCTTATACAGATGACTGTGTAGATATTTCCATGTTTATACAGATGGCTGTGTAGATATTTCCATGTTTACTCAGATAACTCTGTAGATATTTCCATGTTTAAACAGATAGCGTTGTAGATATTTCCATGTTTATAGAGATAGCAGTTTAGATATTTCCATGTATCTACAGATAGCGGTGTAGACATTTCCATGTTTACAGGGATAGTGGTGTACATATTTCCATGTTTATACAGATAGCAGTGTAAATATTTCCTTGTTTATACAGATAGCGGTGCAGATATTTCCTTGTTTATACAGATAGTGGTGTAGATATTTCCCTGTTTATACAGATCGTGGTGTAGATATTTCCATGTTTATACAGATAGCGGAGTAGATATTTCCATGTTTACAAAGGTAGCGGTGTAGAAATTTCCATGTTTATACAGATCGCGGTGTAGATATTTCCATCTTTCTACTGATGGCAGGGAAGATATTTCCATGTTTATACAGATGGCAGTGTAGATATTTCCATGTTTACAAAGATGGCCGTGTAGATATTTCCATGTTTTTGCAGATGGCAGTGTAGATATATCCATGTTTATGGAGATGGAGGTGTAGATATTTCTATGTTTATAGAGATAGCATTGTAGATATTTCTATGTTTACACAGATAGCTGAGTAGATTTTTCCATGTTTATACAGATAGCGGTGTAGATATTTCCATGTTTATAGAGATAGCGGTGTAGATATTTCCCTGTTTATACAGATGGCTGTGTGGATATTTCCATGTGTATACAGATGGCATTGGAGATATTTCCATGTTTATAGAGATGGTGGTGTAGATAATTCCATGTTTATACAGATGACTGTGTAGATATTTGCATGTTTATACAGATGACGGTGTAGATATTTCCATGTTTATAGAGATAGCGGTGTCGATATTTCCATGTTTATACAGATGGCTGTGTAGGTATTTCCATGTGAATACAGATGGCGGTGTAGATATTTCCATGTTAATAGAGACAGCGGTGTGGTTATTTCCATGTTTATACAGATAGCAGTGTAGATATTTCCATGTTTATACAGATGGCTTTGTAGATATTTCTGTGTGTATACAGATGGCAGTGTAGATATTTCCATGTTTATAGAGATGGCGGTGTAGACATTTCCAAGCTTATACAGATGACTGTGTGGATATTTCCATGTTTATACAGATGGCGGTGTAGATATTTCCATGTTTATAGATATAGCGGTGTAGATATTTCCAAGCTTATACAGATGACTGTGTAGATATTTCCATGTTTATACAGATGGCTGTGAAGATATTTCCATGTTTACTCAGATAACTCTGTAGATATTTCCATGTTTAAACAGATAGCGTTGTAGATATTTCCATGTTTATAGAGATAGCAGTTTTGATATTTCCATGTATCTACAGATAGCGGTGTAGACATTTCCGTGTTTACAGGGATATTGGTGTACATATTTCCATGTTTATACAGATAGCAGTGTAAATATTTCCTTGTTTATACAGATAGCGGTGCAGATATTTCCTTGTTTATACAGATAGTGGTGTAGATATTTCCCTGTTTCTACAGATCGTGGTGTAGATATTTCCATGTTTATACAGATATCGGAGTATATATTTCCATGTTTACAAAGGTAGCGGTGTAGAAATTTCCATGTTTATACAGATCGCGGTGTAGATATTTCCATCTTTCTACTGATGGCAGGGAAGATATTTCCATGTTTATACAGATGGCGGTGTAGATATTTCCATGTTTACAAAGATGGCCGTGTAGATATTTCCATGTTTTTGCAGATGGCAGTGTAGATATATCCATGTTTATGGAGATGGCGGTGTAGATATTTCTATGTTTATAGAGATAGCATTGTAGATATTTCTATGTTTACACAGATAGCTGAGTAGATTTTTCCATGTTTATACAGATAGCGGTGTAGATATTTCCATGTTTATAGAGATAGCGGTGCAGATATTTCCATGTTTATACAGATGGCTGTGTGGATATTTCCATGTGTATACAGATGGCAGTGGAGATATTTCCATGTTTATAGAGATGGTGGTGTAGATAATTCCATGTTTATACAGATGACTGTGTAGATATTTGCATGTTTATACAGATGACGGTGTAGATATTTCCATGTTTATAGAGATAGCGGTGTCGATATTTCCATGTTTATACAGATGGCTGTGTAGGTATTTCCATGTGAATACAGATGGCGGTTTAGATATTTCCATGTTTATAGAGACAGCGGTGTGGTTATTTCCATGTTTATACAGATAGCAGTGTAGATATTTCCATGTTTACACAGAAGGCTTTGTAGATATTTCCGTGTGTATACAGAGGGCAGTGTAGATATTTCCATGTTTATAGAGATGGCAGTGTAGACATTTCCAAGCTTATACAGATGACTGTGTGGGTATTTCCATGTTTATACAGATGGCGGTGTAGATGTTTCCACGTTTATAGATATAGCGGTATAGATATTTCCATGCTTATACAGATGACTGTGTAGATATTTCCATGTTTATACAGATGGCTGTGTAGATATTTCCATGTTTACTCAGATAACTCTGTAGATATTTCCATGTTTAAACAGATAGCGTTGTAGATATTTCCATGTTTATAGAGATAGCAGTTTAGATATTTCCATGTATCTACAGATAGCGGTGTAGACATTTCCATGTTTACAGGGATAGTGGTGTACATATTTCCATGTTTATACAGATAGCAGTGTAAATATTTCCTTGTTTATACAGATAGCGGTGCAGATATTTCCTTGTTTATACAGATAGTGGTGTAGATATTTCCCTGTTTATACAGATCGTGGTGTAGATATTTCCATGTTTATACAGATAGCGGAGTAGATATTTCCATGTTTACAAAGGTAGCGGTGTAGAAATTTCCATGTTTATACAGATCGCGGTGTAGATATTTCCATCTTTCTACTGATGGCAGGGAAGATATTTCCATGTTTATACAGATGGCAGTGTAGATATTTCCATGTTTACAAAGATGGCCGTGTAGATATTTCCATGTTTTTGCAGATGGCAGTGTAGATATATCCATGTTTATGGAGATGGAGGTGTAGATATTTCTATGTTTATAGAGATAGCATTGTAGATATTTCTATGTTTACACAGATAGCTGAGTAGATTTTTCCATGTTTATACAGATAGCGGTGTAGATATTTCCATGTTTATAGAGATAGCGGTGTAGATATTTCCCTGTTTATACAGATGGCTGTGTGGATATTTCCATGTGTATACAGATGGCATTGGAGATATTTCCATGTTTATAGAGATGGTGGTGTAGATAATTCCATGTTTATACAGATGACTGTGTAGATATTTGCATGTTTATACAGATGACGGTGTAGATATTTCCATGTTTATAGAGATAGCGGTGTCGATATTTCCATGTTTATACAGATGGCTGTGTAGGTATTTCCATGTGAATACAGATGGCGGTGTAGATATTTCCATGTTAATAGAGACAGCGGTGTGGTTATTTCCATGTTTATACAGATAGCAGTGTAGATATTTCCATGTTTATACAGATGGCTTTGTAGATATTTCTGTGTGTATACAGATGGCAGTGTAGATATTTCCATGTTTATAGAGATGGCGGTGTAGACATTTCCAAGCTTATACAGATGACTGTGTGGATATTTCCATGTTTATACAGATGGCGGTGTAGATATTTCCATGTTTATAGATATAGCGGTGTAGATATTTCCAAGCTTATACAGATGACTGTGTAGATATTTCCATGTTTATACAGATGGCTGTGAAGATATTTCCATGTTTACTCAGATAACTCTGTAGATATTTCCATGTTTAAACAGATAGCGTTGTAGATATTTCCATGTTTATAGAGATAGCAGTTTTGATATTTCCATGTATCTACAGATAGCGGTGTAGACATTTCCGTGTTTACAGGGATATTGGTGTACATATTTCCATGTTTATACAGATAGCAGTGTAAATATTTCCTTGTTTATACAGATAGCGGTGCAGATATTTCCTTGTTTATACAGATAGTGGTGTAGATATTTCCCTGTTTCTACAGATCGTGGTGTAGATATTTCCATGTTTATACAGATATCGGAGTATATATTTCCATGTTTACAAAGGTAGCGGTGTAGAAATTTCCATGTTTATACAGATCGCGGTGTAGATATTTCCATCTTTCTACTGATGGCAGGGAAGATATTTCCATGTTTATACAGATGGCGGTGTAGATATTTCCATGTTTACAAAGATGGCCGTGTAGATATTTCCATGTTTTTGCAGATGGCAGTGTAGATATATCCATGTTTATGGAGATGGCGGTGTAGATATTTCTATGTTTATAGAGATAGCATTGTAGATATTTCTATGTTTACACAGATAGCTGAGTAGATTTTTCCATGTTTATACAGATAGCGGTGTAGATATTTCCATGTTTATAGAGATAGCGGTGCAGATATTTCCATGTTTATACAGATGGCTGTGTGGATATTTCCATGTGTATACAGATGGCAGTGGAGATATTTCCATGTTTATAGAGATGGTGGTGTAGATAATTCCATGTTTATACAGATGACTGTGTAGATATTTGCATGTTTATACAGATGACGGTGTAGATATTTCCATGTTTATAGAGATAGCGGTGTCGATATTTCCATGTTTATACAGATGGCTGTGTAGGTATTTCCATGTGAATACAGATGGCGGTTTAGATATTTCCATGTTTATAGAGACAGCGGTGTGGTTATTTCCATGTTTATACAGATAGCAGTGTAGATATTTCCATGTTTACACAGAAGGCTTTGTAGATATTTCCGTGTGTATACAGAGGGCAGTGTAGATATTTCCATGTTTATAGAGATGGCAGTGTAGACATTTCCAAGCTTATACAGATGACTGTGTGGGTATTTCCATGTTTATACAGATGGCGGTGTAGATATTTCCACGTTTATAGATATAGCGGTGTAGATATTTCCATGCTTATACAGATGACTGTGTAGATATTTCCATGTTTATACAGATGGCTGTGTAGATATTTCCATGTTTACTCAGATAACTCTGTAGATATTTCCATGTTTAAACAGATAGCGTTGTAGATATTTCCATGTTTATAGAGATAGCAGTTTAGATATTTCCATGTATCTACAGATAGCGGTGTAGACATTTCCATGTTTACAGGGATAGTGGTGTACATATTTCCATGTTTATACAGATAGCAGTGTAAATATTTCCTTGTTTATACAGATAGCGGTGCAGATATTTCCTTGTTTATACAGATAGTGGTGTAGATATTTCCCTGTTTATACAGATCGTGGTGTAGATATTTCCATGTTTATACAGATAGCGGAGTAGATATTTCCATGTTTACAAAGGTAGCGGTGTAGAAATTTCCATGTTTATACAGATCGCGGTGTAGATATTTCCATCTTTCTACTGATGGCAGGGAAGATATTTCCATGTTTATACAGATGGCAGTGTAGATATTTCCATGTTTACAAAGATGGCCGTGTAGATATTTCCATGTTTTTGCAGATGGCAGTGTAGATATATCCATGTTTATGGAGATGGAGGTGTAGATATTTCTATGTTTATAGAGATAGCATTGTAGATATTTCTATGTTTACACAGATAGCTGAGTAGATTTTTCCATGTTTATACAGATAGCGGTGTAGATATTTCCATGTTTATAGAGATAGCGGTGTAGATATTTCCCTGTTTATACAGATGGCTGTGTGGATATTTCCATGTGTATACAGATGGCATTGGAGATATTTCCATGTTTATAGAGATGGTGGTGTAGATAATTCCATGTTTATACAGATGACTGTGTAGATATTTGCATATTTATACAGATGACGGTGTAGATATTTCCATGTTTATAAAGATAGCGGTGTCGATATTTCCATGTTTATACAGATGGCAGTGTATATATTTCCATGTTTATGCAGATGGCGGTGTTGATATTTCCATGTTTACAGAGATAGCGGTGTAGATATTTCCATCTTTGCAGAGATTGCGGTGTAGGTATTTCCATCTGTACACAGATATTGGTGAAGATATTTCCCAGTTTACACAGATAGCTGTGTGGATATTTCCATGTTTACACAGATAGCGTTGTAGATATTTCCATGTTTACTCAGATAGCGTTGGAGATATTTCCATGTTTATACAGATAGCGGTGTAGGTATTTCCATGTTTACACAGATAGCGGTGTAGATATTTCCATGTTTATACAGATAGCGGTGTAGATATTTCCATATTCATAAAGATAGCGGTGGAGATATTTCCATGTTTATACAGATAGCGATGTAGATATTTCCATGTTTATACAGATAGCGGTGTAGATATTTCCATGTTTACAGAGATAGCGGTGTCGATATATCCATGTTTATACAGATGGCAGTGTAGATACTTCCATGTGTATAGAGATGGCAGTCTTGATATTTCCATGTTCATAGAGATGGTGGTGTAGATATTTCCATGTGTATAGAGATGGCAGTCTTGATATTTCCATGTTCATAGAGATGGTGGTGTTGATATTTCCATGTTTATAGAGATGACTTTGTAGATATTTGCATGTTTATACAGATGGCGTTGTAGATACATCCATCTTTATAGAGATAGCAGTGAATATATTACCATGTATGTACAGATAGCGGTGTAGATATTTCCATGTTTATAGAGATAGCGGTGTAGATATTTCCATGTTTATAGAGATAACGGAGTAGATATTTCCATGTTTATACAGATAGCGATGTAGATATTTCCATGTTTACACATATAGCGGTGCAGACACTTCCATGTTTACACAGATAGCGTTGCAGTTATTTCCATGTTTATACAGATGGCGGTGTAGATTTTTCCATGTTTATGCAGACGGCGGAGCAGATATTTCCAATGGTTATGCAGATGGCGGTGTAGATATTTCCAAGTTTATAGACATGGTGGTATAGATGTTTCCATGTTTATAGAGATGGCAGTGTAGATATTTCCATGTTTATACAGATAGTGGTGTAGGTATTTCGATGTTTATAGTGATAGTGGTGTAGATATTTCCATGTTGAATCAGATAGCGGTGTAAATATTAGCATGTTTATGTGGATAGCGTTGTTGATATTTCCATGTTTACAGGGAAAGTGGTGTAGATGTTTCCATATTTATAGAGATAGTGATTTAGGTATTTCCATGTTTATACAGACGGCAGTATAGATATTTCCATGTGTATACAGATGGTGGTGTAGACATTTCCATGTTTATACAGATGACGGTGTCGGTATTTCTGTTTATACAGATGTCGGTGTAGATACTTTCATGTTTATAGAGATAGAGGTGTAGATATTTCCATGTTTATACAGATAGAGATGTAGACATTTCCATGTTTATACAGATAGCGGTGTAGATATTTCCACATTTATACAGATAGCGGTATAGATATTTCCATGTTTATACAGATAGCTTTGAAGACATTTCCATGTTTATGTAGGTAGCGGTGTAGATATTTCCATGTCTACAGAAATGGCGGTGAAGGTATTTCCATGTTTGTAGAGATAGTGGTGTAGATATTTCCATGTTTATACAGATAGTGGTGTAGGTATTTCCAAGTTTATACAGATAGTGGTGTTGGTATTTCCATGTTTATACAGATAGCGGTGTAGATATTTCTATCTTTATGCAGCTCGCAGTATAGATATTTCCATCTTTATTCAGATGGCAGTGTTGTTATTTCCATGTTTATACAGATAGCGGTGTAGATATTTCCATGTTTATACAGATGTCGGTGTAGATAGTTCCATGTTTATGGACATGGCGGTGTAAATGTTTCCATGCTTATAGAGATGGCGGTGTAGACATTTCCATGTTTATAGAGATTGCCATGTAGATATTCCATGTTTAAAGAGATAGTGGTGTAGGTATTTCCATATTTATAGAGATGGCGGTGTAAATATTTTCATGTTTATAGAGATGGCGGTGTAGATATTTCCATGTTTATAGAGATTGCCAGGTAGATATTTCCAGGTTTATAGAGATAGCGGTGTAGGTATTTCCATATTT
This sequence comes from Pan troglodytes, assembly GCF_028858775.2. NCBI lineage: Eukaryota > Metazoa > Chordata > Mammalia > Primates > Hominidae > Pan > Pan troglodytes. Next base: position 322,863 of record NC_072405.2, on the reverse strand, counting down.
ATAGAGATAGCGGTGTAGATATTTCCATGTTTATACAGATGGCTGAGTGGATATTTCCATGTTTATACACATGGCAGTATACATATTTCCATGTTTATAGAGATGGTGGTGTAGATAGTTCGATGTTTATACACATGACTGTGCAGATATTTGTATGTTTATACAGATGGCGGTGTAGATATTTCCATGTTTATAGAGATAATGGTGAGGAATTTCCATGTTTATACAGACAGCGGTGTAGATATTTCCATGTTTACGGAGATAGCGGTGTAGATTTTTCCATATTTACAGAGATAGCAGTTTAGATATTTCCATGTTTATAAAGATCCTGGTGTAGATATTTCCATGTTTATACAGATGGCGGTGTAGATATTTCCATGTTTATACAGATAGCGGTGTAGATATTTCCATTTTTATACAGATAGCGGTGTAGATAATTAGATGCTTACAGAGACAGTGGTGTAGATATTTCCATCTTTGCACTGATTGCGGTGTTGATAGTTCCATCTATACACAGATAGCGGTGTAGATATTTCCAACTTTATACAGATAACATTGTAGATATTTCCATGTATATAAAGATAGCGGTGTAGATATTTCCATGTTTATAGAGATAGCGGTTTAGATAATTTCATACTTATACAGATTCCGGTGTAGATATTTCCATGTTTATACAGAACACCGTATAGATATTTCCATGTTTATACAGATGGTGGTGTAGACATTTCCTTTTTTATACAGATAGCGGTGTAGTTATTTCCATGTTTATACAGATAGCGGTGTAGATATTTATATGTTTATACAGATAGCGGTGTAGATATTTCCATGTTTGTACAGATGGCGGTGTTGATATTTCCATCTTTTCCCAGATTGTGGTGTAGATATTTCCATCTTTACACAGATATTTGTGTAGATATTTCCAAGTTTACACAGATAGCTGTGTAGATGTTTCCAAGTTTACACAGATAGCGTTGTAGATATTTCCATGTTTATACAGATAGCGGTGTAGATATTTCCATGTTTATACATATAGCGGTGTTCGCATTTCCATGTTTATACAGATAGCGGTGTAGGTATTTCCATGTTTATACAGCTCGCGGTGAAGATATTTCCATCTTTATACAGATGGCAGTGTAGATATTTCCATCTTTATACAGATAGTGGTGTAGATATTTCCATGTTTACACAGATAGCGTTGTAGATATTTCCATGTTTATACAGATAGCATTGTATATATTTCCATGTTTATACAGATGGCGGTGTAGATATTTCCATGTTTATACTGATAGCGGTGCAGATATGTCCATGTTTATACAGATAGCGGTGGAGATATTTCCACGTTTATACAGATATCGATGTAAATATTTCCACACTTATACAGATAGCGTTGTAGATATTTCCACGTTTATACAGATAGCGATGTAGATATATACTTTTTTATACAGATAGCGGTGTAGATATTTCCATGTTTGCACGGATTGCGGTGTGGATATTTCCATCTTTACACTGATAGCTGTGTAGATATTTCCAGGTTTACAAAGATAGCTGTGTAGATATTTCCATGTTTACACAGATAGCGTTGTAAATATTTCCATGTTTATACAGATAGCGGTGTAGATTTTTCCATGTCTATACGGATAGCGGTGTTGGTATTTCAATGTTTATACAGAGAGCGGTATAGATATTTCCGTGTCTATAGAGCTCGCAGTGTAGATATTTCCATCTTTATACAGATGGTATTGTAGATATTTCCATGTTTATACAGATAGTGATGTAGATATTTCCATGTTTATACAGATGGCGGTGCAGATAGTCCCATGTTTCTGGAGACGGCGGTGTAGATATTTTCTTGTTTATAGAGATGGCGGTGTAGATATTTCCATGTTTATAGAGATTGCGGTGTAGACATTTCCATGTTTATAGAGATAACGGTGTAGGTATTTCCATGTTTATAGAGTTAGCGGAGTAGATATTTCCATGTTTATGAAGATAGCAGTGTAGATATTTCCATGTTTATAGACATAGCGGTGTAGATATTTCCATATTCATACAGATAGCGGTGTAGATATTTCCATGTTTATACAGATGGTGGTGTAGATATTTCCATGTTTATACTGATGGTGGTGTAGATATTTCCTTGTTTATACAGATAGCGGTGTAGATATTTCCATGTTTACCGAGATAGCGGTGTAGATATTTCCATATTTATTGAGATAGCGGTGAAGGTATTTCCATGTTTATAGAGTTAGCGGTGTAGACATTTCCATGTTTACACAGATGGTTTTGTAGGTATTTCCATGGGTATACAGATGGCAGTGTATATATTTCCATGTTTATAGAGATGGTGGTGTAGATATTTCCATGTTTATACCAGTGAATGTGTAGATATTTGCATGTTTATACAGATGGCAGAGTAGATATTTCCAAGTTTATAGCGATAGCAGTGTAGGTATTTCCATGTTCATACAGACAGCGGTGTAGATATTTCCATGTTTATAGAGATAGCGGTGTTGTTATTTCCATGTGTATACAGATAGCGTTGTAGATATTTCCATGTTTATACAGATAGCGGTGTAGATATTTCCATGTTTATACAGATAGTGGTGTAGATATTTCCACGTTTATACAGATGGCGGTGTAGATTGTTCCATGTTTCTGGAGATGGATTTGCAGATATTTGCATGTTTATACAGATTGCGGTGTAGATATTTCCATGTTTAAACAGATAGTGGTGTAGATATTTCCTTGTTTATACAGATAGTGGTGTACATATTTCCATGTTTATACAGATAGCGGTGGTGGTATTTCCATGTTTATACAGATAGCGGTGTAGATATTTCCATGTTTATAAAGATAGCGGTGTAGATATTTTCATATTTATACAGATAGCAGTGTAGATATTTCCATGTTTATTCAGATGGCGGTGTAGATAATTCCAAGATGGCGGTGTAGATATTTCCATTATTATACAGATGACTGTGTAGATATTTGCATGTTTATACATATGGCGTTGTAGATATTTCCATGTTTATAGAGATAACATGGTAGATATTTCCATGTTTATAAAGATAGCGGTGTAGATATTTCCATGTTTATACAGATGGCGGTGTAGATAATTCCATATTTATACAGATGGTGGTGTGTATATTTCCTTGTATATACAGATAGCGGTGAAGATATTTCCATTTTTATACAGATAGCGGTGTAGATATTTCCATGTTTACAGACATAGCGGTGTAGATATTTCCAAGTTTAAACAGATAGTTGTGTAGATATTTCCATGTTTATACAGATAACGTTGTAGATTTTTCCATGTTTATACAGATAGCGGTGTAGTTATGTCCATGCTTATGGAGAGAGCGGTGGAGATATGTCCACGTTTATGCAGATATCGATGTAGATATTTTCTACATTTATACAGATATCGTTGTAGATATTTCCACTTGTATACAGATACCGGTGTAGATATTTCCAGGTTTATACAAATAGTGTTGTTTGTATTTCAATGTTTATACAGATAGCGGTGTAGATATTTCCATGTTTATACAGCTCGTGGTGTAGATATTTTCATCCTTAAACAGATGACAGTGTAGATATTTCCAAGTTTATAAATATAGTGGTGTAGATATTTCCATGTTTATACAGATGGTGGTGTAGATAGTTCCATGTTTCTGGAGATGGTGGTGTAGATATTTTCATATTTATAGAGATGGAGGTGTAGATATTTCCATGTATATAGAGATTGCGATGTAGATATTTCCATGTTAATAGAGACAGCGGTGTAGGTATTTGCATGTTTATAGGGATAGCGGTGTCGATATTTCCATGTTTATACAGATGGCTGTGTAGATATTTCCATGTGTATTCAGATGGCAGTGTAGATATTTCCATGTTTATAGAGATGATGGTGTAGATATTTCCATGTTTATACAGATAACTGAGTAGATATTTGCATGTTTATACAGATGGCACTGTAGATATTTACAAGTTTATAGAGATAGCGGTGTAGGTATTTCCATGTTTCTACATATAGCGGTGTAGATATTTCCATGTTTATACACATATCAGTGTTGGTATTTCCATGTTTACAGAGACAGTTTTGGAGATATTTCCTTGTTTATACAGATCGTGGTGTAGATATTTCCATGTTTATACAGATAGCGGTGTAGATATTTCCATAATTATACAGGTAGCTGTGTAGATATTTCCATGTTTTTACAGATCGCGGTGTTGGTATTTCCATCTTTCCACAGATGGCAGTGTAGATATTTCTATGTTTATACAGATGGCGTTGTAGATATTTCCATGTGTATACAGAGGGCAGTGTACATATTACCATGTTTATAGAGATGGTGTTGTAGATATTTCCATGTTTATACAGATGACTGGGTAGATATTTGCATGTTTATACAGATGGTGTTATACATATTTCTATGTTTATAGAGATAGCGTTGTAGAAATTTCCCTGTGTATAGAGATGGCGGTGTAGGTATTTCCATGTTTATAGATATAGTGGTGAAGGTATTTCCGTGTTTATACAGATAGCGGTGTAGATATTTCCATGTTTATACAGATAGCGGTGTTGATATTTCCATGTTTATACAGAGAGCGGTGTAGATATTTCCTCGTTCATACAGTGCGCAGTGTAGATGTTTCCATCTTTATACAGATATCAGTATAGGTATTTCCATGTTTATACAGATGGCGATGTAGATATTTCCATGTTACTGGAGATGGCGGTGTAGATATTTCCATGTTTATAGAGATAACGGTGTAGATATTTTCATGTTTATAAATTTAGCGGTGTAGATATTTCCATCTTTATAGAGATAGTGGTGTAGATATTTCCATATTTATACACGTAACGGTGTAGATATTTCCATGTTTATACAGATGGCGGTGTAGATATTTCCACGTTTATACAGATGGCGGTGTAGATATTTCCTTGTTTATACGGATAGCGGTGTAGATATTTCCATGTTTATACAGATAGCGGTGTAGAAATTTCCATGTTTACAGAGATAGCGGTGTAGATATTTCCATCTTTCCACAGATTGCGGTGTAGATATTTCTATCTTTACACAGATAGCTATGTAGATATTTCCAATTTAACACAGATAGCTGTGTAGATATTTCCATGTTTACACAGATAGCGTTGCAGATATTTCCATGTTTATACAGATAGTGGTGTAGATATTTCCATGTTTATACAGATAGCGGTATAGATATTTCCATGTCTATACTGATAGCGGTGGAGATATTTCCACGTTTATGCCGATAGCGATGTAGATGTTTCCATTTTTACAGAGATGGCGGTGTAGATATTTCCATGTTTATAGAGATTGCGGTGTTGACATTTCCATATATATATAGATAGCGGTGTAGGTATTTCCATGTTTATACGGATAGCAGAGTAAATATTTCCATGTTTATACAGACGGCTTTGTAGGTATTTCCATTTGTACACAAATGGCAGTGTAGATATTTCCATGTTTATAGAGATGGTGTTGAAGGTATTTCCATGTTTATACAGATGACTGTGTAGATACTTGCATGTTTATACAGAAGGCGGCATAGATATTTCCATGTTTATAGAGATAGCGGTGTAGGTATTTCCATCTTTATACAGATAGCGGTGTAGATATTTCCATGTTTATACACATAGCGGTGTAGATATTTCCTAGCTTATACAGATAGTGTTGGAGATATTTCCTTGTTTATACAGATTGTGGTGTAGATATTTCCATGTTTATACAGATCGCGGTCCAGATATTTCCATATGTATACAGGTAGCGGTGTAGATATTTCCATGTTTATACAGATCCCGGTGTAGATATTTCCATCTTTCCACAGATGGCAGTGTAGATATTTCCATGTTTATACGGATGGCGGTGTGGATATTTCCCTGTTTATTCAGATAGCGGTGTAGACATTTACATGTTCATGAAGATGGCGGTGTAGATATTTCCATGTTTATAGAAATGGTGGGGTATATATTTCTATGTTTATAGGGATAGCGGTGTAGATATTTCCATGTGTATAGAGATGGCGTTGTGGGTATTTCCATGTTTATAGAGATAGTGGTGAAGATGTTTCCATGTTTATACAGATAGCGGTGTAGATATTTCCATGTTTATACAGAAAGCGGTGTTGGTATTTCCATGTTTATACAGATAGCGGTGTAGATATTTCCATGTTTATAAAGCTCACGGTGTAGATATTTCCAACTTTATACAGATGGCAGTGTAGATATTTCCACGTTTACACAGATGGCGGTGTAGATACTTCCATGTTTCTGGAGATGGCGGAGTAGATATTTTCATGTTTATACAGATGGCAGAGTAGATATTTCCATGTTTATAGAGATTGCGGTGTAGATATTTATATGTTTATAGAGATAGCGGTGTAGGTTTTTCCATGTTTATACAGATGGCAGTGTGGATATTTCCATGTTTATATAGATAGCGGTGAAGATTTTTCCACGTTTATGCAGGTAATGGTGTAGTTATTTCCATGTTTATACATATTGCGGTGTAGATATTTCCATCTTTCCACAGATGGCAGTGTAGATATTTCCATGTTTATACAGATGGCGGTGTAGAAATTTCCATATTTATACACATAGCGGTGTAGATATTTCCATGTTCCTGCAGATGGCGGTGTAGATATTTCCATGTTTATAGAGATGGCGGTGTAGATATTTCTATGTTTACAGAGATAGCGGTGTAGATAATTTCATGTGTATAGAGATGGCGGTGTAGGTATTTCCATGTTTATAGAGATAGTGGTGAAGTTATTTCCATGTTTATACAGATAGCGGTGTCGATATTTTCATGTTTACACAGTTAGCGTTGTAGATATTTCCGTGTTTATACAGATAGCGGTGTTGGTATTTCCGTGTTTATACAGATATCATTGTAGATATTTCCATTTTTATACAGATAGCGGTGTAGATATTTCCATGTTTACAGAGGTAGCGGGGTAGATATTTCCATCTTTGCACAGATTGCTTTGTAGATATTTCCATCTTTACACAGATAGCTGCGTAGATATTTCCATGTTTATACAAGTCGCGGTGTAGATATTTCCATCGTTATACAGATGGCAGTGTAGATATTTCCATGTTCTTAAAGATAGTGTTGTTGATATTTCCATGTTTATACAGATGGCGGTGTAGATAGTTCCATGTTCCTGGAGATGGTGGTGTAGATGTTTTCATATTTATAGAGATGGAGGTGTAGATATTTCCATGTTTACAGAGATTGCGGTGTAGATATTTCCATGTTTATAGAGATGACTGGGTAGATATTTGCATGTTTATACAGATGGCTGTGTAGATATTTCCATGTTTATAGAGATAGCGGTGTAGGTATTTCCATGTTTATACAGATAGCAGTGTAAATATTTCCATGTTTATACAGATAGCGGTGTAGATATTTCCAGGTTTATACAGATAGAGGTGGAGATATTTCCTTGTACATACAGATCGTGGTGTAGATTTTCCATGTTTACACAGATAGCGGTGTAGATATTTCCATAATTATACAGGTAGCGGTCTAGATATTTCCATGTTTATACAGATCACGGTGTAGATATTTCAATTTTTCCACAGATGGCAGTGTAGGTATTTCCATGTTTATACAGATGACGGTGTAGATATTTCCATGTGTATACAGTAGGCAGTGTAGGTATTTCCATGTTTGTAGAGATGTTGGTGTAGATATTTCCATGTTTATACAGATGATTGGGTAGATATTTGCATGTTTATACAGATGGCGGTGTAGATATTTCCATGTTTATAGAGATAGCGTTGTAGATATTCCCATCTATATTGAGATGGCAGTGTAGGTATTTCCATGTGTATAGAGATAGTGTTGAAGATATTTCCATGTTTATACAGATAGCGGTGTAGATATTTCCATGTTTATACAGATAGCGGTGTTGTTATTTCCATGTTTATACAGATAGCGGTGTAGATATTTCCATGTTTATACAGCTCGCAGTGTAGATATTTCCATGTTTACACTGATGGCAGTGTAGATATTTCCATGTTTATGCAGATGGTGATGTAGATAGTTCCATGTTTGTGGAGATGGCGGTGTAGATATTTTCAGGTTTATAGAGATGGCGGTGTAGAAATTTCCATGTTAATAGAGATTGCGCTGTAGATATTTCCATGTTAATAGAGATAGCAGTGTAGGTATTTCTATGTTTATAGACATAGCATTGTAGATATTTCTATGTTTATACAGATGGCTGTGCAGTTATTTCCATGTGCATACAGATGGCAGTGTCGGTATTTCCATGTTTATAGAGATGGTAGTGTAGATATTTCCTTGTTTATACAGATGACTGTGTAGATATTTGCATGTTTATTCAGATGGCGGTGTAGATATTTCCATGTTTATAGAGATAATGGTGTAGATATTTTCATGTTTATAAATTTAGCGTTGTAGATATTTCCATGTTTATATAGATAGCGGTGTAGATATTTCCATGTTTATACAGATGGCGGTGTAGATAGTTCCATGTTTCTGGAGATGGTGGTGTAGATGTTTTCTTATTTATAGAGATGGAGGTGTAGATATTTCCATGTTTATAGAGATTGCGGTGTAGATATTTCCATGTTTATAGAGATAGCGGTGTAAATATTTCCATGTTTATACCGACGACTGGGTAGATATTTGCAGGTTTATACAGACGGCGGTGTATATATTTCCATGTTTATAGAGATAGCGGTGTAGGTATTTCCATGTTTATACAGATAGCAGTGTAAATATTTCCATATTTATACAGATAGCGGAGTAGATATTTCCAGGTTTATACAGATAGTGGTGGAGATATTTCCTTGTTCATACATATCGTGGTGTAGATATTTCCATGTTTATACAGATAGAGGTGTAGATATTTCCATAATTATACAGGTAGCGGTGTAGATATTTCCATGTTTATACAGATCGCGGTGTAGATATTTCCATTTTTCCACAAACGGCAGTGTAGATATTTCCATGTTTATAGAGATGGTGGTGTAGATATTGCCATGTTTATACAGATGATTGGGTAGATATTTGCATGTTTATACAGATGGCGGTGCAGGTATTTCTATGTTTATAGAGGTAGCGTTGTAGATATTTCCATGTGTATAGAGATGGCAGTGTAGTTATTTCCTTGTTTATAGAGATAGTGGTGAAGGTATTTCCATGTTTATACAGATAGCGGTGTAGATATTTCCATGTTTATACAGCTCGCAGTCTAGATATTTCCATCTTTATACTAATGGCAGTGTAGATATTTCCATGTTTATAGAGATGGCGATGTACATAGTTCCATATTTCTGGAGATGGCAGTGTAGATATTTTCATGTTTATTGAGATGGTGGTGTAGATATTTCCATGTTTATAGAGATTGCACTGTAGATATTTCCATGTTTATAGAGATAGTGGTGTAGGTATTTCCATGTTTGTAGACATAGCGGTGTACATATTTCCATGTTTATACAGATGGCTGTGTAGTTATTTCCGTGTGTATGCAGATGGCAGTGTCAGTATTTCCATGTTCATAGAGATGGTAGTGAAGATATTTCCTTGTTTATACAGATGACTGTGTAGATATATGTATGTTTATACAAATGGCGTTGTAGATATTTCCATGTTTATAGAGATAACGGTATAGATATTTTCATGTTTATATATTTAGCGGTGTAGGTATTTCCATGTTTTTAGAGATAGCGGTGTAGATATTTCCATATTTATACGGATAACGGTGTAGATATTTCCATGTTTATACAGATGGCGGTGTAGATATTTCCATGTTTATACAGACGGCGGTGTATATATTTCCTTGTTTATACAGACGGCGGTGTATATATTTCCTTGTTTATACAGAAAGCGGTGTAGATATTTCCATGTTTATACAGATAGCGGTGTAGATATTTCCATGTTTACAGGGATACTGGTGTAGATATTTCCAAATTTCCACAGATTGCGTTGTAGATATTTCCATCTTTTCGCAGATAGCTATGTAGATATTTCCAAGTTTACACAGATAGCTGTGTAGATATTACCATGTTTACACGGATAGAGTTGTAGATATTTCCATGTTTATACAGATAACGGTGTAGATATTTCCATGTTTATACAGATGGCGGTGTAGATATTTCCATGTTTATACTGATAGCAGTGGAGATATTTCCATGTTTATACAGATAGCGATGCAGATACTTCCATGTTTACAGAGATGGCGGTGTTGATATTTCCATGTTTATAGAGATTGCGATGTAGACATTTCCATATATAGAGAGATAGTGGTGTACGTATTTCCATGTTTATAGGGATAGCAGAGTAGATATTTCCATGTTTATAAAGTCGGCTGTGTAGGTATTGCCATTTGTATACTGATGGCAGTGTAGATATTTTCATGTTTATAGAGATGGTGTTGAAGTTATTTCCGTGTTTATACAGCTGACTGTGTAGATATTTGCATGTTTATACAGATAGCGGTGTTGGTATTTCCATGTTTATACAGATAGCGGTGTAGATATTTCCATGTTTATAGAGATAACGGTGTAGATATTTTTATGTTTATAAATTTAGCGGTGTAGATATTTCCACGTTTATAGAGATATCGGTGTAGATATTTCCATATTTATACAGATAACAGTGTAGGTATTTCCATGTTTATACAGATGGCAGTGTAGCTATTTCCATGTTTATACAGATGGCGGTGTAGATATTTCCTTGTTTATGCAGATAGCGGTGTACATATTCCCATGTTTATACAGATAGCGGTGTAGATATTTCCATGTTTACAGAGATAGTGGTATAGATATTTCCAGCTTTACACAGATATCTATGTAGATATTTCCAAGTTTACACAGATAGCTGTGTAGATATTTTCATGTTTACACAGATAGCATTGTAAATATTTCCATGTTTATACAGATAGCGGTGTGGATATTTCCATCCTTATACAGATGGCTGTGTAGATATTTCCATGTTTATGAAGATAGCGGTGTAGATATTTCCATGTTTATACAGATGGCGGTGTAGATAGTTCCATGTTTCTGGAGATGGTGGTGTAGATGTTTTCATATATATAGAGATGTAGGTGTAGATATTTCCATGTTTATAGAGATTGCGGTGTAGATATTTCCATGTTTATAGAGATAGTGGTGTAGGTATTTCCGTGTTTATAGAGATAGAGGTTTAGATATTTCCATGTTTATACAGATGACAGGGTAGATATTTGCAAGTTTATACACATGGTTGTGTTGATATTTCCATGTTTATAGAGATAGCGGTGTAAATATTTCCATGTTTATACAGATAGCGTTGGAGATATTTCCCGGTTTATACTGATGGCAGTGCACATAGTTCCATGTTTCTAGAGATGGCGGTGTAGGTTTTTCCATGTTTATAGAGAATGCGGTGTAGATATTTCCATGTTTGCAGAGATGGCGGAGTAGATATTTCCATGTTTATAGAGATTGCGGTGTAGATTTTCCATATATATAGAGATAGCGGTGTTGGTATTTCCATGTTTATAGGGATAGCGGAGTAGATATTTCCATGTTTACACAGACAGCTGAGTAGGTATTTCCATGGGTATACAGATGGCAGTGTAGATATTTGCATGTTTATAGAGATATCGGTGTAGGTATTTCCATGTTTATACTGATAGCGGTGTAGATATTTCCATGTTTATACAGATGGCGGTGTAGATATTTCCAAGTTTATACAGATATTGGTGGAGATATTTCCTTGTTTATACAGATTGTGGTGTAGATATTTCCATGTTTATACACATCACTGTCTAGATATTTCCATATTTATACAGGTAGTGGGGTAGATATTTCCATGTTTATACAGATCGCTGTGTAGATATTTCCAACTTTCCACAGATGGCAGTGTAGATATTTACATGTTTATACAGATGGCGGTGTAGATATTTCCATGTTTATACAGATAGCGGTGTAGACATTTCCAGGTTCAAGCAGATGGCGGTGTAGATATTTCCATATTAATAGAGATGACAGGGTAGATATTTCTATGTTTATAGAGATAGCGGTGTCGATATTTCCATGTTTATACAGATGGCTGTGTAGGTATTTCCATGTGAATACAGATGGCGGTGTAGATATTTCCATGTTTATAGAGACAGCGGTGTGGTTATTTCCATGTTTATACAGATTGCAGTGTAGATATTTCCATGTTTATACAGATGGCTGTGTAGATATTTCCGTGTGTATACAGATGGCAGTGTAGATATTTCCATGTTTATAGAGATGGTGGTGTAGACATTTCCAAGGTTATACAGATGACTGTGTGGATGTTTCCATGTTTATACAGATGGCGGTGTAGATATTTCCATGTTTATAGAGATAGCGGTGTAGATATTTCCATTTTTATACAGATAGCGGTGTAGCTATTTCCACACTAATAGACATAGGGTGTAGATATTTTCATATTTATACAGATAGCGGTGTAGATATTTCCATGTTTATACAGATGGCGGTGTAGATATTTCCATGTTTATAGAGATGGCGGTGTAGATATTTCCATGTTTATACAGATGACTGTGTAGATATTTCCATGTTTATAGAGATGGTGGTGTAGATATTGCCATGTTTATACAGATGATTGGGTAGATATTTGCATGTTTATACAGATGGCGGTGCAGGTATTTCTATGTTTATAGAGGTAGCGTTGTAGATATTTCCATGTGTATAGAGATGGCAGTGTAGTTATTTCCTTGTTTATAGAGATAGTGGTGCAGATATTTCCTTGTTTATACAGATAGCGGTGTAGATATTTCCCTGTTTATACAGATCGTGGTGTAGATATTTCCATGTTTATACAGATAACGGAGTAGATATTTCCATGTTTACAAAGGTAGCGGTGTAGAAATTTCCATGTTTATACAGATCGCGGTGTAGATATTTCCATCTTTCTACTGATGGCAGGGAAGATATTTCCATGTTTATACAGATGGCGGTGTAGATATTTCCATGTTTACAAAGATGGCCGTGTAGATATTTCCATGTTTTTGCAGATGGCAGTGTAGATATATCCATGTTTATGGAGATGGCGGTGTAGATATTTCTATGTTTATAGAGATAGCATTGTAGATATTTCTATGTTTACACAGATAGCTGAGTAGATTTTTCCATGTTTATACAGATAGCGGTGTAGATATTTCCATGTTTATAGAGATAGCGGTGCAGATATTTCCATGTTTATACAGATGGCTGTGTGGATATTTCCATGTGTATACAGATGGCAGTGGAGATATTTCCATGTTAATAGAGATGGTGGTGTAGATAATTCCATGTTTATACAGATGACTGTGTAGATATTTGCATGTTTATACAGATGACGGTGTAGATATTTCCATGTTTATAGAGATAGCGGTGTCGATATTTCCATGTTTATACAGATGGCTGTGTAGGTATTTCCATGTGAATACAGATGGCGGTGTAGATATTTCCATGTTTATAGAGACAGCGGAGTGGTTATTTCCATGTTTATACAGATAGAAGTGTAGATATTTCCATGTTTATACAGAAGGCTTTGTAGATATTTCCGTGTGTATACAGATGGCAGTGTAGATATTTCCATGTTTATAGAGATGGCGGTGTAGACATTTCCAAGCTTATACAGATGACTGTGTGGATATTTCCATGTTTATACAGATGGCGGTGTAGATATTTCCATGTTTATAGATATAGCTGTGTAGATATTTCCATGCTTATACAGATGACTGTGTAGATATTTCCATGTTTATACAGATGGCTGTGTAGATATTTCCATGTTTACTCAGATAACTCTGTAGATATTTCCATGTTTAAACAGATAGCGTTGTAGATATTTCCATGTTTATAGAGATAGCAGTATAGATATTTCCATGTATCTACAGATAGCGGTGTAGACATTTCCATGTTTACAGGGATAGTGGTGTACATATTTCCATGTTTATACAGATAGCAGTGTAAATATTTCCTTGTTTATACAGATAGCAGTGCAGATATTTCCTTGTTTATACAGATAGTGGTGTAGATATTTCCCTGTTTATACAGATCGTGGTGTACATATTTCCATGTTTATACAGATAGCGGAGTAGATATTTCCATGTTTACAAAGGTAGCGGTGTAGAAATTTCCATGTTTATACAGATCGCGGTGTAGATATTTCCATCTTTCTACTGATGGCAGGGAAGATATTTCCATGTTTATACAGATGGCGGTGTAGATATTTCCATGTTTACAAAGATGGCCGTGTAGATATTTCCATGTTTTTGCAGATGGCAGTGTAGATATATCCATGTTTATGGAGATGGCGGTGTAGATATTTCTATGTTTATAGAGATAGCATTGTAGATATTTCTATGTTTACACAGATAGCTGAGTAGATTTTTCCATGTTTATACAGATAGCGGTGTAGATATTTCCATGTTCATAGAGATAGCGGTGTAGATATTTCCATGTTTATACAGATGGCTGTGTGGATATTTCCATGTGTATACAGATGGCATTGGAGATATTTCCATGTTTATAGAGATGGTGGTGTAGATAATTCCATGTTTATACAGATGACTGTGTAGATATTTGCATGTTTATACAGATGACGGTGTAGATATTTCCATGTTTATAGAGATAGCGGTGTCGATATTTCCATGTTTATACAGATGGCTGTGTAGGTATTTCCATGTGAATACAGATGGCGGTGTAGATATTTCCATGTTTATAGAGACAGCGGTGTGGTTATTTCCATGTTTATACAGATAGCAGTGTAGATATTTCCATGTTTATACAGATGGCTTTGTAGATATTTCCGTGTGTATACAGATGGCAGTGTAGATATTTCCATGTTTATAGAGATGGCGGTGTAGACATTTCCAAGCTTATACAGATGACTGTGTGGATATTTCCATGTTTATACAGATGGCGGTGTAGATATTTCCATGTTTATAGATATAGCGGTGTAGATATTTCCATGCTTATACAGAAGACTGTGTAGATATTTCCATGTTTATACAGATGGCTGTGAAGATATTTCCATGTTTACTCAGATAACTCTGTAGATATTTCCATGTTTAAACAGATAGCGTTGTAGATATTTCCATGTTTATAGAGATAGCAGTTTAGATATTTCCATGTTTACAAAGATGGCCGTGTAGATAGTTCCATGTTTTTGCAGATGGCAGTGTAGATATATCCATGTTTATGGAGATGGCAGTGTAGATATTTCTATGTTTATAGAGATAGCATTGTAGATATTTCCATGTTTACACAGATAGCTGAGTAGATTTTTCCATGTTTATACAGATAGCGGTGTAGATATTTCCATGTTTATAGAGATAGCGGTGTAGATATTTCCATGTTTATACAGATGGCTTTGTAGATATTTCCGTGTTTATACAGATGGCAGTGTAGATATTTCCATGTTTATAGAGATGATGGTGTAGACATTTCCAAGCTTATACAGATGACTGTGTGGATATTTCCATGTTTATACAGATGACGGTGTAGATATTTCCATGTTTATAGATATAGAGGTGTAGATATTTCCATGCTTATACAGATGACTGTGTAGATATTTCCATGTTTATACAGATGGCTGTGTAGATATTTCCATGTTTACTCAGATAACTCTGTAGATATTTCCATGTTTAAACAGATAGCGTTGTAGATATTTCCATGTTTATAGAGATAGCAGTTTAGATATTTCCATGTATCTACAGATAGCGGTGTAGCCATTTCCATGTTTACAGGGATAGTGGTGTACATATTTCCATGTTTATACAGATTGCAGTGTAAATATTTCCTTGTTTATACAGATAGTGGTGCAGATATTTCCTTGTTTATACAGATAGTGGTGTAGATATTTCCCTGTTTATACAGATCGTGGTGTAGATATTTCCATGTTTATACAGATAGCGGAGTAGATATTTCCATGTTTACAAACGTAGCAGTGTAGAAATTTCCATGTTTATACAGATCACGGTGTAGATATTTCCATCTTTCTACTGATGGCAGGGAAGATAATTCCATGTTTATACAGATGGCGGTGTAGATATTTCCATGTTTACAAAGATGGCCATGTAGATATTTCCATGTTTTTGCAGATGGCAGTGTAGATATATCCATGTTTATGGAGATGTTGGTGTAAATATTTCTATATTTATAGAGATAGCATTGTAGATATTTCCATGTTTACACAGATAGCTGAGTAGATTTTTCCATGTTTATACAGATAGCGGTGTAGATATTTCCATGTTTATAGAGATAGCGGTGTAGATATTTCCATGTTTATACAGATGGCTGTGTGGATATTTCCATGTGTATACAGATGGCAGTGGATATATTTCCATGTTTATAGAGATGGTGGTGTAGATATTTCCACGTTTATACAGATGACTGTGTAGATATTTGCATGTTTATGCAGATGACGGTGTAGATATTTCCATGTTTATAGAGATAGCGGTGTCGATATTTCCATGTTTATACAGATGGCTGTGTAGGTATTTCCATGTGAATACAGAATGTGGTGTAGATATTTCCATGTTTTTTAGAGACAGCGGTGTGGTTATTTCCATGTTTATACAGATAGCAGTGTAGATATTTCCATGTTTATACAGATGGCTGTGTAGATACTTCCGTGTGTATACAGATGCCAGTGTAGATATTTCCATGTTTATAGAGATGGTGGTGTAGACATTTCCAAGCTTATACAGATGACTGTGTGGATATTTCCTTGTTTATACAGATGGCGGTGTAGATATTTCCATGTTTATAGAGATAGCGGTGTAGATATTTCCATGCTTATACAGATGACTGTGTAGATATTTCCATTTTTATACAGATGGCTGTGTAGATATTTCCATGTTTACTCAGATAACTCTGTAGATATTTCCATGTTTAACAGATAGCGTTGTAGATATTTCCATGTTTATAGAGATAGCAGTTTAGATATTTCCATGTATATACCGATAGCGGTGTAGACATTTCCATGTTTACAGGGATAGTGGTGTACATATTTCCATGTTTATACAGATAGCAGTGTAAATATTTCCTTGTTTATACAGATAGCGGTGCAGATATTTCCTTGTTTATACAGATAGTGGTGTAGATATTTCCCTGTTTATAGAGATCGTGGTGTAGATATTTCCATGTTTAAACAGATAGCGGAGTAGACATTTCCATGTTTACAAAGGTAGCGGTGTAGAAATTTCCATGTTTAAACAGATCGCCGTGTAGATATTTCCATCTTTCTACTGATGGCAGGGAAGATATTTCCATGTTTATACAGATGGCGGTGTAGAAATTTCCATGTTTACAAAGATGGCCGTGTAGCTATTTCCATGTTTATACAGATGGCAGTGTAGATATATCCATGTTTATGGAGATGGCGGTGTAGATATTTCTATGTTTATAGAGATAGCATTGTAGATATTTCCATGTTTACACGGATAGCTGAGTAGATTTTTCATGTTTATACAGATAGCGGTGTAGATATTTCCATGTTTATGCAGATAGCGGTGTAGATATTTCCATGTTTATACAGATGGCTGTGTGGATATTTCCATGTGTATACAGATGACAGTGAAGATATTTCCATGTTTGTAGAGATGGTGGTGAAGATATTTCCATGTTTATTCAGATGACTGTGTAGATATTTGCATGTTTATACAGATGACGGTGTAGATATTTCCATGTTTATAGAGATAGCGTTGTAGATATTTCCATGTTTATACAGATGGTTGTGTAGGTATTTCCATGTGAATACAGATGGCGGTGTAGATATTTCCATGTTTATAGAGACAGCAGTGTGGTGATTTCCATGTTTATACAGATAGCAGTGTAGATATTTCCATGTTTATACAGATGGCTTTGTAGATATTTCCGTGTGTATACAGAGGGCAGTGTAGATATTTCCATGTTTATAGAGATGGTGGTGTAGACATTTCCAAGCTTATACAGATGACTGTGTGGATATTTCCATGTTTATACAGATGGCGGTGTAGATATTTCCATGTTTATAGATAAAGCAGTGTAGATATTTCCATGCTTATACAGATGACTGTGTAGATATTTCCATGTTTTTACAGATGGCTGTGTAGATATTTCCATGTTTACTCAGATAACTCTGTAGATATTTCCATGTTTAAACAGATAGCGTTGTAGATATTTCCATGTTTATAGAGATAGCAGTTTAGATATTTCCATGTATCTACAGATAGCGGTGTCGACATTTCCATGTTTACAGGGATAGTGGTGTACTTATTTCCATGTTTATACAGATAGAAGTGTAAATATTTCCTTGTTTATACAGATAGCAGTACAGATATTTCCTTGTTTATACAGATAGTGGTGTAGATATTTCCCTGTTTATACAAATCGTGGTGTAGATATTTCCATGTTTATACAGATAGCGGTGTAGATATTTCCATGTTTACAAAGGTAGCGGTGTAGAAATTTCCATGTTTATATAGATCGTGGTGTAGATATTTCCATCTTTCTACTGATGGCAGGGAAGATATTTCCATGTTTATACAGATGGCTGTGTAGGTATTTCCATGTGAATACAGATGGCGGTGTAGATATTTCCATGTTTATAGAGACAGCGGTGTGGTTATTTCCATGTTTATACAGATAGCAGTGTAGATATTTCCATGTTTATACAGATGGCTGTGTAGATATTTCCGTGTGTATGCAGATGGCATTGTAGATATTTCCATGTTTATAGAGATGGTGGTGTAGACATTTCCAAGCTTATACAGATGACTGTGTGGATATTTCCTTGTTTATACAGATGGCGGTGCAGTTATTTCCATGTTTATAGAGATAGCGGTGTAGATATTTCCATGCTTATACAGATGACTGTGTAGATATTTCCATGTTTATACAGATGGCTGTGTAGATATTTCCATGTTTACTCAGATAACTCTGTAGATATTTCCATGTTTAAACAGATAGCGTTGTAGATATTTCCATGTTTATAGAGATAGCAGTTTAGATATTTCCATGTTTACAAAGATGGCCGTGTAGATAATTCCATGTTTTTGCAGATGGCAGTGTAGATATATCCATGTTTATGGAGATGGCAGTGTAGATATTTCTATGTTTATAGAGATAGCATTGTAGATATTTCCATGTTTACACAGATAGCTGAGTAGATTTTTCCATGTTTATACAGATAGCGGTGTAGATATTTCCATGTTTATAGAGATAGCGGTGTAGATATTTCCATGTTTATACAGATGGCTTTGTAGATATTTCCGTGTTTATACAGATGGCAGTGTAGATATTTCCATGTTTATAGAGATGATGATGTAGACATTTCCAAGCTTATACAGATGACTGTGTGGATATTTCCATGTTTATACAGATGACGGTGTAGATATTTCCATGTTTATAGATATAGAGGTGTAGATATTTCCATGCTTATACAGATGACTGTGTAGATATTTCCATGTTTATACAGATGGCTGTGTAGATATTTCCATGTTTACTCAGATAACTCTGTAGATATTTCCATGTTTAAACAGATAGCGTTGTAGATATTTCCATGTTTATAGAGATAGCAGTTTAGATACTTCCATGTATCTACAGATAGCGGTGTAGCCATTTCCATGTTTACAGGGATAGTGGTGTACATATTTCCATGTTTATACAGATTGCAGTGTAAATATTTCCTTGTTTATACAGATAGCGGTGCAGATATTTCCTTGTTTATACAGATAGTGGTGTAGATATTTCCCTGTTTATACAGATCGTGGTGTAGATATTTCCATGTTTATACAGATAGCGGAGTAGATATTTCCATGTTTACAAACGTAGCAGTGTAGAAATTTCCATGTTTATACAGATCACGGTGTAGATATTTCCATCTTTCTACTGATGGCAGGGAAGATAATTCCATGTTTATACAGATGGCGGTGTAGATATTTCCATGTTTACAAAGATGGCCATGTAGATATTTCCATGTTTTTGCAGATGGCAGTGTAGATATATCCATGTTTATGGAGATGGTGGTGTAAATATTTCTATATTTATAGAGATAGCATTGTAGATATTTCCATGTTTACACAGATAGCTGAGTAGATTTTTCCATGTTTATACAGATAGCGGTGTAGATATTTCCATGTTTATAGAGATAGCGGTGTAGATATTTCCATGTTTATACAGATGGCTGTGTGGATATTTCCATGTGTATACAGATGGCAGTGGATATATTTCCATGTTTATAGAGATGGTGGTGTAGATATTTCCACGTTTATACAGATGACTGTGTAGATATTTGCATGTTTATGCAGATGACGGTGTAGATATTTCCATGTTTATAGAGATAGCGGTGTCGATATTTCCATGTTTATACAGATGGCTGTGTAGGTATTTCCATGTGAATACAGAATGTGGTGTAGATATTTCCATGTTTTTTAGAGACAGCGGTGTGGTTATTTCCATGTTTATACAGATAGCAGTTTAGATATTTCCATGTTTATACAGATGGCTGTGTAGATACTTCCGTGTGTATACAGATGCCAGTGTAGATATTTCCATGTTTATAGAGATGGTGGTGTAGACATTTCCAAGCTTATACAGATGACTGTGTGGATATTTCCTTGTTTATACAGATGGCGGTGTAGATATTTCCATGTTTATAGAGATAGCGGTGTAGATATTTCCATGCTTATACAGATGACTGTGTAGATATTTCCATTTTTATACAGATGGCTGTGTAGATATTTCCATGTTTACTCAGATAACTCTGTAGATATTTCCATGTTTAACAGATAGCGTTGTAGATATTTCCATGTTTATAGAGATAGCAGTTTAGATATTTCCATGTATATACCGATAGCGGTGTAGACATTTCCATGTTTACAGGGATAGTGGTGTACATATTTCCATGTTTATACAGATAGCAGTGTAAATATTTCCTTGTTTATACAGATAGCGGTGCAGATATTTCCTTGTTTATACAGATAGTGGTGTAGATATTTCCCTGTTTATAGAGATCGTGGTGTAGATATTTCCATGTTTATACAGATAGCGGAGTAGACATTTCCATGTTTACAAAGGTAGCGGTGTAGAAATTTCCATGTTTAAACAGATCGCGGTGTAGATATTTCCATCTTTCTACTGATGGCAGGGAAGACATTTCCATGTTTATACAGATGGCGGTGTAGAAATTTCCATGTTTACAAAGATGGCCGTGTAGATATTTCCATGTTTATACAGAGGGCAGTGTAGATATATCCATGTTTATGGAGATGGCGGTGTAGATATTTCTATGTTTATAGAGATAGCATTGTAGATATTTCCATGTTTACACAGATAGCTGAGTAGATTTTTCACGTTTATACAGAGAGCGGTGTAGATATTTCCATGTTTATGGAGATAGCGGTGTAGATATTTCCATGTTTATGCAGATGGCTGTGTGGATATTTCCATGTGTATACAGATGACAGTGAAGATATTTCCATGTTTATAGAGATGGTGGTGTAGATATTTCCATGTTTATTCAGATGACTGTGTAGATATTTGCATGTTTATACAGATAACGGTGTAGATATTTCCATGTTTATAGAGATAGCGGTGTCGATATTTCCATGTTTATACAGATAGCAGTGTAGATATTTCCATGTTTATACAGATGGCTTTGTAGATATTTCCGTGTGTATACAGAGGGCAGTGTAGATATTTCCATGTTTATAGAGATGGTGGTGTAGACATTTCCAAGCTTATACAGATGACTGTGTGGATATTTCCATGTTTATACAGATGGCGGTGTAGATATTTCCATGTTTATAGATATAGCGGTGTAGATATTTCCATGCTTATACAGATGACTGTGTAGATATTTCCATGTTTATACAGATGGCTGTGTAGATATTTCCATGTTTACTCAGATAACTCTGTAGATATTTCCATGTTTAAACAGATAGCGTTGTAGATATTTCCATGTTTATGGAGATAGCAGTTTAGATATTTCCATGTATATACCGATAGCGGTGTAGACATTTCCATGTTTACAGGGATAGTGGTGTACATATTTCCATGTTTATACAGATAGCAGTGTAAATATTTCCTTGTTTATACAGATAGCGGTGCAGATATTTCCTTGTTTATACAGATAGTGGTGTAGATATTTCCCTGTTTATACAGATCGTGGTGTAGATAATTCCATGTTTAAACAGATAGCGGAGTAGACATTTCCATGTTTACAAAGGTAGCGGTGTAGAAATTTCCATGTTTAAACAGATCGCCGTGTAGATATTTCCATCTTTCTACTGATGGCAGGGAAGATATTTCCATGTTTATACAGATGGCGGTGTAGAAATTTCCATGTTTACAAAGATGGCCGTGTAGCTATTTCCATGTTTATACAGATGGCAGTGTAGATATATCCATGTTTATGGAGATGGCGGTGTAGATATTTCTATGTTTATAGAGATAGCATTGTAGATATTTCCATGTTTACACGGATAGCTGAGTAGATTTTTCATGTTTATACAGATAGCGGTGTAGATATTTCCATGTTTATGCAGATAGCGGTGTAGATATTTCCATGTTTATACAGATGGCTGTGTGGATATTTCCATGTGTATACAGATGACAGTGAAGATATTTCCATGTTTGTAGAGATGGTGGTGAAGATATTTCCATGTTTATTCAGATGACTGTGTAGATATTTGCATGTTTATACAGATGACGGTGTAGATATTTCCATGTTTATAGAGATAGCGTTGTAGATATTTCCATGTTTATACAGATGGTTGTGTAGGTATTTCCATGTGAATACAGATGGCGGTGTAGATATTTCCATGTTTATAGAGACAGCAGTGTGGTGATTTCCATGTTTATACAGATAGCAGTGTAGATATTTCCATGTTTATACAGATGGCTTTGTAGATATTTCCGTGTGTATACAGAGGGCAGTGTAGATATTTCCATGTTTATAGAGATGGTGGTGTAGACATTTCCAAGCTTATACAGATGACTGTGTGGATATTTCCATGTTTATACAGATGGCGGTGTAGATATTTCCATGTTTATAGATAAAGCAGTGTAGATATTTCCATGCTTATACAGATGACTGTGTAGATATTTCCATGTTTTTACAGATGGCTGTGTAGATATTTCCATGTTTACTCAGATAACTCTGTAGATATTTCCATGTTTAAACAGATAGCGTTGTAGATATTTCCATGTTTATAGAGATAGCAGTTTAGATATTTCCATGTATCTACAGATAGCGGTGTCGACATTTCCATGTTTACAGGGATAGTGGTGTACTTATTTCCATGTTTATACAGATAGAAGTGTAAATATTTCCTTGTTTATACAGATAGCAGTACAGATATTTCCTTGTTTATACAGATAGTGGTGTAGATATTTCCCTGTTTATACAAATCGTGGTGTAGATATTTCCATGTTTATACAGATAGCGGTGTAGATATTTCCATGTTTACAAAGGTAGCGGTGTAGAAATTTCCATGTTTATATAGATCGTGGTGTAGATATTTCCATCTTTCTACTGATGGCAGGGAAGATATTTCCATGTTTATACAGATGGCTGTGTAGGTATTTCCATGTGAATACAGATGGCGGTGTAGATATTTCCATGTTTATAGAGACAGCGGTGTGGTTATTTCCATGTTTATACAGATAGCAGTGTAGATATTTCCATGTTTATACAGATGGCTGTGTAGATATTTCCGTGTGTATGCAGATGGCATTGTAGATATTTCCATGTTTATAGAGATGGTGGTGTAGACATTTCCAAGCTTATACAGATGACTGTGTGGATATTTCCTTGTTTATACAGATGGCGGTGCAGTTATTTCCATGTTTATAGAGATAGCGGTGTAGATATTTCCATGCTTATACAGATGACTGTGTAGATATTTCCATGTTTATACAGATGGCTGTGTAGATATTTCCATGTTTACTCAGATAACTCTGTAGATATTTCCATGTTTAAACAGATAGCGTTGTAGATATTTCCATGTTTATAGAGATAGCAGTTTAGATATTTCCATGTTTACAAAGATGGCCGTGTAGATAATTCCAAGTTTTTGCAGATGGCAGTGTAGATATATCCATGTTTATGGAGATGGCAGTGTAGATATTTCTATGTTTATAAAGATAGCATTGTAGATATTTCCATGTTTACACAGATAGCTGAGTAGATTTTTCCATGTTTATACAGATAGCGGTGTAGATATTTCCATGTTTATATAGATAGCAGTGTAGATATTTCCATGTTTATACAGATGGCTTTGTAGATATTTCCGTGTGTATACAGAGGGCAGTGTAGATATTTCCATGTTTATAGAGATGGTGGTGTAGACATTTCCAAGCTTATACAGATGACTGTGTGGATATTTCCATGTTTATACGGATGGCGGTGTAGATATTTCCATGTTTATAGATATAGCGGTGTAGATATTTCCATGCTTATACAGATGACTGTGTAGATATTTCCATGTTTATACAGATGGCTGTGTAGATATTTCCATGTTTACTCAGATAACTCTGTAGGTATTTCCATGTTTAAACAGATAGCGTTGTAGATATTTCCATGTTTATGGAGATAGCAGTTTAGATATTTCCATGTATCTATAGATAGCGGTGTAGACATTTCCATGTTTACAGGGATAGTGGTGTACATATTTCCATGTTTATACAGATAGCAGTGTAAATATTTCCTTGTTTATACAGATAGCGGTGCAGATATTTCCTTGTTTATACAGATAGTGGTGTAGATATTTCCCTGTTTATACAGATCGTGGTGTAGATAATTCCATGTTTAAACAGATAGCGGAGTAGACATTTCCATGTTTACAAAGGTAGCGGTGTAGAAATTTCCATGTTTAAACAGATCGCCGTGTAGATATTTCCATCTTTCTACTGATGGCAGGGAAGATATTTCCATGTTTATACAGATGGCGGTGTAGAAATTTCCATGTTTACAAAGATGGCCGTGTAGCTATTTCCATGTTTATACAGATGGCAGTGTAGATATATCCATGTTTATGGAGATGGCGGTGTAGTTATTTCTATGTTTATAGAGATAGCATTGTAGATATTTCCATGTTTACACGGATAGCTGAGTAGATTTTTCATGTTTATACAGATAGCGGTGTAGATATTTCCATGTTTATGCAGATAGCGGTGTAGATATTTCCATGTTTATACAGATGGCTGTGTGGATATTTCCATGTGTATACAGATGACAGTGAAGATATTTCCATGTTTGTAGAGATGGTGGTGAAGATATTTCCATGTTTATTCAGATGACTGTGTAGATATTTGCATGTTTATACAGATGACGGTGTAGATATTTCCATGTTTATAGAGATAGCGGTGTAGATATTTCCATGTTTATACAGATGGTTGTGTAGGTATTTCCATGTGAATACAGATGGCGGTGTAGATATTTCCATGTTTATAGAGACAGCAGTGTGGTGATTTCCATGTTTATACAGATAGCAGTGTAGATATTTCCATGTTTATACAGATGGCTTTGTAGATATTTCCGTGTGTATACAGAGGGCAGTGTAGATATTTCCATGTTTATAGAGATGGTGGTGTAGACATTTCCAAGCTTATACAGATGACTGTGTGCATATTTCCATGTTTATACAGATGGCGGTGTAGATATTTCCATGTTTATAGATAAAGCAGTGTAGATATTTCCATGCTTATACAGATGACTGTGTAGATATTTCCATGTTTTTACAGATGGCTGTGTAGATATTTCCATGTTTACTCAGATAACTCTGTAGATATTTCCATGTTTAAACAGATAGCGTTGTAGATATTTCCATGTTTATAGAGATAGCAGTTTAGATATTTCCATGTATCTACAGATAGCGGTGTCGACATTTCCATGTTTACAGGGATAGTGGTGTACTTATTTCCATGTTTATACAGATAGAAGTGTAAATATTTCCTTGTTTATACAGATAGCAGTACAGATATTTCCTTGTTTATACAGATAGTGGTGTAGATATTTCCCTGTTTATACAAATCGTGGTGTAGATATTTCCATGTTTATACAGATAGCGGAGTAGATATTTCCATGTTTACAAAGGTAGCGGTGTAGAAATTTCCATGTTTATATAGATCGCGGTGTAGATATTTCCATCTTTCTACTGATGGCAGGGAAGATATTTCCATGTTTATACAGATGGCTGTGTAGGTATTTCCATGTGAATACAGATGGCGGTGTAGATATTTCCATGTTTATAGAGACAGCGGTGTGGTTATTTCCATGTTTATACAGATAGCAGTGTAGATATTTCCATGTTTATACAGATGGCTGTGTAGATATTTCTGTGTGTATGCAGATGGCATTGTAGATATTTCCATGTTTATAGAGATGGTGGTGTAGACATTTCCAAGCTTATACAGATGACTGTGTGGATATTTCCTTGTTTATACAGATGGCGGTGCAGTTATTTCCATGTTTATAGAGATAGCGGTGTAGATATTTCCATGCTTATACAGATGACTGTGTAGATATTTCCATGTTTATACAGATGGCTGTGTAGATATTTCCATGTTTACTCAGATAACTCTGTAGATATTTCCATGTTTAAACAGATAGCGTTGTAGATATTTCCATGTTTATAGAGATAGCAGTTTAGATATTTCCATGTTTACAAAGATGGCCGTGTATATAATTCCATGTTTTTGCAGATGGCAGTGTAGATATATCCATGTTTATGGAGATGGCAGTGTAGATATTTCTATGTTTATAAAGATAGCATTGTAGATATTTCCATGTTTACACAGATAGCTGAGTAGATTTTTCCATGTTTATACAGATAGCGGTGTAGATATTTCCATGTTTATATAGATAGCAGTGTAGATATTTCCATGTTTATACAGATGGCTTTGTAGATATTTCCGTGTGTATACAGAGGGCAGTGTAGATATTTCCATGTTTATAGAGATGGTGGTGTAGACATTTCCAAGCTTATACAGATGACTGTGTGGATATTTCCATGTTTATACGGATGGCGGTGTAGATATTTCCATGTTTATAGATATAGCGGTGTAGATATTTCCATGCTTATACAGATGACTGTGTAGATATTTCCATGTTTATACAGATGGCTGTGTAGATATTTCCATGTTTACTCAGATAACTCTGTAGATATTTCCATGTTTAAACAGATAGCGTTGTAGATATTTCCATGTTTATGGAGATAGCAGTTTAGATATTTCCATGTATCTATAGATAGCGGTGTAGACATTTCCATGTTTACAGGGATAGTGGTGTACATATTTCCATGTTTATACAGATAGCAGTGTAAATATTTCCTTGTTTATACAGATAGCGGTGCAGATATTTCCTTGTTTATACAGATAGTGGTGTAGATATTTCCCTGTTTATACAGATCGTGGTGTAGATAATTCCATGTTTAAACAGATAGCGGAGTAGACATTTCCATGTTTACAAAGGTAGCGGTGTAGAAATTTCCATGTTTAAACAGATCGCCGTGTAGATATTTCCATCTTTCTACTGATGGCAGGGAAGATATTTCCATGTTTATACAGATGGCGGTGTAGAAATTTCCATGTTTACAAAGATGGCCGTGTAGCTATTTCCATGTTTATACAGATGGCAGTGTAGATATATCCATGTTTATGGAGATGGCGGTGTAGTTATTTCTATGTTTATAGAGATAGCATTGTAGATATTTCCATGTTTACACGGATAGCTGAGTAGATTTTTCATGTTTATACAGATAGCGGTGTAGATATTTCCATGTTTATGCAGATAGCGGTGTAGATATTTCCATGTTTATACAGATGGCTGTGTGGATATTTCCATGTGTATACAGATGACAGTGAAGATATTTCCATGTTTGTAGAGATGGTGGTGAAGATATTTCCATGTTTATTCAGATGACTGTGTAGATATTTGCATGTTTATACAGATGACGGTGTAGATATTTCCATGTTTATAGAGATAGCGGTGTAGATATTTCCATGTTTATACAGATGGTTGTGTAGGTATTTCCATGTGAATACAGATGGCGGTGTAGATATTTCCATGTTTATAGAGACAGCAGTGTGGTGATTTCCATGTTTATACAGATAGCAGTGTAGATATTTCCATGTTTATACAGATGGCTTTGTAGATATTTCCGTGTGTATACAGAGGGCAGTGTAGATATTTCCATGTTTATAGAGATGGTGGTGTAGACATTTCCAAGCTTATACAGATGACTGTGTGCATATTTCCATGTTTATACAGATGGCGGTGTAGATATTTCCATGTTTATAGATAAAGCAGTGTAGATATTTCCATGCTTATACAGATGACTGTGTAGATATTTCCATGTTTTTACAGATGGCTGTGTAGATATTTCCATGTTTACTCAGATAACTCTGTAGATATTTCCATGTTTAAACAGATAGCGTTGTAGATATTTCCATGTTTATAGAGATAGCAGTTTAGATATTTCCATGTATCTACAGATAGCGGTGTCGACATTTCCATGTTTACAGGGATAGTGGTGTACTTATTTCCATGTTTATACAGATAGAAGTGTAAATATTTCCTTGTTTATACAGATAGCAGTACAGATATTTCCTTGTTTATACAGATAGTGGTGTAGATATTTCCCTGTTTATACAAATCGTGGTGTAGATATTTCCATGTTTATACAGATAGCGGAGTAGATATTTCCATGTTTACAAAGGTAGCGGTGTAGAAATTTCCATGTTTATATAGATCGCGGTGTAGATATTTCCATCTTTCTACTGATGGCAGGGAAGATATTTCCATGTTTATACAGATGGCAGTGTAGATATTTCCATGTTTACAAAGATGGCCGTGTATATATTTCCATGTTTTTGCAGATGGCAGTGTAGATATATCCATGTTTATTGAGATGGCGGTGTAGATATTTCTGTGTTTATTGAGATAGCATTGTAGATATTTCCATGTTTACACAGATAGCTGAGTAGATTTTTCCATGTTTATACAGATAGCGGTGTAGAAATTTCCATGTTTATAGAGATAGCGGTGTAGATATTTCCATGTTTATACAGATGGCTGTGTGGATATTTCCATGTGTATACAGATGGCAGTGGAGGTATTTCCATGTTTATAGAGATGGTGGTGTAGATATTTCCAGTTTATACAGATGACTGTGTAGATATTTGCATGTTTATTCAGATGACGGTGTAGATATTTCCATGTTTATAGAGATAGCGGTGTCGATATTTCCATGTTTATACAGATGGCTGTGTAGGTATTTCCATGTGAATACAGATGGCGGTGTAGATATTTCCATGTTTATAGAGACAGCGGTGTGGTTATTTCCATGTTTATACAGATAGCAGTGTAGATATTTCCATGTTTATACAGATGGCTGTGTAGATATTTCCGTGTGTATGCAGACGGCATTGTAGATATTTCCATGTTTATAGAGATGGTGGTGTAGACATTTCCAAGCTTATACAGATGACTGTATGGATATTTCCTTGTTTATACAGATGGCGGTGCAGATATTTCCATGTTTATAGAGATAGCGGTGTAGATATTTCCATGCTTATACAGATGACTGTGTAGATATTTCCATGTTTATACAGATGGCTGTGTAGATATTTCCATGTTTACTCAGATAACTCTGTAGATATTTCCATGTTTAAACAGATAGCGTTGTAGATATTTCCATGTTTATAGAGATAGCAGTTTAGATATTTCCATGTATCTACAGATAGCGGTGTAGACATTTCCATGTTTACAGGGATAGTCGTGTACATATTTCCATGTTTATACAGATAGCAGTGTAATTATTTTCTTGTTTTTACAGATAGCGGTGCAGATATTTCCTTGTTTATACAGATAGTGGTGTAGATATTTCCCTGTTTATACAGATCGTGGTGTAGATATTTCCATGTTTATACAGATAGCAGAGTAGATATTTCCATGTTTACAAAGGTAGCGGTGTAGAAATTTCCATGTTTATACAGATCGCGGTGTAGATATTTCCATCTTTCTACTGATGGCAGGGAAGATATTTCCATGTTTATACAGATGGCGGTGTAGATATTTCTATGATTACAAAGATGGCCGTGTAGATATTTCCTTGTTTTTGCAGATGGCAGTGTAGATATATCCATGTTTATGGAGATGGCGGTGTAGATATTTCTATGTTTATAGAGATAGCATTGTAGATATTTCCATGTTTACACAGATATCTGAGTAGATTTTTCCATGTTTATACAGATAGCGGTGTAGATATTTCCATCTTTATAGAGATAGCGGTGTAGATATTTCCAGGTTTATACCGATGGCTGTGTTGATATTTCCATGTGTATACAGATGGCAGTGGAGATATTTCCATTTTTATAGAGATGGTGGTGTAGATATTTCCATGTTTATACTAATGACTGTGTAGATATTTGCATGTTTATACAGATGACGGTGTAGATATTTCCATGTTTATAGAGATTGCGGTGTCGATATTTCCATGTTTACACAGATGGCTGTGTAGGTATTTCCATGTGAATACCGATGGCGGTGTAGATATTTCCATGTTTATAGAGACAGCGGTGTGGTTATTTCCATGTTTATACAAATAGCAGTATAGATATTTCCATGTTTATACAGATGGCTGTGTAGATATTTCCGTGTGTATAGAGACGGCAGTGTAGATATTTCCATGTTTATAGAGATGGTGGTGTAGACAATTCCAAGCTTATACAGATGACTGTGTGGATATTTCCATGTTTATACAGATGGCGGTGTAGATATTTCCATGTTTATAGAGATAGCGGTGTAGATATTTCCATGTTTATACAGATAGCGGTGTAGCTATTTCCACGCTAATAGACATAGGGTGTAGATATTTCCATGTTTATACAGATAGCGGTGTGGCAATTTCCATGTTTATACAGATAGCGGTGTAGATATTTCCATGTTTATAGAGATGGCTGTATAGATATTTCCACGTTTATACAGATGGCAGTGTAGATATTTCCATGTTTATAGAGACGGTGATTTAGATATTTCCATGTTTTTACAGATAGAGGTTTAGATATATCCATCGTTGCACAGATTGTGCTTTAGATATTTCCATCTTTGCACAGATAGTGGTGTAGATATTTCCATGTTTACACAGACAGTAGTGTAGATATTTCCATGTTTACCCTGATAGCGTTGTATATATTTGCATGTTTATACAGATAGCAGTGTAGATATTTTGATGTTTAGACAGATAGCGGTGTAGATGTTTCCATGTTTCTACAGATAGCGGTGTAGATATTTCCATGTTTAAACAGATCGCGGTGTAGATATTTCCATTTTCCACAGATGGCAGTGTAGATATTTCCATGTTTATAAAGATGGCAGTGTAGATATTTCCATGTTCATACAGATAGCGGTGTAGATATTTCCATGTTCATGCAGATGGCGGTGTAGGTATTTCCATGTTTATAGAAATGGCAGTGTAGATATTTCTATGTTTATAGAGATTGGGGTGTAGATATTTCCATGTTTATAGTGATGGCGGTGTAGATATTTCCATGTTTATAGAGATAGTGGTGTAGATATTTCCATGCTTATACAGATGACTGTGTAGGTATTTCCATGTTTATACAGATGGCTGTGTAGATATTTCCATGTTTACTCAGATAACTCTGTAGATATTTCCATGTTTAAAGAGATAGCAGTTTAGATATTTCCATGTATCTACAGATAGCGGTGTAGACATTTCCATGTTTACAGGGATAGTGGTGTACATATTTCCATGTTTATACAGATAGCAGTGTAAATATTTCCTTGTTTATACAGATAGCTGTGCAGATATTTCCTTGTTTATACAGATAGTGGTGTAGATATTTCCCTGTTTATACAGATCGTGGTGTAGATAATTCCATGTTTAAACAGATAGCGGAGTAGACATTTCCATGTTTACAAAGGTAGCGGTGTAGAAATTTCCATGTTTAAACAGATCGCCGTGTAGATATTTCCATCTTTCTACTGATGGCAGGGAAGATATTTCCATGTTTATACAGATGGCGGTGTAGAAATTTCCATGTTTACAAAGATGGCCGTGTAGCTATTTCCATGTTTATACAGATGGCAGTGTAGATATATCCATGTTTATGGAGATGGCGGTGTAGATATTTCTATGTTTATAGAGATAGCATTGTAGATATTTCCATGTTTACACGGATAGCTGAGTAGATTTTTCATGTTTATACAGATAGCGGTGTAGATATTTCCATGTTTATGCAGATAGCGGTGTAGATATTTCCATGTTTATACAGATGGCTGTGTGGATATTTCCATGTGTATACAGATGACAGTGAAGATATTTCCATGTTTGTAGAGATGGTGGTGAAGATATTTCCATGTTTATTCAGATGACTGTGTAGATATTTGCATGTTTATACAGATGACGGTGTAGATATTTCCATGTTTATAGAGATAGCGGTGTAGATATTTCCATGTTTATACAGATGGTTGTGTAGGTATTTCCATGTGAATACAGATGGCGGTGTAGATATTTCCATGTTTATAGAGACAGCAGTGTGGTGATTTCCATGTTTATACAGATAGCAGTGTAGATATTTCCATGTTTATACAGATGGCTTTGTAGATATTTCCGTGTGTATACAGAGGGCAGTGTAGATATTTCCATGTTTATAGAGATGGTTGTGTAGACATTTCCAAGCTTATACAGATGACTGTGTGGATATTTCCATGTTTATACAGATGGCGGTGTAGATATTTCCATGTTTACTCAGATAACTCTGTAGATATTTCCATGTTTAAACAGATAGCGTTGTAGATATTTCCATGTTTATGGAGATAGCAGTTTAGATATTTCCATGTATCTACAGATAGCGGTGTCGACATTTCCATGTTTACAGGGATAGTGGTGTACTTATTTCCATGTTTATACAGATAGAAGTGTAAATATTTCCTTGTTTATACAGATAGCAGTATAGATATTTCCTTGTTTATTCAGATAGTGGTGTAGATATTTCCCTGTTTATACAAATCGTGGTGTAGATATTTCCATGTTTATACAGATAGCGGAGTAGATATTTCCATGTTTACAAAGGTAGCGGTGTAGATATTTCCATGTTTATATAGATCGCGGTGTAGATATTTCCATCTTTCTACTGATGGCAGGGAAGATATTTCCATGTTTATACAGATGGCAGTGTAGATATTTCCATGTTTACAAAGATGGCCGTGTATATATTTCCATGTTTTTGCAGATGGCAGTGTAGATATATCCATGTTTATTGAGATGGCGGTGTAGATATTTCTATGTTTATTGAGATAGCATTGTAGATATTTCCATGTTTACACAGATAGCTGAGTAGATTTTTCCATGTTTATACAGATAGCGGTGTAGAAATTTCCATGTTTATAGAGATAGCGGTGTAGATATTTCCATGTTTATACAGATGGCTGTGTGGATATTTCCATGTGTATACAGATGGCAGTGGAGGTATTTCCATGTTTATAGAGATGGTGGTGTAGATATTTCCAGTTTATACAGATGACTGTGTAGATATTTGCATGTTTATTCAGATGACGGTGTAGATATTTCCATGTTTATAGAGATAGCGGTGTCGATATTTCCATGTTTATACAGATGGCTGTGTAGGTATTTCCATGTGAATACTGATGGCGGTTTAGATATTTCCATGTTTATAGAGACAGCGGTGTGGTTATTTCCATGTTTATACAGATAGCAGTGTAGATATTTCCATGTTTATACAGATGGCTGTGTAGATATTTCCGTGTGTATGCAGATGGCAGTGTAGATATTTCCATGTTTATAGAGATGGTGGTGTAGACATTTCCAAGCTTATACAGATGACTGTGTGGATATTTCCTTGTTTATACAGATGGCGGTGCAGATATTTCCATGTTTATAGAGATAGCGGTGTAGATATTTCCATGCTTATACAGATGACTGTGTAGATATTTCCATGTTTATACAGATGGCTGTGTAGATATTTCCATGTTTACTCAGATAACTCTGTAGATATTTCCATGTTTAAACAGATAGCATTGTAGATATTTCCATGTTTATAGAGATAGCAGTTTAGATATTTCCATGTATCTACAGATAGCGGTGTAGACATTTCCATGTTTACAGGGATAGTCGTGTACATATTTCCATGTTTATACAGATAGCAGTGTAATTATTTTCTTGTTTATACAGATAGCGGTGCAGATATTTCCTTGTTTATACAGATAGTGGTGTAGATATTTCCCTGTTTATACAGATCGTGGTGTAGATATTTCCAAGTTTATACAGATAGCAGAGTAGATATTTCCATGTTTACAAAGGTAGCGGTGTAGAAATTTCCATGTTTATACAGATCGCGGTGTAGATATTTCCATCTTTCTACTGATGGCAGGGAAGATATTTCCATGTTTATACAGATGGCGGTGTAGATATTTCTATGATTACAAAGATGGCCGTGTAGATATTTCCTTGTTTTTGCAGATGGCAGTGTAGATATATCCATGTTTATGGAGATGGCGGTGTAGATATTTCTATGTTTATAGAGATAGCATTGTAGATATTTCCATGTTTACACAGATATCTGAGTAGATTTTTCCATGTTTATACAGATAGCGGTGTAGATATTTCCATCTTTATAGAGATAGCGGTGTAGATATTTCCAGGTTTATACCGATGTCTGTGTTGATATTTCCATGTGTATACAGATGGCAGTGGAGATATTTCCATTTTTATAGAGATGGTGGTGTAGATATTTCCATGTTTATACTGATGACTGTGTAGATATTTGCATGTTTATACAGATGACGGTGTAGATATTTGCATGTTTATAGAGATTGCGGTGTCGATATTTCCATGTTTACACAGATGGCTGTGTAGGTATTTCCATGTGAATACAGATGGCGGTGTAGATATTTCCATGTTTATAGAGACAGCGGTGTGGTTATTTCCATGTTTATACAGATAGCAGTATAGATATTTCCATGTTTATACAGATGGCTGTGTAGATATTTCCGTGTGTATAGAGATGGCAGTGTAGATATTTCCATGTTTATAGAGATGGTGGTGTAGACAATTCCAAGCTTATACAGATGACTGTGTGGATATATCCATGTTTATACAGATGGCGGTGTAGATATTTCCATGTTTATAGAGATAGCGGTGTAGATATTTCCATGTTTATACAGATAGCGGTGTAGCTATTTCCACGCTAATAGACATAGGGTGTAGATATTTCCATGTTTATACAGATAGCGGTGTGGCAATTTCCATGTTTATACAGATAGCGGTGTAGATATTTCCATGTTTATAGAGATGGCTGTATAGATATTTCCACGTTTATACAGATGGCAGTGTAGATATTTCCATGTTTATAGAGACGGTGATTTTGATATTTCCATGTTTTTACAGATAGAGGTTTAGATATATCCATCGTTGCACAGATTGTGCTTTAGATATTTCCATCTTTGCACAGATAGTGGTGTAGATATTTCCATGTTTACACAGACAGTAGTGTAGATATTTCCATGTTTACCCTGATAGCGTTGTATATATTTGCTTGTTTATACAGATAGCAGTGTAGATATTTCGATGTTTAGACAGATAGCGGTGTAGATGTTTCCATGTTTCTATAGATAGCGGTGTAGATATTTCCATGTTTATACAGATCGCGGTGTAGATATTTCCATTTTCCACAGATGGCAGTGTAGATATTTCCATGTTTATAAAGATGGCAGTGTAGATATTTCCATGTTCATACAGATTGCGGTGTAGATATTTCCATGTTCATGCAGATGGCGGTGTAGATATTTCCATGTTTATAGAAATGGCAGTGTAGATATTTCTATGTTTATAGAGATTGGGGTGTAGATATTTCCATGTTTATAGTGATGGCGGTGTAGATATTTCCATGTTTATAGAGATAGTGGTGTAGATATTTCCATGCTTATACAGATGACTGTGTAGGTATTTCCATGTTTATACAGATGGCTGTGTAGATATTTCCATGTTTACTCAGATAACTCTGTAGATATTTCCATGTTTAAAGAGATAGCAGTTTAGATATTTCCATGTATCTACAGATAGCGGTGTAGACATTTCCATGTTTACAGGGATAGTGGTGTACATATTTCCATGTTTATACAGATAGCAGTGTAAATATTTCCTTGTTTATACAGATAGCGGTGCAGATATTTCCTTGTTTATACAGATAGTGGTGTAGATATTTCCCTGTTTATACAGATCGTGGTGTAGATAATTCCATGTTTAAACAGATAGCGGAGTAGACATTTCCATGTTTACAAAGGTAGCGGTGTAGAAATTTCCATGTTTAAACAGATCGCCGTGTAGATATTTCCATCTTTCTACTGATGGCAGGGAAGATATTTCCATGTTTATACAGATGGCGGTGTAGAAATTTCCATGTTTACAAAGATGGCCGTGTAGCTATTTCCATGTTTATACAGATGGCAGTGTAGATATATCCATGTTTATGGAGATGGCGGTGTAGATATTTCTATGTTTATAGAGATTGGGGTGTAGATATTTCCAGGTTTATAGTGATGGCGGTGTAGATATTTCCATGTTTATAGAGATAGTGGTGTAGATATTTCCATGCTTATACAGATGACTGTGTAGGTATTTCCATGTTTATACAGATGGCTGTGTAGATATTTCCATGTTTACTCAGATAACTCTGTAGATATTTCCATGTTTAAAGAGATAGCAGTTTAGATATTTCCATGTATCTACAGATAGCGGTGTAGACATTTCCATGTTTACAGGGATAGTGGTGTACATATTTCCATGTTTATACAGATAGCAGTGTAAATATTTCCTTGTTTATACAGATAGCGGTGCAGATATTTCCTTGTTTATACAGATAGTGGTGTAGATATTTCCCTGTTTATACAGATCGTGGTGTAGATAATTCCATGTTTAAACAGATAGCGGAGTAGACATTTCCATGTTTACAAAGGTAGCGGTGTAGAAATTTCCATGTTTAAACAGATCGCCGTGTAGATATTTCCATCTTTCTACTGATGGCAGGGAAGATATTTCCATGTTTATACAGATGGCGGTGTAGAAATTTCCATGTTTACAAAGATGGCCGTGTAGCTATTTCCATGTTTATACAGATGGCAGTGTAGATATATCCATGTTTATGGAGATGGCGGTGTAGATATTTCTATGTTTATAGAGATAGCATTGTAGATATTTCCATGTTTACACGGATAGCTGAGTAGATTTTTCATGTTTATACAGATAGCGGTGTAGATATTTCCATGTTTATGCAGATAGCGGTGTAGATATTTCCATGTTTATACAGATGGCTGTGTGGATATTTCCATGTGTATACAGATGACAGTGAAGATATTTCCATGTTTGTAGAGATGGTGGTGAAGATATTTCCATGTTTATTCAGATGACTGTGTAGATATTTGCATGTTTATACAGATGACGGTGTAGATATTTCCATGTTTATAGAGATAGCGGTGTAGATATTTCCATGTTTATACAGATGGTTGTGTAGGTATTTCCATGTGAATACAGATGGCGGTGTAGATATTTCCATGTTTATAGAGATTGCCGTGTAGATATTTCCATGTTTATAGAGATAGCAGTGTAGTTATTTCCATGTGTATAGAGATATTGGTGTAGTTATTTCCATGTAGATACAGATGGCTGTGTAGATATTTCCATATTTATACAGATGACGGTGTAGATAGTTCCATGTTTATGTAGATGGCAGTGTAGATGTTTTCATGTTTATAGAGATGGCGGTGTAGATATTTCCATGTTTATAGAGATAGTGGTGTAGATATTTCCATGTTTATAGAGAGAGCGGTGTAGGTATTTCCATGTAGATACAGATGGCTGTGTACATGTTTCCATGTGTATACATATGGCAATAAAGATATTTCCATGTTTATACATGTGGTGGTGTAGATATTTCCATGTCTATACGGATGACTGTGTAGATATTTTCCTGTTTTTGCAGATGGCAGTGTAGATATTTCCACGTTTATAAAGACGGTGGTGTAGATATTTAAATTTTTATAGAGATTGTGGTGTAGATATTTCCATGTTTATACAGATAGCGGTGTAAATATTTCCATGTTTACACAGATGGTGGTGTAGATAGTTCCATGTTTACAGAGATATCGGTGTAAATATTTCCATCTTTGCACAGATAGCGGTGTAGATATTTCCATCTTTATTGAGATAGCGGTGTAGATATTTCCATGTTTACACAGATAGCGGTGTAGATATTTCCATGTTTACATAGATGCTGTTGTCGATATTTCCATGTTTATACAGATAGCGGTGTAGATATTTCCATGTTTATACAGATGGCGGTGTGGATTTTTCCATGTTATAGACATACTGGTGTAGGTATTTCCATGTTTATAGTGATAGCGGTGTAGATATTTCCATGTTTTTACAGGTAGCTGTGTAGATATTTCCATGTTTATGAAGATAGCGGTGTTGATATTTCCATGTTTATAGGGATAGCGGTGTAGATATTTCTGTGGTTATACAGATAATGGTGTAGGTATTTCCCTTTTTATACAGTTAGCAGTGTAGATATTTCCATGTTCATAGAGATGGCTGTGTAGATATTTCCATGTTTATACAGATGTCGTTGTAGATATTTCCATGTTTATACAGATGTTGGTGTAGATATTTTCATGTTTATAGAGATATCGTTGTGGATAATTCCATGTTTATACAGATAGCGGTGTAGGTATTTCCATGTTTATAGAGATATTGGTGTAGATATTTCCATATTTATAAAGACAGCGGTGTAGATATTGCCACGTTTATACAGATAGCAGAGTTGGCATTTCCATGTTTATACAGATAGCAGTTTAGATATTTCCATGTTTATACAACTCGCTGTATATATACTTCCATCTTTATACAGATGGCCGTGTAGATGTTTCCATGTTTATACAGAAAGCGGTGTATATTTTTCCACGTTTATACAGATGGTGGTGTAGTTAGTTCAATGATTATGGAGATGGCGGTGTAGATATTTTCATGTTTATAGAGATGGCGGTGTAGATATTTCCATGTCTATAGACATTGCGGTGTAGATATTTCCATGTTTCTAGAGATAGCTGTGTAGGTATTTCCATGTTTATAGAGAATGCAGTGTAGATATTTCCATGTTTATACAGATGGCTGTGTAGATATTTCCATGTGTATACAGACGACAGTGTATATATTTCCATGTTTATAGAGATGGTGGTGTAGATATTTTCATGTTTATAGAGATAGTGGTGTAGATATTTCCATATTTATTCAGATAGCGGTTTAGATATTTCCATGTTTATACAGATCCCGTTGTAGATATTTCCATGTTTATGCAGTTGGCCGTGTAGATATTTCCGTGTTTACAGAGATAACGTTGTAGATATTTGCATCTTTGCACAGATTGCCGTGTAGATATTTCCATCTTTACACAGATAGTGGTGTAGATATTTCTAAGTTTACACAGATAGTTGTGTAGATATTTACAGGTTTACTCAGACAGCGTTGTAGATATTTCCATGTTTATACAGATAGCAGTGTAAATATTTCCATGTTCATACAGATGGCTGTGTAGTTATTTCCATTTGTATACAAACGGATGTGTAGATATTTGCATGTTTATAGAGATGGTGGTATAGGTTTTCCATGTTTATAGAGATAGTGGTGTAGATATTTTCATGTTTATACAGATAGCGGTTTAGATATTTCCATGAGTATACAGATCCCGTTGTAGATATTTCCAGGTTTATACAGATGGCGGTTTAGTTATTTAAATGTTTATAGAGATAGCGGTGTAGATATTTCCATGTTTATACAGATAGCGGTGTAGATATTTCAATGTTTATTCAGATAGCGGTGGAGATGTTTCTATATTTATGCAGATAGCGATGTTGACATTTCCATGTTTTTACAGATAGCGGTGTAGATATTTCCATGTTTATACAGACAGCGGTGTAGATATTTCCATGTTTATACAGACTGCGGTGTAGATATTTCCAAGTTTATACAGAGTTCTCTGTAGATATTTCCATGTTTATACAGACAGCGGTGTAGATATTTCCATGTGTATACCGACGGCGGTGTAGATATTTCCATTTTTATAGACATAGTGGTGTAGATATTTCCATGTATATACAGAGAGCGGTGCAGATATTTCCATGTTATAGAGACAGCGGTGTAGATATTTCCATGTTTATACAGATCGCGATGTAGATATTTCCATGTTTATACAGATAGCGGTGTAGATATTTCCATGTTTACAGAGATAGCGGTGTAGATATTTCCATCTTTGCACAGATTGCGGTGTAGATATTTCCATCTTTACACAGATAGCGGTGTAGATATTTCCAAGTTTACACAGATAGCTGTATAGATACTTAAACGTTTACACAGCTAGTGCGGAATATGTTACCATGTAGGAATTTCCATGTTTATAGAGATAGCGGTGTAGATATTTTCATGTTTATACTGATGCCTGTCAAGATATTTCCATGTGTATACAGATGGCAGAGTAGATATTTCCATGTTTATACTCACGGAGGTGTACATATTTCCATGTTTATGCAGATGACTGTGTAGATATTTCCATGTTTTTACAGATGGTGGTGTAGATATATCCATGTTTATTGATTTAGCGGTGTAGTTATTTCCATGTTTATACAGATAGCGGAGTAGGTATTTCCATGTTTGTACAGATAGTGGTGTAGATATTTCCATGTTTACACAGATAGCGTTGTAGATATTTCCATGTTTATAGAGATAGCGGGTTAAGTATTTCCATGTTTACACAGATAGTGTTGTAGTTATTTCTAAATTTATAGAGATAGCGGTTTAGATATTTCCAAGTTTATACAGATAGCTGTGTAGACATTTCCCTGTTTATACAGATAGCAGTGTAGATATTTCTATATTTAAAGATATACTAGTGTAGGTATTTCCATGTTTATACAGATAGCGGTGTAGACATTTCCATTTTT
The DNA here is from genome assembly GCF_028858775.2 of Pan troglodytes. Taxonomy (NCBI): domain Eukaryota; kingdom Metazoa; phylum Chordata; class Mammalia; order Primates; family Hominidae; genus Pan; species Pan troglodytes. The sequence continues at coordinate 281,821 of NC_072405.2, read as the reverse complement.
ATACAGATGTCCGTGTAGATATTTCCATGTGTGTACAAATGGCTGTGTAGATATTTCCATGTTTACACAGATGACTGTGTAGATATTTCCAGATTTTTACTGATGGCGGTTTAGATATTTTCATGTTTATACAGATGCTGGTGTAGATATTTCCATGTTTAAAGAGATAGTCATTTAGATACTTCCATGTTTATAAAGATAGAGGTGTAAGAATTTCCATGTTTGTAGAGATAGTGTTGTAGGTATTTCAAAATTTATAGATATAGCAGAGTAGATATTTCCAAGTTTATACAGATAGCGGTGTAGATATTTCCACGTATATACAGATAGCGGTGTAGACATTTCCATGTTTATAGAGATAGTGGTGTATATATTTCCATGTTTATACAGATAGCGGTGTAGATATTTCCATGTTTATACACATAACGGGGTAAATATTTCCATGTTTACATATAGCGGTGTAGATATTTTGATATTTGCACTTATTGCGGTGTACAAGTTTTCATCTTTCACAGATAGCGGTGTACATATTTCCATGTTGACACAGAGAACTGTGTAGATATTTCCATGTTTACACAGATATTGTTGTAGATATTCCCATGTTTATACAGATAGCGGTGTAGATATTTCCATGTGTATAAAGATAGCACTGTAGATATTTCCATGCTTATACAGATAGCGGTGTAGGTATTTCCATGTGTTTAGAGATGGCAGTGAGTATATTTCCGTGTTTATACAGATAGTGGTGTAGATATTTCCATGTTTATACAGGTAGAGGTGTGGATATTTCCATGTTTATGAAGATCTCGGTGCAGATATTTCCATCTTTCTACAGATGACTGTGTAGATGTTTCTATGTTTAAAGAGATGGCTGTGTAGATATTTCCATGTTTATACAGATAGCGGGGTAGACATTTCCATGTTTATAGACATATAGGTGAAGACATTTCCATGTTTATAGAGACAGCCATGTAGATATTTCCATGTTTATACAGATATTGTTGTAGACATTTCCATGTTCACAGAGATAGCAGTGTAGATATTTCCATATTTATATAGATATCTGTTTTGATATTTCCATGTCTAAACAGATAGCTGTGTAGGTATTTCCATGTTAATAGAGATAGCGGTGTAGATATTTCCATGTTTATACAGATGGCAGTGTAGATATATCCATGTGTATAGAGATGGCAATGTAGATATTTCCAGGTTTCTACAGATGGAGTTGTAGATATTTCCGTTTTTATACAGATGACTGTGTAGGTATTTTCATGTTTTTACAGATGGCAGTGTAGATATTTCCCTGTTTATACAGATAGCGGTGTGGCTATTTCCATATTAATACAGATAGCAGTGTTGATATTTCCATGTTTATAGAGATGGCTGTGCACATATTTCCATGTTTATACAGATGGCCGTATAGTTATTTCCATGTTTATACAGATAGAGGTGTAGATATTTCCATGTTTATACAGATGACTGTGTAGGTATTTCCGTGTTTATACAGACGGCGTTGTAGATGTTTCCATGTTTATAGAGATAGCCATGTAGATATTTCCATGTTTATACAGATAGCGGTGTTGTCATTTCAATGTTTATAGTGATAGCGGTGTAGATATTTCCATATTTACACAGATAGTTGTGTAGGTATTTCCATGTTTATACAGATAGTGGTGTAGATATTTCCATGTTTATACAGATAGCGGTGTTGATATTTCCATGTTTATACAGATAGCGGTGTAGATATTTCCATTTTTATTCAGATAGCGGTGTAGATATTTCCATGTTTTTACAGATGGCGGTGTAGATATTTCCATGTTTATACAGATAGCGGTGTAGACTTTTCCATGTTTACTGACATATCGGTGAAGATATTTCCATGTTTATAGAGATAGCCATGTAGATATTTCCATGTTTATACAGATATTGTTGTAGACATTTCCATGTTAACAGAGGTAGCAGTGTAGATATTTCCATATTAATACAGATATCTGTTTTGATATATCCATGTTTAAACAGATAGCTGTGTAGGTATTTCCATGTTAATAGAGATAGCGGTGTAGATATTTCCCTGTTTATACAGATGGCAGTGTAGATATATCCATGTGTATAGAGATGTCAGTGTAGATATTTCCAGGTTTCTACAGATGGAGTTGTAGATATTTCCGTTTCTGTACAGATGACTGTGTAGGTATTTTCATGTTTTTACAGATGGCAGTGTAGATATTTCCCTGTTTATACAGATAGCGGTGTGGCTATTTCCATGTTAATACAGATAGCAGTGTTGATATTTCCATGTTTATAGAGATGGCTATGTACATATTTCCATGTTTATACAGATGGCAGTGTAGTTATTTCCATGTTTATACAGATAGAGGTGTAGATATTTCCATGTTTATACAGAAGACTGTGTAGGTATTTCCGTGTTTATACAGACGGTGTTGTAGATGTTTCCATGTTTATAGAGATAGCCATGTAGATATTTCCATGTTTATACAGATAGCGGTGATGTCATTTCCATGTTTACAATGATAGCGTTGTAGATATTTCAATATTTACACAGATAGTTTTGTAGGTATTTCCATGTTTATACAGATAGCGGTGTAGATATTTCCATGTTTATACAGATAGCGGTGTAGATATTTCCATGTTTATACAGATCGTGGTGTAGATATTTCCATGTTTATACAGATAGCGGTGTAGATATTTCCATCTTTGCACAGATTGCGGTGTACATATTTCCATCTTTACACAGATAGCGGTGTACATATTTCCATGTATACACAGATAGCTGTTTAGGTATTTCCATGTTTACACAGATATTGTTGTAGATATTTCCATGTTAATACAGATAGCGGTGTAGATATTTCCATATTTATAGAGATTTTGGTGTAGATATTTCCATATTTATACAGATAGCAGTGTAGATATTTCCATGTTGATACAGACAGTTTTGTAGATTCTCCATGTTTATGCAGATATCGGTGTAGGTATTTCCATGTTTATAAAGATAGCGGTGTAGATATTTCTATGTTTATAGAGATAGCCATGGAGATATTTCCGTGTTTATACAGATAGCGGTGTAGACATTTCCATGTTCATAGAGATAACTGTGTAGACATTTCCATGTTTATACAGATAGCTGTGTAGATATTTCCATGTTTATACAGATAGAGGTGTAGATATTTCCATGTTTATGCAGACCTCAGTGAAGATATTTCCATCTTTCTACTGATGGCAGTGTAGATATTTCTAAGTTTCTAGATATGGCGGTGTAGTTAATTCCATGTTTATACAGACGGCGGTGTAGTTATTTCCATGTTTATGCTGACGGCGGTGTAGATATTTTCAGGTTTATAGAGATGGCAGTGTACATATTTCTTAGTTTATAGAGATAGCAGTGTAGATAATTCCATGTTTATAGAGATGACAGTGTAGGTATTTCCATGTTTATAGAGATAGTGGTGTAGATATTTCCATGTTTATACCTATAGCGTTGCAGATATTTCCATTTTTATACAGATAGTGGTGTTGCTATTTCCATGTTTATACAGATAGCGGCGTAGATATTTGCATGTTTATACAGCTCGCTGTGTAGATATTTCCATCTTTATACAGATGGTGGTATAGATATTTCCATATTTATAGAGATAGCCTTGTAGATATTTCCATGATTATACGGATTGCGGTGTAGATATTTCCATGTTTATACAGATAGCGGTGCAAATAATTCCATGTTTATAGAGATAGCGTTGTAGATATTTCCATCTTTGCACAGATTGCGGTGTAGATATTTCCATCTTTACAAAGATAGCGGTGTAGATATTGCCATGTTTACACAGATAGCTATTTAGATATTTCCATGTTTACACAGATAGCGTTGTAGATATTACCAGGTTTATACAGATAGCGGTGTAGATATTTCCATGTTTATGCAGATAGCGGTGTAGATGTTTCCATGTCTGTACAGATAGCGGTGGAGGTATTTCCAAGTTTATAAAGATCGTGCTGTAGATATTTCCATGTTTATACAGATAGCGGTGTATATATTTCCATGTTTATACAGATAGTGTTGAAGATATTTGCATGTTTATACAGATAGCGTGGTAGCTATTTCCATGTTTATAAAGATAGCCGTGTAGATATTTCCATGTTTATACAGATAGCGATGTAGATATTTAGATGTTTATACAGAAAGCGGTGGAGATATTTCCATGTTTATATAGATAGCGGTGTAGATATTTCCATGTTTATACAGATAGCTGTGTAGATACTTCCATGTTTATACAGATAGCGGTGTAGGTATTTCCATGTTTACTGAGATAGCGGTGTAGATATTTTCATATTTGCACAGATTGCGGTCTAGATATTTCCATCTTTACACAGATAGCGATGTACATTATCCCATGTTACACAGATATCTTTGTCGACATTTCCATGTTTACACAGATGTTGTTGTAGATATTTCCATGTTTATACAGATAGCGGTGTAGGTACTTCCATGTTTATACAGATAGCGGTGGAGATATTTCCATGTTTATACAGATCGTGGTGTAGATATTTCCATGTTTATACAGATGAAGGTATAGACATTTCCACGTTTGTACAGATGACTGTGTAGAAATTTTCATATTTTTACAGATGGCTGTGTAGATATTTCCATGTTTATATAGATAGCGGTGTGGCTATTTCCATGTTTACAGATAGCAATGTAGATATTTCGATGTTTACAGAGATGGCTCTGTAGATATTTCCATGTTTATTCAGATGGCAGTGTAGATATTTCCATGTTTATACAGATAGTGGTGTAGATATTTCCATATTTATACAGATAGTGGTGTAGGTATTTCCATGTATATACAGATAGCGTTGTAGATATTTCCATGTTTATAGAGAGAGCCATGTAGATATTTCCATGTTTATACAGATAGCGGTGTAGACATTTCCATGTTTATAGATATCATGGTGTAGATATTTCCATATTTATACAGACAGCAGTGTAGATATTTCCATGTTTATAGAGATCATGGTGTAGATATTTCCATATTTATACAGATAGCAGTGTAGATATTTCTATGCTTATACAGACAGCGGTTTAGATATTTCCATGTTTACAGAGAGAGCGGTGTAGATATTTTGATATTTGCACAGATTGCACTGTAGATATTTCCATCTTTACAGAGATAGCTGTGTACATATTTCCATGTTTACACAGATAGCGGTGTATTTATTTCCATGTTAACACAGATAGTGTTGTAGATATTTCCATGTTTATACAGATAGCGGTGTAGATATTTCCATGTTTATACAGATCGTGGTGTAGATATTTCCATGTTTATACAGACAGCAGTGTAGATATTTTCATGTTTATAGAGATAGCAGTGTAGATATTTCCATGTTTACAGAGATAGCGGTGTAGATACTTCCATCTTTGCACAGATTGCGGTGTAGATATTTCCATCTTTACACAGATAGCGGTGTACATATTTCCATGTTTACACAGATAGCGGTTTAGATATTTCCATGTTTACACAGATAGTGTTGTAGATAATTCCATGTTTATACAGATAGCAGTGTCGATATTTCTATGTTTATAAAGATAGCGGTGTAGATGTTTCCATCTTTAAACAGATAGCGGTGTAGATATTTCCATGTTTATACAGATGGTGGTGTAGGTATTTCCATATTTATACAGATAGCGGTGTAGATATTTCCGTGTTCATACAGACGGCAGAGTACATATTTCCTTTTGTATGCAGATGGCAGTGTACATATTTCCATGTTTATACAGATGGACGTGTAGGTATTTCCATGTTTATACAGATGACAGTGTAGATATTTCCATGTTTTTACAGATGGCGGTGTAGATATTTCCATGTTTACACAGATGGCAGGGTTGATATTTCCATGTTTGTGCAGATAATGGTGTAGATATTTCCATGTTTATACAGATAGCGGTGTAAAATATTTCTATGTTTATTCAGATGGCGGTGTAGATACTTCCATTTTTATACTGGTAGCGGTGTAATTTCCATGTTTATACAGATAGCGGTGTAGATATTTCAATGTTTATACAGATAGTGGTGTAGATATTTCCATATTTACAGAGATAGAGGTGTAGATATTTCCATATTTGCACAGATTGCGGTGTACATATTTCCACGTTTATACAGATAGCGGTGTAGATATTTCCATGTTTATACAGATAGCAGTGTAGATATTTCCATGTTTATACAGATAGCGGTGTAGATATTTCCATGTTTATACCGATAGCGGTGTAGATATATCCATGTTTATGCTGATAGCGGTGTAGATATTTCCATGTTTATACAGATAGCGGTGTAGATATTTCCATATTTACAGAGATAGAGGTATAGATATTTCCATATTTGCACAGATTGCGGTGTACATATTTCCACGTCTATACAGATAGCGGTGTAGATATTTCAATGTTTATAGAGTTTGCGGTTTAGTTATTTCCTTGTTTATACAGATGGCAGTGTAGATATTTCCATGTTTATACAGAAGGCGGTGAAGATATTTCCATGTTTTAGGGATAGCGTTGTAGATATTTCCATGTTTATACAGATAGCGGTGTTGACATTTCCATGTTTATAGAGATAGCGGTGTAGATATTTCCATAGTTATACAGATAGCGGAGTAGATATTTCCATGTTTATACAGATAGCAGTGTAGATATTAACATGTTTATACAGATAGCGGTGTTGATATATCCATGTTTAAACAGATTGTGGTGAAGATATTTCCATATTCACACAGATTGCGGTGTACATATTTCCATGTTTACACAGACAGCTGTGAAGATATTTCCGTGTTTGCACAGATACTGTTGTAGTTATTTCCATGTTTATAGAGATTGCAGTGTAGATATTTCCATGTTTATAAAGATAGCGGTGTAGATATTTCCATGTTTATACAGATAGCGGTGAAGATATTTCCATGTTTATATAGATAGCGCTGTAGATATTTGCATGTTTATACAGATAGCTGTGTTGTTATTTCCATGTTTATACAGATAGCGGTGTAGATTGTTCCATGTTTATGGAGATGGCGATGTAAATATTTTCATGTTTACAGAGATGGTGGTGTAGATATTTCCATGTTTATAGAGATGACTGTGTAGATATTTCCATGTATATACAGTTGGCGGAGTAGATATTTCCATGTTTATACAGATAAAGGTGGAGATATTTCCTTGTTTTTACAGATCGTGGTGTAGATATTTCTATGTTTATAAAGAGAGCCTTGTAGATATTTCCATGTTTATACACGTAGCAGTGTACATATATCCATGTTTATACAGATCGTTGTGTAGATATTTCCACTTTCCTCAGATGGCAGTTTAGATATTTCCATGTTTATACAGATGGCGGTGTAGAAATTTCAATGTTTATACTAACAGCGGTGTAGATATTTCCATGTTCATTCAGAAGGCGATGTAGATATTTCCATGTTTACAGAGATGGAGGTGTAGATATTTCTATGTTTATAGAGATAGCGGTGTAGGTATTTCCATGTGTATAGAGATAGTGGTGTAGTTATTTCCATGTTTATAGAGATAGTGGTGTAGATATTTCCATGTTTATTCAGATAGCCTAGAAGTTATTTCCATGTTTATACAGATGGCGGTGTAGATAGTTTCATGTTTATGGAGATGGCCGTGTAGATATTTTCACGTTTATAGAGATGGCGGTGTAGATATTTCCCTGTTTATAGAGATAGCGGTGTAGATATTTCCATGTTTATAGAGATGCCGGTGTAGAAATTTCCATGCATATACAGATGGCAGTGTAGATATATCCATGTTTTTACAGATAGCGGTGGAGATATTTCCATATTTTTGAAGTTAGTTTTGTTGATATTTCCATGTTCATACAGATAACGGTGTAGATATATCCATGTTTATACAGATAGCGGTGTAGATATTTCCATGTTTATACAGATAGCGGTGTAGATATTTCCATGTTTATACAGATAGCGGTGTAGATATTTCCATGTTTATACAGATAGCGGTGTAGGTATTTCCATGTTTATACAGATAGCAGTGTAGATATTTGCATGTTTACAGAGATAGCGGTGTAGATATTCCCATCTTTGCACAGATTGCGGTGTACATATTTCCATCTTTACACAGATAGCGGTGTACATATTTCCATGTATACACAGATAGCTGTTTAGGTATTTCCATGTTTACACAGATATTGTTGTAGATATTTCCATGTTAATACAGATAGCAGTGTAGATATTTCCATATTTATAGAGATTGTGGTGTAGATATTTCCATATTTATACAGATAGCAGTGTAGATATTTCCATGTTGATACAGACAGTTTTGTAGATTCTCCATGTTTATGCAGATATCGGTGTAGGTATTTCCATGTTTATAAAGATAGCGGTGTAGATATTTCTATGTTTATAGAGATAGCCATGGAGATATTTCCCTGTTTATACAGATAGCGGTGTAGACATTTCCATGTTCATAGAGATAACTGTGTAGATATTTCCATATTTATACAGATAGCTGTGTAGATATTTCCATGTTTATACAGATAGAGGTGTAGATATTTCCATGTTTATGCAGACCTCGGTGAAAATATTTCCATCTTTCTACAGATGGCAGTGTAGATATTGCTAAGTTTATAGATATGGCGGTGTAGTTAATTCCATATTTCTACAGACGGCGGTGTAGTTATTTCCATGTTTATGCTGATGGCGGTGTAGATATTTTCATGTTTATAGAGATGGCAGTGTACATATTTCTAAGTTTATAGAGATAGCAGTGCAGATAATTCCATGTTTATAGAGATGACAGTGTTGATATTTCCATGTTTATACAGATAACGGTGTAGATATTTCCATGTTTATACAGATAGTGGTGTTGCTATTTCCATGTTTATACAACTAGCATTGTAGATATTTACATGTTTATACAGCTCGCGGTGTTGTTATTTCCACCTTTATAGAGATGGCATTGTAGATAATTCCATGTTTTTACAGATAGCGGTGTAGATACTTCCATGTTTACACTGATGGTTGTGTAGATATTTCCATGTTTATGGAGATCACGGTGCAGATATTTTAAGGTTTATAGAGATGGCAGTGTAGATATTTCCATGTTTATAGAGATAGCGGTGTAGGTATTTCCGTGTTTATAGAGATGGCAGTGGGGATATTTCCATGTCAATGCAGATGGCTGTGTAGATATTTCCATGTGCATACAGATGGCAGTGTAGATATTTCCATGTTTAAGCAAATGGTGGTGTCGATATTTCCATGTTTATAGAGATGACTGTGTAGATATTTCCATGTTTATTCCGATGGTGGTGTAGGTATTTCCATGTTTATAGAGATAGTGGTGTAGATATTTCCATGTTTATACAGATAGCGGTGTAGGTATTTCCATGTATATAGAGATAGCGGTGCAGATATTTCCATATTTATACAGATAGCTTTGTACATATTTCCATGTTTATACAGATCGCGGTGTAGATATTTCCATGATTATAGAGATGGCGGTGTAGATATTTCCATGTTTATACAGATAGCTGTGTAGATATTACCATGTTTACACAGATAACGGTGTAGATATTTCCATCTTTGAACAGATTGCGGTGTGGTTATTTCCATGTTTATGCAGATAGCGTTGTAGATATTTCCATGTTTACACAAATAGCTCTGTAGACATTTCCATGTTTACACAGATAGCATTATAGATATTTCCATGTTTATAGAGATATTGGTTTAGGTATTTCCATGTTTATACAGATAGCTGTGTTGTTATTTCCATGTTTATACAGATAACGGTGTAGATTTTTCCATGTTTATGGAGAAGGCGGTGGGGATATTTTCATGTTTATAGAGATGGTGGTGTAGATATTTCCATTTTTATAGAGATGACTGTGTAGATATTTCCCTGTTTATACAGATGGCGGTGTAGATATTTCCATGTTTATACAGATAGCGGTGGAGATATTTCCTTGTTAATAGAGATCGCATTTTAGATATTTCTATGTTTATACTGAGAGCCGTGTAGATATTTCCATGTTTGTACAGGTAGCGGTGTTCATATTTCAATGTTTATACAGATCGTGGTGTAGATATTTCCATTTTCCTCATATGGCAGCTTAGATATTCCATGTTTATACAGATGGCAGTCTAGATATTTCCATGTTCATTCAGAAGGCGGTATAGATATTTCCATGTTTAAAGAGATGGCGGTGTTGATATTTATATGTTTATGGAGATAGCGGTGTAAATATTTCCATGTGTATAGAGATGGTGGTGTAGGTATTTCCATGTTTATAATGACAGTGGTGCAGATATTTCCATGTTTATTCAGATAGTGGTGTAGGTATTTCCATGTTTATACTGATGTCGGTGAGGATAGTTCCATGTTTATGGAGATGGCCATGTAGATATTTCCATGTTTATACAGATAGCGGTGTAGACATTTCCATGTGTACAGAGATAGTGGTGTAGATATTTCCATATTTATACAGATAGTAGAGTAGATATTTCCATGTTTCTACAGATAGTGGTGTAGATATTTCCATATTTATACAGATATCTGTGTAGATATATCCATGTTTATACAGATTGTGGTGTAGATATTTCCATGTTTATACAGATAGCGGTGTAGATATTTCCATGTTTATACAGAGAGTGGTGTAGATATTTCCATGTTTACAGAGATAGAGGTGTATATATTTCCATATTTGCAAAGATTGCGGTGTAGATATTTCCATCTTCACACAGATTGCGGTGTACATATTTCCATGTTTAAACAGACAGCTGTGTACATATTTCCATGTTTACACAGATAGTGTTGTAGACATTTCCATGTTTATACTGATAGCGGTGTAGATATTTACATGTCTATACAAATAGCGGTGTAGATATTTCCATGTTTATACAGATAGCGGTGTAGATATTTCCATGTTTATACAGATATCAGTGGAGATATTTCCATGTGTATACAGATGGCGGTGTAGATATTTCCATGTTTCTACAGATGACTGTGTAGATATTTCCATATTTTTACAGATGGCGGTGTAGATATTTCCAATTTTATGCAGATAGCTGTTTAGCAATTTCCATGTTTATTCAGTTAGCGATGTAGATAATTCCATGTTTATAGAGATGGCTGTGTAGATATTTCCATGTTTATACAGATGGCAGTGTAGATATTTCCGTGTTTATACAGATAGTGGTGTCGATATTTCTATGTTTATACAGATGACTGTGAATGTATTTCCATGTTTATACAGATGGCGGTGTAGATATTTCCATATTTATAAAAACAGCCATGTAGATATTTCCATGTTTATACGATAGCGGTGTAGACATTTCCATGTTTATAGAGATAGCCGTGTTGATATTTCCATATTTATACAGATAGCGGTGTAGATGTTTCCATGTTTATACAGATAGCGGTGTAGATGTTTCCATGTTTATACAGATAGCGGTGTAGATATATCCATGTTTATACAGATCATGGTGTAGAAATTTCCATGTTTATACAGACAGCGGTGTAGATATTTCCATGTTTATATAGATAGCGGAGTAAATATTTCCATATTTACAGAGATAGATGTGTAGATATTTCCATATTTCCACAGATTTCGGTGTAGATATTTCCACTTTTGTACAGATAGCGGTGTAGATATTTCCATGTTTATACAGATAACAGTGTAGATATTTCCATCTTTACACAGATGACTGTGTAAATATTTCCATGTGTATACAGATGGCAGTGTAGATATTTCCATGTTTATGCAGATAGCGGTGTGGCTGTTTCCATGTTTATAGAGGTAGCATTGTAGATATTTCCATGTTTATAGAGATGGCTCTGTAGATATTTCCATGCATATACAGATGACGGTGTAGCTATTTCCATGTATATGCAGATGGCAGTGTAGATATTTCCATGTTTATAGAGATAGCGGTTTAGTTATTTTCATGTTTATACAGATGGCAATGAAGATATTTTCATGTTTATACAGAACGCGATGTCGACATTTCCATGTTTTTAGAGATAGCGGTGTAGATATTTCCATATTTATACAGACAGCGGAGCAGATATTTCCTTGTTTATACAGATAGTGGTGTAGATATTTCCATGTTTATACAGATGACTGTGTAGGTATTTTCATGTTTATACAGATGGCGGTGTAGATATTTCCATGTTTATAGAGATAGCCATGTAGATATTTCCATGTTTATACAGATAGTGGTGTACACATTTCCATGTTTATAGAGATAGCAGTGTAGATATTTCCATGATTACACAGATAGCGGTGTAGATATTTCCATGTTTATACAGATAGCGGGGTGGCTGTTTCCATGTTTATAGAGGTAGCGTTGTAGATATTTCCATGTTTATAGAGATGTCTCTGTAGATATTTCCATGTTTATACAGATGACTGTGTAGCTATATCCATGTATATACAGATGGCAGTGTAGGTATTTCCATGTTTATAGAGATAGCGGTGTAGTTATTTCCATGTTTATACAGATGGCAGTGTAGATATTTTCATGTTTATACAGAACGCGGTGTAGACCTTTCCATGTTTACAGAGATAGCGATGTAGATATTTCCATATTTATACAGACAGCGGAGTAGTTATTTCCATGTTTATACAGATAGTGGTGTAGATATTTCCATGTTTACACAAATGACTGTGTAGGTATTTCCATGTTTATACAGATGGCGGTGTAGATATTTCCATGTTTATAGAGATAGCCATGTAGATATTTCCATGTTTATACAGATAGCGGTGTACACATTTCCATGTTTATAGAGATAGCAGTGTAGATATTTCCATGATTACACAGATAGCGGTGTAGATTTTTCCATGTTTATACAGAGAGCGGTGTAGATATTTCCATGTTTATTCTGATAGCGGTGTAGATATTTCCAAGTTTATACAGATCGTGCTGTTGATATTTCCATGTTTATACAGATAGCGGTGTAGATATTTCCATGTTTATACAGATAGCGGTGTAGATATTTCCATCTTTACACAGATAGCGGTGTAGATATTTCCAGTATTATACAGATAGCGGTGCAGAAATTTCCATCTTCACAGATAGCGGTGTACATATTTCCATGTTTACACACATAGCTGGGTGGATATTTCCATGTTTACACAGATAGTGTTGTAGATATTTCCATGTATATACAGATAGCTGTGTAGATATTTCCACGTTTGTAAATATAGTGTTGTAGATATTTCCATGTTCATGGAGATAGCTGTGGAGATATTTCCATGTTTATACAGATAGCGATGTAGATATTTCCATGTTTATAGAGATAGCGGTGTAGCTATTTCCATGTTTATACAGATAGCAGTGTAGATATTTCCATGTTTAAACAGATAGCGGTGTTGATATTTCCATGTTTATACTGATAGTGGTGTAGATATTTCCATGTTTATACAGAGAGCGGTGTGGCTATTTCCAACTTTATACATGTAGCGGTGTAGGTATTTCCAAGTTTATAGAGATGGCGGTGTAGATATTTCCATGTTTATACAGATGGCAGTGTAGATATTTCCATGTTTATGCAGAAAGTGGTGTAGATATTTCCATGTTTATACACATGACTGTGTAGCTATTTCCATGTTTATACAGATGGCGGTGGAGATATTTCCATGTTTATAGAGATAGCCATGTAGATATTTCCATGTTTATACTGATAGCGGTGAGGATATTTCCATGTTTATAGAGATAGTGGTGCAGATATTACCATTTTTATACAGATAGCGGTGTAGATATTTCCTTGTTTATACAGATAGCGGTGTAGGTATTTCCAAGTTTACAGAGATAGCGGTGTAGATATTTCCATATTTTCACAGATTGCGGTGTAGATATTTCCATCTTTACACAGATAGCGGGCTACATATTTCCATGTTTACACAGATAGCAGTGTATATATTTCCATGTTTACACAGATAGTGTTGTACATATTTCCATGTTTATATAGACAGTGGTGTAGATATTTCCATGCTTATAAAGATAGCGATGTAGATATTTCCATGTTTGTACAGATAAAGGTGGAGATATTTCCATTTTTAAACATATAGCAAAGAAGATATTTCCATGTTTATACAGATAGCGATGTAGATATTTCCATGTTTATACAGATAGCAGTGTAGATATTTCCATGTTTAAACAGATAGCTGTGTAGATATTTCCATGTTTATACAGATAGTGGTGAAGATATTTCCATGTTCATACAGATAGCAGTGTGGCTATTTCCATGTTTATACAGGTAGTGGTGTACACATTTCCTAGTTTATAGAGATAGCACTGTAGATATTTCCATGATTACACAGATAGCGGTGTAGATATTTCCATGTTTGTACAGAGAGCGGTGTAGATATTTCCATGTTTATACTGATAGCGGTGTAGATATTTCCATGTTTATACAGATCGTGCTGTTGATATTTCCATGTTTATGCAGATAGCGGTGTAGATATTTCCATGTTTATATAGATAGCGGTGTAGATATTTCCAGATTTAGACAGATAGCGGTGTAGATATTTCCAGTTTTATACAGATAGCGGTGTAGATATTTCCATCTTCACAGATAGCGGTGTACATATTTTCATGTTTATAGAGATAGCGGTGTAGCTATTTCCATGTTTATACAGATAGCAGTGTAGATATTTCCATGTTTAAACAGATAGCGGTGTAGATATTTCCATGTTTATACAGATGGCAGTATAGATATTTCCATGTTTATGCAGTTAGTTCTGTAGATATTTCCATGTTTATGCACATTACTGTGTAGCTATTTCCATGTTTATACAGATGGCGGTGTAGATATTTCCATGTTTATAGAGATAGCCATGTAGATATTTCCATGTTTATACAGATAGCAGTGTAGACATTTCCATGTTTATAGAGATAGCGGTGTAGATATTACCATTTTTATACAGATAGCGGTGTAGATATTTCCAAGTTTATACAGATAGTGGTGTATGTATTCCCAAGTTTACAGAGATAGCGGTGTAGATATTTCCACATTTTCACAGATTGCGGTGTAGATATTTCCATCTTTACACAGATAGCGGGCTACATATTTCCATGTTTACACATACAGCAGTGTATATATTTCCATGTTTACACAGATAGTGTTGTAGATATTTCCATGTTTATATAGATAGCGGTGTAGATATTTCCATGCTTATAAAGATAGCGATGTAGATATTTTCATGTTTGTACAGATAACGGTGGAGATATTTCCGTGTTTATACAGATAGCAATGTAGACATTTGCAAGTTTATACAGATAGCGGTGTAGATATTTCCATGTTTATACAGATATCGTTGTAGATATTTCCATGTTTATACAGATAGCGGTGGAGATATTTCCAAGTTTATACAAATAGCGTTGGAGATATTTCCATGTTTATAAAAATAGCCGTGTAGATATTTCCGTGTTTATACAGATGACTGTGTAGGTATTTCCATGTTTATACAGATGGTGGTGTAGATATTTCCATGTTTATAGAGATAGCCATGTAGATATTTCCATGTTTATACAGATTGTTGTGTAGACATTTCCATGTTCATAGAGATAGCGGTGTAGATATTTCCATACTTATACAGATAGCGGTGTAGATATTTCCATGTTTATACAGATAGCGGTATAGATATTTTCATTTTTATACAGATCGTGGTGTACATATTTCCATGTTTATACAGATAGCGGGGTAGATATTTCCATGTTCATACAGATAGCTGTGTAGATATTTCCCTGTTTTCAGAGATAGCGGTGTAGATTTTTCCATATTTGCTCTGATTGCGGTGTAGACATTTTCATATTTACATAGATAGCAGTGTACATATTTCATGTTTACACAGATAGCTGTTTAGATATTTCCATGATAACACTGATAGTGTTATAGATATTTCCATGTTTATACAGATAGCGATGTAGATATTTCCATGTCCATAAAGATAGCGGTGTAGATATTTCCATGTTTATAGAGATAGCGGTGGAGGTATTTCCATGTTTATACACACAGCGATGTAGATATTTCCATGTTTGTAGAGATAGCAGTGTAGATATTTCCATGTTTATAGAGATGTCTCTGTAGATATTTCCATGTTTATACAGATGACTGTGTAACTATTTCCATGTATATACAGATGGCAGTGTAGATATTTCCATGTTTATAGAGATAGCGGTGTAGTTATTTCCATGTTTATACAGATGGTAGTGTAGATATTTTCATGTTTATACAGAATGCGGTGTAGACATTTCCATGTTTACAGAGATAGCGATGTAGATATTTCCATATTTATACAGACAGCGGAGTAGATATTTCCATGTTTATACAGATAGTGGTGTAGATATTTCCATGTTTACACAGATGACTGTGTAGGTATTTCCATGTTTATACAGCTGACGGTGTAGATATTTCCATGTTTATAGAGATAGCCATGTAGATATTTCCATGTTTATACAGACAGCGGTGTACACATTTCCATGTTTATAGAGATAGCAGTGTAGATATTTCCATGATTACACAGATAGCGGTGTAGATATTTCCATGTTTATACAGAGAGCGGTGTAGATATTTCCATGTTTATACTGATAGCGGTGTAGATATTTCCATGTTTATACAGATCGTGCTGTTGATATTTCCATGTTTATACAGATAGCGGTGTAGATATTTCCATGTTTATACAGATAGTGGTGTAGATATTTCCATCTTTACACAGATAGCGGTGTAGATATTTCCAGTATTATACAGATAGCGGTGCAGATATTTCCATCTTCACAGATAGCGGTGTACATATTTCCATGTTTACACACATAGCTGGGTGGATATTTCCATGTTTACACAGATAGTGTTGTAGATAATTCCATGTATATACAGATAGCTGTGTAGATATTTCCACGTTTGTAAATATAGTGGTGTAGATATTTCCATGTTCATAGAGATAGCGGTGGAGATATTTCCATGTTTATACAGATAGCGATGTAGATATTTCCATGTTTATAGAGATAGCGGTGTAGCTATTTCCATGTTTATACAGATAGCAGTGTAGATATTTCCATGTTTAAACAGATAGCGGTGTAGATATTTCCATGTTTATACTGATAGTGGTGTAGATATTTCCATGTTTATACAGAGAGTGGTGTGGCTATTTCCATCTTTATACATGTAGCGGTGTAGGTATTTCCAAGTTTATAGAGATGGCTGTGTAGATATTTCCATGTTTATACAGATGGCAGTGTAGATATTTCCATGTTTATGCAGATAGTGGTGTAGATATTTCCATGATTATACACATGACTGTGTAGCTATTTCCATGTTTATACAGATGGCGGTGCAGATGTTTCCATGTTTATAGAGATAGCCATGTAGATATTTCCATGTTTATACAGATAGCGGTGAAGATATTTCCATGTTTATAGAGATAGTGGTGCAGATATTACCATTTTTATACAGATAGTGGTGTAGATATTTCCTTATTTATACAGATAGCGGTGTAGGTATTTCCAAGTTTACAGAGATAGCGGTGTAGATATTTCCATATTTTCACAGATTTCGGTGTAGGTATTTCCATCTTTACACAGATAGCGGGCTACATATTTCCATGTTTACACAGATAGCAGTGTATATTTTTCCATGTTTGCACAGATAGTGTTGTACATATTTCCATGTTTATATAGACAGTGGTGTAGATATTTCCATGCTTATAAAGATAGCGATGTAGATATTTCCATGTCTGTACAGATAACGGTGGAGATATTTCCATGTTTATACAGATAGCAAAGAAGATATTTCCCTGTTTATACAGATAGCGATGTAGATATTTTCATGTTTATACAGATAGCAGTGTAGATATTTCCATGTTTAAACAGATAGCTGTGTAGATATTTCCATGTTTACACAGATAGTGGTGAAGATATTTCCATGTTTATACAGATAGCAGTGTGGCTATTTCCATGTTTATACAGGTAGTGGTGAACACATTTCCTAGTTTATAGAGATAGCACTGTAGATATTTCCATGATTACACAGATAGCGGTGAAGATATTTCCATGTTTATACAGAGAGCGGTGTAGATATTTCCATGTTTGTACTGATAGCGGTGTAGATATTTCCATCTTAATACAGATGGCAGTGTATATATTTCCATGTTTATACAGATAGTGGTGTAGATATTTCCATGTTTATACAGATGACTGTGTAGGTATTTCCATGTTTATGCAGATGGCGGTGTAGATATTTCCATGTTTATAGAGATAGCCATGTAGATATTTCCATGTTAAGACAGATAGCGGTGTAGACATTTCCATGTTTATAGAGATAGCAGTGTAGTTATTTACATGTTTACACAGATAGCGGTGTAGATATTTCCGTGTTTATACAGATAGCGGTGTAGATATTTCCATGTTTATACAGATAGCGGTTTAGATATTTCCATGTTTATACAGATAGCGGTGTGGCTATTTCCATGTTTATACAGGTTGCGGTGTAGATGTTTCCCAGTTTAAAGAGATTGCTGTGCAAATATTTCGATGTATATACAGATGGCAGTGTAGATATTTCCATGTTTACACAGATAGTGGTGTAGCTATTTCCAAGTTTATACAGATGACTGTATAGGTATTTCCTTGTTTATACAGATGGCGCTGTAGATATTTCCATGTTTATAGAGATAGCCATGTAGATATTTCCATATTTATACAGATAGCGGTGTTGTTGCTTCCATGTTTATTCAGATAGCGTTGTAGATATTTCCATGTTTATTCAGATCGTGGTGTTGATATTTCCATGTTTATACAGATAGCGGTGTAGATATTTCCATGTTTATACAGATAGCGGTGTAGATATTTCATTCTTTACTCAGATAGCGGTGTAGATATTTCCATGTTTATACAGATGGCGGTGTAGATATTTCCATCTTCACAGATAGCGGTGTAAATATTTCCATGTTTACAGAGATAGCTGTGTAGATATTTCCATGTTTACACAGATAGTGTTGTAGATATTTCCATGCTTATACAGATAGCGGTGTAGATATTTACATGTTTATAGAGTTAGCGGTGTAGATATTTCCATGTTTGTAAAGATAGCGGTGTAGATATTTCCATGTTTATAGAGATAACGGTGGAGATATTTCCATGTTTGTAGAGATAGCACTGGAGATATTTCCATGTTTATACAGATAGCGATGAAGATATTTCCATGTTTATACAGATAGCAATGTAGATATTTCCATGTTTATACAGACAGCAGTGTAGATATTTCCAAGTTTAAGCAAATAGCGATGAAGGTATTTCCATGTTTATACTGATAGTGGTGTAGACATTTCCGTGTTTATACAGATCGCGGTGTAGACATTTCCACGTTTATACAGATAGCAGTGTAGATATTTCCACGTTTATACACATAGCGGTGTTGGTATTTCCATGTTTATACAGATATCAGTGTAGATATTTCCACGTTTATACAGCTCAAGGTGTAGATATTTCCATGTTTATACGGGTGGCGTTGTATATATTTCCATGTTTATCCATATGGTGGTGTACATGTTTCCATGTTTATACAGATGGCAGTGTAGATAATTCCATGTTTATGGAGATGGCAGTGTTGATATTTTCATTTTTATAGAGATCGCGGTGTAGATATTTTCATTTTTATACAGATAGCGGTGTTGGTATTTCCATGTTTACACAGATAGCGGTGTAGATATTTCCATGTTTATACACTTTGCGGTGTAGATATTTCCATCTTTATACATATGGCTGTGTAGATATTTCCTTGTTTATACAGATGGCAGTGTAGATATTTCCATGTTTATAGAGATGGCGGTGTATATTTTTCCATGTTTATACAGATGGCGGTGTAGATATTTCCATGTTTGTACAGATAGCGTTGTAGATATTTGCATGTTTATACAGTTAGCGGTTTAGATATTTCCATATTTACACAGTTCGGGGTGTAGATATTTCCATCTTTGTACAAATGCGGTGTAGATATTTCCATGTTTAGAGAAATAGCAGTTGAGATATTTCGATGTTTATAGAGACAGTGGTGTAGATATTTGCATGTTTATAGAGATGGAGGTGTATATTTTTCCACGTTTGTACGGACGGCGGTGTAGATATTTCCATGTTTATACAGATAGCGGTGTAGATATTTCCACATTTCTACAGATAGCGGTGTGGCTATTTCCATGTTTATATAGGTAACGGTGAAGATATTTCCAAGTTTATAGAGATGGCTGTGTAGATATTTCCATGTTTATACACATGAATGTGTAGGTATTTCCAAGTTTATACAGATGGCTTTGTAGATATTTCCATGTTTATACAGATAGCGGTGCAGATATTTCCATGTTTATACAGATAGCGGTGTAAATATTTCCATGTTTATACAGATCGTGGTGTAGATATTTCCATGTTTATACAGATACCGGTGTAGATATTTTCATGTTTATACAGACCGCAGTGTAGGTGTTTCCATGTTTATGGATATAGCGGTGTAGATATTTCCATGTTTGTACAGATGGCGATTTTGATGTTTCCAACTATACACAGATTGCCGTTTAGGTATTTCCATGTGTATACACATGGCATTGTAGATATTTCCATGTTTATACAGATGGTGGTGTAGATATTTCCATGTTTATAAAGAGAGAGGTGTACATATTACCATGTTTACACAAATGGCTTTGTAGGTAGTTCCATGTTTATGGAGATGGACGTGTAGATATTTTCATGTTTATAGAGATGGCGATGTAGATACTTCCATGTTTATAAAGAAGGTGATGTAGATATTTCCATGTTTATACAGATGACTGGGTAGATATTTCCATGTTTATACAGATGGCGGTGTAGATATTTCCATGTTTGTACAGATGGTGGTGTAGATATTTCCATGTTTATACAGATGACTGTGTAGATATTTCCATTTTTACAGACGGCACTGTGGAAATTTCCATGGTTATACAAATAGCGGTGTAGATATTTCCATGTTTACATAGATGGCAGAATAGATATTTGCTTGTTTATGTAGATGGCGCTGTAGATATTTCCATGTTTGTTGAGATGGCGGTGTATATATTTCAACGTTTATAGAGATAGCTGTGTAGTTGTTTCCATGTTTATACAGATGGCGGTGTAGATATTTCCATGTTAATGGAGATAGCGGTGTAGATATTTCCATATTTATACAGATGGCAGTGTGGATATTTCCATGTTTATACAGATAGTGGTGTAGATATTTCCATGTTTATACAGATAGCAGTGTAGATATTTACATGTTTATAGAGATAGCTGTGTAGATCTATCCATGTTCATACAGATCGTGGTGTAGAAGTTTCTATGTTTATACAGGTAGCGCTGTATATATTTCCACGTTTATACAGATAACGGTGCAGATATTTCCGTGTTTATAGAGATAGCTGTGTAGATATTTCCATGTTTATAGAGATAGCGGTGTAGACATTTCCAAGTGTATACAGATAGCGGTGTAGGTATTTCCATGTTTACAGAGATAGCGGTTTAGATATTTCCATCTTTGCACAGATAGCGGTGTAGATATTTCCATGTTTACAGATATGGGTGTAGATATTTCCATGTTTATACAGATCATGGTGTAGATATTTCCACGTTTATACAGATCGCAGTTTAGATAATTCCATCTTTCTACAGATGGCAGTGTAGATATTTCCATGTTTATACAGATGGCGGTGTACATATTTCCATGTTTATATAGATGGCAGTGTAGATATTCGTTGGTTTATTTAGATGGCGTTGTAGACATTTTCATGTTTGTATAGATGGCTGTGTATATATTTCCATGTTTATAGAGACAGCGGTGTAGATATTTCCATGTCTATAGAGATAGCGGTTTAGGTATTTAAATGTTTATAGAGATATCTTTGTAGATATTTCCATGTTTATACAGATAGCGGTGTAGATATTTCCAAGTATATACAGATAGCGGTGTTGGTATTTCCATGTTTATACTGATAACGGTATAAACCTTTCCATGTTTATACAGCACGTGTTGTAGATATTTACATCTTTATACAGATGACAGTGTAGATATTTCCATGTTTATAGAGATGGCTTTGTAGATAGTCCCATGTTTATGGAGATGGCAGTGTAGATATTTTCATGTTTATAGAGAAGGAGGTGCAGATATTTCCATTTTCATACAGATCGCGGTGCAGATGTTTCCATGTTTATACTGATAGCGGTGTAGATATTTCCTCGTTTATAGGGATAGTGGTGTTGGTATTTCCATGTTTATACAGATAGCGGTGTAAATATTTCCATGTATATAGAGCTCGCCATGTAGATATTTCCACTTTTATACAGATGGTTGTGTGGATATTTCCATGTTAATACAGATGGCAGTGTAGGTATTTCCATGTTTATACAGATAACGGTGTAGTTATTTCTCTGTTGATAGAGATAGCAGTGGAAATATTTTCATGTTTATACATATAGCGGTGTAGATATTTCCATGTTTATAGTGATAGCGGTGTAGATATTTCCCTGTTTATACAGATAGCGGTGTAGATATTTACATGTTTATACAGATTGCTGTGCAGAGGTTTCCATGTTTATAAAGAGTGCTGAGTAGGTATTTCCATGTTTATACATATGGCAGTGTAGATATTTCCATCTTTATGAAGATGACTGTGTAGATATTTCCATGTTTATACAGATGTTGGTGTAGATATTTCCCTGTTTATAGAAATAGCGGTGTAGATATTTCCATGTTTATACAGATAGCGGTGTAGATATTTGCATCTTTATACAGTGAGTGCTATACATATTTCCATGTTTATAGAGATGGTAGCGTAGATATTTCCATGTTTATACAGATGACTGTGTAGATATTGGCATGTTTATATAGATGGCACAGTAGATATTTCCAAGTTTATAGAGATAGCGGTGTAGATATTTCCATGTTTATAGAGTTGGCGGTGTAGATATTTCCATGTTTATACAGATAGCGTTGCAGATATTTCCATGTTTATAAGGATAGCGGTTTATTTATTTCCATGTTTATACAGGTAGCGGTGTAGATATTTCCAAGTTTATCTAGCTCGCGGTGTAGATATTTAGATGTTTATGCAGATGGCAGTGTAGATATTTCGAAATTTAGAGAGAGAGCGGTGTAGATATTTCCATATTTATACAGAAAGCGGTGTAGATATTTCCATGTTTATACAGACGACGGTGTAGATATTTCCAGATTTATGCAGATTGCGGTGTAGATATTTCCATGTTTATAGAGATAGCGATGTAGTTATTTCTATGTTTTTACAGATAGCGATGTACATATTTCCATATTTATAGAGATAACGGTGTAGTTATTTCCATATTTATACATATAGCATTGTAGATATTTCCATGTTTATGCAGATAACGGTGTAGATATTTCCATGTTTATACAGATAGTGGTGTAGATATTTCCATGTTTATAGAGATCGCGGTATAGGTAATTCCATGTTTATAGAGATAGCGGTGTAGTTATTTCCATGTTGATACAGATGGCTGTGTAGTTATTCCCATGTGTATACAGATTGCAGTGTAGTTATTTCCATGTGTACACAAATGGCAGTGTAGTTATTTCCAAGTTTATACAGATGGTGGTGTAGATATTTCCATGTTTATACAGATGACTCTGAAGTTATTTCCAAGTTCTTACAGATGGCGGTGTAGTTATTTCGATGTTTATATAGACAGCGGTGTAGATATTTCCATGTTTATAGATATAGCGGTGTAGATATTTCCATATTTATACAGAAAGCGGTGTAGATATTTCCATGTTTATACAGATGACGATGTAGATATTTCCACGTTTTTCAGATGGCGGTCCAGATATTTCCATGTTTAAAGAGATAGCAGTGCAGTTATTTCTATGTTTATGCAGATAGCGATGTAGATATTTCCATGTTTATAGAGATAGCGGTGTAGTTATTTCCATATTTATACATATAGCGGTGTAGATATTTCCATGTTTATACAGATAGCGGTGTTGATATTTCCATGTTTATACAGATAGCGGTGTAGATATTTCCATGTTTATATAGACAGGAGGGGAGATATTTCCATGTTTACACAGATAGCGGTGTAGATATTTCCATGTTTATACAGATAGCATTGTAGGTATTTCCATGTTTACAGAGATGGCGGAGTAGGTATTTCCATCTTTGCACAGATTGCGGTGTAGATATTTCCATCTTTACACAGATAGTGGTGTAGATATTTCCATGTTTATACAGATGGCTGTGTAGATGTTTCCATGTTTATACACATGGCGGTGTAGATATTTCCATGTTTATACAGATGACTGTCTAACTATTTCCATGTTTATAGAGATAGCGGTGTAGATATTTCCATATTTATACAGATGGTGATGTAGATATTTCCATCTTAATACAGATGGCAGTGTAGATATTTCCATATTTATACAGATGGCAGTGTAGATATTTCCATGTTTATAAAGATGGCTGTGTAGATACTACCATGTTTATAGAGATGGCAGTGCAGATATTTTCATGTTTATAGAGATGGCGGTGTAGATATTTCCTTGTTTACAGAGATAGCAATGTAGATATTTCCATGTTCATACAGATAGCGGTGTAGGTATTTCCATGTTTATAGAGATAGCGGTGTAGATGTTTCCATGTTTATAGGGATAGCGGTGTTGATATTTCCTTGTTTATGGGGATAGTGGTGTAGATGATTCCATGTTTATACAGATAGCGGTGTTGGTATTTCCATTTTTATACAGTTAGTGGTGTAGATATTTCCATGTTCATAGACATGGCTGTGTAGATATTTCCATGTTTATAGAGATAGCAGTGCAGATATTTCCATATTTATACAGATAGCGGTGTAGACATTTCCATGTTTATAGAGATAGCGGTGTAGATATTTCCATATTTATACAGATGGCAGTGTAGATATTTCCATGTTTATACAGATAGCGGTGTTGATATGTCCATGCTTATGCAGATATCGGTGTAGATATTTCCATGTTTATAGAGATGGCGGTGTAGGTATTTCCATGTTTATAGAGATAGTGGTTTAGATATTTCCATGTTTATACAGACTGCGGTGTAGATATTGCCACGTTTATACCCATAGCGGAGTTGATATTTCTATGTTTATACAGATAGTGGTTTAGATATTTCCATGTTTATACCGCTCACGGTATAGATATTTCCATCTTTATACAGATGGCAGCGTAGATGTTTCCATGTTTATACAGAAAGCGGTGTAGATATTTCCACTTTTATACAGATGGTGGTGTAGTTATTTCCATGATTATGGAGATGGCGGTGTAGATATTTTCATGTTCATAGAGATGGCGGTGTAGATATTTCCATGTTTAATGAGATTGCGGAGTAGATATTTCCATGTTTTTAGAGATAGCTGTGTAGGTATTTCCATGTTTATAGAGATAGCAGTGTAGATCTATCCATGTTCATACAGATCGTGGTGTAGAAGTTTCTATGTTTATACAGGTAGCGCTGTATATATTTCCACGTTTATACAGATGGCGGTGCAGATATTTCCTTGTTTATACAGATAGTGGTGTAGATATTTCCCTGTTTATACAGATCGTGGTGTGGATATTTCCATGTTTATACAGATAGCGGAGTAGATATTTCCATGTTTACAAAGGTAGCGGTGTAGAAATTTCCATGTTTATACAGATCGCGGTGTAGATATTTCCATCTTTCTACTAATGGCAGGGAAGATATTTCCATGTTTATACAGATGGCGGTGTAGATATTTCCATGTTTACAAAGATGGCCGTGTAGATATTTCCATGTTTTTGCAGATGGCAGTGTAGATATATCCATGTTTATGGAGATGGCGGTGTAGATATTTCAATGTTTATAGAGATAGCATTGTAGATATTTCCATGTTTATACAGATAGCTGAGTAGATTTTTCCATGTTTATACAGATAGCGGTGTAGATATTTCCATGTTTATAGAGATAGCGGTGTAGATATTTCCATGTTTATACAGATGACTGTGAAGATATTTCCGTGTGTATACAGATGGCAGTGTAGATATTTCCATGTTTATAGAGATGGTGGTGTAGACATTTCCAAGCTTATATAGATGACTGTGTGGATATTTCCATGTTTATACAGATGGCGGTGTAGATATTTCCATGTTTATTGAGATAGCGGTGTAGATATTTCCATGTTTATACAGATAGCGGTGTAGCTATTTCCACGTTAATAGTCGTAGGGTGTAGATATTTTCATATTTATACAGATAGCGGTGTAGATATTTCCATGTTTATACAGATGGCGGTGTAGATATTTCCAAGTTTATAGAGATGGCGGTGTAGATATTTCCATGTTTATACAGATGACTGTGTAGATATTTCCGTGTTTTTACAGATGGCGGTGTAGATATTTCCATGTTTATACAGATAGCGGTGTGGCTATTTCCAAGTTTATACAGGTAGCGGTGTAGATATTTCCATGTTTATAGAGATGGCTGTGTAGATATTTCCACGTTTATACAGATGGCAGTGTAGATATTTCCATGTTTATAGAGACGGTGATTTAGGTATTTCCATGTTTATACAGATAGCGGTTTAGATATTTCCATCGTTGCACAGATTGTGCTGTAGATATTTCCATCTTTACACAGACAGTGGTGTAGATATTTCCATGTTTACACAGATAGCGTTGTATATATTTTCATGATTACACAGACAGTGGTGTAGATATTTCCATGTTTACACAGATAGCGTTGTATATATTTGCATGTTTATACAGATAGTAGTGTAGATATTTCCATGTTTAGACTGATAGCGGTGTAGATGTTTCCATGTTTCTACAGATAGCGGTGTAGATATTTCCATGTTTATACAGATCGCGGTGTAGTTATTTCCATTTTCCACAGATGGCACTTTAGATATTTCCATGTTTATAAAGATGGCAGTGTAGATATTTCCATGTTCATACAGATAGCGGTGTAGATATTTCCATGTTCATGCAGATGGCGGTGAAGATAGTTCCACGTTTATACAGATAGCGGTGTAGATATTTCCATGTTTACAGAGATAGCGTAGTAGATATTTCGAACTTTGCACAGATTTCGGTGTAGATATTTCCATGTTCATACAGATGACGGTGTAGATATTTCCATTTTTACACAGATAGCAGTATACATATTTCCATGTTTATACAGATGGCGGTGTAGATTGTTCCATGTTTATGCAGATCGCGGTGTAGTTATTTTCATGTTTACAAAGATGGCGGTGAAGGTATTTCCATGTTTATAGAGATAGCAGTGTCGATATTTCCATGTTTATACAGATGGCTGTGTAGGTATTTCCATGTGAATACAGATGGCGGTGTAGATATTTCAATGTTTATAGAGACAGCGGTGTGGTTATTTCCAAGTTTATACAGATAGCAGTGTAGATATTTCCATGTTTATACAGATGGCTGTGTAGATATTTCCGTGTGTATACAGATGGCAGTGTAGATATTTCCATCTTTGTAGAGATGGTGGTGTAGACATTTCCAAGCTTATACAGACGACTGTGTGGATATTTCCATGTTTATGCAGATGGCGGTGTAGATATTTCCATGTTTATAGTGATAGCGGTGTAGATATTTCCATGTTTATACGGATAGCGGTGTAGCTACTTCCATGCTAATAGACATAGGGTGTAGATATTTTCATATTTATACAGATAGCGGTGAAGATATTTCCATGTATATACAGATGGTGGTGTAGATATTTCCATGTTTATAGAGATGGCGGTGTAGATATTTCCATGTTTATACAGATGACTGTGTAGATATTTCCGTGTTTTTACAGATGGCGGTGTAGATATTTCCATGTTTATACAGATAGCGGTGTGGCTATTTCCATGTTTATACAGATAGCGGTGTAGATATTTCCATGTTTATAGAGATGGCTTTGTAGATATTTCCACGTTTATACAGATGGCAGTTTAGATATTTCCATGTATATAGAGACGGTGATTTAGATATTTCCATGTTTCTACAGATAGCGGTGTAGATATTTCCATGGTTATACAGATAGCCGTGTAGATGATTCTATGTTTATACAGATATAGGTGGAGATATTTCCATGTTTATACAGATAGCGGTGTAGATATTTCCCTGTTTATAGAGATAGCGGTGTAGATATTTCCATATTTATACAGATGGCGGTGTAGATTTTTCCATGTTTATTCTTATGTCGGTGTAGATATTTCCATGTTTATACAGATGGCGGTTTAGATATTTCCATGTTTATACAGATAGAGTTGTACATATTTCCATGTTTATACAGATAGCGATGTAGATATTACCACGTTTACAGAGATAGCGGTGTAGATATTTCCATCTTTGCAGAGATTGCGGTGTAGATATTTCGATTTTTACACAGATAGTGGTGTAGATATTTCAATCGTTGCGCAGATTCTGCTGTAGATATTTCCATCTTTACACAGATAGTGGTGTAGATATTTCCATGTTTACACAGACAGCGGTGTAGATGTTTCCATGTTTACAGAGATAGCGTTGTATATATTTGCATGTTTATACAGATAGCAGTGTATATATTTCCATGTTTATACAGATAGCGGTGTAGGTGTTTCCATGTTTACACAGATAGCGGTGGAGATATTTCCATGTTTATACAGAAAGCGATGGAGACATTTCCAAGTATATACAGACTGAGGTGTAGATATTTCCAAGTTTATACAGATAGCGGTGTAGATATTTAAATGTTTTTACAGATAGCGGTGTAGTTATTTCCATGTTTATACAGGTAGCGGTATAGGTATTTCTATGTTTATAGAGATAACGGTGTAGATATTTCCATGTTTATAGAGATAGTGGTGTAGATATTTCTATGTTTATAGAGATAGCAGTGTAGATATTTCCATCTTTATAGAGATGGCAGTGAAGATAGTTTCATGTTTATGGAGATGGCGGTGTAGATA
Organism: Pan troglodytes; assembly: GCF_028858775.2. NCBI lineage: Eukaryota > Metazoa > Chordata > Mammalia > Primates > Hominidae > Pan > Pan troglodytes. Next base: position 252,809 of record NC_072405.2, on the reverse strand, counting down.
TTTCCATGTTTATAAAGATTGCGGTGTAGATATTTCTATGTTTATAGAGATAGCGGTGTAGGTATTTCCATGTTAATAGAGATAGCGGTGTATATACTTCCATGTTTATACAGATGGCTGTGTAGATATTTTCATGTGTACAGATGGCAGTGTAGATATTTCCATGTTTATAGAGATGGTGGTGTAGATGTTTCTGTGCTTATACAGATGACTGTGTAGCTATTTCCATGTTTATACAGATGGCGATGTTAGATATTTCCAAGTTTATAGAGATAGCGGTGTAGATATTTCCATGTTTATACAGATAGCGGTGTAGCTATTTCCATGTTTACAGACATAGCGGTGTAGATATTTCCATATTTATACAGATAGCGGTGTAGATATTTCCATGTTTATACAGTTGGCGGTGTAGATATTTCCATGTTCATAGAGATGGCGGTGTAGATATTTCCAAGTTTATACAGATAGCGGTGTAGATATTTCCATGTATATACTGATAGAGGTGTAGATATTTCCATGTTTACTCAGATAAAGGTGCAGATATTTCCATCTTTGCACAGATTGCGGTGTAGATGTTTCCATCTTTACTCAGATAGCGGTGTAGATATTTCCATGTTTAGACAGATAGCTCTGTAGATATTTCCATGTTTACACAGATAGTGTTGTAGATGTTTCCATGTTTATAGAGATAGCGGTTTAGATATTTCCATGTATCTACAGAAAGCGGTGTAGACATTTCCATGTTTACAGGGATAGCGGTTTACATATTTCCATGTTTATACAGACAGCGGTGTAGACATTTCCATGTTTATACAGATAGCGGAGTAGATATTTCCTTGTTTATACAGATTGTGGTGTAGATATTTCCATGTTTATACAGATCGTGGTGTAGATATTTCCACGTTTATACACATAGCGGAGTAGATATTTCCATGTTTACAAAGGTAGCGGTGTAGAAATTTCCAAATTTATACAGATCGTGATGTAGATATTTCCGTCTTTCTTGAGATGGCAGTGTAGATATTTCCAAGTTAATAAAGATGGTGGTGTAGATAGTTCCATGTTTACACAGATAGCGGTGTAGATATTTCCATGTTAATCCGATGGCGGTGTAGATATTTCCATGTTTATATAGATGGCGGTGAAGATATTTCCATGTTTATACAGCTCGTGGTGTAGATATTTACATCTTTATTCAGATGGCAGTGTAGATATTTCCATGTTTACACAGATAGCAGTGTAGATATTTCCATGTTTATACAGATGGCTGTGTAGATAGTTCCATGTTTATGGAGAGGGCGGTGTAGATATTTTCATGTTTTTAGAGATGGCGGTGTAGATATTTCCATGTTTATAGAGATGGCAGTGTAGATGTTTCCATGTTTAAAGAGATGGTGGAGTAGATATTTCCATGTTTTTACAGATGACAGTGTAGCTATTTCCATGTTATACAGATGGCAGTGTAGATATTTCCATGTTTTAGAGATAGCGGTGTAGACATTTCCATGTTTACAGAGATAGCTGTGTAGATATTTCCATCTTTGCACAGATTGCGGTGTAGATATTTCCATCTTTACCCAGATACGGTGTAAATATTTCGAAGTTTACACAGATAGATAGCTGTGTAGATATTTCCATGTTTACACAGATAGCATTGTAGATATTTCCATGTTTACACAGATATCTGAGTAGATATTTCCATGTTTATACAGATAGTGGTGTAGATATTTCCAAGTTCATACGGATAGCGGTCTATATATTTAAATGTTTTTAAAGATAGTGCTGTAGATATTTCCATGTTTATACAGATAGGAGTGTAGGTATTTCCATGTTATACAGATAGCGGTGTAGACATTTCTATGTTTATACAGCTAGCGGTGTAGATATTTCCATGTTTATACAGATAGCGGTGTAGATATTTCCATGTTTAAACAGATAGCGGTGGAGATATTTCCCTGTTTATACAGATAGCGATGTAGATATTTCCATGTTTATACACATAGCGGTGTAGATATTTCCATGTTTATAAAGATAGCGGTGTAGATATTTTCATGTTTATACAGATGGCTGTGTAGATATTTACATGTGTGTACAGATGGCAGTGTGAATATTTCCATGTTTATACAGATGGCGCTGTAGATATTTCCATGTTTATACAGATGGCAGTGTAGATATTTCCATGTTTATACAGATAGCGGTGGAGATATTTCCAAGTTTACAGAGATAGCGGTGTAGATATTTCCATCTTTGCACAGATTGCGGTGTAAGTATTCCCAAATTTACACAGATAGCGGTGTAGATATTTCCAAGTTTACACAGATAGCTGTGTAGATATTTCCATGTTTACAGAGATAGCATTGTAGATATTTCCATGTTTATACAGATAGCGGTGTAGATATTTCCATGTTTATACAGCTCGTGGTGTAGATATATCCATCTTTATACAGATGGCAGTGTAGATATTTCCATGTTTATACAGATGGCAGTGAAGATATTTCCATGTTTATACAGATAGTGGTGTAGACGTTTCCATGTTTATACAGATGGCGGTGTAGATACATCCATGTTTCTGAAGATGGCGGTGTAGGTATTTTCATGTTTATAGAGATGGCGGTGTAGATATTTCCATGTATATGGAGATTGCAGTGTAGATGTTTCCATGTTTATAGAGAAATCGGTGTAGGCATTTCCATATTTATAGAGATAGCGGTGTGGATATTTCCATGTTTATACAGATGGCGGTGAAGATATTTCCTTGTTTATACAGATATCGGTGTAGATATTTCCAGGTTTATACAGAGAGCGGTGTAGATATTTCCACGTTTTACAGATAGTGGTGTAGATATTTCCATCTTTATACAGATAGTGGTGCAGATATTTCCATGTTTACACAGATAGCCGTGTAGATATTTCTATGTTTACACAGATAGAGTTGCAGATATTTCCATGTTTATAAAGATAGCAGTGCAGATATTTCCATGTTCATACAGATAGCGGTGTGGCAATTTCCATGTTTATACAGATAGCGGTGTGGTTATTTCCATGTTTATACAGATAGCGGTATAGATATTTCCATGTTTAGAGAGATGAAGGTCTAGATATTTCCATGTTTATACAGCTTTCCGTGTAAATATTATCATGTTTATACAGATGGCGGTGTAGATATTTCCATGTTTATACAGATGACTGTGAAATTATTTCCATGTTTATACAGATGTCAGTGTAGATATTTTCATGTTTATAGAGATAACGATGTAGATATTTCCATGTTTATACAGATAGCGGTGTAGACATTTCCATGTTTAGAGAGATAGCGTTGTAGATATTTCCATATTTATACAGATAGCGATGTAGATCTTTCCAGGTTTACACAGATAGCGGTGTAGATATTTCCATGTTTATACAGATAGCAGTTCAGATATTTCCATGTTTATAGAGATGGCGTTGTACGTATTTCCATGTTTATGGAGATAGCGGTGTAGATATTTCCATGTTTATACAACTCGCAGTGCGGATATTTCTATTTTTATACAGATGGCAGTGTAGATTTTTCCATGTTTATACAGATAGTGGTGTAGATATTTCCATGTTTATACAGATGGCGGTGTAGATACAGCCATGTTTCTGAAGTTGGCGGTGCAGATATTTTCATGTATATAGAGATGGCGGTGTAGATAATTCCATGTTTACAGAGATTGCGATGTAGATATTGCCATGTTTATAGAGAAAGCGGTGTTGGTATTTCCATGTTTATAGAGATAGCGGTGTAGATATTTCCATATATCTACAGATAGCGGTGTAGGTATTTCCATGTTTATACATATGGCGGTGTAGATATTTCCATGCTTCTACAGATGGCGGTGTAGATATTTCCTTGTTTATACAGATGGTGGTGTAGATATTCCCATGTTTATACAGATAGCGGTGTAGACATTTCCATGTTTTCAGAGATAGCGGTGTAGATATTTCCCTCTTTGCACAGATTGCCGTGTAGATATTTCCATTTTTACACAGATACCTGTGTAGATATTTCCGAGTTTACACAGATAGCTGTGTAGATATTTCCATGTTTACACAGATAGCGTTGTAGATATTTCCATGTTTATACAGATAGCGGTGTAGATATTTCCATGTTTATAGAGATAGCAGTGTAGATATTTCCATGTTTATACAGATGGCTGTGTAGATATTTCCATGTTTATAGAGATAGCGCTGTAGGTATTTCCTTGTTTATAGAGATAGTTGTGTAGATACATCCATGTTTATACAGATGGCTGTGTAGATATTTCCATGTGTATACAGATGACTCTGTAGATATTTTTATGTTTACACAAATGGCGGTGTAGATATTTCCATATTTATACAGATAGCAGTGTAGATATTTCCATGTTTATACAGATAACGGTGTAGATATATCCATGTTTATACAGATAGCGTTATAGATATTTCCATGTTTATACAGATAGTAGCATAGCTATTTCCAAGTTTACAGAGATAACGGTGTAGATATTTCCATCTTTGCACAGATTGCGGTGTAGGTATTTCCATCTTTACACAGATAGCAGTGTAGATATTTTCATGTTTATACAGATCGTTGTGTAGATATTTCCATCTTTCCACAGATGGCAGTTTAGATATTTCCATGTTTATACAGATGACAGTGTAGATATTTCCATGTTTATACAGATAGCGGTGTAGATATTTCCTTGTTTATAGAGATAGCTTTGTAGATATTTCCATGTTTATACAGATAGCGGTGTAGATATTTCCATGTTTATACAGATCGCGGTGTAGATATTTCCATGTTTATACAGATTTCGTTGTAGATATTTCTATGTTTTTACAGATTTCGGTGTAGATATTTCCATGTTTACACAGATTCCGGTGTAGATATTTCCATCTTTCTACAGATGGCATTGTAGATATTTCCATGTTTATAGAGATGGCGGTGTAGAGATTTCCATGTTTATATAGATGGTGGTGTAGATATTACCATGTTTATACAGATAGCGGTGTAGGTATTTCCATGTTTGTACAGATCACGATGAAGATATTTCCATGTTTATACAGATCGCGGTGTAGATATTTCCATGTTTATACAGATCGCGGTGTAGATATTTCGATGTTTATACAGATAGCAGTGTAGATATTTCCATGTTTATACAGATAGCGGTGTAGATATTCCCAGGTTTATACAGATGGCGTTGTAGATAATACCATGTTTATAGAGATGGCAGTGTAGATACTTCCATGTTTATTAAGATAGCGGTGTAGATATATCCATGTTCATAGAGATAGCAGTGAGGATATTTCCATGTTTATACAGATAGCAGTTTAGATATTTCCATTTTTATAGAGATAGCGGTTTAGATATTTCATATTTATACAGATAGCGGTGTAGATATTTCCATGTTTATACAGATTGCGTTGTAGATATATCCATGTTTATACAGATAGCGGTGTAGATATTTCCACGTTTATACAGATGGCGGTGTAGATATTTCCATCTTTCTACAAATGGCAGTGTATATATTTCCATGTTTATAGAGATGGCCGTGTAGATATTTCCATGTTTATAGATGGCAGTGTAGATATTTTCTTGTTTATGTAGATGGCGTTGTAGATATCTTCATGTTTAAAGAGATGGCGGTGTATATATTTCCATGTTGATTGAGATAGCGGTGTAGATATTTCCATGTGTATAGAGACAGTGGTGTAGTTATTCCCATGTTTATAGAGATAGCGGTGTAGATATTTTCATGTTTATACAGATTGCGTTGGAGATATGTCCATGTTTATACAGATGGCTCTGCAGATATTTCCATGTTTATACAGAGTCCTCTGTAGATATTTCCATGTTTATATAGATGACAGTGTAGATATTTCCAGGTTTATACAGATGACTGTGTAGATATTTCCATGTTAATACAGATGACGGTGTAGATATTTCCATGTTTATAGAGATAGCGGTGTAGATATTTCCATGTTTATAGAGATAGCGGTGTAAATATTTCCATATTTATACAGATAGTGGTGTAGATATTTCCATGTTTATACAGATCGTGGTTTAGATATTTCCATCTTTCCACAGACGGCAGTATAGATGTTTCCATGTTTATACAGATGACAGTGTAGATATTTCAATGTTTATACAGATAGCGGTGTAGATATTTCCATGTTTATAGAGATAGCTTTGTACATATTTCCATGTTTATAAAGATCATGGTGTAGATATTTCCATGTTTATGCAGATCGCAGTGTGGATATTTCCATGTTTACAGATAGCGGTGTAGATATTTCCATGTTTTTACAGATATCGGTGTAGATATTTCCATGTTTACACTGATGGCGGTGTAGATATTTCCATCTTTCTACAGATGGCATTGTGGATATTTCCATGTTTATATAGATGGCGGTGTAGATATTTCCATGTTTGTAGAGATTGTGGTGTTGATATTTCCATGTTTATAGAGATAGCGCTGTAGGTATTTCCTTGTTTATAGAGATAGTTTTGTAGATACATCCATGTTTATACAGATGGCTGTGTAGATATTTCCATGTGTATTCAGATGACTCTGTAGATATTTGTATGTTTACACAAATGGCGGTGTAGATATTTCCATATTTATACAGATAGCGGTGTAGATATTTCCATGTTTATACAGATAACGGTGTAGATATATCCATGTTTATACAGATAGCGATGTAGATATTTCCATGTTTATACAGATAGTAGCGTAGATATTTCCATGTTTACAGAGATAGCGGTGTAGATATTTCCTTTTTTGCACAGATTGCGGTGTAGATATTTCCATCTTTACACAGATAGCGGTGTAGATATTTTCATATTTATACAGATCGTGGTGTAGTTATTTCCATCTTTCCACAGATGGCAGTTTAGATATTTCCATGTTTATACAGATGACAGTCTAGATATTTCCAGGTTTATACAGATAGCGGTGTAGATATTTCCGTGTTTGTAGAGATAGCTTTGTAGATATTTCCATGTTTATACAGATAGTGGTGTAGATATTTCCATGTTTATACAGATCACGGTGTAGATACTTCCATGTTTATGCAGATCGCGGTGTAGATATTTCCATGTTTATACAGATAGCGGTGTAGATATTTCCATGTTTTTACAGATATCGGTGTAATTATTTCCATGTTTACACAGATTGCGGTGTAGATATTTCCATCTTTATACAGATGGCATTGTAGATATTTCCATGTTTATACAGATGGCGGTGTAGATATTCCCATGTTTATATAGATGGTGGTGTAGATATTACCATGTTTATACTGATAGCGGTGTAGATATTTCCATGTTTACACAGATGGTAGTGTAGATTTTTCCATGTTCCTACACATGACTGTGTAGGTATTTCCATGTTTATACAGATGGCTTTGTAGATATTTCCATGTATATAGAGATAGCGGAGTAAATATTTCCGTATTTATACAGATAGTGGTGTAGATATTTCCATGTTTATACAGATAGCGGTGTAGATATTTCCATGTTTATAGAGATAGCGGAGTAAATATTTCCGTATTTATACAGATAGTGGTGTAGATATTTCCATGTTTATACAGATAGCGGTGAAGATATTTCCATCTTTATTCAGAAAGTGCTGTACATATTTCCATGTTTAAACAGATGACCGTGTAGATATTTCCATGTTTATACAGATAACGTTTTAGATATTTCCATCTTTATAAAAACGGTGTTGTAGATATTTCCATGTTCCTACACATGACTGTGTAGTTATTTCCATGTTTATACCGATGGCGGTGTAGATATTTCCATATTTACAGAGATAGCAGTGTAGATATTTCCAGGTTTATTCAGATAGCGGTGTAAATATTTCCATGTTTATACAGATCGTGGTGTAGATATTTCCATGTTTATACAGATACCGGTGTAGAGATTTCCATGTTTATACAGACTGCAGTGTAGATATTTCTATGTTTATACAGATACCGGTGTAGATATTTCCATGTTTGTACAGATGGCGGTGTTGATATTTCCACCTGTACAAAGATTGCCGTGTAGGTATTTCCATCTTAATACAGATGGCGCTGTAGATATTTCCATGGATATGCAGATGGCGGTGTGGATGTTTCCATGTTTATAGAGATAGCGGTGTAGGTATTTCCATGTTTATAGACATAGCGGTGTAGATATTTCCATGTTTATATAGATGGCGTTGTAGATATTTCCAAGTTTATACCGATAGCGGTGTTGGTATTTCCACGTTTATACAGACAGTGATGTAGATATTTCCATGTTTATACAGCTCGCGGTTCAGATATTTACATCTTTATACAGATGGCATTGCAGATGTTTCCTTATTCACACAGATGACGGTGTAGATGTTTCCATGTTTATACAGATGGCGGAGTAGATATTTCCATGTTTATACAGACCGCGGTGTTGATATTTCAATATTTATACGGATAGCGGTGCAGATATTTCCATGTTTGTATAGATGGCGGTGTTGATATTTCCATCTATACACAGATGACCTTGTAGATATTCCCATGTTTATACAGATGGTGGCGCAGATATTTCCATGGATATGTAGATGGCGGTGTAGATATTTCCATGTTTATACAGATAGCGGTGTAGTTATTTCCATGTTTATGTAGATAGCGGTGTAGATATTTCCATGTATATACACATGGCTGTGTAGATATTTCCATGTTTATACAGATGGCGGTGTAGATATTTCCATGTTTATACAGACCGCGGTGTAGATATTTCCATGTTTATACAGATAGCGGTGCAGACATTTCCATGTTTGTACAGATGGCGGTGTTGATATTTCCTTGATTATACAAATAGCTGTGTAGGTATTTCCATGTTTATACAGATAGCGGTGTAGATATTTCTATGGATATGTAGATGGCGGTGTAGATATTTCCATGTATATACAGATAGCGGTGTAGTTATTTCCATGTTTCTATAGAGAGTGGTGTAGATATTTCTATGTATATACACATGGCTGTGTACATATTTCCATGTTTATACAGATGGCGGTGTAGATATTTCCAAGTTTATAGAGATAGCGGCGTAGATATTTCCATATTTATACAGATAACGGTGTAGGAGTTTCCATGTTTATACAGATATCGGTGTAGTTATTTCCGTGTTTATATAGATAGCGGTGTAGATATTTCCATGTATATACACATGGCTGTGTAGATATTTCCATGTTTATACAGATGGCGGTGTAGATATTACCATATTTATACAGATAACTTTGTAAGTATTTCCATGTTTATACAGATGGCGGTGTAGTTATTTCCATATTTATACAGATGTCTGTGTAGATATTTCCATGTGTATACAGATGGTATTGTAGCTATTTCCATGTTTATACAGATGGTGGTGTAGATATTTCCATGTTTTTACAGATGGCAGGGTAGATATTTCAATGTTTATAGAGATGGCGCTGTAGATATTTCCATGTTTATACAGATAACGGTGGAGATATTTCCATGTTTATACAGACAGCAGTGGAGATATTTCCATGTTTATACAGATAGCGGTGTAGATATTTCCATGTTTATACTGATCGTGGTGTAGATATTTCCATGTTTTAGAGATGGCGGTGTAGATATTTCCATGTTCATAGAGATAGCTGTGTTGATTTTTGCATGTTTATAGAGATAGCGGTGTGGATATTTCCATGTTTATACAAATAGGGGTGTAGATATTTCCATGTTTATAGAGATGGCGGTGGAGATATTTCCATGTTCATACAGATCACGCTGTTTATATTTCCTTGTTTATACAAATAGCGGTGTAGTTATTTCCATGTTTATACAGATAGCGGTGTAGATATTTCCATGTATATGCAGATGGCTGTGTAGATATTTCCATGTTTATACAGATGGCTGTGTAGATATTTCCATGTTTATACAGATGACTTTGTAGGTATTTCCGTGTTTATACAGATGGCGGTGTAGATATTTCCATGTTTATAGTGATAGCTCTGTAGATATTTTCATGTTTATACAGATAGCGGTGCAGATATTTCCATGTTTATACAGATTGCGGTGTAGATATTTCCATGTTTATACAGATAGCGGTGTAGATATTTCCATGTTTTTACAGATAGCGGTGTAGATATTTCCATGTTTTTACAGATAGCGGTGTAGATATTTCCATGTTTACACAGATTGTGGTGTAGATATTTCCATGTGTATACAGATGGCATTGTAGATGTTTCCATGTTTATACAGATGACTGTATAGGTATTTCCATGTTTTTACAGATGGCAGTGCAGATATTTCCATGTTTATAGAGATAGCGGTGTAGATATTTCCATGTTTGTACAGATGGCGGTGTTGATATTTCCATCTGTACACAGATGGCCTTGTAGATATTTCCATGTTTATTCAGATGGCGGCGTAGATATTTCCATGGACATGCAGATGGTGGTGTAGTTATTTCCATATTTATACAGATAGCGGTGTAGATATTTCCATGTTTAAACAGATGGTGGTGTAGATATTTCCGTGTTTATACACATGGTGGAGTAGATACTTTCATCATTATGGAGATGGCAGTGTAGATATTTTCATGTTTATAGAGATGGCGGTTAATATATGTCCATATTTATAGAGATAGCGGTGTAGATATTTCCATCTTTCTACAGATGGCACTGTAGATATTTCCATGTTTATACAGATGGCGGTGTAGTTATTTCCATATTTATACAGATGTCTGTGTAGATATTTCCATGTGTATACAGATGGTATTGTAGCTATTTCCATGTTTATACAGATGGTGGTGTAGATATTTCCATGTTTATTCAGATGACTGTGTAGATATTTCCATGTTTTTACAGATGGCAGGGTAGATATTTCAATGCTTATAGAGATGGCGCTGTAGATATTTCCATGTTTATACAGATAACGGTGGAGATATTTCCATGTTTATACAGACAGCAGTGGAGATATTTCCATGTTTATACACATAGCAGTGTCCATGTTTCCATGTTTATAGAGACAGCGGTGTAGGTATTTCCATGTTTATACAGATAGCGGTGCAGATATTTCCATGTTTATACAGATGCCTATGCAGATATTTCCATATTTATACAGAGGGCTGTGTAGATATTTCTATGTTTATACAGATGGCAGTGTAGACATTTCCATGTTCCTACACATGACTGTGTAGGTATTTCCATGTTTATACAGATGGCATTGTAGATATTTCCATGTTTATAGAGATAGCGGTGCTGATATTTCCAGGTTTATACAGATAGCGGTGTATATAATTCCATGTTTATACAGATCGTGGTTTAGATATTTCCATGTTTATACAGATACCGGTGTAGATATTTCCATGTTTATACAGACCGCTGTGTAGATATTTCCATGTTTATAGAGATAGCAGTGTAGATATTTCCATGTTTGTAGAGATGGCGGTGTTGATGTTTCCATCTATACACAGATTGCCGTGTAGGTATTTCCATGTGTATACAGATGGCATTGTAGATATTACCATGTTTATACAGATGGTGGTGTAGATATTTCCATGTTTACACAGATGACTGTATAGGTATTTCCATGTTTACACAGCTGGCGGTGTAGATATTTCCATGTTTATAGAGATAGCGGTTTAGATATTTCCATATATATACAGATTATGGTGTAGAAATTTCCATGTTTATACAGATATCGATGTAAATATTTCCATGTTTATACAGATCACGGTGTAGATATTTCCATGTTTACAGAGATACCGGTGTAGATATTTCCATGTTTATACAGATAGCGGTGTAGATATTTCCATGTTTATACAGACTGCGGTGTAGATATTTCCATGTTTATACAGATAGTGGTGCAGATATTTCCATGTTTGTACAAATGGCGGTGTTGGTATTTCCATCTATACACAGATGACCGTGTAGATATTTCCATATTTATACAGATGGCGGCGCAGATATTTCTATGGATATGTAGATGGCGGTGTAGATATTTCCATGTATATACAGATACCGGTGTAGTTATTTCCATGTTTATATAGAGAGCGGTGTAGATATTTCCATGTATGTACACATGGCTGTGTAGATATTTCCATGTTTATTCAGATGGCGGTGTAGATATTTCCATGTTTATACAGATAACTTTGAAAGTATTTCCATGTTTATACAGATGGCGGTGTAGATATTTCGATGTTTATAGAGATAGCAGTGGGGATATTTCCATGTTTATACAAATAGCGGTGTAGTTTTTCCATGTTTATATAGATAGCGGTGTAGATATTTCTATGTATATACACATGGCTGTGTAGATATTTCCATGTTTATACAGATGGCGGTGTAGATATTTCCATGTTTATACAGATAACTTTGTAAGTATTTCCATGTTTATACAGATGGCGGTGTAGATATTTCGATGTTTATAGAGATAGCAGTGGAGATATTTCCATGTTTATACAGAAAGCGGTGTAGATATTTCCATGTTTATACAGATCATGGTGTAGATTTTCCATGTTTATAGAGATGGCGGTGTAGACATTTCCATGTTCATAGAGATAGCGGTGTTGATTTTTCCATGTTTATAGAGATAGCTCTGTGGATATTTCCATGTTTATACAGATAGGGGTGTAGATATTTCCATGTTTATAGAGATGGCGGTGTAGATATTTCCATGTTTATACAGATCACGGTGTTGATATTACCATGTTTATAGAGATCGCGGTGTTGATATTACCATGATTATAGGTATAGCTGTTCAAATATTTCCACATTTATACAGATAGCTGTGTTGTTATTAGCATGTTTATACAGATAGCGGTGTAGATATTTCCATGTATAAACAGATGTCTGTGTATATATTTCCATGATTAAACAGATGGTGGTGTAGATATTTCCTTGTTTATACAATAGCGGTTTAGTTATTTCCATGTTTATACAGATAGCGGTGTAGATATTTCCATGTATACACAGATGGCTGTGTAGATATTTCCATGTTTATACTGATGGCTGTGTAGATATTTCCATGTTTATACAGATAGCGGTGTAGATATTTCCATGTTTATACAGATGGCGGTGTAGATATTTCCATGTTTATACAGATGGCGGTGTATATATTTCCATGTTTATAGAGATGGCGGTGTAGATATTTCCATGTTTATAGAGATAGCGGTGTAGTTATATCCATGTTCATAGAGATAGCAGTGAGGATATTTCCAAGTTTATACAGATAGTAGTGTAGATATTTCCATTAGTATAGAGATAGCGGTTTAGATATTTCATATTTATACAGGTAGCGGTGTAGATATTTCCGTGTTTATACAGATTGCGGTGTAGATATTTCCATGTTTATACACATGAATGTGTAGGTATTTCCAAGTTTATACAGATGGCTTTGTAGATATTTCCATGTTTATAGAGATAGCGGTGCAGATATTTCCATGTTTATACAGATAGCGGTGTAAATATTTCCATGTTTATACAGATCGTGGTGTAGATATTTCCATGTTTATACAGATACCGGTGTAGATATTTTCATGTTTATACAGACCGCAGTGTAGGTGTTTCCATGTTTATGGATATAGCGGTGTAGATATTTCCATGTTTGTACAGATGGCGGTTTTGATGTTTCCAACTATACACAGATTGCCGTTTAGGTATTTCCATGTGTATACACATGGCATTGTAGATATTTCCATGTTTATACAGATGGTGGTGTAGATATTTCCATGTTTATAAAGAGAGAGGTGTACATATTACCATGTTTACACAAATGGCTTTGTAGGTAGTTCCATGTTTATGGAGATGGACGTGTAGATATTTTCATGTTTATAGAGATGGCGATGTAGATACTTCCATGTTTATAAAGAAGGTGATGTAGATATTTCCATGTTTATACAGATGACTGGGTAGATATTTCCATGTTTATACAGATGGCGGTGTAGATATTTCCATGTTTGTACAGATGGTGGTGTAGATATTTCCATGTTTATACAGATGACTGTGTAGATATTTCCATTTTTACAGACGGCACTGTGGAAATTTCCATGGTTATACAAATAGCGGTGTAGATATTTCCATGTTTACATAGATGGCAGAATAGATATTTGCTTGTTTATGTAGATGGCGCTGTAGATATTTCCATGTTTGTTGAGATGGCGGTGTATATATTTCAACGTTTATAGAGATAGCTGTGTAGTTGTTTCCATGTTTATACAGATGGCGGTGTAGATATTTCCATGTTAATGGAGATAGCGGTGTAGATATTTCCATATTTATACAGATGGCAGTGTGGATATTTCCATGTTTATACAGATAGTGGTGTAGATATTTCCATGTTTATACAGATAGCAGTGTAGATATTTACATGTTTATAGAGATAGCTGTGTAGATCTATCCATGTTCATACAGATCGTGGTGTAGAAGTTTCTATGTTTATACAGGTAGCGCTGTATATATTTCCACGTTTATACAGATAACGGTGTAGATATTTCCGTGTTTATAGAGATAGCTGTGTAGATATTTCCATGTTTATAGAGATAGCGGTGTAGACATTTCCAAGTGTATACAGATAGCGGTGTAGGTATTTCCATGTTTACAGAGATAGCGGTTTAGATATTTCCATCTTTGCACAGATAGCGGTGTAGATATTTCCATGTTTACAGATATGGGTGTAGATATTTCCATGTTTATACAGATCATGGTGTAGATATTTCCACGTTTATACAGATCGCAGTTTAGATAATTCCATCTTTCTACAGATGGCAGTGTAGATATTTCCATGTTTATACAGATGGAGGTGTACATATTTCCATGTTTATATAGATGGCAGTGTAGATATTCGTTGGTTTATTTAGATGGCGTTGTAGACATTTTCATGTTTGTATAGATGGCTGTGTATATATTTCCATGTTTATAGAGACAGCGGTGTAGATATTTCCATGTCTATAGAGATAGCGGTTTAGGTATTTAAATGTTTATAGAGATATCTTTGTAGATATTTCCATGTTTATACAGATAGCGGTGTAGATATTTCCAAGTATATACAGATAGCGGTGTTGGTATTTCCATGTTTATACTGATAACGGTATAAACCTTTCCATGTTTATACAGCACGTGTTGTAGATATTTACATCTTTATACAGATGACAGTGTAGATATTTCCATGTTTATAGAGATGGCTTTGTAGATAGTCCCATGTTTATGGAGATGGCAGTGTAGATATTTTCATGTTTATAGAGAAGGAGGTGCAGATATTTCCATTTTCATACAGATCGCGGTGCAGATGTTTCCATGTTTATACTGATAGCGGTGTAGATATTTCCTCGTTTATAGGGATAGTGGTGTTGGTATTTCCATGTTTATACAGATAGCGGTGTAAATATTTCCATGTATATAGAGCTCGCCATGTAGATATTTCCACTTTTATACAGATGGTTGTGTGGATATTTCCATGTTAATACAGATGGCAGTGTAGGTATTTCCATGTTTATACAGATAACGGTGTAGTTATTTCTCTGTTGATAGAGATAGCAGTGGAAATATTTTCATGTTTATACATATAGCGGTGTAGATATTTCCATGTTTATAGTGATAGCGGTGTAGATATTTCCCTGTTTATACAGATAGCGGTGTAGATATTTACATGTTTATACAGATTGCTGTGCAGAGGTTTCCATGTTTATAAAGAGTGCTGAGTAGGTATTTCCATGTTTATACATATGGCAGTGTAGATATTTCCATCTTTATGAAGATGACTGTGTAGATATTTCCATGTTTATACAGATGTTGGTGTAGATATTTCCCTGTTTATAGAAATAGCGGTGTAGATATTTCCATGTTTATACAGATAGCGGTGTAGATATTTGCATCTTTATACAGTGAGTGCTATACATATTTCCATGTTTATAGAGATGGTAGTGTAGATATTTCCATGTTTATACAGATGACTGTGTAGATATTGGCATGTTTATATAGATGGCACAGTAGATATTTCCAAGTTTATAGAGATAGCGGTGTAGATATTTCCATGTTTATAGAGTTGGCGGTGTAGATATTTCCATGTTTATACAGATAGCGTTGCAGATATTTCCATGTTTATAAGGATAGCGGTTTATTTATTTCCATGTTTATACAGGTAGCGGTGTAGATATTTCCAAGTTTATCTAGCTCGCGGTGTAGATATTTAGATGTTTATGCAGATGGCAGTGTAGATATTTCGAAATTTAGAGAGAGAGCGGTGTAGATATTTCCATATTTATACAGAAAGCGGTGTAGATATTTCCATGTTTATACAGACGACGGTGTAGATATTTCCAGATTTATGCAGATTGCGGTGTAGATATTTCCATGTTTATAGAGATAGCGATGTAGTTATTTCTATGTTTTTACAGATAGCGATGTACATATTTCCATATTTATAGAGATAACGGTGTAGTTATTTCCATATTTATACATATAGCATTGTAGATATTTCCATGTTTATGCAGATAACGGTGTAGATATTTCCATGTTTATACAGATAGTGGTGTAGATATTTCCATGTTTATAGAGATCGCGGTATAGGTAATTCCATGTTTATAGAGATAGCGGTGTAGTTATTTCCATGTTGATACAGATGGCTGTGTAGTTATTCCCATGTGTATACAGATTGCAGTGTAGTTATTTCCATGTGTACACAAATGGCAGTGTAGTTATTTCCAAGTTTATACAGATGGTGGTGTAGATATTTCCATGTTTATACAGATGACTCTGAAGTTATTTCCAAGTTCTTACAGATGGCGGTGTAGTTATTTCGATGTTTATATAGACAGCGGTGTAGATATTTCCATGTTTATAGATATAGCGGTGTAGATATTTCCATATTTATACAGAAAGCGGTGTAGATATTTCCATGTTTATACAGATGACGATGTAGATATTTCCACGTTTTTCAGATGGCGGTCCAGATATTTCCATGTTTAAAGAGATAGCAGTGCAGTTATTTCTATGTTTATGCAGATAGCGATGTAGATATTTCCATGTTTATAGAGATAGCGGTGTAGTTATTTCCATATTTATACATATAGCGGTGTAGATATTTCCATGTTTATACAGATAGCGGTGTTGATATTTCCATGTTTATACAGATAGCGGTGTAGATATTTCCATGTTTATATAGACAGGAGGGGAGATATTTCCATGTTTACACAGATAGCGGTGTAGATATTTCCATGTTTATACAGATAGCATTGTAGGTATTTCCATGTTTACAGAGATGGCGGAGTAGGTATTTCCATCTTTGCACAGATTGCGGTGTAGATATTTCCATCTTTACACAGATAGTGGTGTAGATATTTCCATGTTTATACAGATGGCTGTGTAGATGTTTCCATGTTTATACACATGGCGGTGTAGATATTTCCATGTTTATACAGATGACTGTCTAACTATTTCCATGTTTATAGAGATAGCGGTGTAGATATTTCCATATTTATACAGATGGTGATGTAGATATTTCCATCTTAATACAGATGGCAGTGTAGATATTTCCATATTTATACAGATGGCAGTGTAGATATTTCCATGTTTATAAAGATGGCTGTGTAGATACTACCATGTTTATAGAGATGGCAGTGCAGATATTTTCATGTTTATAGAGATGGCGGTGTAGATATTTCCTTGTTTACAGAGATAGCAATGTAGATATTTCCATGTTCATACAGATAGCGGTGTAGGTATTTCCATGTTTATAGAGATAGCGGTGTAGATGTTTCCATGTTTATAGGGATAGCGGTGTTGATATTTCCTTGTTTATGGGGATAGTGGTGTAGATGATTCCATGTTTATACAGATAGCGGTGTTGGTATTTCCATTTTTATACAGTTAGTGGTGTAGATATTTCCATGTTCATAGACATGGCTGTGTAGATATTTCCATGTTTATAGAGATAGCAGTGCAGATATTTCCATATTTATACAGATAGCGGTGTAGACATTTCCATGTTTATAGAGATAGCGGTGTAGATATTTCCATATTTATACAGATAGCAGTGTAGATATTTCCATGTTTATACAGATAGCGGTGTTGATATGTCCATGCTTATGCAGATATCGGTGTAGATATTTCCATGTTTATAGAGATGGCGGTGTAGGTATTTCCATGTTTATAGAGATAGTGGTTTAGATATTTCCATGTTTATACAGACTGCGGTGTAGATATTGCCACGTTTATACCCATAGCGGAGTTGATATTTCTATGTTTATACAGATAGTGGTTTAGATATTTCCATGTTTATACCGCTCACGGTATAGATATTTCCATCTTTATACAGATGGCAGCGTAGATGTTTCCATGTTTATACAGAAAGCGGTGTAGATATTTCCACTTTTATACAGATGGTGGTGTAGTTATTTCCATGATTATGGAGATGGCGGTGTAGATATTTTCATGTTCATAGAGATGGCGGTGTAGATATTTCCATGTTTAATGAGATTGCGGAGTAGATATTTCCATGTTTTTAGAGATAGCTGTGTAGGTATTTCCATGTTTATAGAGATAGCAGTGTAGATATTTCCATGTTTATACAGATGGCTGTGAAGGTATTTCCATGTGTATACAGACGGCAGTGTATATATTTCCATGTTTATAGAGATGGTGGTGTAGATATTTCCATGTTTGTAGAGATAGTGGTGTAGATATTTCCATATTTATACAGATAGCGGTTTAGATATTTCCATGTTTTTACAGATCCTGTTGTAGATATTTCCATGTTTATACAGATAGCGGTGTAGATATTTCCAAGTTTACACAGATAGCTGTATAGACATTTACATGTTTACAGAGATACTGTTGTAGATTTTCCATGTTTATGCAGATAGCGATGTAGACATTTCCATGTTTATACAGATAGCGGTGTAGATATTTCCATGTTTATAGAGATAGCGGTGTCGATATTTGCATGTTTATACATATGGCAGTGCAGATATTTCCATGTTTATAGTTATAGCAGTGTAGATATTTCCATGTTAATACAGATAGCGGTGTAGGTATTTCCATGTTTGTAGAGTTAGCGGTGGAGATAATTCCAAATTTATACAGATAGTGTTGTAGATATTTCCATGTTTATACAGACGGCGGTGTAGACATTACCAAGTTTACACAGATAGGTGTGTAGATATTTCCATGATTACACAATTAGCGTTGTAGTAATTTCCTTGTTTATACAGATAGCGGTGTAGTTATTTCCATGTTTATACAGAGAGCGGTGTAGATATTTCCATGTTTATAGAGATAGCGGTGTAAATATTTCCATATTTATATAGATAGCGGTGTAGTTATTTCCATGTTTACACAGATAGCTTTGTAGATATTTCCATATTCATACAGATAGCCGTGTAGATATTTCCATGTTTATACAGATAGTGGCGTAGATGTTTCGAAGTTAATAGAGATAGCGGTGAAGATATTTCCATGTTTATACAGATAGCGATGTATATGTTTCCATGTTTATACAGATAGCGGTGTAGATATTTCCATGTTTGTAGAGATAGCGGTGTAGATACTTCCATTTTTATACAGATGGCTTTGAAGATATTTCCATGTGTATACAGATGGCAGTGTAGATTTTTCCATGTTTATAGAGATGCTGGTGTAGATATTTCCATGTTTATACAGATGACTGTGAGGATATTTGCATGTTCATACAGATGGCAGTGTAGATATTTCCATGGTTATAGAGATAGCGGTGTAGATATTTCCTTGTTTATAGGGATAGCGGTGTAGATATTTCCATGTATAAAGAGATAGCGGTCTAGGTATTTCCATATTTATACAGATAGCGGTGTAGATATCTCCTTGTTTATTCAGATAGCAGTGTAGATATTTCCAAGTTTATACAGATGTCGGTGTAGATATTTCCATGTTTAGACAGATAGCGGTGTAGATATTTCCAAGTTTATACAGATAGCAGTGTAGATATATCCATGTTTACAGAGATACCGGTGTAGATATTTCCATCTTTGCACAGACTGCGGTTTAGATATATCCAGCTTTACACAGATAGCGGTGGAGATATTTCCATGTTTTTAGACTTATCGATGTAGATATTTCCACGTTTATACAAATAGCGTTGTAGACATTTCCACATTAATACAGATAGCGGTGTAGATATTTCCATGTTTATGCAGATCGTGGTGTAGATATTACCTAGTTTATAGAGATGGCGGTGTAGATATTTCCATGTTTATAGAGATAGCGGTGTAGATATTTCCATGTTTATAGAGTTGGCGGTGTAGATATTTCCATGTTTATACAGATAGCGTTGCAGATATTTCCATGTTTATAAGGATAGCGGTTTATTTATTTCCATGTTTATACAGGTAGCGGTGTAGATATTTCCAAGTTTATCCAGCTCGCGGTGTAGATATTTAGATGTTTATGCAGATGGCAGTGTAGATATTTCGAAATTTAGAGAGAGGGCGGTGTAGATATTTCCATATTTATACAGAAAGCGGTGTAGATATTTCCATGTTTATACAGACGACGGTGTAGATATTTCCAGATTTATGCAGATTGCGGTGTAGATATTTCCATGTTTATAGAGATAGCGATGTAGTTATTTCTATGTTTTTACAGATAGCGATGTACATATTTCCATATTTATAGAGATAACGGTGTAGTTATTTCCATATTTATACATATAGCATTGTAGATATTTCCATGTTTATGCAGATAACGGTGTAGATATTTTCATGTTTATACAGATAGTGGTGTAGATATTTCCATGTTTATAGAGATCGCGGTATAGGTAATTCCATGTTTATAGAGATAGCGGTGTAGTTATTTCCATGTTGATACAGATGGCTGTGTAGTTATTCCCATGTGTATACAGATTGCAGTGTAGTTATTTCCATGTGTACACAAATGGCAGTGTAGTTATTTCCAAGTTTATACAGATGGTGGTGTAGATATTTCCATGTTTATACAGATGACTCTGAAGTTATTTCCAAGTTCTTACAGATGGCGGTGTAGTTATTTCGATGTTTATATAGACAGCGGTGTAGATATTTCCATGTTTATAGATATAGCGGTGTAGATATTTCCATATTTATACAGAAAGCGGTGTAGATATTTCCATGTTTATACAGATGACGATGTAGATATTTCCACGTTTTTCAGATGGCGGTCCAGATATTTCCATGTTTAAAGAGATAGCAGTGCAGTTATTTCTATGTTTATGCAGATAGCGATGTAGATATTTTCATGTTTATAGAGATAGCGGTGTAGTTATTTCCATATTTATACATATAGCGGTGTAGATATTTCCATGTTTATACAGATAGCGGTGTTGATATTTCCATGTTTATACAGATAGCGGTGTAGATATTTCCATGTTTATATAGACAGGAGGGGAGATATTTCCATGTTTACACAGATAGCGGTGTAGATATTTCCATGTTTATACAGATAGCATTGTAGGTATTTCCATGTTTACAGAGATGGCGGAGTAGGTATTTCCATCTTTGCACAGATTGCGGTGTAGATATTTCCATCTTTACACAGATAGTGGTGTAGATATTTCCATGTTTATACAGATGGCTGTGTAGATGTTTCCATGTTTATACACATGGCGGTGTAGATATTTCCATGTTTATACAGATGACTGTCTAACTATTTCCATGTTTATAGAGATAGCGGTGTAGATATTTCCATATTTATACAGATGGTGATGTAGATATTTCCATCTTAATACAGATGGCAGTGTAGATATTTCCATATTTATACAGATGGCAGTGTAGATATTTCCATGTTTATAAAGATGGCTGTGTAGATACTACCATGTTTATAGAGATGGCAGTGCAGATATTTTCATGTTTATAGAGATGGCGGTGTAGATATTTCCTTGTTTACAGAGATAGCAATGTAGATATTTCCATGTTCATACAGATAGCGGTGTAGGTATTTCCATGTTTATAGAGATAGCGGTGTAGATGTTTCCATGTTTATAGGGATAGCGGTGTTGATATTTCCTTGTTTATGGGGATAGTGGTGTAGATGATTCCATGTTTATACAGATAGCGGTGTTGGTATTTCCATTTTTATACAGTTAGTGGTGTAGATATTTCCATGTTCATAGACATGGCTGTGTAGATATTTCCATGTTTATAGAGATAGCAGTGCAGATATTTCCATATTTATACAGATAGCGGTGTAGACATTTCCATGTTTATAGAGATAGTGGTGTAGATATTTCCATATTTATACAGATAGCAGTGTAGATATTTCCATGTTTATACAGATAGCGGTGTTGATATGTCCATGCTTATGCAGATATCGGTGTAGATATTTCCATGCTTATAGAGATGGCGGTGTAGGTATTTCCATGTTTATAGAGATAGTGGTTTAGATATTTCCATGTTTATACAGACTGCGGTGTAGATATTGCCACGTTTATACCCATAGCGGAGTTGATATTTCTATGTTTATACAGATAGTGGTTTAGATATTTCCATGTTTATACCGCTCACGGTATAGATATTTCCATCTTTATACAGATGGCAGCGTAGATGTTTCCATGTTTATACAGAAAGCGGTGTAGATATTTCCAATTTTATACAGATGGTGGTGTAGTTATTTCCATGATTATGGAGATGGCGGTGTAGATATTTTCATGTTCATAGAGATGGCGGTGTAGATATTTCCATGTTTAATGAGATTGCGGAGTAGATATTTCCATGTTTTTAGAGATAGCTGTGTAGGTATTTCCATGTTTATAGTGATAGCAGTGTAGATATTTCCATGTTTATACAGATGGCTGTGAAGGTATTTCCATGTGTATACAGACGGCAGTGTATATATTTCCATGTTTATAGAGATGGTGGTGTAGATATTTCCATGTTTGTAGAGATAGTGGTGTAGATATTTCCATATTTATACAGATAGCGGTTTACATATTTCCATGTTTTTACAGATCCTGTTGTAGATATTTCCATGTTTATACAGATAGCGGTGTAGATATTTCCAAGTTTACACAGATAGCTGTATAGACATTTACATGTTTACAGAGATACTGTTGTAGATTTTCCATGTTTATGCAGATAGCGATGTAGACATTTCCATGTTTATACAGATAGCGGTGTAGATATTTCCATGTTTATAGAGATAGCGGTGTCGATATTTGCATGTTTATACATATGGCAGTGCAGATATTTCCATGTTTATAGTTATAGCAGTGTAGATATTTCCATGTTAATACAGATAGCGGTGTAGGTATTTCCATGTTTGTAGAGTTAGCGGTGGAGATAATTCCAAATTTATACAGATAGTGTTGTAGATATTTCCATGTTTATACAGACGGCGGTGTAGACATTACCAAGTTTACACAGATAGGTGTGTAGATATTTCCATGATTACACAATTAGCGTTGTAGTAATTTCCTTGTTTATACAGATAGCGGTGTAGTTATTTCCATGTTTATACAGAGAGCGGTGTAGATATTTCCATGTTTATAGAGATAGCGGTGTAAATATTTCCATATTTATATAGATAGCGGTGTAGTTATTTCCATGTTTACACAGATAGCTTTGTAGATATTTCCATATTCATACAGATAGCCGTGTAGATATTTCCATGTTTATACAGATAGTGGCGTAGATGTTTCGAAGTTAATAGAGATAGCGGTGAAGATATTTCCATGTTTATACAGATAGCGATGTATATGTTTCCATGTTTATACAGATAGCGGTGTAGATATTTCCATGTTTGTAGAGATAGCGGTGTAGATACTTCCATTTTTATACAGATGGCTTTGAAGATATTTCCATGTATATACAGATGGCAGTGTAGATTTTTCCATGTTTATAGAGATGCTGGTGTAGATATTTCCATGTTTATACAGATGACTGTGAGGATATTTGCATGTTCATACAGATGGCAGTGTAGATATTTCCATGGTTATAGAGATAGCGGTGTAGATATTTCCTTGTTTATAGGGATAGCGGTGTAGATATTTCCATGTATAAAGAGATAGCGGTCTAGGTATTTCCATATTTATACAGATAGCGGTGTAGATATCTCCTTGTTTATTCAGATAGCAGTGTAGATATTTCCAAGTTTATACAGATGTCGGTGTAGATATTTCCATGTTTAGACAGATAGCGGTGTAGATATTTCCAAGTTTATACAGATAGCAGTGTAGATATATCCATGTTTACAGAGATA
Organism: Pan troglodytes; assembly: GCF_028858775.2. Taxonomy (NCBI): domain Eukaryota; kingdom Metazoa; phylum Chordata; class Mammalia; order Primates; family Hominidae; genus Pan; species Pan troglodytes. The sequence goes on along the minus strand of NC_072405.2, from coordinate 228,618 downwards.
CCGGTGTAGATATTTCCATCTTTGCACAGACTGCGGTTTAGATATATCCAGCTTTACACAGATAGCGGTGGAGATATTTCCATGTTTTTAGACTTATCGATGTAGATATTTCCACGTTTATACAAATAGCGTTGTAGACATTTCCACATTAATACAGATAGCGGTGTAGATATTTCCATGTTTATGCAGATCGTGGTGTAGATATTACCTAGTTTATAGAGATGGCGGTGTAGATATTTCCATGTTTATAGAGATAGCGGTGTAGATATTTCCATGTTTATAGAGTTGGCGGTGTAGATATTTCCATGTTTATACAGATAGCGTTGCAGATATTTCCATGTTTATAAGGATAGCGGTTTATTTATTTCCATGTTTATACAGGTAGCGGTGTAGATATTTCCAAGTTTATCCAGCTCGCGGTATAGATATTTAGATGTTTATGCAGATGGCAGTGTAGATATTTTGAAATTTAGAGAGAGAGCGGTGTAGATATTTCCATATTTATACAGAAAGCGGTGTACATATTTCCATGTTTATACAGACAACGGTGTAGATATTTCCAGATTTATGCAGATTGCGGTGTAGATATTTCCATGTTTATAGAGATAGCGATGTAGTTATTTCTATGTTTTTACAGATAGCGATGTACATATTTCCATATTTATAGAGATAACGGTGTAGTTATTTCCATATTTATACATATAGCATTGTAGATATTTCCATGTTTATGCAGATAACGGTGTAGATATTTCCATGTTTATACAGATAGTGGTGTAGATATTTCCATGTTTATAGAGATCGCGGTATAGGTAATTCCATGTTTATAGAGATAGCGGTGTAGTTATTTCCATGTTGATACAGATGGCTGTGTAGTTATTCCCATGTGTATACAGATTGCAGTGTAGTTATTTCCATGTGTACACAAATGGCAGTGTAGTTATTTCCAAGTTTATACAGATGGTGGTGTAGATATTTCCATGTTTATACAGATGACTCTGAAGTTATTTCCAAGTTCTTACAGATGGCGGTGTAGTTATTTCGATGTTTATATAGACAGCGGTGTAGATATTTCCATGTTTATAGATATAGCGGTGTAGATATTTCCATATTTATACAGAAAGCGGTGTAGATATTTCCATGTTTATACAGATGACGATGTAGATATTTCCACGTTTTTCAGATGGCGGTCCAGATATTTCCATGTTTAAAGAGATAGCAGTGCAGTTATTTCTATGTTTATGCAGATAGCGATGTAGATATTTCCATGTTTATAGAGATAGCGGTGTAGTTATTTCCATATTTATACATATAGCGGTGTAGATATTTCCATGTTTATACAGATAGCGGTGTTGATATTTCCATGTTTATACAGATAGCGGTGTAGATATTTCCATGTTTATATAGACAGGAGGGGAGATATTTCCATGTTTACACAGATAGCGGTGTAGATATTTCCATGTTTATACAGATAGCATTGTAGGTATTTCCATGTTTACAGAGATGGCGGAGTAGGTATTTCCATCTTTGCACAGATTGCGGTGTAGATATTTCCATCTTTACACAGATAGTGGTGTAGATATTTCCATGTTTATACAGATGGCTGTGTAGATGTTTCCATGTTTATACACATGGCGGTGTAGATATTTCCATGTTTATACAGATGACTGTCTAACTATTTCCATGTTTATAGAGATAGCGGTGTAGATATTTCCATATTTATACAGATGGTGATGTAGATATTTCCATCTTAATACAGATGGCAGTGTAGATATTTCCATATTTATACAGATGGCAGTGTAGATATTTCCATGTTTATAAAGATGGCTGTGTAGATACTACCATGTTTATAGAGATGGCAGTGCAGATATTTTCATGTTTATAGAGATGGCGGTGTAGATATTTCCTTGTTTACAGAGATAGCAATGTAGATATTTCCATGTTCATACAGATAGCGGTGTAGGTATTTCCATGTTTATAGAGATAGCGGTGTAGATGTTTCCATGTTTATAGGGATAGCGGTGTTGATATTTCCTTGTTTATGGGGATAGTGGTGTAGATGATTCCATGTTTATACAGATAGCGGTGTTGGTATTTCCATTTTTATACAGTTAGTGGTGTAGATATTTCCATGTTCATAGACATGGCTGTGTAGATATTTCCATGTTTATAGAGATAGCAGTGCAGATATTTCCATATTTATACAGATAGCGGTGTAGACATTTCCATGTTTATAGAGATAGCGGTGTAGATATTTCCATATTTATACAGATAGCAGTGTAGATATTTCCATGTTTATACAGATAGCGGTGTTGATATGTCCATGCTTATGCAGATATCGGTGTAGATATTTCCATGTTTATAGAGATGGCGGTGTAGGTATTTCCATGTTTATAGAGATAGTGGTTTAGATATTTCCATGTTTATACAGACTGCGGTGTAGATATTGCCACGTTTATACCCATAGCGGAGTTGATATTTCTATGTTTATACAGATAGTGGTTTAGATATTTCCATGTTTATACCGCTCACGGTATAGATATTTCCATCTTTATACAGATGGCAGCGTAGATGTTTCCATGTTTATACAGAAAGCGGTGTAGATATTTCCACTTTTATACAGATGGTGGTGTAGTTATTTCCATGATTATGGAGATGGCGGTGTAGATATTTTCATGTTCATAGAGATGGCGGTGTAGATATTTCCATGTTTAATGAGATTGCGGAGTAGATATTTCCATGTTTTTAGAGATAGCTGTGTAGGTATTTCCATGTTTATAGAGATAGCAGTGTAGATATTTCCATGTTTATACAGATGGCTGTGAAGGTATTTCCATGTGTATACAGACGGCAGTGTATATATTTCCATGTTTATAGAGATGGTGGTGTAGATATTTCCATGTTTGTAGAGATAGTGGTGTAGATATTTCCATATTTATACAGATAGCGGTTTAGATATTTCCATGTTTTTACAGATCCTGTTGTAGATATTTCCATGTTTATACAGATAGCGGTGTAGATATTTCCAAGTTTACACAGATAGCTGTATAGACATTTACATGTTTACAGAGATACTGTTGTAGATTTTCCATGTTTATGCAGATAGCGATGTAGACATTTCCATGTTTATACAGATAGCGGTGTAGATATTTCCATGTTTATAGAGATAGCGGTGTCGATATTTGCATGTTTATACATATGGCAGTGCAGATATTTCCATGTTTATAGTTATAGCAGTGTAGATATTTCCATGTTAATACAGATAGCGGTGTAGGTATTTCCATGTTTGTAGAGTTAGCGGTGGAGATAATTCCAAATTTATACAGATAGTGTTGTAGATATTTCCATGTTTATACAGACGGCGGTGTAGACATTACCAAGTTTACACAGATAGGTGTGTAGATATTTCCATGATTACACAATTAGCGTTGTAGTAATTTCCTTGTTTATACAGATAGCGGTGTAGTTATTTCCATGTTTATACAGAGAGCGGTGTAGATATTTCCATGTTTATAGAGATAGCGGTGTAAATATTTCCATATTTATATAGATAGCGGTGTAGTTATTTCCATGTTTACACAGATAGCTTTGTAGATATTTCCATATTCATACAGATAGCCGTGTAGATATTTCCATGTTTATACAGATAGTGGCGTAGATGTTTCGAAGTTAATAGAGATAGCGGTGAAGATATTTCCATGTTTATACAGATAGTGATGTATATGTTTCCATGTTTATACAGATAGCGGTGTAGATATTTCCATGTTTGTAGAGATAGCGGTGTAGATACTTCCATTTTTATACAGATGGCTTTGAAGATATTTCCATGTGTATACAGATGGCAGTGTAGATTTTTCCATGTTTATAGAGATGCTGGTGTAGATATTTCCATGTTTATACAGATGACTGTGAGGATATTTGCATGTTCATACAGATGGCAGTGTAGATATTTCCATGGTTATAGAGATAGCGGTGTAGATATTTCCTTGTTTATAGGGATAGCGGTGTAGATATTTCCATGTATAAAGAGATAGCGGTCTAGGTATTTCCATATTTATACAGATAGCGGTGTAGATATCTCCTTGTTTATTCAGATAGCAGTGTAGATATTTCCAAGTTTATACAGATGTCGGTGTAGATATTTCCATGTTTAGACAGATAGCGGTGTAGATATTTCCAAGTTTATACAGATAGCAGTGTAGATATATCCATGTTTACAGAGATACCGGTGTAGATATTTCCATCTTTGCACAGACTGCGGTTTAGATATATCCAGCTTTACACAGATAGCGGTGGAGATATTTCCATGTTTTTAGACTTATCGATGTAGATATTTCCACGTTTATACAAATAGCGTTGTAGACATTTCCACATTAATACAGATAGCGGTGTAGATATTTCCATGTTTATGCAGATCGTGGTGTAGATATTACCTAGTTTATAGAGATGGCGGTGTAGATATTTCCATGTTTATAGAGATAGCGGTGTAGATATTTCCATGTTTATAGAGTTGGCGGTGTAGATATTTCCATGTTTATACAGATAGCGTTGCAGATATTTCCATGTTTATAAGGATAGCGGTTTATTTATTTCCATGTTTATACAGGTAGCGGTGTAGATATTTCCAAGTTTATCCAGCTCGCGGTGTAGATATTTAGATGTTTATGCAGATGGCAGTGTAGATATTTCGAAATTTAGAGAGAGAGCGGTGTAGATATTTCCATATTTATACAGAAAGCGGTGTAGATATTTCCATGTTTATACAGACGACGGTGTAGATATTTCCAGATTTATGCAGATTGCGGTGTAGATATTTCCATGTTTATAGAGATAGCGATGTAGTTATTTCTATGTTTTTACAGACAGCGATGTACATATTTCCATATTTATAGAGATAACGGTGTAGTTATTTCCATATTTATACATATAGCATTGTAGATATTTCCATGTTTATGCAGATAACGGTGTAGATATTTCCATGTTTATACAGATAGTGGTGTAGATATTTCCATGTTTATAGAGATCGCGGTATAGGTAATTCCATGTTTATAGAGATAGCGGTGTAGTTATTTCCATGTTGATACAGATGGCTGTGTAGTTATTCCCATGTGTATACAGATTGCAGTGTAGTTATTTCCATGTGTACACAAATGGCAGTGTAGTTATTTCCAAGTTTATACAGATGGTGGTGTAGATATTTCCATGTTTATACAGATGACTCTGAAGTTATTTCCAAGTTCTTACAGATGGCGGTGTAGTTATTTCGATGTTTATATAGACAGCGGTGTAGATATTTCCATGTTTATAGATATAGCGGTGTAGATATTTCCATATTTATACAGAAAGCGGTGTAGATATTTCCATGTTTATACAGATGACGATGTAGATATTTCCACGTTTTTCAGATGGCGGTCCAGATATTTCCATGTTTAAAGAGATAGCAGTGCAGTTATTTCTATGTTTATGCAGATAGCGATGTAGATATTTCCATGTTTATAGAGATAGCGGTGTAGTTATTTCCATATTTATACATATAGCGGTGTAGATATTTCCATGTTTATACAGATAGCGGTGTTGATATTTCCATGTTTATACAGATAGCGGTGTAGATATTTCCATGTTTATATAGACAGGAGGGGAGATATTTCCATGTTTACACAGATAGCGGTGTAGATATTTCCATGTTTATACACATAACGGGGTAGATATTTCCATGTTTACAGAGATAGCGGTATAGATATTTTCATATTTGCACAGATTGCGGTGTACATGTTTTTATCTTTCACAGATAGCGGTGTACATATTTCCATGTTGACACAGAGAGGTGTGTAGATATTTCCATGTTTACACAGATATTGTTGTAGATATTCCCATGTTTATACAGATAGCGGTGTAGATATTTCCATGTATATAAAGATAGCGATGTAGATATTTCCATGGTTATACAGATAGCGGTGTAGGTATTTCCATGTGTTTAGAGATGTCAGTGTAGATATTTCCATGTTTATACAGATGGCAGTGTAGATATTTCCATGTTTATACAGATAGTGGTGAAGATATTTCCATGTTTATACAGGTAGAGGTGTGGATATTTCCATGTTTATGAAGATCTCGGTGCTTATATTTCCATCTTTCTACAGATGACAGTGTAGATGTTTCTATGTTTATAGAGATGGCAGTGTAGATATTTCCATGTTAATAGAGATGGCGGTGTAGTTATTTCCATGTTTATGCTGATGGCGGTGTAGATATTTCCAAGTTTATACAGATGTCCTTTTAAATATTTCTATGTTTATAGAGATAGCGGTGTAGATAATTCCATGTTTATACACATAGCGGTGTAGGTATTTCGATGATTATACAGACAGCAGTGTAGATATTTCCATGTATATACAGATAGCGGTAGAGATATTCCCATGTTTACAGAGATAGCGGTGTAGATATTTCCATATTTGCGCATATTGCGGAGAAGATATTTCCATCCTTACACAGATAGCGGTGTACATATTTCCATGTTTACACAGATAACTGTGAAGGTATTCCCATGTTTACACAGATAGTGTTGTAGATATTTCCATGTTTATACAGGTAGTGGTGTAGATATTTCTGTATATAAAGAGATGGCGGTGTAGATATTTCCATGTTTATACAGATGGCGGTGTAGATATTTCCATGTTTATAGAGATGGCGTTGTAGATAGTTCCATATTTATACTGATAGCGGTGTAGATATTTCCATGTTTATACATATGGCGGTGTAGATATTTCCATGTTCATACGGATAGCGGTGGAGATATTTCCATGTTTATACAGATAGCAATGTAGATTTTCCCATGTTTGTACAGATAGTGCTGTGTACATTTCCATGTGTATACAGATGGCAGTGTGGATATTTCTATATTTATACAGATGACCGTTTAGATATTTCCATGTTTTTAAAGATGGCGGTGTAGATATTTCCATGTTTATACAGATTTCTGTGTGGCTATTTCCATGTTCATACAGAAAGCGGTGTAGATATTTCCATTTTTATATAGATGGCTTTGTAGATATGGCCATGTTTATACAGATGGCAGTGTAGATATTTGCATGTTTATACAGACGGTGCTGTAGATATTACCATGTTTACACAGATGACTGTATACACAGATATTTCCATGTTTATGGAGATAGCGGTGTAGATATTTACATATTTACACAGATAGCGGTGTAGATAATTCCATGTTTATTCAGAAGGCGGTATAGTTATTACCATGTTTACAGATGGTGGTGTAGATATTTCCATGTTTATACTGACAGTGGTGTAGATATTTCTATGTTTATACAGATAGTGGTGTAGATATTTCCATGTTTATAAAGATAGCGCTCTAGATATCTCCATGTTTACAGAGATGGTGGTGTAGATAATTCCATATTTGCACAGATTGCGGTGTAGATATTTCCATCTTTACACAGATAGCGGTGTACATATTTCCATGTTTACACAAATAGCTGTGTAGATATTTCCTTGTTTACACAGATCACGGTGTAGATATTTCCATGTTTAGGCAGACGGCGGTGTAGATATTTCCATGTTTATCGACATGGCGGTGTAGATATTTCTATGTTTATAGAGATATCGGTGTAGATAATTCCATGTTTATAGAGATGGTGGTGTAGGTATTTCCATGTTTATAAAGATAGTGGTGTAGATATTTCCATGTTTATTCAGATAGCGGTGTAGATATTTCCATGCTTATACAGATAGTGGTGTTGATATTTCCATGTTTATACACATAGCGGTGTAGACATTTCCATGATTATTCTGCTCGCGGTGCAGGTATTTCCATGTTTATACAGATGGCAGTGTATGTATTTCCATGTTTATGCTGATAGCGGTGTAGATATTTCCATGTTTATACAGGTAGAGGTGTAGATATTTCCATGTTTATGCAGATCTCGGTGAAGATATTTCCAACTTTCTACAGATGGCAGTGTAGATATTTCTATGTTTATAGAGATGGCGGTGTAGATAATTCCATATTTATACAGCCGGCGGTGTAGTTATTTCCATGTTTATGCTGATGGCGGTGTAGATATTTTCATGTTTGTAGAGATGGCAGTGTACTTATTTCTAAGTTTATAGAGATAGCGGTGTAGATATTTCCATGTTTATAGAGATGGCGGTGTAGGTACTTCCATGTTTATAGAGATAGTGGTGTAGATATTTCCATGTTTATACAGATAGCGGTGTAGATATTTCCATTTTTATACAGATAATGGTGTTGCTCTTTCCAAGTTTATACAGATAGCGGTGTAGATATTTCCATGTTTATACAGCTCGCGGTGTAGATATTTCCATCTTTATACAGATGGCGGTGTAGATATTTCCATATTTATAGAGATAGCCTTGTAGATATTTCCATGTTTATACAGATAGTGTTGCAGATATTTCCATGTTTATACAGATAGCGTTGTAGATATTTTCATGTTTATAAAGATAGCCATGTAGATATTTCCACGTTTATACAGATAGCGGTGGAGATATTTCCGTGTTTATACAGATAGTGTTGCAGATATTTCCATGTTTATACAAATACCTGTGTACATATTTCCATGTTTACACAGATAGCGGTGTATTTATTTCCGTGTTAACACAGATAGTGTTGTAGATATTTCCATGTTTATACAGACAGCAGTGTAGATATTTTCATGTTTATAGAGATAGCAGTGTAGATATTTCCATGTTTACAGAGATAGCGGTGTAGATATTTCCATCTTTGCACAGATTGCGGTGTAGGTATTTCCATGTTTACACAGATAGCGGTGTAGATATTTCCATGTTTACACAGATAGTGTTCTAGATATTTCCATTTTTATAGATATTGGAGTGAAGATATTTCTATGTTTATAAATATAGCGGTGTAGATGTTTCCATCTTTATACAGATAGCGGTGTAGATATTTCCATCTTTATACAGATGGCGGTGTAGGTATTTCCATATTTATAGAGATAGCGGTGTAGATATTTCCGTGTTCATACAGACTGCAGTGTACATATTTCCTTGTGTATACAGATGGCAGTGTAGATATTTCCATGTTTATACAGATGGAGGTGTAGGTATTTCCATGTTTATACAGATGACAGTGTAGATATTTCCACGTTTTTACAGATGGCGGTGTAGATATTTCCATCTTTATACAGATGTCAGGGTTGGTATTTCCATGTTTGTGCAGATAATGGTGTAGATATTTCCATGTTTATGCAAATAGCGGTGTAAAATATTTCCATGTTTATTCAGATGGCGGTGTAGATACTTCCCTTTTTATACTGGTAGCGGTGTAACCTCCATGTTTATACAGAAGGCGGTGTAGATATTTCCATGTTTTTACAGATGGCTGTGTAGATATTTCCATGTTTACACAGAAATCGGTGTGGCTATTTCCATGTTTATAGAGATCGTGGTGTAGATATTTCCATATTTATACAGATAACAGTGTAGATATTTCCATTTTTATAGAGATAGCGGTGTACATATTTCCATGTTTCTGCAGATAGCGGTGTAGATATTTCCATGTTAACACAGATAGTTTTGTAGATATTTCCATGTTTATACAGATTGCCGTATAGCTATTTCCATGTTTACAAAGTTTGCGTTGCAGATATTTCCATGTTTATACAGATAGCGGTGGAGATATTTCCATGTTTATAGAGATAGCGATGTAGATAATTCCATGTTTTTACAGATAGCGGTGGATATATTTCCCAGTTTACACAGATGGTGGTGTAGATATTTCCATGTTTATAGACATAGCCATGTAGATATTTCCATGTTTATACGGAGAGCGGTGTAGATATTTCCATGTTTATACAAATCGCTGTATAGGCATTTCTATCTATCCACAGATGGCAGTGTAGATATTTCTAAGTTTATACAGATGGCGGCGTAGATATTTCCATGTTTATACAGATGGCTGTGTAGATATTTCTATGTTTATAGAGATACCGGTGTAGATAATTCCATGTTTATAGAGATGGCGTTGTAGGTGTTTCAATGTTTATAGATATAAGGGTGTAGATATTTCCATGTTTATACAGATAGCGGTGTAGAGATTTCCATGTTTATACATGTCATGGTGTAGATATTTCCATCTTTATGCAGATGGCAGTGTAGATATTTCCATGTTTATAGAGATAGCGGTTAAGATATTTCCATTTTTACACAGATGGTGGAGTAGATAATTCCATGTTTATGGAGATTGTGGTGTAGATGTTTTCATGTTTATAAAGATGGCGGTGTAGATATTTCCAGGCTTATATAGATGGCGGTATAGATATTTCTATGTTTATAGAGATAGCTGTGTAATTATTTCCATGCATATAGAGAAAGCGGTGTAGGTATTTCCATCTTTAAACAGATGGCTGTGTAGATATTTCCACGTTTATACAGATGGCAGTCTAGATATTTCCAGGTTTACAGAGATGCTGGTGCAGATAGTTCCACGTTTATACAGATGACTGTGTAGATATTTGCATTTTTATACAGATGGCAGTGTAGATATTTCCATGTTTATACAGATAGCGGTGTATATGTTTCCATATTTACACTGATAGCGGTGTAAATATGTCCATGTTTATTCAGATGGCAGTGTAGATATTTCCATGTTTATACAGAGAGCGGTGTGGCTATTTCTACGTTTATACAGATAGCGGTGTAGATATTTCCATGTTTATACAGATGTCTTTGTAGATAATTCCATGTTTATACAGATGGCAGTGTAGATATTTCCATGTTTATACAGATAGTGGTGTAGATATTTCCATATTCATACAGATGACTGTGTAGGTATTTCGATGTTTATACAGATGGCGGCGTAGATATTTCCATGTTTATAGAGATGGCCATGTAGATAATTCCATGTTTTTCCAGATAGCGGTGAAGACATTTTCATGTTTATAGAGATAGCGGCGTAGATATTTCCATGTTCATAAAGATGGCAGTGTAGGTATTTCCATGTTTATAGAGATATCGGTATAGATATTTCCATATTTATACAGATAGCGGTATAGATATTTCCACGTTTATAGAGATAGTGGTGTTCGTATGTCCATGTATATACAGATAGCGTTGTAGATATTTCCATGTCTATACAGCTCGTGGTGTAGGTATTTCCATCTTTATAGAGATGTCAGTGTAGGTATTTACATGTTTATGCAGATATCGGTGTAGATATTTCCATGTTTATGCAGATAGCGGTATAGGTTTTCCATGTTTATAGAGATAGCGGTGTAGATATTTCCATGTTTATACAGATATCGGTGTTGATATTTCCATGTTTATAGGGATAGCGGTGTAGATATTTCCATGTTCATAGAGATGGCTGTGAGGATATTTCCATTTTATACAGATCGCAGTGTAGATATTTCCATGTTTATACAGATAATGGTGTAGATATTTCCATGTTTATAGAGATAGCAGTGTATATATTTCCATGTTTATACAGATGGCGGTGTAGATATTTCCATGTTTATAGAGATAGCGGTGTAGATATTTCCATTTTTATACAGATAACTGTGTAGATATTTCGATGTTGATACACATAGCGGTGTAAATATTTCTATGTTTATACAGATCATGGTGTAGATATTTCCATGTTTCTAGAGATAGCGGTGTAGATATTTCATATTTATACAGATCGCAGTGTAGATATTTCCATGTTTATACAGATAGCGGTGTAGATATTTCCATGTATATACAGATGGCTGTGTAGATATTTCCATGTTTATACAGATGGCTGTGTAGATATTTCCATGTTAATACAGATGACTTTGTAGCTATTTCCATGTTTATACAGATGGCGGTGTAGGTATTTCCATGTTATAGAGATACCTGTGTAGATATTTCCATGTTTACAGATAGCAATGTAGATATTTCCATTATTATAGAGATAGCGGTTTAGATATTTCATATTTATACAGATCGCGGTGTAGATATTTCCATGTTTATACAGATTGCGGTGTAGATATTTCCATGTTTATACACATGACTGTGTAAGTATTTCCATGTTTATACAGATGGCTTTGTAGATATTTCCATGTTTATAGAGATAGCTTTGCAGATATTTCCATGTTTATAGAGATAGCGGTGTAGATATATCCATGTTCATAGAGATAGCAGTGAGGATATTTCCATGTTTATACAGATAGCAGTGTAGGTATTTCCATTTTTATAGAGATAGCGGTTTAGATATTTCATATTTATATAGATAGCGGTGTAGATATTTCCATGTTTATACAGATTGCGGTGTAGATATTTCCATGTTTATACACATGACTGTGTAGGTATTTCCATGTTTATACAGATGGCTTTGTAGATATTTCCATGTTTATAGAGATAGAGGTGAAGATATTTTCATGTTTATTCCGATAGCAGTGTAAATATTTCCACGTTTATATAGATCGTGGTGTAGATATTTCCATGTTTATACAGATACCGGTGTAGATATTTACATGTTTATACAGACCGCAGTGTATGTATTTCCAAGTTTATAGAGATAGCGGTGTAGATAGTTCCATGTTTTCACAGATGGCGGTGTGGATGTTTCCATCTATACAAAGATTGCCGTGTAGGTATTTCCATGTGTATACAGATGGCATTGTAGATATTTCCATGTTTATACAGATGGTGGTGTAGATATTTCCATGTTTATACAGATGACTGTGTGGTTATTTCCATGTTTTTACAGATGGCATTGTAGATATTTCCATGTTTATAGAGATAGCAGTGTAGATATTTCCATGTTTATACAGATGGCGGGTGTAGATATTTCCATGTTTATAGAGATAGTGGTGTAGATATTTCCATTTTTATACGGATAACTGTGTAGGTATTTCCATGTTGATACAGATAGCGGTGTAAATATTTCTATGTTTATACAGATCACGGTGTAGGTATTTCCATGTTTCTAGAGATAGCGGTGTAGATATTTCCATGTTTATACAGATTGCGGTGTAGATATTTCCATGTTAACACAGACCGCGATGGAGATATTTCCATGTTTATTCAGATAGCGGTGCAGATACTTCCATGTTTGTACAGATGGAGGTGTTGATATTTCCATATCTACACAGATGACCGTGTAGATATTTCCATGTTTATACAGATGGCGGCACAGATATTTCTATGGATATGTAGATGGCGGTGTAGATATTTCCATGTTTACATAGATAGCGGTGTAGATATTTCCATGTTTATATAGATAGCGGTGTAGATATTTCCATGTATATACACATGGCTGTGTAGATATTTCCATGTTTATACAGATGGCGGTGTAGATATTTCCATGTTTATACAGATAACTTTGTAAGTATTTCCATGTTAATACAGATGGCAGTGTAGATATTTCGATGTTTATAGAGATAGCAGTGGAGATATTTCCATGTTTATACAGAAAGCGTTGTAGATATTTCCATGTTTATACTGATCGCGGTGTAGATATTTCCATGTTTATAGAGATGGCGGTGTAGATATTTCCATATTCATAGAGATAGCGGTGCTGATTTGTCCATGTCTATAGAGATAGCGGTGTGGATATTTCCATGTTTATACAGATAGGGGTGTAGATATTTCCATGTTTATAGAGATGGCGGTGTAGATATTTCCATGTTTATACAGATCACGGTGTAGATGTTTCCATGTTTATTGAGATCACGGTGTAGATATTTCCATGTTTAGACAGATCCCGGTGTTGATATTACCAGGTTTATAGGGATAGCGGTGCAAATATTTCCACATTTATACACATAGCGGTGTAGATATTAGCATGTTTATACAGATAGCGGTGTAGATATTTCCATGTATAAGCAGATGTCTGTGTATATATTTCCATGTTTAAACAGATGGCGGCGTAGATATTTCCTTCTTTATACAAACAGCGTTGCAGTTATTTCCATGTTTATACAGATAGCGGTGTAGATATTTCTATGTATATACAGATGGCTGTGTAGATATTTCCATGTTTATACAGATGGCTGTGTAGATATTTCCATGTTTATACAGATGACTTTGTAGCTATTTCCATGTTTATACAGATGGCGGTGTAGGTATTTCCATGTTATAGAGATAGCTGTGTAGATATTTCCATGTTTATACAGATAGCAATGTAGATATTTCCATTATTATAGAGATATCGGTTTAGATATTTCATATTTATACAGATCGTGGTGTAGATATTTCCATGTTTATACAGATTGTGGTGTAGATATTTCCATGTTTATACACATGACTGTGTAGGTATTTCCATGTTTATACAGATGGCTTTGTAGATATTTCCATGTTTATAGAGATAGCGGTGCAGATATTTCCATGTTTATAGAGATAGCGGTGTAGATATATCCATGTTCATAGAGATAGCAGTGAGGATATTTCCATGTTTATACAGATAGCAGTGTAGATATTTCCACTTTTATTGAGATAGCAGTTTAGATATTTCATATTTATACAGATAGCGGTGTAGATATTTCCATGTTTATACAGATTTCGGTGTAGATATTTCCATGTTTATACACATGACTGTGTAGGTATTTCCATGTTTATACAGATGGCTTTGTAGATATTTCCATTTTTATTGAGATAGCGGTTTAGATATTTCATATTTATACAGATAGCGGTGTAGATATTTCCATGTTTATACAGATTGCGTTGTAGATATTTCCATGTTTATACACATGACTGTGTAGGTATTTCCATGTTTATACAGATGGCTTTGTAGATATTTCCATGTTTATAGAGGTAGCGGTGCAGATATTTCGAAGTTTATACCGATAGCGGTGTAAATATTTCCATGTTTTTATAGATCGCCGTGTAGATATTTCCATGTTTATACAGATCCTGGTGTAGATATTTCCATGTTTATACAGATCGCGGTGTTGATATTACCATGTTTATACGGATAGCGGTGCAAATATTTCCACATTTATGCAGATAGCGGCGTAGTTATAAGCATGTTTATACAGATAGCGGTGTAGATATTTCCATGTATAAAGAGATGTCTGTGTATATATTTCCACGTTTAAACAGATGGCAGTGTAAATATTTCCTTGTTTATACTAATAGCAGTGTAGATATTTGCATGATTATACAGATGGCGGTGTAGATATTTCCAAGTCTATAGAGATAGCGTTGTAGTTATTTCCATATTTATACAGATTGCGGTGTAGATATTTCCATCTTTATACAGATGGCAATGTAGGTATTTCCATGTTTATACAGATAGCGGTGTAGATATTTCCAAGTCTATAGAGATAGCGGTGTAGTTATTTCCATATTTATACAGATAGCCTTGTAGATATTTCCACGATTATACAGATAGCGGTGTAGATATTTCCATGTTTATACAGATAGCGGTGCATATAATTCCATGTTTATAGAGATAGCGTTGTAGATATTTCCATCTTTGCACAGATTGCGGTGTAGATATTTCCATCTTTACAGAGATAGCGGTGCAGATATTGCCTTGTTTACACAGATAGCTGTTTAGATATTTCCATGTTTACACAGATAGCGTTGTAGATATTTCCACCTTTATACAGAGAACGGTGTAGATATTTCCATGTTTATGCAGATAGCGGTGAAGATGTTTCCATGTCTTTACAGATAGCAGTGGAGGTATTTCCATGTTTATAAAGATCGTGGTGTAGATGTTTCCATGTTTATACAGATAGCGGTGTAGATATTTCCATGTTTATACAGATAGTGTTGCAGATATTTCCATGTTTATACAGATAGCGTTGTAGATATTTCCATTTTTATAAAGATAGCCGTGTAGATATTTCCATGTTTACAGAGATAGCGGTGTAGATATTTTCATATTTGCACAGATTGCGGTCTAGATATTTCCACCTTTACACAGATTGCGATGTACATATTTCCATGTTTACACAGATATTGTTGTAGATATTTCCATGTTTATACAGATAGCGGTGTAGGTACTTCCATGTTTATACAGATAGCGATGGAGATATTTCCGTGTTTTTACAGATACTGGTGAATATATTTCCATGTTTATACAGAGAGCGGTGTAGATATTTCCATGTTTATACAGATTGCGTTGAAGGTATTTCCATGTTTATACAGATAGCGGCGTAGATATTTCCATATTTATACAGATAGCGGTGTAGATATTTCCATGTTTACAGAGTTCGCGGTGTAGATATTTCCATCTTTAAACAGATTGCGGTGTTGATATTTCCATCTTTACACAGATAGCGGTGTAGATATTTCCAAGTTTACACATATAGCTGTGTAGTTATTTCCATGTTTACACAGATAGTGTTGTAGATATTTCCATGTTTATAGAGATAGCGGTGTAGATATTTCCATATTTATTCAGATAGCGTTGTAGATATTTCCACGTTCATAGAGATAGCGGTGTAGATATTTCCATATTTATACAGATATCTGTGTAGATATTTCCATGTTTATACAGGTAGAGATGAAGATATTTCCATATTTATACAGATATCTGTGTAGATATTTCCATGTTTATACAGGTAGAGATGTAGATATTTCCATGTTTATGCAGATCTCGGTGAAGATATTTCCAGCTTTCTACAGATGGCAGTGTAGATATTTCTATGTTTATACAGATAGCGGTGTAGATATTTCCATATTTATACAGATCGTGGTGTAGATATTTCCATGTTTATACAGACAGCATTGTAGATATTTTCATGTTTATAGAGATAGCAGTGAAGATATTTCCACGTTTACAGAAATAGCGGTGTAGCTATTTCCATCTTTGCACAGATTACGATGTAGATATTTCCATCTTTACACAGATAGCGGTGTACATATTTCCATGTTTACACAGATAGTGGTGTAGATATTTCCATGTTTACACAGATAGTGTTGAAGATATTTCCATGTTTATACAGATAGCAGTGTAGATATTTCTATGTTTATAAAGATATCGGTGTAGATGTTTCCATCTTTATACACATAACGGTGTAGATATTTCCATGTTTATAGAGAGAGCGGTGTAGATATTTCTATGTTTATAAAGATGGCGGTGTAGGTATTTCCATATTTATAGAGATAGCGGTGTAGATATTTCCGAGTTCATACAGACGGCAGTGTACATATTTCCTTGTGTATACAGATGGCAGTGTAGATATTTCCAAGTTTATACAGATGGAGGTGTAGGTATTTCCATGTTTATACAGATGACAGTGTAGATATTTCCATGTTTTTACAGATGGTGGTGTAGATATTTCCATGTTTATACAGATGGCAGTGTTGATATTTCTATGTTTGTGCAGATAATGGTGTAGGTATTTAAATGTTTATTCAGATAGCGGTGTAAAATATTTCCATGTTTATTCAGATGGCGGTGTAGATACTTCCATTTTTATACTGGTAGCAGTGTATTTTCCATGTTTATACAGATAGCGGTGTAAATATTTCGATGTTTTTACAGATGGCGGTGTACATATTTCCATGTTTACGCAGATAGCGGTGTGGCTATTTCCATGTTTATAGAGATCGTGGTGTAGATATTTCCATATTTATACAGTTAACGGTGTAGTTATTTCCATGTTTATAGAGATAGCTGTGCAGATATTTCCATATTTGCACAGATAGCGGTGTAGATATTTCCATCTTTACACAGATAGCGGTGTACATATTTTCATGTTTCCACAGACAGCAGTGTAGATATTTCCATGTTTATACAGATAGCGGTGCAGATATTTCCATGTTTATAGAGATAGCGGTGTAAATATTTCCATGTTTGCAAAGATTGCGGTGCAAATATTTCTGTCTTTACACAAATAGCGGTGTAGATATTTCCATGTTTACACAGATAGCTGTGTAGACATTTCCATGTTTACCCAGATAGGGTTGTAGATATTTCCATGTTTATACTGATAGCGGTGTAAATATTTCCATGACTATACAGATAGCTGTGTAGATGTTACCATGTTTATACAGACGACTCTGTAGGTATTTCCATGTTTATACACACTGCGGAGTAGATATTTCCATGTTTTTACAGATGGTGGTGTAGATATTTCCACGTATATACCGATAGCGGTGTGGATATTTCCTTGTTTTTACAGTCAGCGGTGTTGATATTACCATGTTTACACAGATAGCGGTTTAGATATTTCCATCTTTGCACAGATTGCGGTGTAGATATTTCCATCTTTACAAAGATAGCGGTGTAGATATTTCCATGTTTACACAGATAGCAGTGTAGTTATTTCCATGTTTACACAGATAGTGGTGTAGATGTTTCCATGTTTATACAGATAACTTTGTAGGTATTTCCATGTTTATACAGATGGCAGTGTAGACATTTCTATGTTTATACAGATGGCGTTGCAGATATTTCCATGTTTATACAGAAGCCGGTGAAGATATTTCCATGTTTATGCCGATGGCACTGTAGATATTTCCATGTTTGTACAGATGGCGGTGTAGATATTTCTATGTTTATAGAGATAGCTGTGAAGATATTTCCATGTGTATAAAGATGGCGGTGTAGGTATTTCCACGTTTATAGAAATAGCGGTGCAGATATTTCCATGTTTACACAGATAGTGGTGTAGATAGTTCCATGTTTATAGGGATAGTGTTGTTGGTATTTCCATGATTATACTGATAGCGGTGTAGATATTTCCAGGTTTATACAGCTCGCGCTGTAGATATTTCCATCTTTATACAGATGGCAGTGTAGATATTTACATGTTTAAGCAGATAGCCGTGTAGATATTTCCATGTTTATACAGATAGCGGTGAAGGTATTTCCATGTTTATAGAGATAGCAGTGTAGATATTTCCAAGTTTATACAGATGACTGTGTAGGTATTTCCATGTGTATACTGATGGCAGTGTAGATATTTCCATTTTTATACAGATGGAGGTGTAGATATTTCCATGTTTATACAGATGACTTTGTAGATATTTCCATGTTTTCAAAGATGGCAGTGAAGTTATTTCCATGTTTATACAGATAGCAATGTGGCTATTTCCATATTTATAGAGATAGAGGTGTAGATACTTCCATGTTTATAGAGATAGCGGTGCATATATTCCCATTTTTATACTGATAGCACTGCAGATATTTCCATCTTTATAGAGATAGCGGTGTAGATATTTCCATTTTTGCACAGATTGTGGTGGAGGTATTTCCATCTTTACACAGATAGCGGTGTAGATATTTCAATGTTTACAGAGATAGCTGTCTACATAATTCAATGTTTACACTGATAGGATTGTTGATATTTTCATGTTTATACAGATAGCGGTGTAGATATTTCCATTTCTATAGAGATCGCGGTGCAGATATTTCCATGTTTATACAGATAGCGGTGGAGATATTTCCATGTTTACACAGATAGCGGTGGAGATATTTCCATGTTTTCACAGATGGCGGTGTAGATATTTCCATGTTTATACAGATGGCGGTGTAGATATTTCCAAGTTTATAGAGATGGTGGTGTAGATATTTCCATGTTTATACAGATGGCTGTGTAGTTATTTCCATGTTTATACAGAAGGCGGTTTAGATATTTCCATATTTATAGACTTAGCCGTGTAGATATTTCCATGTTTATACACATAGATTTGTAGACATTTCCATGTTTATAGAGATAGCGGTGTAGATATTTCCATATTTATACAGATCGCGGTGTGGATATTTGCATGTTTCTACAGATAGCGGTGTAGATATTTCCATGTTTATACAGATAGCGCTGTAGATATTTCCATTTTTATACAGATTGCGGTGTATATGTTTCCATGTTTACACAGATAGCTGTGTAGATATTTCCATGTTTATAGAGACAGCGGTGTAGATATTACCATGTTTATACAGATAGCGGTGTAGATGTTTCCATGTTTATACAGATCGCGGTGTAGATATTTCCATGTTTATGCAGATGTCGGTGTAGATATTTCCATTTTTATAGAGATGGCGCTGTAGATATTTCTATGTTTATAGAGATAGCGGTGTATATAATTCCATGTTTATAGAGATGGTGGTTTATGTATTTCCATGTTTATAAAGATAGTGGTGTAGATATTCCCATGCTTATTCAGATAGCGGTGTATATATTTCCATACTTATAGAGATAGTGGTGTTGATATTTCCATGTTTATACACATAGCGGTGTAGACATTTCCATGTTTATTCAGCTCGCGGTGCAGGTAGTTCCATGTTTATACAGATGGCAGTGTAGGTATTTCCATATTTATGCAGATAGCAGTGTAGATCTTTCCATGTTTATAGAGATAGCGGTGTAGGTATTTCCATGTGTATTCAGATAGCGGTGCAGATGTTTCCAAGTTTATACTGATGGCTTTGTAGATATTTCGATGTGTATACATATGGCAGTGTAGATATTTCCATGTTTATAGAGATGGTGGTGTAGATATTTAAATGCATATACAGACGACTCTGTAGATATTTCCATGTTTATACAGATGGCGGTGTAGATATTTCCATGTTTACACAGATAACTGTGTAGATATTTCCATGTTTACACAGATAGTGTTGTAGATATTTCCATCTTTATACAGATAACGTTGTAGATATTTCCATGTTTATACAGAGAGTGGTGGAGATCTTTCCATGTTTATACAGATGGCCATGGAGATATTTCCCCCTTTATACAGATGGTGGCGTAGATATTTCCAAGTTTATACAGATAGCGGTGTAGATATTTGCATGTTTATACAGGTAGAGGTGTAGATATTTCCATGTTTATACAGATCGCGGTGTAGATATTTCCATGTTTATGCATACGGCGCTGTAGATATTTCCATGTTTATAGAGATGGCGGTGAAGATATTTCTATGTTTATAGAGATAGCGGTGTAGATAATTCCATGTTTATTGAGATGGTTGTTTAGGTATTTCCATGTTTATAAAGATAGTGGTGTAGATATTTCCATGTTTATTCAGATAGCGGTGTAGGTATTTCCATGCTTATACAGATAGTGGTATTGATATTTCCATGTTTACGCACATAGCGGTGTAGACATTTCCATGTTTATTCTGCTCACGGTGCAGGTATTTCCATGTTTATACAGATGGCAGTGTAGGTATTTCCATGTTTATGCAGATAGCGGTGTAGATATTTCCATGTTTATACAGGTAGAAGTGTAGATATTTCCATGTTTATGCAGAACTCGGTGAAGTTATTTGCAACTTTCTACAGATGGCAGTGTAGATATTTCTATGTTTATAGAGATGGCGGTGTAGATAATTCCATATTTGTACAGACGGCGGTGTAGTTATTTCCACGTTTATGCTGATGGCGGTGTAGATATTTTCATGTTTATAGAGATGGCAGTGTACATATTTCTAAGTTTATAGAGATAGCGGTGTAGATAATTCCATGTTTATAGAGATGGCGGTGTAGGTACTTCCATGTTTATAGAGATGGCGGTGTAAGTACTCCCATGTGTATACAGATAGCGTTGTAGGTATTTTCATTTTTATACAGATAGTGGTGTTGCTATTTCCATGTTTATACAGATAGCGGTGTAGATATTTCCATGTTTATACAGCTCGTGGTGTAGATATTTCCATCTTTATACAGATGGCGGTGTAGATATTTCCATATTTATAGAGATAGCCTTGTAGATATTTCCATGATTGTACTGATAGCGGTGTAGATATTTCCATGTTTATACAGAGAGCAGTGCATATAATTCCATG
The DNA here is from genome assembly GCF_028858775.2 of Pan troglodytes. Classification (NCBI taxonomy): domain Eukaryota; kingdom Metazoa; phylum Chordata; class Mammalia; order Primates; family Hominidae; genus Pan; species Pan troglodytes. The sequence continues at coordinate 206,919 of NC_072405.2, read as the reverse complement.
TTAATAGATATAGCATTGTAGATATTTCCATCTTTGCACAGATTGCGGTGTAGATATTTCCATCTTTACAGAGATAGCGGTATCGATATTGCCATGTTTACACAGATAGCTGTTTAGATATTTCCATGTTTACACAGATAGCGTTGTAGATATTTCCAGGTTTATACAGATAGTGGTGTAGATATTTCCATGTTTATGCAGATAGCGGTGTAGATGTTTCCATGTGTATACAGATAGCGGTGAAGTTATTTCCATGTTTATACAGATCGTGGTGTAGATATTTCCATGTTTATACAGATAGCAGTGAAGATATTTCCATGTTTATTCAGATAGTGTTGCAGATATTTCCATGTTTATACAGACAGTGTTGTAGATATTTCCATGTTTATAAAGATGGCCATGTAGATATTTCCATGTTTATACAGATAGCGTGGAGATATTTCCGTGTTTATACAGATAGTGTTGCAGATATTTCCATGTTTATACAGATACCTGTGTACATATTTCCATGTTTACACCGATAATGGTGTATTTATTTCCGTGTTAACACAGATAGTTTTGTAGATATTTCCATGTTTATACAGATAGCGGTGTAGATATTTCCATGTTTATACAGATCCTGGTGTAGACATTTCCAGGTTTATACAGACAGCAGTGTAGATATTTTCATGTTTATATAGATAGCAGTGTAGATATTTCCATGTTTACAGAGATAGCGGTGTAGATATTTCCATCTTTGCACAGATTGCGGTGTAGATATTTCCATCTTTACACAGATATTGGTGTACATATTTCCATGTTTACACAGATAGCGGTGTAGATATTTCCATGTTTACACAGATAGTGTTGTAGATATTTCCATTTTCATAGAGATAGCAGTGCAGATATTTCTATGTTTATAAAGATAGCGGTGTAGAGGTTTCCATCTTTATACAGATAGTGGTGTAGATATTTCCATGTTTATACAGATGGCGGTGTAGCTATTTCCATATTTATAGAGATAGCGGTGTAGATATTTCCATGTTCATACAGACGGCAGGGTACATATTTCCTTGTGTATACAGATGGCACTGTAGATATTTCCATGTTTATACAGATGGAGATGTAGGTATTTCCATGTTTATACAGATGACAGTGTAGATATTTCCAGGTTTTTACAGATGGCGGTGCAGATATTTCCATGTTTATACAGATGGCAGGGTTGGTATTTCCATGTTTGTGCAGATAATGGTGTAGATATTTCCATGTTTATACACATAGCAGTGTAAAATGTTTCTATGTTTATTCAGATGGCGGTGTAGATACTTCCATTTTTATACAGCTAGCGTTGTAATTTCCATGTTTATACAGATAGCGGTGTAGATATTTCCATGTTTTTACAGATGGCGGTGTAGATATTTCCATGTTTATGCAGATAGCGGTGTGGCTATTTCCATGTTTATAGAGATCGTGGTGTAGATATTTCCATATTTATACAGATAACGGTGTAGAAATTTCCACGTTTATACAGATAGCGGTGTAAATACTTCCTTGTTTATACAGATCACGGTGTAGATATTTACATGTTTATAGAGATAGCGGTGTAGATATTTCCATGTTTACACAGATAGCTGTGTAGATATTTCCAAGTTTACACAGATAGTGTTGTAGATATTTCAATGTTTATACAGATAGCGTTGTAGATATTTCCATGTTTATAGGGATAGCGGTGGAGATATTTCCATTTTTATAGAGATGGCTTTGAGGATATTTCCATGTTTATACAGATGGCAGTGTAGATAATTCCATGTTTATACAGATAGTGGTGTAGATATTTCCATGTTTATACAGATGACTGTGTAGGTATTTCCATGTATATACAGAAGGCCGTGTAGATATTTCCAAGTTCATACAGATAGCCATGTAGTTATTTCCAAGTTTATACAGATAGCCGTGTAGACATTTCCATGTTTATAGAGATAGAGGTGTGGATATTTCCATATTTATTCAGATAGCGGTGTAGATACCTCCATGTTTATACAGGAAGAAGTGTAGATATCTCCATGTTTATACAGATCACGATGTAGATATTTACACCTTTCTACAGATGGCAGTGTAGATATTTCCACGTTTATACAGATGGCGGTGTAGATATTTCCATTTTTACACAGATCGCGGTGTAGATATTTCCATGTTTATGTAGATGGCGGTGTAGATATTTCCATGTTTACTGAGATTGCTTTGTAGATATTTCTATGTTTATAGAGATAGTGGTGTAGATAATTCCATGTTTATAGAGATGGCGTTGTAGGTATTTCCATGTTTATAGAGATAGTGGGGTAGATATTTCCATGTTTACAGTGAGCGCTGTAGATATTTCCATGTTTATACAGATAGTGGTGTTGGTATTTCCATGTTTATACACATAGCTGTGTAGGTATTTCCATGTTTATACAGATAGCGGTGTAGTTATTTCCATGTTTATAGAGATAGGGATGTAGCTATATCCATGTGTATACAGATAACGGTGCAGATGTTTCCAAGTTTATACTGATGGCTGTGTAGATATTTCCACGTGTATACACATGGTCGTGTAGATATTTCCATGTCTATAGAGATGGTGTTGTAGATATTTCCATGTATATACAGATGACTGTGTAAGTATTTCCATGTTTCTACAGATGGCGGTGTAGATATTTCCATGATTATAGAGATAGCGGTGTAGATATTTGCATGTTTACACAGATAACGGTGTAGATATTTCCATGTTTATACAGATCGCTGTGTATACATTTCCATCTATCCACAGATGGCAGTGTAGATATTTCTAAGTTTATACAGATGGCGGCGTAGATATTTCCATGTTTATACAGATGGCTGTGTAGATATTTCTATGTTTATAGAGATACCGGTGTAGATAATTCCATGTTTATAGAGATGGCGGTGTAGGTATTTCAATGTTTATAGACATAATTGTGTAGATATTTCCATGTTTATACAGATAGCGGTGTAGAGATTTCCATGTTTATACAGCTCACGGTGTAGATATTTCCATCTTTATGCAGATGGCAATGTAGGTATTTCCATGTTTATAGAGAGAGCGGTTAAGATATTTCCATTTTTACACAGATGGTGGAGTAGATATTTCCATGTTTATGGAGATGGCGGTATAGATATTTTCATGTTTATAAAGATGGCGGTGTAGATATTTCCAGGCTTATGTAGATGGCGGTGTAGATATTTCCATGTTCATAGAGGTAGCTGTGTAATTATTTCCGTGTGTATAGAGAAAGCGGTGTAGGTTTTTCCGTCTTTATACAGATGGCTGTGTAGATATTTCCACGTTTATACAGATGGCAGTCTAGATATTTCCAGGTATAAAGAGATGCTGGTGCAGATATTTCCATGTTTATACAGATGACTGTGTAGATATTTCCATGTTTATACAGATGGCGGTGTTGATATTTCCATATTTATAGAGATAGCGGTGTATATATTTCCATATTTACACTGATAGCGGTGTAAATATTTCCATGTTTATTCAGATGTCAGTGTAGATATTTCCATGTGTTTACAGATAGCGGTGTGGCTATTTCTACGTTTATTCAGATAGCGGTGTAGATATTTCCATGTTTAGACAGATGTCTTGTAGATAATTCCATGTTTATACAGATGGCAGTGTAGTTATTTCCATGTTTATACAGAAGGCGGTGTAGATATTTCCATGTTTATACAGAAGGCGGTGTAGATATTTCCATGTTTATGCAGATGGCGGTGTAGATATTTCCATGTTTATAGAAGTGGCGGTGTAGATATTTATATGTTTGTAGAGAAACTGGTGTAGATATTTCCATGTTTATAGAGATGGCGGTGTAGGTATTTCTTTGTTTATAGAGATATTGTTGTAGATAATTCCATGTTTATAGAGATGGCAGTGCAGGTATTTCCATGTTTATAGAGATAGTGGTGTAGATATTTCCATGTTTATACAGATAGCGGTATAGATATTTCCATGTTGATAAAGATAGCAGTGTTGGTATTTCCATATTTATATTGACGGCGGTGTAGATATTTCCATGTTTATACTGCTCGTGGTGTAGATATTTCCATCTTTATACAGATAGCAGTGTAGATATGTCCATGTTTATACAGATAGCGGTTTAGATATTTCCATTTTACACAGATGGTGGTGTAGATACTTCCATGTTTATGGAGATGGCGGTGTAGATATTTCCATGTTTATAAATATGTCAGTGTAGATATTTCCATGTTTATAGAGATGAAGGTGTAGATATTTCCTTGTTTATAGAGATAGCTGTGTAATTATTTCCATCTGTATAGAGAAGGCGGTGTAGTTATTTCCATGTTTATGCAGATGGCTGTGTAGATATTTCCATGTTTATACAGATGGCGGCATAGATATTTCCATGTTTATAGAGATAGCGGTGAATATTTCCATATTTATAGAGATAGCAGTGTAGATATTTCCATGATTATTCAGAGGGCGGTATAGATATTTCCATGTTTATACAGACAGCGGTGTATTTATTTCCATGTTTATACAGAGAGACTTGTAGATATTTCCATGTTTATACAGATCGTGGTGTTGATATTTCCACGTTTATACAGATAGTGGTGTTGGTATTTCCCTGTTTATACAGATAGCAGTTTAGATATTTCCATGTTTATACAGCTCGGTGTGCAGATATTTCCATCTTTATTCAGACGGCAGTGTAGATATTTCCATGTTTACACAGATGGCGGTGTAGATAGTTCCATGTTTATGGAGATGGCGGTGTAGATATTTTCATGTTTATAGAAATGGCGCTGTAGATATTTCCATGTTTATAGAGTTTGTGGTGCAGATATTTCCATGTTTATAGAGATTGCAGTGTAGGTATTTCCATGTGTATAGAGATAGCGGTGCAGATGTTTCTATGTTTATACTGATGGCTCTGTAGACATTTCCATGTGTATACAGAAGGCAGTGTAGATATTTCCATGTTTATAGAGATGGAGGTGTAGATATTTCCATGTATATACAGATGACTGTGTAGATATTTCCATGTTTACAGATGGCAGTGTAGATATTTCCATGTTTATAGACATGGTGGTGTAGATATTTCCATGTATATAAATTGTCTGTGTAGATATTTCCATTTTTATACAGATAGCGGTGTAGATATTTCCATATATAAAGACATAGCGGTGATGATATTTCCATGTTTATACACAGAGCGATGTAGATATTTCCATGTTTATACAGATTGCTTTGTAGGTATTTCCATGTTTATAGGGGTAGCGGTGTAGATATTTCCATGTTTATACAGACGGATGTGTCTATATTTCCATGTGTATACATGGCAGTATAGATATTTCCATGTTTATGCAGATGGAGGTGTAGATATTTCCATGTTTATAGAGATAGCGGTGGAGATATTTCCATGTTTATACAGATGGATGTGTAGGTATTTCCATGTTTATACACATGGCAGTGTAGATATTTCAATGTTTATAGAGATGGTGGTGTAGATATTTCCACGTTTATACACATGATTTGTAGATATTTGTATGTTTATACGGATGGCAGTGTAGATATTTCCATGTTTATAGAGATAACGGTGAAGAATTTCCATGTTTATACAGATAGCAGTGTAGATATTTCCATATTTATGGAGATAGCGGTGTAGATATTTCCATATTTACACAGATAGCTGTTTAGATATTTCCATGCTTATAAAGATCCCGGTGTAGATATTTCCATGTTTATATAGATGGCGGTGTAGTTATTTCCATGTTTATACAGATAGCGGCGTAGATATTTCCATATTTATACAGATAGCGGTGTAGATATTTCCATGATTACAGAGATAGCGGTGTAGATATTTCCATCTTTGCACAGATTCCGGTGTTGATATTTCCATCTTTACACAGATAGCGGTGTAGATATTTCCAAGTTTACACTCATATCTGTGTAGTTATTTCCATATTTATACAGATATTGTTGTAGATATTTCCATGTTTATAGAGATAGCAGTGTAGATATTTCCATATTTATTCAGATAGCGGTGTAGATATTTCCATGTTTATACAGATAGCGGTGTAGATATTTCCATGTTTACAGAGTTAGCGGTGTAGATATTTCCATATTTGAACAGATAGCGGTGTATATCTTTCCATCTTTACACAGATTGCGGTGTAGATATTTCCAAGTTTACACAGATAGCTGTGTAGATATTTCCATGTTTACACAGATAGTGTTGTAGATATTTCCACGTTTATACACATAGCAGTGTAGATATTTCCAGGTTTATAGAGATAGCGGTGTAGTTATTTCCATGTTTATACAGATGGCTGTGTAAATATTTCCATGTTTATACAGATGACTTTGTAGGTATGTCCATGTGTATACAGATGGCGGTGTAGATATTTCCATGTTTATAGAGATAGCTGTGTAGATATTTCCATGTTTATACAGATAGCGGTGTAGATATTTCCATGTTTATGCAGATCGCGGTGTAGATATTTCCACGTTTATACTGATCGCGGTGTAGATATTTCCATGTTTATACAGATAGCGGTGTAGATATTTCCATGTTTTTACAGATATCGGTGTAGATATTTCCAAGTTTACACAGATTGCATTGTTGATATTTACATCTTTCTACAGATGGCATTGTAGATATTTCCATGTTTATACGGATGGCGGTGTAGATATTTCCAAGATTATATAGATGGCGGTGTAGATATTACCATGTTTATACAGATCGCAGTGTAGATATTTCCATGTTTTTACAGATCACGGTGTAGATATTTCCATGTTTATACAGATCGCAGTGTAGATATTTCCGTGTTTATACAGATAGCGGTGTAGATATTTCCAGGTTTATGCAGATAGCGGTGTAGATATTTCCAGGTTTTTACAGATGGCGGTGTAGATATTTCCATGTTTATAGAGATGGCGGTGTAGATATTTCCATGTTTATACAGATAGCGGCGTAGATATTTCCATATTTATACAGATAGCGGTGTAGATATTTCCATGTTTACAGAGATAGCGGTGTAGATATTTCCATCTTTGCACAGATTCCGGTGTTGATATTTCCATCTTTACACAGATAACGGTGTAGATATTTCCAAGTTTACACTCATATCTGCGTAGTTATTTCCATATTTACACAGATAGTGTTGTAGATATTTCCATGTTTATAGAGATAGCGGTGTAGATATTTCCATATTTATTCAGATAGCGGTGTAGATATTTCCATGTTTATACAGATAGCGGTGTAGATATTTCCATGTTTACAGAGTTAGCGGTGTAGATATTTCCATATTTGAACAGATTGCGGTGTATATCTTTCCATCTTTACACAGATTGCGGTGTAGATATTTCCAAGTTTACACAGATAGCTGTGTAGATATTTCCATGTTTACACAGATAGTGTTGTAGATATTTCCACGTTTATACACATAGCAGTGTAGATATTTCCAGGTTTATAGACATAGCGGTGTAGTTATTTCCATGTTTATACAGATAGCGGTGTAGATATTTCCATGTATATACAGATGGCTGTGTAGATATTTCGATGTTTATACAGATGGCTGTGTAAATATTTCCATGTTTATACAGATGACTTTGTAGGTATTTCCATGTTTATACAGATGGCGGTGTAGATATTTCCATGTTTATAGAGATAGCTGTGTAGATATTTCCATGTTTATACAGATAGCGGTGTAGATATTTCCATGTTTATGCAGATCGCGGTGTAGATATTTCCATGTTTATACTGATCGCGGTGTAGATATTTCCATGTTTATACAGATAGCAGTGTAGATATTTCCATGTTTTTACAGATATCGGTGTAGATATTTCCAAGTTTACACAGATTGCAGTGTAGATATTTACATCTTTCTACAGATGGCATTGTAGATATTTCCATGTTTATACGGATGGCGGTGTAGATATTTCCATGTTTATATAGATGGCGGTGTAGATATTACCATGTTTATACAGATAGCGGTGTAGATATTTCCATGTTTATACAGATCACGGTGTAGATATTTCCATGTTTATACAGATCGCAGTGTAGATATTTCCGTGTTTATACAGATAGCGTTGTAGATATTTCCAGGTTTATGCAGATAGCGGTGTAGATATTTCCAGGTTTTTACAGATGGCGGTGTAGATATTTCCATGTTTATAGAGATGGCGGTGTAGATATTTCCATGTTTATAGAGATAGCGGTGTAGATATATCCACCTTTATACAGATATCATTGTAGATATTTCCATGTTTATACAGATAACGGTATAGATGTTTCCATCTTTATACAGATGACTGTGAAGATACTTCCATGTGTATACACATGGCAGTGTAGATATTTCCATGTTTATGCAGATAGCGGTGTGGCTATTTCCATGTTTATAGAGATAGCGTTGAAGATATTTCCATGTTTAGAGAGGTGGCTGTGTAGATATTTCCATGTTTATACAGATGGCAGTGTAGATATTTCCACGGTTATACAGATAGTGGTGTAGATATTTCCATGTTTATACAGATGACTGTGTAGGTATTTCCATTTATATACAGATGGCAGTGTAGCTATTTCCATGTTTATAGAGATAGCAGTGTAGTTATTTCCATGTTTATACAGATGGCAGTGTAGGTATTTCCATGTTTATGCAGAAGGCGGTGTAGATATTTCCATGTTTTTAGAGATAGCCGTGTAGATATTTCCATGTTTATACAGATAGCAGTGAAGTCATTTCCATCTTTATAGAGATAGCTTTGAATATAATTCCATATTTATACATATAGGGGCGCAGATATTTCCATGTTTATACAGATTGCGGTGTAGATATTTCCATGTTTATACAGATTGTGGTGTGGATATTTCCATGTTTATACAGATATCGGTGTAGATATTTCCATGTTTATACAGATAGCGGTGTAGATATTACCATGTTTACACAGATAGCGGTGTAGATATTTCCATCTTTGAACAGATTGCGGTGTGGATATTTCCATGTTTATTCAGATAGCATTGTAGATATTTCCATGTTTACACAGATAGCTCTGTAGACATTTCCATGTTTACACAGATAGAATTATAGATATTTCCATGTTTATAGAGATAGTGGTTTAGGTATTTCCATGTTTATACTGATAGCTGTGTTGTTATTTCCATGTTTACACAGATAGCGGTGTAGATTGTTCCATGTTTATGGAGATGGCGGTGTAGATATTTTCATGTTTATAGAGATGATGGTGTAGATATTTCCATTTTTGTAGAGATGACTGTGTAGATATTTGCATGTTTATACAGATGGCGGTGTAGATATTTCCATGTTTATACAGATAGCGGTGGAGATATATCCTTGTTTATAGAGATCGTGTTGTAGATGTTTCTATGTTTATACAGAGAGCTGTGTAGATATTTAAATGTTTATACAGGTAGCGGTGATCATATTTCCATGTTTATACAGATCGTGGTGTATATATTTCCATTTTCCTCAGTTGGCAGTTTAGATATTTCCATGTTTATACAGATGGCGGTGTAGATATTTCCAAGTTCATTCAGAAGGCGGTGTAGATATTTACATGTTTACAGAGATGACGGTGTTGATATTTCTATGTTTATAGAGATAGCGGTGTAAATATTTCCATGTGTATAGAGATGGTGGTGTAGGTATTTCCATGTATATAACGGCAGTGGTGTAGATATTTCAATGTTTATTCAGATAGTGGTGTAGGTATTTCCATGTTTATACAGATGTCGATGTAGGTAGTTACATGTTTATAGAGATGGCCATGTAGATATATCCATGTTTATACAGATAGCGCTGTAGACATTTCCATGTGTATAGAGATAGTGGTGTAGATATTTCCATATTTATACAGATAGCGGAGTAGATATTTCCATGTTTATACAGATAGTGTTGTAGATATTTCCATGTTTATACAGATAGCTGTGTAGATATATCCATCTTTATACAGATTGTGTTGTAGATATTTCCATGTTTATATAGATAGCGGTGTAGATATTTCCATGTTTATACAGAGAGTGGTGTAGATATTTCCATGTTTACAGAGATAGTGGTGTAGATATTTCCATATTTGCAAAGATTGTTGTGTAGATATTTCCATATTCACACAGATTGCGGTGTACATATTTCCATGTTTAAACAGGCAGCTGTGTACATATTTCCATGTTTACACAGATAGTGTTGTAGATATTTCCATGTTTATACAGATTGCGGTGTAGATATTTACATGTTTATAAAGATAGCGGTGTAGATATTTCCATGTTTATACAGATGGCGGTGTAGTTATTTCCATGTTTATGCAGATGACTGTGTACATATTTCCATGTTTACACAGATGGTGGTGTAGATATTTCCATGTTTATAGAGATAGCGCTGTAGATATATCCATGTTTATACAGATAGCTGCGTAGATATTTCCATGTTTATAGAGGTAGCGGTGTAGATATTTCCATATTTATACAGATAGCCGTGTAGATATTTCCATCTTTATTCAGATGGCGGTGTAGATATTTCCATATTTATACAGATAACGGTGTGGCTATTTCCATGTTTATACAGATGGCAGTGAAGTTATTTCCATGTTTATACAGATAGTGGTGTAGATATTTTCATGTGTATACAGATAGCAGTGTAGATATTTCCATGTTTGTACAGATTGCGGTGTAGATATTTCCATGTCTATACAAATAGCGGTGTAGATATTTCCATGTTTATACAGGTAGCCGTGGAGATATTTCCATGTGTACACAGATGGCGGTGTAGATATTTCCATTTTTCTACAGATGACTGTGTTGATATTTCCATATTTTTACAGATGGCAGTGTAGATATTTCCATGTTTATACAGATAGCGGTTTTGCTATTTCCTTGTTTATTCAGATAGCGATGTAGATATTTCCATGTTTATAGAGATGGCTGTGTAGATATTTCCATGTTTATACAGATGGCAGTGTAGATATTTCCATGTTTATACAGATAGTGGTTTGGATATTTCTATGTTTAAACAGATGACTGTGTAGGTATTTCCATGTTTATACAGATGGCGGTGTAGATATTTCCATATTTATAGAAATATCCATGTAGATATTTCCATGTTTATACAGATAGCGGTGTAGACATTTCCATGTTTATAGAGTTAGCGGTGTACATATTTCCATATTTATACAGATAGCGGTGTAGATATTTCCATGTTTATACAGAAAGCGGTGCAGATGTTTCTATGTTTATGCAGATAGCGGTGTAGATATATCCATGTTTATACAGATCGTGGTGTAGATATTTCCATGTTTATTCAGACAGCGGTGTAGATATTTCCATGTTTATATAGATAGCGCAGTAGATATTTCCATATTTACAGACATAGATGTGTAGATATTTCCATGTTTCCACAGACTGCCGTGTAGATATTTCCACCTTTATACAGATAGCGGTGTAGATAATTTCATGTTTAGACAATTAACGGTGTAGATATTTCCATCTTTATACAGATGACTTTGTAGATATTTCCATGTGTATACAGATGGCAGTGTAGATATTTCCATGTTTATGGAGATAGCGGTGTGGCTATTTCCATGTTTATAGAGGTTGCGTTGTAGATATTTCCATGTTTCAAGAGATGGCTGTGTAGATATTTCCATGTTTATACAGATGGCAGTGTAGATATTTGCACGTTTATACAGATAGTGGTGTAGATGTTTCCATGTTTATACAGATGACTGTGTAGCTATTTCCATGTATATACAGATGGCAGTGTAGATATTTACATGTTTATAGAGATAGCGGTGTAGTTATTTCCATGTTTATACAGATGGCAGTGTAGATATTTTCATGTTTTTACAGAACGCGGTGAAGACATTTCCATGTTTATAGAGTTAGCGGTGTAGATATTTCCATATTTATACAGATAGCGGAGTAGATATTTCCATGTTTATACAGATGGTGGTGTAGGTATTTCCATGTCTATACAGATTGCGGTGTAGATATTTCCATGTCTATACAAGTAGCGGTGTAGATATTTCCATGTTTATACAGATAGCGGTGTAGATATTTCCATGTTTATACAGATAGCGGTGGAGATATTTCCATGTGTATTCAGATGGCGGGTAGATATTTCCATGTTTCTACAGATGACTGTGTAGATACTTCCATATTTTTACAGATGGCGTTGTAGATATTTCCAGGTTTATACAGATAGCGGTTTAGCTATTTCCATGTTTATTCAGATAGCGATGTAGGTATTTCCATGTTTATAGAGGTGGCTGTGTAAATATTTCCATGTTTATACAGAAGCAGTGTAGATATTTCCGTTTTTATACAGATAGTGGTGTGGATATTTCTATGTATAAACAGATGACTGTGTAGGTATTTCCATGTTTATACAGATGGTGATGTAGATATTTCCATATTTATAGAAATATCCATGTAGATATTTCCATGTTTATACAGATAGAGTTGTAGATATATCCATGTTTATACAGATCGTGGTGTAGATATTTCCATGTTTATACAGACATCGGTGTAGATATTTCCATGTTTATATAGATAGCGGAGTAGATATTTCCATATTTACCGAGATAGATGTGTAGATATTTCCATATTTCCAAAGATTGCGGTGTAGATATTTCCACCTTTATACAGATAGCGGTGTACATATTTCCATGTTTACACAAATAACGGTGTAGATATTTCCATCTTTATACAGATGACTTTGTAGATATTTCCATGTGTATACAGATTGTGGTGTAGATATTACCATGTTTATACAGATTTTGGTGTGGATATTTCCATGTTTATACAGATAGCGGTGTAGATATTTCTATGTTTGTACAGATAGTGTTGTAGATATTTCCATGTTTACACAGAGGTGTAGATATTTCCATATTTGCACAGATTGCGGTGTAGATATTTCCATCCTCACACAGATTGCGGTGTACATATTTCCATGTTTACACAGACAGCTCTGTGGATATTTCCATGTTTACACAGATAGTGTTGTAGGTATTTCCATGTTTATAGAGATTGCGGTGTAGATATTTCCATGTTTATAAAGATAGTGTTGTAGATATTTCCATGTTTATACAGATAGCGGTGGAGATATTTTCATGTTTATACAGATAGCGCTGTAGATATTTGCACGTTTATACAGATAGCAGTGTAGATATTTCCATGTTTATACAGATAGCGGTGTAGATATTTCCATGTTTATACAGATAGCGGTGTAGATATTTCCATGTTTATACAGAGAGTGGTGGAGATATTTCCATATTTATACAGATAGCGGTGGAGATATTTCCATGTTTCTAGAGATGGTGGTGTAGATATTTTGATGTTTATGCAGGTAGCGGTGTAGATATTTCCATGTTTATAGAGATAGCGGTGTAGACATATACATGTTTATACAGGTATCGCTGTAGATATTTCCATGTTTACAGAGATAGCGGTGAAGATATTTCCATATTTATAAAGATAGCGGTGTAGATATTTGTATGTTTATTCAGATGCTGGTGTAGATATTTCCATGTTTATACAGATAGCGATGTGGCTATTACCATGTTTATTCAGATGGCAGTGTAGATATATCCATGTTTATACAGATAGTTGAGTAGATATTTCCATGTTTATAAAGATAGCAGTGCGGATATTTCCAAGTTTATTGAGATAGTGGTGGAGATATTTCCATGTTCATAGAGATAGCGGTGGAGATATTTCCATGTTTGTACAGATAACGATGTAGATATTTACATATTTATGCACATAGCAGTGTAGATATTTCCGTGTTTATGCAGGTAGCGGTGTTGGTATTTCCATGTTTATAGAGATAGCCATGTAGATATTTCCATGTTTATACAGATAGTGGTGTAGACATTTCCATGTTTATAGGGATAGCGGTGTGGATATTTCCATATTTATACAGATAGCGGTGTAGATATTTCCATGTTCATTCAGATTGCGGTGTAGATATTTCCATGTTTTTACAGATTGTGGTGTGGATATTTCCATGTTTATACAGATAGCGGTGTAGATATTTCCATGTTTATACAGATAGTGGTGTAGATATTTCCATGTTTACAGAGATAGAGGTGTAGATATTTCCATATTTGCACAGACTGTGGTGTAGATATTTCCATCCTCACATAAATTGCGGTGTACATATTTCCATGTTTACACAGACAGCTGTGTAGATATTTCCATGTTTACACAGATAGTGTTGAAGATATTTCCATGTTTATAGTGATTGCGGTGTAGATATTTCCATGTTTATAAAGATAGCGGTGTAGATGTTTCCATATTTATACAGATAGCGGTGGAGATGTTGCCATGTTTATACAGATAGCGCTGTAGATATTTGCATGTTTTTACAGATAGAGGTGTAGATATTTCCATGTTTATACAGATAGCGGTGTAGATATTTCCATGTTTATACAGATAGCGGTGTAGATATTTCCATGTTTATACAGAGAGCGGTGGAGATATTTCAAAGTTTATAGAGATGGTGGTGTAGATATTTCCAAGTTTATGCAGATAGCGGTGTAGATATTTCCATGTTTATAGAGGTTGCGGTGTAGATATTTCCATGTTTATACAGATAGCGGTGGAGATATTTCCATGTTTATACAGATAGCGCTGTAGATATGTGCATGTTTATGCAGATAACGGTGTAGATATTTCCAGGTTTATACAGATAGCGGTTTAGCTATTTCCATGTTTATACAGATAGCGATGTAGATATTTCCATGTTTATAGAGATGGCTGTGTAGATATTTCCATGTTTATACAGATGGCAGTGTCGATATTTCCATATTTATAGAAATAGCCATGAATATATTTCCATGTTTAAACTGATAGCGGTGTAGACATTTCCTTGTTTATAGAGATAGCGGTGTAGATATATCCATGTCTATGCAGATAGCGGTGGAGATATTTTCAAGTTTATACAGATAGCGGTGGACATATTTTCATGTTTATAGAGATGGCAGTGTAGATATTTCCAAGTTTATACAGATAGCGGTGTCGATATTTCCGTGTTTATACAAATAGCGGTGCAGGTATTTCCATGTTTGTAGAGATAGCGGTGTAGATATTTCCATGTTTTTACATATGGGGGTGTAGATATTTCCTTGTTTATATAGATGACTGTGTAGATATTTCCATGTTTTTTACAGATGGCGGTATAAATATTTCCATGATCCCCAGATAGCGGTGTGGATATTTCCATGTTTATACAGATAGCGAGGTAGATATTTCCATGTTTATAGAGATGGCTGTGTAGTTTTTTCCATGTTTATACAGATTTCAGTGTAGATATTTCCATGTTTATACAGATAGTGGGGTAGATATTTTCATGTTTATACAGTTGACTGTGTAGGTATTTCCGTGTTTATACATATGGCGGTGTAGTTATTTCCATGTTTAGAGAGATAGCCATGAAGTTATTTCCAAGTTTATACAGACAGCGGTGTAGACATTTCCATGTTTATAGAGATAGCGGTGTAGATATTTCCATAGTTATACAGATAGCGGTGTAGATATTTCCATGTTTATACAGATAGCGATGTAAATGTTTCCAAGTTTATACACATAGCGGTGTAGATATATCCATGTTTATACAGATCGTGGTGTATATATTTCCATGTTTATACAGATAGCGGTGTAGATATTTCCATGTTTATACAGATAGCGGTGTAGATATTTCCATATTTACAGAGATTGAGGTGTAGATATTTCCACATTTGCACAGATTGCGGTGAACATATTTCCACATTTATACAGATAGCGGTGTAGATATTTCCATGTTTATAGAGATAGCGGTGTAGATATTTCCATGTTTATATAGATAGCGGTGTAGATATTTCCATGTTTATAAAGATAGCGGTGTAGATATTTCTATGTTTACACAGATTGCGGTGGAAATATTTCCATGTTTATACAGATAGCGATGTGAATATTTCCATGTTTATACAGATAGCGTAGTAGATATATCCATGTTTATACAGATAGCGGTGTAGACATTTCCATGGTTATACAGATAGCGGTGTAGATATTTCCATGTTAGTACTGATAGCGGTGGAGATATTTCCATGTTTAGACAGATGACGGTGGAGATATTTCAATGTTAATACAAATGACTGTGTAGATATTTCCATGTGTATACAGATGGCAGTGTAGATATTTCCATGTTTATACAGATGGCAGTGTAGATATTTCCATGTTTATACAGATTGCGTGGTGGCTATTTTCATGTTTATAGAAATTGCGGTGTAGGTATTTCCATGTTTATAGAGATGGCTGTGTAGATAATTCAATGTTTACACAGATGACTGTGTAGGTGTTTCCATGTATATCCAGAAGGCAGTGTTGATATTTCAATGTTTATAGAGATAGCGGTTTAGTTATTTCCATGTTTATACAGATGGCAGTGTAGATATTTCCATGTATATACAGAAGGCGGTGAAGATATTTCCATGTTTTTAGGGATAGCCATGTAGATATTTCCATGTTTATACAGATAGCGGTGTTGACATTTCCTTGTTTATAGAGATAGCGTTGTAGATATTTCCATATTTATACAGATAGCGGAGTAGATATTTCCATGTTTATACAGATAGCAGTGTAGATATTAACATGTTTATACAGATAGCGGTGTAGATATATCCATGTTTGTACAGATTGTGGTGTAGATATTTCCATGTTTATACAGATAGCGGTGTAGATATTTCCATGTTTATACAGATAGTGGTGTAGATATTTCCATGTTTACAGAGACAGAGGTGTAGATATTTCCATATTCACACAGATTGCGGTGTACATATTTCCATATTTACACCGACAGCTGTGAAGATATTCCCATGTTTACACAGATATTGTTGTAGATGTTTCCATGTTTATTGAGATTGCAGTGTAGTTGTTTCCATGTTTATAAAGATAGCGGTGTAGATATTTCCATGTTTATACAGATAGCCGTGGAGATATTTCCATGTTTATATAGATAGCACTGTAGAAATTTGCTTGTTTATACAGATAGCGGTGTAGATATTTCCATGTTTATACAGATAGCGGTGTAGATATTTCCATGTTTATAGAGATAGCGGAGGAGATATTTCCATGTTTTTACAGATAGCAATTTAGATATTTCAATGTTTATACAGATAGCGGTCTAGATATTTCCATGTTTATACAGATAACGGTGTAGGTATTTCCATTTTTATACACATAGCTGTGTAGTTATTTCCGTGTTTATACAGATGACTGTGTACATATTTCCATGTTTATACAGATGGCGGTGTAGATATTTCCATGTTTTTAGAGATAGCGGTTGAGGTATTTCCATGTTTATACAGATAGCTCTGTAGATATTTCCACATTTATAAAGATAGCGGTGTAGATATTTCCATATTTATACAGATAGCCGTGTAGATAATTCCATGTTTATTCAGATGGTGGTGTAGATATTTCCATGTTTATACAGATAGCGGTGTAGATATTTCCATGTTTATACAGATAGCAGTGGATATATTTTCAAGTTTATACAGATAGCGGTGGACATAATTTCATGTTTATAGAGATGGCGGTGTAGATATTTCCAAGTTTATACAGATAGCGGTGTAAATATTTCCCTGTTTATACAGCTCATGGTGTAGATATTTCCATGTTTATGCAGATAGCGGTATAGGTTTTCCATGTTTATAGAGATAGCGGTGTAGATATTTCCATATTTATACAGATGACTGTGTAGTCTTTTCCATGTTTATTCAGATGGCAGTGTAGACATTTCCATGTTTATACAGATGGAGATGTAGATATTTCCATGTTTATACAGATGACTGTGTAGATATTTCCATATTTTTACAGATGGCGGTGTAGATATTTCCATGTTTATACAGATATCAGTGTCACTATTTCCATGTTTATACAGATGGCAGTGTAGATATTTCCATGTTTATAAAGATAGTGGTGTAGATATTTCCATGTTTGTACAGATGACTGTGTATGTATTTCCATGTATATACTGAAGGCAGTTTAGATATTTCCAAGTTCATACAGATAGCCATGTAGATATTTCCATGTTTATACAGATTGCCGTGTAGACATTTCCATGTTTATAGAGATAGCAGTGTGGATATTTCCATATTTATTCAGATAGCGGTGTAGATATCTCCATGTTCATACAGGAAGAGGTGTAGATATCTCCATCTTTATACAGATCAAGGTGTAGGTATTTCCATCTTTCTACAGATGGCAGTGTAGATATTTCTACGTTTATACAGATGGCGGTGTAGATATTTCCATTTTTACACAGATCGCGGTGAAGATATTTCCAAGTTTATGCAGATTGCCGTGTAGATATTTCCATGATTACAGAGATTGCGTTGTAGATATTTCTATGTTTATAGAGATAGTGGTGTAGATGATTCCATGTTTATAGAGATGGCGTTGTAGGTATTTCCATGTTCATAGAGATAGAGGGGAAGATATTTCCATGATTACAGTCAGCGCTGTAGATATTTCCATGTATATACAGATAGTGGTGTTGGTATTTCCATGTTTATACACATAGCTCTGTAGATATTTCCATGTTTATACAGCTCTCGGTGTAGATATTTCCATGTTTATACAGATGGCAGTGTAGTTATTTCCATGTTTCTACAGATGGCGGTGTAGATATTTCCATGATTATAGAGATGGTGTTGTAGATATTTCCATGTCCATAGAGATGGTGTTGTGGATATTTCCATGTATATACAGATGACTGTGGAGATATTTCCATGTTTCTACAGATGGCGGTGTAGATATTTCCATGATTATAGAGATAGCGGTGTAGATATTTCCATGTTTATATAGATAGCGGTGCTGATATTTCCATGTTTATAGAGATAGCGTTGTATCTATTTCCATCTTTGCACAGATTGTGGTGCAGATATTTCCATGTTTACACAGATAACTGTGTAGATATTTCCATGTTTACACAGATAGCGTTGTAGACATTTCCATGTTTAAACAGATAGCGGTGTAGATAATTCCATGTTTATAGATATAGCTGTGTAGATGTTTCAATGTTTATACAGATAGCGGTGGAGTTATTTCCTTGTTTATACAGATAGCGGTGTAGATATTTCCATGCTTATAGAGATACCAGTGTAGATATTTCCACGTTTATAATGTTATCAGTGTAGATATTACCATGTTTATTCAGATGGTTGTGTAGATATTTCCAAGTTTTTACAGATGGCGGTGTAGATATTTCCATGTTTATACAGATAGCAGTGTAGATATTTCCATGTTTATACAGAGAGTGGTGTAGATATTACCATGTTTACACAGATAGCGGTTTAGATATTTCCATCTTTGCACAGATTGCGGTGTAGATATTTCCTATTTTACAAAGATAGCGGTGTAGATATTTCCACCTTTGCACAGATTGCCATGTAGATATTTCCATCCTTACACAGATAGCAGTGTAGATATTTCAATGTTTACACAGAAAGCGGTGTAGATATTTCCATGTTTACACAGATAGCGTTGTAGATATTTGCATGTTTATACAGATAGCGGTGTAGATATTTCCATGTTTATGAATATAGCGGTGTAGATGTTTCTATGTTTGTACAGAAAGCGGTGGAGATATTTCCATGTTTATACAGATCGTGGTGTAGATATTTCCATGTTTATACAGATAGCAGTGGAGATAATTCCATGTATATAAAGATAGCGGTGGAGATATTAGCATGTTTATACAGATAGCGGTGTAGATATTTCCATGTTTTCACAGATGGCGCTGTAGATATTTCCATGTTTATACAGATGACTGTGTTGTTATTTCCATGTTTATACAGAAGGCAGTTTAGGTATTTCCATATTTATAGAGTTATCCTTGTAGATATTTCCATGTTTAAACAGATAACGGTATAGACATTTCCATGTTTATAGAGATAGCGGTGTAGATATTTCCATATTTATACAGATCTCGGTGTAGATATATGCATGTTTATACAGTTAGCGGTGTAGATATTTCCATGTTTATACAGATAGCAGTGTAGATATTTCCATTTTTATACATATCGTGGTGTAGATGTTTCCATGTTTATACAGATATCGGTGTAGATATTTCCATGTTTATACAAGTAGCGGTGTAGATATTTGCAAGTTTATACAGATCGCAGTGTAGACATTTCCATCTTTCCACAGATGGCAGTGTAGATATTTCCATGTTTATACAGACGGCGGCATAGATATTTCCATGTTTATACAGATGGCGGTGTAGATATTTCCATGTTTATGCCGATCGCGGTTTAGATATTTCCATGTTTATAGAAATGGCGGTGTAGATATTTATATGTTTATAGAGATAGTCGTGTACATATTTCCATGTTTATAGAGATGGCGTTGTAGGTATTTCTATGTTTATAGTGATAGTGGTGTAGATAATTCCATGTTTTTAGAGATGGCAGTGCAGATATTTCCATGTTTATAGAGATAGTGGTGTAGATATTTCCATGTTTATACAGATAGAAGTTTAGATATTTCCATGTTTATACAGATAGCAGTGTTGGTATTTCCATGTTTTTAGAGATAGCGGTGTAGATATTTCCATGTTTATACTGCTCGCGGTGTAGATATTTCCATCTTTATACAGATGGCAGTGTAGATATGTCCATGTTTATACAGATAGCGGTTTAGATATTTCCATTTTTACACAGATGGTGGTGTAGATAGTTCCATGTTTATGGAGATGGCGGTGTAGATATTTTCATGTTTATAAATATGTCAGTGTAGATATTTCCAGGTTTATAGAGATGGCGGTGTAGATATTTCCATGTTTATAGAGTTAGCTGTGTTATTATTTCCATCTGTATAGAGATAGCGGTGTAGTTATTTCCATGTTTATGCAGATGGCTGTGTACATATTTCCATGTTTATACAGATGGCAGTCTAGATATTTCCATGTTTATAGAGATGGTGGTGCAGATATTTCCATGTTTATACAGATGACTGTGTAGATATTTCCACGTTTATAGATATGGCGGCATAAATATTTCCATGTTTATAGAGATAGCGGTGTACATATTTCCATATTGATAGGGATAGCAGTGTAGATATTTCCATGTTTATTCAGAGGGCGGTGTAGATATTTCCATGTTTATACAGATAGCTGTGTATTTATTTCCATGTTTATACAGAGAGACTTGTAGATATTTCCATGTTTATACAGATCGTGGTGTAGATATTTCCACGTTCATACAGATTGTGGTGTTGGTATTTCCCTGTTTATACAGACAGCAGTGCAGCTATTTCCATGTTTATACAGCACGCGATGCAGATGTTTCCATATTTATACAGACGGCAGTGTAGATATTTCCATGTTTACACTGATGGCGGTGTAGATAGTTC
This sequence comes from Pan troglodytes, assembly GCF_028858775.2. NCBI lineage: Eukaryota > Metazoa > Chordata > Mammalia > Primates > Hominidae > Pan > Pan troglodytes. Next base: position 185,509 of record NC_072405.2, on the reverse strand, counting down.
CATGTTTATGGAGATGGCGGTGTAGATATTTTCATGTTTATAGAGATGGCGGTGTAGATATTTCCATGTTTACAGAGTTTGTGGTGTAGATATTTCCATGTTTATACAAATTGCAGTGTAGGTATTTCCATGTGTATAGAGATAGCGGTGAAGGTGTTTCCATGTTTATACTGATGGCTCTGTAGACATTTCCATGTGTATACAGACGGCAGTGTAGATATTTCCATGTTTATAGAGAAGGTGGAGTAGATATTTCCGTGTACATACAGATGATTGTGTAGATATTTCCATGTTTATACAGATGGAAGTGTAGATTTTTCCATGATTATAGAGATGGTGGTGTAGATATTTCCATGTATATACAGTTGACTGTGTAGATATTTCCATTTTTATACAGATAGCGGTGTAGGTATTTCCATATTTAAACAGATAGCGGTGGTGATATTTCCATGTTTACACAGAGAGCGATGTAGATATTTCCATGTTTATATAGATTGCATTGTAGGTATTTCCATGTTTATAGAGGTAGCGGTGTAGATATTTCCATGTTTATACAGATGGCTGTGTAGATATTTCCATGTGTATACATCGCAGTGTAGATATTTCCATGTTTATGCAGATGGAGGTGTAGATATTTCCATGTTTATAGAGATAGCGGTGTACATATATCCATGTTCACAGAGATAGCGGTGAGGATATTTCCATGTTTATACAGATAGCAGTGTAGATATTTCCATTTTTATAGAGATAGCGGTTTAGATATTTCATATTTATACAGATAGCGGTGTAGATATTTCCATCTTTCTGCAAATGGCAGTGTAGATATTTCCATGTTTATAGAGATGGCAGTGTAGATATTTCCATGTTTATATAGATGGCAGTGTAGATATTTTCTTGTTTATGTAGATGGTGTTGTAGATATTTCCATGTTTAAAGAGATGGCGGTGTATATATTTCCATGTTGATGGAGATAGCGGTGTAGATATTTCCATGTTTATAGAGATAGCGGTGTAGATATTTCCATGTTTCTACAGATGACTGTGAAGATATTTCCATGTTTGTACAGATGGCATTGTAGATATTTCCATGTTTATAGAGATAGCGGTGTAGAGATTTTCATGTTTATACAGAATGCGGTGGAGATATGTCCATGTTTATACTGATAGCAATGGAGATATTTCCACGTTAATACACATAGCGGTGTAGATATTTCCATGTTTACACAGATAGCGGTGTAGATATTTCCATGTTTATACAGATGGCTGTGCCGATATTTCCATGTTTATTCAGAGTTCTCTGTAGATATTTCCATGTTTATATAGATGACAGTGTAGATATTTCCAGGTTTATACAGTTGACTGTGTAGATATTTCCATGTTAATACAGATGGCGGTGTAGATATTTCCATATTTATAGAGATAGAGGTGTATATATTTCCATGTTTATAGAGATAGCAGTGTAAATATTTCCATATTTATACAGATAGTGGTGTAGATATTTCCATGTATTTACAGATAGCGGTGTAGGTATTTCCATGTTTATTCAGAGAGTGCTGTACATATTTCCATGTTTATACAGATCACTGTGTAGATATTTCCATGTATATACAGTTGAATGTGTAGATATTCCCATTTTTATATAGATAGCGGTGTAGGAATTTCCATATTTAAACAGATAGCGGTGGTGATATTTCCATGTTTACACAGAGAGCGATGTAGATATTTCCATGTTTATACAGATTGCATTGTAGGTATTTCCATGTTTATAGAGGTAGCGGTGTAGATATTTCCATGTTTCTACAGATGACTGTGTAGATATTTTCATGTTTGTACAGATGGCAGGGTAGATATTTCCATGTTTATAGAGATAGCGGTGTAGATATTTTCATGTTTATACAGATTGCGGTGGAGATATGTCCATGTTTATACAGATAGCAATGGAGATATTTCAACATTAATACACATAGCGGTGTAGATATTTCCATGTTTACACAGATAGCGGTGTAGATATTTCCATGTTTATAGAGATGGCTGTACCGATATTTCCATGTTTATTCAGAGTTCTCTGTAGATATTTCCATGTTTATATAGATGACAGTGTAGATATTTCCAGGTTTATACAGTTCACTGTGTAGATATTTCCATGTTAATACAGATGGCGGTGTAGATATTTCCATATTTATAGAGATAGAGGTGTAGATATTTCTATGTTTATAGAGATATCAGTGTAAATATTTCCATATTTATACAGATAGTGGTGTAGATATTTACATGTTTTTACAGATAGCGGTGTAGGTATTTCCATCTTTATTCAGAGAGTGCTGTACATATTTCCATGTTTATACAGATCACTGTGTAGATATTTCCATGCTTACACAGATAACGTTGTTGATATTTCCATCTTTATACAAACGGTGGTGTAGATATTTCCATGTTCCTACACATGACTGTGTAGTTATTTCCATGTTTATCCAGATGGCAGTGTAGATATTTCCATATTTATAGAGATAGCAGTGTAGATATTTCCAGGTTTACACAGATAGCGGTGTAAATATTTTCATGTTTATATAGATCGTGGTGTAGATATTTCCATATTTATACAGATACCGGTGTAGATATTTCCATGTTTATACAGACTGCAGTGTAGATATTTCTATGTTTCTACAGATAGCGGTGTAGATATTTCCATGTTTGTACAGATGGCGGTGTTGATATTTCCATCTGTACAGAGATTGCCGTGTAGATATTTCCATCTTTATTCAGATGGCGTTGTAGATATTTCCATGGAGATGCAGATGGCGGTGTGGATATTTCCATGTTTATAGAGATAGCGGTGTAGGTATTTCCATGCTTATAGACATAGCGGTTTAGATATTTCCGTGTTTATATAGATGGCGTTGTAGATATTTCCATGTTTATACGGATAGCCGTGTGGGTATTTCCACGTTTATACAGATAGCGATATAGATATTTCCATGTTTATACAGCTCTCGGTGCAGATATTTATATCTTTATACAGATGGCATTGTAAATATTTCCTTATTCACACAGATGGCGGTGTAGATGTTTCCATGTTTGTACAGATGGCGGAGTAGATAGTTCCATGTTTATGGAGATAGCGGTGCAGATATTTCCATCTTTGCACAGATTGCTGTGTAGATATTTCCATTTTTACACAGTAGCTGGGTAGATATTTCCAAGTTTGCACAGATAGCTGTGTAGATATTTCCATGTTTACACAGATAGCATTGTATATATTTCCATGTTTATATAGATAGCGGTGTAGATATTTCCATGTTTATACAGATAGCGGTGTAGATATTTCCATGTTTATACAGATAGCGGTGGAGATAATTCCCTGTTTATACAGATAGCGGTGTAGATATTTCCATGTTTACACAGAGAGCGGTGTAGATATTTCCATGTTTATACAGATAGCGGTGGAGATATTTCCCTGTTTATACAGATAGCGATGTAGATATTTCCATGTTTATACAGATAGCGGTGTAGATATTTCCATGTTTATACAGATGGCTGTGTAGATATTTCCATATGTGTACAGATGGCAGTGTAGATATTTCCATGTTTATACAGATGGCGCTGTAGATATTTCCATGTTTATACAGATGGCAGTGTAGATATTTCCATGTTTATACAGATAGCGGTGTAGATATTTCCATATTTACAGAGATAGGGGTGTAGATATTTCCATCTTTGCTCAGATTGCGGTGTAAGTATTGCCAAATTTACACAGATAGCGGTGTAGATATTTCCAAGTTTACACAGATAGCTGTGTAGATATTTCCATGTTTACAGAGATAGCATTGTAGATATTTCCATGTTTATACAGATTGCGGTGTAGTTATTTCCATGTTGATACAGATAGCGGTGTAGATATTTCCATGTTTATACAGGTAGCGGTGTAGAAATTCCCATGTTTATACAGATCGCTTTGTAGATATTTCCATCTTTCTACAGATGACAGTGTAGATATTTCCAAGTTTATACAGATGTCTGTGTAGATATTTCCATGTTTATGCAGATGGCGGTGTAGATATTTCCATCTTTATAGAGATGGCGGTGTAGTTATTTCTATGTTTATAGAGATAGCGGTGTAAATATTTCCATGTTTATAGAGATGGTGGTGTAAGTATTTTCATGTTTATAGAGATAGCGGTGTAGATATTTCCATGTTTATACAGATAGCGGTGCAGATATTTCCATGTTTGTACAGATGGCGGTGTTGATATTTCCATCTATACACAGATGACCGTGTAGATATTTCCATGTTTATACAGATGGCGGCACAGATATTTCTATGGATATGTAGATGGCGGTGTAGATATTTCCATGTTTATACAGATAGCGGTGTAGTTATTTCCATGTTTACATAGATAGCGGTGTAGATATTTCCATGTATATACGCATGGCTGTGTAGATATTTCCATGTTTATACAGATGGCGGTGTAGATATTTCCATGTTTATACAGATAACTTTGTAAGTATTACCATGTTTACACAGATGGCGGTGTAGATATTTCGATGTTTATAGAGATAGCAGTGGAGATATTTCCATGTTTATACAGATAGCGGTGTAGATATTTCCATGTTTATACTGATCACGGTGTAGATATTTCCATGTTTATAGAGATGGCGGTGTAGATATTTCCGTGTTAATAGAGATAGCGGTGTTGATTTTTCCATGTTTATAGAGAGAGCTCTGTGGATATTTCCATGTTGATACAGATAGGGGTGTAGATATTTCCATGTTTATAGAGATGGCGGTGTAGATATTTCCATGTTTATACAGATCACGGTGTAGATATTTCCATGTTTATACGGATAGTGGTGTAGATATTTCCATGTTTATACGGATCGTGTTGTAGATATTTCCATGTTTATACAGATCACGGTGTAGATATTTCCATGTTTATACAGATCGTGGTGTAGATATTTCCATGTTTATTCAGATCATGGTGTAGATATTTCCATGTTTATACAGATCGCGGTGTTGATATCACCATGTTTATAGGGATAGCGATGCAAATATTTCCACATTTATATAGATAGCGGTGTAGTTATTAGCATGTTTATACAGATAGCGGTGCAGATATTTCCATGTATAAACAGATGTCTGTGTATATATTTCCATGTTTAAACAGATGGCGATGTAGATATTTCCTTGTTTATACAAATAGCGGTGTAGATATTTCCATGTTTATACAGCTCGCGGTGTAGATATTTCCATGTTTATACAGATGGCAGTGTAGATATTTCCATGTTTATACAGATAGCGGTGTAGATATTTCCATGTCTATTGAGATAGCGGTGTAGTTATTTCCATATTTATACAGACTGCGGTGTAGATATTTCCATCTTTTGACAGATGGCGGTGTAGATATTTCCATGTTTATACAGATGGCAGTGAAGATATTTCCATATTTATACATATAGTGGTGTAGATATTTCCATGTTTATACAGATGGCGGTGTGGAAACATCCATGTTTCTGAAGATGGCGGTGTAGATATTTTCATGTTTATAGAGATGGACGTGTAGATATTTCCATGTGTATAGAGATAGCAGTGTAGTTATTTTCATGTTTATAGAGAAAGTGGTGTAGGTATTTTCATGTTTTTACAGATGGCAGTGTAGATATTTCCATGTTTATACAGATATCGGTGTAGATATTTCCATGTTTACAGAGATAGCGGTGTAGGTATTTCTATCTTTGCACAGATTGCTGTGTAGGTATTGCCAAACTTACAGAGAGAGCGGTGTAGATATTTCCAAGTTTACACAGATAGCTGTGTAGATATTTCCATGTTTACAGAGATAGCATTGTAGATATTTCCATGTTTATGCAGATTGTGGTGTAGTTATTTCCATGTTTATACAGATATCGGTGTAGATATTTCCATGTTTATAGAGATAGAGGTGAAGATATTTCCATGTTTATACAGATGGCTGTGTAGATATATCCATGTGAGTACAGATGGCAGTGTAGATATTTCCATGTTTATACACATGGCGCTGTAGATATTTCCATGTTTATACAGATGGCAGTGTAGATATTTCCATGTTTATACAGATAGCGGTGTAGATATTTCCATGTTTAAAGAGATAGCGGTGTAGATATTTCCATCTTTGCACAGATTGCGGTGTAATTATTGCCAAATTTACACAGATAGCGGTGTAGATATTTCCAAGTTTACAGAGATAGCATTGTAGATATTTCCATGTTTATACAGATTGCGGTATAGTTATTTCCATGTTGATACAGATAGCGGTGTAGATATTTCCATGTTTATACAGGTAGTGGTGTAGAAATTCCCATGTTTATACAGATCGCTTTGTAGACATTTCCATCTTTCTACAGATGTCAGTGTAGATATTTCCAAGATTATACAGATGGTAGTGTGGATATTTCCATTTTATACAGATGTCTCTGTAGATATTTCCATGTTTATGCAGAAGGCGGTGTAGATATTTCCATGTTTATTCAGATGGCGGTGTAGATATTTCCATGTTTATACAGATGGCAGTGAAGATATTTCCATATTTATACAGATAGTGGTGTAGATATTTCCATGTTTATACAGATGGCGGTGTAGTTACATCCATGTTTCTGAGGATTGCGGTGTAGGTATTTTCATGTTTATAGAGATGAAGGTGTAGATATTTCCATGAATATAGAGATAGCAGTGTAGATATTTTCATGTTTATAGAGAAAGCGGTGTAGGTATTTCCATGTTTATACAGATGGCAGTGTAGATATTTCCTTGTTTATACAGATACCGGTGTAGGTATTTCCATGTTTATAGAGATAGTGGTGTATGTATTTCCATCTTTGCACAGATTGCGGTGTAGGTATTGCCAAACTTACACAGATAGCGGTGTAGATATTTCCAAGTTTACACAGATAGCTGTGTATATATTTCCATGTTTACTGAGATAGCATTGTAGATATTTCCGTGTTTATACAGATTGCGTTGTAGTTATTTCCATGTTTATAGAGATAGCAGTGTAGATATTTCCATGTTTATACAAGTAGCGGTGTAGAAATTCCCATGTTTATACAGATCGCTTTGTAGACATTTCCATCTTTCTACAGATGTCAGTGTAGATATTTCCAAGTTTATTCAGATGACAGTGTAGATATTTCCATGTTTATACAGATGTCTGTGTAGATATTTCCATGTTTATGCAGATGGCGGTGTAGATATTTCCATGTTTATAGAGATGGCGCTGTAGTTATTTCTATGTTTATAGAGATAGCGGTGTAAATATCTCCATGTTTATAGAGATGGTGGTGTAAGTATTTTCATGTTTATAGAGATAGCGCTGTAGATATTTCCATGTTTATACAGATAACGGTGTTGGTATTTCCATGTTTATACAGATAGCGATGTAGACATTTCCATGTTTAGAGAGACAGCATTGTAGATATTTCCATATTTATACAGATAGCTGTGTAGATCTTTCCAGGTTTATACAGATAGCTGTGAAGATATTTCCATTTTTATAGAGATAGCGGTGTAGATATTTCCATGTTTATAGAGATGGCGTTGTAGGTATTTCTATGTTTATAGAGATAGCGGTGTAGATATTTCCATGATTATACAACTCGCAGTGTAGACATTTCCATCTTTATAGAGATGGCAGTGTAGATTTTTCCAAGTTTATACAGATAGTGGTGTAGATATTTCCATCTTTATACAGATGGTGGTGTAGATACAGCCATGTTTCTGAAGATGGCGGTGTAGATATTTTCATGTTTATAGAGATAGCGGTGTAGATAATTCCATGTTTATAGAGATTGCGATGTAGATATTTCCATGTTTATACAGAAAGCGGTGTTGGTATTTCCATGCTTATAGAGATAGTGGTGTAGATATTTCCATATTTCTACACATAGCTGTGTAGGTATTTCCATGTTTCTACATAAGGCGGTGTAGATACTTCCTTGTTTATACAGATAGCGGTGTAGATATTTCCATGTTTATACAGATAGCGGTGTAGATATTTCCATGTTTTCAGAGATAGCGGTGTAGATATTACCCTCTTTGCAGAGATTGCCGTGTAGATATTTCCATTTTTACACAGATACCTGTGTAGATATTTCCAAGTTTACACAGATAGCTGTGTAGATATTTCCATGTTTACACAGATAGCGTTGTAGATATTTCCATGTTTATACAGATAGCGCTGTAGATATTTCCATGTTTATACAGATAGCGGTGTAGGTATTTCCATGTTTATACAGATAGCGGTGTAGGTATTTCCATGTTTATACAGATAGCGGTGGAGATATTTCCCTATTTATACCGATAGCGATGTAGATATTTCCATGTATATACAGATAGCTGTGTAGATATTTCCATGTTTATAGAGATAGCAGTGTACATATTTCCATGTTTATACAGATGGCTGTGTAGATATTTCCATGTTTATAGAGATAGCGGTGTAGATATTTCCATCTTTATACAGATAGCGGTGTAGGTATTTCCATGGTTATACAGATGGCGGTGTAGATATTTCCATGTTTATGGAGATGGCGGTGTGGATATTTTCATGTTTACATAGATGGCGGTGTAGATATTTCCATGTTTGTAGAGACTGTGGTGGTGATATTTCCATGTTTACAGAGATAGCGCTGTAGGTATTTCCTTGTTTATAGAGATAGTTGTGTAGATACATCCATGTTTATACAGATGGCTGTGTAGATATTTCCGTGTGTATACAGATGACTCTGTAGATATTTGCATGTTTACACAAATGGCGGTGAAGATATTTCCATATTTATACAGATAGCGGTGTAGATATTTCCATGTTTATACAGATAACGGTGTAGATATATCCATGTTTATAGAGATAGCGATGTAGATATTTCCATGTTTATACAGATAGTGGCATAGGTATTTCCATGTTTTTACAGATATCGGTGTAGATATTTCCATGTTTACACAGATTGCGGTGTAGATATTTCCATCTTTCTACAGATGGCATTGTAGATATTTCCATGTTTATACAGATGGTGGTGTAGATATTTCCATGTTTATACAGCTCACAGTGTAGATATTTCCATGTTTATACAGATGGCAGTGTAGATATTTCCATGTTTATACAGATAGCGCTGTAGATATTTCCATGTCTATTGAGATAGCAGTGTAGTTATTTCCATATTTATGCAGATTGCGGTGAAGATATTTCCATCTTTATACAGATGGCGGTGTAGATATTTCCATGTTTATACAGATGGCAGTGAAGGTATTTCCATATTTATACAGATAGTGGTGTAGATATTTCCATGTTTATACAGATGGCGGTGTAGATACATCCATGTTTCTGAAGATGGCGGTGTAGATATTTTCATGTTTATAGAGATGGACGTTTAGATATTTCCATGTATATAGAGATAGCAGTGTAGATATTTTCATGTTTATAGAGAAAGTGGTGTAGGTATTTTCATGTTTTTACAGATGGCAGTGTAGATATTTCCATGTTTATACAGATATCGGTGTAGATATTTCCATGTTTACAGACATAGCAGTGTAGGTATTTCTATCTTTGCACAGATTGCGGTGTAGGTATTGCCAAACTTACAGAGATAGCGGTGTAGATATTTCCAAGTTTACACAGATAGCTGTGTAGATATTTCCATGTTTACAGAGATAGCATTGTAGATATTTCCATGTTTATGCAGATTGCGGTGTAGTTATTTCCATTTTTATACAGATATCGGTGTAGATATTTCCATGTTTATAGAGATAGCGGTGTAGATATTTCCATGTTTATACAGATGGCTGTGTAGATATTTCCATGTGTGTACAGATGGCAGTGTAGGTATTTCCATGTTTATACAGATGGCGCTGTAGATATTTCCATGTTTATACAGATGGCAGTGTAGATATTTCCATGTTTATACAGATAGCGGTGTAGATATTTCCATGTTTACAGAGATAGCGGTGTAGATATTTCCATCTTTGCACAGATTGCAGTGTAATTATTGCCAAATTTACACAGATAGCGGTGTAGATATTTCCAAGTTTACACAGATAAATGTGTAGATATTTCCATGTTTACAGAGATAGCATTGTAGATATTTCCATGTTCATACAGATTGCGGTGTAGTTATTTCCATGTTGATAAAGATATCGGTGTAGATATTTCCATCTTTATACAGGTAGTGGGGTAGAAATTCCCATGTTTATACAGATCGCTTTGTAGACATTTCCATCTTTCTACAGATGTCAGTGTAGATATTTCCAAGATTATACAGATGGTAGTGTGGATATTTCCATTTTATACAGATGTCTGTGTAGATATTTCCATGTTTATGCAGATGGCGGTGTAGATATTTCCATCTTTATACATATGGCGGTGTAGATATTTCCAGGTTTATACAGATGGCAGTGAAGATATTTCCATATTTATACAGATAGTGGTGTAGATATTTCCATGTTTATACAGATGGCGGTGTAGATACATCCATGTTTCTGAAGATTGCGGTGTAGATATTTTCATGTTCATAGAGATGAAGGTGTAGATATTTCCATGTATATAGAGATAGCAGTGTAGATATTTACATGTTTATAGAGAAAGCGGTGTAGGTGTTTCCATGTTTATACAGATGGCAGTGTAGATATTTCCTTGTTTATACAGATACCGGTGTAGATATTTCCATGTTTATAGAGGTAGCGGTGTATGTGTTTCCATCTTTGCACAGATTGCGATGTAGGTTTTGCCAAACTTACATATATAGCGGTGTAGATATTTCCAAGTTTACACAGATAGCTGTGTAGATATTTCCATGTTTACAGAGATAGCATTGTAGATATTTCCATGTTTTTACAGATTGCGGTGTAGATATTTCCATCTTTCTACAGATGGCATTGTAGATATTTCCATGTTTATACAGATGGTGGTGTAGATATTTCCATGTTTATACAGCTCACAGTGTAGATATTTCCATGTTTATACAGATGGCAGTGTAGATATTTCCATGTTTATACAGATAGCGCTGTAGATATTTCCATGTCTATTGAGATAGCAGTGTAGTTATTTCCATATTTATGCACATTGCGGTGAAGATATTTCCATCTTTATACAGATGGCGGTGTAGATATTTCCATGTTTATACAGAATGCAGTGAAGGTATTTCCATATTTATACAGATAGTGGTGTAGATATTTCCATGTTTATACAGATGGCGGTGTAGATACATCCATGTTTCTGAAGATGGCGGTGTAGATATTTTCATGTTTATAGAGATGGACGTTTAGATATTTCCATGTATATAGAGATAGCAGTGTAGATATTTTCATGTTTATAGAGAAAGAGGTGTAGGTATTTTCATGTTTTTACAGATGGCAGTGTAGATATTTCCATGTTTATACAGATATCGGTGTAGATATTTCCATGTTTACAGAGATAGCGGTGTAGGTATTTCTATCTTTGCACAGATTGCGGTGTAGGTATTGCCAAACTTACAGAGATAGCGGTGTAGATATTTACAAGTTTACACAGATAGCTGTGTAGATATTTCCATGTTTACAGACATAGCATTGTAGATATTTCCATGTTTATGCAGATTGCGGTGTAGTTATATCCATTTTTATACAGATATCGGTGTAGATATTTCCATGTTTATCCAGATAACTTTGTAACTATTTTCACATTTATACAGATGGTGGTGTAGATATTTCGATGTTTATAGAGATAGCAGTGGAGATATTTCCATGTTTATTCAGATAGCGGTGTAGATATTTCCATGTTTATACTGATCGCGGTGTAGATATTTTCATGTTTATACAGATGGCGGTGAAGATATTTCCATATTTATACAGATGTCTGTGTAGATATTTCCATGTGTATACAGATGGTATTGTAGGTATTTCCATCTTTATACAGATGGTGGTGTAGATATTTCCATGTTTATTCGGATGACTGTTTAGATATTTCCATGTTTTTACAGATGGCAGTGTAGATATTTCAATGTTTATAGAGATGGCGCTATAGATATTTCCATGTTTATAAAGATAAAGTTGGAGATATTTCCATGTTTATACAGACAGCAGTGGACTTATTACCATGTTTATACACACAGCGGTGTACATATTTCCATGTTTATAGAGACAGCGGTGTAGGTATTTCCATGTTTATACAGATAGCGGTGCGCATATTTCCATGTTTATACAGTTGCCTATGCAAATATTTCCATATTTATAGAGAGGGCTGTGTAGATATTTCCATGTTTATACAGATGGCAGTGTAGATATTTCCATGTTCCTACACATGGCTTTGTAGTTATTTCCATGTTTATATAGATGGCTTTGCAGGTATTTCCTTGTTTATAGAGATAGCGGTGAAGATATTTCCATGTTTATACAGATAGCGGTGTAAATATTTCCATGTTTTATACAGATCGTGGTGTAGATATTTCCATGTTTATACAGATACCGGTATAGATATTTCCACGTTTATACAGACCACAGTGTAGATATTTCCGTGTCTGTACAGATGGCGGTGTTGATGTTTCCATCTATACACAGATTGCCGTGTAGGTATTTCCATGTGTATACAGATGGCATTGTAGATATTTCCGTGTGTATACAGATGGCATTGTAGATATTTCCATATTTATACAGATGGTGGTGGAGATATTTCCATGTTTCTACAGATGGCGTTGTAGGTATTTCCATGTTTATACAAATAACGGTGTGGATATTTCCATGTTTATACAGATAGCGGTGTAGATATTTCCATGTCTATAGAGATAGCAGTGGAGATATTTCCATGTTTATACAGAGAGCGGTGTAGATATTTCCATGTTTATACTGATCGTGGTGTAGATATTTCCATGTTTATAGAGATGGCGGTGTAGATATTTCCATGTTCATAGAGATAGCGGTGATGTTTTTTCCATGTTTATAGATATAGCGGTGTGGATATTTCCATCTTTATCCAGATGGGGGGTAGATATTTCCCTGTTTATAGAGATGGCGGTGTAGATATTTCCATGTTTATACAGATCACGGTGTACATATTTCCTTGTTTATACCAATAGCGGTGTAGTTATTTCCATGTTTAAAAGTATAGCGGTGTAGTTATTTCCATGTATATACAGATGGGTGAGTAGATATTTCCATGTTTATACAGATGGCTGTGTAGATATATCCATGTTTATACAGATGACTTTGTAGGTATTTCCATGTTTATACAGATGGCGGTGTAGATATTTCCATGTTTATAGAGATAGCTGTGTAGATATTTCCATGTTTATACAGATAGCGGTGTAGATATTTCCAAGTTTATACAGATAGCGGTGTAGGTATTTGCATGTTTATACAGATCGTGGTGTAGATATTTCCATGTTTATACAGATAGTGGTGTAGATATTTCCATGTTTACACAGATTGCGGTGTAGATATTTCCATTTTTCTACAGATGGCATTGTAGATATTTCCATGTTTACACAGATTGCGGTGTAGATATTTCCATCTTTCTACAGATGGCATTGTAGATATTTCCATGTTCATACAGATGACTTTGTAGGTATTTCCATGTTTATACAGATCACGGTGTAGATATTTCCATGTTTATACAAATCGCGGTGTAGATATTTCCATGTTCCTACACATGACTGTGTTGGTATTTCCATGTTTATACAGATGGCTTTGTAGATATTTCCATGTTTATAGAGATAGCTGTGTAGATATTTCCATGTTTATACAGATAGCGGTGAAAATATTTCCATGTTTATACAGATCGTGGTGTAGATATTTCAATGTTTATACAGACCGCAGTGTAGAAATTTCCATGTTTATACAGACCGCAGTGTAGATATTTCCATGTTTATACAGATAGCGGTGTAGATATTTCCATGTTTGTACAGATGGCGGTGTTGATGTTTCCATCTATACACAGATTGCCCTGTAGGTATTTCCATCTGTATACAGATGGCTTTGTAGATATTTCCATGTTTATACAGTTGGTGGTGTAGATATTTCCATGTTTAGACAGATGACTGTATAGGTATTTCCATGTTTTTACAGATGGCGTTGTAGAAATTTCCATGTTTATAGAGATAGCAGTGTAGATATTCCCATGTTTATACAGACGGAGGTGTAGATATTTCCATGTTTATACAGATAGCTGTTTAGATATATCCATGTTTATACAGACCGCGGTGTAGATATTTCCATGTATATACAGATGGCGGTGTTGATATTTCCATCTATACACAGATGACCGTGTAGATATTTCCATGTTTATAGAGATGGCGGCGCAGATATTTCCATGGATATGTAGATGGCGGTGTAGATATTTCCATGTTTATACAGATAGCGGTGTAGATATTTCCATGTTTATAGAGATAGCTTTCTAGATATTTCCATTTTTATACAGATAGCGGTGTTGATATTTCCATGTTTATACAGTTCACGGTGTAGATATTTCCACGTTTATACAGATCATGGTGTAGATATATCCATGTTTATACAGTTCGCGGTGTAGATATTTCCATGTTTATACAGATCATTGTGTAGATATATCCATGTTTATACAGTTCGCGGTGTTGATATTACCATGTTTATAGGGATAGCGGTGCAAATATTTCCACATTTATACAGATAGCGGTGTAGTTATTAGCATGTTTATACAGATAGTGGTGTAGATATTTCCATGTATAAACCGATGTCTGTGTATATATTTCCATGTTTAAACAGATGGCGGTGTAGATATTTCCTTGTTTATACAAATAGCGGTGTAGTTATTTCCATGTTTATACAGATCACGGTGTAGATGTTTTCTTGTTTATACAAATAGCGGTGTAGTTATTTCAATGTTTAGACAGATAGCGGTGTAGATATTTCCTTGTTTATATAAATAGCAGTGTAGATATTTCCCTGTTTATACAGATCACGGTGTAGATATTTCCTTGTTTATACAAATAGCGGTGTAGTTATTTCCATGTTTATACAGATAGCGGTGTAGATATTTCAATCTATATACACATGGCTGTGTAGATATTTCCTTGTTTATACAAATAGCGGTGTAGTTATTTCCATGTTTGTACAGATAGCGGTGTAGTTATTTCCATGTATATACAGATGGCAGTGTAGATATTTCCATGTTTATACAGATGGCTGAGTAGATATTTCCATGTTTATACAGATGACTTTGTAGGTATTTCCATGGTTATACAGATGGCGGTGTAGATATTTCCATGTTTATAGAGATAGCTGAGTAGATATTTCCATGTTTATACAGATAGCGGTGCAGATATTTCCATGTTTATACAGATCGCGTTGTAGATATTTCCATGTTTAAGCAGATCGCAGTGTAGATATTTCCATGTTTTTACAGATATTGGTGTGGATATTTCCATGTTTACACAGATTGCGGTGTAGATATTTCCATCTTTCTACAGATGGCATTGTAGATATTTCCATGTTTATACAGATGGCGGTGTAGATATTTCCATGTTTATATAGGTGGTGGTGTAGATATTACCATGTTTATACAGATAGCGGTGTAGATATTTCAATGTTTATACAGATCGAGATGAAGATATTTCCATGTTTATACAGATCACGGTGTAGATATTTCCATGTTTATACAGATCGCAGTGTAGATATTTCCATGTTTATACAGATAGCAGTGTAGATATTTCCATGTTTATACAGATAGCGGTGTAGATATTTCCATGTTTATACAGATGGCGGTGTAGATATTTCCATGTTTATAGAGATGGCGGTTTAGAAAATTCCATGCTCATAAAGATAGCGGTGTAGATAGATCCATGTTCACAGAGATAGCAGTGAGGATATTTCCATATTTATACAGATAGCGGTGTAGATATTTCCATGTTTATATAGATGGTGTATTAGATATTACCATGTTTATACAGATACTGGTGTAGATAATTCCATATTTATACAGATCGTGGTGAAGATATTTCCATGTTTATACAGATCGTGGTGTAGATATTTCCATGTTTATACAGATCGCAGTGTAGATATTTCCATGTTTATACAGATAGCGGTGTAGATATTTCCATGTTTATACAGATAGCGGTGTAGATATTTCCATGTTTATACAGATGGCGGTGTAGATAATTCCATGTTTATAGAGATGGCAGTGTAGGTATTTCCATGTTTATTTAGATAGCGGTGTAGATATATCCATGTTCATAGAGATAGCAGTGGGGATATTTCCATGTTTATACAGGGAGCTGTGTAGATATTTCCATTTTTATAGAGATAGCGGCTTAGATATTCCATAGTTATACAGACAGCGGTGTAGATATTTCCATGTTTATAGAGATGGCGGTGTAGATATTTCCATGTTTATATAGATGGCAGTGTAGATATTCTCTTGTTTATGTAGATGGCGTTGTAGATATCTCCATGTTTAAAGAGATGGCCGTGTATATATTTCCATGTTGATGGAGATAGCGGTGTAGATATTTCCATGTTTATAGAGATAGCGGTGTAGTTATATCCATGTTTATAGAGATAGCGGTGTAGATATTTCCAAGTTTCTACAGATAACTGTGTAGATATTTCCTTGTTTGTACAAATGGCATTGTAGATATTTCCATGTTTTTACAAATAGCGGTGTAGATATTTCCACGTTTTGTACAGATGGCGGTGTAGATATTTCCATCTTTCTACAAATGCAGTGGAAATATTTCCATGTTTATAGAGATGGCGGTGTAGATATTTCCATGTTTATATAGATGGCAGTGTAGATATTTTCTTGTTTATGTAGATGGCGTTGTACATACCTCCATGTTTATAGAGATGGCGGTGTATGTATTTCCATGTTGATCGAGATAGCGGTGTGGATATTTCCATGTTTATAGAGATAGCGGTGTAGTTATTTCCATGTTTATAGAGATAGCGGTGTACATATTTCCATGTTTCTACAGATCACTGTGTAGATATTTCCATGTTTGTACAGATGGCATTGTAGATATTTCCATGTTTATACAGATCGCGGTGTAGATATTTCCATGTTTATACAGATAGCGGTGTAGATATTTCCATGTTTTTACAGATATCGGTGTAGATATTTCCATGTTTATACAGATTGCGGTGTAGATATTTCCATCTTTCTACAGAAGGCATTGTAGATATTTCCATGTTTATACAGATGGCGATGTAGGTATTTCCATATTTATATAGATGTTGGTGTAGATATTACCATGTTTACACAGATAGCGGTGTAGATATTTCCATGTTTATACAGATCGTGGTGAAGATATTTCCATGTTTATACAGATCACGGTGTAGATATTTCCATGTTTATACAGATCGCAGTGTAGATATTTCCATGTTTATACAGATAGCAGTGTACATATTACCCTGTTTATACAGATAGCGGTGTAGATATTTCCATGTTTATACAGATGGCGATGTAGATAATTCTATGTTTATAGAGATGGCAGTGTAGATATTTCCATGTTTATTTAGATAGCGGTGTAGTTATATCCATGTTCATAGAGATAGCAGTGAGGATATTTCCATGTTTATACAGATTGCAGTGTAGATATTTCCATTTTTATAGAGATAGCGGTTTAGATATTTCATATTTATACAGATAGCGGTGTAGATATTTCCATGTTTATACAGATTGCGGTGTAGATATTTCCATGTTTATACAGATAGCGGTGTAGACATTTCCACGTTTATACAGATGGCAGTGTAGATATTTCCATCTTTCTACAAATGGCAGTGTAGATATTTCCATGTTTATAGAGATGGCGGTGTAGATATTTCCATGTTTATATAGATGGCAGTGTAGATATTTTCTTGTTTATGTAGATGGCCTTGTAGATATCTCCATGTTTAAAGAGATGGCGGTGTATGTATTTCCATGTTTATGGAGATAGTGGTGTAGATATTTCCATGTTTATAGAGATAGCGGTGTAGTTATTTCCAGGTTTATACAGATTGCGGTGTAGATATTTCCATCTTTATACAGATGGCGGTGTAGATATTTCCATGTTTATACAGATGGCAGTGAAGATATTTCCATATTTATACAGATAGTGGTGTAGATATTTCCATGTTTATACAGATGGCGGTGTAGATATTTCCATGTTTGTAGAGAGTGTGGCGTTGATATTTCCATGTTTACAGAGATAGCGCTGTAGGTATTTCCTTGTTTATAGAGAGAGTTGTGTAGATATTTCCATGTTTATACAGATGGCTGTGTAGATATTTCCATGTGTATACAGATGACTCTGTAGACGTTTGTATGTTTACACAAATGGCGGTGTAGGTATTTCCATATTTGTACAGATAGCGGTGTAGATATTTACATGTTTATACAGATAGTGGGGTAGATATTTCCATGTTTACAGAGATAGCGGTGTAGATATTTCCATCTTTGCACAGATTGCGGTGTAGATATTTCCGTCTTTACACAGACAGCGTTGTAGATATTTTCATATTTATACAGATCGTAGTGTAGATATTTCCATCTTTCCACAGATAGCAGTTTAGATATTTCCATGTTTATACAGATGACAGTGTAGATATTTCCATGTTTATACAGATAGCGGTGTAGATATTTCCACGTTTATAGAGATAGCTTTGTAGATATTTCCATGTTTATACAGATAGCGGTGTAGATATTTCCATGTTTATACAGATCGGGGTGTAGATATTTCCATGTTTCTACAGATCGCGGTGTAGATATTTCCATGTTTATACAGATGGCAGTGTAGATATTTTCTTCTTTATGTAGATGGCGTTGATATCTCCATGTTTAAAGAGATGGCAGTGTATATATTTCCATG
Organism: Pan troglodytes; assembly: GCF_028858775.2. NCBI lineage: Eukaryota > Metazoa > Chordata > Mammalia > Primates > Hominidae > Pan > Pan troglodytes. The sequence goes on along the minus strand of NC_072405.2, from coordinate 166,700 downwards.
TTGATGGAGATAGCGGTGTAGATATTTCCATGTTTATAGAGATAGCGGTGTAGATATTTCCATGTTTGTACAGATGGCATTGTAGATATTTCCATGTTTATACAGATCGCGGTGTAGATATTTCCATGTTTATACAGATAGCAGTGTAGATATTTCCATGTTTTTACAGATATCGGTGTAGATATTTCCATGTTTACACAGATTGCCGTGTAGATATTTCCATCTTTCTACAGATGGCATTGTAGATATTTTCATGTTTATACAGATGGCGGTGTAGATATTTCCATGTTTATATAGATGGTGGTGTACATATTACCATATTTATACAGATAGCGGTGTAGATATTCCCATGTTTATACAGATCGTTTTGAAGATATTTCCATGTTTATACAGATCGCGGTGTAGATATTTCCATGTTTATACAGATCGCAGTGTAGATATTTCCATGTTTATACAGATAGCAGTGTAGATATTACCATGTTTATACAGATAGCGGTGTAGATATATCCATGTTTATACAGATGGCGATGTAGATAATTCCATGTTTATAGAGATGTCAGTGTAGATATTTTCATGTTTATTTAGATAGCGGTGTAGATATATCCATGTTCATAGAGATAGCAGTGAGGATATTTCCATGTTTATACAGAGAGCTGTGTAGATATTTCCATTTTTATACAGATAGCGGTTTAGATATTTCATATTTATACAGATAGCGGTGTAGATATTTCCATGTTTATACAGATTGCGGTGTAGATATTTCCATGTTTATACAGATAGCGTTGTAGGCATTTCCACGTATACAGATGGCGGTGTAGATATTTCCATCTTTCTACAAATGGCAGTGAAGATATTTCGATGTTTATAGAGATGGCGGTGTAGATATTTCCATGTTTATATAGATGGCAGTGTAGATATTTTCTTGTTTATGTAGATGGCGTTGTAGATATCTCCATGTTTAAAGAGATGGCGGTGTATATATTTCCATGTTGATGGATATAGCGGTGTAGATATTTCCATGTTTATAGAGATAGCGGTGTAGTTATTTCCATGTTTATACAGATTGCAGTGTAGATATTTCCATCTTTATACAGATGGCGGTGTAGATATTTCCATGTTTATACAGATGGCGGTGTAGAAATTTCCATGTTTTTAGAGACTGTATTGTTGATATTTCCATGTTTACAGAGATAGCGCTGTAGGTATTTCCTTGTTTATAGAGAGAGTTGTGTAGAAACATCCATGTTTATACAGATGGCTGTGTAGATATTTCCATGTGTATACAGATGACTCTGTAGATATTTGTATGTTTTCCCAAATGGCGGTGTAGATATTTCCATATTTATAGAGATAGCGGTGTAGATATTTCCATGTTTATACAGATAACAGTGTAGATATATCCATGTTTATACAGAGAGCAATGTAGATATTTCCATGTTTATACAGATAGTGGGGTAGATATTTCCATATTTACAGAGATAGCGGTGTAGATATTTCCATCTTTGCAAAGATTGCGGTGTAGATATTTCCATCTTTACACAGACAGTGTTGTAGATATTTTCATATTTATACAGATCGTGGTGTAGATATTTCCATGTTTCCACAGACGGCAGTTTAGATATTTCCATGTTTATACAGATGACAGTGTAGATATTTCCATGTTTATACAGATAGCGGTGTAGATATTTCCACATTTATAGAGTTAGCTTTGTAGATATTTCCATGTATATACAGATAGCGGTGTAGATATTTCCATGTTTATACAGATCGGGGTGTAGATATTTCCATGTTTATACAGATCGCGGTTTAGATATTTCCATGTTTATACAGATAGCGTTGTAGATATTTTCATGTTTTTACAGATATCGGTGTAGATATTTCCATGCTTACACAGATCGCGGTGTAGATATTTCCATCTTTCTAAAGATGGCATTGTAGATATTTCCATGTTTATACAGATCGAGGTGAAGATATTTCCATGTTTATACAGATCACGGTGTAGATATTTCCATGTTTATACAGATCGCGGTGTAGATATTTCCATGTTTATACAGACAGCAGTGTAGATATTTCCATGTTTATGCAGATAGCGGTGTAGGTATTTCCATGTTTATACAGATGGCGGTGTAGATAATTCCATGTTTATAGAGATGGCTGTGTAGATATTTCCATATTTATTTAGTTAGCTGTGTAGATATATCCATGTTCATAGTAATAGCAGTGAGGATATTTCCATGTTTATACAGAGAGCAGTGTAGATATTTCCATTTTTATAGAGATAGCAGTTTATATATTTCATACTTATACAGATAGCGGTGTAGAAATTTCCATGTTTATAGAGATGGAGGTGTAGATATTTCCATGTTTATAGAGATGGCGGTGTAGCTATTTCCATGTTTATATAGATGGCAGTGTAGATATTTTCTTGTTTATGTAGATGGCGTTGTAGATATCTCCATGTTTAAAGAGATGGCGGTGTATATATTTCCATGTTGATGGAGATAGCGGTGTAGATATTTCCATGTTTATAGAAATATCGGTGTAGTTATTTCCATGTTTATAGAGATAGCGGTGCAGATATTTCCATGTTTATGCAGATGGCTGTGCAGATATTTCCATGTTTATATGGAGTTCTCTGTAGATATTTCCATGTTTATATCGATGACAGTGTAGATATTTCCAGGTTTATACAGATGACTGTGTAGATATTTCCATGTTAATTCAGATGACGGTGTAGATATTTCCATGTTTATTGAGATAGCGGTGTAGATATTTCCATGTTTATACAGATAGCGGTGCAGATATTTCCATGTTTGTACAGATGGCGGTGTTGATATTTCCATCTCTACACAGATGACCATGTAGACATTTCCAAGTTTATACAGATGGCGGCACAGATATTTCCATGGATATGTAGATGGCGGTGTAGATATTTCCATGTTTATACAGATTGCGGTGTAGTTATTTCCATGTTTATATAGACAGCGGTGTAGATATTTCCATGTATATACACATGGCTGTGTAGATATTTCCATATTTATACAGATGGCGGTGTAGATATTTCGATGTTTATAGAGATAGCATTGGAGATATTTCCATGTTTATACAGATAGCGTTGTAGATATTTCCATGTTTATACTGATCGCGGTGGAGATATTCCCATGTTTATAGAGATGGCGGTGTAGATATTTCCGTATTCATAGATATAGCGGTGTTGATTTTTCCATGTTTATAGAGATAGCGGTGTGGATATTTCCATGTTTATACAGATAAGGGTGTCTATATTTCCATGTTTATAAAGATAGCAGGGTAGATATTACCATGATTATACAGATAGCGGTGTAGATATTTCCATGTTTATACAGATGGCGATATAGATAATTCCATGTTTACAGAGATGGCAGTGTAGATATTTCCATGTTTATTTAGATAGCGGTGTAGATATATCCATGTTCATAGAGATAGCAGTGAGGATATTTCCATCTTCATACAGATAGCGGTGTAGATATTTCCATTTTTATAGGATAGCGGTTTAGATATTTCATATTTATACAGATAGCAGTGTAGATATTTCCATGTTTATACAGATTGCGGTGTAGATATTTCCATGTTTATACAGATAGCGGTGTAGTTATTTCCATGTTTATATAGACAGCGTTGTAGATATTTCCATGTATATACACATGGCTGTGTAGATATTTCCATGTTTATACAGATGGCGGTGTAGATATTTCCATGTTTATACAGATAACTTTGTAAGTTTTTCCATGTTTATACAGATGGCGGTGTAGATATTTCGATGTTTATAGAGATAGCAGTGGAGATATTTCCATATTTATACAGATAGCGGTGTAGATATTTCCATGTTTATACTGATCGCGGTGTAGATATTCCCATGTTTATAGAGATGGCGGTGTAGCTATTTCCATGTTCATAGAGATAGCGGTGTTGATTTTTCCATGTTTTCAGAGGTAGCGGTGTGGATATTTCCATGTTTATACAGATAGGGGTGTAGATATTTCCATGTTGATAGAGATGGCGGTGTAGATATTTCCATGTTTATACAAATCACGGTGTAGATATTTCCATGTTTATACAGATCGCAGTGTAGATATTTCCATGTTTATACAGACCATGGAGAAGATATTTCCATTTTTATACAGATCGCGGTGTTGATATTACCATGTTTATAGGGATAGCGGTGCAAATATTTCCACATTTATACAGATAGCGGTGTAGTTATTAACATGTTTGTACAGATAGCGTTGTAGTTCTTTCCATGTTTATAGAGATGGCGGTGTAGATATTTCCGTATTCATAGAGATAGCGGTGTTGATTTTTCCATGTTTATAGAGATAGCGGTGTGGATATTTCCATGTTTATACAAATAGGGGTGTAGATATTTCCATGTTTATATACATGGCACTGTAGATATTTTCTTGTTTATGTAGATGGCGTTGTAGATATCTCCATGTTTAAAGAGATGGCGGTGTATATATTTCCATGTTGATGGAGGTAGCGGTGTAGATATTTCCATGTTTATAGAGACAGCGGTGTAGTTATTTCCATGTTTGTACTGATAACCTTGTAGATATTTCCATGTTTCTACAGATAACTGTGTAGATATTTCCATGTTTGTACAGATGGCATTGTAGATATTTCCATGTTTATAGAGACAGCGCTGTGGATATTTTAATGTTCATACAGATTGCGGTGGAGATATGTCCATGTTTATACAGATAGCAATGGAGATATTTCCACGTTAATACTCATAGCGGTGTAGATATTTCCATGTTTATACAGATAGCGGTGTAGATATCTCCATGTTTATACAGATGGCTGTGCAGATATTTCCATGTTTATACAGAGTTCTCTGTATATATTTCCTTGTTTATATAGATGACAGTGTAGATATTTCCAGGTTTATACAGATGACTGTGTATATATTTCCATGTTAATACAGATGACGGTGTAGAGATTTCCATGTTTATAGAGATAGCGGTGTAGATATTTCCATTTTTATACAGATAGCGGTGTAGATATTTCCATGTTTATACAGATCATGGTGTAGATATTTCCATGTTTTTACAGATCGCGGTGTTGATATTACCATGTTTATAGGGATAGCGGTGCAAATATTTCCACATTTATAGAGATAGCGGTGTAGATATTAGCAACTTTATACATATAGCGGTGTAGATATTTCCATATAGAAACACATGTCTGTGTATATATTTCCAAGTTTAAACAGATGGCGGTGTAGATATTTCCGGGTTTATTCAAATAGCGGTGTAGTTATTTCCATGTTTATACAGATAGCGGTGTAGATATTTCCATATTTCTACAGATAGCGGTGTAGGTATTTCCATGTTTATACAGATGGCAGTGTAGATATTTCCATGTTTCCACAGATGCCGGTGTAGATATTTCCTTGTTTATACAGATAGCGGTGTAGATATTTCCATGTTTATACTGATAGCGGTGGAGATATTTCCATGTTTATAGAGACTGCGGTATAGATATTTCCATGTTTATACAGATAGCGGTGTAGATATTTCCATGTTTACAGAGGTAGCGGTGTAGATATTTCCATCTTTGCACAGATTGCTGTGTAGATATTTCCATTTTTACTGAGATAGCTGTGTAGATATTACCAAGTTTACACAGATAGCTGTGTAGATATTTCCATGTTTACACAGATAGCATTGTATATATTTAAATGTTTATACAGATAGCGGGGTAGATATTTCCATGTTTATAGAGACTGCGGTGTAGATATTTCCATCTTTGCACAGATTGCTGTGTAGATATTTCCACGTTTATACAGATTGTGGTGTAGAAATTTCCATGTTGATACAGATAACGGTGTAGATATTTCCATGTTTATACAGGTAGTGGTGTAGAAATTCCCATGTTTATACAGATCGCTCTGTAGATATTACCATCTTTCTACAGATGTCAGTGTAGGTATTTCCAAGTTTATAGAGATGTCTTTGTATATATTTCCATGTTTATGCAGATGGTGGTGTAGATATTTCCATGTTTATAGAGATGGCAGTGTAGTTATTTCTATGTTTATAGAAATAGCGCTGTAAATATTTCCATGTTTATAGAGACGGTGGTGTAAGTATTTTCATGTTTATAGAGATAGCGGTGTAGATATTTCCATGTTTATACAGATAGCGGTGTTGCTACTTCCATGTTTATGCAGATAGCGGTGTAGATATTTCCATGTTTATACAGCTCGCGGTGTAGATATTTCCATCTTTATACAGATGGGAGTGGAGATATTTCCACGTTTATACAGATAGCGGTGTAGATATTTCCATGTCTATAGAGATGGCGGTGTAGGTATTTCCATATTTATACAGATTGCGGTGTAGATATTTCCATCTTTATACAGATGGCGGTGTAGATATTTCCATGTTTATACAGATAGAAGTGAAGATATTTCCATGTTTATACAGATAGAGGTGTAGATATTTCCAAGTTAATACAGATGGCGGTGTAGATACATCCACGTTTCTGAAGATGGCGGTGTAGATATTTTCATGTTTATAGAGATGGCGGTGTAGATATTTCCATGTATATAGAGATTGCAGTGTAGATATTTCCATGTTTATAGAGAAAGTGGTGTAGGTATTTCCATGTTTATAGAGATTGCGGTGTAGATATTTCCATATTAAAACAGATAGCGGTGTAGGTATTTCCATGTTTATACAGATTGCGGTGTAGATAATTCCATGTTTCCACAGATGGCGGTGTAGATATTTCCTGGTTTATACAGACAGCGGTGTAGATATTTCCATGTTTACAGAGATAGCGGTGTAGATATTTCCATGTTTATAGTGCAGGGGGTGTAGGTATTTCCATGTTTATAGAGATAGCGGTGTAGACATTTCCATATTTATACAGGTAGCCTGTGTAGGTATTTCCATGTTTATACAGATGGCAGGGTAGATATTTCCATGTTTCTAAAGATGGCGGTGTAGTTATTTCCTTGTTTATACAGATAACGGTGTAGATATTTCCATGTTTATACAGATAGCGGTGTAGATATTTCCATGTTTATACAGATAGTGGTGTAGATATTTCCATGTTTATACAGATAGAGGTGGAGATATTTCCCTGTTTATACGGATATCGATGTAGATATTTCCATGTTTATACAGATAGCGGTGGAGACATTTCCATGTTTATAGAGATAGCATTGTAGATATTTCCATGTTTATACAGATAGCGGTGGAGATATTTCCATGTTTATACATATAGCGGTGTAGATATTTCAATGTTTACAGATATAGCGGTAAAGATATTTTCATCTTTGCACCGATTGCGGTGTAGACATTGCAAACTTTACACAGATAGCGGTGTAGATATTTCCAAGTTTACACAGATACCTGTGTCGATATTTCCATGTTTACAGAGATATCATTGTAGATATTTCCATTTTTATACAGATAGCGGTGTAGTTATTTACATGTTGATACAGATAGCAGTGTAGATATTTTCAGGGTTATACAGATAGTGGTGTAGATATTTCCACGTTTTACAGATAGCTGTGTAGATAATTCCCTGTTTACACAGATAGCTTTGTAAATATTTCCATGTTTACACAGATAGCGTTGTAGATATTTCCATGCTTACACAGATTGCGGTGTAGATATTTCCAAGTTTACACAGCTAGCGGTGTAGATATTTCCATGTTTACACAGATAGCATTGTAGATATTTCATTGTTTATAGAGATAGCGCTGTAGGTATTTCCATGTTTTAAAGATACCGGTGTAGGTATTTCCGTGTTTATAAAGATAGCGGTGGAGATATTTCCATGTTTATACAGATAGCGGTGTAAAAATTTCCATGTTTATACAGATAGCGGTGTAGATATTTCCATGTTTATACAGATAGCGGTGTAGATATTTCCAAGTTTATAGAGACTGCGGTGTAGATATTTCCATCTTTGCACAGATTGCTGTGTAGATATTTCCATGCTTACAGATTGCGGTGTAGTTATTTCCATGTTGATACAGATAGCGGTGTAGATATTTCCATGTTTATACAGGTAGCGGTGTAGAAATTCCCATGTTTATACAGATCGCATTGTAGATATTACCATCTTTCTACAGATGTCAGTGTAGATATTTCCAAGTTTATACAGATGTCTGTGTATATATTTCCATGTTTATGCAGATGGCGGTGTAGATATTTCCATGTTTATAGAGATGGCGGTGTAGTTATTTCTGTTTATAGAGATAGCGCTGTAAATATTTCCATGTTTATATAGATGGTGGTGTAAATATTTTCATGTTTATAGAGATAGTGGTGTAGATATTTCCATGTTTATACAGATAGCGGTGTTTCTACTTCCATGTTTATACAGATAGCGGTGTAGATATTTCCATGTTTATACAGCTCGCGGTGTAGATATTTCCATCTTTATACAGATGGGAGTGGAGATATTTCCATGTTTATACAGAGAGTGGTGTATATATTTCCATGTCTATAGAGACGACGGTGTAGGTATTTCCATATTTATACAGATTGCGGTGTAGATATTTCCATCTTTATACAGATGGCGGTGTAGATATTTCCATGTTTGTACAGATAGAAATGAAGATATTTCCATGTTTATACAGACAGTGGGGTAGATATTTCCAAGTTAATACAGATGGCTGTGTAGATACATCCATGTTTCTGAAGATGGTGGTGTAGATATTTTCATGTTTATAGAGATGGCGGTGTAGATATCTCCTTCTATATAGATATTGCAGTGTAGATATTTCCATGTTTATAGAGAAAGTGGTGTAGGTATTTCCATGTTTATAGAGATAGCAGTGTAGACATTTCCATATTTATACAGGTGGCGGTGTAGGTATTTCCATGTTTATACAGATGGCAGTGTAGATATTTCCATGTTTCTAAAGATGGCGGTCTAGATATTTCCTTGTTTATACAGATAGCTGTGTAGATATTTCCATGTTTATACAGATAGCAGTGTAGATATTTCCATGTTCTTACAGATCGCGGTGTAGATATTTCCATGTGTATACAGATAGCGGTGTAGATATTTCCATGTTTTTGCAGATAGCGGTGTAGATATTTCCATGTTTACACAGATTGCGGTGTAGATGTTTGCATCTTTCTACAGATGGCATTGTAGATATTTCCACGTTTATACAGATGGCGATGTAGATATTTCCATGTTTATATAGATGGTGGTGTAGATATTACCATGTTTATACAGGTAGCGGTGTAGATATTTCCATGTTTATACAGATCGCATTGAAGATATTTCCATGTTTGTACAGATCGTGGTGTAGATATTTCCATGTTTATACAGATCGCGGTGTAGATATTTCCATGTTTATACAGACAGCGGTGCAGATATTTCCATGTTTGTACAGATGGCGGTGTTGATGTTTCCATGTATACACAGATTGCCGTGTAGGTATTTCCATGTGTATACAGATGGTATTGTAGATATTTCCATGTTTATACAGATGGTGGTGTAGATATTTCCATGTTTACACAGATGACTGTATAGGTATTTCCATGTTTATACAGATAGCGGTGTAGATATTTCCATGTTTATACAGATAGCGGTGTAGATATTTCCATATTTATACAGATAACAGTGTAGAAATTTCCATGTTTATACAGATAGCGGTGTAAATATTTCCAGGTTTATACTAATCACGGTGTAGATATTTCCATGTTTGTAGAGATAGCAGTGCAGATATTTCTATGTTTATACAGATAGCGGTGTAGATATTTCCATGTTTATACAGACCGCGGTGTAGATATTTCCATGTTTGTCCAGATGGCGGTGTTGATATTTCCATCTATACACAGATGACCGTGAAGATATTTCCATGTTTATGCAGATGGCGGCACAGATATTTCTATGGATATGTAGATGGCGATGTAGGTATTTCCATGTATATAGAGATAGCGGTGTAGTTATTTCCATGTTTATATAGAGAGCGGTGTAGATATTCCCATGTATGTACACATGGCTGAGTAGATATTTCCATGTTTATACAGATGGCGGTGTAGATATTTCCATGTTTGTACAGATAACTTTGTAAGTATTTCCATGTTTATACAGGTGGCAGTGTAGATATTTCGATGTTTATAGATATAGCAGTGGACATATTTCCATGCTTATACAGATAGCGGTGTAGTTATTTCCATGTTTATATAGATTGCTGTGTAGATATTTCCATGTATATACACATGGCTGTTTAGATATTTCCATGTTTATACAAATGGCGGTGTATATATTTCCATGTTTATACAGATAACTTTTTAAATATTTCCTTGCTTATACAGATGGCGGTGTAGGTAATTTGATGCTTATAGAGATAGCTGTGGAGATATTTCCATTTTTATACAGATAGCGGTGTAGATATTTCCATGTTTATACTGATCGCGGTGTAGATATTTCCATGTTTATAGAGATGGCGGTGTAGATATTTCCATGTTCATAGAGATAGCAGTGTTGATTTTTCCATGTTTATAGAGATAGCTGTGTGGATATTTCCATGTTTATACAGATAGGGGTGTAGATATTTCCATGTTTATAGAGATGGCGCTGTAGATATTTCCATGTTTATATAGATCACGGTTTAGATATTTCCATGTTTATACAGATCATGGTGTAGATATTTCCATGTTTATACAGATCGTGGTGTTGATATTACCATGTTTATAGGGATAGCCGTGCAAATATTTCCACATTTATACAGATAGCGGTGTAGTTATTAGCATGTTTATACAGATAGCGGTGTAGATATTTCCATGTATAAAGAGATGTCTGTGGATATCTTTCCATGTTTAAACAGATGGCGGTGTAGTTATTTCCTTGTTTATACAAATAGCGGTGTAGTTATTTCCATGTTTATACAGAGAGCGGTGTAGATATTTCCATGTATATACAGATGGCTGTGTACATATTTCCATGTTTATACACATGGCTAAGTAAATATTTCCATGTTTACACAGATAACTTTGTAGGTATTTCCCTGTTTATACAGATGGCGGTGTAGGTATTTTCATGTTTATAGACATAGATGTGTAGATATTTCCATGTTTATACAGATAGCGGTGTAGATATTTCCATCTTTATACAGATCGCGGCATAGATATTTCCATGTTTACGCAGACAGCAGTGGAGATATTTCCATGTTTATACACATAGCGGTGTACATATTTCCATGTTTATAGAGACAGCGGTGTAGGTATTTCCATTTTTATACAGATAGCGGTGCAGATATTTCCAGGTTTATACAGACGCCTATGCAGATATTTCCATATTTATACAGAGGGCTGTGTAGATATTTCCATGTTTATACAGATGGCAGTGTAGATATTTCCGTGTTCCTTCACATGACTGTGTATGTATTTCCATGTTTATATCAGATGGCTTTGTAGATATTTCCATGTTTATAGAGATAGCGGTGCAGATATTTCCATGTTTATAGAGATAGCGGTGTAGATATCTCCATATTTATACAGATAACTGTGTAGATATTTCCATGTTTATACAGATAGCGGTGTAAATATTTCCATGTTTATGCAGATCATGGTGTAGATATTTCCATGTTTATAGAGATAGCGGTGTAGATATTTCCATGTTTATACAGATAGCGGTGTACATATTTCCATGTTTATACAGACCGCGGTGTACATATTTCCATGTTTATACAGATAGCGGTGCAGATATTTCCACGTTTGTACAGATGGCGGTGTTGATATTTCCATCTATACACAGATGACCGTGTAGATATTTCTATGTTTATACAAATAGCGGTGTAGTTATTTCCATGTTTATATAGATAGCGGTGTAGATATTTCCATGTATATGCACATGTCTGTGTGGATATTTCCATGATTATACAGATGGCGGTGTAGATATTTCCATGTTTATACAGATAACTTTTTAAGTATTTCCATGTTTATACAGATGGCGGTGTAGATATTTCGATGTTTATAGAGATAGCAGTGGAGTTATTCCCATGTTTATACAGATAGCGGTGTAGTTATTTCCATGTTTATACTGATCTTGGTGTAGATATTTCCATGTTTATAGAGATGGCGTTGGAGATATTTCCATGTTCATAGAGATAGCGGTGTTAATTTTTCCTTGTTTATAGAGATAGCTGTGTGGATATTTCCAGGTTTATACAGATAGGGGTGTAGATATTTCCATGTTTATAGAGATGGCGCTGTAGATATTTCCATGTTTATATAGATCACGGTGTAGATATTTCCATGTTTATACAGATCATGGTGTAGATATTTCCATGTTTATACAGATCGTGGTGTTGATATTACCATGTTTATAGGGATAGCCGTGCAAATATTTCCACATTTATACAGATAGCGGTGTAGTTATTAGCATGTTTATACAGATAGCGGTGTAGATATTTCCATGTATAAACAGATGTCTGTGGATATCTTTCCATGTTTAACCAGATGGCGGTGTAGATATTTCCTTGTTTATACAAATAGCGGTGTAGTTATTTCCATGTTTATACAGAGAGTGGTGTAGATATTTCAATGTATATACAGATGGCTGTGTACCTATTTCCATGTTTATACACATGGCTAAGTAAATATTTCCATGTTTACACAGATGACTTTGTAGGAATTTCCATGTTTATAGACATAGATCTGTAGATATTTCCATGTTTATACAGATAGCGGTGTAGATATTTCCATCTTTATACAGATCGCGGCGTAGATATTTCCATGTTTATGCAGACAGCAGTGGAGATATTTCCATGTTTATACACATAGCGGTGTACATATTTCCATGTTTATAGAGACAGCGGTGTAGGTATTTCCATTTTTATACAGATAGCGGTGCAGATATTTCCATGTTTATACAGATGCATATGCAAATATTTCCATATTTATACAGAGGGCTGTGTAGATATTTCCATGTTTATACAGATGGCAGTGTAGATATTTCCATGTTCCTTCACATGACTGTGTAGGTATTTCCATGTTTATATCAGATGGCTTTGTAGATATTTCCATGTTTATAGAGATAGCGGTGCAGATATTTCCATGTTTATACAGATAGCGGTGTAAATATTTCCATGTTTATAGAGATAGCAGTGTAGATATTTCCATGTTTATACAGATGGCGGTGTAGATATTTCCATGTTTATAGAGATAGCGGTGTAGATATCTCCATATTTATACAGATAACTGTATAGATATTTCCATGTTTATACAGATAGCGGTGTACATATTTCCATGTTTATGCAGATCATGGTGTAGATATTTCCATATTTATAGAGATAGCGGTGTAGATATTTCCATGTTTATACAGATACCGGTGTACATATTTCCATGTTTATACAGACCGCGGTGTAGATATTTCCATGTTTATACAGATAGCGGTGCAGATATTTCCACGTTTGTACAGATGGCGGTGTTGATATTTCCATCTATACACAGATGACCGTGTAGATATTTCCATGTTTATACAGATAGCGGTGTAGTTATTTCCATGTTTATATAGATAGCGGTGTAGATATTTCCATGTATATACACGTCTGTGTAGATATTTCCATGATTATACAGATGGCGGTGTAGATATTTCCATGTTTATACAGATAACTTTGTAAGTATTTCCATGTTTATACAGATGGCGGTGTAGATATTTCGATGTTTATAGAGATAGCAGTGGAGGTATTCCCATGTTTATACAGATAGCGGTGTAGTTATTTCCATGTTTATACTGATCGTGGTGTAGATAATTCCATGTTCATAGATATGGCGTTGGAGATATTTCCATATTCATAGAGATAGCGGTGTTGATTTTTCCATGTTTATAGAGATAGCTGTGTGGATATTTCCATGTTTATACAGATAGGGGTGTAGATATTTCCATGTTTATAGAGATGGTGCTGTAGATATTTCCATGTTTATACAGATCACGGTGTAGATATTTCCATGTTTATACAGATCGCGGTGTAGATATTTCCATGTTTATACAGATCATGGTGTAGATATTTCCATGTTTATACAGATCGTGATGTTGATATTACCATGTTTATAGGGATGGCGGTGCAAATATTTCCACATTTATACAGATAGCGGTGTAGTTATTATCATGTTTATACAGATAGCGGTGTAGATATTTCCATGTATAAACATATGTCTGTGTATATATTTCCATGTTTAAACAGATGGCGGTGTAGATATTTCCTTATTTATACAAATAGCATTGTAGATATTTCCATGTTTATACAGATGGCTGTGAAGATATTTCCATGTTTATACAGATGACTTTGTAGGTATTTCCATGTTTATACAGATGGCGGAGTAGATATTTCCATGTTTATAGAGACAGCTGTGTAGATATTTCCATGTTTATACAGATAGCGATCTAGATATTTCCATGTTTATACAGATCGCGGTGCAGATATTTCCATGTTTATACAGATCGCGGTGTAGATATTTCCATGTTTATACAGATAGCGGTGTAGATATTTCCATGTTTATACAGATTTCGGTGTAGATATTTCCATGTTTATAGAGATGGCGGTGTAGCTATTTCCATGTTTATAGAGATAGCGGTGTAGATATATCAATGTTCATAGAGATAGCAGTGAGGATATTTCCATGTTTATACAGATAGCAGTGTAGATATTTCCACTTTTATATAGATAGCGGTTTAGATATTTCATATTTATACAGATATCGGTGTAGATATTTCCATGTTTATACAGATTGCGGTGTAGACATTTCCATGTTTCTACAGATAGCGGTGTAGATATTTCCACGTTTATACAGATGGCGGTGTAGATATTTCCATCTTTCTACAAATGGCAGTGTAGATATTTCCATGTTTATAGAGAAGGCGGTGTAGATATTTCCCTGTTTATATAGATGGCAGTGTAGATTTTTCTTGTTTATGTAGATGGCGTTGTAGATACCTCCATGTTTAAAGAGATGGCGGTGTGTATATTTCCATGTTGATGGAGATAGCGGTGTAGATATTTCAATGTTTATAGAGATAGCAGTGTAGTTATTTCCATGCTTATAGAGACAGCGGTGTAGATATTTCCATGTTTCTACAGATGTCTGTGTAGATATTTCCATGTTTGTACAGTTGGCAGTGTAGATATTTCCATGTTTATAGAGATAGCCGTGTAGATATATTCATATTTATACAGATTGCGGTGGAGGTATATCCATGTTTATACAGATAGAAATGGAGTTATTTCCACGTTAATACACATAGCGGTGTAGATATTTCCATGTTTATATAGATAGCGGTGTAGATATTTCCATGTTTATACAGATGGCTGGGCCGATATTTCCATGTTTATACAGAGTTCTCTCTAAATATTTCCATGTTTATATAGATGACAGTGTAGATATTTCCAGGTTTATACAAATGACTGTGTAGATATTTCCATGTTCATACAGATGGCGGTGTAGATATTTCCATGTTTATAGAGATAGCGGTGTAGATATTTCCATGTATATAGAGATAGCGTTTTAAATATTTCCATCTTTATACAGATTGTGGTGTAGATATTTCCATGTTTATACAGATGGCGGTGTAGATACAGCCATGTTTCTGAAGATGGCGGTGTAGGTACAGCCATGTTTTTGAAGATGGCAGTGTAGGTATTTTCATGTTTACATAGATGGCGGTGTAGACATTTCCATGTTTACAGAGATTGCGGTGTAGATATTTCCATGTTTATACTGCAAGAGGTGTAGGTATTTCCAGGTTTATAGAGATAGCAGTGTAGACATTTCCATATTTATACAGGTAGCGGTGTAGGTATTTCCATGTTTATAGAGATGGCGGTGTAGATATTTCCATGTTTCTAAAGATGAGGGTGTAGATATTTCCTTGTTTATACAGATAGCGGTGTAGATATTTCCATGTATATACAGATAGCGGTGTAGATATTTCTATGTTTACACAGATAGCGGTGGAGATATTTCCCTGTTTATACAGATAGCGATGTAGATATTTCCATGTTTATACAGATAGCGGTGTAGATATTTCCATGTTTATAGAGATAGCGGTGTAGATATTTCCATGTTTATACAGATGGCTGTGTAGATATTTCCATGTGTATACAGATGGCGGTGTAGATATTTCCATGTTTATACATATATCGGTGTAGATATTTCCATGTTTACAGATATAGCGGTAAAGGTATTTCCATCTTTTCACAGATTACGATGTAGACATTGCAACCTTTACACAGATAGCGGTGTAGATATTTCCAAGTTTACACAGATACCTGTATCGTTATTTCCATGTTTACAGAGATATCATTGTAGATATTTCCATGTTTATACAGATAGTGGTGTAGTTATTTACATGTTGATACAGATAGCGGTGTAGATATTTTCAGGGTTATACAGATAGTGGTGTAGATATTTCCACGTTTTACAGATAGCTGTGTAGATATTTCCCTGTTTACACAGATAGCATTGTAAATATTTCCATGTTTACACTGATAGCCTTGTAGATATTTCCATGCTTACACAGATTGCGGTGTAGATATTTCCAAGTTTACACAGATAGCTGTGTAGATATTTCCATGTTTACACAGATAGCGTTGTAGATATTTCCATGTTTATACAGATTGCGGTGTAGATATGTCCACGTTTATACAGAAAGCGGTGTAGATATTTTCATGTTTATACAGATAGCGGTGAAGATATTTCCATGTTTGTAGAGACTGCGGTATAGTTATTTCCATGTTTACAGAGATGGCTGTATAGATATTTCCATGTTTACAGAGATTGCAGTTTAGATATTTCCATCTTTGCACAGATTGCTGTGTAGATATTTCCATTATTACACAGATAGCTCTGTAGATATTTCCAAGTTTACACAAATAGCTGTGTAGATATTTCCATGTTTACAGAGATAGCGTTGCAGATATTTCCATGTTTATACAGATAGCGGTGTAGATATTTCCATGTTTATACAGTTAGCGGTGTAGATATTTCCATGTTTATACAGATAGCGGTGGAGTTATATCCCTGTTTATACAGATAGCGATGTAGATATTTCCATGTTTCTACAGATAGCGGTGTAGATATTTCCATGTTTATAGAGATAGCAGTGTAGATATTTCCATCTTTATACAGATGGCTGTGAAGTTATTTCCATGTGTGTACAGATGGCGGTGTAGATATTTCCATGTTTATACAGATGGCGCTGTAGATATTTCCATTTTTATACAGATGGCAGTGTAGATATTTCCATGTTTATACAGATATCGATGTAGATATTTCCATGTTTACAGAGATAGCGGTGTAGGTATTTCCATCTTTGCTCAGATTGCGGTGTAGATATTGCCAAATTTACACAGATAGCGGTGTAGAAATTTCCAAGTTTACACAGATAGCTGTGTAGATATTTCCATGTTTACAGAGATAGCATTGTAGTTATTTCCGTGTTTATACAGATTGCGGTGTAGTTATTTCCATGTTGATACAGATAGCGGTGTAGATATTTCCATGATTATACAGGTAGCGGTGTAGAAATTCCCATGTTTATACAGATCGCTTTGTAGACATTTCCATTTTTCTACAGATGTCAGTGTAGATATTTCCAAGTTTATACAGATGGCAGTGTAGATATTTCCATATTTATACATATGTCTGTGTAGATATTTCCATGTTTATTCAGATGGCGGTGTAGATATTTCCATGTTTATAGAGATGGTGGTGTAGATATTTACATGTCTATAGAGGTAGCGGTGTAGATATTTCCATATTTATACAGATTGCGGTGTAGATATTTCCATCTTTATACAGATGGCGGTGTAGATATTTCCATGTTTATACGCATGGCAGTGAAGATATTTCCATGTTTATACAGATAGTGGTGTAGGTACTTCCATGTTTATACTGATGGCAGTGTAGATACATCCATGTTTCTGAAGATGGCGGTGTAGATATTTTCATGTTTATAGAGATGGCAGTGTAGTTATTTCCATGTATATAGAGATTGCAGTGTAGATATTTCCACGTTTATAGAGAAAGCGGTGTAGGTATTTCCATGTTTATAGAGATGACTTTCTAGATATTTCCATGTTTATAGAGATAGCGGTGTATATATTTCCATGTTTATACAGATAGCGGTGTAGATATTTCCATGTTTATACAGATAGCTGTGTAGATATTTCCATGTTTATACAGACAGCAATGTAGATATTTCTATGTTTATAGAGATAGCGGTGTAGATATTTTCATGTTCATACAAACAACAGTGTTGATATTTTCATGTTTATGGAGATAATGTCGTAGATATTTCCATTTTTATAGACATAGCGGTGTAAATATTTCCAAGTTTTTACAGATAGCGGTGTAAATATTTCCATGATTCTACAGATTGCGGTGTAAATATTTTCATGTTTGTAGACATAGCGGTGTAGATATTTCCATGTTTTTAGAGATAGCGGTGTAAATATTTCCATGTTTATACAGATAGCCGTGTAAATGTTTACACGTTTATAGGGATAGCGGTGTAGATATTCCCACGTTTATACAGATAGCGGTGTAGATATTTCCCCGTTTATAGAGATAGCGGTGTAGATATTTCCACGTTTATACAGATAGCGGTGAAGATATTTCCACTTTTATACAGATTGCGGTGTAGAAATTTCCAAGTTTATACACATAGCGGTGTTGATATTTCCACGTTTATACACTTACCGGTGTATATATTTCCATCTTTATACAGATAGCGGTGTAGATATTTCCACGTTTGTAGACATAGCGATATTGATGTTTCCACGTCTATACAGATAGCGGTGTAGGTATTTCCACATTAATACAGATAACGGTGTAGATATTTCCAGGTTTGTAGAGACAGCGTTGTAGATATTTCCATGATTCTACAGATAGCGGTGTAGATATTTCCATGTTTATAGAGACAGCAGTGTAGATATTTCCATGTTTATACAGATAGCGGTGTAGGTATTTCCATGTTTATACAGTCAGTGGTGTAGATATTTCCATGTTTAAACAGATAGCCGTGTATATATTTCCATGTTTATACAGACAGCAGTGTAGATATTTCCATGTTTTACAGATGGTGGTGTAGATATTTCCATGTTTATAGAGATAGCGGTGTAGATATTTCCATGTTTATAGAGATAGCTTTGTAAATATTTCCATGTTTATACAGATAGCGGTGTAGATATTTCCACATTTATACTTATAGCGGTGTAGATATTTCCAGGTTTATAGAGTTAGCGGTGTAGATGTTCCCAAGTTTATAGAGATAGCTGTGTAGATATTTCCATGTTTTTAGAGATAGCGGTGTATATATTTCCACGTTTATAGAGATAGCGTTGTAGATATTTCCATGTTTCTAGAGACAGCGGTGTAGCTATTTCCATGTTCATAGAGATAGCGGTGTAGATATTTCCATGTTTATAGAGACAGTGATGTAGATATTTGCTTGTTTATAGAGATAGCATTGTAGATATTTCCATGTTTATAGAGACAGTGGTGTAGATATTTCCATGTTTATACAGATAGCGGTGTAGATATTTCCATGTTTTTACAGATATCGGTGTAGATATTTCCATGCTTACACAGATTGGGGTGTAGATATTTCCATTTTTCTACAGACGGCACTGTAGATATTTCCATGTTTATACAGATGGCGGTGTAGTTATTTCCATGTTTATATAGATGGTGGTGTAGATATTACCATGTTTATACAGATAGCGGTGTAGATATTTCCATGTTTATACAGATATCGGTGTAGATATTTCCATGTTTATACAGATCGCGGTGTAGATATTTCCATGTTTATACAGACAGCGGTTTACGTATTTCCATGTTTATACAGATAGCGGTATAGATATTTCCATGTTTTTACAGATATCGGTGTAGATATTTCCATGTTTACACTGATTGCGGTGTAGATATTTCCATCTTTCTACAGATGGCATTGTAGATATTTCCATGTTTATACAGATGGTGGTGTAGATATTTCCATGTTTATATAGATGGTGGTGTAGGTATTACCATGTTTATACAGATAGCGGTGTACATATTTCCGTGTTTACACAGATCGTGGTGAAGATATTTCCATGTTTATACAGATCGCGGTGTAGATATTTCCATGTTTATATAGATGGCGTTGTAGATATTTCCATGTTTATACCGATAGCGTTGTTGGTATTTCCACGTTTATACAGATAGCGATGTAGATATTTCCATGTTTATACAGCTTGCGGTGCAGATATTTATATCTTTGTACAGATGGCTTTGTAGATGTTTCCTTATTCACAGAGATGGCGGTGTAGATGTTTCCATGTTTATACTGATGGCGGAGTAGTTAGTTCCATGTTTATGGACATGGAAGTGTAGATATTTCCATGTTTATAGAGATAGCAGTGTAGATATATACATGTTTATACAGATGGCTGTGTAGATATTTCCATGTGTATACAGATGGCATTGTAGATATTTCCATGTTTATACAGACAGCGGTGTAGATATTTCCATGTTTACACAGATGTTGGTGTAGATATTTCCGTATTTATACACATGGCGGAGTAGATACTTCCATCTTTATGGAGATGGCAGTGTAGATATTTTCATGTTTATAGAGATGGCGGTGTAGATATTTCAATATTTATAGAGATAGTGGTGTAGATATTTCCATGTTTCTACAGATGGCAGTGTAGATATTCCCATGTTTATACAGATGGCGGTGTAGATATTTCCATATTTATACAGATGTCTGTGTAGATCTTCCCATGTGTATACTGATGGTATTGTAGGTATTTCCATGTTTATGCAGATGGTGGTGTAGATATTTCCATGTTATTCAGATGACTGCGTAGATATTTCCATGTTTTTACAGATGGCAGTTTAGATATTTCAATGTTTATAGAGATGGCGCTGTAGATATTTCCATGTTTATACAGATCGCGGTGTAGATATTTCCATGTTTATACAGATGGCAGTGTAGATATTTCCATGATTTTACAGATATCGTTGTAGATATTTCCATGTTTACAAAGATTGCGGTGTAGGTATTTCCATCTTTCTGCAGATGGCATTGTAGATATTTCCATGTTTATACAGATGGCGTTGTAGATATTTCCATGTTTATATAGATGGTGGTGTAGATATTACCATGTTTATACAGATAGCGGAGTAGACATTTCCATGTTTATACAGATCGTGTTGAAGATATTTCCATGTTTACACAGATTGAGGTGAAGATATTTCCATGTTTATACAGATCACGGTGTAGATATTTCCATGTTTATACAGATCGCGGTGTAGATATTTCCATGTTTATACATATAGCGGTGGAGATATTTCCATGTTTATACAGATAGCGGTGTAGATATTTCCATGTTTATAGAGATAGCGGAGTAGGTATTTCCATGTTTATAGACATAGCGGTGTAGATATTTCCATGTTTATATAGATGGCGTTGTAGATATTTCCATGTTTATACAGATAACGCTGGAGGTATTTCCATGTTTATACAGACAGCAGTGGAGTTATTTCCATGTTTATACACATAGCAGTGTGCATATTTCCACGTTTATACAGACAGCGGTTTAGGTATTTCCATGTTTATACAGATAGCGGTGCAGATATTTCCATGTTTATACAGATGCCTATGCAGATATCTCCATATTTATACAGAGGGCTTTGTAGATATTTCTATGTTTATACAGATGGCGGTGTAGATATTTCCAAGTTCATACAGATGGCAGTGAAGATATTTCCATGTTTATACAGATAGTGGTGTAGATATATCCATGTTTATACAGATGGCGGTGTAGATACATCCATGTTTCAGAAGATGGCGGTGTCGATATTTTCATGTTTATAGAGATGCTGGTGTAGATATTTCCATGTTTATACAGATGTCTGTGTAGATATTTCCAAGTTTATGCAGATGGCGGTGTAGATAATTCCATGTTTATAGAGATGGCGGTGTAGTTCTTTCTATGTTTATAGAGATAGCAGTGTAAATATTTCCATGTTTATAGAGATCGTGGTGTAAGTATTTTCATGTTTATAGAGATAGCGATGTAGATATTTCCATGTTTATACAGATAGCGGCGTTTGTATTTCCATGTTTACACAGATAGCAGTGTAGATATTTCCATGTTTATACAGCTCGCGGTGTAGATATTTCCATCTTTATACAGATGGCACTGTAGATATTTCCATGTTTATACAGATAGCGGTGTAGGTATTTCCATGTTTATACAGATGGCGGTTAAGATATTTCCAGGTTTATACAGATAGCTGTGTAGATATTTCCAACTTTTTACAGATAGTGGTGTAGATATTTCCATGTTTATAGAGATAGCGGTGTAGATATTTCCATCTTTATACAGATAGCGGTGTAGATATTTCCATGTTTATACAGAAGGCGGTGTAGATAGTTCCATGTTTACGGAGAAGGCGGTGTAGATATTTTCATGTTTATATACATGGCCGTGTAGTTATTTCCATGTTTGTAGAGATTGCGGTGAAGATATTTCCATGTTTATAAAGATAGCGGTGTAGGTATTTACTTGTTTATAGAGATAGCTGTGTAGATACATCCATGTTTATAGAGATGGCTGTGTAGGTATTTCCATGTCTACACAGATGACTGTGTAGATATTTGTATGTTTACACAAATGGCGGTGTAGATATTTCCATATTTATACAGATCGTGGTGTATATATTTCCATGTCTATACAGATAACGGTGTAGATATATCCATGTTTATACAGATAGCGATGTAGATATTTCCATGTTTATACAGATAGTGGTGTAGATATTTCCATGTTTACAAAGATAGCGGTGTAGATATTTCCATCTTTGCACAGATTGCGGTGTAGATATTTCCATCTTTACACAGATAGCGGTGTAGATATTTCCATGTTTATACAGATGGCTGTGTAGATATTTCCATGTGTATACAGGTGGCAGTGTAGATATTTCCATGTTTATACAGATGGGGGTGTAGATATTTCCATGTATATACAGATGAATGTGTAGATATTTGCATGTTTACAGATGAATGTGTAGATATTTCCATGTTTATACAGATAGTGGTGTAGATATTTCCATGTTTACAGAGACAGAGGTGTAGATATTTCCATCTTCACACAGATTGCGGTGTACATATTTCCATGTTTACACAGACATCTGTGTAGCTATTTCAATGTTTACACAGATTGCAGTGTAGATATTTCCATGTTTATACAGATAGTGGGGTAGATATTTCTATGTTTATAGAGATGATTGTGTAGGTATTTCCTTGTTTATACATATGGCGGTGTAGATATTTCCATGTTTAGAGAGATAGCCATGAAGATATTTCCATGTTTATACAGACAGCGTTGTAGACATTTCCATGTTTATAGAGATAGCGGTGAAAATATTTCCATATTTATACAGATAGTGGTGTAGATATTTCCATGTTTATACAGATAGCGGTGTAGATGTTTCCATGTTTATAAAGATAGCGGTGTAGATATATCCATCTTTATACGTATCGTGGTGTAGATATGTCCATGTTTATACAGATAGCGGTGTAGATATTTCCATATTTACAGAGATAGAGGTGTAGATATTTCCATATTTGCACAGACTGCGGTGTACATATTTCCACGTTTATACAGATAGCGGTGTAGATATTTCCATGTTTATACAGATAGCAGTGTAGGTATTTCCATGTTTATACAGGTAGCGGTGTAGATATTTCCATGTTTATACAGATAGCGGTGTAGATATATCCATGTTTATGCTGATTGCGGTGTAGATATTTCCATGTTTATACAGATAGCGGTGTAGATATTTCTATATTTACAGAGATAGAGATGTAGAGATTTCCATATTTGCACAGATTGCGGTGTACATATTTCCACGTTTATACAGATAACGGTATAGATATATCCATGTTTACAGATAGCGGTGGAGATATTTCCATGTGTATACAGATGGCGGTGTAGATATTTCCATATTTCTACAGATGACTGTGTAGATATTTCCATATTTTTACAGATGGCGTTGTAGATATTTCCAGGTTTATACAGATAGCGGTTTAGCTATTTCCATGTTTATTCAGATAGCGATGTAGATATTTCCATGTTTATAGAGATGGCTGTGTAGATATTTCCATGTTTATACAGATGGCCGTGTAGGTATTTCCGTGTTTATACAGATAATGTTGTTGATATTTCTATGTTTAAACAGATGTCTGTGTAGTTATTTCCATGTTTATACAGATGACGATGTAGATATTTCCATATTTATAGAAATAGCCATGTAGATATTTCCATGTTTATACAGATAGCGGTGTTGACATTTCCATGTTTATAGAGATAGCGGTGTAGATATTTCCATATTTATACAGATAGCGGTGTAGATATTTCCAGGTTTATACAGATAGCGGTGTAGATGTTTCCATGTTTATACAGATAGCGGTGTAGATATATCAATGTTTATACCGATCGTGGTGTAGATATTTCCATGTTTATACAGACAGCGGTGTAGATATTTCCATGTTTATATAGATAGCGGAGTAGATATTTCCATATTTACAGAGATAGATGTGTAGATATTTCCATATTTCCACAGATTGTGGTGTAGATATTTCCACCTTTATACAGATTGCAGTGTAGATATTTCCAAGTTTACACAAATAACGGTGTAGATATTTCCATATTTATACAGATGACTTTGTAGATATTTCCATGTGTATACAGATGGCAGTGTAGATATTTCCATGTTTATGCAGATAGCAGTGTGGCTATTTCCATGTTTATAGAGGTAGCGTTGTAGATATTTCCATGTTTATAGAGATGGCTGTGTAGATATTTCCAAGTTTATACGGATAGCAGTGTAGGTATTTCCACGTTTATACAGATAGTGGGGTAGATGTTTCCATGTTTATACAGATGACTGTGTAGCTATGTCCACGTATATACAGATGGCAGTGTAGATATTTCCATGTTTATAGAGATAGCGGTGAAGTTATTTCCATGTTGATACAGATGGCAGTGTAGATATTTTCATGTTTATACAGAACGCGGTGCAGACATTTCCATGTTTATAGAGATAGCGGTGTAAATATTTCCATATTTATACGGATAGCGGAGTAGATATTTCCATGTTTATACAGATAGTGGTGTAGATATTTCCATGTTTATACAGATTCTGGTGTAGATATTTCCATGTTTATACAGATTTTGGTGTGGATATTTCCATGTTTATACAGATAGCGGTGTAGATATTTCCATGTTTATATAGATAGTGGTGTAGATATTTCCATGTTTACAGAAATAGAGGTGTGGATATTTCCGTATTTGTACAGATTGCGGTGTAGATATTTCCATCCTCACACAGATTGCGATGTACATATTTCCATGTTTACACAGACAGCTGTGTAGATATTTCCATGTTTACACAGATAGTGTTGTAGGTATTTCCATGTTTATAGAGATTGCGGTGTAGATATTTCCATGATTATAAAGATAGCGGTGTAGATACTTCCATGTTTATACAAATAGCGGTGGAGATATTTCATGTTTATACAGATAGCGCTGTAGATATTTGCACGTTTATACAGATAGCAGTGTAGATATTTCCATGTTTATACAGATAGCGGTGTATATATTTCCATGTTTATACAGATAGCGGTGTAGATATTTCCATGTTTATACAGAGAGTGGTGGAGATATTTCCATGTTTATTCAGATAGCGGTGCAGATATTTATATCTTTATGCAGATGGCATTGTAGAAAATTCCTTATTCACACAGATGGCGGTGCAGATGTTTCCATGTTTATACAGATGGCGGAGTAGTTAGTTCCATGTTTATGGAGATGGCAGTGTAGATATTTTCATGTTTATAGAGATGGCGGTGTTGATATTTCCATGTTTATAGAGATAGCAGTGTAGATATTTAAATGTTAATACAGATGGCTGTGTAGATATTTCCATGTGTATACAGATGGCATTGTAGATATTTCCATGTTTATACAGATGACTGTATAGGTATTTCCATGTTTTTACAGATGGCAGTGCAGATATTTCCATGTTTATAGAGATAGCGATGTAGATATTTCCATGTTTGTACAGATGGCGGTGTTGATATGTCCATCTATACACAGATGGCCGTGTAGATATTTCCATGTTTATACAGATGGCGGCACAGATATCTCCATGGATATGCAGATGGTTGTGTAGTTATTTCCATGTTTATACAGATAGCGGTGTAGATATTTCCATGTTTACACATATGGTGGTGTAGATATTTCCGTGTTTATACACATGGCGGAGTAGATAATTCCATCTCTATGGAGATGGCAGTGTAGATATTTTCTTGTTTATAGAGATGGCGGTGTAGATATTTCCCTATTTATAGAGATAGCGGTGTACATATTTCCATCTTTCTACAGATGGCAGTGTAGATATTTCCACGTTTATACAGATGGCCGTGTATATATTTCCATATTTATACAGGTGTCTGTGTAGATATTTCCATGTGTATACAGATGAAATTTTAGGTATTTCCATGTATATACAGATGGTGGTGTAGATATTTCCATGTTTATTCAGATGACTGTGTAGATATTTCCATGTTTTTACAGATGGCAGTGTAGATATTTCAATGTTTATAGAGATGGCGCTGTAGATATTTCCATGTTTATACAGATCGCGGTGTAGATATTTCCCTGTTTATACAGATGGCAGTGTAGATATTTCCATGATTTTACAGATATCGTTGTAGATATTTCCATGTTTACACAGATTGGGGTGTAGGTATTTCCATCTTTCTACAGATGGCATTGTAGATATTTCCATGTTTATACAGATGGCGTTGTAGATATTTCCATGTTTATATAGATGGTGGTGTAGATATTACCATGTTTATACAGATAGCGGTGTAGATATTTCCATGTTTATTCAGATCGTGTTGAAGATATTTCCATGTTTATACAGATCGAGGTGAAGATATTTCCATGTTTATACAGATCACGGTGTAGATATTTCCATGTTTATACAGAGTTCTCTGTAGATATTTCCATGTTTATATAGATGACAGTGAGGATATTTCCAGGTTTATACAGATGGTTGTGTAGATATTGCCATGTTTATACAGACAGCACTGGAGATATTACCATGTTTATACACATAGCGGTGTACATATTTCCATGTTTATAGAGACAGCAGTGTAGGATTTTCCATGTTTATACAGATAGCGGTGCGGATATTTCCATGTTTATGGAGATAGCGGTGTAGTTATTTCCATGTTTATAGACATAGCGGTGTAGATATTTCCATGTTTATATAGATGGCGTTGTAGATATTTCCATGTTTATACCGATAGCGGTGTTGGTATTTCCACGTTCATACAAATAGCGATGTACATATTTCCATGTTTATGCAGATAGCGGTGTAGGTATTTCCATGTTTATAGAGATAGCGGTGTAGGTATTTCCATGATTATAGACATAGCGGTGTAGATATTTCCATGTCTATACAGATGGCGGTGTAGATATTTCCATGTTTATACAGATAACTTTGTAAGTATTTCCGTGTTTATACTGATGGCGGTGTAGATATTTCGATGTTTATAGAGATAGCATTGGAGATATTTCCATGTTTATACAGATAGCGGTGTAGTAATTTCCATGTTTATATAGATAGCGGTGTAGATATTTCCATGTATATACACATGGCTGTGTAGATATTTCCATGTTTAAACAGATGGCAGTGTAGATATTTCCATGTTTATACAGATAACTTTGTAACTATTTCCATGTTCATACAGATGGCGGTGTAGATATTTTGAT
Source organism: Pan troglodytes (assembly GCF_028858775.2). Classification (NCBI taxonomy): domain Eukaryota; kingdom Metazoa; phylum Chordata; class Mammalia; order Primates; family Hominidae; genus Pan; species Pan troglodytes. The sequence goes on along the minus strand of NC_072405.2, from coordinate 138,850 downwards.
GTTTATAGAGATAGCAGTGGAGTTATTTCCATGTTTATACAGATAGCGGTGTAGATATTTCCATGTTTATACTGATCGCGGTGTAGATATTTCCATGTTTATAGAGATGGCGGTGTAGATATTTCCTTGTTCATATTGATAGCGGTTTTGATCTTTCCATGTTTATAGAGATAGCTGTGTGGATATTTCCATGTTTATACAGATAGGGGTGTAGATAATTCCATGTTTATAGAGATGGCGGTGTAGATATTTCCATGTTTACACAGATCACGGTGTAGATATTTCCATGTTTATACAGATCACGGTGTTGATATTTCCATGTTTATACAGATCATGGTGTAGATATTTCCATGTTTATACAGATCGCGGTGTTGATATTACCATGTTTATAGGAATAGCGGTGCAAATATTTCCACATTTATACAGATAGCGGTGTAGTTATTAGCATGTTTATACAGATAGCGGTGTAGATATTTCCATGTATAAACAGATGTCTGTGTATATATTTCCATTTTTAAACAGATGGCGGTGTAGATATTTCCTTGTTTATACAAATAGCGGTGTAGTTATTTCCACGTTTATACAGATAGCGGTGTAGAAATTTCCATGTATATACAGATGGCTGTGTAGATATTTCCATGTTTATACAGATGGCTGTGTAGATATTTCCATATTTATACAGATGACTTTGTAGGTATTTCCATATTTATACAGATGGCGGTGTTGGTATTTCCATGTTTATAGAGATAGCTGTGTAGATATTTCCATGTTTATACAGATAGCGGTGTAGATATTTCCATGTTTATACAGATCGCGGAGTAGATATTTCCATGTATATACAGACAGCAGTGGACATATTTCCATATTTATACACATAGCGGTGTACATATTTCCATGTTTATAGAGACAGCGGTGTAGGTATTTCCATGTTTATACAGATAGCGGTGCAGATATTTCCATGTTTATACAGATGCCTATGCAGATATTTCCATATTTATACAGAGGGCTGTTTAGATATTTCCATGTTTATACAGATGGCAGTGCAGATATTTCCATGTTCCTACACATGACTGTGTAGGTATTTCCATGTTTATACAGATGGCTTTGTAGATATTTCCATGTTTATAGAGATAGCGGTGTAGATATTTCCATGTTTATACAGATATCGGTGCAGATATTTCCATGTTTGTACAGATGGCGGTGTTGATTTTTCCATCTATACACAGATGACCGTGTAGATATTTCCATGTTTATACAGCTGGCGGCTCAGATATTTCTATGGATATGTAGATTGCGGTGTAGAAATTTCCATGTTTATACAGATAGTGGTGTAGTTATTTCCATGTTTATATAGATAGCGGTGTAGATATTTCCATGTATATACACATGGCTGTGTAGATATTTCCATGTTTATACAGATGGCGGTGTAGATATTTCCATGTTTATACAGATAACTTTGAAATTATTTTCATGTTTATACAGATGGCGGAGTAGATATTTCGATGTTTATAGAGATAGCAGTGGAGATATTTCCATGTTTATGCAGATAGCGGTGTAGATATTTCCATGTTTATACTGATCGCGGTGTAGATATTTCCATGTTTATAGAGATGGCGGTGTAGATATTTCCATGTTCATAGAGATAGCGGTGTTGATTTTTCCATGTTTATAGAGATAGCTGTGTGGATATTTCCATGTTAATACAGGTAGGTGTGTAGATATTTCCATGTTTATAGAGATGGCGGTGTAGATATTTCCATGTTTATACACATCACAGTGTAGATATTTCCATGTTTATACAGATCGCGGTGTAGGTATTTCCATGTTTATACAGATCATGGTGTAGATATTTCCATGTTTATACAGATCGCGGTGTTGATATTACCATGTTTATAGGGATAGCGGTGCAAATATTTCCACATTTGTACAGATAGCAGTGTAGTTATTAGCATGTTTATACAGATAGCGGTGTAGATATTTCCATGTATAAACAGATGTCTGTGAATATATTTCCATGTTTAAACAGATGGCGGTGTAGATATTTCCTTATTTATACAAATAGCGGTGTAGATATTTCCATGTTTATACAGATAGCGGTGTAGATATTTCCATGTATATACAGAAGGCTGTGTAGATATTTCCATGTTTATACAGATGGCTGTGTAGATATTTCCATATTTATACAGATGACTTTGTAGTTATTTCCATGTTTATAGAGATGGCCGTCTAGATATTTCTATGTTTATAGAGATAGCTGCGTAGATATTTCCATGTTTATATAGTTAGCGGTCTAGATATTTTCAAGTTTATACAGATCGCGGTGTAGATATTTCCATGTTTATACCGATCACGGTGTAGATATTTCCATGTTTATACAGATAGCGGTGTAGATATTTTGTTGTTTATACAGATGGCGGTGTAGATATTTCCATGTTTATAGAGATGGCGGTGTAGATATTTCCATGTTTATAGAGATAGCGTTGTAGATATATCCAAGTTCATAGAGATAGCAGTGAGGATATTTCCATGTTTATACAGATAGCAGTGTAGATATTTCCACTTTTATAGAGATAGCGGTTTAGATATTTCCTATTTATGCAGATAGCAGTGTAGATATTTCCGTGTTTATACAGAGTGCGGTGTAGATATTTCCATGTTTATACAGATGGCGGTGTAGATATTTTCACGTTTATACAGACGGCGGTGTATATATTTCCATCTTTCTACAAATGGCAGTGTAGATATTTCCATGTTTTAGAGATGGCGGTGTAGATATTTCCATGTTTATATAGATGGCAGTGTAGATGTTTTCTTTTTTATGTAGATGGCGTTGTAGATACCTCCATGTCTAAAGAGATGGCGGTGTGTATATTTCCATGTTGATGGAGATAATGGTGTAGATATTTCCATGTTTATAGAGATAGTGGTGTAGTTATTTTTATGTTTATATAGATAGCAGTGTAGATATTTCCATGTTTCTACAGATGACTGTGCAGATATTTCCATGTTTCTACAGATGGCATTGTAGATATTTCCATGTTTATAGAGATAGCGGTGTAGATAATTTCATGCTTATACAGATTGCGGTGGAGATATGTCCATTTTTGTACAGATAGCAATGGAGATATTTCCACGTTTATACACATAGCGGTGTAGATATTTCCATGTTTATACAGAGAGCGGTGTAGATATTTCCATGTTTATACAGATGGCTGTGCCGATATTTCCATGTTTATGCAGAGTTCTCTGTAGATATTTCCATGTTTATGTAGATGACAGTGTAGATATTTCCAGGTTTATACAGATGACTGCGTAGATATTTCCATGTTAATACAGATGGTGGTGTAGATATTTCCATGTTTATAGAGATAGCGGTGTAGATATTTCCATGTTTATAGAGATAGCGGTTTAAATATTTCCATCTTTATACAGATAGTGGTGTAGATATTTCCATGCTTATACAGATGGCGGTGTAGATACAGCCATGTTTCTGTATATGGCAGTGTAGATACTTTCGTGTTTACATAGATGGCGGTGTAGGTATTTCCATGTTTACAGAGATTGCGGTGTAGATATTTCCATGCTTATAGTGCAAGTGGTGTATGTATTTCCATGTTTATAGAGATAGCGGTGTAGACGTTTCCATATTTATACAGGTAGCGGTGTAGGTATTTCCATGTTTATACAGATGGCGGTGTAGATATTTCCATGTTTCTAAAGATGGCAGTGTAGATATTTCCTTGTTTATACAGATAGTGGTGTAGATATATCCATGTTTATACAGATAGCGGTGTAGATATTTCCATGTTTATACAGATTGCGGTGTAGCTATTTCCATGTTTATAGAGATAGCGGTGTAGATATTTCCATGTTTCTACAGATGTCTGTGTAGATATTTCCATGAGTATGCAGTTATCCGTGTACATATTTCCATGTTTATACAGATGGTGGTGTAGATATATCCATGTTTATACAGATAGCAGTGTAGATATTTCCAAGTTTATAGAGAGTGGTGTAGATATTTCCATGTTTATACAGATGGCTGTGTAGGTATTTCCATGTGTATACAGATGGCAGTGCAGATATTTCCATGTTTATAAAGATGGTGGTGTAGATATTTTCGTGTTAATACAGATGACTGTGTAGATATTAGCATGTTTATACAGATGGTGGTGTAGATATTTCCATGTTTATGCAGATGGTGGAGTAGTTATTTCCAAGTTTATAGAACGGCGGTGTAGATATTTCCATGTTTATAGAGATTGCGGTGTAGATATTTCCATGTTTATGCAGATAGTGGGGTGGATATTTCCATGTTTATACAGATAGCGATGTAGATATTTCCATACTTATACAGATAGCGGTGTAGATATTTCCATGTTTATAGAGATAGTGGCACAGATATTTCAATGTTTATACAGATGAATGTGTAGGCATTTCCATCTGTATGCAGATGGCAGTGTAGATATTTCCATGTTTCTAAAGATGGTTTTGTAGATATTTCCATGTTTATACAGATGACAGTGTAGATATTTGCATGATTTTACAAATGGCGGTGTAGATATTTCCATGTTTATAGACATAGCGGTGTAGACATTTCCATGTTTATACAGATAGCGGTGTAGATATTTCCTTGTTTATACAAATAGCGGTGTAGATATTTCCATGTTTATACAGATTACGGTGTAGATATTTCCATGTTTTTACAGATAGCGGTGTAGATATTTCCTTGTTTATAGAGGTAGCAGTGTAGATATTTCCATATTTATAGAGATAGCGGTGTAGATATTTCCATGTTTATACAGATAGCGGTGTAGATATTGCCATGTTTATACAGATGGCAGTGTAGATATTTCCATGTTTATACAGATAGCATTGAAGATATTTCCACGTTTATACAGATAGCGGAGTAGATATTTCCACGTTTATACAGATAGCGGTGTAGATATTTGCAGGTTTTACAGATAGCGGTGTAGATATTTCCATCTTTATACAGATAGAGGTGTAGATATTTCCATGTTTGTACAGATGGCGGTGTAGATAATTCCATGTTGATACAAATGGCGTTGTAGATATTTCCTTGTTTATACAGATAGCGGTGTAGATATTTCCATGTTTCTATAGATTACCGTGTAGATATTTCCATGTTTATACAGATAGCGGTGTAGATATTTCCTTGTTTATAGAGATAGCGGTGTAGATATTTCCATGTTTATAAAGATAGCGGTGTAGATATTTCCATGTTTATACAGATAGCCGTGTAGATATTGCCATGTTAATACAGATGGCGGTGTAGAATTTTCCTTGTTTATACAGATAGCGGTGTAGATATTTCCATGTTTATACAGATAGAGGTGTAGACATTTCCATATTTACAGAGATAGCGGTGCAGAGATTTCCATCTGTACACAGATAGCTCTGTAGATATTTCCAAATTTACACAGATAGCTGTGTAGATATTTCCATGTTTACTCAGATAGCCTTGTAGATATTTTCATCTTTATACACATATCGGTGTAGATATTTCCATGTTTATACAGATAGCCGTGTAGATATTCCCATGTTTATACAAATAACGGTGGAGACATTTGCATGTTTATACAGTTGGCGGTGTAGATATTTCCATGTTTATAGTGATAGTGGTGTAGATATACCCATTTTTATACAAATAGCGGTGTAGATATTTCCATGTTTTTTAGAGATAGCGGTGTAGACATTTCCATATTTATACAAACAGCGGTGTAGATATTTCCATGTTTACAGAGATACCGATGTAGATATTTCCATCTTTGCGCAGATGGCGGGGTAGATATTCCCCAGTTTACACAGATAGCGGTGTAGCTGTTTCCACGTTTATGCAGATAGCTGTGTGGATATTTCCTTGTTTATACAGATAGCATTGTAGATTTTCCATGTTTATACAGTTAGCGCTGTAGATATTTCCAAGTTTATACGGGTAGCGTTGTGCATTTTCCATGTTTATAGGGATAGCGGAGTAGATATTTCCATGTTTATACAGATAGCGGTGTTTGCATTTCCATGTTTATGCAGATAGCGGTGTAGACATTTCCAAGTTTACAGAGATAGCGGTGTAGATATTTCCATGTTTATACATATACCGGTGTAGATACTTCCATGTTTATACATACAGCAGTGTAGATATTTCCATGTTTAAAGAAATGGCGGTGTAGGTATTTCCATGTTGGAAGAGACCGTGGTGTAGATATTTCCATGTTTATACAGATAGCGATGTAGACATTCCCATGTTTATACAGATAGCGGTGTTGGTATTTCCATGTTTATACAGATAGTGGTGTAGATATTTCCATGTTTATACAGCTTACGGTGTAGATATTTCCAACTTTATTCAGATGGCAGTGTAGATAATTCCATGTTTATACAGAGAGTGGTTTAGATATTTATGTGTTTATACAGATGGCAGTGTAGATAGTTACATATTTCTGGAGATGACGGTGTAGATATTTTCATGTTTATAGAGATGCCGGTGTAGATATTTCCATGGTTATAGAGATTGCAGTTAAGATATTTCCATGTTTATAGACATAGAAGTGTAGGTGTTTCCATGTTTATAGAGATAGCAGTGTGGATATTTCCATGTTTATACAGATGGCTTTGTAGATATTTCCATGTGTATACAGATCACAGTGTGAATATTTCCATGTTTATAGAGATGGTGGTGTAGATATTTCCATGTTTATACAAATGACTGTGTATATATTTGCATGTTTATTGAGATGGTGTTGTAGATATTTCCATGTTTATGCTGATGGCGGTGAAGATATTTCCAAGTTTATAGAACGGCGGTGTAGATATTTCCATGTTTATAGAGATAGCGGTGTAGATATTTCCATGTTCATAGAGATATCGGTGTAGGTATTTCCATGTTTATAGTGATAACGGTGTAGATATTTCCATGTTTATACAGATAGTTTGGTAGATATTTCCATGTTTATACAGATAGCGATGCAGATATTTCCATAGTTAAACAGATAGCTGTGTAGATATTTCCATGTTTATAGAGATAGCGGCGTAGATATTTCAATGTTTATACAGATGACTGTGTAGGTATTTCCATGTGTATACAGATGGCATTGTAGATATTTCCATGTTTATAAAGATGGTGGTGTAGATATTTCCATGTTTACACAGATGACTGTGCACATATTTGCATGTTTTTAAAGATGGCAGTGAGGATATTTCCATGTTTATAGAGATAGCAGTGTAGATATTTCCATATATATACAGAGAGCGGTGAAGATACTTCCAGGTTTATAGAGATGGCGGAGAAGATATTTCCATGTTTATACAAATGGCGTTGTAGATATTTCCATGTTTATACAGATTACCGTGTAGGTATTTCCATGTTTATATAGATGGCGGTGTAGATATTTCCATGTTTATACAGATTGAGGTGTAGATATTTCCATGTTTATAGAGATGTCTGTGTACATTTTTCCATGTTTATACAGATGGCAGTGTAGTTATTTCCATGTTTATACACATAGTAGTGTAGATATTTCCATGTTTATACAGATGAGTGTGTAGGTATTTCCATGTTTATACAGATGGTGGTGTAGATATTTCCATGTTTATAGGGATAGCCCTGTAGATATTTCCATGTTTATACAGATAGCGGTGTAGACATTTCCCAGTTTATAGAGATAGCGGTGTAGATATTTCCATATTTATACAGACAGCGGTGTACTTATTTCCATGTTTATAGAGATAGCAGTGTAGATATTTCCATATTTGCACTGATTGGGGTGTAGATATATCCATCTTTACACAGATAGCGGTGTACATATTTCCCACTTTACACAGATAGCTGTTTAGATATTTCCACGTTTACACAGACAGTTTTGTAGATATTTCCATATTTATACATATAGCGGTGTAGATATTTCCATATTTATACAGGTAGTGGTGTAGATATTTTCATGTTTATAAAGATAGCGGTGTAGATATTTCCATGTTCATATGGATAGCGGTGGAGATATTTCCTTGTTTATACAGATAGCGAAGTAGATATTTCCATGTTTATACAGATAGCGACGTAGATATTTCCATGTTTATACAGATAGCGGTGTAGATATTTCCATGTTTATACAGTTAGCGGTGTAGATATTTCCATGTTTAAAGAGATGGCGGTGGAGATATTTCCAAGTTTATACAGAGAGCGGTGGAGATATTTCCGTGTTTATACAGATGGCCGTGGAGATATTTCCAAGTTTATACAGAGAGCGGTGTAGATATTTCCATGTTTATACAGATAGCGGTGTAGATATTTCCATGTTTATACAGATTGCAGTGTAGGTATTTCCATGTTTATAGAGATAGCGATGTAGTTATTTCCATGTTTATACAGATGGCTGTGTAGATATTTCCATGTGTATGCAGATGGCAGTGTAGATATTTCCATGTTTATAGAGATGGAGGTGTAGATATTTCCATCTTTATACCGATGACTGTGTAGATAATTCCATGTTTTTACAGATTGCGATATAGATATTTCCATATTTATGCAGATAGCAGTGTATATGTTACCATGTTTACACAGACTGCAGTGTAGATATTTCCAACTTTACACAGATAGAGGTGTAGATATTTCCATCTTTGCACAGACTGCCGTGTAGTTATTTCCATCTTTACACAGATAGCGGTGCAGATATTTCCATTTTTACACAGATAGCGGTGCAGATATTTCCATGTTTACACAGATATCGTTGTAGATGTTTGCATGTTTATACAGATAGTGGTGTAGATATTTTCATGTTTATACAGATAGCGGTGTAGATGTCACCATGTTTAAAGAGATAGCTGTGTATGTATTTCCATGTTTATACAGATAGCGGTGAAGATATTTCCATGTTTATACAGATAGCGTTGGAGATATTTCCATGTTTTTACGGATAGCGGTGTAGATATTTCCATGTTTATACAGATAGCGGTGTAGGTATTTCCATTTTTATACAGATAGCGGTATAGATATTTCCATGATTATAGAGAGAGCGGTGTAGATATTTCCATGTTTATAGAGATAGCGGTGGGGATATTTCCATGTTAATACATATAGCATTGGAGACATTTCCATGTTTACACAGATGGTGTTGTAGATATTTCCAGGTTTATACAGATAGTGGTGTAGATAATTCCATGTTTATACAGATAGCGGTGACGGTATTTCTATGTTTATGCAGATTGCGGTGCAGGTATTTCCATATTTATAGAGATAGAGGTGTAGATATTTCCATGTTCCTACAGATGGCTGTGTAGATATTTTCATGGGTATAGATATGGCAGTGTAAATATTTCCATGTTTATACAGATGGAGGTGTAGATATTTTCATCTTTATACAGATGACTGTGTAGATATTTCCATGTTTTTACAGATGGCGGTGTAGGTATTTCCATGCTTATACAGATAGCGGTGTAGATATTTCCACGTTTTACAGATAGCGGTGTAGATATTTCCATGTTTACACAGATGGCTGTGTAGATATTTCCATGTTTATACAGATGGCAGTGTAGATATTTCCATGTTTATACAGATAGTAGTGTTTATATTTCCATGTTTATATATATGACTGTGTAGTTATTTCAATGTTTATACAAATGGCGGTGTAGATTTTTCCATGTTTATAGAGATAGCCCTGTAGAAATTTCCATGTTTATACAGATATCGGTGAAGACATCTAAATGTTTATAGAGATAGCGGTGTAGATATTTCCATATTTATACAGATAGCGGTGTAGATATTTCCATGTTTATACAGACAGCAGGGTAGATATTTCCACGTTTATAAAGATGACTGTGTAGATATTTCCATGTTTATACAGATGGCAGTGTAGATATTTCTATGTTCATTCAGATATTGGTGTGGATATTTCCATGTTTATACAGATGACTCTGTAGATATTTCCATGTTTATACAGATGGCCGTGTAGATATTTCCATGTTTATAGAGATAGCCATGTTGATATTTCCATGTTTATACAGATAGTGGTGTAGATATTTCCATGTTCATACAAATGACCGTGTGGGTATTTCCATGTTTATTCAGATGGCGCTGTAGATATTTCCATGTTCATGGAGACAGCCAAGTAGATAGTTCCATGTTTACAGATATTGTTGTTGATATTTCCATGTTTATGCAGATAGCGGTGTAAATATTTCCATGTTTATAAAGATAGTGGTGTAGATATTTCCATGTTTATACAGATAGCGATGTAGATATTTCCATGTATATAAATATACCTGTGTAGATATTTCCATGTTTATACAGATAGCGGTGGAGATATTTCCATGTTTATACAGACTGCGGTGTAGATCTTTCCATGTTTATACAGATAGCATTGTAGATATTTCAATGTTTACACAGATAGCGGTGTAGATATTTCCATGTTTACAAAGATAGGGTTGTAGATATCTGCATGTTTGTACAGATAGCAGTGTAGATATTTCCATGTTTATACACTTAGCGGAGTAGATGTTTCCATGTTTATACGGATTGCGGTGTAGGTATTTCCATGTTTACAGAGATAGCTGTGTAGATATTTCCATGTTTATACAGATGGCAGTGTAGTTATTTCCATGTGTATACAGATGGAAGTGTAGCTATTTCCATGTTTATACAGATGGAGGTGTAGCTATTTCCATGTTTATACAGATAGCGGTGTAGATATTTCCACGATTATACAGATAGCGGTGTAGATATTTCCACGTTTATACAGATAGCGGTGTAGATATTTCCATGTTTATACAGATGGCGGTGTAGATTTTTCCATGTTTATAGAGATAGCGGTAGATATTTCCAGGTTTATACAGATAGCAGTGGGGATATTTCCAGGTTTATACAGATAGCGGTGCGGATATTACCATGTTTATACAGATAGCGGTGGAGATATTTCCATGTTTATACAGATGGCGGTGTAGGTATTTCCATGTTTATACAGATAGCGGTGTAGATATTTCCATGTTTCTACAGATGGCTGTGTAGATATTTCCAAGGGTATACAGATAGCTGCATAGATATTTCCATGTGTATACAGATGGGAGTGTAGATATTTCCATATTTATACAGATGGAGGTGTAGGTATTTCCATGTTTAAACAGATAGCGGAGTAGATATTTCCATGTTTAAACAGATAGCGGTGGAGATATTTCCATGTTTACACAGATGGCGCTGTAGATATTTCCATGCTTATAGAGAAGGCTGTGTAGATACTTCCATGTTTATACAGACGGTTGTGTAGATATTTCCATGTTTATACAGATGGCAGTGTAGATTTTCCCATGTTTATACAGATAGCGGTGTAGATATTTCCATATTTATACAGAAAGCGGTGTAGATATTTCCATGTTTATACAGATCGTGGTGTAGATATTTCCATGCTTATACAGATAGCGGTGTTTATATTTCCATGTTTATACAGATAGCGCAGTACTTATTTCCATGTTTACACAGATAGCTGTGTAGATATTTCCATATTTACACAGATAGAGTTTTAGGTAATTCCATGTTTATACAGAGAGCGTAGTATATATTTCCATGTTCATACATGTAGCGGTGTAGATTTTCCATGTTTATACAGATCGCGGTGTGGATTTTTCCATGTTTATACAGATAGCGGAGTAGATATTTCCATGTTTATACAGATAGCGGTTTAGATATTTCCATGTTTACACAGATAGTGTTGTAGATATTTCCATGTTTATACAGATAGTGCTGTAGTTATTTCCGTGTTTATAAAGATAGCGGTGTAGATATTTCCATGTTTATAGAGATAGCGGTGGAGCTATTTCCTTGTTTATACAGATAGCGATGTAGATATTTCCATGTTTATACAGATAGCGATGTTTGTATTTCCATGTTTATACAGATAGCGGTGTAGATATTTCCATGTTTATACAGATAGCAGTGTAGATATTTCCATGTTTATACAGATGGCGGTGTAGATATTTTCATGTTTATAAAGATGCTGGTGCAGATATTTCCATTTTTATACAGATGACTGTGTAGATATTTGCATGTTTTTACAGATGGCGGTGTAGATATTTCCAAGTTTATACAGATAGCGGTGTAGATATTTTCATGTTTATAAGCGATAGTGGTGTAGATATTTCCATATTTATACAGATAGCGGTATAGATATTTCCATGTTTATACAGATGGCAGTGTAGGTATTTAAAAGTTTATACAGATGGCGGTGTAGATATTTCCGTGTTTATACAGGTGGCAGTGTAGATATTTCCATGTTTATAGTGATAGAGGTGAAGGAATTTCCATGTTTACAGAGATACCGGTGTGGGTACTTCCATATTTGCACAGATTGCGGTGTAGATATTTCCATCTTTACACAGATAACGATGTAGATATTTCCAAGTTTACACAGATAGCTGTGTAGATATTTCCATGTTTACACAGACAGCTTTGAAGGTATTTCCATGTTTATAGAGATAGCGGTGCAGATATTTCCATGTTTATGCAGATGGCGGTGTAGAAATTTCCATGTTTATAGAGATGGCGGTGTAGATATTTTCATGTTTATATAGATAGCGGTGTAGATATTTCCATGTTTATACAGATAGCGGTGTAGTTATTTCCATACTTATACAGATAGTGGTGTAGATATTTCCTTGTTTATAGAGATGGCAGTGTAGATATTTCCTTGTTTATACAGATGGCGGTGTAGATATTTCCATGGTTATACTGATAACGGTGTAGATGTTTCCATGTTTATACAAATAGCGGTGTAGATATTTCCATATTTACAGAGATAGCGTTGTAGATATTTCAATCCTTGAACAGATTGCGGTGTAGATATTTCCATGTTTATACAGATAGCTGTGTAGATATTTCCATGTGTATACAGATGGCAGTGTAGATATTTACATGTTTATAAAGATGGTGGTGCAGATATTTCCATGTTTATACAGATGAATGTGTAGATATTTGCATGTTTTTACAGATGGCGGTGTAGATATTTACATGTTTATAGAGATAGCGGTGTAGATATTTCCAATTTTGTAAGAGATAGTGGTGTAGATATTTCCATATTTATACAGATAGCGGTGTAGATATTTCCATGTTTATACTGATGGCGGTGTAGGTATTTAAATGTTTATACAGATGGCGGTGTAGATATTTCCGTGTTTATACAGGTGGCAGTGTAGATATTTCCATGTTTATAGGGATAGCAGTGAAGCAATTTCCATGTTTACAGAGATACCGGTGTAGATATTTCCATATTTGCACAGATTGCGATGTAGATATTTCCATCTTTACACAGATAGCGATGTAGATATTTCCAAGTTTACACAGATAGCTGTGTAGATATTTCCATGTTTACACAGACAGCATTGTAGATATTTCCATGTTTATACAGATAGCGGTGTAGATATTTCCATGTTTATGCAGACGGCGGTGTAGAAATTTCCATGTTTATAGTGATGGCGGTGTAGATATTTCCATGTTTATACTGATAGCGGTGTAGATATTTCCATGTTTATAAAGATTGTGGTATAGATATTTCCGTGTTTATACAGATAGCTTTAGAGATATTTCCATGTTTATACAGAAAGCGATGTAGATATTTCCATGTTTATGCAGATAGCGGTGAAGGTATTTCCATGTGTATACAGATAGCGGTGTAGACATTTCCTTGATTATACAGATGGCTGTGTATATATTTCCATGTTTATACAGATGGCAGTGTAGATATTTCCATGTTTATACAGATGGAGGTGTAGATATTTCCATATTTATACAGATGACTGTGTAGATATTTCCATGTTTTTACAGATACCGGTTTAGATATTTCCCTGTTTATACAGAGAGCGGTGTAGATATTTCCATGTTTATACCGACAGTGGTGGAGATATTTCCTGGTTTATACAGATCGTGGTGTAGATATTTCCATGTTTATACAGAGAGCGGTGTAGATATTTCCATGTTTATGCAGGTAGCGGTGTTGATATTTCCATGTTTATACAGATATCGGTTTAGATATTTCCATGTTTATACAGGCAGCGGTGTAGATATTTCCATGTTTACAGAGATAGCGGTGTGGATATTTCCAACTTTGCAGAGATTTCTGTGTAGATATTTGCAACATTACACATATAGCGGTGTAGATATTAACAAGTTTACACAGATAGCTCTGTAGATATTTCCATGTTTACACAGATAGCGTTCTGGATATTTCCATGTTTATACAGATGGCAGTGTAGATATTTCCATGTTTATACAGAAGGCGTTGTAGTTATTTCGATGTTTATACAGATCCTTGTTTAGATATTTCCATGTTTACAGAGATAGCGGTGTAGATATTTCCATCTTTGCAGAGACTGCGGTATAGATATTTCCATCTTTACACAGATAACGATGTAGATATTTCCAAGTTTACACATATAGCAGTGTAGATATTTGCATGTTTACACAGATAGTGTTGTAGATATTTCCATGTTTATACAGATAGCGGTGTAGATCTTTCCATGTTTACACAGATAGCGGTGAAGATATTTCCATGTTTATACAGATGGCGGTGTAGATATTTCCGTGTTTGTACAGGTGGCAGTGTAGATATTTCCATCTTTATAGGGATAGCGGTGTAGGAATTTCCATGTTTACAGAGATACCGGTGTAGATATTTCAATATTTGCGTAGATTGCAGTGTAGATATTGCCATCTTTACACAGATAGCGGTGTAGATATTTCGAAGTTTAGACAGATAGCGGTGTAAATATTTCCATGTTTACACAGATATCATTGTAGATATTTCCATGTTTCTACAGATAGCGGTGTAGATATTTCGTTGTTGATACAGATAACAGTGTAGATATTTCCAGGTTTTTACAGATAGCGGTTTAGATATATCCACGATTATAAAGATAGCGATACAGATATTTCCACGTTTATACAGATAGCGTTGAAGATATTTCCACGTTTATACGGATAGCGGTGTAGATATTTCCATGTTTTACAGATAGCGGTGTAGATATTTCCATCTTTATACAGATAGCGGTGTAGATATTTCCATGTTTATACATATGGCGGTGTAGATAATTCCATGTTAAAACAGATGGCGGTGTAGATATTTCCTTGTTTATACAGATAGCGGTGTAGATATTTCCATGTTTATACAGATAGCGGTGTAGATATTTCCATGTTTATTCAGATAGCGGTGTAGATATTTCCATATTTATAGAGATAGCGGTGTAGATATTTCCATGTTTATACAAATGGCATTGTAGGTATTTCCATGTTTATACAGATGGTGGTGTAGATATTTCCATGTTTATATAGATAGCGGAGTAGATATTTCCATTTTCATACATATAGTGGTGTAGATATTTCCATGTTTACACAGATAGCGATGTAGATATTTCCAAGTTTACACACATAGCTCTGTAGATATTTCCATGTTTACACAGATAGCGTTGTAGACATTTGCAAGTTTATACAGATAGCGGTGTAGATATTTCCATGTTTATACACATAGCGGTATAGATATTTCCATGTTTATACAGATGGCAGTGTAGATATATCCATGTTTATACAGATGGCGGTTTAGATATTTTCATGTTTATATAGATAGCGGTGTGGATATTTCCATGTTTATACTGATATCGGTGTAGTTATTTCCATACTTATACAGATACTGGTGTAGATATTTCCATGTTTATACAGATGGCAGTCTAGATATTTCCATGTTTATACAGATGGCGGTGTAGTTATTTCCATGTTTATACTGATAGCGGTGTAGATATTTCCATGTTTATACAGATAGCGGTGTAGATATTTCCATATTTACAGAGATAGCATTGTAGATATTTCAATCTTTGCACAGATTGCGGTGTAGATATTTCCATGTTTATACAGATAGCTGTGTAGACATTTCCATGTGTATACAGATGTCAGTGTAGATATTTCCAAGTTTATAGAGATGGTGGTGTAGATATTTCCATGTTTATAGACATAGAGGTCTAGATATTTCCATATTTATACTGATAGTGGTGTAGATATATCCATGTTTATACAGATGGAGGTGTAGATATTTCCAAGTTTATATACATGGCCGTGTATTTCCATGTTTATACAGATAGCAGTGTAGATATTTCCATGTTTACAGAGATAGCGGTGTAGGTATTTCCATCTTTGCACAGATTGCGGTGTAGATATTTCCATCTTTACACAGATAGCGATGTAGATATTTCCAAGTTTACACAGATAGCTGTGTATATGTTTCCATGTTTACACAGATAGCGTTGAAGATATTTCCATGTTTATACAATTAGCGGTGTAGATATTTCCATCTTTACACAGATAGCGATGTAGATATTTCCAAGTTTACACAGATAGCTGTGTAGATATTTCCATGTTTACACAGATAGCGTTGTAGTTATTTCCATGTTTATACATTTAGCGGTGTAGGTATTTCCATGTTTATACAGATAGCGGCATAGATATTTCCATGTTTATACTGATAGCGGTGGAGATATTTCCTTGTTTATACAGATCGTGGTGTAGATATTTCCATGTTTATACAGATAGCGGTGTAGATATTTCCATTTTTATACAGGTAGCGGTGTAGATATTTCCATGTTTCTACAGATAGCGTTGAAGATATTTCCATGTTTATAAAAATAGCGGTGTAGATATTTCCATGTTTATAGAGATTGAGGTGTAGATATTTCCATCTTTCCACAGATGGTAGTGTAGTTATTTCCATGTTTATACAGATGGTGTTGTAGATATTTCCATGTTTACACAGATAGTGGTGTAGATATTTCCATGTTCATGCAGATGGTGGTGTAGTTATTTCCATGTATATAGAGATGGCGGTGTAGATATTTCTATGTTTATAGAGATAGCGGTGTAGATATTTCCATGTGTATAGAGATTGTGGTGTAGGTATTTCCATGTTTATAGTGATAGTGGTGAAGTTATTTCTTTGTTTATACAGATAGCGGTGTAGATTTTTCCATCTTTATAGAGATGGCAGTGTAGATATTTCCATGTTTATAGAGATAGGGATGTAGATATTTCCATGATTATACAGCTGGCGGTGTAGATAATTCCATGTTTATGGAGATGGCGGTGTAGATGTTTTCATGTTTGTAGAGATGGCGGTGTAGATATTTCCATGTTTATAGAGAATGCGGTGTAGATATTTCCATTTTTATAGAGATTGGGGTGTAGGTATTTCCAAGTTTATAGAGATAGCGGTGAAGATATTTCCATATTTATACAGATGGCGGTGTAGATATTTCCATTTTTACACAGATGGCGGTGTATTTCCATGTTTATACAGATAGCAGTGTAGATATTTCCATGTTTACAGGGATAGAGTTGTAGATATTTCCGTCTTTGCACAGATTGCAGTGTAGATATTTACATCTTTACACAAATAGCGGTGCAGATATTTCAAAGTTTACAGAGATAGGTGGGTAGATATTTCCATGTTTACACAGATAGCGTTGTAGATATTTCCATGTTTACAGAGATAACGGTGTAGATATTTCCATGTTTATACAGATAGCGGTGAAGATATTTCCATGTTTACACAGATAGCAATGTAGAGATTTCCATGTTTATACAGATAGCGGTGGAGTTATTTCCTTGTTTACACATATAGCGGTGTAGGGACTTCCATGTTCATGCAGATAGCGGTGTAGATATTTTCATGTTTATAGAGATGGCAGAGTAGATATTTCTATGTTTATAGAGATAGCGGTCCAGACATTTCCATGTGTATAGACATGGCGGTGTAGGTATTTCCATGTTTATAGAGATAGTGGTGTAGATATTTCCAAGTTTATAGAGATAGCACTGTTGATATTTCCATGTTTATAGGGATAGCGGCGTAGATATTTCCATGATTATACAAATAGCGGTGTAGGTATTTCCATGTTTATACAGATAGCGGCGTAGATATTTCCATGTTTATTGAGATGGCTGTACAGATATTTCCATGTTTATACTGATAGGAGTTTAGATATGTCCATGTTTATACAGATGGTGGTGTAGATATTTCCATGTTTACAGAGATAGCGGTGTAGAAATTCCCATCTTTGCACACATTGCGGTGTAGATATTTCCAACTTTACACAGATAGCGTTGTAGATATTTCCATGTTTACACAGATAGCATTGTAGATATTTCCATGTTTATACAGATAGCGGTGTAGATATTTCCAAGTTTACACAGATAACTGTGTAGATATTTCACTTTTTATAAACATAGCGTTGTAGATATTTCCATGTTTATACAGATAGCATTGTAGGAGTTTCCATGTTTATACCGATAGCGGTGTAGATATTTCCATGTTTATACAGATTGCGATGGAGATGTTTGCATGTTTATACAGATAACGACGTAGATATTTCCATGTTTATACAGATAGCGGTGTAGATATTTCCATGTTTATAGAGATAGCGGTGTAGATATTCCCAAGTTTCTACAGATGGCTGTATAGATATTTCCATGTGTATAGAGATGGCCGTCTAGATATTTCCATGTTTATAGAGATGGTGGTGTAGATATTTCCATGTTTATACAGATGTCTGTGTGGATATTTGCATGTTTATACAGATGACGGTGTAGATATTTCCATTTTTATAGAGATAGCGTTGTAGATATTTCCATGTTTATACAGGAAGCGGTGTAGATATTTCCATGTTTATAGAAATAGCTGTGTAGATATTTCCATGTTTATACACATAGCAGTGTAGACATTTCCATTTTTATACAGATAGCGGTGTAGATATTTCCATGTTTATACTGATAGCGGTGGAGATATTTCCATGTTTATGCAGATGGCGATGCAGATATTTTCATGTTTATAGAGATGGCGGTGTAGCTATTTCCATGTTTATAGAGATGGCGGTGTAGTTATTTCCATATTTATAGAGATACCGGTGTAGATATTTCCATGTTTATAGAGATAGCAGTGTAGATATTTCCATGTTTATACAGATGGCCATGTAGATATTTCCTTGTGTATACAGATGGCAGTGTAGATATTTCCATGTTTATAGAGATGGTGGTGTAGGTATTTCCATGCTTATACAGATGACTGTGTAGATTTTTCCATGTTTATAGAGATTGCGGTGTAGATATTTCCATGTATATAGAGATAGCGGTGTAGGTATTTCCATGTTTATAGTGACAGCGGTGTAGATGTTTCTATATTTATACTGACAGCGGTGCAGATATTTCCATGTTTATAGTGACAGCGGTGTAGATGTTTCTATATTTATACTGATAGCGGTGTAAATATTTCCATGTTAATACAGATGGCCGTGTAGCTACTTCGATGTCTATACAGATGGAGGTGTAGCTATTGCCTTGTTTATACAGATAGTGGTGTAGACATTTCCATGTTTAGAGAGCGCGGTGTAGATATTTCCATGTTTACAGAGATAGCGGTGTAGATATTTCCATGTTTATAGGGATAGCGGTGTAGGTATTTCCATGTTTTAGAGATAGTGGTGTAGATATTTCCATGTTTATACAGATAGCGGTGTAGATATTTCCATGTTTATAACGATAGCAGTGTTGGTATCTCCATGTTTATACAGATAGCGGTGTAGTTATTCCATGTTTATACATATAGCGGTGTAGGTATTCCCATGTTTATAAAGATGGCGGTGTAGATATTTCCATGTTTATGCAGATGGCGGTGTAGATATTTCCATGTTTATGCAGATGGCGTTGAAGGTATTTCCATGTTTATAGACATAGTGGTGAAGATATTTCCATGTTTATACAGATAACGGTGCTGATATTTCCATGTTTATACAGATAGCGGTGTTGGTATTTCCGTGTTTATACAGATAGCGGTGTAGATATTTCCATGTTTATACAGCTCGCAGTGTAGATATTTCCATCTTTATAGAGATGGCAGTGTAGATATTTCCATGTTTATACAGATAGTGGTGTCGATATTTCCATGTTTGTACTGTTGGCGGTGTAGATAGTTCCATGTTTCTGGAGATGGCCGTGTAGATATTTTCACGTTTATAGAGATGGCGGTGTAGATATATCCATTTTTATAGAGATTGCGGTGTAGATATTTCCATGTTTATGGAGAAAACGGTGTTGGTATTTCCATGTTTTTAGAGATAGCGGTGTAGATATTTCCATGTTCCTACAGATGGCTGTGTAGATATTTCCAGGTGTAAAAAATGGCAGTGTAGATATTTTCATCTTTATAGAGATGGTGGTGTAGATATTTTAATGTTTATAAAGATGACTTTGTAGATATTTGCATGTTTATAGAGATGGCGGTGTAGATATTTCCATGTTTATAAAGATAGAGATGTGGATATTTCCATGTTTATACAGATAGCGGTGTAGATATTTCCATGTTTATACAGATAGTGGTGGAGATATTTCCTGGTTTATACAGATCGTGGTGTAGATATTTCCATGTTTATAAAGATCACGGTGTAGATATTTCCACCTTTATACAGATGGCAGTGTACATATTTCTATGTATATACAGATATTGGTGTAGATATTTCCATGTATATACAGATTACGGTGTAGATAGTTCCATGTTTCTGGAGATAGCTGTGTAGATATTTTCATGTTTATAGAGATTGCGGTGTAGATATTTCCATGTTTATAGAGATTGCGGTGTAGGTATTTCAATGTTTATAGGGATAGCGGTGTAGGTATTTCCATGTTTATAGAGATAGCGGTGTACATATTTCCATGTTTATACAGATGGCTGTGTAGATATTTCCATGTGTATACAGATGGCAGTGTAGGTATTTCCATGTTTATAGAGATGGTGGTGTAGATTTTTCCATCTTTATACAGATGACTGTGTAGATATTTCCATGTTTATACAGATGGTGGTGTAGATATTTCCATGTTTATAGAGATAACACTGTAGATATTTCCATGTTTATAAAGATAGCGGTGTAGATATTTCCATCTTTACAGAGATAGCTGTGTAGATATTTCCATATTTATACAGATATCTGTGTAGACATTTCCATGTTTATAAAGATGGCATTGTAGATATTTCCATGTTTATACAGATGGTGGTGTAGATATTTCCACGTTTTACACATAGCGGTGTAGATCTTTCCATGTTTATACAGATAGCGGTGTAGATAATTCCATGTATACAGAGATAGCAGTGTAGATATTTCCATCTTTGCACAGATTGCAATGTGGATATTTCCATCTTTACACAGATAGCTCTGTAGATATTTCCAAGTTTACACAGATAGCTGTGTAGGCATTTCCATGTTTACACTGATAGCGTTGTAGATACATCCATGTTTATATAAATAGCGGTGTAGATATTTCCAAGTTCATACAGATAGCGGTTTAGATATTTCCATGTTTATGCAGATAGCGGTTTAGATATTTCCATGTTTATACCGATAGCGATGTAGATATTTCCATGTTTATAGAGATGGCGGAGTAAATATTTCCATGTTTTCAGAGATTGCAGTGTAGATATTTTCAAGTTTATAGAGATAGTGGTGTAGGTATTTCCATATTTATTGAGATTGCGGAGTGTATATATCCATGTTTACACTGATGACTATGTAGTTATTTCCATGGGTATACAGATGGCAGTGAAAATATTTCCACGTTTATGCAGATGTTGGTGTAGATATTTCCATGTTTATACAGATGAATGTGAAGATATTTGCATGTTTATACAGATGGCGGTGTAGATATTTCCATGTTTATGGAGCTAGCTTTGTAGGCATTTCCATGTTTATACAGATAGCGGTGTAGATATTTCCATGTTTATAGAGATAGCAGTGTAGATATTTCCATGTTTATACAGATAGTGGTGGAAATATGTCCTTGTTTATACAGATCGTGGTGTAGATATTTCCATGTTTATGCAGATCGTGGTGTAGCTATTTCCATCTTTCCACAGATGGCACTGTAGATATTTCCATGTTTATACAGATGGCGGTGTAGATATTTCCATCTTTATACAGATGTCTGTGTAGATATTTGCATGTTTATACAGATGGCGGTGTAGATATTTCCATCGTTATAGAGATAACAGTCCAGATATTTCCATGTTTATAAAGAGAGCGGTGTAGATATTTTCATGTTTACAGTGATACCGGTGTAGATATTTCCATATTTATACAGATAGCGGTGTAGATATTTCCATGTTCATACAGATGGCGGTGTAGATATTTCCATGTTTATACAGATGGTGGTGTATATATTTCCACGTTTTACATATAGCGGTGTAGATCTTTCCATGTTTATACAGATAGCGGTGTGGATAATTCCATGTTTACAGAGATAGCGATGTAGATATTTCCATCTTTGCACAGATTGCGGTGTGGATATTTCCATCTTTACAGAGATAGCTCTGTAGATATTTCCAACTTTACACAGATAACTTTGTAGATATTTCCATGTTTACACAGACAGCGTTGTAGATACTTCCATGTTTATAGAAATAGCGGTGTAGATATTTCCAAGTTTATACAGATAGCAGTTTAGATATTTCCATATTTATACAGATAGCGGTGTAGATATTTCCATGTTTATACAGATAGCGATGAAGATATTTCCATGTTTATAGAGATGGCGGTGTAGATATTTCCATGTTTATAGAGATAGTGGTGTAGGTGTTTCCATGTTTATTGAGATAGCAGAGTAGACTTATTCATGTTTACACTGATGACTGTGTAGTTATTTCCATGGGTATACAGATGGCAGTGAAGTTATTTCCACGTTTATACAGATGGTGGTGTAGATATTTCCATGTTTATACAGATGACTGTGTAGATATTTGCATGTTTATACAGATGGCTGAGTAGATATTTCCATGTTTATAGGGCTAGCTTTGTAGGAATTTCTGTATTTATACAGATAGCGGTGTAGATATTTCCATGTTTATAGAGACAGCGGTGTAGATATTTCCATGTTTATACATATAGTGGTGGAGATATTTCCTTGTTTATACAGATTGTGGTGTAGATATTTCCATTTTTATGAAGATCGCGGTGTAGATATTTTCACCTTTCCACAGATGGCAGTCTAGATATTTCCATGTTTATAGAGATGGCGGTGTGGATATTTCCATGTTTATACAGATAGCGGTGTAGATATTTCCATGTTCATGCAGATGGCGGTGTAGATATTTCCATGTTTATAGAGATGTCGGTGTAGCTCTTTCTATGTTTATATAGATAGCGGTGTAGATATTTCCATGTGTATAGACATGGCAGTGTACGTATTTCCATGTTTATAGAGATAGTTGTGAGGATATTTCCATGTTTATACAGATAGCGGTGTAGGTATTTCCATGTTTATACAGATAGTGGTGTTGGTATTTCCATGTTTATACAGATAGCGGTGTAGATATTTCCATTTTACAGAGATAGCGGTGTTGATATTTCCATCTTTGCTGAGATTGCGGTGTAGATATTTCCATCTTTACACAGATAGCTGTGTAGTTATTTCCAAGTTTACACAAATAGCTGTGTAGATATTTCCATGTTTACACAGATAGCGTTGTAGATATTTCCATGTTTATACAGATAGTGGTGTAGATATTTCCATGTTTATACAGATAGCAGTGTTGGTATTTCCATGTTTATACAGATAGCAATGTAGATATTTTCATGTTTATACAGCTCGCGATGTAGATATTTCCATCTTTATACAGATGGCACTGTAGATAATTCCATGTTTATACAGATAGTGGTGTCGATATTTCCATGTTTGTACTGATGGCGGTGTAGATAGTTCCATGTTTCTGGAGATGGCGGTGTAGATATTTTCACGTTTATAGAGATGGCAGTGTAGATATTTCCATGTTTATAGAGATTGCGGTGTAGATATTTCCATGTTTATGGAGATAACGTTGTAGGTATTTCCATGTTTATAGAGATAGCGGTGTAGATGTTTCCATGTTTATACAGATGGCTGTGTAGATATTTCCATGTGTATATAGATGGTAGTGTAGATGTTTCCATGTTTATAGAGATAGTGGTGTGCATATTTCCATGTTTATACAGATGACTGTGCAGATATTTGCACGTTTATACAGCTGGCGGTGTTGATATTTCCATGTTTATAGAGATAACAGTGTAGATATTTGCATGTTTATAAAGTTAGCGGTGTAGATATTTCCATGTTTATAGGGATGGCGGTGTAGGTATTTCCATATTTATACAGATAGTGGTGTAGATATTTCCATGTTTATACAGATGGCGGTGTATATATTTCCATGTTAATACAGATGGTGGTGTAGATATTTCCTGGTTTAAATTGATAGCGGTGTAGATATTTCCATCTTTATAAAGATAGCGGTGTAGATATTTCCTTGTTTATACAGATAGTGGTGGAGATATTTCCTTGTTTATACAGATCGTGGTGTAGATATTTCCATGTTTATACAGATCGCGGTGTAAATATTTTCATATTTCCACAGATGGCAGTGTAGATATTTCCATGTTCATGCAGATGGCGGTGTAGTTATTTCCATGTTTATAGAGATGTCGGTGTAGATATTCTATGTTTATTGAGCTAACGGTGTAGATATTTCCATCTGTATAGAGATGACGGTGTAGCTATTTCCGTGTTTATACAGATAGCGGTGTAGATATTTCCAGGTTTATACAGATGGTGGTGTAGATATTTCCATGTTTATACAGATAGTGGTGTAGATATTTCCACGTTTATACAGATAGCGGTGTATGTATTTCCATGTTTACAGAGATAGCGGTGTGGATATTTCCACATTTATACAGATAGCGGTGTAATTATTTCCATGTTTACAGAGATAGCGGTGTGGATATTTCCATCTTTGCACAGATTGCGATGTAGATATTTCCATCTTTACACAGATAGCGGTGTAGACATTTCCAAGTTTACACAGATAGCTGTGCAGATATTTCCATGTATACACACATAGCGTTGTAAATATTTCCATGTTTATTCAGACAGCGGTGTAAATATTTCCATGTTCATACACATAGCGGTGTAGATATTTCCATGTTTATATAGATGGCGGTGTAGATAGTTCCAAGTTTATGGAGATGGAGGTGTAGATAGTTTCATGTTTATGGATATGGCGGTGTAGATATTTCCATGTTTATAGAGATTGCAGAGTAGATATTTCCATGTTTATACAGATGGCTGTGTAGATATTTCCATGTGTATACAGATGGCAGTGGAGATATTTCCATGTTATAAAGATGTTGATGTAGATATTTCCATGTTTATACAGACGACTGTGAAGATATTTGCATGTTTATACAGATGACGGTGTAGATATTTCCATGTTTATAGAGATAGTGGTGTAGACATTTCCATGTTTATATGGACGGCAGTGTAGATATTTCCATGTTTACAAAGATAGCAGTGTAGATATTTCCATTTTTGCACAGATTGCGGTGTAGATATTTCCATCTTTTTACAGATGACGATGTCGATATTTCCATGTTTATACAGTTAGCAGTATAGATATTTCCATGTTTATACAGATGGCTGTGAAGACACTTCCATGTTTATGGAGATGGCGGTGTAGATATTTCCATGCTTATGCAGATGACTGTGTAGATATTTCCATGTGAATACAAATGTCAGTGTAGATAATTCCATGTTTATAGAGATGGTGGTGTAGATATTTAAATGTTTGTGCAGATGACTGTGTATATATTTCCATGTTTATACAGATGGCGGGGTAGGCATTTTCATGTTTATACAGATAGCGTTGTAGATATTTACATTTTTGTACAGATTGCGGTGTAGATTTTCCATCTTTATACAGATAGCGGTGTAGATATTTCTAAGTTTACACAGATAGCTGTGTAGATATTTCCATTTTTCCACAGAGTGAGTTGTAGCTATTTCCATGTTTACACAGATATCTCAGTAGATATATACATGTTTACACAGATAGCCATGTAGATATTTCCATGTTTATAGAGTTAGCGGTTTAGATATTTTCATGTATATACAGATA
Source organism: Pan troglodytes (assembly GCF_028858775.2). Lineage (NCBI taxonomy): Eukaryota > Metazoa > Chordata > Mammalia > Primates > Hominidae > Pan > Pan troglodytes. The sequence continues at coordinate 112,853 of NC_072405.2, read as the reverse complement.
GCGGTGTAGACATTTCCATTTTTATAGGGATAACGGTGTAGATATTTCCATGTTTATACAGATAGCTGTGGAGATATTTCCATGTTTATACAGATAGCGCTGTAGATATTTCCTTGTTTATAGAGATAGTGGTGTAGATATTTCTATGTTTATATAGATCGTGGTGTAGATATTTCCATGTTTATACAGATGGCAGTGTAGGTATTTCCATGTGTACAGATGGCAGTGGAGATATTTCTATGTTTATAGAGATGGTGTTGTATATCTTTAAGTGATTATACAGATGACTTTGTAGATATTTGCATGATTATTCAGAAGACGGTGTAGATATTTCCATGTTTATAGAGATAGCGGTGTAGATATTTCCATGTTTATATAGATGGCGGTGTAGATATTTCCATGTTTTTACAGATGACGGTGTAGATATTTCCATGTTTATACAAATAGCGGTGTAGATATTTCCACGTTTATACAGATAGCGGTGTAGATATTTCCATGTTTACAGAGAATGCAGTGTAGATACTTCCATCTTTGCACAGATTGCGGTGTAGATATTTCCATCTTTATACACATGACAGTGTTGATAATTCCATGTTTATACGGATAGCAGTATGGATATTTCCATGTTTATACAGATTGCGGTGTAGACAGTTCCATGTTTATAGAGATGGCGGTGTAGATATTTCCATGTTTACAGAGATAGCAGTGTAGATATTTCCATGTTTATACAGATGGCTGTGTAGATATTTACATGTGAATACAGATGGCAGTGTAGATATTTCCATGTTTATAGAGATGGTGTTGTAGATATTTAAATGTTTATACAGATGACTCTGAATATATTTCCATGTTTATACAGATAGCTCTGTAGATATTTCCACGTTTATACTGGCAGCGGTGTAGATATTTCCATGTTTACAGAGATAGCGTTGTAGATATTTCCAACTTTGCACTGATTGCTGTGTTGATATTTCCATCTTTACAAAGATAGCGGTGTAGATATTTCCAAGTTTACACAGATAGCTGTGTAGATATTTCCATGTTTACACACATAGCGTTGTAAATATTTCCATGTTTATACAGAAAGCGGTGTAGATATTTCCATGCTTACACAGATAGCTATGTAGATATTTCCATGTTTATACAGAGAGCGGTGGAGATATTTCTGTGTTTATACACATCGTTTTGTAAATATTTCCATGTTTATACATATAGCGGTGTTGGTATTTCCATGTTTATTCTGATAGCGGTGTAGATATTTCCATGTTTATATAGATACCAGTGTAGATATTTCCATGTTTATACAGATGGTGGTGTAGATAGTTCCATGTTTATGGAGATGGCAGTGTAGATATTTTCATGTTTATGGATATGGCGGTGTAGATATTTCCATGTTTATAGAGATTGCGGTGTAGGTATTTCCATGTTTATTGAGATAGCGGTGTAGATACTTCCATGTTTATACAGATGGCTGTGTAGATATTTTCATGTGTGTACAGATGGCAGTATAGTTATTTCCATGTTTATAGCGATGGTGGTGTAGATATTTCCATGCTTACACAGATGACTGTGTAGATATTTCCATGTTTATACCTATGGCGGTGTAGGTATTTCCATGTTTATAGAGATAGCGGTGTAGATATTTCCATGTTTATACAGATAGCTGTGTAGCTATTTCCATGTTTATGGAGTTAGCGGTGTAGATATTTCCATATTTTTACAGATAGTGGTGTAGATATTTCCATGTTTATACAGATGGTGTTGTAGGCATTTCCATGTTCATAGAGATGGCGGTGTAGATATTTCCATGTTTACACAGATAGCAGTGTAGATATTTCCATGTTTATACAGATGGCGGTGTAGGTATTTCCATGTATATACTGATAGCGGTGAAGATATTTCCATGCTTACGCTGATAGCGGTGTAGGTATTTCGAAGTTTGCGCAGATTGCGGTGTAGATATTTCCATCTTTACACATTTAGCGGTGTAGATATTTCCAGGTTTGCACAGATAGCCCTGTAGATATTTCCATGTTTACACAGGTAGCGTTGTAGATATTTCCATGTTTATAGGGATAGCGGTGTAGATATTTCCATGTTCATACAGATGGCGGTGTAGATATTTCCATATTTATAGAGATAGCGGTGTAGATATTTCCACTTTTATAGAGATAGCGGTGTATATATTTCCATGTTTCTAGAGACAGCGGTGTAGATATTTGCATGTTTATAGAGATAGCCGTGTAGATATTTCCTTGTTTATAGAGAAAGTGGTGTAGATATTTCCATGTTTATACAGATAGCGGTGTAGATATTTCCATGTTTATAGAGATAGCGGTGTAGATATTTCCATGTTTATAGAGACGGCGGTGTAAATAGTTCCATGTTTATACAGATAGCGTTGTAAATGTTTACACATTTACAGAGATAGCGCTGTAGATATTTCCACGTTTATACAGAAAGCGGTGTAGATATTTCCACGTTTACAGAGATTTTATGAAAAGTTATTTTATGAAGACGAAACAAGTCATTGGGCTACCTACCTTATGGCATTTTTTACATTGAGAGTGTTAAAAATACCCCTCCCCTAACCAAAACCCTGACAAATAGAGCCAGGGAAGGCCATGCAAAAAAGGATTCTTGGGCTTGTATGCCTGATAACAAAAACTTAACACAGAAGACTGCAAAAAACACAATCTTGCACAAAGCCCATTGCAACTTTGCACACAACAATGCTTCTGAAGGATATTTGCCCAACAACTGCCTGTCCAACCTGGGCCTGGCATCACCTTTGTTATTGATCTTTGTAGCCAAGGATAATCGTTTCCAAATGATCTTATAATCTTCCTCATTTTTTCTTTTGTCTTCCTTTACCTCCGTGAATATGCATATAGTTTACTCTGGCTTGCCTGTTTCTATTGCAAGGCTCTGTTTCCAAACGAATATCTTTTTCTTGTGGAGAGCCTCTCTCTGTTTGTTATTTAGGTTGATAAGAGAAATGTGAACATTTGAGAGCTCAGGTAAAAGGCCTTAGTCTACAGTGAAACTTTTTTGCACCCTTAGATGCTTACTTCCACTACAGCTTGCAGGTGGGCCTTGAAAAGTTCTTGGAATAAGTTTGAGCTTTGGTCTCCGATTCATTTAGCATAGATTCTCAAAATGTGGTCCCTGGACCCACAGCATCAGCATCACCTGGAGATTGTTAGAAATGCAAATCATCGGGCCTCATTCCAGACCCTCAGCTGGAAACTCTAGGGGCATGGCCAGACCCTCTGTAGCTGAACAAGCCATCCAGGTGGTTTTGATGCAGCTAAAGTTTTGGAACAACTAATGTAGCCCCATTTGGAAAACTTGGCTCTACAGGCCTCCCTAGCTGGTAAGCTGCTAGCATTTTTTGTTTGTTTGTTTGTTTGTTTTGATACAGGGTCTTGCTCTGTTGACCAGACCGTGACCTCCTGGGTTCAAGTGAGGACTCAGCCTCCTGAGTAGCCAGGACTACAGGTATGTGCCACCACCATGCCCAACTACTTTTTGTATTTGTTTTTTTGTAGGGATGGGGTTTTAGCCCAGGCTAGTCTCAAACTCCTGGACTCAAGCAATCTGCCCACTTTGGCCTCACGAAGTGCTTGGATTACAGGCATGAACCACCACTCCTGGCCCAAAGTTCATATTTTAACTACTAACCTAAATTATTTTAAAAACAAAAGTCTCCTTGGACTCAAACCAGGTCAGAGTGACATGATCATGTGCCTGTTTTGTGCAGGGTGAAGTGAGATTATTATCTAGGGAATAGCTGAAATGTCCTGAGGGTCACAAAGAGGAGCTGTGTTTTCAGCCAAATATCAGAACCAGGTCCACTGCCTGCCGCCGAACCCCAGCGGGCACCCCTACTTTGTGTTTATCTGTGGTGGCTACGCTTGCCCACCTGGGTGGGAACCCCGAGAATGACTCCAGACTTTTCCAGGGACTGCATGCCAGGGTATTTTTACAATTTATATGTAGACTTTGTTCGGGTGGAAATGTTATTTTATGAAGACAAAACAAGCAATTGGGGTACCTTCCTTATGGCATTTTTTACATTGAGAGTGTTAAAAATACCCCTCCCCTAACCAAAACCCTGACAAATAGAGCCAGGGAAGGCCATGCAAAAAAGGATTCTTGGGCTTGTATGCCTGATAACAAAAACTTATCACAGAAGACTGCAAAAAACACAATCTTGCACAAAGCCCATTGCAACTTTGCACACAACAATGCTTCTGAAGGATATTTGCCCAACAAGTGCCTGTCCAACCTGGGCCTGGCATCACCTTTGTTATTGATCTTTGTAGCCAAGGATAATCATTTCCAAATGATCATATAGTCTTCCTCATTTTTTCTTTTGTCTTCCTTTACCTCCGTGAATATGCATATAGTTTACTCTGGCTTGTTTCCAAACGAATATCTTTTACTTGTGGAGAGCCTCTCTCTGTTTGTTATTTAGGTTGATAAGAGAAATGTGAACATTTGAGAGCTCAGGTAAAAGGCCTTAGTCTACAGTGAAACTTTTTTGCACCCTTAGCTGCTTACTTCCACTACAACTTGCAGGTGGGCCTTGAAAAGTTCTTGGAATAAGTTTGAGCTTTGGTCTTCTCTGATTCATTTAGCATAGATTCTCAAAATGTGGTCCCTGGACCCACAGCATCAGCATCACCTGGAGATTGTTAGAAATGCAAATCATTGGGCCTCATTCCAGACCCTCAGCTGGAAACTCTAGGGGCATGGCCAGACCCTCTGTAGCTGAACAAGCCATCCAGGTGGTTTTGATGCAGCTAAAGTTCTGGAGCAACTAATGTAGCCCCATTTGGAAAACTTGGCTCTACAGGCCTCCCTAGCTGGTAAGCTGCTAGCATTTTTTGTTTGCTTGTTTGTTTGTTTGTTTTGATACAGGGTCTTGCTCTGTTGACCAGACCGTGACCTCCTGGGTTCAAGCGAGGACTCAGCCTCCTGAGTAGCCGGGACTACAGGTATGTGCCACCACCATGCCCAACTACTTTTTGTATTTGTTTTTTTGTAGGGATGGGGTTTTAGCCCAGGCTAGTCTCAAACTCCTGGACTCAAGCAATCTGCCCACTTTGGCCTCACGAACTGCTGGGATTATAGGCATGAGCCACTGTGCCCGGCCCTGCCAGCTTTGTATAAGCTGAGGAGTTTTTAAAAATACCTAGACTCAGGGCAAACCCCAGACACTTAAGTCAGATTCTCTGGGAGGTGAAGCCCAGGCACTGGTATTTTTAAAGTCTCTACAGATGGTTCTAATGTGCTGCTAAGTTAGAGAACCGCTGATCTAGACCAGGCCTTTTCAAACTTAATGTGCACGTGAATTACCTGGACCTTGTTAAGATGCAGATTCAGTCTGCATAGGCCTGGGGTGGAGCCTGAGCTTCTGCATTTTTAACAAGTCTCTAGAGGATGCTGCTGCATCTGGGCTGCTAACTACACTTGGAGATAGGAGGTTCTGGAGAGCAGAGGAAAGAGCATGAACCATAACCTAGGGGCTGGTAGTCCTGACTTCCGAGCCAAGGTTTGCCTTTATGTGGCTGGCAACTTGCTTGGACTCCTACCTCAATTCTTTGGGCCCAAGGTTTGTCCTGCCTCAGAAGGATGTCAAGAAAATTGAGTGAGTAATGCAGAATTGTTTCTTAAAGTGTGTGCAGATGCTCCATGAATTTAGAGAGTATGTGGATGCACATTAGTAAATTTTAATAGTTGTGACCATCTTGTTATGAGTACTTAGAACAAGTAATAATGGCTTTTGATGTATAGTAGTAAGAAAGCTTCCTTTTAAAAGGCGTGTATTTAAGTTTCCAAAGTGGGTCTATTTAAAAATATATGAAATAAATAATAGTAGAGGTAATTGACAGAGCAAAATTAGGAAGGCAGGATGAGAATGACTCAAGTTTGGGAAATGCTGAGAAAGCAGATGCCCAAGGGCTATGAAAACTTAAAAAAATAGGTAGCACTTGATTTTGATTGGCTGAATGAGATGATGTGTTTGATTATTTATGGGGTTGGCATTTGGCAACATGCACTGGGTGGCTGGGATCACTGTTTATTAAAAAATATTTGAGTCTCTACTTTGCACTAGATACTCTTTTAGTCTCTTGGAAAAGGGATTGGGGGGCAGGCAGGATAAAAACAAATCATTTATGCCCACAAGAAAATTGCAGGAAGATAAAAGTCATGAAATAAACTCTATGCTTCTAATTTAATATTTTTTATAGATTATGAGAAAAAAGTTTTGCTCACTATCAGCTAGGAAAGCTGTCTTAGCACAACCATTCATTCTTGCACAAATCAAAATCAAGACGAGCCAGATTTAATTTAATATTTTTTCACAGATTATGAGAAAAAAGTTCTAATTTAATTTTTTTATAGATTATGAGAAAAAAGTTTCGCTCTCTATCAGCTAGGAAAGCTGTCTTAGCACAACCATTCATTCTTGCACAAATCAAAATCAAGATGAGCCAGAAGGCTCCATTCTGACAGCTTCTAATGGAGAAGCTACATTTACTGGACATGGGGAAAGTTGCTGGGCTCTAAGGACTGTGCTCATTTCTTGAACTAGATAAATGGTCTTGGTGTAGCATAATACCAAAACTTCTTGTCGCAGCCCGTAAGGACAGAACTCAATCAGCCTGAAAAGGAAGTCAGTGACTCCGACTCAACACAGGAATGTTCTGTGATTCCTAAAGAAGGATGTAGGAGTGTGGCACAATTCAACCACAGTCTGTGGCCCTGTGCCTCTGCCTTGACATGAGTGGGATTTCCCAGCTGGTCATTTTCTTCTTATCTAAGACATTGGGAACAAATTACTTGACCTCCTCTGGGCTTCAGTACTCCCACTCATCAAATTAGAGGACTGGGCAGTCGCTAGGCTCTCTTTAGGCATCATATTTTAGTTTCTGTGATTTTAAATTTGAGAAGGGGTGTCTAAGGGAGAATACATAGGGGAGGGGGAAAGGCTTATTAAAAGTGTAGTTAGACACTGAATGTTTAAGAATTGCATTTTGTAATAATACCTTTACCTAATCAGGACTGACAATCTTACCTGATGACAGCACCTGGAGGAATGGCTGCATTCAAAAATAAAAATGAAATAAAACAAGACCTTATTTGAACTTAGCAATAATGCTGATTCCTCTTTTTTATTTGAGGAGGTTATAGCTGTTGTAAATGCTTGAATTGGGTCTGCCCAGGCAAAACGGAGTCAAGAGTCCATGTCGGATGAATTTTAACAATGTAGACAATAGAAAGGGTTGCTTAAACTGCCCCTCTTTTACCAAAACACATTTACAAATGAAAGAACAACACTTCCATTTTTTAAAAACATTTTTTGACATGAAGTCTTCCTTTGTCACCCAGAGTGGAGTGCAGTGGTGCGATCTTGGCTCACTGCAAACTTTGCCTCCCGGGTTCAAGTGATTCTCCTGCCTCATCCTCCCGAGTAGCTGGGACTACAGGCGCCCACCACCATTCCTAGCTAATTTTTGTATTTTTAGTAGAGACAGGGTTTCACCATGTTGGCCAGGCTGGTCTCGAACTCCTGACCCCAGGTGATCCGCCGACCTCGGCCTCTGAAAGTGCTGGGATTACAGGCGTGAGCCAACAGGCATGGCCAGAAAATTTCCATTTTTAATTGCAGGGTCTGGGGAATTAAAATGCATCCGTAATTTCTTGCATCTCTCCACTCGGGCTTGCATGAATGCAGAGGGATGGGGAGGACTTCTTGAGGCAAGCATCCCCCTCTTGTCGCCTGCCATCTGGAGAGAGAGGGCTGTGATTTATCTCACTTTAATCAGGAAGGACCCGATGGGTGGATGGAGAGGTCTGACGGCTTTGTTGCTCCATGTGGGAAAGAAACGGACAGAGTGAATTTGTGTATGATCCCTAAGGAGAAAGCGTCTTTGTGCTCTATTTCTTTTTGACCTGGAGCCCCTGAAAGCAAGCTAGTTACAAGTTGAAATAGGCCGTTTCTAAAGTGTGATTTTGTTTGTGTATGAGCCTTGATTACAAAGGGGAAAAAACCCGCTTAATTTACATACACCACATGTAGTGCAGGATCCCCTGGGCTGTCTTTTCAGGTATCAGGAAATTTTGATGAAAGTCGCTTGTCTCATCTAGGAGTCATTTCATATTGTTTAGCAGAGCCTGGTATTAACATTTCCTTCCAACTGTTTACTGGAATCTGTGTGTTCCCTTCAAGTGATGCATACTAGGTGCACAGGCTTCCTGCCACTGTCATCCTAATCTTTCCGTGCAGACAGGAGCAGAGGGGAGAGCGCTGAGCCAGGCCCCAGCTTGCTTTTCTTTCCTGACACGGCCCGGCTCCGCTGCACTTCTCAGCTCTTGCTCTAGGTGGTGCTGTTTGACCATTTTCTTCATGTGACCCACCACTCGCTAATATAAATTCATTCGGAGGATGACCTGATATCAAAAAAAAATTCCTTTTGATTAGTAGAATCAACTTGTTTCTTCACACGATACTCTTCCCACTGAGACACATGGAGATAATTCTGACTCCAGGTTTGCAACCTTGAGATTTCTCTCAGATGCAATAAAAAAAAACAAAAAAGCATTTTGAGTGGCACAGTGATGCCTAGTGCATGATCATGTTTGTCTGCTCAAACATTAAAGGGAAACTTGTGGGTTTGAGTATGCCCAGCAGCACGACAGCTGCCAATGTAAATGAGCCGTATAGAGAGAGAGGGGGCGGGAGGGGACTACAAACTTCAGAATATGAGCTGTTCGTTTATAAGTTAAAAAAAAAAAAAAAACAAGTCAAAAGGGAGCCCAGGATGGTGCAAGAAAGAGAAGAAAGGAAGATTTTCCTTGCAGCTAATCAGGAGAGTTCATAAGGGCTGATTACATGAGTGGAAGCCTTAAGTTCTTTTTTTAAAAAAATGTGAAAATTTGCATGTATGTATGTATGTATGTATAGCTTCGTGTATTACCATTATTATTGCAATCAGCAAATGGATTTACTTCCTTTATCTCATGGGCTCCTTCCCACTCACTTCTGGCAGCACATTTTCCTTTCTCCTTCATCCCAGAACACCAAAGAACAGATGCGCTTCCTAACCCTGGCTCCAGGGGACTTTATACAATGTAAACAGTGCACCTCTAACGTGGTTCACCGCTTAGAGAACGTGTGTCCCATTTTAAAACTGTGACTCCTTTATATTTTGCAGTGCTTATTTTAATAAGAGACATTGGACTTGTGACTTATTTTTCATGGAGGAGTGAGCTTAATGGTTGAAAGTAATCGATAAACTTGTTTTTCCTCTGATGCCATCAGCCAAGATCCTATGGCAATAGTAAGAGGATGACACTGGGCTGGCACCCCCTCCATAACATATTTGGACCATGTTTTTCCCCCAGAATGCACATGCAATAGCTTTGGTTTGGTAAGAGAGAGATGGTGTACTTGGTTTCCTTCTGTCACACATTTGGTGAAATGAATTAGACTTTTAAATCAGGAAATTCAGCAAGATGAGTTAGATTTTTACACAAGAGCAGTGGAGGACTTCCAGCTGGTTGGGGGAATGATACGGAAATATCTTGCTAAATCAGGGTCTGGTGGAATGCTGCTCCCCTTGCAGGCTCCTCTTCACAGGGAGCAATCTGTGGGTTGCTTATAGAACAGAGCGAGCAGGAGGCATAGCATGGTCTTGCTCAGGGGAAGACCCGGTGTTCAGATGTTTGTCATTAGGAACTGGGTGTGGGCTTTTTCAAGTTAAACTGAAGCAGCAGTTCTATTAGGAAGAGCCTCCCAGATCAGCATCTTCTGTTTCTGGATACTCTCCCTTTGAAAAGCCAGATTTCAGCAAAAAGCTTTGTTAATGGTGAAATTGCACAACTGAAACCCTATGGGAGCAATGGGAAAGATGGAGAAAGAGGTGGTTATATCATGTACTTCAACAGTTTATTTAGAGGCTGTTGACGTTAGAATAACAAGCCAAGACAAACAAAAATACTCATTTTGGATGAAAACATTGTCTTTTCATGTTATTATAGATAGCTGAGTCCTAAGACTTATACAGAAACACATTTTCCTAATGAGTGGCTGATTTTTCTGGTTGTGCAAGTAATATGCAAATTATTGTACAAATTTTTGGCTCAGGAGCAAACATTGTATTGCATATTGAGCTAATCACTTACCCTTTCTAAGGTAAGCCCTTACCTCTGCTTTCCCTTCATCTTGTCATTTCTGTTTGTTGGGTACAGGTTTCCTGTTGGTTCTTTCTGTTGGCTCTGATGTAACATGAATGAAGTTCTTAACATCCTTTCAGACATAAACCCAACTTAGCTCATTGTTTCTGAGTTCATATAGAGGTTTTCTTGCCCCTGAGACTTTCGTGTCAGACAGCTGGATGTTGCTGTGTTCAAGGCTCTATATGTTGATTTTGTGTCCTACAACTTTACTGATTTCACCTATCAGTTCAGTTCTAACAGTTTTCAAATTGTATTTATTTGTTTTTGTTTTTTAAATATTGTATGTTTCATTTTAGAGTCAGGAGGGTAGATGTACAGGTTTCTTAAACAAGTATATTGCATGGTGCTGAGGTTTGGGCTTCTAATGATCCCACCACCCAAGCAGTGAGCATAGTAATCGATAGGTAGTTTTTCAACCCTTGCTCCCACCATCCTTCCCTCCCACCTTTGGAGTCCCCCAGTGTCTATTGTTCCCTTCTTTGTGTTGAGTTCTAACCTTTTTTTAGTGAAGTTTGTAGGGTTTTCTATATATAACAAGATCATGCCGTCAGTAGAGACAGTTTCACTTCTTCCTTTCCTATTAGGATGCCTTTTATTTCTTTCTTTTGCCTAATTACCCTGAGAAGTGGTGTCTGTGGGCATCCTTGTCTTGTTCCTGATGGTAGAGGAAAAGTTTCAACTTTTCACCATTGATTATGGTGTTAGCTATGGGTTTGTCATATATGGCCTTTATTTTGTTGGGATACAGTCCCTCAATACGTGATCTGTTGGGTGTTTTTTTTCACCATGAAAGGGTTTCGAATTTTGTCAAAAGCTTTTTCTATATCTATTGTGATGGCCATATAGTTTCTATCCTTTATTTTTCTAATATAGTATATTATATGTATTGATTTGCTTATGTTGAACCATGACATGATCATGGTGAATGATTCTTTCAATGTGCTATTGAATTTGCTTTGCTAGGATTTTGTTGAGGATTTTTGCATCTATGTAGATCAAGGATATTGGCCTGTCATTTTCCTTTCTTGTAGTGTTCTTGTCTGGCTTTGGAATCAGGGTAATGCTGGCCCTGTAAGATGAGTTTGGAAGTATTCCCTCCACTTCAGCTTTTTGGAAGAGTTTGAGAAGGACTGGTATTAGTTCTTCTTAAAATTTTTGGTAGAATTAATCTGGGAAGCCATCTGGTTTTGGGTTTTTCATTGATAGGAGACATTTTCTTACGGATTCAACCTCCTTGCTTGCTATTAGTCTGTTCAGATTTTTAAATTTCTTCATGAGTCAATCTTGGTAGGTTTTATGTGTCTGGGAATTTGTCCATTTCTTCTAGATGATCCAATTAGTTAGTGTGTAATTATACCTAGCAGTTTCTTAGGATCCTTTGTATTTCTGTGATATTGGCTATGATGTTTCATCTTTCATTTCTGATTTTATGCTCTATTGAAAACATGAGGCATAGCAGGTAGGGGGCACTGGTCAGGACTTGGGGTATAAACTGGCAGATGTTAAGGTGGGTAATTCTGGTTAACTCAGAAACTCCGAAGTCCCGTGTGGAAGAATTAACTGCCTGTACTCACCTAGTAATGTATATCCTTGGTCAAAAAAGATCCAGCTGAGAATGTTGGATGAAGGGACCAAATCAATATTCATCATTATATTGAAAACAAGTCAGATTGGCTGTGGTCTTTTGACAGCAGGTCAGTGGCTAAGTCTATTTGAACAAAGTTAGGGCAGGTTCAAGGGAGAATCCTGAGATCGGTATTCTTTGTTCCATACAAACTTGCCTTTCAGTTTCTTCTCCCCATGCCTCCAGGATGTCCCTGCACAGCCCGTAGGGCCCCCTCCTTCAGTACCTTGCCTTACGAAGGGGAGAAAATGAGTTTTCCAATGTTAGCATATATTTAGCCTTCCAAAATTTTCTATTTCTATTTTAGGGGAGCTCTAGGAAAACAGCAGATTACTCTAAATCCCCAGGTAAAAATCTCAAATGGTGGAATTTCATATGACCAGGAGACATATTTTGGGGCAAGTGGGCTTTTCACAATCACTTGGACATGAAGGCATCTGCTTCTTCTATGCCTAAAATAGTCCTTCAATTTAGTAGTTTAATTCCTCTTCCTCTTTTTCAAATTTCAAGACAATACATGTAGTGACTGAACAATTTGGATCCAAGTTTCACTATTTAACTGCCAGTGTGAGCTTGGGCGAGTCATTTAATCTTTTCAAGGCTCAATTTCATCATGTAAAGTAGAAGTACAAACAATCCCTGACTTAGAATATTTTGACTTACGATTTTTCAACTTTAAGATAGTTTGAAAGCAATACACATTCAGCAGAAGCTGTAACTGTTTTCCACTTCCAGTACAGTATTCATTATATTACATGAGATATTCAAAGCCCACTTTATTATAAAATGGGCTTTCTGTTAGATGATTTTGCCTAACTGTAGGTTAATGTGAGTGTTTAAGGTAGGCCGAGCTAAGCTATGATGTTTAGTAGGTTAAGTGTATTAAATGCATTTTCAGCTTACAATATTTTCATAAGTTTATTGGAATATAACCCCATTGTAAATTGAGGGGTATTTGTAATAATGATATCTCTTCAAGGAGACTTTGTGAGCCTCTCATAGGAAAATGCATACACAGATGCATATAAATATATAATCTTTCTTTTCCATACATATGATATTCTTTAAGGATATTCAAAAATCTGGAAACAGTTGCCTCCAGGGAGATAAATGGTAGTGGGTTGGGAAACTTTTAACTGTATACGCTTTTGTACCTTTTGCATTTTGAATCAGATGAATGTATAATCTACATAAAATATTAAGATTAAAACATCACCGAATAACTTATCAGGAGTTTGGTGAACATAAGGGAAGGCCACCTATGGTGGCTGTATTTTATTCAGTGTTGGTCACTGTTGGGCACTTCATAGAGCTTATTTCATTTCATCCTCACAAGCGCCGTAGGAGGAAGGGGCCCCAGAGGGATTCATGGTTAGAATAGCAGAGTAGGAGCATTTGGCAGCTATGTTCTGTGTAGGTGATAACTTTAAAGTTATTTTTGTTATAAAATGTTTCAAACATATAAAAAATATAGAGAAGCAGTTTTCTATAGTTATTAAATATTCTTAATGGGTAGTCACAGAAATTATCATCCAAAGTGGGATATTCTTGAGAGAAAAAGGAGGTTCTATTTATAATTATGGTGGGATAACAAACTTAAGATGAACAGCTGTGGACAAACTGGGTTGTATGGTCCCTGGAAAACAAGGATTACTGTAAATGTGAGTCCCGCCTTGTGCTTCTCTCTGTCCCACCAAGAAAATATGATCTTGATACAGATGTTCATTGTGTCAAGGCAACCATGGCAACCATGATCTAGATACACTGTTCAAGTTTTATGCTGATCCTACCTATATATGTCTCAGGAACTTTCCAGAGTTTCCTTTGAGTGCTTCTAAATTTTGCATAAATGGTATGTTGTCCCTTGTCTCTTTTTAAAACCAGTAAGCCATTTTCCCTTCTTTTCCTGGAAAATTAAAGGAACAAAGACCAGGAAATAACAATGTTTTAGCTAAGGTTCTGTTGATTGAAAGCAACAGAACCTAATTCTGGCTAGCTTAAACCATGCTAGGATTTAATGAAGAATACTGCAGAATCTTAGATATCTTATGACTGGGAAAGAGGAGGTTCAGGCAGTTCCTGGGATGTCAGCAACAGGTAGCTGTCAATTAACTGCCCCCACACCACCCACTGCTGCCGTCATCAATATAGCACACCACGATGGCTCCCAGCCTCTCTACGTCTGGGTTCCGGTGTTCAAATTCTAGAGACAGCAAGAGAAATCCCATTGAGTCAGGGATCCTTCCCTGGGTCACACTCCCTGCATATGGTCAGAAATGCAGGATTATGTACTAAAGACACAGCTAAAGAGGACCCACTTCACTGTTTTGGGACCATTTGCAGGGGAGGCAAAATTGTGAGCTACTCACTTAAAGAGGTGATAACCATAAGTTTGCAGGCAAAAAAAAATTGGAGAAGAGAAGGATAACACTATCCTACGGTTTCTTCTGAAAATGGACGAAGGGAACAGCATTTCCATTTGGAAATTCTCTCCTGGCATTTCAATATTTATGGATTCTGAATTCTGAGAAAAATCAGTTGAGAAATTAGGAAAATGGGAAGGAACGTTCTAATTTTCCTGTGAAAATTACAGCTTAATAGTCAGTATAGAGAACTTACTGGCTTGAAGAAATGCACTGACTTCAAGTCAAGCAAGATGAGGAAGCACTGACATGTGGAGATGAAAATTAAGGTGAACAGGACAGGAGCAGTAAAGGAGCCTCAGTCAGACTTTCTTGTATCTGTTGCTGTGTTACAAGTGTGTGTTCATGGCCTTGTCCACTGCTAACAGTGAACCATTTCTGCAAATAAATATTAATGTGTTCATAGGGATAGTATATGTTTTACAAATCCTATGAGAGGTTTTCTAAGAAATGCCAAGTTTTAGAAACAAAATATGCCCTTAAATCGGCAATTTTGACAGTTGCTTCTTTCTAGTGCTATTCATCTTGCCAGGAGATCAGAATGTTATGTTATTTAAATGGTATTGGAGGGGATGATTGATGCCTTGTTTAACAATGTCATGTAAACAATGATTAAAGCATTAAGTATTTGTGGTGTTACCTTTCAATCTTTAAAGGACTTTTCTTTAGCATTTATTTTGTGATAGTATTCATTTCTTTTTAATGTTTTCTCTATTAATGCTATTGGATTTTATAATCTTGTTACAATATGTTGGCTCATAATAATAATAAATCATCATTTGTTATCATATCTTTTTAAAACAGAAGACTACTAAAACTTTTCATGTAATCCTGTTACAGAAAAAAACGACTATTTGCTTGTTATTATAGTCACTTATTATTTTTCAAAAACTTGTAAGTGAAGTGTTATGAAAATCATATGAATTTGGGAATTCCCAAGCATTCTCAGAAATTCTATTTCCTTGTTCCCAAATCCCAATGATTAATATCTGCCAGGAGTCGGAAAACAGTGAAAGGAAGTAACATCCTATGTTGGATACCTGGTAGGGTTAGTGAAGAAACGTTATTGCTGAGCTCTGTGTTACGCTCACGAATGATGCCATTGAGGAAGTCACGCTTGTTGAAAGGAACGCAGATACACAAAGAGTTTTGCTGCTGTCTGTTGGATAAGAACTCCCTGGTCGATTTCAGCTCCTACTGCAAGTTACAAAAATCAATCCAATGATAAATGAAAAGTGCCCAGTGTGCTGGGAAATAACTTATTTTTTGGCTTCAGAGGAAATTTTAGAAACAATGCCAAGTGAAACGTAAAAACAAACTACGAAGACGTTCATGAATTTCCCACTGAAGCTGACAGCCGTATTTTAGCAGATGGAACTCCTACTATTAGCCCAACTCTTGGGTTGAAACAGTGTGTCCAGGAAACCCTATGTTAAAATGCAATGTGTTGGGGATATTGTTCCTCTATTTGCTTGAGTTAATTTTCAAATTAGTGTACTCTTGCTTAGCTGTGCTCTGAGGGAATGAACAAAAGATTGGTAAACTCTGATGGAGAACGCTGGTCAGGCAGGGCACATAGAATCCCTGGGGATGGTGGTTCCTGGCAAATGGGGGAGGAGGACCTGAGCCAGGCTTGGGCTGGGCTGGAGGAACATGAAGATGGGATCTACTCACAACCGCCAAAACTGAGGGATCCCGGTAACATATTATTTCACCCTTAGCCATGCAAATTCATTATTTTTATGGATAAAATAGTTTTAAAAAACTAACTTACATTGAAATGTTAAAATATTTATATAGAGATTAGAAATATTTATATAGAGATTATTGGGAATCCCCAACTAAAGCCAAACATAAAAACTACCAAAAAAAAAAAAATTCTGTGTAGGCTAAGATTGCAAATGACTGATGGAATGTCATTTAAATTAAACATGGAAAATATATTTCCTCTTTAATAAAGATCTAAATTCTATTCTTTTTAGGAGCCTTCAGAAATGAAATTCAACTATTAAAAAAAGTATAGAGAAGCCTTTAGAAAAGAAACTTTTCTTTTGCTGTATTATATATTAAAGAACTTTGATGAGAATAGTTCTAAAGTGTTTAATACTCGATTCCACTGATGTTTCTAGGTATTGTGGGGAACACCTAGAAATTAAATCTTCATCTTTGGCAGATCAGAGGCCTATTATTTTTAGGTAAAACAATTAAAATCTGCTTTTAATAAATCACAAATTTTGCAAGTTAGCCATTAATAGTAAGGGCTTTTCAAAGTTTGGCCCAATACATGAAAAAGCCAGAAAAACATACCTGCATTAGTTTTGCCCATCACCTTCTTATGCTGGCCTCAGGAGATTTATTAACAGCATTCAATATTTTAGGTAGGCTGGATGTGGTGGCTCATGCATGTAATCCCAGCACTTTGGGAGGCTGAGGTGGGAGGATGGCTTGAGACCAGGAGTTCAAGACCAGCCTGGTCAACCTAGTGAGCCCCTCGGTCTCTCTGAAAAGAAAAAAAATTTAGGTATCCTGTGGCTACCTCCAAAAACAAACTCCAGAGGAACTGAATTTTCTTTTTTATTTCATGTGTTGGGATAATGGATTCTTTTGCAGTTACTTACGAAGAATTTAAGGGTCAGTAAAAATATTTTTTCATCCTTAATAACATGAATTCTCTAATTTGTGTGTGATATAGTGCTAGATATTGTGCCAAAAATGTTACATAGACATAATCCATGCCCATTTTCAAAGATAATACTAATATAGAGAATCAGAATCATTATCATTGTAGTAATTATTATTTTAGTAATAGTAGTAATAATCAAAACAATTACATCAAACACTTATTAAACCCTTATTATGTGATAGGTACTGTGTAAGCAATTTCCACATATTAGCTCCTTAAATGTGATCACTAACCCCATGAGGTAGGTAGCATTATGTCCATTTTATAGATGCAGAAACTGAGCTTTGAAGAGGGAAAGCAACTTGCCCAAGGCCATGCAGGCAGTCATTGATAAGGGTGGGGAGCGAGAAGTTGAAGTCTGAGATGTAAGTTCACAGACACGAGTACACAAACACGTACAAGATACTCGTATGACATGTGGGGTTGCTTGAAATATGTAATTGACTTTCCCCAGCACAAGAAAGTGTTTGGACAGATTTCAAAGGGATCTAACACTTCCTCAGAGGACTGCCCTACGACATTTTTCCGTGTGCTTTTCTGCCTCTTGTCCTATACTTTTGGCATTTCTTCTGCTCTTAGAGGCAATGAGTCAACAGCATATTTTTAGCACCTCCTGTGTGCATAGAAGTGGCCCCTGACTCAATGGGAGTGTATAACTACCATGGGCCAAATCAGTGTGCTTTCCTGTTAGCCAGGGGATTATAGAAGAACACGCTCCCCTGATTCCAACAGAACTTGCTGCCACTCTGATGTCTTCATTGTAAGGCCTCTAAATGAATGTTCAAGAAATTCATGTTAAAGGCACGTGTCATATGTGTAACTTGTAAACATTTGTGTACTTGTCTCTGTGTCCTTACACCTCAGGCTTCAACTCTTGTTTTTACCTTTATCAATGACTACCTGTGTGCTGTGTGGCTTTGGACCAATTGCTCACCCCCTCTAAAGCTCAGTTTCTGCATCTGTAAAATGGATATAATGCCATATATACATAGATATAGATATACATACACCAATATATATACACACATATATATGTGTGTATACACATATATATATAATATACAAACTGAGATATATAATTATATAAATATTTCAGTTTAAGTTTCAAAAATCACTGGAGGGTATTTTTATAATACCCTTCAGCAATTTTACCTGCTGCCTTTGCACATTCTGGTGAATTTCTAAATGGAAGTCGGATAGAGATCGATCTTTTAATGCATCATAAATAAAAAAGAAAATCACAGAATGATGTAGCTGGAGAGGACCCTGGGGATCTAGTGTTTCATGAAAGATTAATGTCCTTGATCTGTTTGTAAGTGTTTTGGAAAAATCTTCCATGGTCAAATAAAACTTGGCAATGTTGGATTAAAGTTAAATAGGTTTTTTTTTTCCTGCAGAACTTCATAGTCTTTAATATGCTAATATGTTTTGTGAATCTACAAGGAATGAAGTGTTTCAATACTTATTTTACCCAGATTCTCATTTTGAGACAGGCTGGTCAAGCTGAGTCAGCTAGTATATTCTCTAGATGGAGATGATGGCTGATGCCTTTTTGAGAGCAAGAGAGTCCCCAGGGGAAGCAAGGGTATATCAGTTGCTCCATTTCATGCCAAGGATCCTCAGTCTTTAGAGGCTCAGAGAAGGCTGAAAGGCTACTCTAGGCTATCAGGGCTACCATTCATTGTGACCCATGCTACAGAGAAGCTTTGAGCTCAGTGCAAAGGAGTGACCAGCCCTTGAGAATCAGGAAAATTTATTTATTCCTGACCTAGTCCACTGAGGGCATACAAGGAATGGGGCAGGGGAGTGTCACCAGCTATGGTTACAAGCTAGTCTGATTCTCTTTCATTAAGAAAACTGGTCCCTGTGAGTTTAGATTGGGAAGCACCAGGTTAAAAAATGTTTAGGCCAGGAGTGGTGGCCACTGTACTCCAGCCTGGGTGACAGAGTGAGAATCTGTCTTAAAAAAAAAAAAAGTTAAGTGATGTCTTCTGTTGAGGACCTCTCAGAACTTTTAATATGAAAGTGTGCATTGTGAAGAATGGGAGTAGAGTGTACAGGAGTTTTAAAAGCTACTTGGTCATGAAACTCTTGCTTTGTGCAGGATTCGAGGGGCACTAACATTCTGAGGAAAATATTTTGGGAAACATTGATCTAATCCAAAGTTCTCATTTTACCAGCAAACCACTGTGGGGCCCTCTAAGTTTCCTTTCTCCATCATTGTGACAAATTCATTGGAATTAATTCAATTAAACCTGGGGTCAGCTTTGAAGAGATTTATTTAGCAGGTAAATCTGTTTTGTACATTTTGAGGGAGTTCTGAGTTTCCATAGTCAAAAACCACAGATCAATTTAACCAACCTTTATGGAATATCACCTATGGCCCAAAGACCCTTTAGCTACAGTGATGGTCTACAAAAATATAAACTGTAATTCTTGCAATACAGGAGATTAGTAATAATGGTAAATATAATGATGATGACACCATGAATAGCTAACATTTATTGAATGCCTTTCTATTAGTCAGGCACTTTACTAAGTATTTTAATCCTCCCAACAATTTATGAGGTAGGGATTATAATAATTCCCATCTTATAGTGAGGACACTGAGGTTAGGAAATTATCCTAGCCTAAATGTTAAGTATAAGCATGAATAGAAAGGTGTTATTAGCCTATAAGACATTCCTTTATGAGTGATACAAAGTCCTATATAAATTCAGAGAAAAGAAAAGTGGTTTTAGAAATCCTTGATCAGTGAGTGTGAAGCATGTGGTGGCCCGGTTACTGTTTGGTTGCCCATCTGTCCTCCCTCTGGGATCAGCACCCCCTTACTTTGGAAGAATTGTTCTCCTTTTCACTGTAAGGTTCTTTCTGGCTATGCGATGGGGCACATTGCCTCAAACTAGCCCTGTTCCCGTCTTTGAGAACCTTGAAATTGGAACCAAGGGAAGAAGATTGCCTCTTGAATGGTAATTCTCTAAAATCTAGTCTGAGGTGCTGGTGCCTAATCCCTGGGTCTGTGGAAGGAGCTGGGCTGTGAGAGGGGAGAATGATGTTGATGTGAAGAGAGAGGCAGGTGCTAGGAGCAGAGAGATGGAGGCCTGGAGGGTTTCTGGGCTTCTCTGAGGCTTAGGGTTTGGATCATTGTCTTCATTACTGGAACAAAGGATTTACCATACCTGCTCTTCTGGGAATGAAACTGTCCTGCTTTGCAAAATAAAGTGTCATTAGAAAGAGATCTTAAAAACCCCACACCGGCCGGGCGCGGTGGCTCACGCCTGTAATCCCAGTACTTTGGGAGGCCGAGGCGGGGGGATCACGAGGTCAGGAGATCGAGACCATCCTAGCTAACACGGTGAAACCCCGTCTCTACTAAAAATAGAAAAAATTAGCCGGGCGTGGTGGCAGGCGCCTGTAGTCCCAGCTACTCGGGAGGCTGAGGCAGGAGAATGGCGTGAACCCAGGAGGCGGAGCTTGCAGTGAGCTGAGATCGGGCCACTGCACTCCAGCCTGGGCGAAAGAGCAAGACTCCGTCTCAAAAAAAGAAAAAAAAAAAAAAAAACCCCACACCATAGACAGGTGCACAGATCCGTAGAAGTGTTAAAGTTCTGTGTGTTGGATGCTAAGCCAAGACTCTTAAGTATGTTCTAAAGAGAAACTGGTGTGTGTAGGCTGTGCACTCCCAGGGAGATAAAAAGTTAGGAACTTTATGGGTTGGGCTTGGTGGCTCCCACCTGTAATCCCAGCACTGTGGGAGGCTAAAGTGGGCAGATTGATTGAGCTGAGGAGTTCGAGACCAGCCTAGGCAACATGGTGAAACCCCATGTCTACAAAAACTACAAAAATTAGCTGGGCGTGGTGGCATGTACCTGTAGGCGGGAGGATCACTTGAGCCCAAGAGGGAGAGGGGGCAGTGAGCCATGATTGTGCCACTGCACTCCACCTGGGTGACAGGAACTTTATGGGGAATGGGATCTTGGAGACTGAGTAGAGACTAGAGGAAAAAAAAAAAAACTACCTCCCCAACTGGCCACACTATTCTTTTAAAAAAATGTTAATTGACAAATTAAAATTGTAAGTATTTACGGAGGTATAATGTGATGTTATGATATATGTATACATTGTGGAATAATTAAATCCAGAGAATTAATAGATTCATCACCTCAAAACCTATCTTTTTTGTGGTGAGAACATTTGAAATTTATTGTCTTAGCAATTTTGAAATACACAATACTTCATTGTTAACTACAGTCACCATGCTGTGCTGTAGATCTCAACAAAATGTATTCTTCCTGTCTCAACTAAAACATTGTACTCTTTGACAACATTTCCCCATTCCTCTCATCCCCTCCAAAAACACCCATTCTTTATGTTGAAGAGAATGGCTAAAAAGTCCCAGCAGGTTTCAACTGACGGCTTCAGTGGTTGTCCCATCACACTTCAATGTTATTAATAGAAAGGGGAGGGGCAATACATAATTCGGACAGGCGGAAAGTACCATTGTAACCACTTTCCTGACTTCACAGAAAAAGTCCTCTTGTTTTCATCTGTAAAATGGGAACTGCGTGAATATCATTCTTCTTTTCTTCAGCCTCCAAAGAAAAAACAGATGCAAAGCCTTTTATCAATTGCAAAACAGTATACAATGTGTGTTATTACTCACAGTTGTCTTACTGTGACCAAACACTTTATAAGCCTGCGGCAAGTCAGCCTTATTTTCAGGAAGTGGACAATATTTGGGGAAGGAGAAGCAGCAGGATCTTTCAGGACAGTAGCCTTGGTGGGTCCAAAAATTCCTTGAGCGAAATGGGAGACAAAACTTTCTTCCTGCTTTGGGGTTTATCCTGTTAGTCTTTTCTCTCTTCACTCCTATTTTCTATGGAGAATTTCCTGGTTTTGGAGTTTGGGTGCGTTTTATGGAGAGGAGGCAGAACATCTTTAGCTACAGCAGAATGAAAGGATACATGCAAAGGAACCTAGCACAGTATGTGGTACCCAGTTCCCCTTTAACTTGGCTTTATTCATTCACTCCTGGTAGGGCATTAATAAGGGATTTAGCCCCCTCCTATTGAAAACGATTAATTCAGGGAAGAGTTCAGACAGTGTGGACAGATACAGTGTAGGCCAAGCCTGTTTCTAAGGCAGGAGCTGGGTAGGGAGGGTGAGAAGGGCGAGAAGAATAGGGAAATATGTGTCGTCTGTGTTGCTGCTGTTGCAACCACCACAACAAACAAACAAGTGAAAAAAAAAAAAAAAAAAGAATTGTCCATACTGGAAAGTGTGCTGTTTTGGAGGAGGCTGGGGAAAGTGTGGATGGCTCGAGTGGGTCCTGTTGGATTGAAGTCTGACAGTGGTGATTCCCTTCAACAAATGTTCGGTGTGGGAGGATACACACACACACACACACACACACACACACCCCACACGCAGCGCCCAGCCTCCAATTTCAGCGCTGGCAGGAGATAACCATTCTTAGCTCGCCTTTCCAGGGTTATTTTTGGCTGAGGCTGTTCGCTGATGGCAAAAGGTTTCAGCCCCCTCCCAAATCCCTCCCCGTGCTTGTTCTAAAGAGAAACTGGTGCGTGTAGGCTGCGCACTCCCAGGGAGATGGGGACGGGCCTGGCGCCGGAGAGGAACCCGGACTCTGCCCAAAGTCTCGCCGCCCGCCGGCTGTTTTCTGGCGGAGGGTGTGCCCCGGAGGGCGGCGATCGCGCGTGAAGGCTGGGGCCAGGCGCGGGTGCAGGCGTCACCGGGGTCGGGCTAGCAGGCCCTGGAATCAGGCTTTTGGGACACCCCGAAAGTGAGTCCAACTTGGGGAGAAACTGAGGGCACCTCGGGCGGTCTGGCAGCGGAGAACGTGGGCAGGAGAAAACTTTACAGGAAGGCAGAAGCAATCTCCGCCGAGGGAGTCAGCGAGCGGCCGCGCGGAGAGGAGGGGCGGGCGGTCCCCAGGCGGGCGGGCGCAGGGCGCAGGGCGCCGACCTGCCGGAGAGGGGGCCCGGGCCCGAGGCGGAGTCCCGGCGCGCAGCCAGGCTGGCGGAGGCCCCCGGCAGGCTGCAGATTCCCTTCGGCCCCGGGAGCCGCAGCAGGACCGGCCAGGAGGCGCCACGGAGGGGAGCCCCATCCCGGTGCTGACAGTGCCCACCGCGCCCTACGAGGACCAGCGGCCGGCCGGCGGCGGGGGTCTGCGGCGACCTACCGGCCTCTTCGAGGGCCTGCGCAACTACCTGCCCAACTTCATCCAGAGCGTGCTGTCGTCCATCGACCTGCGCGACCGTCGGGGCTGCACCACGGTGGTGGGCAGCAACGGCAGGTACTTTAGCAGGACAGCCATCGAGATCGTGGTGCAGATGGCCGCGGCCAACGGGGTGAGTGTCCGGATGCCCCTCGCTTCCTGCCGCGCCGCCGCCATGCCCTCTCCTAGCCCTTGTCCCCCTGCTGCCTCCGGGCCCAGCTGGGAGGCCCCTGCCCGGCCCCGGCTTTTCTTCCTCACTCCCGCGTCCTCACCCTCCAGCGCCCCACTCCCGCCGTGCTCGCAGCCTCCCCGGCGCACCCCGGACACTGGGTTCTATTAGTACCCACCGCCCCCAAAAGCCTTGAGGGGTGTCCGTCATTCCTGGAGCCACTCCGGGCGCCCTGGACTCTTCTCCGACTCTGCACACATCCCGCACCTGCTCATTTTTCTTTCGGACATTCTCTTACCCGGCCCTGTAGATTCCAAGGCAGCTCCCAGTTTTCCACATTGTTCCCAACGCGTTCACTGCCCACAGTCCCCACACAAACTTCTTTCCCAGGCTCACAACATAGTCCCTCTGCCCCGTGCCCTTTTTGCAATAATCTGCCAGTCCCCTAAGTCTCAGCTCTGCCTATTTAACAGTAGTGGTGTCTCAGAACACACGCATACACACACACACACGATCCCTGACATATTTGGCAAGAGTAGGCCCTGAAGGTTTTTAATATTTTGGTTCTTTAACCCAGTGGAATTATTGAATGATTTATTTAATTGGAGTAGGGATGGAGTGGATCCATTTGTTTGATGCTAAACAGCCTGAGCTCGCAGTTCCCAGGGGGCATATCTCTAAATGGTCTGAAATGAGATTTGCAGTGGTTTTCTTAATGCAATTCCCAACTTCTCTCCAAATGCCTTTTGACATTTGACAACATTTCATGCCTCTTCCCCTTTCTCTTTTCATCCTTGTTTTCTCTCCCTTCTCCCACGACCTCGGTAGTCTTCTGCAATCCAGATTCTCAGACTTCGGGTTTTTCTCCCTCTGCCCCTTTCCTCTCTGTCCTATAACTAGAAGCACCTTTTGGCATAGACCCGTATCCCAGTTTCCTCTTTCCCAGGTCCAGCAGCATCTCAAGGACATCTACAAGAGGGATACCTAACTTCAGGGGTCTCTGAATGATATGTGGGAAACATCATCTAAAAAAGTAATTTTATCCTTATTCATGCAACCAGACCCACACTCATAGAACTTTTCTTTAAGGGGAGTGTCTTGCAGATGTATAAATGAGTGTTAACACCTTTAAAAGCGAAACTGAACAATTCCCTGGCATTTGAATTCCCTCCTTCCTTCCCAACCCTCTCCTTCTCATTTTCTCATTTATTATTAAAAACATTTTTAAAGGATCCCCATGCTTCATATTTATCTACTATAATTCCTCCTTCTTGGTGTTGCAGGGATGGGGAAAGGATTTTTTAAAAAACACAATAAAAAGCAATTGGGAGAAACAGGGCCAGTGGTGTTGGGGTGGGTAGTGGAATTGTGATTTTTGACTCCAGTAGACAATGATGCTGGATATATGGGGTTTGATTTCTCTCTGGCTCCTCACTTGAGATTGATGAAGTTTGGCTAGAATCAGGGAGTTGAAGAGAGGTTGACAAATGGTCTTTCACTCTTCTCTGACAGGCTGTTCCTGTGGAGTGATGGAGAATAATGAGCCTTGGGAGAGCTATGGGAGCTCTCATACTCCTTCCCGAGCCAATTTTTTAGGGAGTGAGAGAAACATGGCCTGTCCAATACTTGTTGTGGGTCAAGATATTTTTGAAGCTACGGTTGTTGATTTGCATGGGAAAATTATTATATCTTATTATTTCTTGTCCCACTTTACCATAAGGGCTCCTCAGCTTCTTACTTCAATGGGTCTTCCATGACAAACACACTTTATTAACTCTAAGAGTGGAATTTATTTTAACAGATAATTAGCATAGGTCAATATATGCTTAAAATAGAGTCAAATTAAACCTACTAGCTGTTATAAAGGACAGATGACAAAATCCACATAGAAGCATCGACTCTTAAATAATCTGAAAGTACTACTTCTAAGAGGGGCGGGCATGGGTGAAGGGAATGGTGGACATGTTTCAGAATTTCAAACGCCAACTTTAACCAATCGTTTCCTTATTTTGTTCACCTTCTTGGGGGCTTATGCTAAAGTGAAGTGAATAGCCATAAGGCTGGCTTCAGGAGAAAGGTGGTCTAAAAGAACTGGATAATTATAAGCAAAATTGGTCTCGAATGATTGAAAATTGATGAGAATGTGCTTGTCTCCTGATTTGGCATCCTGAGTTAGACTCAGGAATACTGAACATGGATCCCAAAGGCTTTGGTCTTTTTTGATATCCTATTGGATAATCATAAGCAGGCTAGAAAAATAGGAAACTAGAATTTATTCTCTTTGAACTGACAAATCTGACCAGTGGGCTGCATTCTCTATATCTGAAAAATCTTGGTTTTGATTGAAAAAGTTAATTTTACAAAGCAATTTTCTTTTTTTAAATTAAATTTCATTTTTTTTTGACACAGGGTCTCACTTTGTTGCCCAGGCTGGAGTGCAATGGTACAGTCTTGGCTCACTGTAGCCTTGACCTCCCCAGATTCAGGTGATCTTCCCACCTCAGCCTCCTGAGTAGCTGGGGCTATAGGTGCACGCCACTACGCACAGCTGATTTTTGTGTTTGTACTACTCATAGGTTTTCTCTGTGTTGCTCAGTCTAGTCTCAAACTCCTGATCTCAAGAGATCTGCCTGCCTTGGCCTCCTAAAGTGTCATGAACCACCATGCCCAGCCTACAAAGCAATGTTCTAGGAAAAACTACAGTTACTCTTTGATTATGTAATTGCTGGAGAAGAAAAGCATGGCATTTCTAAAATGATGAACTATATTACTTATATTTTAATATCTCATAAAGTTTGAAATAGACATTTCAAACATAAACGTATAAAAATTTTTATAAATTAAAAATATAAAATAAAAAACATTTTACAATTATTTTATTATAAAATTATTATAGAATCAAAAACATTATAAATTTAAACAACTTTTTAAAAAATTTATTTTGGGATTTCCCATGGAATGATGGAGAATAATGAGCCTTGGGAGAGCTATGGCAGCTCTCATACTCCTTCCTGGGCCAACTTTTTTAGGAAATGGGAGAAATATACCCTGTTCAGTGTTTATTGTGGGTCAGGATATTTTTGAAGCTATAGTTGTTGATTTGCTTCAAACTTTAAAAAAATTATTATAAAATTATGGGATGTAAAAAAATTTATTATAAAACTTTGAAATTTTCAAACTTTCAGAAAAGCAGAGAGATGAGATTAATGGCACTCACAGGCAAGCATAGAACATAGATTGTAAACATTTTGCTATATTTGTGTCATGACTATTTTTTGCTTGTGTTTGAAAGTCTATTAAAGAAAATGATATTTTACCCCTAAATTCTTTAGTACAGATTTCTAAAAAAATAAGAACATTTTCCTGTATAGTTACAAAATCATCTTTTCAAACAAAATAAAAAAATGGCTTTTTTATATCATTTATTACCCAGTCCACATTCAGATTTCCTCAATTATTATGAAATGTCCTTTTATTTTTTGAGACAAAGTCTTGCTCTTTCACACAGCCTGAAGTGCAGTGAAACAATCATAGCTCATTGCAGCCTCAAACTCCTGGGCTCAAGTGATCTTCCTGCCTCAGCTTCCTGAGTAGCTAGGACTATAGGTGCACACCACCATGCCCAGCTAATTTATTGTTTTTGTAGAGATGGAGGTCTTACTACGTTGCCCAGGCTGGTCTCAAACTCCTGGCCTCAAGTGATCCTTCCAGCTTGGTCTCCCTGAAATATATTTTGTGGCTGGTTTGTTCAAATTAGTTTCTTCTAATCAAGGGACACACATTGCATTTGATTATTTAGCTCAAGACTTTTTTAACCTGGAAAATACCCATACTCTTTGTTTATGTATTTATTTAGTGAAATTGACTTGTTGAAAAACTAGTCAGTTGTCCTGTAGAATATTTCCCCTTCTGGAATTTTCTGGTTGCTTTTTATGGTGTCATTTAACTTTTCACTCTGTTTTTTCCTGGTTAACTGGAAGTTAGTTCTAAAGGCTTTTAGGCCTGCTATAACAAAATACCAAAAACTGGATGACTTATAAAGAACAGAAATTTATTTCTCACAGTTCTAGAGGCTAGCAAGTTTAAGATCAAGGAGCATGTGGTTTTGATATCTGGTTAGGACCAACTTTCTGGTTCATAGATTGGCCTTCCTGCTGGGCCCTCACATAGTGGGAGAGACTAGCTAGCCCTCTGGGGCCTCTTTAATAAGGGCACTAATTCCAATCATGAAGCCTCTGTCCTTATGATCTAATGACCCCCTAAAGGCCCCACCTTTTAATACCAGCACCTTTGGGGTTAGGATGTCAACATATTAATTTGGGGAAGACATACACGTTCAGCCCATTGCAAGGTTTAGTTAGATTCAGGTTCAACTTCTTTTTTTAAAGACTATTTCATAGGCAATAATGTGTATTCACATCCCATCATTAGTGATGGTGAGATGATCGCAAGGTTAGGGTGATCACTGCCTATCTCCTCTGCTATATTCCCCCTTGGGTCAAGCCAGTAGTCTGTGACGTGAACTTTGTACCATGTGTATATTCAGTTATATTCTGTATCAATAGTTACTTGATTGTTTTAGCATTTATTAATGATCCTTGCTTGAGTTGATTATTTCATTAGGGGTTTCAAAATGGTGAATTTCTAATTCTCTAATTCTATCTACATGTTTTAGCTGGCATTTTTCTATAAGCAGACCATTTTCTTCACAACTGGGTTATTTGGCTACCCTGAAACATAGTTCCTTCCGGGAAGGCAGAACATGTTTATTTCTGTCTTTTAAAAATTACTGGTGTTTGGAGTGAAGATTAGGTGAGCTAACTACCTCCACAGGTGACAAATGAATTTTGTTTTGTCTCACTTTTGCTTTTTTGAATATCACTGTGGCTGCTTGGATTTTTATATTTAATTTGAATGGATTAGGGAATAAATGAGAAGATAGGTTTTATCTGTTTCTGTAGTTTTTATGTGGCTGTGTGAACTTACTTTTAAAAATTCCCAGAAATATTTTAATTCCCCTTTAAAGATATAAACTATGTCTTACTATAAAGCAAAAGAAAAACCAATCATGTGAAGAGTAAATAGTATCGTTTAAACGAACTGTGGTTAAGCTTAGTTTGTAACTAATTAGTTTTTTATTTTCTTTCTACTTTTATCTGCTTCAGAGCCTCTTCAGTGGTTTAGATCTTCTATGTGTCAAATTATTCTAATCTCTTAAAAAGTTTAAGAGCTAAAATACAACACAATGACTACAAGAATGCCTTTGTCCTTTTCTGGGTAGGTACACCTAAGGCAACTTCTTTTTCTCTTCTTTGTTCTCTTCTTCTTTCTTATTCTTAAATCATCTTCAATATTGGACAGATGACAGCACTATGCCTGCCTCAAGAGGTTTCTGACTTTTTCTTTTTCTTTTTTTTTTTTTTTGAGATGGAATCTTGCTCTGTCACCCAGGCTAGAGTGCAGTGGCACAATCTTGGCTCACTACAACTTCTGCCTCCTGGGTTCCAGTGATTCTGCCAACTCAGCCTCCTGAGTAGCTGGGGTTACAGGCATGCACCACCACGCCTAGCTAATTTTTTGTATTTTTACTAGAGACGGGGTTTCACCATGTTGGCCAGGCTGGTCTTGAACTCCTGACCTCAAGGGATCTGCCTGCCTTGGCCTCCCAAAGTGCTGGGATTACACGTGTGAGCCACTGCGCCCAGCCGTTTCTGACTTTTTCTAAAGTCTTCTTTCTCTGGAGATGACATTATATAATAGCACTGTTCAATAGAAGTTTCTTTGATGATGGAACTGTTCTATAATCTGCATTGTCCCAGCCACTAGCCATATGTGACTACTGTAACACTTGAAATGTGGCTAGAGCAACTGAAGAACTGAATTTTGCATTTTACTGAATTTTAATTAATTAAAATAGAAATGCAAATAACCGTAAGTGGTTAGTAGCTACCATACTGGACAGCAAAGATCTATAATTCAGCATTTAAAATCGATTTTGTTTTGTTTTCAAAAATGGAGTCAGACTGTTACAACCCAAAAGAACTGTAGGTTAAATTAAGGTAAATCACCAAATACTACATACACATTTGGGAAATCCAAACCAGATTTTTTCATGTGATAACCACACCCTCTTTTGACTTTAGCCTTGGAGGTAATGGAGTATGGCAGAAAAAAACCCTGTATCAGCAGCTGGAAGACTCTTCTTCTTTTCCTAGCTCTGCCATATATTGACCAAAAGAGTCAAAGTCCATTCAGATGGTTGAGGGGCCTTGGAATTTTGTTTTTGGTTTTCACATACAAGTTGGAGGGCAGATGCGTTAACCTCTTGAAATACCCAGAAACCACTTGTTTCCTCACCTAAAAATCAGGTATGACAGGATCATTTAATTATCCTGGAAATCAGATGAAGCACTGCATATGAAAGCACTTTGTAACATCGATAGCACTGGGAAATGTAAAGACCTTTTACTGAAATATAAAGGTGTATGGTCAACTGAATATATCTCAGATAGTTATGATTTGACTGTATATATTGAATATAACCTGTAGCGGGCCCCTTTGTAAACAGCTTACAGTTTTGTTGCAAGTTTTAGCCAAGAGAAAATTTATTTGTTGACTACTCATGCCCTTTATTGGCCACATGATGAGCAGCCAAGATATTAACACACAGTGCACCTTGCAGAATTCAAGAATGTCTCAGTGTCTTGTGAACTAGGAAGCTGAAATGCAGTGGTATGCAGAAGGCTGGCTCAGTAGGAGCCTTGGGAGTGTCCTCCAGATAGATGTTTGTGCAGGTTGTATTTGATTCCAGTTGGCCATGAAAAGCTGTTTGCTCTAAAGAATGAGAATATACATGGTTTTGCATTTACTAGAACTATCTGGGGAACAAATCTTGGGGTGGAAGAAAGAAGGGAGGGAGGGAAAACTGTGCTTCAATACCTAGGGCTTCTTTCCTGGAATGGATCTGAGAATCTGGGATTGGGTGGCTAATATCTCATCTCTAGAAGGGAGAAAGAACTGGGTGGTGATGGCTTTGTATTTTCTATTGGAGTTCACTACAGAATAGGTGAATGGAATGGGCTGCTATGATCCAGACATTAGGGAGGACAGGTTTGTGATACATTCGAAAACTTGAATGAGCCCTTCTATGATTCTCTCTTCCCTCTTTCTGCTTCCCGTTCTTAATCACCATCCGCAGGTTGTGGAATTAGCAAATCTATTATGTGAGCAATAGCAAACTTACAGGAGCCCTTGGCTCCATCTATCTCCCTGTTTGTGTCAGTTCCTTCTGGATGCTTTTAGTCTGTGGTCTTCATTCACTCTTTTTATGGGGAAGTAAAAGGAGTGGGACAGATTATGAGAACAGCTGGGTCCTCCCAGTTGCTGGGGTGGTTATTTTAAGCTTTGTTTAATGTGTCCAGAGACCCAGATGGCATTTTTAACTAAGCTGCTTTATTAAATCTTGTGATAAAGCATAGTGATGTTTATTGAAAAGGCAGACACACAACAGCAACATTATGCGTGAAACTTGCTCTAAGAATTTTCTATAACATCTGTTCTCTTTGAGCCTTTTGTGAACTCTGGAAGTTTGCTAGTTTCTATACAGACTTGAGGACAAGAAGTTGGAACCCACTTTTGGAGATGTCCAAGCATAGGTATTGGAATCATTAATCCTAACCCTCTCAGTTTTAAGGCCCCGGATACCCTTCTGTTAGACAACAGTAACATGAGCAGGCACTGTAATAACATTTAAACAAGATTATTTGGAAATAATGGACAAGAAAAATTAGTATAAATTGTTTGGGGATTTTAAAATTAAAGATAAAAAGCTAGGGCTTCAATGACCTGTGCCAGCCTATAGCCTTAAGAGTCAATTTGCAAACACTCAAGATTTGGCCAATATGCCTCTACTACTTCTACTTAACACAGTCAAAGGGAAATTTTTAGATTCTTTCATCTGATTTGACTCTCTTAGTTACGAATAAGAGGATATCTAGAATATATATGTGACTTGTTAAAATGAAAATCCACCTTCTCTGAGTCTTCAAATATCTTTCATATCTTACATTTTTAGTCACATCAACTTTTGAAGTCATGTCCGTAGTTGTATGAAAAGAGAAATTTCAGGAACATTCAACCTCAAAAGTTCTTTTTCTTAGTCTGAAGTCGTAGAAGCATTTGACTTTTACTTTCTCTTTTTAAGTTTGTACTAGTAGGTATTTTGTATAAATATAATATTTAATTATTGCCTTTGTATTCTTTTTCTCTAGTAAACATCCTGGTTTTTAGCTATCAATATGTAGTTTTACATTTAGGGATTTCTAATGGAAAGAGAAAGGAATCTGAAATCAGAGGACGAGAGTTTATTCTACTTGACCAAACACATACAAAATACTGGAAGGAGAGTTTTACAACAAATATTTAATATCTATGACATGTAAAAAGTTTTTTGAAATCAAGAAAATTCAAACAATTCAATACAAATATCATCAATAATAACACATGAACAGGTGGCCAACCTTATTAATAACCAGAGAAATATAAATTAAAACAACCCATCAACTTGTAAAAAAGATGAAATTACCCAGAGTTGGTGTAGGTGATGGAAAATTGTCATGTTTGTATACTGTTCATAGAAGTTAAATTGACATAACTTTTTGGTCAGGCAATTTGGAAGTATATATCTAAATTAATAGAGTAGTTTTCTAATAACCTGGGAATCTCTTAATCTAAGAATCTTTACTGTAGATTTTTCTAGAACAAATGTACAAACATCTGTGTACAAGGGTACTCACTGCAGCATTTTGCTAAGGAAAAACTCAGAAAAAATCTATATGTTCAACAGAGAACAGGTACATAATTTATGACACAACTGCACTATATACACCACTAAAATAAAGGATATAAATTTATATGTAGTATGAAAAAGATGTGAATGATAGCTTGTTGGTGAAAAACAGCAATGACTGGAATATTGTGTGTAACGTAATCCTGCTTTTCTGTATATAATGTAGGCATAGAAAATAGGATTGAAAGGACATACTCTAGTCAACAGTGTATATAGCTTGGGTGGAGGGGGTGTATAATGGGGAAGGAGAGTCCCTTTTCCTATCTATTCCATATACATCTCTGGATTTAAAAGATCATACATGCATATGCATTACCTTCAAAATTAAAATGATAAAGACAAAAGGAGAAGTTTTGGATTTGAATCATGATACTACTGTTTGCAACTTCTATGACCGTGGGGAAGTCGCCTAGCCTCCTGGGGTTTATTTCCTCATTTATAAAAATAGGGAAAGTAATAATACTTGTCTACATATCTTCTAGGGTTGTTGGGAGGATTGAATGTGATAATGGGTTACAGCATTATGAATTATTTATTCATATAACACAATTATTATAAAAATATTTTGCTCTGATTAAAATAAAAGAAGGACGAGATCGTGTGTGTTTTTCAGTCCCAGTAGCTTTACTAACCAGAAAGCGCCTGCTGATGTGGTGATCACAGTTGCTTTGGTGCAGCTTCCTCTTGACTTTTGGCATTTCTCCATGCTGCTAGCTAAGGCTGAGGTGGCGACTGTGGAAGGTGTGATCTCCTCCCCCTCCCAGCACACATTTGTGTGCATACTCACACTCATGCACACACAAACACACACATGCACACTCTATCACAGTACATGAGGTGGCAGCAGCTGCTCCGGCATAGACTTTCACACAACATAAAGGGCTTTTTTGGTGTGGTCTGTGCATTATTTCCTGTTAAGCATGAGCTGAGTCAGTGCCATGCTTTTCCATCTGAAACCTTTCTGAGGCTCAGGCTGTGTTAAGAGCAAACCCTCTCCCCTCCGTGCCCACCCCATGGCCCTCTACTGAAGCCAGATCATAATCTGCTCATTTCATGAGGATTTTCAAACCGAATGGACTGGGCCATGTGAGAGATCACTGAAAGGAACAGACCAAGCAGAGGCTAAGAGACTCCACGCTAATCTGCTGAGTCGTCTGAAAATGCACAGCTGTGGGAGCTCACGGTGCTTTAAAGTACTTTGGCAGGATGTTTGTTCAGGGGGCCTGTTCCTGCAGCCCTGCTGAATGTTTGGTTAGGAGGCATAATCATTTTTTGGACAGGATCTCCCAAATGTAAAGTGATAGATGCTAATGTGGAATATAATACAGAAGATCCAGCTTGGGTGTCATAAATAACAATAAATTGTTTAATCTTGCTGAGTTGTAAATCTATGATTACCAGAGGTCTTTAGTTCACTGGAACATAGTATGGGGGCAGGGGCACTTAGCAAATAGGCAGTTATTATTTTCCAACCAGACAGAAACTGGTCTGATGGAAGTTATCTAAAAAGGCATACACATGTATTTTAATTAATTGTGACAATTACTCAGAGAAAACACATGGCCCTAAAGAGGCTGAGGGGTTTTTTTGTTCTACCTATAAATGTATATGTATATTCACCTATATTCTACCTATGTATAAGTAAGAGAATGAGTTTTTGTTTTGGGGATATATATTTATACGTATCTATACAGATAGATATACACATACTTAATTTCTGTCTACCTATTAAGGTGTGGTGCCAGATGGAAAGTATTTCTAAGCATTTAGATTGCTTATTCTATAGCATATGTGTGCATATAGCCCCCCCCATAAAGCTTTGTCTCTTTTCTGGATATATTTAACAAGAGGCTAGAACAGAGTCCAAAATGTCAGAAATGTTTGAACATTCCATAGAAATGAAGGAGGTGTTTCCAAATGACCTATGTTTCTATGGCAATAAATAGAACTTGTGCTGCGTTGGATGGGTCAGGAGTAAGGAATATAAACAGTGTAAGTATGACTATTCCAGGCAGAAATCTACCTTGTAAGAACAGCTTTGTGCAGTGAGCTCAACAACATTGATCAGTTAGCAGTCCGGTTCAGTACAACATTGATCAGGTAGCAAGCCGGTTCGGCAGTGCCAGTCGAAGACACAGATGGGGACAATCAAAGAAGATGCAGGTCAGGATTAAGGAATATAAACAGTGTAAGTATGACTATTCCAGGCAGAAATCTACCTTGTAAGAACAGCTTTGTGCAGTGAGCTCAACAACATTGATCAGTTAGCAGTCCGGTTCAGTACAACATTGATCAGGTAGCAAGCCGGTTCGGCAGTGCCAGTCGAAGACACAGATGGGGACAATCAAAGAAGATGCAGGTCAGGACAAGGATGCAGACATGTACCTGTCATTACCATGGACTTCAGCAGCTTCTTAGTGAGCAGGTTTATGATCAAAGAAGAAAGACATCGTTGATATGTAAGCATGTTACAATTAATTTGCTGTTTAGTTATTAGCAAACTACATCCAGTTTTTAGTTTTTAGGTTTTTTTTTCTTTTTTCTTTTTGAAACAGGTTCTTGTTCTGTCATCCAGGCTGGAGTGCAGTCGTTATCCAAGCTCACTGCAGCCTTAAACTCCTGGGCTCCGTGGATCCTCCCACCTCAGCCTCCCAAGAAGCTGGGACTACAGGTGCACGCCACCATGGCCAGCTAATTTTTCTTATTTTTTTGTAGAGATGAGGTCTTGCTGTATTGCCCAGGCTGCTCTTGAGCTCCTGGCTTCAAGCCATCCTCCTGTCTTGGTTTCCCAAAGTGCTGGGACTATAGGTGTGACTCACCATGCCTGGCCTACATCCAGTTTAATTTATACTACAGTGTGGGTTTAGTCCTCAAACATGTTTTTGTTTTACATATAAAAATTTGAGGTAAAAGAACATTTTTACATTGGTCAATAATGGTACATTTAAACAATGGACGACTATATCCATTAAAATCGTGTTGTGGAAGAATATTCAGTGACATGGAAAGATTGACTCAAGGGCAAGTGAAACGTGTCAAGAGTCTGTTAGGTACTAGACACTGTAAACTGGGTCTTGGCTGTGTTACTTGCTTACATCCTCCATCATGTGATCTTTTAGATAACAAAATCGAGATACATAGGGATTTGGGATCTTGTGCAAAGTCACCCAGGCAGTAGGTGGCAAAGTCAATTCTTACATTCTTTCCCATTGAAAACCAAAATCTCAGCTTACCTCAGGGCACTCAACTCTGCTTTCTTGACCCACACCCAGGTAGACCCAATGGACACTTGTAGTTCTTATCCAGCTGGGGTGGTCACCTCATAAAATGGCAACAAGTGGGGCCCTTTCTTGTTCTAGTGAGTCAGACTGTATACCTTAAAGATTTCAGAGCACTTCCTATGTACTGAAATTGCCTCATTACCAGGAAGGACGTACTTCCAATTTTCACCACCTCCATTTTGCATCCAAGGAAGATTAGATTTCTTGATCTTCTCAATGAAATCTTGAGAAATGGGTGGGCCGATTGAAGAACAGGACTTGGGCCACACTTCTAGATGCCTGTGACTTTTCTGCACTTATTCAGATATTAGGAATTGATTATGAAATCCATGGTGGTTTGATGCTAATGAACTCTCATCTATCTCTCCAGCATGTGTGTAAAGACTTCCAGAGGTACAGGAAGTTGAGGATGAGCTCTCTTACTTCCATCTGGTCTCCATGTAACAAATCATATAACTGCACAATTATCCAAATGCAAATGAAGGAGTCCCTTGATGTTTGGATAACCACATTCATGCCTCGAGTTTGTTATTTCTTGAAATTGCCCTTATCCATCTCCTGTTTACCCATGGACAACACTACTTCACGGCTGGCACTCTGCAACCCACGGCAGCTTGGCTTTGGGGTTCCTTCCAGTGTTTTGTTTTTGTTTTTAACCGAGAAGACAGGAAACAGGCATCTTTGTGTATATGGCTTGCCACAGCCCTTCGTAGATGGACATGGTGGAGGCTGTGTGGTCCTGGAGAACACTTCCTCTGTGAAGCATCAGGGAAGTTTCTGTTCATTGTGTCTTCACTCTCTCCAATTCACTTGGGGAGTGATAGGGATTATAACACAGTGAGCAGAGGATATTGGGGAATGCCATGCTTAATTTTCTTTTCTTTTTTTTTTCTTAAATGACATTTAAAGCTAAAAGAGAATCACAAAGGGTAAGTCTGATTTAAGACATTTCACACATGAAAGAAATCCTGCTTTCATGCGTGTTATGTCACAGGAAAAACTCATTTATAGTCAACATTCTGCACCTACTCCGAAATTTTAGCCTGAGGGTTTAAATATTACCTCGCTGCTCTCTAGGACTTTAATTTGAGCTAATTAGAAATGGAACTCATACTAAAACTAATTTAGGAAAGAAGCTGTTGATGTTCTGAAGAAAAACAGCTGTCAGAAATAAGATCATTAAAAAACCATAGTTGTATATGGCACAAAATGTAAAGGAATAGAAATGCTGGGAGAAAGCTTTTATAGAATAACATTTTATCTTTCTTTGGACACTGGTCTAAGGCATGTGAAAGGGCATATTGATTCCCTTGGCACCTGGTATGCTCATTTATGGATGAAAAAGCCCAATGACATAATTTAGGTGAGGTTTAAGGCTTGATGGGAGGCATTGGTGCCATTAGAAGGACGGACACAAAGAGTTCTTAAGTAACGGCATCATGGGAAATGATAATTGCACACACCTTTCTACTATGTCTTGGTTTCCCCAAGCATTTAGAAGTCACAGCTGGGTAGGAACAAATTTATCATGAGTCTGTCTGTGTGTTTGGGAATGCATATGCCTCACAGATGTGTCTGCAGGGGTCTGTGTGATAATGTTCATATATGTGATAGATGTGGACCCTGGGATCTGTATCTGTGTGAACCCTGGGATCTGTACGTGTGTGTGAGTGACAGTGGACTAGGGTCCACTTTGCCCCCTTTTCCACGTGGGAGTTGAAGGAAATGCCCCTTAATGGCAGTAGCATCCGCTTGGGTGTGTGCACCTTCTGGAGGATTGGGTGAGGTTGCCCTTCTTCCAGCCAAAGCCAGACCCTATGGTGTGGGATGTTCAGCGGGGAGCAACAGAATGCCATGGCTTGGTCCTCCCTGGGCTGTGGTCTGGATTTCACTCAGGAATGAAAGTCAGATATTGCCTGCTTCAATGCTGTAAACATAACTAAGGATAATTATGTAAGTAGACCAACTTTTCCTTGCAAGGTAGCGGTCTGCTGCATTGACAGAGGGTAGTATTTCTAGGACTTTTTCAGAGAGTAAAATGGTACTTTAAGGGATAATCTGCTATCTAAAGATGAATTTTAAATGTTGGAGGGGGTTGTGGGATTCGGGGAAGACAATAGAATAATTTGTGTCATGGTTAATTTAACAAAGGGTTTTTGTTTATAGAATCTGATCTTCGGTGGATTTTAACAACACTCTTCTTCCTTGGCTTTTCAAATAAAGACGCAGAGCCTCAGAGAAGTTAAATGATTGATCCTACGTCAGGGGGTAGAGTCAAGACTCATACCTATGCCTTTTAACTTCAAGTTGAGTGCTTTTTCTTTATACAAAAGGGCTTCCAAAAGTTATATTTCTTTTTATCAATGACTAGATCTTGAAAGCCATACCTTTTCTGATGGCATTTATCCTGGGCTAATTGGTAGAGAGAGGGTGAACAGAAGAGAAGACATAGACACGCAGAGAAGAAAGTGACGTGAAAACAGAGGCAGAGATTGGAGTGATGTGAACACAAGCTCGGAAATATGTGGAGGCAACAGAAACTGGAAGAAGCAAGGGAGGATCCTCCCCTAGAGCCTTTCGATGAGGCAGACCCCCAGTGACACCTTGATTTTGAACTTCTGGCCTCCAGAACTGTTAGGGAATAAATTTTAATTGCTTTTAGCCACCAAGTTTATGGCAATTTGTTATAGCAGCCTTGTGAAGCTAATACAAACTTCGTATTAGATTACAAACTTTGTATTCATTTCCTAGGACTCCCATAACAAATTACCACATATTTGGTGGTTTAAAATCACAGAAATTTATTCTCTCACAGTTCTGGAGGCCAGAAGTCAAAATCAAGGTATCGGCATGGCCACACTCTGTAGATGCTCTAGGGAGAATCTGCTCCCTGCCTCTTCCAGCTTCTGGCAGCAGAATACATTCCTTGGCTTCCCGGGTGTGGCTGCATCACTCCAATCTTTGCATCTGTCTTCATATCTCCTCTTCTTTGTGTCTATTCTAGTAAGTACAAAGTGCTGCATCTTCCGTGATGGAAGCGGCCCAAATTAACCAATCTACCACCAGGTAGCTGGCTGATCATTTGGGGAATGGTACCATAAGGAGACTCAGTGTTGGTCCCTGCTGCTGGTAGAGTAGGCACTCTGCAGTGGCCATAGCCAGGTCAGCCTTGGTGAGGGAATGTCCATGTTGTTGAGCCCATGCATAGCCTTCATCCCTGCCATCACGGCCATGGTATTACAGCATTCTTGCATTGCTATAAAGAAATACCTGAGGCTGGGTAATTTACAAAGAAAAGAAGTTTCCTTAGCTCATGGTTCTGAAGGCTGTACAAGCCTGGTGCCCGCATCTCCTTGGCTTCTGGTGAGGCCTCAGGAGCTTTTACACATGGCGGATGACAAAGTGGGAGCAGGCATATCACACAGCAAGAGTGGGAGCAAGAGAACAAAAGAGAAGGTGCCACATACTTTTAAACAAGCAGATCTCATGTAAACGCAGAGCGAGAACATTTATCATCAAGGGCATGGTGCTAAACCATTCATGAGGGACTCGTCCCCATGATCCAAACATCTCTCACTGGGCCCCACCGCTAACACTGAGGATTACATTTCAATATGAGATTTGGAGGAGACAAACATCTAAACCATAACAGCCACTTGGCTCATGAGCCCATTGGACAATGACAGGAATGGCTGGGGGAAAGCCACTCATTGACATCCACAGAACTGGTCATCCTGTTGTTAAAATCCTCCTCTGCCTAGGTCACCATTTGGTGAGTGTCCATAAGGGACACAAATATCTTCACGATTTTCCATGTCTTACCTCAGAAGCCCCATCACCCTCTCTTTCACATCTCCTCCAGTACTTATCCCCCAGATGATAGGACCATGTCCAGCAATATCTCTTCTCTCTGGTATTGATGGGTTAATGAGCAGATCTCACATAGGTAAAATTTCCAGATATCTAGAATTTAATCTTCTGTTAATTCTCCAATTATAACTAAAGTATTTCAGGTTGAAACTTTATTCAAGTGTAATTACTCACTTTAACCTTCTTAAACAGAATGTATATTACCTTTTCAAAAATAACTGAAATGTAATAAGATAAAAATGTATCTATAATCGTTCCTACTTAATAACTTTACATGTTTATTTCTGCATTTTTCTAAGTCCTTGCCCCAAAGTGGACATAATTTTATACTGTAATAGCATAAAATAATTTTGCATTTGACATTTTTGATTTGGCATTAAACTATTGTTTATGTTTCTTTTGCTACTGCTTAAGAAAATGTGGGTGGTTGTAATAAATAAACCTGAAATGTAGGCAATTTTTATTGCCTTAAAAACAATAGAATGTTATTTCTCACTCACACAATAGTCCAATGAGGATGTCCCTGGTGGGCAAAGACTCTTGTCTACCAAATGGGATGGGGACTCAGTTTCCTTCCCTCTTGTGACTCTGGCATTGCCTAGAGCCACATGATTACCTGTACTGAATCTGTAGAAAGAGAAATAAGCAGTGTAGAGATGATATGTCTGTTTTCTGATATCCTCAGCCTAGAAGAAACACACATTACTTCTGTTCTTATTCTCATACTAGTTTATCACCCATTGTCCAAATGCACCATGTGGCCACACCTAGATGCAAGGGTGGGTTGGAAAATGTAGCCCCTGGCTGGGCAGCTGTTTCTCAGCATTGACTCTGTGCTATGGAAGGGCTTCCTAAGTTTTTGTGGACTGCTATCCCAGTCTCTCACCACTATACAATCTTCATAATTTTCCCTTTAAATGGCTGAGAGAAAATTTTGAACAAAAGCTACAAACATTTTTCAGATTCTTGATTCTCCAGACTTATTACTTGAGGGCAGTGACTAAATTATATTCAGTTCTATATCAGAAGGTTCTTCCATATTGCCGGTTTCATGATAGATACTCAATAAAATGAGTTGAATGACTACATAAATTTTAGCAAGAGCATATGGAAAATAATTTATCATGACTTTGGGTAATACTATAGGTGTAATTATTGTCCTTTCTCTTTCCTGACTTGATTAATAGCACCACTATCCATTAAGTTATTAAAGGTAGAAAGCTGAGATTATTCTTGACTCCTTTTCTCACTTGTCCAGTATTAGTTATTTATTGCAGTGTAAGAAATTACCATGAAACTTAGTGGCTTAATTGGGGCTTGATGGGGGCTGGAGGATCCACTGCAAGATGGCTCAGTCACTTGGCTGGCAAGGTGGTGCTGGCTGTTAGCCTCCCATCTGATCCTCCTCTTTCCACTCCTGCCACTCTTCAAGGTATTTTTTTCCAGAGCAGCCATTCATCATTCATTTATTTTTTCCCATTAATTAATTCAACAGATATTTATTGTATACTTACCATACGCCAGATTTGTTCTAGGTTCTTGGAATATAGCAGTGAAAAAAAAAACAGTCCTTGAATCTTATATACAGTGGGGAAATAAACATATAATGTAGAAAATTAGATGGTAATATGTGTGAGCACATATATTTATTATTTCTCATCATTTCTGAGACAGGAGATGGATATTCTGGCTTGGAGACTCACATGAGGTCACAGTTACATGTTGGTATTGGTTTGGTCATATGAAGGCTTGGTGGGGGCTGGAGGATCCACTGTGAGATGGCTCAATCCCTTGGCTGGAAAGCTGGTGCTGACTGTTGTTGGCAGGCCTTTCTTCCTCTTCACAGAGCTTCTTGAGTGTCTTCATGACATGGCGGCTGGCCTCTCCCAAAATAAGCTGTCCAAGAGAGCAGGGCAGAAGTGTCCATGCCATTTACGGCCTCACCATGGAAGTCACACACAATCACTTCTGCAATATATACTGATTACCCAGATCTGCATCGTTCAGTGTGGGAGGGGACCACAAAAAGGCAAAAATGCCAAAAGTCAAGGACTATTGGGGCCATTTTGGAGGCTATTTACCACAGCCCCTCTCTTCCATATTCCAGTCCACCTGCATATTCTGTTCATCCTCCTTCCAAAAATGTATCTCAAACCAAACGACTAATTTTCATTTCTGTTGGCTCTAGCCTAGTCCAAGACTCTATCAACACTCGACTTGAAGAGTCTCCCATCTGATATTCCTCTTTCTGTTCTTGCCCCCCTTCAAGGTATTTCTCCCAGAGAAGCCATTCATCATGCATTCATTATTCTCCATTCATTAATTCAACAAATATTTATTGTACACTTACCACATGCCAGATTTATTTTAGGTACTTGGGATATAGCAGTGAAAGGTCCTTGGGCTTTACATACAGTGGGAAAATAAATAATATGGAAAATGTTAAAGGCAACATATGTGATCCAGAAAATTACAGCAGGGTGAAGGAAATAGGAAACAATAGAAAAGTTAGGGACTTCTGGCTATAGTATTATATAGGGCTGTCAAGGATGCTATCTCTGATTAGCTTACACTGAAACAGAAACCCAGAAGACAGTAGAAGGCAGGTATGTTAATATCTGGGCAAGTATTGTAAGCAGAGGAAAAAGAAAATGCAAGGGCCCTGAGGCAGGATCATGTTTGGTATGTTTGAGGAATAGCTGTTCTGTTCCGTTGTGGCTGGAACAGAAGAAGGAGGGCGGGAGGGCGATGGAGAATGGTACATGATGGAGGTCAGATTATGTAGGGCCTTGTAGACTACAATGAAGACTTTGGCTTTGTTTTGGGTTGGTGGGGGACAAGGAAAGCTATTGGAATGTTTTAGTGACTTGATGTGACTTACTTTTTAATAGGACCATTTGGGCTGCTCAGCCCATGATGTTTAAAAATGCAATCAGGTCACTTCCACTGTTTAAAACCTTTCAATGGATTCTGGTTGTACTTAGAATAAAATCTAAGCTCCCTTAGCTATTATTATTATATTATTATTAAAATTGACGTCCTTTATAACAGCAGTCTAATTCCTTCCTAATATGTACCTCACTAGTAACTATTATTATTATTGCTTATTTGTTTATAATCTGTCTCCTCTACTTGAAAATATGTAGCCTGGGGATCTTGTGGATTTCCATACTAAATCATCCCAAGGCCACTTTGCTTTTGAGCTCTCTCTCTCTCTCTCTCTCTCTCTGT
Organism: Pan troglodytes; assembly: GCF_028858775.2. NCBI lineage: Eukaryota > Metazoa > Chordata > Mammalia > Primates > Hominidae > Pan > Pan troglodytes. Next base: position 70,238 of record NC_072405.2, on the reverse strand, counting down.
GTGTGTGTGTGTGTGTGTGTGTGTGTGTGTGTGTGTGTGTGTGTGTGTTTTGATATCCTCTGTAATTTTTTTCCCCTGATCTCGCTGATTGTTATATTTGGTCAGTGACTGACCTCTAGCAATGATGGTGCCAGGGCAACTTTGATGTTGAACTGTATGTTAAGGTTTGTTTTGGCTTGTTGGTTATATCAGTACTTATCAAATGAATTATCTGGGAAGAGAGGAGAGGATCTTATTAAAATACAGGCTCTTATTCGGTAGGCCTTGGGTGGGCCTTGAGGTTCTGCATTTCTTTCTTTCTCTTTCTTTCTTTTTCTTTCTATTTCTTTCTTTTTCTTTTTTCTTTCTCTTTCTTTCTTTCTCTTTCTTTTTCTTTCTCTTTCTTTCTTTCCCTTTCTTTCTTTCTTTCCTTCCTTCCTTCCTTTCTTTCTTTCCTTCCTTCCTTCCTTCCTTCCTTTCCTTCCTTCCTTCCTTCCTTCCTTCCTTCCTTCCTTCAGACAGAGTCTCACTCTGTAGCCAAGGCTGGAGTGCTGTGATGCCATCTTAGCTCACTGCACCCTCTGCCTCCCAGGTTCAAGCAATTCTCCCACCTCAGCCTCCGGAGTAGCTGGGACTACAGGGGTGCACCACCATGCTCAGCTAATTTTTGTATTTTTAGTAGAAATAGGGTTTCACCACATTGGCCAGGCTGGTCTCGAACTCTGGAGCTCAAGTGATCTGCCCACCTCAGCCTCCCAAAGTGCTGGGATTTTAGGTGGAGCCACCATGCCCAGCTGAGGTTCTGCATTTCTATCAAGCTTGCAGGTGATGCCCATGCTGCCAGCCCTTTGAGTAACAAGGGGGCTATATTACCGAGCTTGGCTGAACATTGGGATCATCTGTGGAGCTTTAAAACTACTAATGCTGGGCTCTCAACCCCAGAGATTGCAATATCATCAGTCTAGAATGCAGTTTGAGTACTAGGATTTTGAAAAGCTTCATAAGTGATTCTATTTTGTAGAAATATTGAGAACTACTAGATTGGATGATATTGAATCCAATTTTAAAACAAGGTGTAGCAATAAATGTTCTTCAGCCCTGTGTTGCTGACTTTTTAGAAAGTCAGTTTTGTAGCTCTAGAAAGAATCTGGCTGCATCCATGGATGACCTCCAGATCTCTGCTTAGCATGACTGGGTAATTTCTCCAATGTCTCCAGCACATGCTGTCACTTAACAGCAGAAAGAGAATTCCTACTTTCAGGAGAAAAGTCATTCCTGAAGATTACAGTTAAAATATGCCTACAGATGATGAGGTTGTAGTAAATCAGTCCCCTTGCTCTCTGAGCTTGTTCTAAGTTACAGGAAGCAGAAGAAGCAGAGAAGCACTCCATTTCTTTTTTCTTGTAATCTCTAGCATGTTCATATGCATAGTTTCTGAGTCAGTAGCAAACTAAGAACTTCTTGTGTGATTCAAGCTAACCCCTCGATTATCAGAAGCAGATGTTTCAAACGACTGAAGATCAGTGAGGCATATCCTATTTACAGGTTAATAATTGACTACTAGATGCAGGTGCACCAAATGGTCTTAGAGACATTAGATAGGAGAGACAATGTCAGTGCTCCCCCTACCCTGCCTCCCCTAATCTAAAGCCTACTCTGTTTCTTTTATCAAGTGATTGGCTGTATGTTAACAGAGCCTGGGGCACTTTCCTGTTGAAATGCCTTTAATCCCAAGCAACTGGATTGATTTTTTTTTTTTTTGGATGGTTTAGATTGGACAACTGATTACTGGACAGAATGGCATCTTGTCTACACCTGCGGTCTCCTGCATTATCAGGAAGATCAAGGCAGCTGGTGGAATCATTCTAACAGCCAGCCACTGCCCTGGAGGACCAGGGGGAGAGTTTGGAGTGAAGTTTAATGTTGCCAATGGAGGTATGTGGTTCAGCATATGCCTTAATAATCACGATTTCTTTCCTCTTATATTATTATAGTCTCACAGTGACCCTTTGATGATAGACAAGCAAGGTGCAGAGGACCTAGCTCAGAAAAATTTAGTGAGGTGCCCAAAGTGACCCAACAAAGAAGTGGCATGAAGGGCTCATGAACCCATTTGGGTGGTCTCTTGGTCCCCTGTACTCTTCAGCATAAACTATTGAATAGTTGATGCTTATCTGATATGGAAGGACTCTGAATTTTAACATTAAAACATACCCTGAAGGTCGTTGTCTAAATGACAATGACCCTCATTTTACACATGAACAAATCAAAGGCCTGAGAGGCTGAGATACTGCTGAAGGCCACAGGGTTGATCAGGGTCAGATTAATGATTTTTAGCCCAAATCCTGGGCTCTCTTTTTCCTACAGTGTTGACTTTCTCTCACAATCATAGAATTGTTTCACTTTTTCTTATATTCACAGCAATTTATAGTTTGGGGGTCCTTAGTGGAGGGGGTGGGATATATGTATGGAGTAAATTTCTTTTAAAAATTGAACACACAAAAAAATAGGGAGAATAAGAAATAGATAACATGTACCCATTATCTTGTTTTTCTATTTTGCTTATCTTTTTTTCTGAAGAATTTTAAAGCAAATTATAGCACAAGAACATTTCACACCCAAATATTTTTGTATGCATCTCTTAAAAAGAAAGACACATTGCTGCATGACCGTGCTAACATACCTAACAATAATAACATTAATTCTCCAATATCACCTGAAAACTAATCTATAGTCAAATTTTTCAATAATCCCCAAAATATTATTATTTATAGCTGTTTTATTCAAATCAGGATACATCTAAGGATGCCATGCATTTGCTTGGCAAGTCTCTTAAATCTCTTTTAATCTAGAACGCTGAGTTTGCATGAATGTGGGTAGGAGCCAAATTTTAACCAGCAACAGTTACCATTATAAATTATTCCTCATCCCAGGCAAAGCAGTGCATTCTGAAGGGAAAACTTATTATCTATCCCTCCTTGTAGACGTTTTACACGTTATCCAAACAAGAAAGTGTATTCATGTTGAATATTTAAAAAACAATATTGTAACCACAAAGCAGAAAACTAAACCACCAAACCACAAAGGTAGACAACAATAGAGGAAGAAGAGAACAAATTATCTACAAAGTAACCAGAAAACAATTAGCAAAATGGCAGGAGTAAGTCTTTTACTATCAATAATAACCTTGCTGGTACATGGGCTAAACTGTCCAATCAAAAGATATAGAATGGCTGAGTGGATCAACAACAAGATCCAACTAGATGCTGCCTACAAGAGACCCATTTTTAAACTTTAAGAATAGGCATATATTGAAAGTAAAGGGATAGAAGGAGATATTCCATGAAAACAGACAGTTACCAAAAGAGAGCAGGGATGCCTATACTTATATCAGATAAAACAGACTTCCAGTAAAAAGCTGTTCCAAGAGACAAAGAAGGTCATGATTTAATGATAAAGAGGTCATCTTATCAAGAGGACATAACAATTGTAAACATACATGCATCCAAAATTGAAGCACTTAAATATGTAAAGCAAATATTAGTGGACATGAAGGAAGAAATATACAGCAATATAACACTAATAGGGGACTTCAGTACTCCACTTGCAACAATGGAGAGATCAACCAGACAAAAAATTAACAAGACAACAATAAATTTGAACTATACTTCAGACCAAATGGACCTATCAGACCTAGATACATCCAACAACAGCAGAATATACATTCTTCTCTAGCATACATAGAACATTCTCCAGGATAGACCATATGTTAGGCCACAAAATAAACCTTAACAAATTCAAAAAGATTGAAATCATGTCTAGTATTGTTTCCAACCACAGTAGTGTGAAGCTAAAAATCAATAACAGGAGGAATCTTGGAAAATTTACAAATATGTGGAAATTAAACAACATGCTTATGATGAACTAATGGGTCAAAGAAGAAATCAAGAGGGAAATTAAAAAATATTTTGAGATTAATGACAATGGAAACACAATGTATCAAAACCTACAGTATGCAGCAAAGTCAGTTCTAAGAGAGAAGTTTATAGCAATAAATGCCTAGATTAAAAAAGGAAAAAGATCTAAATAAGTAGACTAACACTATGCCCCAAGGAGCTAAAGAAAGAACAAACTAAACCCAAAGTGAGCAAAAGGAAGGAAATAATGAAGATCAGAACAGAAGCAAATAAAATGTAGTATAGTAAAACTATAGAAAATATAAATAAAATCAAAAGTTGGTTCTTTGAAAAAATAAAATCTACAAACTCCTAGCTAGATTCACTAAAAAAAGCAGACTCAAATAAATAAAATCAGAAATGAAAGTGGAGACATTGCAATAGATACCTCAGAAATAAAAATGGTCATAAGGGATTATTATGAACAATTTTATGCCAACAAATTGGAGGACCTAGAAGAAATGGATAACTTTGCTGCTACTCAGATACATTTTATTTCAAAAACATACACTAAGGTGTTGCTGTAGGATCTTTCCAAAAACGTATTCACACAGAACTTTCAATCACACTGAGCCATATTTGAACAATCTTTCAAGGTCAGCTCTGGCATAAGCTAACATTATACCATTTAACTCAGAAATTTCTTTAGTATTTGATTAATGGGTTTATGTTTGATATGTAATGTAATTTTCTAATGCTAAATCAAGTGGTAATTTTGTTAGTCAAGTTGATTTAGTGGCTTGGGAAGAAAGCTTTTAATGTTCCCCTAATTTTTCTTACCTTTGACATGATCCTTCACATGTCTTATTTTGCTTAGTGATTTTTCTTTTTTTTTTTTTTTTTGAGACAGGGTCTTACTGTACCACCCAGGCTTGAGTGCAGTGGTGCGATCACAGCTCATTGCAGCCTTGACCTCCCAGACTCAAGCTATTCTTCCACCTCAGCCTCCCAAGTAGCTGGTACTACAGGCACATGCCACCAAACTTGGCTAATTTTTGTATTTTTTGTAGAGACAGAGTTTTGCCAAATTCTCAGGCTGGTCTGGAATTTCTGGGCTCAAGTAATCCTGCCTTGGCCTCCCAACATGCTGATATTACAGACATAAGCCACAGTACCTGGCCAGTTTTCTTTTTTAAAAAATCTCTTGGTTATTAATTTGAAGCCTTCCTTTTCATAGCTGTGCTCCTTAATTGGGAGCAAATATGAATGGACCACAACTTAGCCAATTTTCTATATACGATCTTTGCCATCCTAATTTAAAGGAATATTAATTCTTTCTTTTCCTCTTTCATTCCACAAACCTGTATTGACTACATCTAAGTTCTAAATGGTGCACTGGATGTTGAAAAAGTTGATGATGAGCAAGAACAAAATTCCTCCTTTCAGGAGACTTACAGTTCAATATGGGAAATATAATTTGTTAAAATATAAAAGTGCAATTGTGTTACATGCTGTACGAAGTACATGTTGACATGTGAGTATATAATAAATGGGCTGGAGACCAGAGGATTGCCAAAGAGAATGGGCCTCCTGCTGAGATGAAAAGTTGAACAGGGATTAGTTGGCGAAAGTGGAGGGACGATCCTTTCTAGGCAGGAGGAAGAACATGCACAGAATCTCTGAGGTGTGATGCAACAAAGTCTATATAAAAAACTGAAGAAAGGTCTAATGTGGCTTAAATACAGAAGCTAGTAGGAGAGGAGTTGAAAAGAGGCTGGAGAAGTAGAAAGTGTCTGCATTCTGCAGGAACTTATATTGTATAAAAAGAATTTCTCTTTATTCTAAGTGCAATGTGAGTCATAGAACCCCAGCCCTGAGGACTTTTGCAGTTTAAATAGCAATCTTGAGTAGTTTTCAAGTTTTTATTTTTTATAATTCTTCAGAATTCCTTTATTAAATAAACTCTTACATGAAACTTGAGATGGATGCATAGGTGGGTGGGCAGATGGATGGATGTATGGGTGGATGTTTGGATGAATGGGTGGGTGAATGGATGGGTTGGTGGGAGGGAGGGAGGTAAAACAATGGGAACAGTGTAGTTAAGCAGACACACCCTAGAGCCAGACTACAAAGGCTCGAATCCTTGCCTTGTCATTTACTAGCTGTGTGACCTTGAGTAGTCACTTAGACATTCAGCACTTCAGTTTCTCATCTGATGATGGGCATAGAAGTTGAAACCCATGTCATAGGAATATTGTGACTACTGCATGAGTGAATGCGAAGCATTTATGATGGCACCTGGGGCAGTGGGTACTCTGTAAATGTTTCCTATTATTATTATTATTTGAGACGGAGCCTCACTCTGTTGCCAGGCTGGAGTGCAGTGGTGCAATCTTGGCTCATGCAACCTCCACCTCCCAGGTTCAGGTGATTCTCCTGCCTCAGCCTCCCAAGTAGCTGGGACTACAGGCACACACCACCATGCCCAGCTAATTTTTGTATTTTTAGTAGAGAGAGGGTTTCACCATGTTGGCCAGGATTGTCTCGATCTCCTGACCTTGTGATCCAACCCCCTTGGCTTCCCAAAGTGCTGAGATTACAGGCGTGAGCCACTGCACCCAGCCTCCTGTTATTATTATTACTGCTGACTGAAGCTGGGGAGAATCTCCCCTGTCCTGACCAGTGCAATTCCTGAGACATCAGAGCTCCTGGGAAACATTGCTTTTAGGCCACTTAACTAGTTCCTTTTCTTATTTAATGGAGCAGATAATGAGGCCCAGAGAGAAGATATCACTTGCCCAGGCTCACACAAAGCCAGATTTTGAACCCAGGTCTCCTGGCTCTTGGGCTTTGTGATTCTCAGAGATCTTTCTGCATGTGATGAAAATCAAGGCAGTACATGAGGAATTTGAGAAGGTCCAGCAACCTGTGGCTCTAACCTTGACTGAGCTGCTCTCTCTGCTCCTGGACCCCTCCAGGATGGGTCCAGAGCCTTCTGCTAATGAAGTAGCAACTCAAACTCTCTTCTGGAGCGGCGATGGAGGTGGATGAAGGCAGTGAGCTATGAGCTTAGTTCACACTTGGACCATGTCTTAAGAGCATAGGATACAAGGTGTGACCTGCAGTACATGCAAAGTGCGGTGATTAATTCACAGATAAGCCTTGTCAGCTTCCCCTCATACCCTCCCTCTCACTCTTGCTCTGACATATTAGAGCAACTGTCTCTCTCCTCTCCAGAAAGATAGGCAATCACAGGCAGTGGTGCCCCTCTGATATTTATGTGGGATCTCCAAGGTGATGGAGGAGAGAGGCCTTTAGTTTGTATCAAAACCAGAAGAACTGTTTATCTTCTATCAGGTGACAACCCTTCATTCCTTTACTTAACACATTGATTAGCATCTGCTATGTGGCCATGTGCTAGGCAGGGCCACTTTCTGAGTCCTGCGAAGTCAGTTGCATAGTGTCCTGCACTTGAAAGTGCCCCACATTCGGTTTAACACTCTGCTGTCACATTAATAACGATATCTCTACACTTCTGTTTTGTCAGCGAAGTCCTGTAGGACAAGGGGGCATGCACAGGAGCAGAGGAGCCACATGTGATGTGTGTGGCCGCCATTCCCTGCCGCCCCATTCACATAATCTTCTCCATGCCTCTGGGGAGCCATGCTGTGGGATGTGCAGGAAACTCAGCATGCTGTGAGTAGAGGCAGGGTTGTTAGTCAGTGACTGAGTGAGCGGGGCACTAACCAACTGGAGAGGCCTCACTTTCCACTGAAACCAGAATGTGCTTGTACCCAGAAAGAAGGCAATGACATTTGAAGAGACACAAATGACTGAGGAGCTCTGTTGTATCCTCTTATTGGAGTTACTTCCCTGTGCTAACCGACCCCCGTGTTGAGATGACATGAAAGGAAATGGCAGGACACTATGGCCACAGTGCCCTGAGGGTGCCCAATCTCGTCTCAGAAGCTAAGCAGGGCCTGGCCTCGTTAGTACTTGTATGGAACAAGGAAAGGGGAAGAGAGAGCAGCCTATAGCTCCTGTCCTTTCAGTCCTTCCTTAGTGTCCATGATCCCAAGGTAGGGAGTGTTGCTGGTGTGTGTGGGTGTCAGGAAGTGAGATAGAAAGAGCTGAGCTAGTTTTGTGCAGCGTATCTACTGTTTTAGCAAGAATGAAATACATACACATGGATGAGCTATGGAATGTGAACTGTGTAATTGTGTTGATTCTACGTATGAGGTCAATGCTAATATTTTCATTTATACCTTGCATCCTACAATATAAAAACAAACGTTAAAAAGTCACGATAATTTAAATTTATTTTTTATTTTATTTTATCTTATTTTTTTTAGTTGGAGTCTCGCTCTGTCACCCAGGCTGGAGTGCAATGGCATAATCTTGTCTCACTGCAACCTCTGCCTCCCACATTCAAGCCATTCTCCTGCCTCAGTCTCCCGAGTAGCTGGGATTACAGGCATCCGCCACCATGCCCAGCTATTTTTTTGTATTTTTAGTAGAGATGGGGTTTCACTATGTTGTCCAGGCTTGTCTCGAACTCCTGACCTCATGATCCGCCCACCTCAGCCTCTCAAAGTGCTGGGACTACATGCGTGAGCCATTGCACCCAGCCTTAAATTTGTTTTTTAACTTAGCATGACATTAAATAGCAAATAAAAATACCATGACAAGTCAAGTGAGAGAGAACACAGAAGAAAGGAAAACACTGTATGTTTGAGCACCTTCAATGACACTTTTTCCTGCTCTTTGAACAAAAGCACTGCATTTTCATTTTGCCCTGGGCCTCATGTTACGTAGCTGCTCCTGGTGTTAGGTACCCGGACGCACCACAAACGAAACAGATTCGTTCCCCACAGAGCTTATTAGTCTAGTGAGAGAAACATACTTTGAATAGTCCCAGAAATACATCATTATAAGATAAGTCTATGAAAGAAGTGTAGAGCATTCCTATTCTTGTCTCTGAACAGGGCAGACTTCTTAGAGGAAGTGAAATTTGAACTGCGATGTGAAGAATGAGCAGGAGTTAGTGAGGTGAAGATGAGAGAAGGAGTGTTGCAAACACAGGTCAGTCTGTGCAAAGGCCCTGAGACACAAGGAGCCTAGAACCACGGCTCGAAGACAACTGTCTGGCTGGGGCATGGCTCGTCTTACAGATCACATTAAGGAACAAATAATTATGTTAAGAGTTATGGGCTGCCATTAAGGATTTGGATAAGAGAGTCTTACAATCACATCTGTGTTTTCGAAAGGCCTGACACTGATTGGTACATGGAGTACAGCCTGAAGGGAACAAGACTTGTTAGAAAGGAAGCTATTGGCTGGGTGTGGTGGCTCGCGCCTGTAATCCCAGCACTTTGGGAGGCTGAGGTGGGCAGATTACTTGAGGCCAGGAGTTCGAGATCAGCCTGGCCAACACGGTGAAACCCCGTCTCTACTAAAAATACAAAAATTAGCGGGTTGTGGTGGTGAGCACCTATAATCCCAGCTGCTTGGGAGGCTGAGGCAGGAGAATTGCTTGAACCTGGGAGGCTGAGGTTGCAGTGAGCCTAGACTGCACCACTGCACTCCAGCCTAGGTGACAGAGACTTCCTTTCCAAAATAAAAAAAAAAAAAGAAAGAAAGAAGAAAGACAGAAAGGAGGCTATTGCAGTAATGCAAGTGAGAGACCATGGTGGCTTAGGCAATGGTGGAGATGGAGGAATTTGGGGGAATTGATTGGGTTCAAGAAATAGGCAGGAGGAAACACGATGGATTGGGTGGGAGTAGGGAAACAGATGAGAAGAGGTATCAGGAAAGCTGCCTAGGTTTCTGGTCTGTGCCACTGTGTGGATGATGAGAGAATGTGTCAGCGGTGGAGGCCAAGGTCTGAAAGTGGAGGGGGGAAGAGTGAGAGAGAAAATTGTAAGTTTACCTTTATGTTCAGCTGAGGTCCTTTCGAAACATACAAGCAGCAGTATGAAGAATTCCATTGATATATTTGTCCGGAGCCCAGAGTGAGGTTTAAATAAGAAGAAATAAACTCGCTAGTAAAAATTGCAGACACACAAAAGGCTTGAACAGGCACTTCAAAAAATAGATTTTCCAAATGACCAATAAACACATAAGTACTCAACATCATTAGCCATTAGAAAAATGCAAGTTAAAACCACAATGAGATACCATTTCACACTAGAATGACTAAAATTTTAAAAGACTGACAATGCTAAATGTTCCCAGGATGCAGAACAACCAAAACCCTCATATATTATGGGGGACATGGAAAATTGTACAACTCCTTTGGAAAACAGGTAGTTTCTACAGAATTTCAATATATACATACGATACAACTCAGCCATTGCATTCCTATTTACCCAACAGAAATAAAATCATTTGTCTACTGAAAAATTTGCAAAATAATGTTCATTGCGGCTGTAGCCATTATAACCCTCAAACGGAAACAACCCAATGTGCATGGATTGTGAATAGATGACAAATGGTGGTCCATCTATACAATGGAATATTGTTCTTCAACAGAAACAAACTACAGGTCCATGTAACAACATGATGAGTGAAAGAAGTCAGATGTAAAAAAGTACATATGTATGATGCAATTTATACGACACTCTAGGCAAAACTAATCCTTAGTGATGAAATCAGATCTGAGGTTGCCTGGGGCAGAGATGGGGGTAGCTGACTGCAAGGAGGTGTGGGGAGGGTTGTGAATTTTGGGGAGTGATGGAGCTGCTCTGTATCTCAATTGTGATATGGTTACACAACTGTATGCATTTGTCAAAACTCACAGAACTACACTCTAAAACGTATACATTTTACTGCATGTAAATCTTACCTTAATTAAAAATTAAAAAAATTGAAGATGTGGATTTAGGTAAGATTCACTAAGTGATAAAGATAGAGTTGAGTTACAAGAGAATTGTTATCTCCATCTTGCATGGGAGAAAAATGAAGCTCAGAGAAGTGAAGTGGCTTCCCAAGATCACACAGCTACTAAGTAGCACAGCTGGGGCTCAAAGCCAGAGCCATGTGATCAGATGGCCCATATTCTTTTTGTTCCCTACCATCAACCAAGCTCAGGCCCATGGCTAAGCATGATGGCCAAGCAGGGAGGAGGGTCAGCTCCTCTTCAAGGAAGAAAACAGCATGCTGTTCTTTATATATGTAAATGATGTTCTGTTCCTCACCCATCACCACTAACCCTAACCCTAACCCTAACCCTATAATATATATATATTATATATATATAATTCACTTGTTTGTTTTTAGACACATAGGTTGATTCCATATCTGATTATTAGAAATAGTGCTACAGTAAACATAAGAGTGCAGATATTTTTCAAACACAATGATTTCATTTCCTATGGATATATACCCAGTAGTGGGATTGCTGGGTTATGTGATCGAATGATTGGTTTTTTTTGTTTTTTTTTTTATTTTTTAGCGAACTTCTATAAAGTTTTGCTTAATGGTTGTACTAGTTTACAATCCCATCAACAGTGTGTAAGTGTTCCCTTTTCTCCACTTCCTTGCCAACTCTTGTTATCTTTTACCTTTTTGGTAATAGCCATTCTAATGGGTGAACTGGTATGTCATTGTGGTTTTGATTTGCATTTCCCTGATGGTTAGTGATGTTGAACATGATTTTATTATATATTCGTCTTGACCATTTCTATATTTTCTCTTGTGGCATGTCTTTTAGTTTATTTTGTCCTTCTTTTTTTTTTTTTTTGAGAAGGAGTCTTGCTCTGTTGCCCAAGCTGGAGTGCAGTGGTGCAATCGGGGCTCACGGCAACCTCCATCTCCCTGGTTCAAGCAATTCCCCTGCCTCAGCCTGCTGAGTAGCTGGGGTTACAGGCACACGCCATCATGTTTGGCTAAATTTTTATATTTTTAGTAGAGAAATGATTTCACCATATTGGTCAGGCTGGTCTCAAACTCCTGACCTCAGGCAATCCACCTGCCTCAGCCTCCCAGTTTTGCCCATTTTTAAATAAGTTATTTATGTTTTTGCTGTTGAGTTGTTTAAGTTTCTTATATAATCTGGGCATTAACTCCTTAGCAGATGTATAGTTTGCAAATATTGTATCCCATTCTGTAAGTTGTTTTTTCACTCTGTTAAGTTTCCTTTGCTGTGCAAAAGCATTTTAGTTTGATGAAACCCCATTTATCTATTTTTGCTTTTGTTGCCTGTGCTTTTGACGTCTCATTTAAAAAATCCTTGTACAACCCAAAGTTATAGAGAATTTCCCACATGTTATCTTCTAGTAGTTTTTCATAGTTTTCAATCTTACCTTTAGGTCTTTAATCGCATTTGAGTTGATTTTTGTATAAGGTAAAACATAGGGGTCTAATTTCATTATCCCACATTAGATATCCAATCTTCTCAGTACCATTTAATGAAGAGACTGTCTTTACCCCTGTGTGTGCTCTTGACTCCTTTTTTGAAAATCAGTTGACTTTAGGTATGAGAATTTATTTCTGAGCTGTATATTCTCTTCCATTGGTCTATGTGTTTGCTTTATGGCAGTGCCATGCTGTTTTGCTTACTATGGCTTTGTAGTATATTTTGAAGTCAGGTAGTGTGGTGCCTCCAGCTTTGTTATTTTTGCACAGTATTGCTTTGGTTATTTGGGGTCTTTTCTGGTTTCATACAAATTTTAGGGTATTTTTTTCTATTTCTCTGAAGAATTTCATTGGTATTTTGATAGGGATTGCATTGAATCTGTAGGACATTTTGTTAGTATGGTCATTTCAATAGTATCAGTTCTTCCATTCCATGAGTATATAATGTCCATTTTTTGTGTATCATAAATTTTTCCATCACTGTGTTATAGTTTTCATTGTAGAGATCTTTCACGACCTTGATTACATTTATCTGCAGATTTCTTGGTAGCTATTGTAAATGGAATTCCTTTCTTGATGACTTTTTCAGATAGTTCACTATTAGTGTATAGAAACACCACTGAATTTTCGGTGTTGATTTTGTATACTACAACTTTACTGAATTTATTTATTATTTCTAGTAGTTTTTGGTCAAGTCTTTAGGGTTCTCACTCTATATAAGTATATATAGAAAGAACCCTAAAGAGAGAGAGATCATATATATCTATATGATCATATATATAGATGTATACATATGTATGTGAGATCACATTTTCTACAAAAAGAAACAATCTGACTTCCTTCTTTCCAGTTTGGATCCCTCTTATTTATTTCTTTTGTCGAATTGCTCTGGCTCTGACCTCCAGTACTATGCTAAATAGAAGTGGTAGAAGTTGACATCCTTATCTTCCTCCATATCATAGAGGAAAAGCATTTAACTATTCACCATAAATAAGATGTTAGCTGTGGGTTTGTCACATATGGCCTTTACTGCGTTGAGGTACACTCCTATACCTACTTTCTTGACAGTTTTTATCATAAAGGAATGTTGACTTTTGTCAAGTGTTCTTTTTGCATCTGTTGAAATGATCACATGGTTTTTGTTTTTCTTTCTATTGTGGTGGTGTATCATATTTACTGATTTGTGCATGTTAAGCCATCCTTTCATCCCTGGGATGAATCCCACTTGATTATAGTGAATACTCTTTTTAGTGTGCTGTCGAAGTCAGTTCACTTGTATCTTGTTGAGAATTTTTGTAACTATGTTCTTCAGGAATATTGGCCTGATATTTTCATTTTGTGCATGTCTTTGTCTGGTTTTAGAATCAGGATATTGCGAGCCTCATAAGATGAGTATGGAAGTATTCCTTCCTCGTTACTTTTGTGGAAAAGTTTGTGGAGAATTGGTAGTTATTCTTTAACTGTTTGGTAGAATTCAGCAGTGAAGACATCAGGTCCTGGGTGTTGGTTGTCGTTGTTGTTGTTTTGATGGAAGATGTTTTATATCATTATTGATGTGTTCAGATGTTATATTTCCTCACAATTTAATCTTGGTAGTTGTATGTGTGCAGAAATTTATTCATTTTATTCTACATTATCAAATTTGTTGGCATATAGTTATGAGTAATGTCTTACAATCCCTTATATTTCTGTGGTGTATCAGTTGTAATGTCTCCTTTTTCATCTTTTATTTATTTGAATTTTCTCTCTTTTTGTCTTAGTTTAGCTAAAAGTTTGTCAGTTTTACCTTTACACTTTGTCTTATTTATCTTTTGAAATATTTTTTAGTGTCTGTTTCATTTATATCTGCTGTGAGCTTTATTATTTCCTTCCTTCTACCAATTTTGGGTTTAGTTTGTTTTTGATGTTCTAGTTACTTGAAGTGTATAATTTTCCTTTGTGATTTGAAAATCTTTCTTCTTTTTTGGTGTAGGCTTTTATTGCTATAAATTTCCCTCTTAGAACTGCTTTTGCTACTTTCCATAGGTTTGGGTATGTTGGATTTTCATTCTTACTTGTCTCAGTGACTTTTGAAATTTTCCTATTAATGTCTTAATGAGACCTATTGATTTCTTGGGTGCATGCTATTTAATTTCCATGTTTTTATAAAATTTCCAAGGGCTTTCCTGTTGTTGATTTCTGGCTTTATATCACTGTAATCAGAAAAGATACTTCATATGATATCTGTCTTCTTAAGTTTGTTAAGACTTATTATGTGTCATAATGTATGATTGGTCCTAGAGAATGTTTGGTGTACAGTTGAGAATAATTTGTATTCTGCAGCTGTTGGATGATGTATTTGTCTGTTTTCATACTGCTGATAAAGACATACCCGAGACTGGGTAATTTACAGAGAAAAAGAGGTTTAGTGGACTCATAGTTCCACGTGGCTGGGGAGGTCTCCCAATCATGATGGAAGGCGAAAGGCACATCTTACATGGTAGCAAACAAAATAGAATTGAGAACCAAGTGAAAGGGTTCCCCCTTATAAAACCATCAGATCGTGTTAGACGTATTCACTACCACAAGAACACTATGGGGGAAACTGCCCCCATGATTCAATTATCTCCCACTGATTCCCTCCCACAACATGTATGAATTATGGGAGCTATAATCAAGATGAGATTTGGGTGGGGATATACAGCCAAACCATATCAGGTGAGATCTTCTTTACCTGCTAGGTCCATTTGGTCTGTGGTATAGTTTGAGTCTGTCATTTTTTGGTTGATTTTCTCTTCATATAATCTGTCCATTTTTAAAGTGGAGTGTTGAAATTTCCTACTAATATTGTATTGCAGCCTATCTCTACCTTTAAATCTAATATTTGCTTTATATATCTGGTTGTTCTGGTGTTGGGTACATATATAGTTACACCTAAGTGATATATATGTTATGTCCTCTTATTGAATTGGGCCTTTTATCATTTCATTATACAGTGACATTCTTTTTTATATAGTTTTTTTATTTAAAGCTTTTTAAAATATGACATGACTGTGGCTACTCCTGCTTGCTTTTCATTTGTTTGCATAAAATATATTTTTCCATCTCTTCACTTTCAGTCTATTTGTCTTTAATAGTGAGGTAAGTATCATGTAGGCAGCATATAGGTGGGTTTTGCTATCTGAATCCATTTATCCACTTTATATCTTTTAATTAGAGTTTAATCCACTTCTATTCAAGTTTATTATTGATAAATTAGGACTTCCTTCTACCATTTCATTAGTTGTTTTTTAGATTACTTGTTCACTTCTTCCTTTCTTATTCTTTATCTCTCTAGTTTGGTGGTTTTCTGTGGTGCTAAGCTTTGTTTCTTTTCCCTTTTTGTGTGTGTGTGTGTGTATCTGCTGTAATTTATTTCTTTCTGGTTAGTGAAACTAACATACAGAGTCCTGTATTTGTAACAGACTATTTTACACTGATAACAACTTAACTTCTGTCACATAAAAATACTCTTGACTTCTCCCCCCCACACACACACAATTTATATTTTTGTTACCTTACATTGCATCTTTATGAATGGTAGACTCCATGGAACATAGGATCTATGTCACAACTAAATAAATTATTTAATGGCAGCATTAAAGCAGCCCAAAGAATGTGAAAAACTGGTGTGGGTGTATTTAACTTTTTAAAAGCTATGTTTCATAATGTTTTCATTAAAAAGTCTTTATCAGTTTGCTAATGCCTAATTTTTACAACCAGCCACCATAGATTTTACAGGATAAATATATTATTTCAGTAGTAATTGAAGCAGAATTTTTGTTGCTCTTCTTACCCTTAGAGATTGTGTATTATCCTCAGACGTAATTCTTTGATTTTTTTTCTTTTCATGTTGTTACACATAGTTACCAACAATCAATGTGAGAATAACCTTTGAATATTTTCAAGCATTAAGATTTGTTTATACAGCTGCACAATTAGACAACCAACACTCTTGGGTCTTTACCTCTCAGCATACACCTGATTATTAACTTAAAGGTATGATGGGAAAAGTATCAATTTTTCTTGGTCACCTAGATTTAGAAATATGTAATAACCATAAGCTTGGGTCTGCTTCTTCAGAAGCCTAGGAAGTGGAGTGATGGTTCTCTGAAGAGGCTGGAAACAAAGTATGTGTTTCCAGAAGGCTTAATAGAATATGTTGAGACATAGGCCATTAACACAAAAGTGAAAGAAATGCAAAAAAAGTATGAAAGTAAGGATTTGAGAAGGGAAATTTTATTTTTAAGTCTAAGATTCCTATGAATTATATGAAAGTAAATGTCCTATCCTTAAAATTAGCCAAAGGAAGCACTTTACTTATCAATATGATATGACTTTTCATACTCTTATCTAAAGATATCCTAAACTAAGATTCAGTTTTCTAAGAAAAGACCTTTTACTCATGCTTTAAAGCATGTTAGAGGATTCCTATCACATCACATCATGTTGTTTACATGTATGATTTAAACTGCATTTATTCTTCAACTCACTGGTTCCTTAGGCTTCTTATCTTTCCTTGCACGCTTAGATAATTTTATGTAAAATTGATTTTTAGAAGTTTAGTTGCTGGGCGTAGTGGCTGTCACCTGTAAACCCAGTACTTTGGGAATTCAAGGCAGGTGGATTGCTTGAGTCTTGGAGTTTGAGGCCTGCCTGGGAAAGATGACAAACCCCATTTGTACAAAAATAAAAATATTAGCTGGATATGGTGGCACATGCCTGTGGTCCCAGCTACTCCAAGGCTGAGGTGGGAGGATGGCTTGAGTCCGAGAGGCAGAGGTGTGAGCCAAGATCATGCCCTGCTCTTCAGCCTGGGCAATGAAGCCAGACCCTGTTTCAAAAAAAAAAAATCTAGTGAGATTTGATTTCTATTTCTATGTGATTCAAAACTAGGAGAGCTTCAAGGCTAATGACTATTAAAAAATGGCCATTGCTACTTGCATTTTCTATGAAGCCAGCATACACAGCAACATGCAACGTGCAACCTAAAAACCAAGCTATTTAATATGTAGCTTAGATTTCAGGTTTGAATGTCTTTGAGGTTTGATTATTGCAGAGATCAATTGCCAGACCAAATATAGACTAATTCTGTATTTGGTCTTTTTATCATATGAAACATCCCAGCCTTGGGTATAAATTAAGAGCAAATACGGATGTCCTTGTCAGGTGGTTGCTTCTCTGCACCTCCCGTAGGTGGCCAGTGAACTAAGACCATCAAGAGAGGAGAAGTCACAATAGTATCTTAGATGGTGTTAAATTACATTACAGTAACTCATGAACTCTGTACGTGAGCTTGCATCATTGCTGGAGCATACCTCTTAGAATCCAAGGGATGAAAAGCAGGTACAAATAAATTGTGTATTGAGTGGCTTTCAGACTGCACTAGAATTAATTTTGTTTCAGTGTTGAAATGTTGTCATGGAAGAAGTCCTAGATTCCACATGAGCTTATACACTGAGAGTTCACAATGAGATGCAGCATTATTTTTAACTATAATCTAGGTAATGTGAGGAACTGGAGAAAGCAGAATAGATTCTTAGGAAGTAGAGATAAAGAGAGAGCTCATCTAAATTACAAATGATTTTTTTGTGTAGGCTTTAGCTGATTTTATAGGAGACTACAAGGTACAAACTGAATCCTCAATAGACTAGGGAAAACATAGCAAAAATTTTCTTTTGAGCAATAAAATAAATAAATGTATGCATATTGTATTCTCCCCACATTGCATGGTTGAATAGAAATTTGATTTAAGAGGAACTGATAATTCATTCTTATCTCAGTTATCAGGTCAAGTAATTTATATTCCTAGGACTTTTATTTGCATGTGTGTGAAAAAGTATAAAACATCTCAGTTATCAGGCAGAGGACTTGATATCCCTGGGAATCCACTTGTCCTTTTTAACACAGAACTTAGATTAGATTAGTAGCTCTTAAATTTTCCTAATTATCAGAAAAACCTAAAGTCTTATACAAAAATGTAGATTCCCTACAAACACCAATATCAAAAGCTCCAGAGGAGAATCCTAGGAATCTGTATTTTTAGCAAAAGCTGTTAGTGATTCTGATGGTAAGAAAGACAAATTGGGGAAACATTAGATTAAGTGATGTGTAAAGTAAGTGCCATGCTATTGAATGTCACAATATATTTTAAAAATTTCTTGAGATGAGTTGTAAATGTGACAATTCATTCTAGCTTATCTCCTAAATAGCATCAAGTACCCTATATTCTCTCTTTAAATTTCATTACAAAGATGCTAACTTAAATGCAGTCACTGGAAGGTAGCTGAATTATATAAAATGATGATGTGTCAAACAGTTAATAAGAGCTTTTGTTAATGGTGAAGATTATATCTGTGCTTTTAGTTCTGTGGTGTCAATACAGTATCCCTTTCTAGTTGGTAGACAACTGACTATATTAGTTTGCTGATACTATCTCAATAGAATATTCCAGACCTCTCTCCCTCTACTTTATCTGCTTAGCAAACACTTCTATCCTTCATTTTGTTCAAGTAGATTTCCTTTCCTGATAACCATATTTTGATAAACAGCTAGCATAAATATTCAGACACATGTAGAGTTATATTTTCATTTTGTATTAAGTAACTGGCATTTTGTTTTATGGTTACTTTATGGGGATACTGTCCAGGTCACTGAAGACCAGACACAAGCTGAATATACCCAGAGGGGGAGACACCATAAGAGGCTGGCATGAGGCGCTAGTGCTTATTTCCTTCTGCTGTAAGATGCCTGGGCATGAAGGGGGAAAAGCCTGGATGTAATTTGATCTGGAATTTCTGACCTAATGCTTTAAAGGGATTTCTGATTTGAGGCACTGCTTGAGACAAACTCATCCTCTTAAATAGGAGCCTGGGGCAGTGGCTGGACATCAGAGTACAAGAACAAAAAATAGAACTCAGGCTTATCTTGTGACAGATGAAGCTGAGGTGATTGCTTGAATATTTACCCCAGGCATAACTGAGATAAAAGACCATCCTGCTGAGCTGCCAGATAATGCAATGATAATGGTTTTGATAAGTAATTCCCAGTTTTCAGGGAAAGTAGTATACTAATTTGTCAGAATTGAATACTTAATTTTTATTTCTATATGTACAAAAATGTGATGCTTGATCAGTTTGGGAAAAGCATTAATGGACAATTTCATCAGTTTGATATAAAGGGATGCTCTCTATCACTGAGCTTAATATGAATATGTGGCTCTATACAACAGTGTGTTTCTTTTTTCTTTAGTTGTGTGACTTACTGCCATCAAAAATCCCATTATACAAATGTGTATAATGAGAAAGGCTGCCACCTGGTTTAGTGAAATTATGATGAAAGATGTTTAGCAAAACTTTGACCAAATATATAATCAAAAATAGTTGATTTGCACAGCTAGTCTACATAGTGCCTAGAATCTCATGAACTGAAGATCTAGAAAGTTCTTGCAAATGGAATTTTTTTAAATAGAAAAGCCAAAGGGCTTGTTGGTTGTACTACTGCCACATCTTCACAAACTGAAAAAGAAATACAAAAACAAAAAGCCTTAAGAAATTAATGACCCTCAACATGTTCAAAAATTAAATTACTCCATTAAAAATATTCTCTTAACATTCATCACATTAAGAAATCACATAAGTAATGAAATAGCTGTTAAATATTCAAGGATAACTTGGGTTGCAAGGGCTTCCAAAGGTATAAACCACCAAAGAGATTTTACTCTAGATTTCTAGAATTAAAATTATCTATTTTTTTCAAGCAGTTAAGGAGTGATGTTTAGTTTCTATGTTAAAGAGTTTGCAACACTTATGACTATTCCTGTGTTCTTATGATTCTTTGGTCTTGTAAGGTCTGTTTTATATATATTAGCCTTATTGTAAAGAGAAATTTATGTTAAATTATAGATTTTGATGAACTAAATTCCCCCACCCCCAAACTACATTATAATGTGCACATCATGTCACAGTTAATGTTCAACATACCCTCAAATACCATTTTGGGAATCAGAGGCTTAAGTGACACCAAAGCATTTCCACATGTAAATAATAAAAAAGATAACATTAACATTACATTTTTATTTTCAAGGAAGTCAGATTTGAAGAGCAATTACAAAGTGGACAGGAACTTGACAATAAAAACTTAAAAGTTACATTTCAAATGAAATACTATAACTTTTAAAGAAGAAAATGTTATTAACAGCATTAATTTTGTTAAAATAAAAACTTTACCCACGTTAAATTTAACATAATTTAATTGAGCAAGGAAAGATTCATGAATTAGGCAGCACTCAGAACCAGGAGAAGTTCAGAGAGCTCCACCCAGTAACATGGGCAGGCAGTATTTGTAGACAGAAAAAGTAAGTGACATACAGAAACAGCTTGATTGGTTAGAGCTCAGCATTTGCCTTATTTGAGCATGGTGTGCTAAGGCCTTTGCTTTATATGAACATGGTTTAATCATTTGTGCTGAACTTTGGCTGCTGTGATTGGCAGACACTCGGTTACAAGAGTATACGCTTAGATTGCTGGTTGTTTACATACTAAGGTTGCTGTTTGCTATGTAGGGATTCAAAGTACTACGTAATAACTATGGAGGAAGCTTTAGGCCAAATTAAATTTAATCTAACAGTTTCAAAAGCAGGTATTATTTTCACTAAAATGAGATTTTAAAATCTAAATTGAAAAAAGTGTTTATTTTGGAAAAACATTTATTATTACAGAACTTGTTCCTCTTGTAAGGGTCCAAAGTCAGTTACATAATGAATATTAAGGTGCCATGAAAAAAAAATAAAATGTGACACATGTAGAAAATGTTATATTATTAGTATAGTGCTAACCACTTGGTAGATGTTACAATTTTATAGTAAGAATTAATAGTTGTTTAAATATAAATAACTGTTTAAATTGGTTTTGTATTATTTGTATAGCTTCCTCTGTCATTTGACACCTATTAGTGACTATGTGATCAGTAAAAAAAGCAAGAAGCCTTGTAAAAGAGAAAGTGAAAGTAAAAATTTGAAGCGTTTGGACTTTTTAAACCAGTCAAGAATTAGACTCTTTGACTGTTTGGACATCATTTAACCAATGGTCTTTCTATGGGCCTATGGATGAGTTATTTAAATTTTGTGGGTCTCATTTATTCAGATCTAAACTAAGAATTTTAGATTCTAAATGTTCTCTATGGACCCATTTAGTATTAAAATGATAGATTTTAAAAACTATGTTGTAAGACTGGCCACAACTAATAGCTATTATACAAATGTATAACATATATGATATACGTGTATATCATATATGTGTATATGTTTTAATTTATATTATATATTTTATAATATAAATTATATGTTATATATTTTATAATATAAATTATATGTTATATATTTATATTAAATATATTTATATGATATATAATATAAATTCAAACATATACACACATATGTGTGTATATGTCTCTGTGCACATACACATATATATGCATACACACATACGTGTGTGTATGTGTGTATATATATTTCTTTTAATTCATCTAACAAATGAAATTGATATTACTCCAGATAGAAAGTGATGCTTGATAAATAACCGAAGATTGAAGGAAAGGACTTGGAAATGCAGGCATAAGTTGGGGAATGGAAAAAGGAGGACAGTCATGGCAAAACTATATAAATGTAGGTAGAAATCGAATTGGAATCCAGGAACTAGGCCATGTAAGGAAGAGAAAGACACGGTTTCAAAGTAAAAGGATGCAGGATTTGTCAGCAGTTTAGATAGTAGTGTGAAATATTAGCGTAATCAGTATCTTTGGCACATGTTTTTTTTTTGATAATTGTATGTCATGTAAAACAGATGGGATATGGCATGGCACCAAGTGTAACACCAACAGTTTTAGTTGAAAGGGGAAGTTTCTTTTTTTCTTAAAATACATTAAGAGCTTATAATGTGCTAGTTACTGTGCTGGATGCTGTGTTTGCAGCGCTTGTGTCCTTCAGTGTCCCTCCTGGAGGTTGTCCTTAAAGTCTCATAGAGAAGACGAACATTAAATGCACAAATACTTATGTGATTATAAACAATAAGAAGTTTGTAAAAAGAAAAAGAAAATAGCCTTAGCTTGAGTGGTCAAGGAAGGCTTCTCTGAGAAAGTAACATCTAACCTGGAACTTCAGATACAATTTCTAATTCACAATAACTAATGAGTGGGTATGTGGGACATTGAGCTAGAACAAAAGACAAATATGGGTTAGTTAAGGTTTAAGTAGAGTTTAAATCTATCTTTTTTTATTTCTACTTTAGGTCTACATCAGTGTTAAGTTGCTACATAGAAACATAAAAATGGGGGAAATTTGGGATTTGGTGTCTCCTTTTACAAAGAGAATGAAAGGCATGTGATGATTTTTTGTAGAAAGACTTGTATATTAAAATAATAAATTAGAGTTCAACTCTTTTCCTTAAATATTACCTTTAATGATATGGAAGATAAAATTAGTCTGATGGGAAAAAAGTGACATTTAAGAATTTTAAAACTATGCTTCCTAAATAAGAATTTAATTTTGGCATGGGTGAGCCTATTGATCGGACAGTAGTGCATTGTATTCTGTTAAAATTTTATACCTTATTATGTCATTTTTAGATAATAAAAACACAATTTAATGAAAATTTTAATCAATAGCTCTGAACCTTCTTCACTTTTTTCTAAAATATCAACCAGACTTTTTTCAATTAAATCATTCATTGTAACCTTTAGTAAAATAGGTTCCATATAATTTTTACGATTTGGAAAAACTGAGAATAATTTGTCCTCATTCACATAATATATGAGATGCGAAGTGGGTTACAGGGTATATGGGTTCTCAGAGGGTATTTTAAAATAGCATGTGAGTGTGCAGAGTTTCAAGTAGCAAACTAATTTCAAGATGATCAACACTGATTCTTTTTAAAATTTACTTAGACAGGTTTCAGGAAGGCATTGTTATATATCAGAGGCAAAAACACAAATGTGCCCCAATTTGGGCCCTTTTTTTGCGCATCTAAAAACACACAGAGGAAAATGGAACTGAAATGAACTTTGTGGTTTGTGAATCCTTTAAAAACCGCAAAAAGCAAATTAATCTCATATGACTTGAGTACTTAGAGATGATGTGTGTGATGATATGTGTAAGACATTTGTTTAGATTCCAAAGTAATGATCAGCTCCCCACATCCTCCCTCTCTCTACCTCTCTCTCTCTCTCTCAATGTGTGTATTCTCTTTCACTCAACAAGATTAGCAGGAAGAATTCTCTGTAAGTAAAAAATCATGTCTGAGGTTGTGAATGGCCCAATTTCTTAAATCTTTTTTTATTTCTCTTTTAATATTATTATTATTATTTACTCTCTGCCCTCAACGCAGCAGAGACCTTGATGGGAAAAGGCTTTGTGGGCAAGCATCAGGTGGGTAGTTGAATCTGCAAGACTCTAACAAATGAGACTCCTTCCTTCAGAAGAGTATGAAATGAGACATTTTATAAGGGGAGGGGAAGCTGAGTTGATTTAACCATTCCAGTGTGCAGATACATTAGAAAAGAATTAAGGGATCGTAATGCTTCCACAAATGAAATATTTCAACCATGTAGCACCATCCAAGTGCCCTGTTTGGAGATAATTCTCCACAGATTTCTTCTGTTTGGCACAGTTCAGCCTTTGAGCAAAGGGCGTATTTAAATGGTCTTTACCTTGAGACATTTGCTTACATTCCAGAGTAAAAATAAGCTCTTCTTGCCACCTCTCTTTCTCTGGAGGGGAGACTGGGCAGACATGCCAGCAGCCTATTCCAGCTAGAGTCTCCTCATTTTGTATTTCTCTCCTATGGTGTGACTGCCTCACATGCAGGTAAACATCCCTGCCTCCTCATATTGCCCTGTGGGAATGGAAGGTACTTCTCTGGCTGTTGCTTTTTCCTGTCTTTCTGTATCAGGGATCTAGTGTCTTATATCAGTGTATATATATGAAATAGTGGCAAATTTACTCATTAGCTTCCAAGTAGGGTAAAATCTCAGGCCCTTCATGCTTTCTGATTTGAACTGTGCAAGGAATGGCAAATCCAAATAACTATGGGAACCAGACATGGGACATGAATTGAAAGAAGTAGGTGATATGGTTTGACTGTATGTCCCCCACTTAAATCTCTTGTTGATTTGTAATCCCCAGTGTTCGGGGCAGGACTGGTGAAAGTGATTGGATCATAGGGGTGGATTCCCCCTTGCTGTTTTCATGATAATGAGGGAGTTCTTATGAGATCTGGTTGTTTAAAAGTGTGTCGCACTTTCCCCCCTTCCCCTTCATTCTCTTCCTCCTACTCCAGCCATGTAGGAAATGCTGGCTTCCGTTTGCCTTCTGCCATGATTGTAAGTTTCCTGAGGCCTCCCAAGCCATGCTTCCTGTACAGGCTGTGGAACTGTGAGTCAATGAAACCTCTTTTCTTTATAGATTACCCAGTCTCACATAGTTCTTTACAGCAATATGAAAACGAACTAATAAAGTAGGTGAAGTTTAAAATAATGAATGGCAGCTGACAACCTTGGTGTGGGTGCATAATAGGGAGGACTAGTGTCTGCAGCAGCTGAGGAGCAATGTCTTCTTGTGAGATATCCTACTTTTAAAATATTGGCAACCAATCTGACTCAAGAGCACTCATGGAGTTAAACTAAACTGTTATGGACTGGGTCCAGCCCAAGGGCCACCATTTAGTCTTCTCTATCGTAAATGGTGAGATAGTCAAGGATGGGGATGAATTTATTCCTTCCTGTTAACTGTGGAATCACTTGGCACAATGCCTAAGTAGGCACTCATTTTTCTTTTTTTAATCAAAAGTTCTCAGCAAGCTATAAGCCAGACATTAGCTAAGAAGAAATACAATATAATGCCAAAAGATCAACATAAATTTTGTTATGATCTTGTTTCCCAAAATAAGAAAAGAGATTTGGTAGACATCATATTTTTTTGTCAGTAATCATCTTATAGTTCTTGACTACTTATATATCCCAGCATTTTATTTTGTCTCTACTATTACAACAATGTTATTATTATCCATTCCTTTGCCTAGTTTCTCACACAGTTTTAATATGGCACTTATGACCCTTGTTTCATGATAAATGGTTTTCATATGTCTACTATAGTAGTTGAAAAACTCCAATTATTCTGCAGTTTTGTGTATGTGATAGAGTCAGCCACAGAGTTAGAATCATAAAATTTGTCAGGCCAAATCTGAGTTTTATTTCATAGAGATTGGTTTCAGGGTTGTGTAAACAATTGCAAAGATGATTTTAAAACCCTTTTATATTGTATCCAGCAAATAGTTCCCCCAGTATTGGCCTAAAAAGTTTGGAATTCTAAGCTGATTTTCTAAAAGCTCCCAAGAATTGTAGGTTATGTGGTTAAATATTAGATCGTACTCTGAATGTGTTTATAAGAATTTACTTAACACCTTAGGTGTTAAAATGGGCTAACAGAGAGCTTCATGTAATGCCTTTCATTCGGTTTGTGCATTTTTGATTATTGGAAAATGCAATGAAAAATAAGTGGGTATCATTAAGAAGTATAAGAGAGAGCGTAAGTATTTGTCCTCTAGGAAATTATAAGTGGATAGCAACAGAAAATTGTTCATAGCTGAATTGAAGAATAGATTGAGATTCTTGAGATTACTATATGCTGGTTATAAAATGCCACACATTAAATTAGCAATTGAGAAAAAGACATGAAAGTAATAGACACATTGATGACTTTTGGCAATAAGTATAGAATAAATGCTTTGTATTTGTTTATTGAGGTATAATTTATATGTCGATTTTATCCTGTTTAGGTGAGCAGTTCTATGAATTTCAACAAATGTACAGTTGTCTTTTGGGATTCAGAGGATCAGCTCCAGGACTGCCGCCATGTAACTAAATCAGCACATATTCAAGTCCTACACTGGAAACAAAGTGTTGGCGCTCTGTATCTTTCACAGCCACAAGTATTTTTTATTGTGTTTGATTTAAAATAAGCCACACATAAGTGGACCAAGGCAGTTCAAACTCATGTTGTTTAAGAGCCAACTGTATACAGTTGTGTAAGCAACCACGACAACCAAAATAGAGCATATCTCCACCATTCCCCCAAATCTTCCATTTCTTGATATAGTCAATCTCCTCCTTTTACACCCCCAGCTCCTGACAACACAAATCTGATTTCTTTCCCAATTGATACGGTTTGGTTCTGTGTCCCCACCCAAATCTCACCTTGAATTGTAATACTCACCATGGGTCAAGGGTGGGACCAGGTGGATATATGGGGGTGGTTTCCCCCATACTGTTCTCACAAAATCTGATGGTTTTATAAGGGGTTTCACCCTTTGCTCGGGTCTCATTCTCTCTCCTGTCACCATGTGAAGAAGGACATGTTATCTTCCCCTTCTGCCACAATTGTAAGTTTCTTGAGGCCTCCCCAGCCCTACGGAACTGTGAGTCAATTAAGCCTCTTTTCTTTGCACATTACCCAGTCTTAGGCAGTTCTTTATAGCAGCATGAGAGTATTCTAATACACCAATAATTCTGACTCTTCTAAAATGGCATAAAAGGAGCTGATAAATGATACAGGCTTTTGAGTCTGGCTTCTTTCACTTTAATGCTTTTGAGGTTCACAGCTTTTGTTGCATACATCATTGTTCCTTTTTGGTGCTGAGTGGTATTCTATTGTATGAATATACTGCAATTTGCTTATCTGCTTACCAGTTGGGAGATATTTGGGTTGATTTGAGCTTTTGGAGATTATTAAGAAAGCCTGTATAAACCTTGTTAATGGATTCTTGTTTAGACACATCTTCATTTGTCTTGAATAAACAAATACCTACACGTGCATTGCCATGTCATATAAAAGTGTATGTTTAATTTTATAAGAACCTGCCAAATTAGTTGTATTAATATGGCTGTGCCATTTAGGATTCTCATCAGGAATGCATTGGAGTCCCAGTTGCTCCACATAGAATATATGCTTTTTATAAATTTTAAACTAAAATTTCTGCCTCAGATATAATGTATCTTCATATACAATACATTATGTTTGAGACAGAAATTCTTATTTAAAGTTTATAAATTTATAATATATCTGAAAATACATTATAGTTATAAAACATACCAATTTTTAATATAATGTGTCTGAGGATACATTATATTAAAAACTGATATGTTATATTGGAATTGTGTAATATTTTACAAATACATGATGGCTAAAGTGAAAGTAAGCAGCAGGTTGAATTAATTCCATTTCTCTTATGAGTTAATGGAGGCTAAAACATGTGTTTGTATGTGAGGACAATCGTTTTTATATCATTTAAAATTTTGGTCAGTCATTCAGTTTCCTAAATACATAGAAGGATGAGTTCAGGAAAGTTGCCAGAGCCTCATTAATGTTTAAGCCTCAAAGTTCCAACGTGGTTACCAAGGCCAGTCTGTCTTTATGTGGAGCAGGTGGCAGCCCATGCAAAGAACAGCTTGGATGAGCTGGTTTACTTCATAACATTTCCAAGACGATGATAGTTCTAATATAAGTAGAATTGACCTGTACAGATAAGGCAGGTCATTTAAACTAAACTGGATTTTCAGTTGCCCTTTGAGGCACTCCGTAAGGTAGCAATGGGACTTAGGAGTAAAATTCGACTTCCCTAAAATTCCAGAATCAATACTATCTTATATACAGTGTATAATACTTGTGTTTTGATAATCTTCTATTCGTTCTCGGGGAAAAACACCATAAATGAAAGTGACGTTTTCATAATAGAGGCATTTGGGTTTATTCTTTTTGTGGTCATTTTCTTAGGACTAGTATTTTAGAATAATTTACCAAGCTTTTTTGCAAGACTAAAATATAGGGTTAAAGTAGGGTTAAACCTTAACAGTCATAACTTTGTTCCTGAAGTGTGATTATTATCAAAAACTCTTTTAAAAATGATTTTCTTAAATATTCAAAAGAGATTGAGACTATCATACAAATGGACAATTTTAGTTTCTCAAATTGTAAGTATTGTTCATTAATTCTCAAGAATGCTAACATTTAGAGGTTAGCAAATTGAAGATATTTTGGTAAAAATTATTATTAAATTATGTATTAGAGCAAACCCAACCGTCTTCTGTCTTGGATTGTTTCTGTCTTCCCATTGGCCTTGAATGCAGATAGAAACAATATTAAAATACTTCTCATGCAACATGAAGTAAACTCCAAAGGAAAAATGCCTTGAGCAAATCACATTCTGTAACCTGTTATGGCCCTCTCTGGGTTACAGAATTTTGTCTTAAATTTTCATAAATAGCCAATTCTTTAATTTGTGACTATATAAAGACAATAAAAAGTCTTGGAACAATTGACTCCAAACACCAGAATGGAGCTATGAA
Source organism: Pan troglodytes (assembly GCF_028858775.2). NCBI lineage: Eukaryota > Metazoa > Chordata > Mammalia > Primates > Hominidae > Pan > Pan troglodytes. The sequence goes on along the minus strand of NC_072405.2, from coordinate 41,595 downwards.
TGTGTATATATCCCTAAAACTGGTTTACAGCTACTTATATGTACAACAGCCTCACTCTCTGTGAAGTGGGATGTTAATATCAATTTTCTATTCCTTCTCATTAATAAGATAATGATAATCATGAGGAGTGAGGCCAAGTCAATAGTATTTATTTTTATTTACCCTACTTTCTTCTTTCTTTTGCTGTTTCTTCTAAGCAATTTGTTAGCATGTTCTGTGTTTTATTGCAGTGGGATTTACATGTATGGGTACAGGACATTAATTGGTGATTAATTTATATTTGTGCCTTTTCCCCAATTGTTCACCCAACTCTATTTTAAAAAATAAAACAGAGTACGTTTTTCTGTAGTATGTTCTTTCAAATTCTGTCTGCTAGTTTAGGTTTATTGAAAATAATTGTATGAGTTTGGACTAAACATTCTTTATACATTTTTGTTTTCTCTGCCTATAATGCCTTTCACTCTTGATGGTGGTGGGAAAAAGGATGCATTTTTATGTTTGGAGAGACTCATTGTAAAACAGCAGGACACTTCCTGTACAACACCATTAAATGTTGTTCAAACAATGTCAGGGGGACTATATTTGCCCACTAGTTCTATGCAGAAACATTTCCCAAATTAATTAATTTCCTGAGTGACAAATCAGGGAGAAAATCCTGGTGGACCTCAAGAAAGGGTAGAAAGTTGGAGAAAAGTGTTAAGAGGTTTGAGGTCAGCAATTTGACCTTTTAAAACTTTCTTTCATAAGGACAATGTCAACAAATAATGTTTGTGGTAACTTCAAATGAAGGATAGAGCTTGAAAAGTAAAACTTCAACTCCCACATATAACATTTGTGAGGAAAATGAAATGAAAACATATGTTCATATAATAATGGGAAAACGTAATGCATTTTTCTAAGTTTGAGTTTGCTAGAAGTTCTTTATTATTAAATTATGCTGGGATTCCTAGTAAGCATGCAACACATTTGCATAAGTATTAAAATAATTCATCATGATCAATTCTGTTACAGTAAATCTCAACCCTAATCACAATCTACCATATACTACAGTGGTTCATCTATATGTGGTATTTCATATTTTACTAAGTTTTGGTGGAACTGCAGCTCCTGCAGCAGCACAAATGTCATCTGAGTTCACTGTGATTAATGTGGCCCTGAAGGAGATCTAATCACGATTAGCCAATGTCATAAAGTGTTACAGAATCAGTGTCATGTGAGAAACATTTTAAAGCCCTTAAAACTGTATATCCTAGCAAGTAACTCTGGTAGAAAGTCTAGGAGGATGAGGAGGTTTAATTTGGGAAACAGATGACCAAGGAGGATGAGGGAACAATTATTTGCCTTCAAATACTTAAAGGACCAGAAGGGAACAACACAAATCTAGAACTAATGGCTGAAAGTTATAGGGCAGTGGATATCAATCTAATATACTGAAATTTCAAAAATGGAAACTTATCAGAAATGCAGTGAGCTCTATGGGTCTAATAGGCTCAATGAAGTATGGAGGTTTCTGTTACTAGGAGTATTCAAGGCAAGATTACCACTTCTGGAGACTACTGAAAAGTAATTTTTTAATGGCACAGAAGGTTATATTTGGGTACATTTTAAATTCCTCTTCATCCATTCCATAACTTAATTTCCTTTACCACATAAACACATTTCTTATTTTTATTTTTTATTTTATTTTTTTAGATATTGGTGGAGGCTTCAGTGGGAGATGGCTTCACTGGAGATATTGCGATTGATGATCTGTCATTTATGGACTGCACCCTCTACCCTGGTAAGAGAGAACATTTTAATTTGGGGTTATTTCTAAATCTGTTTACTTGGAAAACTTGCAAGGAAATCAATATTTCATTTCTACAAAATTTCCAACATGACCTTGCTTTTATTCTTTTTCTCAAAACTATTAACTCTGGAAAAGATTTTTTTAGATCCTTGCTAGTAATTAGCTTTAAAGTGTCAAACATAGTCAAGATGTTTGAATCACTTATGTCTATGACTTATCACATGCAAAATACTAGAAAATCATGTCTGAAGTTAAAATGTAATTCCATTATATTTAAGGAGTTACAATAACCAAACCATTTGCCTTATAATTACATCACATTGGATACTTTATTAACCTCTCGGATTACCCTCGGGAGGCACTTTAAATATTTCTAACAATTGTTGTCAACCATTTCCTCACTATTTTATGGACTTATGTCTATTAAAATGACATAAATGACATATTTTCCAGATATATATCGATTTTCAAACTTTCCCCTAACTCCAGACTCATATACTCACTACCTACTCCACAGCTTAACCTGGATGTCTAGAAGGCATCTTAAAGATAATGATAGAAAATAACCTAAAATAAACACAACCCAGGCCTTGAATAGTGTTATGAGGAGAAACCCATTCTGAGAAGTGCATAGTGATCTAAGAAGACTGGATATTAAACTAATGGAGTTTGGCACTCAGACTGAGAGCTCTTAAAGTGCACGACAAGAGGGAACATGATCTCCTCCCTGGAGTGATCAGAGGCTGGGGCCCAACAACATTCTCAATTGCCGAAAACTTAACATCCATCCCTGCTCTATCATCTTAGCCTCACTGGTCTGCGGAGCACCAGCTCCATCCCATGCAGAGTCAGGGGATGGGGCTGATTCCAATATTTTCAGTTGTAGCTATGTGACACAGCTCTGATCCTACCCACCACTCAGCATCCTAACAGGATCGATTGGTGTCACCACTGTGTGTCATGGTTTTCATAGAACTCTGCAGACAGCCGAATCCCTCTCTTGAAGGCTAGTAAAACAAGAGGCAGAATTGAACATATTTACTTTTACCTCTCAATGCCTAAAAGTGAATTCCTGATTACCAGTTGCCTCTCAATCCTGCCACTCCTGTATACCTCCCTATCTCAGCAAATGACAGTTTATATCTAGCTGCTTATTCCATATTAACAAATCTGGTTTATATTAACAAATTTGGCTTAGTACCCACTCCTCATTGCCCTCACCACATTCCCCGTGGTCCAAGCAACCAGTGTCTATGCATGGATTATTGCAATTGCTTTTTAAATGATCTATCTGCTCCTACCCTTGAGTGCTATATTCTGAAAACAGCAGCCCACATGTTTCTTTTCAAACTTAGATGAGATTAGGCCATTCTATTGTCAGAATCTTCCTATGACTTTCTATCTCATTCAGAGCAAACCTCAAACTAATGATAGCTTCCAAGGAATAAATGACTAACCCCTTATACCTCTTGAATTCACCTTTCACCAGTGTATATCTCATTCACTTTTTCCTACTACAAAGGTCTCTTAGCTAATACTTGAGCACTTCAGCCAATTTATGGTGTATTAGTCCATTCTCACACTGCTAATAAAGACATACCCGAGCCTGGGTAATTTATAAAGAAAGGTGATTTAACTGACTCACAGTTCTACATGGCTGTGAGGGCCTCACAATCATGGCAGAAGGTGAAGGAGGAGCAAAGTCACATCTTACAAGTTATAGGCAAAGAGAGTGTGTACACGGTAACTCCCCTTTATAAAACTATCAAATCTTGTAAGACTTATTCACTTTCACAAGAACAGTGTAGGAAAGACCTGCCCCCGTGATTCAATTACCTCTCAATGGGTCCCTCCCATGACATTTGGGAATTATAGGAGCCATAATTCAAGATGAGATTTGGGTAGGGACATAGCCAAACCATATCATATAGTTAGGGCTTTTCCATCTGCTTTCCCCTGTTCCTGGAACAGGTTTCCCACAGATGTCTATCTGACTCCCTCCCTTACTTCCTTCTGGTCTCTGCCAGAGTTTCTTCTTCAGGGAAGCCTCCTCTGAACACAACACAACACAGTTTCTTTCTTATCTGGCATTTTCTATTTCTACTCCTGGTGTTATTTTTCTCCACATCACCTATCACCCTTATGGTTAAATTTCTATTTTCCCCCGTAATGATGTTAGTTGCATGAGAGCAGGTATATCACCTCTTCACTGTTTAATCTCCAATTCCTAGAACAGTATTTGACACATACTAGTACTCAACAAATACTTGTTGGATGGATAACTAGGTAGAGGAATGTCAATAATTTTAGGTGTTTTATATACTCTCGTTATATATTTTAGTTTAGTTTTAATATTATTGCTAAAACATTAAGTATTTCTATGTGCCAGATACTATAGTATATGTCAGTCAGCTTTTGTTGAAAGCCAAGTCTCAGTAGCTTATGACTACATTTATTTCTTGCTCTCAAGCGTGTGGGTTGGCATAGAGAATAAGAGCAAAGAAATAGACAGACAGATAGATAGACAGACAGACAGATCTTAATCATAGCTCTGTGTAATTTTATGTAGCTCTAAGCTATGTGTCTCTGTTTCATGTGGTCCTCTCTCTCTGAGACCATGGCTAAAAGACCAAGTCCCTATTTGACACATTTCATAGAGGATGGAAAAAAAAGCATATTTGAAATTTCAACTGGGACATGGTATACATCTTACTGTGTCTGTTCATGTTCATTATCCATTGATCAGATCCTAACAATGGGGCAGAGAAGTATTTTCCACCTACAGGGAGCTCAGCAGGGGTAGGGGAGATATAAAATCTTTACAAGAAAGAGAGGTGATGTGTACGGACAATATTACAACCGGCCATTCATACATATTTTATTTTACTTAATCTTACAATGTTTTAAGAGTCTAGAAGAGTGCCTGGTCCATCATAGGTGAATAGATGTTGTACGTGGGGCAGGATTAATGCCTTTATTATACCAGTTTTATGGAGGAAATTGAAAAGGAGATAAGGTGCTCAAGGGTACCTAGTTGTAAAGTGGCAGGACACAGTCACTGCTTCTTGGAACCATAATGTTCACCACTAGTATTATAGGGCTCATCAAACACACTAAACCTGAAAGGAAGAGGCTACAATCTCCAGTTTACAGATATGAAAAATTAAAGACATAAGTAGCGTGGATGAGAATACAAAATTAAGGATTGGACTGTGATTTTACCTAAGCTGGTATGATTTCAGTGGCCAGGGCTTTCCCCACATTGCCCCCAAATCTGAGATTAGAGAGAATCACTGTGACCTCAGAGTGAGAAGAGAACAAAAAAAGAACACAGGAAAGAAACACAAGTCACCATTGAAGCTATTGTTGCCCTAATTATCCGGCTAAATCCATTCTGTGGCTCACAGTTCCCAGGGGAGGTAAAACAGCTACTAGAAGCATAGGCAGAGATGCGAAATATCAGTTACTGAGTGTTGGTCCTAATTTTCTGTTTCAAGTTTTGGAAGAAAAATAAAAAAACTTGAAAAACTGTAGGAGCTGTGTTTTTTGCAATGGCATAACAAAATAAACTATGGGTCAAAACCACAAGGCTTGTTGAATCCATAGGTTTGATAAAGGAATTTGATAAAGGAATCTTACCATAAAATGAAACAAAAATACAAATTGAGCTCTACGTAAAAAAAAAAAAAATGTTGCTCTTGATGCTTTCCAGTCATTTTTTTTTTCATAGCATCATGTTATCTGAAGTAAGAATCATGCTTGTAACTTCACTAAGGGGCATTGATTTCCTTTTAATATTAACTGATTATTTGTTTATAGCATTTTTCTTCTTTGGCCAATAAAACAAAGCAAAATAAATAAAAACTCAAAGTCACATACACACAAACCAGAATGTTGACCTAATCCCCAAGATGTGGGTTTCTATCTTACCTACAACTTTTATTTCATAGAAAATGACTGAGCAGTAGATTATTTTACTTTTCTTCGGTACTTCAAAATCAACCTTTTCCCCTCGTGCCTGCCTTGTAATTTTAATGAAAGCAGTGTTCTCCAGCAACCTGGGCTTGAATTTCCGCAGTCATCTTTGACTTTCTTCTTAAACCTCTTCGGTTGTAAATTCCACTGACTACAACTGCAAGATATTTCTCGGACCTTCTGTTTTTTTCCATTACTGCAATTCAAGTCAGTGTTGACTTGAATGAAAAACAAATATTAGACCAAAAATGTTATTAATATTCCCCAATAGTTTTTATGCCCTTAAATTAGTTTATTTTTACTTTGTCTTAAAACATCATCATTTGCTCTTCCAAGTCTTCTCTCTCATATTCTGAGCTATAGCTTTTTTCTAATTTAATTTTCAAATCATTCTCAATTATTAATTATACCTGATTTGTTTCAATACTTTTATAATATTGTTAATTTATTTTTCCTACTTTATTAAGATATAATTGGCAAAATGGTATATAGTCAAGGTGTACAATATGATGTTTTGACATGTCTATATATTATGAAATAGTTACCACAATCAAACTATTAGTAATTGACACATGTCTAACCTCATATAGTTACCCATCCTCTGTGTGTGTGTGGTAAGAGAACTTGGCTGGGCCCGGTGGCTCATGCTTGTAATCCTAGCACTTTGGGAAGCCGAGGTGGGCAGATCACCTGAGGTCAGGAGTTCAACACCAGCCTGGTCAACATGGTGAAACGTGGTCTATACTAAAAATACAAAAGTTAGCTGGGCATGGTGGCACACACTTGTAATCCCAGCTACTTAGGAGGCTGAGGCAGGAGAATTGCTTGAAACTGGGAGGTGGAAGTTGCAGTGAGCCAAGATCATGCTACTGCACTCCAGCCTGCGCGACAGAGCAAGAGTCTGTCTCAAAAAAAAAAAAAAAGCACTTAAGATCTACTCTTAGCAATATTCAGCTGTACAATATCTTGCTGCTGACTATAGTCACCAGAACTTATTCTTCGGATAACTGAAAATTTGTACCATCTTACCAACATATCTCCATTTCTTTCATCCCTCGACCTCTGCTAACTACCTCTCTACTCTGTTCTGTGAGTTCAACTTTTAGATTCCTCTTACATGTGCAATCATGCAGTATTTGCTTTCTGTGTCTGTCTTATTTCACTTAGTGTAATGGACATGGCATTATTCTAATTTCATAAAGACAGGATTTCTTGATTTTTTTAAAGCTGCATAATGTTCCAATGTACATATATATTAGATTTTCTTTATCCATTCATCTATCTCCATACATGTAAGTTGTTTCCCTATTGTAGCTATTGTGAATCATGCTGCAATGAACATGGGAGTTCATTGGAGTCCAGATGTCTCTTTGAAATAGTGATTTTATTGCCCCTGGATATACACCCAGAACTGGGATTGCTGGATCATGTGGATAGTTACATTTTAAATTTTTTGAGCAACCTCCATACTGTTTTTCATAATGGCTGTATCAATTTACATTCCTACCAACGGGTATAAGTGTTCCCCTTTCTCCACATCTTCACCAACACTAGCTATCTTTTAACTTTTGATAATAGACATCCTAACAGATGAGAGTCAATATCTCATTGTAGTTTTGATTTGCATTTTCCTGATCATTACTGATAATAAGTGCCTTTTCATATACCTGTTGTCTATGTCTTCTTTGGAAAAAAATGTCTATTCAGGTATTTTGCCCCTCTTAAAATTGGATTATTTGTTGTTGTTTTTTGTTTTGTTTGTTTTTGCTGTTGAGTTGTATAAGTTTCTTACGTAGTTTGATATTAACTCCTTATTGGTTATATGGTTTGGAAATACTTTCTCTTGTTGTGATTTTTGTACATGATGTAAGATAAGAGCCCAATTTCATTTTGCTTTGCATGTAGATATCCATTTCTTTAACACCACTTATTGAAGAGATTATTTTTTCCCATTGCATATTCTTGTCACTTTTTTTATTGATTACTTGACTTTATATGTGTGGGCTTATTTCTGTGCTTTCTATTATGCTCCATTGGTCCATGTTTCTGCTTTTATGCAAGTACCATGATGTTGTGATTACTACAGCATTGTAATATAATTTGAAATCGGGAAGTATGATGCCATCAGTTTTTTTCTTCTTGTTCAAAATTGCTTTAGCTATTTGGAATCTTTTGTAGTTCTCTATGAATTTTTGTCTTAGAGACAAAGATTTGAGGATCTTAGAGGAAAAGCTTTTAACTTTTTACCATTGAGTGTGATGTTAACTTTGGGCTTGTACAGGGGTTCGCTTTTACCCACATCCTCCCAATACTTGTTAAAAGTTTTAAGACTGTTACTGTATTAAGGAGCATTTCTTCTATTCCTAATTTGTTTGGAGTTTTTATCATGAAAGGATGTTAAATATTGTCAAATGCCTTTTCTACATTTTTTGACGTGATCATAAGATTTTAAGCCTTCATTCTGTTAATGTAATGTATCACATTTATAAATTTTCATATGTTGAACCACCTTTATGTCCCAGGGATAAATTCCACTTGGTCATAATATATGATCCTTTTACACTGTTATTGAAATCAGCTTGCTAGTATTTTGTTGAGGATTTGCATCTATATTCATCAGTCATATTGGCCTGTAATTTTCTTTCCTTGTAGTCTCCTTTTCTGGCTTGGAATCAGGCTGAATTTTTTTTTTACTTTTTCTTTTTTTTTTTTTTTGAGACGGAGTCTTGCTCTGTCGCCCAGGCTAGAGTGCAGTGGCATGATCTCGGCTCACTGCAAGCTCTGCCTCCCAGGTTCACGCCATTCTCCAGCCTCACCCTCCCAAGTAGCTGGGAGTACAGGCGCCCACCACCATGCCCAGCTAATTTTTTGTACTTTTCGTGGATCCGGGGTTTCACTGTGTTAGCCAGGATGGTCTCGATCTCCTGGCCTCGTTATCCGCCTGCCTCGGCCTCTCAAAGTGCTGGGATTACAGGCGTGAGCCACCACGCCCAGCCCAGGCTGATCTTAAAAAATGAGTTTGAAAGTGTTTCTTCCTCTTCAGTTTTTGGAGGAGTTCGATAAGGATTGGTTTGAATTCTTTAAATGTTTGGTGGAATTTAGTAGTGAATCCATAAGGCCCTGGACTTTTCTTTGGTGGGAGATTTTTGGTTAATTATTCAATCTCATTACTCATAATTCATCTGTTTAGATTTTTTTATTTCTTGTTGATTCCATCTTGGTAGGTTGTATGTTTGTAGGAATTTATGCATTTCTTTAATGCTATTCAATTTCTTGGAGTATAATTGTTCATAGCAGTCTCGTATGATCCTTTGTATTTCTGTGGCTTCAGTTGTAATGTCTGTTTCTGATTTTATTTATTTGGGTCTTCTGTTTTTCTTATCTAAATGGTTGTTAATTTTATCTTTTCAAAAAATTAATTTTCAGTTTCATTGATCTTTTTATTTTTTTCTTCATTGTAATTATTTTTGCTCTGATCTTTATTAGTTCCTTCTTTCTATTAACTTGGAGCTTAGTTTGTTCTTTTTCAAGTTCCTTGAGGTATAAAGATAGATTGCTTATTTGAGTTTTTTTTATTTCTGATTTTTTTTTATTTTTTAGGTATTCAGTACTATAAACTTTCCTCTTAGAACTGCTATTGCTGTATCCCATAAGTTTTGGTATGTTGTGTTTCCATTTTCATTTATCTCAGATTTTTTATTTCATTTTGATTTCTTCTTTGACCTACTGGTTTTTAAGGAGTGTGTTGTTTTAATTGCCATGTTTGTGAATTTTCCAACTTTTCTCCTGTCAGTGATTTCTAGTTTCATACCATTGTGGTTAGAAAAGATGCTGGATATGACTTCAAACTTCCTAATTTGTTAATGCTTGTTTTGTGGACTAACATATTATCTATCCTGGGGAATGTTCTGTGTGCTCTTGAGAAGGTGTATTCTGCTGCTGTTGAATGAAATGTTTTGTATATGACTGTTAGGTCAATTTCCTCTAAAGTATCATTTAAGTTCAATGTTTCTTAATTGATTTTCTGTCTATATGATCTATCCATTGTTGGAAGTGGGATATTGAAGTCCTTTACTATTATTGTTTTGCTGTCTCTTTCTCCCCTCAGATTTATTAATATTTGCTATACATTTGGGTTCTCTCATATTGAGTACATATATTTATAATTATTATATCCTCTTGATTAATTGCTATATATTTATATAATGACTTTTTGTCTCTTTTTACCATTTTTTGCTTAAAGTATATTTTGTCTTACGTATGTCTAGCTTCCTGTGCTCTTTTCTGGTTTGCATTTGCATGAAATGTGTTTTTTGTTCTTTCAGTTTTAGTTTATCTGTGTCCTCAAAGTGGAAGTGAGACTCTTGTACGCAGCACACTATTGGATATATATTTTTTTTAATCTGTTAAGACATTCTATGTCTTTTTGTTGTAGAATGTAATTCACTTACATTTAAAGTAATTATTAATAGGTAAGGACTTACTATTGCCATTTAAAAAATTCCTTCCTAGCTGTTTCGTAGATCTTTTGTTTCTTTCTCTCTTGCTATCTTCCATTGTGATTTGATGATTTTTCTGTAGTGGTATGCTTTGATTGCTTTCTCTTTACCTTTTGTGTATTTACTATAGGTTTTTGCTATGTGTTTAAATAAGGCTTACAAAAACCAGCTTATAGTTACAACAATTCATTTTAAGCTGATAAAAACTTTATTTTAATTCCATACAAAAATCCTACACGTCTTCCCACCCCAACATTTATGTTTTTAATTTCACAATTTACATCTTTTTATATTTATAATATTTAAAAAGAATTCTAAATTCAGAATACAGAATACACACTAGTACTGTAATGATAATATGTAAATCACTTATAACTCTAAACACTAAAAGATAAAGGTTATTAAAAATAACTATAGCATCAGTAATTTATTAATGGATATGCAATATGTAAATAAATTCTTATTTTTAATCTAATCCATTAGGCAAAATTAATTACATTTCTAGTAGGAACTTAGCCAGGTAATACATTTCTACAGTTCTTTGCATAGCTGTAAAATGATGTTGTCTATTACCTGAGGAGACCACGGTGAGGAATCATGAAAAAGTTAAAGATATTTCCTTATATCTTGAATCAGATCTTCAGTTTAGATTAAGAATTGCTCTGAGACATTTATATTAAAAAGTGTGTATCTCAAAGGAAGTATTTGCTTTTCATTATTCTTTCTGTCCTTCATTAGAAAGGCCAGAATTATATTTTCTTCAGCTGAGCATATATGACAGGAATTTTCTTTCTTGCACCAAGGATTAATGGTGAGATAGCTAGTTTATTTAGAAAAATAAAACACTGACTACATCAGAAAATACTGTCTGCAAATTGAAATATAATTTATGTGCTCTTTATTCTCTTTTAAATTTTCAGATTTCAGCATGCACATTAGAATTGTTAGTTACTAAAATTATTAGTTATTACAATTTAAGTATTATATGAATATCCATGTTTACATTATTATTAGTATTTTGTTTTCCCCAGGAACTAAAGCAGTGGCACATTGTACAATTGATGATGCCTTCATATTGATAAAATATGATGACTATTTTAAGGACGCTTAACATAATTTTTATGATGTCCTCCCCCACCCCTCACACATTAAATGTGTTGTTTTGTCGTTGTTGAACTGGGTTGATTACATTTTTGGCATCCCTTCTCGTTAGCTTCAATGTCTCACCAGCTTTATTTACAAATGGTGTTTAAGTCTTCCTTTATTCTGCAGAGATGAATGTTTGTTTCAGTGTGGATCAAAAAGCAAGGGGAACAGGGTAAATACTATTGGCTTTACTTTTAAGATATCACCTGCAGCTTTTCATCGTCTAATACACTGTTTGGCGTGTTCATTATATTTGTCTCCGAATAATAAATTACATGAAAGCACTGTGTTTTGAAATATGCCTTTCTTTTGTATTTTTCTAAAGGAGGTGTAGACTCAGAAGAAAATACCAGATTATTGGAAAGTTTTGCAGTTTAAAGTAAGATTTCAGGGGAAAAATAAAGAAATTTGAGCCTTGGTGATTGCAATCTTAAATATTCTGGTTTTAGCTTCTTTGGTGTAGTCTGTAAATTGATTTAGCATATATATAGGGAAAAAATTTTGGCCAAAGTCTGCGATATGTTCAATTAACAGTTCTATTGTGTTCTTAGAAAATAAAATTGAACAAATTATTCGCTTAACTTATTTTAAAGTTAAAACTTTTACATTGTTTCACATTCTCTCTTAATTGAGAGAAATGCTAAATGTTAAACATGGAGAAGGTTGTCTAAATGGTTAGTTCACAGCTTGGAAATTTTCCATCTGCTACTTCAGTCATTTGTAGTCACATTCAAATATAGTAGAATGCCTGTAAAGAAGGAAAATGTCATTGAATCTTTGTTATAAAGCAGAAGTATTTCAAAAATTGCTGATTGGCTACCGGAGACAGAAAAAAAAAAAGCACTGCATAGTTTGTGGCAAACAGCTATAACACAGTTGTTATAATAGTATCCAAAGAATAGCTATGCTTTCATAAAACCTTTTCACCTGGAAAGTATATCTAACACAGACACTTCCATAAAATCATACTAAACATAGTTCTTTCAGCTTGTGAGTATAACTCCAATTTATTGTACTAAGTGAAATAGAAGAAATGTATGATATTCCCCAAAAGCTATAGATATTTAAACATTTTAAATTTTCTAAAGAGACTGTTTAAGCTTCAAATACGCTTTTACATTTTTATATTAAATATATTTCTTAACTCAAAAAGTCACAGGGAAAACATGCGTTGTTAGCTACAGATAGATATAAAGTACAATGATTCATATTAGTCAAGCAATTCATTCAGTAATCATATGTCTAAAGTTGGTAATAACTTATCAAGGACTAGAGATGTTAAAATGTTGTTTTTATTTGCTTAATTATCAGTGTGGGAATGGCTGTAGGGAGGGAAGTCTAGTATAAAACAAGTTGGAAAATCTATTTTACCAGAGAGAATATATTAATGTAGCCTGAAGTTTGTCATATTTGTTACAGTGAAGTTACAGAGCGAGGAGTTAGATCACTGAGTCCATTTGGAGCCTGAGACATCTACTTATGAAATCTTCCACATGACAGATGTGCAGGTAGTTTGGTTCCCCTGTGGCTCAGAGATGTGGAAGAAGATCAGATCAAACCAGACTAATCTCTGCTTCTTAGTGAGTGCAAACTTCAGTCATATGCATTTCATCTTTTCAATTTTTGTTTCATCTGCAAAGATTTTAATGTTCTTTGTTTAAAGAGACTTAAATCTATCATTGCTACCAACTTTAGCCTTATTCTAAGCAATTATAGGCCAACAAAACCCTATAAGCTTTGTAATTAGTTGAATATTTGCCCCACTCCACAATTCATATCTTGAAACCTTAATCCCCATTGAGATGGTATTTGGAAGTGGGGCCTTTGAGAGGTAATTTGGAGTAGATTAGGTCATGAGGATGAGGTTCTCATAATGGGATTAGTGCTCTTACAAAAAGAGGATGAGACAGGAGCTCTCTTGCGCTCTCTCGCTCTCTTGCTCTCTGTTTCTATATACTGCATAGTCATTTCTAGCATCACCTGAGTTAAGAGTGTGATACTTTAGAAAATACTCTTCTAAGTATTTGCAAAGTTAAATGAGTTGACCTCATGTCCCTTAGAGGAAAGTCTAAACAATGTGTGAGGACCAGAGAGTCCATCAGGAATCTTGCAGTACTTGTCATGCCTCAGTCACACATGAAGAACTGGCCTGACCATGTTTCTGGATTCTATTTTACTTCCACATCACAGAATCTCTGAAATCAGCTGCAACTCCATCTTCCCAGTTACAACCACCACCAATTGCAAAGTTCAGCTCCAGAAGAAGAAACGCTTTTCTCATTTAGCTCTTTTAGTGCTCTTCTCTTCAATGCAAGACATTGGACTTACTTGGTTTGTAAAATTTCCTCATTCTGGTGGAGTAATAAGGAAGTAATGAGAATAGGACTAAGAATTATGAACTCTTACTATGTTTTTGCTTAGAGTAGTTGTCCTTTTACTTATTCTCTGAAACCTTTTTAAGATAAAAATGAATTGTCTCTACTTTTCCTCAGTATGAACTCATCGGTCTCTCTTTCAAGTCATCCAACTCATGTCCATGATTTCTCTCTAATGATTATTCTCTAGTTAAGTTGAAATCAGAACTAAAGATGCAGTTCAGACTGCTGGTTTTGCTGAGTGTGGTGGCTCATGCCTGTAATCCCAGGACTTTGGGAGGCCGAGGCGAGTGGATCACCTGAGGTCAGGAGTTTGAGACCAGCCTGGCCAACGTGGTGAAACCCGGTCTCTACTGAAAATACAAAAAATTAGATGGGCATGGTGGTAGGTGCCTGTAATCCCGCTACTCAGGAGGCTGAGGCACAAGAATCGATTGAATTGGGAGGCAGAAGTGGCAGTGATTCGAGATCGCGCCACTGCACTCCAGCCTGGGTGACAGTGAGACTGTCTCTCTCTCTTCTCTCTCTCTCTCTCTCTCTCTCTCTCTCTCTCACACACACACACACACACACACACACACACACACAACAGACTGCTGATTTTAGTAGTATGGAAGACCAGATGACCTAAAAACTGTGACACTATTTATTCCTAGAAATGTCAACTATAACATAACGTGCATTGATTTAAATGTCAAGCTGAGCTTAAAAAGGGGAAATCTCCAGGTGAGAGAAAAAAAGAGAGTATTGAGAAATAGAACAGAAAGACAAAGTAAATGCCAGAGTTAGGGAGTAAGAGCATATGGGATGGACAAGATGGAGAGAAAGGGGAGAGGAGAGCCAGAAGTGAGTGAATTGCAAAAGAAGCACAATTAGGCTGATGACTGACTTCTTAACAGCAAGAACAGAAGTCAGAGGACAGATACAATTTTCAGAGTTCTAAAAACTATTAATTGTTAGCGTAAAGCAAAGCAAAACTTTTTCAGGAAAGAGGGTTAAGATGGCATTGAAAGATAACACACACACACACACACACACACACACAAAATAATATTATTTCACTGCACCAGATTCTGCAGTTCAGACAAATGAACTATGTAAATGTGAATCTCAGAAAGACACAAAATGAGCTCAACCAGGGATGTGATGAAAAATGGCAAACACATGGATAAACCTAAATATACGAATGAATGGCAAGTACATATTGTATGTTGAATGTTTATATACTGCTGGGAAGTATAGAATTACTTTGGAAACTGGTTTGGCATTATCACCTAAGGTTGAAATTGTACATACCCCGTAACCAAGCAATTCCATTTCTAGATACATAAGGAGAAATGTGCAAAATGAGAAAACAATACCTTAGAAGAATCAACCCCAAAATCATTAACGGTGGAATGGCTAACTACAATATATTTTCATATAATAAAACACTAGACAGCATTCAGAATTACTGAATTACAATATACACATTAACACTAATGAATTAAAGTACTATCTTGAGGAAAATACCATATGGCGTTGGTTAAAATCTCTAATCATTATAATCTCTGTTGCTGATACAGAGAAAGCTTCCATTCATCTAAAGTTAAAAACCCAAATACCATTTTATTTAAAAAGGACCTCCCTGATGTTTACTATATTCTGTCACTATTATTAGAATTTTAAAATGTTAGGCCAGCTACGGTGGCTCATGCCTGTAATCCCAGCACTTTGGGAGGCCGAGGTGGGCAGATCACGAGGTCAGAGATCGAGACCATCCTGGCTAACACGGTGAAACCCCATCTCTACCAAAAACACAAAAAAACTAGCCAGGTGTGGTGGCACACGCCTGTAGTCCCAGCTACTTGGGAGGCTGAGGCAGGAGATTCACTTGAACCCGGGAGGTGAAGGTTGCAGTGAGCCGAGATGTCACCACTGCACTCCATCCTGGGCAACAGAGCGAGATTCTGTCTCAAAAAAATAAAAAAGTTAACTCATTTAATCACATAACAACCTAATGAAATAGAAACTGTGAGAGGATATTTGGTGCACCTGCAAATGAAAAAAAATCATAAAAGCAAATAAATGAAAAATAATTCAGTGTACTACTCACCTTGAGAGATGAGCAATGAGGGGTTAGAATCAGCAAGAAAGACACTGGAGGCTTCAAAACTATCAGGAGATTGACATTTCATAAACTGGTAAGTTCATATCTTTTATTCTTTAAAGCAGGCATATATTTTACTCATTTTTATTCATGTGTAATAAAAATTTATACATTTCATAATAAAATGTAAATAAGTGAGAAAAGTTTGTGCTGCTCAATAGACTAGTCGATCAAAACTGGCTATATATATAAATTAGATTATAATCATAGATAATATACAATAAAGTCTAAAGTAAAGACTTAAATGTGCAAACCACAACTATCAAAATTTAAAAATTATAGAAACATCTCGAATATTAGAGAAAAAAAATTAGAGAAACTTTAAGGCATTAATCATAGAAGAAGTGATTGATAAATTAAAGGTCATTAAATTTTTTTTAGTTTGAAGGACACCATACAAAACAAAAAGACATTTCACAGACTAGGAGAATATATTTGTCATACAGATAAATAAGAGGATTAGAATGGAGTATGTGGAATATAAACCTGTAAATAAGAAAACTATAATCCAATTGGAAAAAGAATAGGAGATATGAACCATCAGTTATAAGCCAGAGCAAAATACCAAAGTGGCCCTTTAAAAGTATGTATTTAAAAATATTTCATTTTAAATTTTATCTTTTATTTATTTTTATTATATTTTAAGTTCTGGGATACATGTGTAGAACGTGCAGGTTTGTTACATAGGTATACATGTGCCATGGTGGTTTGCTGCACCCATTAACCGTTCATCTAGGTTTTAAGCCGCGCATGCATTAGGTATTTGTCCTAATGCTATCCCTCCCCTTGCCCTCCACCCACCACAGGCTCCGGTGTGTAATATTCCTCTCCTTGTGTCCATGTGTTCTTGTTGTTCAACTGCCACTGTGAGTGAGAACATGTGGTGTTTGGTTTTCCGTTCCTGTGTTAGTTTGCTGAGAATGATGGTTTCCAGCTTCATCCAAGTCCCTGCAAAGGACATGAACTCATTCTTTTTTATGGCTGCATAGTATTCCATGGTGTATATGTGCCACATTTTCTTTATCCAGTCTATCATTGATGGACATTTGGGTTGGTTCCAAATGTTTGCTATTGTAAATAGTGCTGCAATAAACATATGTGTGCATGTATCTTTATAGCAGAATAATTTATAATCCTTTGGGTATATATCCAGTAATGGGATTCCTGGGTCAAATGGTATTTCTGGTTCGAAATCCTTGAGGAATCGCCACACTGTCTTCCACAACGGTTAAACTAATTTACACTCTCACCCAAAATATTTCTTGATGTAAAAATTACATAATTTTTACAATCTCAATAATTTTCATAATTTCCATAATTGGGAAAATACAAATTAAAATGTCAAATGTGAAATGCAAGGATGTGGAGCAACAGGAATTCATGTTCATTGCTGGTAGAAATACCAAGTTATATAGCTGCTTTGAAAAAGGTTTGATATTTTCTTCTAGAATTAAACATAGTCTTACCATGTCATCCAGCAATCAAGTGCTTTAGTATTTACCCAAATGAGTATATTCACACAAAAAACCTAGATACAGATAGGTGTTTATAGCAGCTTTATTCACAATTGCTAAAACATGGAAGCAACCAGGATGTCCTTCAGTAGATACATAGGTAATAAACTGGATCACATCCAGAGAAAAATATTATTCAATGCTAAATAAATGAGCTGTCAAGCTGAGATATGAAGGAAATTTACCTGCCTGTTACTAAGCAGAAGAAGCCAGTATGAAAAGGCTACATACCTTATGATTCTGACAATATGACATTCTGGAAAAAAGCGAAACTATGGAGGTAGTAAAAACATTAGTGTTTGCCATTGTTTAGGGGAGAGGGTGGGATGCATAGATGGAGGATTTTTAGAGCAGTAAAACTAGTCTGCATGATACTGTAATTGCTGATCTAAGTGCTGACAGGAATAGGGTGTCAGATTTGGGGTTGATGAGAACAAAAAGATATGCCAGTGTCCAACAAGCATATGAAAACATGCTCAACATGATCAAATAAGGAAAATGGAAATCAAAACCACAATGAGACATCACCTCATACCCATTAGGATGGCCACTATCCAAATAATAAAAAATAGCATTAGTGAGACTATAGAAAGATCAAAATTCTTGTGCATTCTTGGTGGGACTGTAAAGTGGTTTAGCCGTTATGGAAAGCAGTATGACCATTCCTCAAAAAATTAAAAATAGAATTATCCTATGATGTAGCAATGCTACTTTCAGATACATATCCAAAATAATTCAAGCAGAATCTTGAGATTTTTGCCTCCCCTTGTTCATTGCTACATTATTCACAATAGCTAAGAGGTGGAAGAACCCAAATGTCTATTAACAGATGATTGGATAAAGAAAATGTGGTATATACGTACAATGGAATATCATGCAGCCTTAAGGGGGAAGGAAATCCCATCACATGCTACCACATAGATGCTGTGGACTGAACATATTTTCCCAAAATTTATATGTTGACATTCCAACCCCCAACGTCATGGTATTTGTATGTGGGGATAATTAGGTCAGGAGAGTAAAGCTTTCATGGATGGAATCAATGCCTTTATAAAAAGACAGGAGAGAGCTTGCTTTTTCTCTCCCTATTCTCTACCATTTGAGGATACAAGGAGAAAATGGCCGTCAGCAAACCAGGAAGTGGGCCAGACACCACTTCTGCTGGCACCTTGAGCTTACACTTCCCAGCCTTCAGAACTAAGATAAATAAATGGCTGTTTAAGACACTCAGTGTGTAATGTGTTATAGCAGCCTGAACTGACTAAGACAATGGATTAACCTCGAGGACATCATGCTAAGCTAAATAAGCCAGTCAGGAAAGTACAACCATTGTAGGACTCAACTCATATGAATTATTTAAGGTAGTCAATATCATAGAAACAAATGTAGAAAGGTGCTTGCCGAGAGCTGGGGGGAGGGAGGAAGGAAGGAGAACAAGTGTTTAATGGATATAGTTTCTGGTTTTTGAGATTAAAAAAAGCTCTAAAGATCTGTTGTACAACCTTGTGAATAGCCTTAATACTATTTACCACAATAAAAACAATTAGAAAACAAACATGAGAAAATACAAATTGGTACAAACTAGTATTTGGATAAGGGTCCCTCTGAAGGCATTAGTGAAGGGGTAGAAAGAGGAAGAATGAGGTCTGAGCATTATAGAAAGGTTTTCTTTCTTTCTATTCTTTCTTCCTCATTTATTTGTTAATATAAGGATCTGAAACAATGCTATAATAACAATTTACTTAGTCTTAGTGGTGGAGTCATGTATCTATTATATAATTTTCTTAATTTGTATGAATGTTTAAAGTTATTCATAATTAAAGTCATTTTTTTAAAGAAAAGATGTAATTGAATCTGAAGCAGTTCAGTCGATGTCTTCTTTGTCTCAAATGCAAAGTTATTGACACTCAATTCGCTGGGCTTCTGTCCTGCCCTGAAATGTTCTTCTCTTGAAGGAAGAATAATAAAATCAGAAATCGGCCGGGTGAGGTAATCCCAGCACTTTGGGAGGCCAAGGCGGGCGGATCACGAGGTCAGGAGATCAAGACCATCCTGGTTAACACAGTGAAACCCCGTCTCTACTAAAAATACAAAAAAATTAGCCTGGCATGGTGGCGGGCGCTTGTAGTCCCCGCTACTTAGGTGGCTGAGGCAGGAGAATGGTGTGAACCCGGGAGGCGGAGCTTGCAGTGAGCTGAGATCGTGACACTGCACTCCAGCCTGGTCGACAGAGCGAGACTCTGTCTCAAAAAATAAAAATAAAAATAAAATAAAAAATAAAATCAGAAATCAGTAAATCCTAGGTATTTGTGACTAGAAGTGTATTATCGAGCAAGTTTAAAGTAGTACAGTCAGTGAAGAACATCATATATGTGTTTCCATTTAGCTGTTTATTGAAGTTTCTGTGTATTAAGGTAAGATGATTAATTGTAAATGTCTACTTCCATAAATATACATAATATACAGCAATTGTGAAGAATAGGAAAACATGTGTGATCCACTGTTTTTTAAGACTTTTACTGTTCTAGTAATGTGTATTTACCCTGAGCTTGGAACACAAATTTACCCATTCTCTCTTGAAATTAATGCATTTCAAAATGGCTGCCTAAATTGGAGCATAGAACATTTTTCTCAGTGCAAATGACAGTCATCTCTGTGGAATTAAAATCTTTGTCTTAAACTAAAACTTTATTATCTAAATATGGAACAAACCAGCT
This sequence comes from Pan troglodytes, assembly GCF_028858775.2. Taxonomy (NCBI): domain Eukaryota; kingdom Metazoa; phylum Chordata; class Mammalia; order Primates; family Hominidae; genus Pan; species Pan troglodytes. Next base: position 21,431 of record NC_072405.2, on the reverse strand, counting down.
TGGATGAGCATGTGCTAAAGTGAAAGAACTTGACATCCTGCTTTGGTTAAAGGAAAACTTTCATTGAAACTTTGAAGAAATACGTCACTTTCCAGATGCCATTTTTGATATAGGACATACAAATAAAAAGTTTACATGCATCTTCTAATGCATTTTAATTATATATTTTTTTTCAGTAAAATTATGTAAGTAAATTATGCTCTGAAATGGCACAACAAATTTAGCGATCAAATTAGAAGATTATTTTTAAGACCTTGTATTTAAACATTTTAAAAGGATGATTTTCAAAGAAATTTGTTCCATATATTCCCCTGAGACACATAAAATATCCATCAACCTGGCCATTGAATGTTTTGCAGTTCTCAGCAAATTCCCTCAGAAGTGATTTTTATAATCTCATTATAGATTTATTTGAAAATAATTTTTCATCAAGGCTAGCGAATTTTTCTTTCTCTGATTCAAACTCTGTCCTTCAAGATCTTCAAAGTCATCGGCATTCAGAAATGATAAAATGATTGTCTTTTTAATTTTTTTTCACATTTTATTATAACTTTGGATTCATCAGATTTCTATGGAAGGTAATAACTTTCACCTCTAATTGGGTTCTTATTTTTGCTCAATGACTTAGACGTGAGTATATCCAACTGGATGTGAGATAAAGTTTCCAACCTGTTAGGATCTCCTTTTTTGTGTGTTGTTGTCATTGGCTTTCTATTTTAGGATAGAAAATATTTCTTTTTACATTTATTTTATTTTGATTGTTTAATTTTTTATTTTTTGTTTGGGTTGGGGGGTGGGAAGGTGGGGTCTTACTCTGTCACCCAGACCAGAGTGCAGTGGTGTGATCTCGGCTCACTGCAGCCTCAACCTCCCCAACTCAAGTGATTTTCTCACCTCAGCCTCCCACGTAGTTGGAACTACAGGTGTGGGCCACCATGCCCAGCTAATTTTTGTAGTTTTTTATTTTTGTAGAGATGAGGTTTCAACATGTTGCCCAGGCTAGTCTCAAAATCCTGAGCTCAAGTGATCCACCTGCCTTAGCCTCCCAAAGTGCTGGGATTATAGGTGTGAGCCACCACACCTGGTGAGAAAATATTTCTTATCCCTAAAAACTGACTCCTCTTCTATGTTTTATATATCTGATCTTGGGGAATAGAATGCTCATTTACTTAACAATCGATTAATCATTTCAAACTCACCCCTATGGGATCAGAATACTATTTCCTTGGTCTTAATCTCTCATGTAGACTGAGCTGTATCTGGCAGCCTAATATTCCTGGTCTCTCTTCATCCTCTTATTCATTCCTTCCCAGAGGAAGGAAGAGCAACAATGGATTGGTGAGTTTTCAAGAAGAATCTGAGTATGCATGCCTGGTCCCTCACCTCCTCTTTTCTTTTTAATGTTTACTAGCTGAGGAAATATGAAATCTGGTCAACTCTTCCTTGCTATAGTTTCACACAGGGTAGCCTGGAAGACACAGTTCGGGGTCTTATTTCTGGGTTTCACATTTTAGAAGACCACTTGTCTACAGAAATAGGAAATTTTCTTCAGGATTAGCTATATCAATAAAAAGTTGATATTTTGATCTATCTTCCATCTTAGGTCTTAATTGCCTCTGCATTTGAGCTAAGAAATAAACTACTAGTTATTGGACTTTCCCCAGATTCCCAACAGCATGTAAATCCCCAGTCCTCCAGATACTGGACGTTTAGTATTGCTCAGATTTTTGCTCTTTCCTTTAAACCATCTCTGTTTTGGTTTATTAGTTGACTGGATTAAAGAAAGAGGTTAACTATTCTAACTATTATTTTTTTTTCAGTGTTAGAGCAACCCACAATTCATGCTTCACACTGATGCCAAAAAGTACATCCTGAAATAGACATTTTATATCTTGTTATTTCTCCATATTTTTGTGTGTTTATTTCAGACTCCCAAGTTGATTTCAGCTGGCTCTTTATGGTAACTGTCTACTCTCCAGTTCCATATCTAATGAGTCAATCAGACGCATGCTTTATTATCATATCACCAGATATTATCGTGTTAAATTCTCACAGTATTTAAAATAAAAAAAACAGTTTAATGTATTTCCATGCATTCACACAAGTTTTTTCTCGTTGCCCATAAAGACTTTGTATTCTTTTTCACCTAGCAAGATGAGCTCATCAACCTTTGAAAGTCAGTTTAAGCATCAGTTTGCCAAGGCATCTTATTTGACTCCCATCTGATATTTGGTTTTCCTCTGTTTTCTTTCAATACACTGTGAAATCTTCCATTTGTTATTTTATTCATTCATCCACTCTGGTATTCATTCATCCGTCCGTCCATCCATCCATCCGTCCGTCCATCCATCCATCCATCCATCCATCCATCCATCCATCTATCTGTCCATTTATTCACTTGTCAATGTCAGTATACCTACCATATGCCATGGTCTGTGAATTGTGCTATGGATGCAGGGATGAAAGATACCATTCTTGCTTCCCTGGAGTTATATTTTTACCATAAATTTATCCCAAATACCTGTAATGAAAGATACATCTGACTGCCTTGTCCACTAGATGTAAACTATTTAATGGCAGAGATGGCATATTTGACTTGTGTTCTGTGCAGAAAACGCACGAGGAGAGAAGGAAAGACACACACACAATACCTTTAAGGGTAAACAAGCTTTATCCCACATAAATAGCAATGCAGATATAATAAGCAAATGATATAAGCAAATTAACATAAGCAAATTTATATAATAAGCAAATGATATAATAAGTAAATTGCAATGGGAAAGGGAGAAGGGAAAAATATATACATATTTACACTCACCAGACTATGGAGGATTCACCACCAAACTGGGAAGCAACAGCCTGGGCTCCAGAGTTGGACACTGCACTCACCAGACAATGGAGGATTCACCACTAGGCCCGGAAGCAGTGGCCTAGGCTGCAGAGTTGGCCAGTCATCCATGCACAGAGGAGGAGAGGTCTCATGAAGCTTCGGAGCAGCCTGGGACCCTAGCTCTTTTTGTAATGAGTTGTATGGCATGAGGTCCATTCACAAGGGTCCTTTGTGACTGGGCCCAAGGAACACAAAAAGGTTGACTTGTTTTGTGACTGTCTGTTGTTTTTCAATAACTAACATATAGGAATAGATTGAAATAGAGATTTCTTCTAAACAACACTGGATGAAAGCCTGAAGGGGCTCACACAACCCGTTCTGGGACTTCGTGATCATTCTTTGTGTCCATGTTCAATTTAGTTCAGGTTTAATATTTAACTTTTTCTCCACAGCGTGGATTCCCTGCATCTACCACGTGTATGGCACAGACATGTTATCAATACATGTTTATTGAATAACTTATAAATCAGTCATCATGTATAAATGTCTTCCATCCTCAGTAATTTCAGAAATTGTAGTCTTGTATAAAATTTCTAGATGAGGATTTCAGGTTTGACTCTTTCCTGAAACCTTGAATTTTAAATAAGTGAAAATATGTTAAACAAAGATGAGGAGATGTTAGATTTATTGTAGCAGTGGAAGGACAAAGGTTATTTACCTAGTAAATTAGAAAGTTATTTAGATCTTTACTCTGGCTCTTAATTCCAGAATCTGAAACTCCCTTGGTTCCTGCTGATTCTCTAAGCCCTGGCCTTGGGCCTCCCATTGATTTGGTGAGCTCTGAATAGCTTTCCAATAATTTCCATCTGTACCTTCATCATTTTTCATGATCGAAGATGTTTAGTTATTTACTGTTACTAAAAAGAAGAACCTCAATTTTATTTTAGCAGAGTAGCTGATACTACCCACTATTCTCTATGATATTGTGAGGCATATTTAGAAAGCTTCATTGTGTAAAATCTCTAAAGAAGTAGAAAACCAGAAAACCTGCTAAATGATGCCTGTATATTATTTCTTATCAAGGTAATTTGCCAGCAGACCTCCCAACTCCACCAGAAACGTCAGTTCCTGTAACATTACCTCCACGCAACTGCACAGACAATGAATTTGTCTGCATGTCTGATGACCACTGCATCGAAAAAATGCAGAAATGTGATTTTAAATATGACTGCCCTGACAAATCAGATGAAGCATCCTGTGGTAGGTGGATTCTTAAAATTTGTTTAAATATTGCCACAAAATAGAAAATACAAGTGTAATCTCTAAGTAGCACAGCCTAGCATCATAGTTAGATATTTTCAACATGAGTTAGGGCAACTTCTAAATGTAACAGTTATTCATACAGAAAATTGTAATGGAAGAATCAGAATGCATTTTCTGCCAGGCCCAGTAAGTGGTAAGTGTCTTTAGATTAATGTTTTGGATTCAAAACTATCGTTTTCACAAACTTTACTTGACTCTGGGAGTAGCATTTAGTAGCTCTTTCCATCCATTCCCTTTGATCTGTACTCCTGACACTATAAAATAGGGAATGTTTAGGGAGGTAGCTTTATAATACTGTCAAATTAATTCATTCAAATTTTGCCATTGCCAAAATGCACATACAACATTAGTACTATTAAAATATGCGGAGTTCATGAGAAAACCTATCTTAATGCAAATGAGACTTTTATCCCCTGTGTCCTGGTTTTTACCTGCCAATTCAATGGCTTTTCCTAAATGGATCAAAGACAAACTATTTAATTTAAAAATGGACTTCTCAGCCAAAGATACAGTCTGAGAGGAGAAAAATTAATCTGTGTCTGAATGAGCAAAGCATAAGATCAGAAGGGTAAACACTTTGAAATATCTTTCCCTTCCCTGTTCTTTATGGAGTAGCCTGTGAATTGACTGTACCATCATATTTCTCAAGTGTCTTGATAATATTAAGGGCTTAGAACAGACAGATAACACAGAGAGAGTATTGAAACCCTTGTTTTATGTCAACCTTGTGAAGAAATTCTAGGACTTAAGAAATCCAGTGAGGTTAATATGTATTCTTTTAATCTAGAAAAAAAGGTTTTTTAATGTACAAATACACCACCAATTAACTATCTAATCTAGACTAAAAAAGTCATAAAATCAAAGCTGACTCACTTCGTGCATAAGATGAGACAGTAATTAACTCAACCTAGCCAGGGATTTATATCATGCATCACAGATGGAAAATAATACAATGGAAGGTGTGGTGGTGTTCAGACTTGCTCATCGGAAGGCATTCGAATCCCCTTATGATCTTATATAAGTTGTAGTGTTTGTAAGAGTTTATACAAAACCTAATTAATTACACAAAATGAGTATCTTTAGGGAATACTGAATTTCCTCTAAGTTCAACTTTGTCATTTTAGTCATGTCGTTTATGATTAGAGGGGAAGTTTTGATAAATTCTTTAAATGTCCTAAATGAGGGCCTACTATTAAGTTATTCTTAGTCAAATAGTTTTTATAATTTTGAACAAATATAAATGAATTATTACCATTTTATTTATGAATAAACTGAGATATTGTCTCTTCCACCCTTTTCTAAGATAAAATAGTATGACAAATCTGCCTGTAAACTATGCAGATTTTCTAACTGATTTTGAAAATTGTGATAAAAACACATAACATGGCCAGGCGCAGTGGCGCACGCCTGTAATCATAGCACTTTGCGGGGCCAAGGTGAGCAGATCAGTGGAGCCAAGGAGTTTGAGACCAGCTTGGCCAACATGGCAAAACCCCATCTCTACAAAAAGAATACACAAATTAGCTGGGTGTGGTGGCGTGTGCCTGTAATAACAGGTACATACCATGTTTATACAGATAGCGGTGTAGATATTTCCATGTTTATACAGATAGCGATGTACATATTTCCATGTTTATACAGATAGTGGTGTAGATATTTCCATGTTTATAGAGGTAGCGGTGTAGATATTTCCATGTTTATAGAGGGAGCGGTGTAGATATTTCCATGTTTATAGAGATAGCGGTGTAGATATTTCCATGTTTATACAGATACCGGTGTAGATAATTCCATGTTTATACAGATAGCAGTGTAGATATTTCCATGTTTATACAGATAGCGGTGTAGATAATTCCATGTTTATAGAGATGGCGGTGTAGATATTTCCATGTTTATAGAGATGGCGGTGTAGATATTTCCATGTTTATAGAGATGGCGGTGTAGTTATTTCCATGTTTACAGAGATGGCGGTGTAAGTATTTCCATGTTTACACAGACGGCGGTGTAGATATTTCCGTGTTTATACAGATGGCAATGTACATATTTCCATGTTTATGGAGATGGCGGTGTAGATATTTCCATGGTTATACAGATGGCGGTGTAGATATTTCCATGTTTATACAATTAGTGATGTACATATTTCCATGTTTATACAGATAGCGGTGTAGATATTTCCATGTTTATAGAGGTAGCGGTGAAGATATTTCCATGTTTATAGAGGGAGCGGTATGGATATTTCCATGTTTTTACAGATGGCAGTGTAGATATTTCCATGTTTATACAGATAGCGGTGTAGAAATTTCCATGTTTATAGAGGTAGCGGTGAAGATATTTCCATGTTTATAGAGGGAGCGGTATGGATATTTCCATGTTTTTACAGATGGCAGTGTAGATATTTCCATGTTTATACAGATAGCGGTGTAGATATTTCCATGTTTATACAGATAGCGGTGTAGATATATCCATGTTTACAAGATCGCGGTGTAGATATTTCCATGTATACAGAGATAGTGGTGTAGATATTTCCACGTTTATAGAGATAGTGGTGTAGATATTTGCATGTTTATTGAGATAGCGGTGTAGATATTTCCATGTTTATAAAGGTAGTGGTGTAGATATTTCCATGTTTATACAGATAGCGGTGTAGATATTTCCATGTTTATACAGATAGCGGTGTAGATATTTCCATGTTTATACAGATAGCGGTGTTGCTATTTCCATGTTTATAGAGATAGCGGTGTATATATTTCCATTTTATACAGATAGCGGTGTAGATATTTCCATGTTTATAGAGGTAGCAGTGTAGATATTTCCATGTTTGTAGAGATAGCAGTGTAGATATTTCCATGTTTATACAGATAGCGGTGTAGATATTTTCATGTTTGTACAGATAGCGGTGTAGATATTTCCTTGTTTATACAGATAGCGGAGTAAATATTTACATGTTTATACAGATATCGGTGTAAATATTTATGTGTTTATACAGATATCAGTGTAAATATTTACATGTTTATACAGATATCTGTGTAAATATTTCTGTGTTTATACAGATATCTGCGAAAATCTATGTTCATACAGATATCTGTATTAATAATATTTACATGTTTATACAGATATCTGTATAAATATTTACATGTTTATACAGATATCTGTATAAATATTAACATGTTTATACAGATATCTGTATAAATATTAACATGTTTATACAGATATCTGTATAAATATTAACATGTTTATACAGATATCTGTATAAATATTAACATGTTTATACAGATATCTGTGTAAATAATATTTGTATGTTTATACAGATGACTGTATAAATATTTATATGTTTATACTGATAACTATAAATATGTATATGTTTATAGAAATATCTGTATAAATACTTATATGTTTATACAGATTTCTGTGTAAATATTTATATGTTTATACAGATATGTGTATAAATATTCATATGTATATACAGATATCAGTATAAATATTTTCATGTTTATACAGATATCGGTATAAATACTTATATCTTTAAACAGATAGCAGTATAAACACTTATATGTATATACAGACAGCAGTATACTTATATGTTTATACAGTCAGCGGTATAAATACTTACGTTTATGCAGACAGCGGTATAAACACTTACATGTTTATACAGATGGCAGTATAAACACTAACATGTTTATACATGTAGCGGTATAATTACATGTTTATATAGATAGCGGTATAAATATTTACATGTTTATACAGATAGCAGTATCAATATTTACATGTTTATACAGATAGCGGTATAGGTATTCACGTTTATACAGATAGCGGCATAAGTATTTACATGTTTATAAAGATAGCGGTATAAATATGTACATGTTTATACAGATAGCGGTATAAATATTTACATGATTATACAGATAGTGGTATAAATACATGTTTAAACAGATAGTGGTATAAATATCTACATGTTTATACAGACAGCGCTGTAAATATTTACATGGTTATACAGTTAGCCATGTAAATATTTATATGTTTACTCAGAGAGCAGTGTAAATATTTACATGTTTATACAGATAGCGGTGTATTTACATGTTTATACAGATAGCGGTGTATTTACATGTTTATGCAGATAGCGGTGTAAATAATTACATGTTTATACAGATAGCGGTGTAAATATTTACATGTTTATACAGATAGCGGTGTAAATATTTACATGTTTATACAGATAGCGGTGTAAATATTTACACGTTTATACAGATAGCGGTGTAAATATTAACGTGTTTATACAGATATCGGTGTAAATATTTACGTGTTTGTGCAGACATCGGTGTAAATATTTACGTGTTTATGCAGATATGTGTGTAAATATTTACGTGTTTATACAGATATCTGTGAGAATATTTGTATGTTTATACAGATAGCTGTGAAAATATATGTTCATACAGATATCTGTATGTTTATATGTTTATACAGGTAGCTGCATAAATAATATTTACATGGATATACAGATATCTGTATAAATAATATTTACATGTTTATACAGATATCTCTATAAATATTTACATGTTTATACAGATATCTGTATAAATAATATTTCTATGTTTATACAGATGACTGTACAAATAATGTTTATATATTTATACAGATAACTATAAATATTTATATGTTTATACAAATATCTGTATAAATACTTATATGTGTATACAGATTTCTGTGTAAATATTTATGTTTATACATATATGTGTATAAATGTATGTTTATACAGATAGCGATATAAATATTTTTATGTTTATACAATTATCGGTATAAATACTTATATCTTTATAGAGATAGCGGTATAAATACATATATGTTTATAGAGACAGCGGTATAAATACATGTTTATACAGACGGCGGTATAAATACATGTTTATACAGACAATGGTGTAAATACTAAAATGTTTATACAGATAGCAGTATAAATAGTTACATGTTTATACAGATAACGGTATATATACATATTTATACAGATAGCGGTGTTAATATTTACATGTTTATACAGATAACGGTGAAAATATTTACATGTTTATACAGATAGAGGTGTAAATATCTACATGTTTATACAGATAGCGGTGTGAATATTTACATGTTTATACAGATAGCGGTGAAAATATTTACATGTATATACAGATAGCGGTGTAAATACCTACATGTTTATACAGATCGCGGTGTGAATATTTACTTGTTTATACCGATAGCGGTGTAGATATTTACAGGTTTATACAGATAACGGTGTAGATATTTACCTGTTTCTACAGATAGCGGTGTAGATATTTACCTGTGTATACAGGTAGCGGTGTAGATATTTCCATGTTTATACTGATAGTGGTGTAGATATTTACATGTTTGTACAAATAGCGGTGTAGATATTTACATGTTTATACAGATAGTGGTGTAGATATTAAAATGTTTACATAGATAGTGGTGTATTTACATGTTTATACAGATATCACTGTAAATATTTACATCTTTATACATATATCTGTGTAGATATTTACATGTTTATACAGATAGCAGTGTAGGTATTTCCATGTTTATACAGATAGCAGAGTAGATATTTCCATGTTAATACAGATAGCAGAGTAGATATTTCCATGTTTATACAGATAGCGGTGCAGATATTTCCATGTTGATACAGATAGCGGGGTTCATATTTCCATGTTTATACAGATAATGGTGTAGATATTTCCATGTTTATACAGATGGTGGTGTAGGTATTTCCATGATTATACAGATGGCGGTGTAGATATTTCCATGTTTACAGACATAGCTGTGTGGATATTTCCATGTTTATAGAGACGGCGTTGTAGATATTTCCATGTTTATAGAGATGGTGGTGTAGATATTTCCATGTTTATAGAGATTGTGGTGTAGATATTTCTATGTTTATAGAGATGGGGGTGTAGATATTTCAATGTTTATACAGACGGTGATGTAGATATTTCCATGTTTATACACATGGCGGTGTAGATATTTCCATGTTTATAGAGACGGCGGTGTAGATATTTCCATGTTTATACAGATGGCGGTGCAGATATTTCCATGTTTACAGAGACGGCAGTGTAGATATTTCCATGTTTATACAGATGGTGGTGTAGATATTTCCATCTTTGTAGAGACGGCAGTGTAGATATTTCCATGTTTATACAGATGGCGGTGTAGATATTTCCATGTTTATAGGGACGGCGGTGTAGATATTTCCATGTTTATAGAGATGGCGGTGTGAATATTTCCAAGTTTATAGAGATGGCGGTGTAGATATTTTCATGTTTATAGAGATAGCGGTGTAAATATATCCATGTTTATCGAGACAGTGGTGTAGATATGTCCATGCTTATAGGCATAGTGGTTTAGATATTTCCATGTTTATAGAGACAGCGGTGTAAAAGTTTACATGTTTATAGAGATAGCGGTGTAGATATTTCCATGCTTATGCAGATAGCGGTGTAGATATTTCCATATTTATACAGATAGCGGTGTAGATATTCCCATGTTTATACAGATAGCGGTGTAGATATTTCCATGTTTATACAGATAGCGGTGTACATATTTCCATGTTTATACAGATAGAGGTGGAGATGTTTCCATGTTTATACAGATAGCGGTGTGGATATTTCCATGTTTACAAGATAGCGGTGTAGATATTTCCATGTTTATACAGATAGTGTAGATATTTCAATGTTTTTACAGGTAGCAGTGTAGATATTCCCATGTTTATAGAGATAGCTGTGTAGATATTTCCATGTTCATACAGGTAGCAGTGTGGATATTTCCATGTTTATACAGGTAGCGGTGTAGATATTTCCATGTTCATACAGGTAGCAGTGTAGATATTTCCATGTTCATACAGGTAGCAGTGTAGATATATCCACATTTATACAGATAGCTGTGTAGATATTCCCATGTTTATACAGATAGTGGTGTAAATATTTCCATGTTTATAGAGATAGCAGTGTAGATATTTCCATGTTTTTACACATAGCGGTGGAGATATTTCCATGTTTGTACAGGTAGCGGTGTAGATATTTCCATGTTTATACAGATAGCGGTGTAGATATTTCCATGTTTATACAGATATCGGTGTAGATATTTCCATGTTTATACAGATAGCGGTGTAGATATTTACATGTTTATACAGATATCGGTGTAAATATTTACGTGTTTATACAGATATCGGTGTAAATATTTACAGGTTTATACAGATGTGTGTGTAAATATTTCTGTGTTTATGCAGATATCTGCGAAAATATATGTTCATACAGATATCTGTATGTTGATATTGTTATACAGATATCTGTATTAATAATATTTACATGTTTATACAGATATCTGCATATTTACATGTTTATACAGATACCTGTATAAATAATATTTGTATGTTTATACAGATGACTGTATAAATATTTATATGTTTATACTGGTAACTATAAATATGTATATGTTTATAGAAATATCTGTATAAATACTTATATGTTTATACAGATTTCTGTGTAAATATTTATATGTTTATACAGATATGTGTATAAAGATTTATATGTTTATACAGATATCAGTATAAATATTTTCATGTTTACAGATATCGGTATAAATACTTATATCTTTAAACAGATAGCAGTGTAAATACTTATATGTTTATACGGACAGCAGTGTAAATACTTATATGTTTATACAGTCAGCGGTATAAATACTTATATGTTTATGCCGACAGCGGTATAAACACTTACATGTTTATACAGATAGTGGTATAAACAGTACCATGTTTATACAGATAGCGGTATACTTACATGTTTATATAGATAGCGGTATAAATATTTACATGTTTATACAGATAGCAGTATCAATATTTACATGTTTATACAGATAGCGGTATAGGTATTCACATGTTTATACAGATAGCGGCATAAGTATTTACAGGTTTATAAAGATAGCGGTCTAAATATTTACATGTTTATACAGATAGCGGTATAAATATTTACATGTTTAAACAGAGAGCGGTATAAATATCTACATGTTTATACTGACAGCGCTGTAAATATTTACATATTTATACAGATAGCCGTGTAAATATTTATATGTTTATTCAGATAGCGGTGTAAATATTTACATGTTTATACAGATAGCGGTGTAAATATTTACATGTTTATACAGATAGCAGTGTATTTACATGTTTATGCAGATAGCGGTGTAAATATTTACATGCTTATACAGATAGCGGTGTAAATATTTACATGTTTATACAGATAGCGGTGTTAATATTTGCATGTTTATACAGATATCGGTGTAAATATTTACGTGTTTGTACGGATATGTGTGTAAATATTTACGTGTTTATGCAGATATGTGTGTAAATATTTACGTGTTTATACAGATATCTGTGAAAAGATTTCTATGTTGATGCAGATATCTGGGAAAATATATGTTCATACAGATATCTGTATTTTTATATGTTTATACAGATATCTGTATAAATAATATTTACATGGATATACAGATATCTCTATAAATATTTACATGTTTATAGAGATATGTGTATAAATATTTGTATGTTCATACAGATGACTGTACAAATAATGTTTATACATTTATACAGATAATTATATTTATATGTTTATACAAATATCTGTATAAATATGTTTATGCAGATTTCTGTGTAAATATTTATATGTTTATACATATATGTGTATAAATATATGTTTATGCAGATAGCGCTATAAATATTTATGTTTATACAATTCTCGGTATAAATACTTATATCTTTATAGAGATAGCGGTATAAATACATATATGTTTACAGAGACAGCGGTGTGAATACTTATACGTTTATACAGACTGCGGTATAAATACTTGTATGTTTATACAGACAGCGGTATAAATACATGTTTATACAGACAGCGGTATAAATACTTACATGTTTAAACAGACAGTGGAATAAATACTTAGATGTTTCTACAGATAACGGTATAAATACATGTTTATACAGATAGCGGTATAAATACTTACATGTTTATACAGATAGCGGTATAAATACTAACATGTTTATACAGATAGCAGTATAAATAGTTACATGTTTATACAGATAACGGTATAAATACTTCTTTATACAGATAGCGGTGTTAATATTTACATGTTTATACAGATAACGGTGAAAATATTTAGATGTTTATACAGACAGCCGTGTAAATATCTACATGTTTATACAGATAACGCTGTGAATATTTACATGTTTATACAGATAGCAATGAAAATATTTACATGTATATACAGATAGCGGTGTAAATACCTACATGTTTATACAGATAGCAGTGTGAATATTTACATGTTTATACAGATAGCGGTGTAGATATTTACAGGTTTATACAGATAACGGTGTAGATATTTACCTGTTTGTACAGATAGCAGTGTAGATATTTACATGTTTATACAGGTAGTGGTGTAGATATTTCCATGTTTATACAGATAGCAGTGTAGATATTTCCATGTTTATACAGATAGAAGTGTAAATATTTACATGTTTGTACAAACAGCGATGTAGATATTTACATGTTTATACAGCTGGCAGTGTAGATATTAAAATGTTTACATAGATAGTTGTGTATTTACATGTTTATACGGATATCAGTGTAAATATTTACATCTTTATACAGATATCTGTGCAGATATTTCCATGTTTCTACAGATAGCAGTGTAGACATTTCCATGTTTATCCAGCTAGCAGTGTAGATATTTCCATGTTTATACAGACAGCGGTGTAGACATT